>NC_090997.1:85502500-86752500 GCF_041146395.1 Eulemur rufifrons | reverse complement strand
AAAAGAAGAAATTTAGATAACCTGGGATTACTTACTTCAAAACACCTCCCTGAAGTCAGATGCCACTTCGGCAAAATTGAAATTCAGGGGAGGAAGCCTAAATTCAGTGAATTTACTTTGAAATAATGTTTTAAAAATCCTAATTTGACCAGGTTTATTCTGGATTGGAAAAATTAAATTTCTCACTACCAGATGCAAATTAGCATTTATGACAGAAATTAAAGTTAGTTATAGAAAAATTTAAAAAGCTCTATTTTGTGAATGATTAAGTCATGAAATGATACCTTTGCATGCACTAAAAAAGTATCCATTCCTAGTATGAGGAAGAACCAGGCTCCTGGACTGTCTCATTTGGAGAATGATGGTGTGAATTGTACAAGCTCCCAGAAAAGAGTCTCAACCTAGAATTGGAAATAATTCCACTGCGAAGATAAAAGAGGTTATAGGATAGACTGGAAGAAGGCTCTGGGACAGAAACGGGGAATATGCCAGAATTCACACAAAGTTTCCTTTGAATCTAAACCTGTGCTGTCTTTTTCTGATGAGATAGTTGAGAGTTTGAATTCCATCTCACCAGTTTGGTGTCTGGGCAGCATTGCCTCTTATGCAAAAGAGGGATTATAGCAGCCTTGAAGTGTGAGATAGCATCTGTAAATGCCTGGAACTAGTATTTAATTCATTTTATTTAAAATTATAACTATTTGCATAGCAGAATGCCAGGTGATACGTGGAAAACCAGAGGAAACAACAAAAAAAGAAGCTTACATACCAAATGATCAGTTTTCTGGCCAAGGAGAATTTATATTCAAATTGGCAAGAAAGACACAACAGGATTTTTGAACTGCCTGTACACGATGAGGGGAAAATCAGGAGTCAGAAGATTTATACAAAAGGCTTGCAGGTGCTTTGTTCAGACCAGTTCTAAATACCTGCAGAGGTAATGGCCCCACCTCTTGGAAACTTCATCTACCTCTGTTGGGAGACAAGCTAATAGAACTTCTCATGAAGAGTATTTACGGATACTAAATTTACTCATTTTCCTCTGTAGTCTGATTCAATTACTTTGATAGTCACCAATGTTCAATGATTTCACTTTAATTGATTTTTGCTTTTCACCTAGATATGTGCTTTCAGGCCATTCAATTCACCATCCAGCTTTCCCTAGCCATTCCTTTTCCCTTCCCCCCCAGAACCTCCAAAAAACTTTTTTGAGAGTATGTTTCTAAGTAACAGCCTTACCTGTATGCTACAGCCTCCAAGATTATAAAAATCAACACAAATATTTTTCTTTTGAGACAGATTTCACCACCACAGCAGAGAAAGAAACATAAGATGATTTTTTTAGTGTTGATTTTTTTAAAAAATGAAGATGCCCAGGGAGAGGTCTGTTTGATAGAAGATGAGTCATATTTGGCAAAGGCTTAAATGAGACAGTAAGTTTGATAAATCTGTTCAGGGTTTAAGAATATTCAGACACCTTTTCTTCCCAAGAAAATCCCCACGAATCTCTTCAGGAACAAAGGCTTCTCTGCAATGGCTCCAAATAATTCAGACATAACTTCCTGCATCTGCCACCAAAGGGATTTCTTTACTTTTAGTAAGACCATTAGCTGGCTTGCCAAATTTTCCAGCATAACAAAATTATAGGTCGTTTCTCTCTTGGGCATGCTGAAATGGTGAAAATTGCCTGGAGAAAACTGAAATCCTGATAATTGATTTTCTTACTGTTTTCAAAAGACCCAAACCTTTCTATGATTAAACTGAAACTTCCAGGATGAACACAATCAAAACCGTGGGGAATATCTCTATATTCTTAGAACAGTTTTCAGCTAAAACCTATATATGACTTTTCTTCAGACACAGATTTAGAATTAAATTATTTTTCTGAAATAGAACTCTTCTCTTTGAGTTTATGCAAAATCAGCTAATTTGACTGTGTGACTCACTTTGTCATTGTTACCTGGGGCTCAAGAATTGAAGATGAAAAAAGCAGGTAAATATTGGCTGTGAAACAAATGCTCAAGTCATCAACTTGATATTGAAAAATGAATCTCTCTCCTCATTAGTAAACTGCTTGAGGTAAGAGACTCCGTTGACAAAATGGCTAAAATGTGGAACCTCTAGTTTCCTTGTAATATATATTTCTACATGATTAGATCATATTGGCAATATGAATATGTGGTGTACATATTTCCAAGTCAGGATCCTTTGTGGTTGTCCGTAAGATACAGATTGGGTTGCACAATACCTTTGTTAGATTTACATGTTAAATAGTTGAAGGAAATTTTACATTTGAAAATTTTTTCAATAGAAACACTTGACAACCTTTTCTAGAATAACTCTTACCCCACAAGAACAGTTGGGATATGAAGAAAGTTCTCTGAATTATTCATTTCCTGAATGTAATTGTATTAGTCTGCTTAGGGAGCGACAATAAAACACACACTGGGTAGCTTAAGTCAGAGACATTTACTCCTCACAGTTCTGCAGGCTGGGAAGTCCAAGATCGAACATGCCGGTAGATTTGATGTCTGTGAGGGCCTGCTTCCTGGCTTGTGATCAGCTGCTTTCTCCCTATGTCCTCATGTGGCAGAGGGTAAGTGTTCTCTCTCTCTCTTCCTCTTCTTATAAAGCCACTAATCCCATTACGACCTCATCTAATCCCAATTACCTCCCCAAACCCACATCTCCAAATCCATGATACTGGGAGTTAGGCTTCAACATATGAGTTGGGGAAGGGAGAGGGGCACAATTTAGTCCATAGCAATGACACAGCAATATGTAACATATTGACTGATATTGACGCTGTTTATTCCTAAAGTCCTAGATCAGAAGCAAAAGTTTCATGAAGAGGTCTACAAGGTCATCGACCCCAATCTCTGGCTAGCTCTGCTACTGGAACACCTGACTTCTAGCTTAGAATAGATATTTGTTCTTTTTGCCCAGTGCATCCACTCCCCCTTATCATGGTAACAACACCCCGATTGTGCTTTTGATGAACAACTCCATTCTCACTGCATGTGCTCAGAAAAAGTGACTCCACTTTACTTTTGGATAAGGCGCCAAGGAGCCCATTTCACCACCATGCCCCACCCACCAAGGCCCCAGCCACAGTGTGATTGCTTGAAGGATGGGATGAGCACATTGACCCAACCTGGGCCAGAGGGAGAGTGTGGAAATCCCTAGAATTATGAAGAAGCTGCAGGAAGTGATTCCCCCTCTGCAGAACTTGAAAATAGAATAATTTATATCTGAATCTGTGTGGGCCACAGTGCAGAGCCTAGAAATGGACTCTAGTAGCATTGTCTGAGCACAGAATTAAGCAGTACTCAAAACTAGTTCTCTTCCTGGATGGTTTCATTTCATCAAAAGGAACATCAAATACTAAGTTAGAGTTTAATTTTCAAATGTTTAAAATTTTTTTAAAAAATCCTCATTGGCATTTGAGCTTCTATACTATTTAAGAAGCAACATGTTCATTTTATATCTTAATTAAATCATAATTATGAGAGACAAGTTTTCAAAAAGAAGTTTCCTTAATCTGAGAGAAAACAAAACAATTTAAAACCATAGATAGCTGTGTTCATAATTTATAAATTATATATATAGCTATCAATTTTAAAATACTGAAATGTATTAAATTCAAATATTTAATCCACATTTTCTTTAAGAAGAACTAGAATGAAGGGTCTTGGATATAGCTAATAGGATCAATAATGAATATACATTTGGGAACATGGTTGCTCATGCTATGGCTTTTGTAAGAGCACCCTGAAAGCACAAATTCCAGTTCTGACCAATTGAGCTGTTTTACTCCGCTTTATAGGATTACAGCAATCTCTCCTGTATCTCCCAGGACTGTCCGCATTCAATAATTTATTTGAACACTTACAGCCGGATAACGGAAACTACTCAGCCACCTCGAGGAATAGAGACTCAGGAGACAATCCTTTAGAAACTATCCCAAGTGGCAAATCTCAATCCTGGTCAACTGTTTACTTTCTTTAATGCCTTAGGTATAGTTTCTTGGGTCTGGACTCTGTGTGGAATGGATCTTCAAGAACTCTGTTGTTACTTTAAGTTACAAATGCATCAAGTCTGTTCTCTCTTCCTTTGAAAATACAGGACAGATTTGAGACTTCAGGTTTGATTTTCTCAATCTTTTTCAAGGGGGGAAAAAAGCACAAAACACAACCACCTGACCACTGAGCACTGTTTCATTTTCCTTCCAGTTTCATGAAATAGTCAAATGAATGTCAGAATCATGTTGGCATTCATCAAACAGCTTTACTGGTTTTCTTTCCATGTATATGATCTTGTTATAGAAACCAGCCTTTGTATTCTTTTCCAGCCAGTATCTAATATTCTGGCAGAATAAGAATGAAAAAGAGTGACATTCTGACAGACAGCATTAATTTCAATGCTTTAGAACTTGAGTATATTTTAGTCCTTTCAATTTGTGTGTGTAGATGTGTGTGTGTGTGTGTGTGTGTGTGTGCAGGATATTATTTAGATCTTAGTTAAATATAAGTATTCCTACCTTCTGAATAGGAAGATGTTTAAGTAGATGTTTTTCGTTGCAAACAACAGAAAAATGAACTTAAATTTGTCTAAACAAAAGAATTGTTTCTCAAAACATGGCTGGATTTAGGGCTCAAAAGCTGTCAACAAGCCGTCTCTCTACTCAGCCTTACACTGTGTAGCCTGTCATCTTTGGCTCTTCATGGAAGCAAACGAGGAACAGCAGCTCTAGGCCTTCTATTCCATGAAGCTTGTTTGCCCAGCTGGGAAGAAGACCCTTGTCCCAGAAGTCAGCAAATGTTAACATACCCCTTGACTCAGACTGGGTGGCTGGCCCATCTCTGACCACTCAGGGAATGCAATGTGCAGATTGGCTCCACACACTCCTGTTACCAAGATGGTGAATGGATGCTAGGGAGTAACTATCTTCTAGGAAAAGTGCATTGCAGAAGACAAAAATTACCTTTCATTTTTGAAATATTTGTATAAAAATCTATGAGGACAGTTAGAAAACAGCTAAACTCACTATCTATGCTCAGAAGATTAAGCTTAGGATAAACTATATTAAAAGACTTTGGGACGTATTTCAAATCTACACCAATAATAAGAAAAAACTCCACTTAACAGGACGTTTTATACTGCAGGTAATGGTATATTTTGCAAATAATTCTCAGAATGTAATTATAACCAAAATTAGATTCAGAATAATGCCCTACTTAACTCAAAAGCTCAGGATGGAAACTTGGGTAGGAGGCATAGAGGAAAATATCTTTTTCTGCTTTATTTTAGAGTTCTATTATTATAAGCGATGTTTGACAAGGACATGTTGACCTCTCCTTGTCTCTTTGCTTAATCAACTTTGCCTTTCTTTTAGACTAGTTTATCAAAAAGCAACATACATATATTATCTTAGCTTTTCACTGAAATGCCTCTATAAAAATTTAATGTTATCTTCTCAGAATCTATTGAAAGTTGAATAGAATATGGCCATTCATAGACCTTTTTGTATCTTCTACAAAACAATATTTCAAGGTATCACTCACTGTGTTGGCAATTGTTCCTCTGTATGGATCCATGCAAGGAATTCCTCCTAACACATAATTCTTGCCTAGAACACAATGTTAGGAATATTGATTTTTTTTCAGACTGAATACATATGTTTCTTTTATAATATATAAAGGAACCTCTAGAACCCTTTATATTTCCTTTTTGGTCTTGTCTACCAAGAAACTAAAAAATACTTATATTGCTAAATCCCTGTTAAATTATATTTACATATTAAATTACATTAACAATACAATGTTAGATTTCTGTGGCAATCAATTTTTTCTCTTAAAATTCTGACTGTTGATTTAATCTTTATATTAACTGCTTTGTCTGATATCTGAAGAATGCCTTAGTAGTAGTATGGAAATGGCCTCAATTTATTTGGACATAAAGGTCTAATGATATATTATACATATACATTAACTTCCTAACTTACACAGAGTTAAAGTTGAAGGAAATTTATGTACAAGAATTTTTGTTACTAAAGCCAAAAGCATTGTGTAAAAGGAGAGTACTATGAAGGTTCACAAACCATAAAGCATCGGTTTAAGATTTTTTTTAAAAAAATTGATGAGTAAACACAACTTTCAGTTAAGTGATAATTAACAGTGAGTGAGGTAACCTGAAATGGAATACCACATTATCTACTGATACTGGTACTCTAAATTTTGTTCTAGTTTATTCATTGCTTGATTTACATTGTGTCTACACTGCCAGCTGAAAAAAATGACTAGTAATTCAGCCCTTTTAACATGCATTGAGCTGTAGGGGAGGAACAAGGTACTCTATTCATTCAGTCATTTATCATTCTTTCAATAGATTATTTATTGAGTACCCACTAAATACTGGGAACTAAATTTCAACCCTATTCTTATGGAACTAAGAGCCAAATGAACGAGGCAGGCATCAGACAAAAAAAAAAAAAAAGAGTCAAATAAATATATCATTATAAAATGATAAATGCTATGCAGAATTCAAAAGCAGAGTATTAGGAGATCATTTATATCAGGGCATCAGAGAAAGCAGCTCTGAGGAAATGACATTTAGGCTGGACTCTGAAAGAGTAGCAAGAGTCAGCCAAGACAAGGAGGGCAAGGGGGAGAAACTGCAAAGCTGAAGTAGCCAGAAGAGCCAGAGGCAAGAAGGAGCTTGGTGCGTTTGAGGACCTGAAAGGCCAGTATGGCACCAACTAGAGGAGAGAGGGGGAGGTGGCAGAAACATGGCCCAGAGACGGACACCTGTTTAAACTGTCAGATCAGACAAATAAAGCCAACGGTGGAGCAAAGAGTGTAAGGGCAGAAACGAGGTGACCCATTTTCTCCTCATCATGAAGGTCATTGTTGACACCCTTATAACAAAAGACAGGTTAACAAGAAAAAAGCCTAACAAATTTATTTGATTATAGTTTTATAGGACATGGGCACTATCAGAATAAAGACCAAAGATACAAGGAAAACTATCCGCTTTTATGCATAGGTTGGTTCAATGAACAGTGGACAGTCACAAAAGGGTGACTTAATGGAAATAGACTGAGCAGGGAAACCCAGAAGTCCTGTCTGATCGGATTCTTCTTGGTTTCCCTGTGCGGCATTCCTTTCCCCCAGATAGGAGGCAGGACCCCTGTGGAATGAGGGTCTTAATTTCTTTATGGTGAGCTGTTACACAGAAAGATGGGGGAAAGTTAGAGTAATATTTTTTAGGATTTATGCTGGCTTTGGGGAAAAGAGTTTCTGACCCATTTTGGACAAGAGAAATTCTTTTTTTTTTTTTTTTGAGACAGAGTCTTAAAAAAGACTAGAGTGCCGTGGCATCAGCCTCGCTCATAGCAACCTCAAACTCCTGGGCTCAAGCGATCCTCCTGCCTCAGCCTCCTGCCTCACACTACAGGTGCACACCACCACACCCAGCTAATTTTTTTTGTTGTTGTTGTTGGTCTATTTTTAGTAGAAATGGGGTCTCGCTCTTGCTCAGGCTGGTCTCGAACTCCTGACCTCAAGCGATCCTCCCACTTCGGCCTCTCAGATAGCTAGGTTTACAGGCGTGAGCCACCCCAGCCAACTGAGAAAAGAAATTCTATTAATAGATTCTATGGCTTGCCTCAAAGGAGAATGAAGGTCAAGAGACAGGCGGTGAGAGAGAAACTTTGCTTCTGAGGCTTTCATTTTGGGATGTCATTTTCTGAGTATCAACAAGAAAGCAATAGATGTGGTGAATGGATTACACTTAGACTCTCATTGCTAAACTACTGAATTAGAGATTAATATATGTGCATATGGTATTGATTTTTAATAAAGTGAGTTTTTCCAAAAAGGAGAAAAAGTACATGATTGCTTACTGCTAATTTATGCTGAGTTATTCTCTCATCAGTCAACAAATATTTATTGAGCACTTGCACTACTAGGTGCAAAGGTGACTAGCATAGAAACCTCAAGCCCTCAAGCACCTCTGCCCTCTAGCAACCTGCAGTCCAGGGTACATAAAGACAAACAAGCAGGCAAACACCTGGGATTTACTCAGAGGTCAGTGGTGGTGGAGGTAGCCATTCCATAGAGGAGGGAGGGGAGACAGCAATGGTAGACAATGGCCACAGTGGTGTGGGTAAAGCAGTTGTGAAGACTGGGCAGAAGCTCAAGGCTCTGGTGGCAAAGAAAATATTCCCTAGCCAAGAGACACGGACAGAGGCTGACCCTCTGCACTTCAGTCAGGTGTGGGGAAGGGGTTGTTTGGGTGCCACCATGTCAGCGTTGTCCGGAGCAATCCTGTCCTAGTTCCTGATTATTCAAGGACTACTGCTTTTATTTCCCTCATAAAATGGAGGTGCTACTGACATGGAGAATCATGCAGCTTGGAGGTTGGGATTTTTTAAGAAACCAATTTATGCTTTATAACTACAACGTAAAATGTTTGACAATTAAATGTCAAATTATTTGACTCTGTGTTTGCGTTTGAAGGAAATTGTGGCTATAAGCATGCATAAAATTAACACCCCTTGAAGAATGAGGAAGTAAGTGTTGCAGTTAGTGAATTGTTTCCATCTCTGACCACAGAAGCAGAGGCTAGCAACAAATTTGATTTACAAAGTAACTGTAATTCTACAGTTGGGCTCAGCCTGTTGTTTTCTTAAAGGAAATATATTTTAGTTTCACTATGAAAAACACAGATTAGCATTTTTCAGAACATTAGGAATCAAACACAGTATCGTAAAAGCAAAGAAAAAACAAATTAATTTTATCTTCCAGTCACAGATGATGTCCTGAATCAAAATGGCATGTGATTAATATTCTGATACCAAATTTGTGGGGCTCTGCTCTTACCCACATTATTTCTCCATATCTGTTTCTTTATGGCAGCAGAAGACAAGACTCCAGCAATGGTTTTGCTGTGCAAAGGGAATATAAATATTCCAGAATTTTCTCTATGCCAGCTGATAGAGAACAACAGTCTCTTAATAGTACCTGACTCTGCAAAGTATTGGCATACCTTTGAGCTAAATTTAAGATTTTTTTTCAAAATAAACCCTGATCTCTAACAGAAAATTATTCAATATTCAAACTGAAACCATTTTAATAAAACTTTCCTTTCTAGAAACAATAATACACAAAGCAAGGCATTTTGTAAAATATGAACCGGTCATAGTAAAAAAATAAATCTACATTGAGTAAACTCGTCAGAAGAGAGGCTACTCCCTGTACCCAGAACTTGGAAGGAAGCTGAAAGACAATCCACTAGAAATTTTGCGCAAAGGTTTCCAAAAACAAAGCTAAGCTCAAGCATCAAGGCTGCACGTTTAACATTTGGTGCGAGGATAAAGTGATCAAAGATGAGAGTCATACATCAATGTCAGTGTCCTAGAGGGCTTTTCAAACTCAAAAGTGGAGCTGTGACATTTAAATAAATAGTAATCTGAGTAAACAGGAACCCATTTCTATGGAGATGACAATGGGGTGGGAGGGTACGCCCTACTCAAAGCTTCTGGGGCATGTTTTGGTTTATGGGACCCTTTCCAAACCCTGACTGCACCAGACAGGACACAGGGTGAGCCCTGACAGGAGCAATCTGAGGACTGTCCCCTATTGGAAACCAGAGCTGGTCTAATTTTGCAAAAACATCTGAACCAGTCAGATGTGGGGGATGGGAACTGACGCCAACAGAAGCCCCGAGGTAGACTAGGGCCCTTGAAAAATGAAGAGGAAACAGAAATTATGAGTAAGCAGCGGAAATTGGTTAGTAAGCCTAGAGGGGGAGATGGAGCAGATGTGAAGAGAGAGGACACTGAGAGGCAAAACGTGCACCTTGTGATTCTCGGTGACTTTCCCCAAGCTCAAGTCCACATGTTTCTTTATTCTGTAAGTATATAAAAAAGTAAACAAACACTTTCTCTTGGGGTCACTGTAATAAACCTCTAGAGGTTCCTGGCAAACAAAAGGACCCCAACCACACTCCGATCCCCATCCCTTCTACCCCTTGTGCTGACCAGAAATGTCAACACCAACAAAATGACTTCTGTGTCTCTAAGTAGGGAAAAGCATAGTTGCTGGTCCAAAATGAAGCTTCTTACTGAAAAGACAATTGAAATTATTTCTAGTCTCTCACAGAAATCCTCCTTTAGTATTTCAAAGGAAGGAAAGGCCCAGAAGAGATAAAGGGATGAGGGAAATGGACATTAAAAAAGTGATCACCTCAAGGGCCTCTGTCCTGGGACAGTCACTGTTTAATCAGCGAAAGTTTATGGAGGATTCAGCAAGGGAAAAAGATTTCCGCTCCCATGCAACACACAGACCAGAGGAGGAGACACAGAATAAACCAAGTAAGTAAGTAAAATGTACAGTATGCTTTTCTAAAGAGAAAAAAACAAACAATGGTGATATAAAGCTTGGTGGGGGGGGATTGCTATTTTAGAGAGGCAGCCAGGGAAGCAATTGTTACTAAGATGACTTTTATATGAATAACCAAAGAAAGTGAGGGAACTTTCCCTACAGTTATTTGGGGAAAAAACTTTCAGGACAGAACAAATAGCAAGTGCAAAATCCCTGAGGCAGGAGCCCACCTGGAGTGCGGGTGGGAAGGCAAGGAGGGCAGTGGGTGGCTGCGGTGGGGTAAACCAGGGAAGGCGGGGAGCCAGGTGAGGAGCCAGGTTACTAGACCCTTCCAGAGCACTGTGTGGGCTTTGAATCTTATCTTGAAAAGATAGGAAGACCCTGGAAGGTTTTAAGTGTCGGGGTGATGTGACCAGATCTACATTTGAACAAAATCACGCTGGCTGCAGTGTTGAAAGTAGATGGAAGGGGGCGAGGGTCAAGGCAGGCAGACAATAATCCTGGGCAAGATTATGGTGATTGGAGCAGGGTGCTGGTAATGAAGAGGATGAAAAGTGGCTGAATTCTGCACATGTATTGAAGACAGAACTAATAGGACTTTGTGTTGGATCAGATGTGCAATGGGAAAGAAAGGGAGGAGTCATGTATGACGCCAAAGTTTTTGGTCTGAGTAACTAAGCAGCAGTCCCCAAACTTTTTGTACTAGGGACCAGTTTCATGGAAGTCAATTCTTCCATGGATGGGGGCAGAGGCAGAGCTCAGGTGGTGATGCCAGCAATGGGGAGTGGCTGTGGCTGTAAATGCACTTGCTGGCCCACTGCTCACTTCCTGCTGTGCCCCGCAGGAGCTCTGCGGTCCAGTCCCTAACATGCCATGGACCAGTACTGGTCCCTGGCCTGGGGGCTTGGGGACCACAGAACTAAAGGATGCAATTGCCATTTTCTGAAATGGAAAAGACTGGGGAGGAACTTCTTTGAAGGGAAATATAAAGGGATACTTTTGTACATTATAAAACTTATATGCCTGCTATGGTCTGAATGGGTCCCCAAATGCATGTGTTGGACACTTAATCCCCCCATGCAATAGTGTTGGGAGGAGGGGCCTAGTGGGAGGGGCCCTCATGAATGAAGTAATGCCGCTATGGAAAGGGCTTGTAGGAGTGGGTTTGCCTCTTCTGCTCTTCTGTCATGTGAGGACACAGCATTCACCACCACCCCTAACCTTCCATCTTCCTCCATGTGAAGATGCAGCAAGAAAGCCCTCAGCAGACGCCAGCACCTTGATCTTGCACTTCCTAGCCTCCAGAACTGTGAGAAATAAATTTCTGTTTTTTATAAATTACCCAGTGGTGGCAATCTGTTACAGTGGCACAAAACAGCCTAAGACAATGCCCAAGAAGAGACGTTAATATGCTGTTGGATGTATGAATCTGGAGTCTAAAAAGGAGCAGTCTGGGCTAAAGACATAAATGTAAACGTCTTTGGAATATGGATGGAGTCTCTAGAGATAAAAAGGAAAAGAGGTCTATCTTAGTCCATTCAGGCTGCTATAAAAAATGCCATAGACTGGGTGTCTTGTAAACAACAGAAATTTATTTCTCACAGTACTGCAGGCTGGGAAGTCCAAGATCAAGGCAGATTCAATGTCTGGTGGTGAGGACTCACTTCCTCATAGACAGCTGTCTTCTCGCTCTAACCTCACATGGCAAAAGGGACAAGGAGTCTCTCTAGGGCCTCTCTTATAAGGGCACTACTCCATTCACGAGGGCTCTGATTTCATGACCTAATCACCTCCCAAAGGCCCCACTTCCTCGTACCATCACTTTGGGGATGAGGACTTCAATATATGAATTTGAAAGGAGATACAAACATTTAGACCATAGCAGTATGAAAACTATTAGCAAATTGAGTCTTATCCCCCATGCCAAAGATTCTGAGGCCAGGACTGGTCCAGGGGGAAAGCGTGCCAAGATGAGTTAATAATGCCTACCCTAGAGAGAGGGGCTATGGCAGCACCCATGCCAGGCATGTGCCAGACACAGATGTGATGCTCCACAGTGGATCCATCTCTCGGAGGAATTGCTTTGTATCCACTTAAATTTTAAGAGACATGGCTACCTCTCCCCTGTCTCTCTCAAAGGTGCACAAGGATTTGCTAAAATAGCAGATGTTCACCCCATAATCTAAAAAACTAGTAAACAACAAATCCCAACGACTCACGGTTTCCCATGACTTTGGATAAGACTTTGAGAAGTTTGAATTAGATAGACAAAGAGGGCACATATTTGGCTGTCTTTGTTTGGTCTGTTATAACAAAATACCATGGACTGGGTGGCTTGTAAACAACAGAAATTTGTTTCTCACAGTTCTGGAAGCTGGGAGGTCCAAGATTAAGGTGCCAGAAGATTCAACATCTGATGAGGGCCCATTTCCTAATTCACAGATGGTGCCTTCTTGCTGTGTCTTCACATGATAGGAGGTTCAAGGCAGCTTGAACCTCTTGTATAAGGGCACTAATCCCATTCATGAGGGCTCCATCCTAATTACCCAGTTACTTCCCAAAAGGCTCCTAATGCTATTACCTTGGGGGTTAGAAGTTCAACATATGAATTTGGGGCTGGGGCACAACATTCAGACTATAGCAAGGTCCAGCAACTGAACCCTGGGATACTCCCACACTGACAGGGTATATATTAGTTAAAATTCAGTCCACTGGATATGGTAGAAAATCCCCAAATAATAGAATCTTAAAGAACACAGAAGTCTGGAGGTAAGTATTTCAGGACTAGTAGGCATGTCCATGATTTTAACAGGGACCTAGGTTTCTTTTACGTCTCTGCTTTGCCATCCCAAGCCCATCCATGGCTTCCATCTTCCTGTTGCCTCAGAGATGGAATATGACCACTGTAGATGTAACCAACATATCCATCTCAGGCAGGAAGGAGGAGAAAGTGGAAAAGGGCAGAAGAGCTTTCCGGAAGTGTCATCCAATGACTTGTGCTAACTCAGCATGGAGAGGAGAGATACAGACTCTAAAGTCTAATTGCTGAGTGAGAATTGTGCCTCCACCGATTCATAGCTGTGAGGCATTGAGCAAGGTGATTCACTTGTCTCTGCCACAGGGTTGTCTTCCGAAAATGAGAACAATAACACTACTTACCTCTAGGTTGGTTTGAAAAATAAGTAAGATAATGTGTTTAGAAAATTTCCTGCCCACAGAAAATGCTCCAGAAATGTAGTAAGAGTTAAATAAACAATAACCTGAATAAACAGGAGCCTATCTGATTTCTAGCACCTCGTCTGCAACCCAGCTCCAAGAATTTGGAATTCAGGTGATGGTAGCATTTTGGGGGGGGGGAAACTAAGTTCACTGGCAACAGCTGTGTTTCTCTAGAACTGAAACGAGCAGGCCATTACCAGCTAACAATGAAAGTGATTATCTCATTGATTGTGTAAATATTCTTTGTGGTTTCCAGAAATTATTTGGAAACAGAAATCTAAAGAAAGAATAGACTAGTGCTCAAATTGATAATATTAATAAGAATGTGATCTAATTTTATACTCCCAAATTGATAAACTAAGACCTATATATTATGTAATATTTTAGAAAATGTATAGACTTAATCACCAGTTAAAAGGTGTTACTTAGGTAAATTTTACTTTATGAGAGAGGGGAGGGAAGTTAGTAACCAGGGACTAATATTTATTTAAAAGTGGTAATAATTTAATACTACATTAGATTTTTTAAATTTTAAGAAATTTTAATTTAAAATGAAAAACATAAAACACTATATTCAAAAACTCCTACAAATTATAAGATATTTTAGTTATATATTATGTCCATAAGCAAAATATTTATAAAGTAGTAGAAATGTACTTTTAAAATGATAATTTTTTTACTTTTAACCCATTTTTGTATGTTGTGTGTTGCTAAGCCTTTCAAAATTTGTCCCACCATTTCCTGTTGTAATTGTTAGTCAAATACTACAAATAGATTTGTCATTCATTAATTAATGTAAAGTACTCATTTACAAGGATCTACTTGTTCTCATGTTGCTCCTTTTAAAAAGAGAGAAAGACAACCTAATGAATCCTGAACTTCCTTAATCTCCATAAAAGTTTAACCACCATTTGTGAATTTATCATGTAAGTCTATCCATTTATGTAAATTAATATCTGTGGGGATCTCTGCATCAATCAATTTTAATGTGTTTTTATTGACAACAAATACATTCATATTTTGTTTGTCTGAAAAATTATCTTTATTTTACCTTCATTTTTGAAGGATATTTTCACTGTTGATAGAATTCTAAGTTGACAGTATGCTAAAAATAACAATCCATTGTTATCTAGCTTTCATCACTTTGTTTCTCCTTGGAAATAATGTATTTTGTCCTCTGGATCCTTTTCAGATTGTCTCTTTGTCTTTGGTTTTAAGCAGTTTTACTATGGTGTGTCTAGGTGTGCTTGGGTTTTTTTAGAGATTCTTTATGTCTTGTATTAGTTTTGGAAACTTTTCAGCCAGTATCTCTTCAATTATTGCTTATCCCCCATTTTCTTCTTCTCCTTTTGGGGCTCTAATTACACATATTTAAGAACTTCTTACTATTTTTCATGTATTTCCTCTTCTCTTATATTTTCATCTTTTTAATTTCCTACTTCCTACTTAGCAGTTCAGTAATCCTCTACTGTCTAATGTGTTGTTAAACTCACCTAAGATCTTAATTTTGATTAATTGTTTTTATCGGTGATAATTTCCATTGGACCATTTTTATAGGTTCCAGTTCTCTGGAAAATTCTGTATTTTTAAATCTATTTTCTTAAATCTATTAATCACTATTATTTAAAAGCCTCTGTCTGATAACTCTAATATATAAATCATCTATTGCTTTTGCTTTTGCTTTTGCTCATGTTTTCCTGTCTCCTGAGATGCTTGATAATTTTTTATTTAGTGCCAGTCATTGTATATGATGAATTATACAGTCTCTGGATGACGTCTTCCTTTAGAGAGGATTTTTTTTTTCTCTCTGAAAGACAGAGAAGCTCTATGTCATCTTGATCTAATCATGGATTGAGCTGATGAAAATCCAAGAAGTCCTTGGAAATGTCTGAATCCAGTTTTTTCCTCTCTCAAACACTGTGAAACTGTCTCAACTTCTACTTAGTATCTTAGCCTCTTAACTTCTACTTTCTACTGCACTTCTCTGCAATTCCCTTTTCTCCAGAATCTTGGTCCCTCAAGTCCTGACTACCTGGTAGTACTGCACTTCAACTTTTGCCTCCCCAGGTTTACAAGCCTCAAAAAGCTCTAAGCCTTTTCCTTCTGTTTCCCCCACCTGTGCCACTTAACGTATTGGAAACTGGCTTGAGAGGACAGCCAATAAATAATGCCAGGTTTACATCAATGCATTTTCCTTGTCTCTAGAATTTGTTCCATTAATTGCAACAGACTTAGTTGTTTTCAGATGTCTACAAAAGCTGTTTTTTAAAAAACATTTTGACTGTATTTTTTGTTCTTGTGTTAAAAAAAAAATTATTCAATGATACTTGAAAAATCAGCACAATAAGGAAGACTTTATTCAGGACCATCAATATTGTATTTATAGGGACCACTGCAATGGGGTCTTGCAGTAGGGAATATTGGGCTCAACTCCAAATACAGTCTAGGCAAGTGAGAAAGTATAGCCAAGGGGCAGGGTGGGAGGTCGGTGGATGAAAAATTACTAACAGGAAGCATCAGGGGTAAGGGAATTCTGACTAAACCAACCTAACAGGATTCTGGCTGAAGATAGGCTAGGATGAATAGACATCACCTGGGGTGGGGGTGGGGGGAGGATAAGAAACCTGATCAGTTATCAAGGGTGATCAGATATCGAAAGCAGGGAGGAGAGGTGGTTCTTGGTAACTGACTTAGCAGGGTTCTCTGCTAAAACTGGATTTTATAAGGAAGTACACAGATGGGCCTAGGAGAAGGTTGAGGATCCTGAATAAAGTTTTGCCAAGCAAAGAATCTTTGTCACTTGTCACAGAAGGGGAGTTAGTCCAAAACAACTTATTTTCTAACAAGATTTTTGCATTCTTCTCTGTATATTCTTACCAAATATATTTTCTTCCTGTCACTTTTCACTTATTATTTAAGCTTGATGAAATCTTACTATTATCATATTACATAATTTAGTTTTCACGTTTCTTCCTATTTATTTAAAACTGTATCAGTTAAAAATTCTGTTTCTTTTTGGCCTGTAATTTGATCTCATAATCCAAATTCTCTTTGTAAATTTCCTATGTCTAAAATAGCATCCGTCGTAATTATCTTTATTAAATGCCTCTATTTCTAAAATTACAAGAAAACAATTGTGATTTCTTAAAAACTGGCCCACATACATTTTATTCATCTCGGTATAAATTCTTTTTCTTCTGTCACTTGTTTTAGTCTCATAAAGAATTTCAAACTCCCTTCCCTGAATGAATATCCATCCTTGTCTTTCGCAATTTTCATAATGTATTCAACTTAAAGAGATTCTGAAATTCAAACTTGTCTGGGATGTTATAAATATTCTATTTGCATGAAATTTGTATTCAAGTAGTGTTTCTTTATTACAACATTCATATGAGTACTATTCTCAGCAAGAGGTCTGACTAACAAATAATTACATGGATGCAGGCTTCATTCAAAGAATTCATAGATCATGAATTTTACTCATAATTTACTCTCTTTCATGTCAGTAACAAGTGGGGAGCAAAGCTACTTAGTATTGTTCCAGATACAAGTTATCACAAAGTTTGAAATCCCCTTTTGTGAACAACAAAAAAATCTTAAAAATGAATGCCAGGGCTGCCTGCCACACAGATAACTTTAAAATAATATTGCAGCTCAATTGATATCCGGAATTTACCTTCTCAGCATGAACTTTCTAATAGCAAACTACCCTCGGTTGTTTCTGAAAGCACACAGAGTTCTTTCTCATATATGCTCAACAACACATCCTGCATACGGTTCTTTGGTCCCAACCCCCTGGTTAAGATACTCTTTCCCTGTCTCTTCTCCTGATAAGCATTCTGAAATCACCCTAATGCAAGAGCAGCTATATTCTATAGGGAAGGAGAAAATTTTTTTCCTTCTGCTTTTCTAGATTCTTAGGTAGGGCCCCTGTAACAAAAGACAGATTGACAAAAGAAAAACAAACAGAAGTTTATTAACATGTACATTGAATATATACATTGGAGAAACTAGAATTTGGGCTTAAATACTACCTTCAGCTGAAACAAAGGGTGTGAGGTGGTAAGTTAGGGGAAGGTGACCAGGAAACCTATGGTAAATAAAGGATAGGGTTTGTTATGCAGATTTAAGTCAGTGCCATCTCCACTGATAGGAGTCTCTTGTGACTTACAGTCAGCCTTCTCTTCTGGGTACAGAGAGGGAGACACCTTCCCAAATGGAGATTTCCTTTATAAATGTAAATTTTCCTTACAAAAGGGTAACTCATACACTGTCTTCAGAGCTTCTCTATGTATGCTATTTCTCAAAATAATAAGGTCAAAATAATCCTTGTGTCAGAGTCATATTTTGGGGTGGCATATTCTGGTTCTACAACTCCACAAATGATGGCCGTTGCCAACACCCATCCAGGCCTAGGGGTCAGACCCTTCCCTTAACTCTCCCTCACGCAGCTAAGTTCAGACTGCAGCATTTAATAAAGTATACTATAGTTTCTCTGATACAATGTACCCAAATGGAAAGGTATCCTACAAATGCTACAAGAGGTGGTTACCCTCATAGTTCAGTCTCAACTTATCTTCAGAGTCCTTATAGGGTTGCCCCCAGCCACCTTGAACATAGTAAGGGTCAAATTAGTCCAACTACCAGGACTCCTCTGAATATAACTATGTCTAAGAGTCCAGATTATCTAAGACAAGTTAAGAGAGAAAAAGAGGTTGATTTGTAGTTTTCCTCAGGTCTAAAGTCCTAAGATTGATTCCACTTATTCAAGAAGAAGAAATGTCTCCTTCACAAAAAAGTCTTTGCCCTCCCCACAGGAGTGTGATCTTATCTCATGACCCCATCAGAACAATGCCAAAACATAATAGTGCAGTGTTAATCAACTTGGATTATTCACTCTTAACTCATACAGCATATAGGACATGTTAAGGACTACATGTTTGGATGCCTCCAAAATTCACAGGTTGAAACCCTAGCCCCAGTGACACTGTATTATGAGGTATGGCCTTTGGGAGGTAATTAGGTCATGAGAGTGGAACTCCCGTGATGAGATTTATGCCCTTTTAAAAAGAGAGAAAGACTAGAGTTCACTCTCTCTACCTTGTGAGAATATGTCATCTATAAACCAGGACGAGGAGCTTCACCAAGAACCCCACCACACTGGCCTCCTGATCTCAGATTTCTAGAACTGTGAGAAATAAATGTTTATTGCTTAAGTCGCCCAGGCTATGGTACTTGGTTATTGTTGCTGGAACTGACTCAGGACGTAAACAGTCCAGTCCAGGTAGAGCTGCAAACAACCCAGTCCTGTTCACTTGACTATTTTTCCATCTACATGAGGTAAAGATTCTTTCTGGATCTCCATTCTGGGGCTCCTCCGTTTCAGAGCATCTCATGTAAAAACAAAACTAACAGCAAACTACTTAAGGCAGAACATACACAGCTTCACAAGGTCACGTAAGAGGGTTTTTTTCAGCAGTAGACTCTAAATTCATAATCCTAGACACCACATACACACAGACACAATCACAAAGTAAAGTCTCAGAAGCATGGCCTGTGCTTGTGGACACATTACTGTTTGATCACCAAATAGAACACTTTGCAACAAGGTCCTGCATGCAGATCCACCCACAGATTCTTGATTTACATTTGTATAACTAAATTACCCGGTCCAGAGGTTTTATGCAAAACAAAGGAATGATATGGCTCAGAGATAAGCTGAAGTCTCTATTTTAGCAAACGGAATTGCTTGACAATTTTTGAAAAGTTTTTCCAACTCTGCTAATCAACATTTCAAAAAGCATTAGGGCCACGATGTCAACCTGAATTCCTGGTGACACAAGGTACACCATAAACAAAGAAGGCAGAGAGCTGATCAAACCCTCTGGAGGCTGGAAAACTTGTGTGTTTGCCTCAGCTCTTGATTAATTGACTGACACTTATATCCTTATTTCATCAATTATCATATATTAGTACATATACACAAAATAAGTGTGTAATATAGGAAGAATTAACAATTGTGTGGTATTGAAACACAGTGACATTTTTTTCTCTAGTGCAATAATATTAAAATTTATCCAAAAATAATATACATATCCTTTTTAGTAATTAAAACTCTTTTTCATTAGGAAGCTGGGTGCTCTGAGCTTGGTCTGAAGGCTTCATAATTGCATATGTCAGATTTCAGTGTGAAAATGTTGCTTCTCACTGTGCTCATGGTCGAAGAATGACCAGACACACCAAAGTAAGGCAAGCACAAAAATGAGGTTTATTAAGGAGAGAGAGAGAGGATTATAGGGCAAGAGCCAGACATAGGTTTACAGAGCATGATACATACACCACAGATGATGACTGGACCCACTATCACAGCAAAGGGAGAGCAAAAGGAAGGGCGCAAAAAAGGACTGGTTATGGTCTGTGTCTTGTTTTATGGTGCCCAGATTAGACCTCCCTCCTGGTTCAGAGGTCACCATGGAGCCACTTTGATTGGACAGTTGGGAGTCACATGACCTGAGTCTTACCTACAGGCGGTTGCTCTAGGTGAATTTCCAGACTCTATGGTACAGAGGCTGCTTGGTCCATGGGCTAGAAAGTCCTCTGCCTTCTTTTGCAGATGGCACACTAAGTTGTTTGGCAGGTTTGTAGGGTATTCCCTCCTCCCAAGGTATGGCAGTCGCTCGGGAAATTAGGGTGGAGCAGGAACAAGATAGCACATGCTTTCACAGAGAATGTCATGGGCTATATTTCTGGAGCATCCCAGAAGTTTGACCCTTTCCATCTGTAAGCATGCCCTGGAACAAACACCAAAAACATTTGAGAAAACCTTTCCTCTGTTTCTACTACATTCTGAAATGGCTGCAGGGGGGAGACTTCAAAGTGGGATCAGCTCAGTAGTGCTGGAATGAGGCAGACTTTTCTCTGATCTCTTTGGAAGGAGATACTGATGAGAACCAAATTTCACTACAACCTAAGGACCCCCATTATTCATTTGAAAATGCTGACTGGGCATTGACTCTGCACCAGGCCCTGTGTTGAGAAAGCTGAGATAAAAGACACCATCCTTGTTCCTAAGGAACTCACTGTGTTGTGGGGATATGAGCAAATAGATCATTGTAATGAAACTTGATAAAATGCTACAATCAGGGCTATTTTCCTCAGTAGATCTTGCAATTCCCTACTTGACATAAATGCTAATAAATTGTTTTGATTCTTTTTAGTTTTTCTATACTTAATTCCAAATCTTCTTGGGATTAAAAGATGCATACTTATTACAGATCAATCCCTTCCTAATTAATTGAGATTTGCTATCAGAAGACAGATGAGAGACCTGGATCCTTTCCCAAGACTTGATGGTACAGGCAAAACTCTACTTAGAGTTATTACATTAATAATTCAACAACTCTGACAGAACTTCTCACTCAGCCCACTTCTTTGGATTTATAGTATACACAGTATTTAATTCTTCCATTTGCCTATAGAAATCTATAGCTCCTGTCCAGGACAATCCATTCAATGTGTTTGGGGTTCTTAAAATGTGTCAATATCTATTTGACTCTAAAGACTCATAAACTGGTAACATCATAAAATATATAGATGACTTCCCATTTCATTGTTTTATATAAATGATTTTTTGTTCCATGGTCAGTCCACAGATGTTATGCAACTATTTATAAGCAATTCTTAATACAAACACCCAAAATTTTAAAATTCATACAGTTACAATACATAGCAATTTGTCCATTGACTTTCTATCTCAAAATTTTTAGGCAAATTGTCCTTAAATAGAAGAATGTAAATACCAATATTTTAAAATATTGATAAGCTGCCAGATCTCATTTGCCTCCAATTTATGATTTAATACATACACACCACATGCTCAAAAATTTGCAATCTTTCATAACACATCAATCAAGTAATAAGGAAAACCGGACTACCACTGCCAAAGATGTCACAGTTCCGAGGGGAGAGCTAAGAACAAGGAGTGGGCTTTTGGGGGAACAATTCTACTTAAAAGTGAGTGAAAAAGGTAAATGATTGAAAATATTTAAGTCATGTTGAATGTGTGCTTATGACTTCAAAAGTTGCTATTTAGTTATACTTAATATTGCAGGTTATCAAAACTGTCCTTCTGCAGCCTATGGAGTATCGACACACAAGATAGTCATTCATCTCTTTTTAAAAAAAGCATTTTCACTTTAAAAAAAAGGACCCGCCTAAATATGTTTTTATAAAAAATGGGATAAGGTGGGATTTTCTCCTTTAAACTGTCCTCTTAGAGCTACCAGAAACTTGAGTTTATAAAAGAGTGAATACAGAAATGGAACAAAATGGCGGACTAGAAGCGGCCTGCCAGCTCACGGCTCCCAAGGAAAGAAGTGGAAAATGCAGTCAGTTGCCTGTGTATGGATTGCTCTTCTCTGAAGCAACATTGTGAAATCACAGAGAAGTAACTGGGACACTCAGTGTGGGAATAAAAAAAGATGATGGAGTTATTTATATAATAAGATTGAAGAAGGCGCGGGGAAGACTACTATGAGGTAGAGCACTGGGGTGTTGCACACACCCTGCTGGCTCTGTGTGAGTTGTGAGAAGGCTCCCTCCACCACCACAGACCTCTACCTGATTGGACTGGGGACCTGGCTGGGGTCTGTGCAGAGTCATTCCACCAGACAACAGGCACAGTGGGGATTGGGCAACAGCTAAAGCCATCCTGACCTCTCGGGTGCACAGCATCAGGTCGGCATCGAGCTGGGTAGTGAGGGGACTAACTGGAGCTTTGAGCCATACTCTGTGACTAAGAGCCAAGCCCTTTTCCCCTACAGTGCAGCGAGATCTGAACATGGGAATTAACTGGGGTGGAGCAGGCTCCAACCTCAGAGGCTTTGGGTGACTGCTTTGGTGGGTCCTGGGGAGGGCAGGGAGAACTCTGCAGTCCCTGGGCCGCTGGAACCGACCTCAACCCATGTAACCTGACATCTGGGCAGTCCCCAAGGCTGTGGAACAGCCTGCCACTTGCTTGGCCCCAACTCCTCCCTCCAGGCCCCAACTGCCTCTTACCTGCTCAGCCCTGACCCGACCCTCCAGGTCAGGTCATCCCGGCCACCCGCAAGGCCTTACTCCTGGCTCTGAGGCTCTGCTCAGAAGCCCTGCTTCTGGCTCTTTCCTCCTCCCAGCTCTGAGGTTCTCATGACAGAGCCCAAGTCTCTACCCCTGTAGCACCAGAGCTCCCATCAGACCTGGGACACTGCCCCCAAAATTCCAGCCCTTCACCTGGACCCAAGACCCCACCCCAGAGCCTCCACCACCACCATAGGGCCAGAGGAACTACTCCAAAGTCCAACGCCAATGCCCCACCAGGGACTCCCCAGCCTGGAGCCACCAGTACACTGCGACCTGGTTTGAGCAAACACCCACAGCTCGGGAACCCATGACAACTACCTAGATAGCCTCACCCAGGTGTTACTGTCACCCCCGTGGGTAGACCCTAGATAGAGCAATCCCCAGAACAACAGGCTCAGTGAAGAGGGTCTCACCCAGCTCTCAACTCAAACATCCTACAGCTATCTGGTGAACAACCCAATACCCAACACAAACAGCATTCAGCACAGGTTTGAGCAGAAGCAATCACAGGCAAGTGGAACAATCAGAACAGCTGCATTACAGGCCTCTAGTGCACATGCCCCTCCTCTGCCACATCAATATTTCAAAGTAGTGGGGAGGGGAAAGTGCCATCTAGGGAACTCCCCTTCTTCTAATCAAGCAGTCAAGTTCTCAGCAAGGAACAGCTGCCCTGCAAAAGTGTTAGCCCTTGAGTTGAGAAAAGAGGTTTAAGATGAGAAGAAATCAGCAAAAGAACCCAGGCAACATGAAAAATCAAAACAGATTGACACCCCCAAGGGATCGCATGGAGCTACAGCAGTGAACTTCAACTACAAGGAAATTGTCAAAATGATAGAAATGGAACTCAGAACATGAATGACAAATAAGATGAATGGAATTGAAGAGAAAGTTGAAGACCAACAAAAAGAAGCCAAAAACCATTTCAGGAAATTAATGAAAAAGTCACTAAAGAACTGGACAAAATAAGGAAGGATACAATAGAACTTAAAGAAATGAAAGCGTCAGTTAAGGAATTTCAAAACACAGCAGAAAGTTTCAGCAACAGATTAAACCAAGGAGAAGAAAAAAATCTGTTTGAAGACAAGGCTCTTGATCTAACCTAGTCATTTAAGGAGGCAGACAAGAGAACAAAAAAGGCAAAGCAATCACTTAGAGAGATATGGGACAATGCAAAGCAAACTAACATGAATTGTAGGTATCCCTGAGGGAAAAGAAGAAAGAGCTAAAAGCATGGAAAATCTATTCAAGGAAATTTATTGAGGAAAACTTCCCTGGTATCGCCAGAGATCTAGACATCAAGATACAAGATGGTCATTAAATACAGGGAAGATTTATAGCAAATAGGACATCTCCAAGACACATAGTAATCAAGCTGGCCAAAGTCAAAATGAAAGAGAAAATTCTACAAGCAGCTAGACTTAAGCAACAACTGACCTATAAAGGAAAACCAATCAGGCTAACAGAAGACTTCTCAGTAGAAATCTTGCAAGCCAGAAGGCAGTGGACCCCCATCTTCAATCTTCTCAAACAGAATAGCTGCCGGCCTAGAATTTTGTATCCTGAAAAACTAAGTTTCACAATTGATGGAGAAATTAAGTCTTTTCCAGACAAGAAAATATTGAGGGAATTTGTCAGGACCAGATCTGCCCTGCAAGAAATACTCAGAACTACATTACACAAGAATCAGCACAATAGATACGCACCAGCGTAAAATCACCCAAAATAGCCAAAGTTCAAACAATAGCACAAGAAGAAAAACAAAGCAATGAGGTACTATCCGTTATGATGAACAGAACAGCATCACACGTATCAATTCTATCTCTTAACGTTAATGGCTTTAAGGCACCACTCAAAAGACATAGGCTGGCATAATGGATGAAAAAACACAACCCAAGTATCTGCTGCCTTCAGGAGACACATCTAAACCACAAGAATGCAAACAGGCTCAAAGCAAAAGGATGGGGAAAATACTCCATGCAAATGGAAACCAAAAGAGAGCAGATCTAGCCATTCTCATATCAGACAAATTGACTTTAAATCAACAATGGTAAAGAAAGACAAAGATAGTCATTATGTAATGGTAAAAGAAAAAATTCGATAGAAAGAAGGAATAATAATCCTGAATGTATATGCACCTAACACACGAGCTCCCAGATACATAAAACAAATTCTACTAGAGCTAAGCAAGGAAATAAATAGTAAGCATTGTAATTGCCAGAGACTTCAACAACCCAGTGCTGGACAAATCATCAAAGCAGAAAATAAATAATGAAACAGTGGACCTAAATGGGATCCTAAAATAAATGGAACTAACAGACATTTATAGAACATTCTGCCCAAAAACTACTGAATATACATTCTTCTCATCAGCACATGGGACATTTTCCAAGATTGTCATATCTTAGGCCATATAACATGTCTCAACAAATATTTAAAAATTGAAAGCATACCACGTATATTCTCAGATTATACTGGATTAAAACTAGAAATCAAGTCTAAGAGTAACACTCAATTCTACACAAAGTCATGGAAATTAAACAACCTGCTACTGAATTATTGGGTCAGTAATGAAATTAATATGGAAATAAAACAATTGCTTAAACTGAATGATAAAGGAGACATAAGCTATCAAAATCTTTGGGACACATAAAAAGCATACCTAAAGGGAAAACTCATAGCCTTAATGCCCACATCCAAAAATCAGAAAGATCACAAATTATCAACCTAATATCACATCTCAAGGAACTAGAAAAGGATGAGCAAAGCAAACCCAAAGCCAGCAGAAAAAACAAATAACAAAGATCAGAGCAGAACTAAATGAAATAGAAAACAAACAAAAAAAATACAAAAGATCAGAGAAACAAAAATTGGTTCTTTGAAAAAATTAACAAGATTGATAGAACCCTTGCTAGATTAACCAGGAATAGAAGAGAAAGGACCCAAATAAGCTCAATCAGAAATGAAAAAGGAGATATCACAACTGATAGCAGAGAAATAAAAAACATCATTCATGAATATTACAAAAATCTCTATGTACATAAACTAGAAAATGTAGAGAAATGGACAAATTTCTGGAAACACACAATTTTCCAAGACTCAAGCAGGAAGAAATAGAACTCCTGAACAGAACAATAATGAGCAGTGAGATTGAAGCAGTAATAAAAAATCTTCCAACAAAAACAAAAAAAGGCCCAGACCAGATGGATTCACAGCCAAATTCTACCAGACCTACAAAGAAGAACTGGTACCCGTACTGCATAAATTATTCCATAAGATTGAGAAGGAGGGAATCCTCACCAATGCATTCTATGAAGCCAGTATCACCTTGATACCAAAGCCAGCTAAGGAAACCACAAAAACAACAAAAAAAAACTATAGACCAATATCCCCTATGAACATAGATGCAAAACTCCTCCATAAAATACTAGCAAACTGAATTCAACAGCACACCAAAAAAATAATCCTGCATGACCAAGTGGGCTTTATCGCAGGGATGCAAGGATGGTTCAACATATGTAAATCAATAAATGTGATTCACTACATAAACAGAAGCAAAAACAAAGACCACATGATCATCTCAATAGATGCAGAAAAAGCATTCAACAAAATCCAGCACCCTTTCGTGATAAAAACCTCCAACAAACTAGGCATAGATAGAATATATCTCAAAATTATAAAAGCCATATATGACAAACCCACAGGCAACATCATACTGAACGAGGAAAAGTTGAAAGCATTCCCACTCAGAACTGGAAAAAGACAAAGGTGCCCAGTGTCACCACTTCTATTCAACATAGTTCTGGAAGTCCTAGCCAGAGCAATTAGGCAAGAGAAAAAAATAAAAGGTATTCACATTGGAAAAGAGGAGGTAAAACTATTGCTTTTCACTGATGATATGGTCTTATATCTAGAAACCCCAAGACTCCACTAAGAGTCTCCTGGAGTTGATTAATAAATTCATCAAAGCCTCAGAATATAAAAATCAATGCACACAAATCAGTAGCATTTCTATATACCAATAACCGTCAAGCTGAGAGTCAAATCAAAGACTCAGTACCATTCACAATAGCTACAAAGAAAACAAAATACCTACGAATATACTTAACAAAGGAGGTGAAAGACCTCTACAAGGAGAACTACAAAACTTTGAGGAAAGAAGTTGTGGATGACACAAACAAATGGAGAAACATCATGCTCATGGATTGGCAGAACCAACATTGCTAAAATGTCCATACTACCCAAAGTGATTTACAGATTCAATGCAATCCCCATCAAAATACCAACAGCATATTTCACAGATCTATAAAAAATAATTCTACTCTTTGTTAGGAACCAGAAAAGAGCCAGGGGGAGGAAGGGAAGGACAAAAACCCACCTACCAGGTACAATGAACACTATTTGGCTGATGGGCACACTTACAGCCCTGACTCAAGCCATGTATCAAAAACATCTGTACCCCCTTAATATTTTGAAATAAAAATAAATAAATACATACATACGTAAACAAATAAAATAAGAGTGAATGCAAATACGTCTGGATTAACAAGAAAAGATATTTGAGGACCACTGAAAAGACTTGGTTTATGCCACCAATGGATGTGGCTTCTATTTCATTCTCTTCATCAGGGGTTGGACTCCCTTCACTTTCAGTTTCTCTGGTTTCTGCAGAGTAGTCTTATTAGGATCTTGGTTAGTTACCTCTGCCTATCTGTTTTGTTTGCAATTATTTTCTTCTGAAGGTTTGTTTTATCCTGCTGCCTATTGCAGCTATTTTTCAATCACATGAGCAGGCGTGTCACCTCTTGAACTCTTCTTTTACTGCTGTTTTAGTTGAAGTGACCTCCTTTTGTGCATCGTGGTGGTGTTTGCATTTTCTATTTACTTTTAAAGATATTTTTACATGATACATTACTTCCCATTGTCTGCATCATTTAAAAACTGATGCAGTTGAATTTTGAATACTTTCCATGACCTTTGCCTGACATGGAGCCACAAGTTATGGAGTCTTTCTATTGATATTCCCACCTTGTATCAGAAAATGCCTTCTAAGTGATGTATGTAGCATTACTTGTTTCTGTGTTCTTTGTGGGTACAGTAGATGAACCAATAATGCCAAATAAATAACAAGACTCAGCAGCAATAAATTCTTCACCTTCTTTTCAAATACTTCATGTTATTTTTTTCCTTTTTTTTCATTGTTATGGAATCATGGGTTTTTAACAATTAAATGTATTTCAGTTGATTGAAGGATTTATTAAAACTTTTAATGGTACAACTTTGGCTAATGGTAGCTTCTTTTAGCCAGGTTCCTATGTCTTTTGATATGACTTTATTAATCTTTAAAAGCCTTCTTGCTTTCTAGCATGAGATGATTCAAGCTATCTTGTACATTCCTGAGCCAAGCATAGACTGAGATGTTTCTCTAAAGACGTTTAGTTTTTTTTTATGGGATACAACATGGGGTAACATTGTTCCTAGGTTATTTCTGTGACAAAATATAAAATTTTTCTTTTAATGTTTATATTGATATTTCTAATTCTGTTCTAAAATTATAATGTTCCTCCTTATTTGGAGGAATTCTTTAATTGTACCACATTGTCTCTTATACAAGTATGAATAATTACTTATTTTTTTTATTGGTTAAGAGTTCCAAGATACCCACACCAATATCAATATGAACAATAAAGTACTGAATGAAGCTCAACATTTTCTATGCAGTTACTTTTGTTTTTAGAAAGGATCTGGAAAGGATATGCATTCCAACTACAGTACTTAGTTCTATTAATAAGCTCATTCCTCAGCCTTCATTCTCTGTGGCTATGGGGGTGCTGCTTTGATAGACGGTTTGTTTCTCTTGTTTCAGTGCATTTGAATTTGAGGTCTTTAGCATCCTCACAGCTGCAAGTTTTGCATTCTCATTAAATGGAGGCATTGGGCTACTAATTCTTTCTTGCACTAATAGTCAGCTATTGGAAGAGCGTCCAAGAGCTAGTCCAGTCTACTTTGAGAGGATGGAAAGAGCTTGTTTGTGGTTCATGATGACATATTGCACAATTAAAAGTACAAATTCATTTACACAAGTTGATGCTGAGCAAATTAATTCTTCCCACTCCTCTTTAATTTCTATTTCACACATTTAATTAAATTTTACCTCTCCTAAACTTTGCCCTTATCTTAAATCTTTTAAAAGGTATCTCGCTTTCTCTCCTGAGCCATAAACCCTTTCCTGTACATACCATGAAACATTTCCTTGTTCCCTCAGCAACCTAATACATCATGGAGTGTTTTGTTCAAATTTTATGAACCCAAGTGAGTTGCCCAGTTAGTTAGTACTATTTCCACCCAGGGCCAGACCAGTTCAAAGTGTTTAATTTTCTGCAGGAAGATCAAGGAAAGACTTGGTCTACAAATAACATTACATGCAAATTCAGGCTTGTGAGCTTTAGACTGAAAATCTCTCCTTTGGCACATGATCCAAAATTCATATATTTTGAATGTATCATCTGATGGATTTTCACTTATCAAAAACACATATGTTAATGTAATTATGGATGACACTAGTATAGAACTCCAATTTCTCAGAGGTTTTTGGATAAATAAAAATATCCATTACTTTAATATTTTATGAATCCAAACTTCCACAAACCACTTTAGAATATCAGAAAATAAGCAGAATGTATCAAAATAAGACAGTTTAATGGAAATACTATGTACATTTACATAAGGTAATTGCATATTTCCATGTCAGTTTTTATGCAGAAATCTGAATTTGTGTCACTTATCCTTATGGAGAAAAACACAAAATTACATTAAATTTCCCAGTTTTATTGTACAATATAGATATGATTACCTTTCAAAATTTAACAGATTTTCAATACAAAATCACCCAGTTTTGGAATAAATATTGTACAAAACCGACTAGATTAATTTTTATTGTTGCTGCTGTTCAACTACTATCTTTCTAGAACTGGGGATTTTGCTGTTAGGACAGTTTTGTAACAGTGCACTTTTTTCTCTCTGTCAGGCCCAAATTTCTCATCTCTTTCTTAGCCTTATTTTTTTCTTATTAGCATAAAGCTAAATTTCTCTTTGTGAGCTTAAGTCTTCAACATACAAAAAAGTACTCATTTAAAACTGCTTAATTCATAAAATATTTAACTTTATATACATACATGTATATTGTCATCCTGTTTTTTAGCTAAGTATATATAAATTCATTCAAGCAAAATATTCAAATACAAATCTTTAGTATCATATGCTTTCACCCAATAAACCCTCATAGTATCAATTAAGTGTATTTTTTTGTTTGCATGTTTTTGCCTCTGCCAACAACAGACACTCATTCTTTAGCTCCTAAGATCTCGGAATTTTAAACACGTATAATATGTTAATAGCCTGCCAAGGGTTGCTTGCTTTATTTAGTTTCTTTGTTTTGTTTTGGGGAAGAGACAAGTCTTTTTTGTTAATACACACAGAGTTGCTTACAATTATACATATTTGAATACTTCCATATGTACGGAGGGTGGGGAGGATTCATTCGTTTTTATCTATATCCAGTTACTGTGAAAGCAAGGTCCAGGCAGTGGAAGCACTGATTTCTGTGAACAGACATCTGGTGAGGGCTCTTTGCCCCATTCCATGTGGGATGCTGCAGGGCAGCACTTCCTTTGGGGAGGACCCTGAGTATTCCAAACCTGTTACTTCTAGGATATGCTCTTCTAATCCCTGGGAGACACAGGGGTCATATTTCAGGGGCTTACTCTTCCATACAACCTATAGAAGATTTCCTAGCAGTCCTAGAAAAAGGCTATATGGGGGTTCATGGGGATCTCATAGGAAGGTACATTTGAGGCTCAGAGCAACATTGGAGGTTGTGATGGTTTGTTCAGGCATTCACGTCCCTGGGAATAGCAGGTATCATTACTTGACAGTGTCTCACTGGGTTGCCTGGCTAAAGTGCAGTGGCATCATCAGAGCTCACTGCAGCCTCGAACTCCTGGGCTCAAATAACCTTCCCTCCCAGCCTCCTGAGTAGCTAGGACTACAGGCATGTGCCACCATACCCAGCTAATTTTTCTATTTGTTGTAGAGATGGGGTCTCACTATGTTCCTCAGTATCGCTGCTTTTGATATAGCTATATTTTCCCCTCAGCAAGGTCCTCTAAGGTACCATCTTTTGCACTTGGCCCTGTAAAGATGCTTGAGAGGACTCCCCTGTAATTTTTCCTTCATTTTTTTTAATGATCTCACAACCTCTCTGGGGTATCTGTGAGGAAGTCAATTAGGAGTTTGTCCTTCTCTCGGATACCATGATTTCACCTGGCCATAGTTCCTGCTGTTGAGTCCAGGAACACCATATTCCACAAGCCCAGGGGTCCCACATCTATTTTGTATGAATAGTGACCCTGGTGTTAGGTAATGAGGCAGTTCAGGCTTATCCAACTACAGTTTAGGGTCCTAACTAGTACAATTCCAAATTTATACTAAATGGGGGCCCTAAAATGGTTTAAAGAATTGAAGAGATGCAATGCTTTCTTCCTAGTCCTTGAACTTGAATTAAGGAGCACACCGGTAAGTTAATCTAGTCTAGGGACGAACAAGTCACATAAGAGATATTAGGAGCACGAAAGGCTCTCAAAGTCCAAACAGGCAGACAGACAGGCTCAGAAATGGCCCATTTCCAAGACAACTGAGCCTAGCAATGGACATTTAGCCTAAGTATGCCCTCACTGCAGAAGGGAGGTGAAAAAGAGACATAATTAGGAAGATAAAGAGGCAAGGTACCTAGGGTGTAGGCATTTGCTCCTTCAGTCCCTATCCTGCTGAACATTTCCACCATTCTCAGAATCTGTGTGGTTCTAGATCTTATCAAAGCCATACCACATTGTTGTGGAGAAAAAGAGCACGTATATAGAATTTTAAAATAGGTCCACGCTCTTTGATAAGAATCGCATTGCCAAAAAGGAAAAAGAGAAGTGGCCACCAGCTCATAACTAGGTGGCCACCCTGTTTTCTAACACATGATAATGACAGGTTTTCTTTTAAACACAAGCTCAACCTTAGCCCCCCCAGCTCAAGAATTGCTTTGTGATGGGCAGGGGAGAAGAGGCCTCAGGACACTCAGATAGGGGAAAAAAGCACTCGTGACTCTCAAGGAGGACAATCAAAAGAGTTTACGATACTAAGCAGAGTAGTGAAAGATGAGCCTTGTAGTCATTAGTTAGAAAACCTCAGAAAGGCTGCTTGAAAGGGATGCCTTTATCCAACCTTTGAAAGGAGTCACAGTGCTTGTATGGCAAAACATCATGGATCTATCATTTTTGGAGACTTTATTTCTTTATTTAACTACTGGCAGGTAATGCTGCCTTATTAGGAAGGCCCAATTTTTTTCATCAAATGTCATCTACCTGAGGACAGATCAGGGTGGCTCTAGGACCTCCGAGTCTGAGGGAGGTGGGGAGATCATCTGTGAGGTCCCTTCCTCACCAAGATTCTGTGCACCCCACAGTAGCCATCAAACCCCAGGACGGGAGGAATGAGAAAAGGGGAGGGAGATAAGAAATATCCCTGGAAGGAGGTACCAGTCCAAACTATGGGTGGCTTGGCACCCTCAAAGTTGGGACCATCGGCCGTTGACATTTCAGTCCGTTTACATTGTTGGCTTCTTCTTGTCAATTAGTGAGGTTCATTTTAGTATTTCATGACCAGAGTTCTTTCAAGTGGAACATATTTCCCAAATTTGCTGTAGGTAACATGAGCCAGAAGAAATAGGACACCACAAAAAAGGTGACCTGTGCTCCTGGAGTCCAGCAATTTCTGCCCCCAGGGTTATGCCAAGAGTTTTAATCAAATGTCATCTACCTAAGGACAGATCAGGGTGGCTCTAGGACCTCTAAGTCTGAAGGAGGTGGGGAAATCATCTGTGAGGTCCCTTCCTCACCAAGATTCTGCACACAGCACAGCAGCCATCAAGCCATCAAATGCCAGCAGGGCTTCCCTGCCCACATGCCACAAGTAGATCCCTACCCAAAGGAGTGGCCTGGAACTCTGCTGGGCAAGCCGATGGTGACACATGCTTTAGTCAGGACCAAGAGGAGAGACGTCTCCATTCTTCAATCACGTTGCCTTCGAGCCCTTTTGCTGGCACACAGGAGTTGGAACTATAAAGCCTGCCCCAGGGAAATGTTATGACTATACTCCATGGCAGCCACTAAACCCAGCTCTACCCTCAGTGGACACACTGAATGAGCAGGTCAACACACAGTGCTGTGCTCCTGAATCTCTACTACATCCAGCAGTGGTGTGAGGAGGGGCTCTTCAAAGATGGGGAAGTCTGACATTACTGCCAAATAGCACATCTTATTCTGATTTTTTTGAAGAAAATACTGATATGAGCCAAATCTCCCCTATAGAATGCATGCAGCAGTGTCTTGTTAATTCAGATTAAACAGAGAATCAGTAGAAAGAAGCTTAGCCTAGACTCTATCTGCATTATTTATAAGAAGAGTTTCATGATTAAATTGTTATTGTAAAAAATATAAGTATAATTTAATAAGGCTACTTTAGAAGTGGAACTCTTTCCAAGTACAAGTGTTGCACCCAATATTTATACAAATTTCAAACTATTTTATTCATGAAAGCTAGTCCACTTTATCTTTTACTAGAAACAATAAATATTGCAAATGCCTAATTCTTGCCTTGAAGTAATAAAACCAAATTCTTTTCACAGGGTGTGAATCATACTTCACTTCTGGAAATCAACTGCACACAACCAGTACAAATTAAAGAGTTGTCACAATGGGAATTAAATATTTTAACTCGCTACATGGTTTTGTATTTAGACTAATAGAAAATAATCTCTCTTTGGCCACAGGGCTACATTTTTACCCCATTTTAGAAAAACAGAGGTGACACCTCCTGAGTAGGAATAGTGTACAAAGATTTGTGCCCCTACCCCAAGCCAGATCTAACCTAGGTCCAATATATATATATATATATATATATATATATATATATCATGACCAAGAGATGATACAATAGATTCTCAGCCTTCAACTTGGTTTTGGGCAGCAACAGTGTGAAAATGCTATCAGTATAGGAAATATTAACTCCCATTCATAGGCTTCATTTAAACACATGATTATTGGAATTAGTTAATTAGAGATTATGTGTTCATATTAGACCACATTTACTGTGTTAGTCTTATAACAATCATATAAAATAAGTAGTCCTCATTATATAGAGTAGGAAATTGAAGCTAAAGAAATTAAAATATACTTTAAGTAAAAGATAGATCTGGAATTCACACAGAAGCTGCCTGATTTTAAGGCTCATAATCTTAATTATTATATGACTTCTGCTTCCCTTCATCCATCATAAAAAAGCATAGAATTTATAAACTCTTCAATTGAAAGAGATCTTAAGTGAGTCATTTCATTTAATTCCCCTCCCTTCCAGAAATTTCTTCACTAGTATTCCTGAGGGAAAGAACAATTAAGTCTCTATTGCATATTTCCAGTACTGTAGACTCTTATTTTGGGGGATAATTTATTTCATTACTGGACTGTTATAATGGTTAAATAGACCTTCCTCCCTCCAAAATGGCAATGTGAAGATATTTCTGACCTCTTCTTAATCTAAAATTTGTCAGCAAACAACAAGAAGAACAAAAATTAGAAAAGGAAACTAACGTCAGGGAAACCAGAAGAATTGAGTCCATAAACCCCAAACCACAATGGATGAGGACTAGAACAAAGGACTCAGTGGTAAATGATTTAACAGAAAAAGTGCACATTGCAGGAATGGGGCTGGAAGTCAGTGGGAAAGACCACCAGCGAGAGCAAGTTAATTTGCCTGGTAGACTCTGAAAAAACTAAGGAATTTGAGGTTAATACCCAGCAAATGGAGATACTATTGAAAGTGGTAGTAAGGCAGGAAACTATAAATAGTAGGATGTTTTAATGGATGTTGTGTTGTGTTGTGTTGTTTGTTTGTTTGTTTTAAGAGATAGGGTCTCACTCTGTTGCCCAGGCTGGACTCAATCCTCCTGCCTCAGCCTCCCCAGCAGCCAGGACCACAGGCATGTGCCACCACATCCAGTGTGTTTGTTTGTTTTTAATTAGGAGAAGGAACAGCCAGAACAAAGAGTCCCCAAACCTGTACCACAAAATCAAGTCCCTTTCAGGACTCCTATAGATTGTTCTCTGGAGAAGCTTAACCAGAAAGGCTCTGGACTCAGGGATATGGGGCCCAGAGGAGGACAAGGGTGAGGAACAATGACAAAAGGGGAAGGAGGTTAAAGACATGAGTCTCCAGACTTAAAAACCCATTAAGCATCCAAAATGATAAATGAAAAAAGACTCACATCAAATTTTATCATTCTGACACTTCAGAACATCAGAGATAAAGAAAAGATCCTAAAAGGTTCCAGAGAGGAAAACATAAATGAATCATACACAAAAGATCAGGAATAAAAATAACCTTGCACTTTTAAGAGAAAAATTGAAAACTAAAAGACGGAGGGAAATGTCTTAAAATTTTTGGTACAAATGATTTTCAACCTAAAAGTTTACATCCAGCCAAACTATCCATCAAGTAAGTATAAGGGTAGCAAAAAGACATTTCAGACACACACAGTCTCCAGTAAATGCTTTCCCAGGAAGCCACCAGATATGTTCCACTAAATGAGGAAGTGAACCAAGATGGAGGAAGAATGCAAGTGAGGAAACAGGAAAAGAGAATTCCTGGGATGACAGCAAAGGAAGTGCCAGGACCACAGCTGTGCAGCAGGCCTAGAAAGCCACCAGACCAGGCTGGAGGAGGTCAAGGCTCTGAGGGTGTTTGCGTGTGGGGATGCTATCCCCAAGAAAATACTAAAATATGTAAATTATCTGACAGATTTGACCTTAGGGAAAATTGTATGGAGAGATATTTTACAGGCCTTTTATGCAGTTTGGGAAGACAGAATATTCTCAATCCTAAGCGAATGAAAAGAAAAGGTAATCATCAACTCCAGGAAAAACAGAAAGTTGCACAGGAATGGAATGATAATCACAGTGCTCTACCTGGTTTAAGAGCGAACATTATTTCAACAATGAAAACACAGAATATGAATTAAAAATTTAAATTAATTTTATTGGGAAAAGGAAGAGAGGAAAAAGGGGGAGAATCTTCATCTGTCATTATGGGAAGATAATAAGTAATGCCAAAAATTGATGAGTGTATAGACAGCAATATAGGCATTTTAGTTACAAACAAGACCACAAATCTCATAAAAAATATCTACAAGGATTTAATGTTATTACATCAGGAGAGCATGATAAAGTTGGAAGAAGGTGGGGGGACAAGGCATTATTGTTTCTTGGGATAAGCTTCTTAGCATTGTTTGATTTTTTTAAATTATTTTTCTGTAACATTTGCATAAAAATTAAAATGTTTTCTTAAAAAATATATTCCTTATAATAGCTCAAAGGCTTAGAAGCATAGTTAGTGCTCAATTAAGGTTGATTTTATATTGAGTTCTGTAAATTTGTCTTCTTTATTAACCTACCCTAGTGTTTTGGGTCCCTATCAGGCCACACATGGATTCTTGAGAGCCACGGTTTTGTGTGTTTGTATGCATTTCAATTATAATTGAAAACACACACGCCTATTCTGGATCTTCTGGATAGCCACCATGTAACTGTCATTTTTGTGCCTCAACTGTCATGTGTATATTTATTCAAGCTACTGGCAAGTAGCGCTACTTTAGTAGTTGCAGGAAAATGAGAAAGAGGCTGTGATAATAAAATACCATAGACTGAGTAGCTTATAAACAGAAATGTATTTCTTACAGTTCTCGAGGCTGCAAAGTCCAAGATCAAGGTGCAGGCAGATTCAGTGTCTGGTGAGGGCCCAATTCCTCATGGAAGGCCATCTTCTCATAGAAACGTCTCATGGCAGAAGGGGTGAGGGGTTTCTCTCAGGCCTCTTTTATAAGGGCACTAATCCCCTTTGTGAGGGTTCTGCACTCATGACCTAATTACCTCCCAAAGTCCCCATCTCCTAATACCATCACCTTGGGTGTTAGGATTTCAACACATGAATCTTGGAGGGACACAAACATTCAGACCATAATAAGCAGTAAATGATACGTGAGTATCAAATGAAGCCCACATGAAATCATAACAGGCCATATGAGTAACAATTATGTTAAGAATTAGAATAGATCAAATGTTGAGGAAATTGTGTCACTCCCCAAAGCACATCATAGAAGAGTACTATGAACTCAAAAAAAAAAAAAAAAAAAACCCAGAAGTCAGTAACATATTCATACTGCAAGAAACAATTGGGTTCAGGAAAACACTATCTGCCACACAAATGTATTATTAATTTGAATTCTATTTATTGGTTTTGTAGAGTTTTAAAAATATATGCATTTTTAAATTCATGTTGTATCATTACCATAAGCATAAGAAGTATATCCTTATTTTCATATTAATACATATTGGTATAAATAATAATAGAATCCTTTAAATAATTTCAACATTAAGTTATTCTGTTAAGAGGATCTGTACATTCTTTAAATTTGAAGAACACTGGTTTTTTTTTTTTTTTTTTTCTGTATTTTCTGAAAGATCTGATTGGGTTGGATTGCCACAATCCAGGATGGAACGCCACCACCTTGTGGCACTCACCAAGTATTCATTAACTTAGAAAAAAGTACTTTTTTCATTTGTCAATTTTAATTCACCAACTTTGTTATCAAATGATGTAGTAAACGGCTTCATTGTCTTCATCGCTGGGATTTTTTAATCCCACCTTCTACTTGTTGGTTGCCCTTATCTATATATATCTTCTGCCTCCCCTGAACTCAAAGAAAGAGATGGGAAAAAGTTTGGGGGTGGAATGCTTTAGTTTCCTTTTGCTGCTATAACAATTTACCGCAAATTCAGTGGCTTAAAAACAACACAAACTTCTTATTTTATGGTTCTGGAGGTCCGAAATCCAAAATGAGTTTCACTGGGCTAAAATCAACGCCTCCGTGTCCGCAGGGTTGCGTTCCTCTGGAGGCTGGACAGGAGAATCCTTTTCCTTACCTTTCCCAGCATGGACGGGTGTCCTGCATTCCTGGGTCATGGGCCTGCATCACTCTGACCTGTGCTTCGGTCGGTCACCAAATCCCCTTTTCTGACTCTGATCCTCTTGCCTCCCTCTCTCATTCACATAAGGACCCCTGCCGGTTACATTGGGCCCACCCAGAAAATCCAGGAAAATCGCTCTAAGGATTTAATCACATCTGCAAAGTCCCTTTTGTTATGTACAGTAACATATTCATGTTCCAGGGATCAGGACATGGACATCTTTTGGGTGGCATTATTCTGCCGACCACAAGGAGTGCCACTATGGCCAGACTGTCCGCAGAGCAGAAACTCCAATGGAGGAATCTGCTTTGGAAGGATGAGAACATTCTCCAGCAACAGAAAGAAAAGGGGGATGGATTCCAGTTGCGAGAGAGAGGTGTTTCATGGTAAATAAGGAGGTTCTTTCTCTGAGGATGAAGGAGCACACTGGGGATCTGGAAAGGGAGGGAAAGCTGCTGTGGAAGGTGGTAAAGCCACCAGATAAGGAAGAAAAAGCAGACTGCTTCCCGAAGGGCTTGTCTGAGACGTGAACGCAGCTACCTGCGGACGACTGGGCTCCGGGGGTCACACCACACCCAACCCAGTTCCAAAATAACCATCAAAATTTCTATTTCAAACTTGGCAAATAAGCCAAACAATGCCAACAGAATTAAGGTGGGTTCTATCACCTCCCTGTTCTTATGCCACTGTTTGTCTTTATCCATGATTCCTGTGAGAAACCTGACACTAATTAAGCTCACACAAGAAGGGGAAAAAAAAAAAAGAAGAAGATGAATCATCAGCCACCCTGGAGATAAACCAAGAAATAAGAAAGACTGATCTCTGCCCGAAAGCACAACAATGGTGAGAGATTGCGCTTGCAAAAGGGGCTATATACTCAGAGTTTAATTTTTAAAAAGGAGAAAATATGGAGAATCTGTTGAGATCTACCAGCTGCTTCTCTTTTCTGAGATATTTCCCCTGGCGACAGCTAGAGAAGCTTGGGTGCATTTCTCTCTTGCTGTGTCATCTGATGTTCCGTTCTCCACCCCCATCCCCTCCCTCCTGCTGCCTGTGTGTGGAGAGAGAGAGAGACTGTGTGTATGTGTATGGGGTTTCTCTCTCCCTTGTAAGCACACAGCCAGCCCACCTTCTCCTGCTGTTGCTGCTCTGACTTGCTTTGTGCTGCCTCTTTCCTTCCTCTCTCTTCTTGCTTAGCTCCTTGCGCTCCGGTAAGTATGGCAAACACTCCCCTCAGCCCGGTGAGAAGATGTAGGTTTGTGCTGTCCGAAACTTGCAACTTTGAGGTTGCCAGTGAACTGCTGGAGAACTTTCCATTGTTGTATTTATAATTAAAACGTGTTGCTCAGGAAGGGATTGTGTGTAGGATAGTCCCCTGGGACTGCCAACACAAGTGAAAAATATTCCTCCTCTGGGGAGGGGAAAATAAGGCAATAAAGTTTATATAACCTAAAATTTAGAAATACTTTCTTTGCTGTAAAATTAATTAATGTAAAAGGGATAAATTAAAAGTGATTTTGGTTTTTTTTTTTTTTTCTTCTTCTTATTGATTTGTCCCGGGGCTACTTTTAGGAATTGACTTGTCCTGGGTTTACGAGGATTCAGTTATTCTGTTTTAAAGTAAATGTGGAAAAGGAGTTTAAAGAATATCCATGGAATTAAGTATTTAAAAAAATTAATGATTGTGGCATCTGGTGACAAATAAATCAAATACAAACAAAAAATTTGCATTTAGACTAACCACAGTAAACTTCCTATGGACAACCATTTTAAAATTCATTGTTTTGAAGTTTGGTTTACTCTAGGTTTTATTCACCCTACTATTCATCCTAAGATCGTTTCCCCAACACTTTAAAACCCACATATGGATTTAAACCAGCAAATGTTTACTATTTTCAATTTGATTGAAAAATTATTCTCGTGATTTTCAAGGATGAAGTGCTAAATGCCATGACTCGTTTTAGAATAGCTTAAAATAACTTCTGGCTGGACAGCAGGTGCCATGTGTCTTTCTCTGAGTTCAAGGAAAGCATAAGTTATATATAGATAAGTGGAGGTCAGGATAAATAAATTCCAGTGATGAAGACAACAAAGCTGTATACTGCATTATCTTATAATCAAGTTGGTAAATTCATATTGGTCAAAGAAAAAAATACTTCCTCTGAGTACTTGGCTGAGCACTACAAGTGGGTGGCAATGTGTGTACGTTGAACTTCCCATTTTTGTTGGTGTCCAAGTGTTTGACAACTACTGCCCTGAGAATGGGAGGAGGAAGCTGTGTAATTTTTAGAGCAGTATGCTTTTATTTTCACTTTCATGCCACCATAAGAAGAGAACATGTGAATTACAAGGATTTTGCCTTCTTTTTATGCTGCTAATTAGTAGCATCGCCATTAAGAATTATTTACAAATAAGACGCATCACATCGTAACTTAAAGGCCTAAGCCAATGTATAGCAACCCTAGAAATGGTGTTAGCTGGAAATCTTGGCATCTCTGACTCAGCTTGTTCCTCCCCCTTTCCTAAGAGCCCCTATTATATCTACATCATTTCCCTAGTTCATCCCTTCCTTGTTATGAAATACTTTCTTAAGAATTATTAAGTTTTCCTAGAGCTTCTTGACTTAGAAGAAAAAGTGATAATCTATTTTTTTTTCTTTTAAAAAGTCATTTTTTTATATTGGAATAAAAGGGTACTATGGAAATTTAAGGAATTGTTATTGTAAGTATCACCTTGTTTCCATAGTTGGTTTATTTATGCCTCTCTCCTTCCCTGTCTTATTCGAAAAATGATGCTAGTCTGAACCTCAGAGAAAAGGTTCTGTTGATTGATAATGACATGTTGCTCATGTGGGAAAAAGAAAATACCAGAAAAGCAAGAAATACCTCCTGTGTCCAGTGTAATAACGCATTTACATCAAAGTATTCATACTAATCAAATTTCGATTTATGGGTCAAAAGACAGTTTAGGGATATTATTGTTATGAATAATTTTAATAAGTTCAATTATTTTTGTATTATTAATAAATATCTTAACTTTGAATGAAAACTAACAACATTTTAAATTTAAACTTTTTAAATGTATACATCCAGGTACCTCCAATGATTGTGAATCCACATGGAATTATATACAAAAATGATCACACAAACTGGCTAGTCTAAGCAAAATGACAAATATTGCCATGAAAAACAATAGCATGAGTTAGTCTCTTAATGTCAATGATAGAGATTCTACTGAAAATGGAAGATCCACATGAAAAGTATGCTAGTAGTGTGACTTGATTTGGAAAAATGGCTTCCCACTGTTCCTCACTTACTCTTGTAATATCAATGGTTTGTGAAGTACATTCATACTATGTTAAAAACCATAATTAGCCGGTATCCATTTGGGGGATGTCCTTACCATTAGTATGCAACTGGGTTAACTACATAAAACCTAACTGTGCTTACCTCTAGATACCACTCCCAGCATGGAGACTAATCACTCTGAACAGCCCCCACCAGAGCCAGAGGCAACCTGCCCAGGAGACAGTTCATCATCACCCAGTCAAAACGGCCTGGAGAAGGACAGCGGTCAGGATTCCTCAACCTTACTCCACGCACCAGGAAAAGAGGCAAGCGGGCACCCTGATATCTCCGAGGAGTTGAATCGACAGCTGGAAGACATCATAAACACGTATGGCTCTGCTGCCAGAACCGTCGGGGAAGAGGGCCCTGCCAAGGCCAAGGAGCGGCCTGACATTGTAGAATCACCTGACAATGAGGACGTGGACTGTGAAGAAACCCATGAAGAGGCTGAAAAAGACCCAGTTGCTCCCGGTGATCTACACACAGTCAAAGAGCCCGTCAGCAACAAAGAGCAAAAATTGGAAAAGAAAATGCTGAAAGGATTAGGCAAGTAGTTATCTTCTAATATATGACTGTCTTGTGTGAATTGTTCCTAAAAGGGGGCACTTCTTGCAACCTTTACTAAAAGCCACGTCTAACATCTGAATTACTATAACAGCCACCTTCAAAGTCTCCCTGCATTTTCTCTTGCTGTTCTTATCTCAAGCCCCTTCCCCTCCATAGGGCTCAGGTGAACTTTGCAACATGTTACCCATCTACCCTCTGTCCCGTTGGCTTCCCAGTGCTCTTAGGATGAAGACCAAAATTCTTAACATGTTCTTCAAGTTCCTAATGGTCTACTCCCAACCAGTTCCAGTTTAATGTCACATCATTCCACAACATCTCCTCCCTGAACACTCTGCCACGATTACCAGCACTGCTACTACTGCCTAATAGCTAATCACTCTGATCTCCTTCGGGCCTTTGAATATGCTGAGCTCCATCTGCTCAAGGCCTGCACACATCTTACTTTCTTTACCTAAAAGTCTCTACCTACTCCCCCATCTCCAGTGAATATTTATTAATTCCTAGTCTTTATGAGGCACTGTGCTAGGTGCACAAAAATAAGTAAGATATAGCCCTTTGGTCAGGGAGCTCTAGGTATACAGCAAAAAGAAGACATGTAAACTAATTGTTATATAGAATAAGCAAAAGAGTAGGCACAGGAAAATTTTTAGGAGAGCATAGGGGATTGTCAGTACCAACACTGCCTGCAAAAGAAGGGTGAAAAGGTTGATTTTTTAAGCTATGAGTGAAAGCATGTTACTGCACTTGAGAAAGTCTCTCTGCTTGTCTTCCCTGGTGGAAACACTCACTACAAATACCACCTCTTATGTGACACTTTCCCAGGTATGTCCAGGTAGAGCTAGCATCACTTTCCTTAGTTCTCCATTAATTTTTTTTAATTTAGCAATTATTTGTTTATATTCTTCCCATGCTGGATGAGGAATCTATCAAGGGCAGTACTCATGTATTATTTATTTCTGAAAGACAGTGGGGTAGAATGTAAGTTCTTGGGTATTGGAGTCAGAATTGTATCCAAACTCCAGTAACAGATAATCTATAAACCCAGAAGTATGTCTATACTGGAATAGGATATTGTTCTGCGGTGAGCAGGTCTATGCAGACCTACCCCTAAAGGCCAAGGGAGCTGAGGGTCCAGTAAAAGAGGTTGATAAATCTAATTTCTCAGAAAGAAATATTTAATAGGGACTTACAAACAGAAATGGTATCTCAGGTGGCCGCAAGACAGTGGATCTCCACACCGACCCTCTAGAAACTGTCCTCTATGTAGCAAGTTTTAGGGTAAAGATACGTACAGCTGCTCATGTCTCAGACCTTCTTGCTGAAACTCATGACCACTGGGGAGGCTCAATAAGCATTTTTGGGGACTATCTATGTTACAGACGTTGTTTAAAGACCCTATTGCAGGCCGGGCGCGGTGGCTCACGCCTGTAATCCTAGCACTCTGGGAGGCCGAGGCGGGTGGATTGCTCAAGGTCAGGAGTTCGAGACCAGCCTGAGCGAGACCCCGTCTCTACTAAAAATAGAAAGACATTATATGGACAACTAAAAATCTATATAGAAAAAATTAGCCGGGCATAGTGGCGCATGCCTGTAGTCCCAGCTACTCGGGAGCCTGAGGCAGTAGGATCGCTTAAGCCAAGGAGTCTGAGGTTGCTGTGAGCTAAGCTGATGCCACGGCACTCACTCTAGCCTGGGCAACAAAGTGAGACTCTGTCTCAACAAAAAAAAAAAAAAAAAAAAAAAAAAGACCCTATTGCAAAACACCTTCATATGCAGGAGTCAAACTTCAGTCATCATGGTGCTTTCTCTTCCAGATGGCGTCACTCTTGCCACACAACAGGCTATTTTCCTACAGATATCACTATGATCCTTAAAACCCATTGCTACAACGCTTTTAAGAGGGCTAAATGACATATTCAAATAGCATACTTGACCCCCCAGCATAAAAATTAAAATAACCCAGATAATACCTTTGAAGTATCTTCAAGTTCCAAAGTGCAAGGTTGGTTTGAATCACTATAGTGTTTTAGAACATAGAGAAACATAGTAGAGTTGTTCTGTGTTGCAGAGCAATTTTTTCCTTCTCTGACCAAATACCTCAGATGTGTCTCTTTACATTAGTCGTTATTAAAGTTTCCATAAGACTGTATATAAAATCTCATTCCAGAAGTGAACAACTTCAAGTACTCCTAACCAGAAAAAAGTATTTTTAGCTCCCTAAAACTTTTACTTAGGAATTTGTGTGTGGCTATGTATGTGTGTGTGTGTGTGTGTGTGTGGTGTATTGAGGGGAAGGATATAAAGAAAGTAGGAGTGAAGTTAAAGATAACCAATTTGGATTTCTACTTTCTCTTCTAGGAGTTGTTTCATAATCCATATTAACCTTACAATTACCAAATACTCAGAATGATTTTTTTAGAGTAAGAAAAAATCCCACCTCTATAAGTCTGCCACTATCTACAAGTTACCAAATTCCAACTGAATGTGTTGACCAGAATCAATATTTGTGAATCAGAGTGCCCAGGTGTTCCACTCTAAGTGAGTGTGTGGGCTGTTGAATTTTCATGCCACTCAATATCATCAGCATTCTTCTAAACATTGTACTATTTCAGCTACATTATGCATTAAAACAACCTTTGTAGGCTAACGTATACATCTGACTACCATTTTAAACCTTATTTCAGTTGTCTGCAAGTGGCTTTGGCAGATTTCTTGGCTATTTAACAACTAAATACACTACACTATGGTCTAGACCAGTGGTTTTCAAACTTAACTGTGCATTAGATTCAAAGGCAGAATTTGTCATAGACACTATTCCTGAGTCCCCACACATAGACATTCAGAATTGGTAGGTCTGGAGTGAGGCCAAGGCCCCCTGGGTAATTTTGACACAAAGTGATTATGAAAGCAATGGTTCTGATGCTGCAAAAAGTGCTTCATCCACTCTTTTGGAGAAAATATAAAGTTCTGCTTGTGGTCTGCTTTTAGAACCCATTTGGACCTTTTATGAAATTTTAATAAGTCATTCAACCTGTACCTGAAGATAAATCTTTAGATTTTCCTTATGTACTTACTCAAAAATGTCTTTAATTATTGTATTTATTAGATACTATTTGCTTTCTTGGTATATTTGAGATGCTGAAACGTTTTGACTCCCTAATCCAAAATTTTCCAAAGTGTGTAATTTAGAATATTTGAAATTTCAGACAAAGTTACACAGTTTCCTCACTGCCAGAATTCTCTGACTTTATATATATATATACACACACACACACACACAACTATATAAATACATATATGTATATACATTATATATTATTATAAATGTGTATACAATACACATTTCATTATTTGAATGAAAATCTCAAATAATGAAATTTCAAAGTTAAACAGTTACTGCCAGAATTCTCTGACTTTACATATATTAAGGTTGTGTGTGTGTGTATATATATACATATACATCTATATATATACACATAGATGTGTGTGTATGTGTGGGTGTGTAATGAAAATCTCAAATAATGAAGGACATAGTTTTCATTATTTCCTAAACTTATTAGACCAATGAGACTCCTTTTCACAGAACACTTTGAATATCTAGGCAATGTCTCTACAACCCAAGCACTCAGGACTTGTTTTTCCTTTGGAGGCTGCATATTCTCCCACAATCAGCACACCATATACTGGAGTAGTTGAAGGAACATTTTAAAATCTCTTTAGCTGGTAGATTCACTTTCTTCTTAGCATCTTAACAAAACCAGATTTCCCATTATGCAGCACCATGACATGTCCTGTTAACATCTAACGTATCCCCCTTGCTTCTCCTACTGCCATGCTCCAGGCTCACACGTGTCTTATTAATCCTTCTTTGACAACTTGATGTGGGCTGTACAAGCACCACATAATAATGAGCACCAAGCAAGGATAAAATATAATACACCTTTGATATTTAGGTTGTAACTGATTGAATAGGAAATCATAGGTTTGAAGCATTAAGCCTGGGAGAAAAACAAAGCTGATCTGCAGGTCCATTCTGAGCTCAGCATCCATCTAGTCAACCCGTTAATTTTATAGACAGGAAAATTGAAGCCCAGGGAGTTTGCATCTGCCACAAAAGGTCACTCCACCAGTTGATGTGATTGCAAGATTAGTCATAAAGAAAGCAAGGGGCAGGTCTCATGTCACTGACACCGCGGGACCAAAGGTGTATAGAAGCAAGCAGCGTATTGGTTGAGGAGCATTTATGATGGCTCAGTTAGTGGATTTTGTCTTTCTAGGTACAGATGAGTTTCTGAGAGGCCCTTGACCAGGATGTCAGTATTATGAAATGTCTTCAGACACCCATTTATTTAGTCTTCCTTGGAGTGGTCACTTTCCCAGATGTCTGTTTTGCCCATTTTAGCTGAATTTCTAGTTACTCTGAGAGAGCAATAACCTGTTGCTTTGATACAAATGCTAAACTTTCCACAAGAGGTGGAAGATCAGAGGAATTCAAGGGAAAGAGGAATCAGCAGAGCTGTAAAAGTCCGTGAGTAAATTCATAGGGAAGCTAGGACTTAGGCCAGATCCTGACAGCAGAGGAGGGTTTAGAGAAGCAAATGAGAGGGGAGAGAAAAATATCTCTTGAGAAAAATGACTAGTACTGTTTTCTGACTAGGGTAGGGAATGGATGGGTGAATATTTTACTGCTTTTTCTGATATTTTTTATTATTGCTAATCATTTAAATACAGCATCAGTTGACCTAAAGAGAAGTCCATGTCCACTCCCCAACTGTGTAAGAGGCCAAAGTTCCAAATACAGATATAACAAGGTCACTAAAATACAAGACATATAAAATGTCAGCCAAGTGAAATAACAATGTGACTAGAAAACACAGGCAGGGTAGTATTTTCCAAACTGGTAGAGGCATTAAAACCAAACAAAAACCATGACAATGAGAGGTGACAGTGAGGGGTAAGAGAATCTTTATAAATTTAAAAAGTATCATGAAACATTCTAAGATAACAAATATACCATCCAAACAATGATGCTTTTGTTTTTTTGTTCTCTAAATCAAGCTAAAAATGGTTAAAGCTATTTCAGTTGTGTAATCACCAAATCTTAAAGGCTAAACTCAGAATCTATTTAGACAGGGAAACTGAAGCCAGAGAGTTTAAGAGTCTTCAAAAAAGCTTACTCAATTAGTTAATGGCAGTGTCACTTCTAGAATCTAGGTTTCCTAGCCTTAAACCAGTGTGATTTAATGATACTATACTTCCTACCTTACATACATTAATCTTATTTCCCTTAAAATATATCTACAGATGCTCATGAAATTATTTGTCTGATACTCATTATTTTTAATTATATTAGAGGGAAAACAAAATTAACATTGAAATAATGAATCTGAGTCTAACATTTGAAAGAGGACATGTATAAACTTTCCAGCTTTAAGCTTCTGCTACAACACAGAAATTGAGAAGGGGATAGAGAGGTACACAAGCGTGTATTTGAGACCAAATTTTAGTCCCAAAGGTGTAAAAAATAATTTTGGAAGAGAAAAGGCATAGTTTTGAACACATTAAAGCTGCATAAATTGTCACCAAACTCATCATTACTCTGCTGAAAGTTCAAGAAAAATCCTGGTCCACACTTCTACAGCTGGTTTAGTTGCCTTTTAATTTAAGCCTTTTCATTTCTTTCATGTGAAAATAATTCCTTCATATTCCAATACAACCGTGCCAGTGCCCACAGCCATATGTGACACTGTTGTTCTTGCTGCACAGGTGGTTCTGCTTTCATGTAGACGTCCTATCAAGCAGCATTTTGCAGTGTGGTGGCCACATGACCACCACATGGCTTCCCCAGCTTTCATGGGGAAGAAATGAAGCTCACTTTGGAATGACACAGAAGGGAGAAGGCAGGAGATCTCCTCCTGATAAAATATCCCTGCATAAAGTCAGTTCTTCCTCTTGTGTCTGACACTGACACTGTCACCACATGACCCTGTTTCCGTGGAGATGTAATGATACCCTTTCTTAGAAGATGAGCACGTCTCTATCTATTCTCCTCCCCACAAGTGTCCCACACAGCACCCTAGTCCAACAAAACCAATGGAAGTTTAAAACTTAGATCTCTGATGTCACAAATTTGTGAATTCTGCACAGGCATGTCTCCAATTTCTTGGACTTTTTGTTGAAGGAAGAAATAATTTTTAAATGGATATAATTTTTAAATGCATCTGAACCTTAACACCTTCTGTACAAAATGACAGACTATTAGAGCAAAAAGAGACCTCAGTGAGTGTAAAGATTAAAAAACAAAACAAAACTCCTCACCATTACAGAAAACAAAATGTAAGCATACTTAATGTGGGAAGAAAGAGAAGACCATTGGACTCACTCAGCTATTTCTACCTGCCCCTAACAAGACGTGTGATGGTTTTGCATGTCAGTACTCACATTGAGAGGTGTCCCCGCATACATTAAACGCCACAGGTGAGATTAAGGCCTGTCTTTCCTCTAGTCAGTGACAAAGCAGTTTTCAGGACAGTGTTCCTTTGATTCACATACCAGTTTGGTTAGTTGGCTTTGTTTTATTCTGTTCACATCAGCATTTACTGAGCACTTGCCATGATTCAAACACTGGGTGGGGGCCTGGGCCACGACTCTTGCCTTTGATAGATGACACTCAAGATAGCGGCCTTCATGTGGGCACCTTCCCCAGACTGAAGACAAGAGTGAAGGGATGGTCTGACCAGCGCAAACCCATCCCTGCTGCCAGAGGAATAACTCGAAGCACATGCCTGGCAGGGCGGGGTAGCAGTGATTATCAGCTGCAAAGGACCCTACATCGTGCCACAGGCCATAATTGGAGAGCTGAGAGGACCCGGCTCACACCCACCTTCCCCCTGCTCTAGGCCATGTCTCTAATCTGAACTGACTCATGGGGCAAAGATAGACAAAACAAACAGTTAGAAATGAGGTCATTTAAAAAAAAAAAAAAGTTTTCTTGTATTTCCCTAGGTTTCCTTGGCATCACACTTTCACGTGAGAATGGGGTGATTTAGAATAAGCAGACTAGCCTTGGATTTAAGCCATGGCTCTGCCAGCACTAATCATGTAACTTTGGATTTTTCTGGGCCTTAGATACTTAATCTATAAAATTAACCATTTAGTCTGGATGCTCTTTGAAGTTCCTTCTAGACCTAAAATTCTTTGATTCCATGTAAGGTTGTCAGATTAACAAATAAAAATACAGGATACCTAGCGCAATTTGAATTTCAGGTAAATAACAAATAATTTTTTAGTACAAGTATGTCCTATGCTCTACAGTTTATCTAGAAACCCTAATTCCATGATATATCTGCCTGTTCAGGATGAAAGAAAATATTCTAGCCAAGGGGAAGTGTCTGTTCTTGGGGGAAAGGTTGTCAAAGTCGTTAATATTCTTAAGCAGATATATATCAGGAAACAGGCTCTATTGCGTGGCTTGCTCTCCCTACTCTGACTCAGCAGGATGATTTTCACAGATAAGCGAGGATGGGAAAAATGCTCCACCTTGATTGGACTGTTTGAAAAAATAGAATTAATGGTAAACATAGGCCTTGGTGTTCCATTCCTCCCTCCAGACACTCAGCCCACTGGTTGATTGAAGACAAGATTTCCAGGCATCTGCAGAAAGGCAAATGGCCCCTTGGCCTGCAAATTACAAAAGGAAGAACAATGGAGAAAGAAAAGAAAGAATCTGAGGCTCCCTGTTAAATAATCATGAACAGATGAATTTTTAAAGGTAGCATAAACTCCAACTGGGATCAGAAAATGAAACTGCTAACAGAGATTAAGGCCCGTTTGGGAGAAAGGAAGGTCCGGGAAGGCTCAGTCCAGCATCATATTATAGAGTCACAAAAAGGCCTGTGGAAAGGCCCTACATATCTTGGCTCTGTTATCATTCTTTATTGATTTTATTCTCTGTTTGGTAGGAAATACAATCGGAGTTATTTCCATCCAAACCTCATGGGATGGGTTTACACACAGAAAAAAGAGAATTGGTTCTTCCAAAAAGAGATATTCAAAGAACAAAAACCACAGGAAAAAACTGGGCAGACTACACCATCACATTTCTCTGCTTTTGGCTGGAATCCTAGCAATTCCATGTATCCACACTAGCCATTTCCTACTAGTCAGAAATTTTGATCGGCTCTTTTGCTTCTTTTTTTTGTTAATTAAAGTGGGAAAATGCATGATTTATCCTTCCATAAATGAATTATTTTGATTGTTAAGAATACAGAGGGAGAGGAACAAGAATGGGTTCTTGGGTTGAAAATTAGGGACTACTGTTATAGCAGACATTAATTGAGAGGCTACCATGAACCTGACACTGTACCACATATTTTCACAAACTTCTCATCTAATCTTCAGTTACTCTGTAAAATAAGTATTATCCTTTTTGCACAAAAAGAAAATTATATCTGATAGGTTAGTGGCTTGGCCAAGGTTGGTAGTAATTAGCAAGTGGTTTAATCTGAGACATCAACCCTTGTCTCTTGACTGAAAGTTCAACACTTATTTTTTCAAATGTCTTTTTTTTTTTTAAGGCAAAGAAGCCAACCTGCTAATGCAAAATCTGAACAAGCTGCAAACACCTGAAGAAAAGCTTGATTTTTTATTCAAGAAGTATGCTGAATTGGTAAGATTTTTTTGATTAGCTCCCTTTGTCAGAAGGATCCAGGCTCTTGTTAGAGCTGAGAAAAGGAGACCTAGTTTTTATGTACATCATTATATAACTTGGCTGGTGACCTCAAACAATTCCAAGCTAGAATTTATATGAGAAAAAAAATTTTAAGGAAAGGAAAAGCTGAAAAATAGCAAAACAGCAAACAGCAAAAGGAAGACAGGACAGAATTGGAGCTGACTCCACCTTCAATTATGCGTGTAATTTGGGGGATGGGAGAGTGATTGAAAACTGTGGATATTTTGAAGTTTTCTTTGCTTTGCAATAAAACAGAAATACACTTGACATAAAGATAAATCTTCAAGCTTTCATTCAGTTCTCACACCCAGGTTTTTTGAGGAGTACAAAGGGTGCAATGAAAGGGGTGAGTCAATGCCACTCTCACTCAGCTCATGGCACATTCTTGTCTGGTCTGCTCCATTTATACATTTATTCTCTGTGATCCACATCCTTCTACCCCTTGTCTACAGTGGCAAAGCATTCCATGTGGGTTGTGTTGTGCCTGGTTCTAGATGCTCCCCATGCAGCCTCCCTCTCAATAAATTAGGGCCAATGAGAGCAAGGGAAGCCACTCCTGACCATCAGAGAATGTTTGAAGTGGACCGTCTCCTTACCAGCACTCTAGAATTGGCCAGCTGGAGAAAAGGAGAGAGCTTCGTGAGACCAGGATCTCTAGTTTCAATGAACCCTCACAAACACCTGCTGATCTGAGAATGAACCAAAGATAGCGACGTCTGAGCTGATCCTGCAGCTATAAAACCCACAGATTATGAGACCTACAGCTGAGATGCAGCATCTTCTCTAGGAAAGCTAGGCAATGGCCTTCTCTTAATTCTGCTTCTTTTCTTAAAATTTTTTTCACTTACTTATTGCTTTTGGAGAAACAGTGACAGGTGAACAAAGCTTAAGACTACACATAGCAAAAATATTCCTCCAGGTAGTAGGTTGAACTCCCCCTAAGGAATAGATTTATCACTGAAGCCAAAGAAGCTTAAACCTCGAGAGCCTCTCACTTGCATGGTCCCCTCGGAGGCCCTGGACCTAATTCTCTTTTCTTTTTTTTTTTTAAGAGAGCTTCCAAAACTAAATAAGCTTCAGGCCCACAAACCCTTCATCCCTATTGTATGGAGTAGACTTTAGTGGATGCCTTGTTTTCTTTATTTTTCACTCTGACTTTAGTCCTGTGATCTTTATTTATTCTTTCCTTCCCCCTTGACACATCCCATTATGCTGAATTGTCATTCAACAGACCCAGAAAATTCTGAAACTCTAAGTGACTGGCTGATTGCTTAACTCTGCCTACAGTACTTTTTAATTACTTTTAACCACATAAACCACAACATGATGATATAAGAATGCTGAATACATAAAACAAACAAAAATGTCTCTAATCCCATCATCTAAAACACAAACTTTGTTTTATGCATTTTTTCCAGTTCTACTACATATGCAGAGATAATTTTTATTATAATTATAGTCATAAGGTACAAATAAGTTGGTATCTGATTTTCTTGGTTCATATGACAGACATTTTTCCATGTAATTTATAGTCTTTATAATTATATTTGTAAAAGTGGTGTCATATTCCATTAAGTGGCTGTATCTACTGATTCACTAATTTGGAGACATTTAGATTCCTCCCACTGTTTTGCTTTACCAGATATTGCTGCAATGAACATCATCATGCATGAGATTTGTTCCTTCTCCTTCATTTTTATGATTTTAAGAAAAAAATCCAGAAATAGGATTACTAAATCAAACAAAATGAGTGCATTTTGGTTTTAAACTTTATGGCCATGTTGCTTTCCAAAAGACTGGTAGAAATTTACAAAACTAGTATCAGTGTATCAATTTTATTGCAACTTGCACAGCATTGGCCAGTAACCATTTCAATATCGTCAATTGTTAGGTGTCAAAAATAACATCCCCCCTCCAAAGTTTGGTCCCCACTCCCACCTTTCCATCCTAATCTCACCTATCCATCCTTGCTGTTTTTAGTATATTCGATGTCGTTTTTCCTTTGCCCCTTCAATTACCAAGGCCATGCATGTTTAGTTTCCAGTGCCATGTTCTATACTTGACTGGGCAGCATTCTAGACTAGCACAGAAAGCTGTTTACAGTGCTGCAGTCCGACAACAGTACAGTGGAGAAGAATCACTTCTCCAGTGTGACCAAGACTTTCTCCATGAGCCGGAACTGTTCCTGGGCTCAGGAAATGCCCTGTACCCATTCGTCCTATAGCCAAGCAGTCGCTTCTGCAGAGGTTATTTTTTAGAGACTCTACTCAATTCAAGCCTTACTTCCTAAACTCTGGCATTTATATCATCTTCTATAAAACGGTTTTAAACCTAAAAGATCATTCTAGAAAAAATGAATAGGAGAAAATTGAGCCAAAAAATCCATTACATTTCCTTTTCAGAAAAGACAAATTACGAGGAATTTTAATTTTTTACTTGGAGACTAAAGCCTATTTCTGTGCCCACTGATTTGGACATTAATATAGAAAAATGTCTGAAATATATGTGTGTATATGGAATAAATCATCAAATTCAAAGCTGTGAATTAAACTGCCACTGCAGCTCACTCATCCTTGCAGAGTCTGAATCCTGTAATACTATCTGCCATTGTATTCATTAATAAATAAGGATAAGTTCATTAATAAATGAGGACACCTCATGATTAAATTAGGAAATGGCCTGGGAGAAATATTTTTTGCAAATTTCCTCAATTTTTATGTAGTTAAAACAACATCACTAATATGATTTTAATTTGGCACTTGGCATTAATTTTACTTTTTTAACTTAGTAAAAAAGAAAGAAAGAACAAGACAAATTTCAGATACAAATCCTATATGCCCGTTACAATTGTACAGAAGAACAAGGCCTACATGCATGTGTTGTTAAATTGCAAAGCCAGCATTTGACCGAAGTTGACTCAGTTGCAACATGTTTGCTTTCATTCATTAAGAAACTCCATGCATTCATATGTATTCACATGGGCCTGAAGTATCTGAACAAAATTATCCACACACTTAAAGTCAGAAAGTGAAGGGTTTTTATTCTAGAGCAAAGTAAGGTAGACTTAGCTAAATTCTAAATTTGCATGATCTTGCAGTAAAACTGAAACATTGAATGGCCAATGAGCAAGCACAAATCATCTTTCTCCCAACTTATAAGACACGTGTAGAATATTCAGAGAAAGCCACATAGGACAGTGTTCCCCAAACAGAGGACAATAGGCGTGTCTGGAGGTATTTGGTCATGTCACAATTGGGTGGTGCTACTGGCATATAGTGGGTAGGGGCCAGAGATGGTGCTAAACAGCCTACAATGCACAGGACAGTGCCCACAACAAAAAATTATCTGGTCCAAAATGTCAATAGTGCTGAGGTTGAGAAGCCCAGACATATGGTTTAATCTTCAAAAGGTTAACTGTAAACCATAATGGCAAGAAAAATAATAACAATATATAAACTTCAAGAAAGGACTATAGGTCATTTAAAATCCAAATATGAGCAAGAGAAATTTCACCCCTATCTAATAACTATGGTGCAAAATGAAAGGACCACATCTATCTTATGAACAGGAATTTAGCATGGGAAATATAAAACAAAATATCACTGATTTTCCAAGGAAGATATCAATGTCAATGAATATGTTTAGTAACATGGGTCTTGTTTTTTCCAATGCTAATGCCCACTAATAAGTAGAAACTGCACATAAATATGAAGACAGAATGTCATATATGCATATCCTTAGCTGCATGTGTCAGGGGTTTATAAGCATTATCTCAGTGTGGCGGGAGGGAAGGAGGAAAGGAGTGAAATAAGATGTGCACTAAAGACAGTGTGAAGTCCAGTTCATCTCGCTCAGAAAGAACAAATGTTTTTTCAAAACCAGGAAACTAAGACACATGTCCGGTGCATGTGGTGCGAGTATCCATTTGGCTCTGCGAGGAACCAGGAGCACCTGGAGGTTGATATCCCCACTCTCGCTCCCCACAGCCACCCTGGGCCTTAGAGCCCCATAATAACATAGCTAGACTTAACACATACAAATACGTACACTCAGTTAAGTTTACATGTCAAATAAACAACAGATAATTTTTTGGTAAAAATATGTCCCATGAAATATTTGGGATATACTTACACACAAAAAAATGTATTCCTTATTTATCTGAAATTTAAATGTAACTGGTGTTCTGTATTTAATCTGGCAATCCTACCCTAGAACTTTAACATCCAGAGGCGGAAAGTACAGTGGTAAATTGGTTTCATTTTCCACGCCATCCCTGATACAGTACTTTAGTTATGGCTGCTGGAGGGATGTGAGAAAAGCTCACCTAGGCTCGCAGGAACCAGCGTCATGATTTATTCCCTATAAGCACAGAGGGGATGGAGGTGGGAGGGCTGCAGGGCATGTCACAGATATTTGCCATTCCTACTGTTGAGTTATGCGGTGGCTATTTCTGATACTTTGGTGAAAACCCATCAATGCTTAGGTAGTGGAAGGGTACTTTCCCTTCTCTTTCTTTCCCACACCCAAACAATCTGCACCCAAACAATCCACACCCAGAGCCCAAAATTTAAAAGAAAAGGACTTCATCTTCTGTTTACCAGGAGGCTGCTTTTCTCTTTCCTATTTTTAAAAATAGTGCTATAGAAACACATGCACTCAAATGTTTACTGCAGCACAATTCACAATCGCAAAAATGTGGAATCAACCCAAGTTGATTCAACCCATTAATACATGAGTGGATTAATAAAATGTGGTATACTATGGAGTACTACACAGCCATAAAAAGGTGAACTAATAGCTTTTGTAACAACCTGGATGCAAGATCATTCTTCTAAGCAAAGTATCATAAAAATGGAAAAACAAACACCACATGTACTCAATATTAAATCAAAACTAACTGATCAACACCCATGTGCACATATGGTAGTAAAACTCAATGGAAACCAAATAGGTCAGAGGGGGTGGAGGAGACGGGTAAATGTACACCTAACAGACACAATGCACACTACCTTGGTGATGGGCACACATAACTTTGACTCAAACTGCACAAAAGCAAAACATGTAATCAAAACATTTGTACCCCCATGATACCCCATTTATTTTTGTACCCCCATTTATTCTGAAATAAAGTAAAAAAAAACAAAAATAGTACTACAATCTTGTTTTGAGAAAGAATTATGAGAAATAAAGGTAACCCAAGCAGACAAACTGTTGACTATTGCCTTGTGCAAGGTATTGTCATGAATGCTGGCAGTTTACAAATTCTGAGACATGCTTTCCAATATTGGCTGGCATTGTTAGATAGACTCAAGAAAAATATTTACAGACCACCCCAAAAAAATATTGAAGAGAGAAGAGATTAATAATAAAAAGGAAAACCTGTAAGGGTTTTGCTTTAAAAAGTAAAGTAAGTGTTATGCTTTAAATTATATGTACTAGTACAACAAAGGTGACATTCGTGAAGTTCATTTACTTTCAGAGGGGAAAGATAATAGCAAAGAAAACAAGAAAAAAAATGTATCCAAACAACCATTGAGTGATCTTTGGGTTTTGCTTGTGTTCTATGAACTCCAAAAAGATTCCTGCCATTTTCTTTCACGTTTGCACCTCTGTGTCTAGCTGGATGAACATCGGACTGAGCAAAAGAAGTTAAAGCTTCTACAAAAGAAACAGGCACAAATCCAGAAAGAAAAGGACCAGTTACAAAGTGAACACAGCAGAGCTATCCTCGCTCGAAGCAAACTGGAGAGTCTGTGCCGGGAGCTGCAGAGACACAACAAGACCCTGAAGGTACGTGTCACCCTGGCTCAAAACAACACACTCTCTTGCACGGTGCACAGACACAGGACTCTGCTACTTGTGGAAGGAGTGTGAGTTTTACAATCAGAGAGGCTTAGTTCAAATATTGGTTCTGCCACTTGCTTACTAGGGAGGTAAAATAAACTAAGAGCTTGTTTCTTCATCCATAAAATGGGTATTGTACCTGCTTAACTGTGTGGTTGGAGAAAAATTAAATGAGGTCCCATCTGTAAGGTGCCCACACAGTAACTGACACAGTGCTGGCCCTTCATTAAGTGTATGCAATCCCCCTTCCCTTTTATGATGTTGAGTTTATTTTCAAAATAGGCCTTAGTTCTCTTTAAAATATAAACTTGTAAAGATTCAACATTTTTTTTGTATTATAATGAATTCTGCATGACATGAGATAAATTGACACAAAGCTAGTTGACACAATAAAGTGAGATTGAGAGCCAAAATGTCAATAGTCAGCTGAAAAAAGAAGCTACTGGAAAATTATCACTGAAGCTCTTCAGACTTAATTATTCAATCTAAAAATAATAGACTGATCACTTCATTCAGTCTGCATGGGTTTCATTAATTACAGCATAAGCCCCTAGCAGTGTAGTTAATTTGATTATACACTGCTCCATTCAATACAGCAAGATGCTGGGCTCTCCAAGATAATACCGTGTGCGTCCACAATCCCCTTTCTTGCTAAAGATCCTGAAGCTTTTGACAAACAGTAATTAATTAGACAGCCCTGCTCTTGTGAGGTAGTTATGATTACATGTGTCTAAAAGGAGATACTTCAAGAAACAGAGACATGAAAATCATTGCTGAGGTTTTACGATGAGTTAGGAAGAAAAACAGAAGAGAATAATGGTTTTTGATATCCGGGAAATGGAAGGCCAGTGTGATGAGCTCTAAATCTTAAATCACAAGTTTTAGGAGATGGGTCACTGGTATCTCTTCAACAACTGCACTAGGGACACGCAGAATCCCAGGCTGGATTGGGGGGGCCTGGGGATGGACGCATTCTCCTCAACTCAAGATATGTATCCAAGTGACAGTGTTCTGCGTTCACACAAATCTCCTGGCTCTCAGTAATGTTACACAGTAAGGAGATAAGAATTAAATTAGATATGGTGGGAAAGTTTATCAACAAACAAATTTAAAGAGTAAAATGACGTAGCTTGGTCTCCTTGGGTAGCATTCAAAGACAGAATGATGGAAGTGACAGGAGACTTCACAGTTGCACCTACACACTCTCAGTAATGGTTTACAGAACAGACAATGACATTAAGGATCATGATTATGCCAGAGGTTGTGCTATGTGCTTTTCCTATGTTCTTTAATCTTCATGAAAATCCTATGAGAGTTAGTATCTCCACTTTATTGATGAAGAAACCGACAGCAATCCAAATCAGTTGTCCAAGGTCGTGCCTATTTTATGTGCCAAAATGAGGATGCAAATTCAAAATATTTTCTAATTTTCTTTCTCATTTTTTCTTTGATCCATGAATTATTTAGAAGTGGTTTTTTTTTTAATTACTATAGCCCATTATATATGATCTATCTTGATACACTATGTACTTGGAAAGAATGTTTGTTGTTTAGATGTTGGGTGTAGTGTTCTATAAGTAAAAATTAGCTTTAAATCATTTATGTATTTATTGAATTTTTGTCTATCAATTGCTATGGAATGGGTGTTAAAAATCTCTTAGCATAATTGTGGAATTATCTACTTCTTTTCATTATATCAATTTTTGCCTTGTGTATTTTGAAGCATTGGTATTGGGCATATATACATTTATGATTGTTATGCCTCTTTGATGAATTGACCATTTTATGACCATTTATTGACTATGAAATGCCTTTTAGTAATAATCTTTACCTTGATGTCCATATTATCTGATATCAATATAGCCATTCCAGTTTTATTACTCTTATTGTTTGCATGGTATATCTCTTTTCATCCACTTATTTTCAACCTGGGTATTTATACTTAAAGTGCATCCTCCTAAGATAGTACATAGCTGGATCTTGTTTATTTTCATTCTTATAGTATCTGCCTTTTAATTGGAGCACTAGTCCATTAACATTTAATGTAATTATTGATGTGGTTGGACATGTGTCTACCATTTATTTGTTTACTCATTGCCACCCCTGCTTTCTGTTCTTCTGTTCTTTTCCTGCCTTATTTCTGTGCATTATCTTTAGTAGTTGTGCTGTGATGATGATATACATTCTTAACTTTTCATAGTCTACCTGGAAGTAATACTGTATCACTTCATATAACATGTAGAAACATTGCAACTACATAGGTCTATTTACTTCCCCAACTTTTAAGCTATAATTGTTATACATATTATATTTACATCCATTAATAAAACCCATGAGACAATGTTATAATTTTTACTTCAAACAATCATATGTATTTCTTTAAAAATTAAAGGCAAAAACTATTTTTATTTGCCCAGATATTTAGCATTTCTAATACTTTTTATTCATTCTGAAGCTTCAAGTTTCTGTCTTTTGTCATTTCCCTTCAGCTTGAAGAACTTCCTTTAGTATTTCTTATAATACAATTCTGCTGGCAATCAATTCTCTTAGTTGTTTTATCCTTAAAATGTCTTTATTTTGCTTTTATTATTGAAGACTAAATCCATTGGATATAAAATTCTACATTGACAGTGTTTGTCTGTGGGGGGGCGGAGTTCCTTTCAGTCTTATATAAATGTTCTGCTATATTCTGACCTTTAAATTTCTGATGAAAATCAACAATATAATAATTTCAATTGTCATTCCTCTGTCTGTGATATGTCATTTTTCCCTGGCTACTTTCAAGTTCTTTCTATTGATCTTCGGTTTTCAGAACTTTGACTACTGTATGCTAAGGAGTGATTTTCTTCATATATATCCAACTTGGTATTTGCTAAGCTTTTTGTATCTGTAATTATATGTCTTTCACCAAATTTGCAATTTTTTCAGCTGTTATTTCTTTAAATATTTTTTCTGCTCCATTCCCCCTACTCAGTCTCTCTCTTTATCCTTTACTTCTAAGATTCTAATTCTATGTGTGTTAGACCTTTTGATATTGTCCCACAAGTCTTTAAGTCTCTCTCCATGTCCTTCACCCATCCTTTTAGTCTTTTACCTTCAGATTATATAATTTCTATTGGGATATCTTCACATTCACTGATATTTTCCTCTGTCATTTTCATTCTGCTCCGAACCTATCCAGTTACTTTTACATTTCAGATTCTGTAAATTTAATTCCAGAATTTTCATTTGGGTGTGGTGGTTTCTGGTCTGTCTTTCTTTCTTTCTTTTTTTTTTTTTTTTTTTTTTTTGAGACACGGTCTCACTCTATCACCCAGGCTGGAATGCAGTGACCCTATCATACCTCACTGTAACCTTCTGGGCTCAAGTGATCCTCCCATCTCAGCCTCTGGAGTAGCGAGGACATGCAACCACACCCAGCTAATTTTTTACTTTTTCTAGATATAGGGTCTTACTATGTTGCCCAGGCTAGTCTCAAGTTCCTGGCCTCAAGGCAATCCTCTGACCTTGGCCTCCCAAAGTGGTGGGATTACAGGTGTGAGCAACTTGTACCCAGACCATTTAGTTCTTTTTTATAGATTATTTCTCTCACCTGAAATTTTCTATCTTTTTGCTTACTCAGATAATATTTTCCTTTACATCATTGAGCATAGTTATAATATCTGTTTAAAAATTCTTGCCTGAGCCAGACATAGTGGCTCATGCCTGAAATCCCAGCACTTTGGGAAGTTGAGGCAGGAGGATCGCTTGAGGCCAGGAGCTCAAGACCAGCCTGGGCAACATAGCAAAACCCTGCCTCTACAAAAAACTTAAAAGTTAGCTGGGTGTGATGGCACATGCCTATAGTCCTTATTATTCTAAAGGCTGAGGCAGGAGGATCGCTTGAGCCCATGACTTTGAGGTTACAGTGAGCTTTGATCAGGCCACTGCACTCCAGCCTGGGTGACAGAGCAAGACCCTGTCGCTAAAAAAATTAAAAACAAATTAATTAAATTAAATAATTAAATTAAATTCTTGTCTGCTAATTCTACATCCGGGTCATTATAGAACAGGCCTCCTCTGATTGTCTTTTCTTCTGAGAATGGGTCACATTTTCTTGGTTCTTCATATGTCAAGTCATTGTTGATGGTATCCTGGATGTTGTGACTGTTAATGTGGAAAAATGTGGATTCTACTATACCTTGAAGAATTTTGATTATTTTTTTTAAGCTGGCAGTCAATTTGGTTAGATTTAAACTATAAATTCATCTCTTGGGCAGCAGCTCAAATCTCAGTTAAGTTCTTTTTTCTTTAGTCAAACTGCTTTGAGTCTACCCTGCACATGTGTGGTTCAGAGTCAATCAGGGATTTGAGCTAAGTTTATTCACAGAACTTAGGGCTCTACTTCTCTGACTTTCTCTTTCCTGGTGATCTCCTCTCACCTTCCAGTGGCTGCAGTTGTCCAGAACTCTGTACTTGCATTCTTCAGACCAGAAAGATAGTACGTTTTCTATGAGAATTTTACCCACTATACATTGCTGCCAACTGCAGTCTCCCTATAAGCTTACAGCTATGAAAAATGGGAGGCTTACATTATATACAAGTGCCAACTTCCCTCCAAAATCTGTCTGATTTTGTTTACTCTCCAGTGCCCTTAAGTCATTTCATCCAGCGTTTATAGTTGTTGTCTACAGAGGGGTCAACTTGGTATGAGTTTCCTTGGCCGTACTGGAGAAACAGCCTAAGTATACTTAAATCTAAAATTCATGTGCTAGGAGCCTGTGAAGATATACAAAGAGAATGCATAACCAGGTCTTTCCACCACCATAAATTTTAACTTTTACTGTTCTTTATTAATATTGTTTCTTCAATGAGTCTCTCACACACACACAATCTAGGATAACCTCACAATCTATGATAATTTAGAAAAAGACCAGTGAAAGTCCAACATATGGGCTTGTCTCAACAAAATACTACGTATATTTGAAGCAATAAATCTGAACCTCAGACTCTACTGAAAAAGAACTGCCTAGCATGAGATGGGTAAGTGTCTCAGGGAAATGATTTTCCTAAAAATATAAGTAGCATTTATTATCAGAATATCATAGAATTTTAATGTGGAAATGTCTATAGGAATCATCTAATCCAGGATACTCATATGTCTGTACATAAATTAATAATTCATTGATTCATTAAATAAACATTTATTGAATACTTATGGATTATGTGCCAGGCACAGCCTGAGCTCTACAATGCACAATGATGCTTGCAAAGTTTTTTTTCTTAGCTATTTCAGACTTCATCCCTCAATCTCATTGACATTATTAATTTTCACTTTGAATAATGTGTTTGATGAAGAAAAGAAAATTTTATCTCCAACACTGTCCAAATGACTGCAAATTCTTTATCAAATTTTATAAGATTTTGCTAGATTTATTTTTATCTCATTGAAAAACAATATAATGTAAAATGCAAAATTCTGTTTTGTGGGCCAAGATTGGGTGCTATTATGGTTTGAAATGTGTTTAATGCCATCTTAACATCTGTATCTTCATTCTGTAGCCAGCTCCAAGTGAAAAACTCAGACTTGCTGGGGTGCATGGAGTGGTTCTTTCATTTATTCATTCGTGGATGGAATATTTATAAATACAAATGGAATTCAGATCATGGTCTATAGTTCCATGATTTCAAACTTGCTAACTTCTAGGCTTAATCAGGAGCTATGAGAAGATTATCACTATTATATGTATATTTAGTTGCTCTTAACTGATGGACATAATCATTTTTAGTGAAATACATATAGTAAGTGTTAGCATACAAAGTTCAGGGAAATAACATCTCAGCTAATCCGTTTGGATTAGGAAGTACAATGTCCTGATATCCCTGAGAAGTTGCTTAATAGAAGTTTATAACATGAATAAATTATAATTCTGATATCAGGAGCCATATTAAGTTAGGAAATGTGTTAATATTGTAGAGGAAAGAAGAAATCTAATGATAAAATATTTCCAGAACATATATTTTCAGCATCAGTTTTTATTTTGATCACATTATTCTATCATAATAAAGATTTGTACAATTACTTCTGTTAATATTATTATTTCTTTTTAAAAGTCCTCTTACATAATTTGAATTTGGTAGGCAATTAAATGCAGTATAATTTTACTTGCCAACAGTGAAGCAGGCTTTCATATTAACAATTAATCAGAACTGAAAGGAATCCTAAAATTTCTGTATCATCTGTCAGTAGTGTAAGTGTCTCTATATTTGGTATGATGTAGCAAGATTAAACCCTCTTATTCTAAAAGAATGAGCTGAACAATCACAAAGCAATTCTCAATATAGATATGGAGGAAATTTGAGCATATTGTTAGTGGTTAGCAATGAATAGAGAGTTTTGATTTAGGAGAAAAAAGAACAGAAATGATATAAAAATTAATTTCCAATTCTTCAATGTTAACAAAGCGGAAGAGGGAAAATTAGATGTTTCATTTTAGAGTTAAAGAAACGTTGAAACTTAATATTGCTTTCAGACTCAAAATTCACATTGAACATTTTAATTACCCTGTGTGACACGTGTAATGATTGTTCTTTCAGAAACAAACTATCCAGCATGTTTGGAAAGATTTTCTTTTATATTCTTGAATGGTTGTACTTGATCTATAGCTGTCTTGGTTTCCTTTTAGCTTTTTGATGAAAGTTTTTTCTCACTGAGGGAAAGTTTATATTGTGATCACTTATATTTACACAACTTGGGTAATACAATTGTGTGGTTAATAAGCCATGGTTTTTATGGAAGAATATAAGATCTATTGTTCTTCTTCCTGTACCAAACCAAAAGAACGTATGACCTGTCTTATCAATCAGTAAAACCCAGAGGCCTTTCTTCCAGGCCACAGCCAGGAGACCAAAACCGCATGACTGCCCGTTTGTTAGAAATCGCCACAGTTCATTCACTCAGCAGGAGACCTGTCATCTTTAAAACAAGCCTATTCATCACCAACTATCAAATTCCAGGCCCTCAGAGCACCTGCTCTGAGTGACTGTGTACTCACAGCTGGAAACCTTTGCTCACACATTTATTTTGGGACGGAGCAACATTAGCTGTAGAGAACTGAAAAAAAAAAAACACCCCACTTAACTCTGCACACTAATCTCCTTCCAATGACCTAATCCTGAGTCTGTAAGCCCAGGGCGCCTTTAAACCAGCATAACACAAATATTTTGCTTTTTATCCTCAGGAAGAGACCCTTCAGAGGGCACGTGAGGAAGAAGAGAAAAGGAAGGAGATCACAAGTCATTTCCAGAGCACCCTGACAGACATCCAGGCTCAGATCGAACAGCAAAGTGAGCGAAACATGAAGCTCTGTCAGGAGAACACAGAGCTCGCAGAAAAGCTGAAAAGCATCATCGATCAGTACGAGCTCAGAGAGGAGGTGAGAGCCACACCCAGCAACGTAGAAGACCTGTGCATGGATGCAGCTCTGGGTTGCGGAGGCGGGGAACTTGGTTAACAAGGCCGTTATGGCCAGCCCTCTCAAATGATTAATATTTAGGACTGGATTTCTCTTACAAGCCAAAATAAAGACAGATGGTATTACAAAATACCTGACTGAAAGTCATATGGGATTTCTTCAAAACTGGAATCACGGCAAAGTAAAAGCCATAAATAGAAAGTGGTGGGCTGTGGGCACAGTTATGCCTGGAAACAATATTTCTCAGTCTTTTAAAAATTCTTTCTATGCAGCCAAAAATAACTCACACAATCCCTCTTAAGAATCACCGTGTCATCTAAATTAAAGGTCCGTATTATTGGCTGGTATACCCTAAAAGCCAATAATAGTATTAATATTAATAATGTAATAATAATGATGATGATATGATTTATGCAGTGCTTAGTTCATATCAGACTATGTTCTAAGTACTGTACTTTACACACAATACATCATTTAATTGTCTCAACAATCTTATGCACTGGATAATAATATATTATCCACATTTTATGGACAGGAAGCAGAGGCTATGAGATTAATCACTTACCCACAGTTACAAAAACCAAAGACTTTTGCTTTCGATAGTTTATATTAGAAGGACTATAATGGTCTATTATCTCAAAATTATATTTTTAAGGCTTTAGATGCCCCTCAGGATTTTGATGTATCATATTCCTTTCCCCATCCCACCCAAATTTTAAATCTCTGCCTTGAAATGTAACATAACATAGTCAAAATGGCTCTGTTGGCAACATGCTAAGATTCTATCAAGAAAAAACAAGAACAGAGCCAATAGCATATGGTCGCAGTAGTTAGGTAAATCAAGAAACTTCTCTCAGTAAGCCAGAATGCCATGCTACCAGTTTATGTTGTCAGGACGATCAATCCTGCTTCAGGGCACAGGTTCAGACTAAAGAAGAGGGAAGGAGTGAAGGGAAAACGTCCTCACTCTTCAGAGAGATCTCAGATGGGAACGGCCTGGTGTACCAGCTGTATATTTCTGGGACTGGTTCTAGGTAAAGCCCAAGGGTACAAGTCCACATGTCCTCTTTCTGATGGGACCTCTTAATGACCAGAAGTTCTTCACACTGAGGTAGAGTGGAAGCTTCTGGTCACCAAGCAAGTCCAGAGGTCGAAAGGTGTGGAGAAGTCTGACATTCGCGTATCAATCCACCTGTGACCCCTGGCCTCAGCCCCACCAGAGCAACAGAGTAGATTTCAGGGGGCTCAGGCCTCACTCCCAACCCTAGGACCACATGTTGGTGCCCCAAGGCTTTCACATAAGCCTGGAGGTAAGAATGTGGAGAATTCATCATGATAAATTATACTAATGTGATTAAAAGTGGTTTTATATTCATAGAAAGAGCCCAAATACCAAGTGATAATACTGTAGGCCTTGCAGTATATATCATTGTCTGTGCTGTCCAGCATAATAAATAGCATCATATCTAATAGTTACCATATTTAGAAAAATAATATAGGTACCTCTTGGCATCAACACTGCTAAACTCTGGTGCTTCCACCTTTTGCAGCTACTTTTGTGTAGTGCAGAGTATGGGACACTTCAATAATTTATGGCTTTAATATAAACGTGTTCATGTGAAATTTTATTATACATTTTAAGCACCAATAATAGACCAATCTTTATATGTATACTTTATTTTTCCTTAGCACCTGGACAAAATATTTAAACACAGAGAACTGCAGCAGAAGCTGGTGGACGCAAAACTGGAGCAGGCACAAGAAATGATGAAGGAAGCAGAGGAGCGCCACAAACGAGAAAAGGAATATGTACTTATCATTTTAGTCACTGTGCATATCTGCTTTGCCTTGGTGTCAGAGACTCTCTGAGAAAGTTATTTTGATAATGGTCAAAGAGAACTAGACTGATGGAGGAAGAGCCCGAGCTGCTTTGGAGAACTGAATTGGCCATCCCAACACAAGGCACTGTACCTACACTATTTTTTACGTAAAATACTCATTCATCCATTCAACACATATTTTTCAAGGTGCCTATTATCTGCTAAGCACTGTGTTAGGTGCTGGGATTTCTATGGCTGTGGACAAACAGAGAAGGGCCATCTTCTACCATGGAGGTTAGAGCCTAACTGGGAAGAGACAGGCAATAGACAAGCCAACAAACCAGGAAGGGTCATTTCAGATAATAAGTGGCTACTAGGGAAATAAGGAGGAACTGAGAAGGGGCCAAAGGAGGGGACCTACTTTAGACTGGGTGACCAGGAAGGCCCTCAGAGGGGGGGATGCTTGAGCCAAGTCCCGCCCCCTGAGGGGCTGCACGTGGAGCGCCGTCTCCACCAGCAGCATCTACAGCAGCAATGAAGTCCCTGCTGCCGGAAGCAGCTCGGTGTGCCCCAGAAACAGGAAAAGGTCAGGGAAGCCAGAGCATGGGGAAAAGTTTCAAATGAAGTTGCAGAGGTAAGCAGGGGCCACACTGTGTGGCTTTGTAGGGCTCAAAAAGTCATTTGGATTTTATTCTAAATATAATGGGAAAGTACTGGGTAGTTTTAGTGAAGGAAGTGACATGATCTGCTTTGCATCTGTAAGAGACTAATTTGGCTCCTGGGTGAGAAATGGACTGCAGAGGGACAAGACAGCATGAAGACAGTTAGGAGGCTCTGAGAGCATCCGGATGAGATATGACAATGACTTGGATTAGGGAGGTAGCAGCAGAGAGGTGGAGAAGGATAAAAGTTGTTTTCAGTGTCAGCCGAACAGGTAATGGTGCAAACCAGAAGCTGGTGACAATGGGGAAAGGAACAGATGACTCAAGGATGACTCCTGAGTTTTGGGTTGAGGAAACTGAGGGGTGATGTTTACTGATATCTCATTCACCCCAAGCACCCCCCAAAAAGCTACAGGACCACCCTACAGATGAAAGAACCGAGGCTCAAAGAATATATGCAACTTGTTTAAGGTGACACACTGCTAAGTGAGCAAGATGTGTTTCAGTCCCACGTGTGTCAGTTCCCAAAGCCCAACTCACTGTGACAGTGCGTCACAGTCAGAGGTGTGGTTCAGAGGTAGGAGTTAAGCAGGCGTGTGAGACTGGAGAGACAGAGAGATGTGAGACATAGTCAATGGGCCAACTATTCAAATTTGGCCATTTCGCATTTGATCGTGGGCTTTCCACTTACCTAAAATCAGACCAGAATCAATTTAATTGGTTAGAACAGTAATTTTTAAATAACTTTCATTTTTAAACATGGCAACAAAAAGACAAACTTTGGGGAACCTAACCTGATGGACATTGGATAATTTCAAATCAGAAGTCCATGTTCTCTTAAGAAAAAGATTAACTTATAAAGTCCATCTACGACCTAGCTCACAAAGGAAGAAATAAAACATTCAATTATTGTTCAAAATTCAAGAAAATAGATACTCCACTGCTGGTGTAATTAACCTCTTAGATAATGTATGCTTCCCATAGGATGCCAGTACTTTGGTATATAATATATGAGACATGAAAGAGAAAGAAACTAGGCAGAGATGCACATGAGAGATATTGGAGAGCAGATTCAGAATGACTCAGCCATGGCAGAAACTAGCATGCTGCCCAATTTTCCTACCCTGGTTTAGCAAAACCGTGTATTTGAGTCAAAGAGAGGTAGGTCCCCTCAGCCCTTCCAAGCTGGCCACCTACTGGGGTTGCAGCTATTGCACGGGCATTTCCTTTTGAAAGTGAGGAGATACCAAGTCCACCCAGGCAGAACAGACAGCACGTGTCATGGACCACCCACCACGATAGAGCTGCACAGCTGGCTCAGGCTGGGCACACCCCTGAGACGGCCAGAGGAGGCGCTGTAGGGCTTCTACTCTGCAGCCGCCTCAGACCTCTCATAGGACCAGTCAGTTGCATTTCTGTGAGATTTAATATTTGCCTGCACCTTGGGAGGCATTGAGGAACAAATATAACCCATTCTACAAATGGAAAGGTTGAGCCACAGGAAAAAGACAAACTTGGATAAGGAAAAAGATGCCTTCAAGTTTTAAAAAATAATGATTATTTATTTATTTATTTATGGTTCTGATTACATATGCAATACATAGACCTCATGGATATTTTTTACAATAGGTATAAACAAAAAGAAGAAAATTTAAATCAGCCTATCTTCAAATTCAATAGAAACTTCTTAAATGATGACCACCAGGCTGACTAACCAGACTGATCCCCGATATTCACCATCCTCTCTGTAAAGCGCACTGACGTGCCCATAGCATGTCGACTCTCTCGGAATGGCTACGCATATTTGCCCCAGTTCCGTAAAATGGAGCTTACCAAGAATCAGCTCTTTGTGCAAATCTTTTCTTTCCAGTTATACTTGCTTTTATACCATGTAAATCAACAGAATGATACATAAACTGATGAAATATAAGTATGAAAAGAAAGAATTTTTTCTATAAAAACTACGTTTAATACTTTGAAACACTAGGTGCAAGCAAATAGCAAAGAACCGTTGTAAAACTAGATATGTGAGTAGCTTCAAAGACTGGGGGAAAGGTGGAAAACTCTAGAGAATTATACAGTTTAGCACTATTGGTGCTAGACACACACACACACACACACACACCCCCAACAACGTAGAAATCTTATATGGCACATTATGGATGTGATTTTTAAAAACAAAACAAAACAAAGCTCTGAACTCTAATCAGAAGATCCATACCCAAAACAAAGACCACAGCCCTACATCAAAACTGATAAATAAATGAACATCATCTTCAGTTAAAATTACATGTTTTAAATATGTGTGTCTTTTCAATTCAACCCATCAGCTCCCAGAAGGCAGGACTTAGAATAATAGGTCAAACTTCTAACCTGGTGTTTCTCAAAATATAATCCATGGCCCACCAATAGCCAAACCATCTTGGGTATTTGCTGTAAGTACAGATTTCAACCACACCCTATACTGCCTCAATCATATTCTCTGAAAGAGATCTGCATTTTAACACGTTCCCAAGGAGATTCTGATGCATGTCAGAAGCTCTGTGCCAGGAACCAGGGACAGACTAAATATATACATATTTCTTATTGTGTCACGCATGCTATGGTAGAAAACAGTAGTCTAGGGGAGTAACTTTGGGTTTAACATAAAGGAACAGTTGCTGACGACAGTGCCACAGCTGGGGTGCTCTGGAGCTGTTCTGGCAGAGGCTGAATGATGGTTGGTCAGAATTGCTGGAAAAGCTTCCAGAATTTGGTGAGAAGTTGAATTTTGTGTGATTCATGCTTCAGTTGGTGACTATTTTTCTTTTTTCTTTTTTTTTTTTTTTTAATTAAAACTGTAAGTTTTTAGTTGAGAATCCAACTTCTTAGACCAGTTGTTTTCTTAGCTTTCTTAGATTCTTTACAAAGTTCCAAAAAATTACTTGAGGGCTAATGAGCAAGTTATTAAGTTTTATACACAAATTACAGCAATCTAAAAGACAACTTGACGGTCTCTCCGCACATTCTCTCTTCTCATAGTTGCTGAACCAGGCGGCAGAGTGGAAACTTCAGGCCAAAGTGCTGAAGGAACAAGAGACAATTCTGCAGGCCCAGGTGAATGCGGGATGATGATGCATGGGTGTGCCCTCCTCCACAGGGGGTCTGCAGAAGGCCTCATAAGTGGCAGGGGGTGGGGGGGCAGGACTTGGAAGTGAAGAACAACTTCACCTTTATTATTTTTAGGTGAAAATAAAAGCACAATATTGTATCTACAAAAAAGAAATGCTCTGCACCAACGACATCCAAACATTTGTTGGCAAATGATGGCCCCAAAGTGGTCAGAATCAACCAGTGTCCAGGTTCCCATGCATTCCTTCACATTTCCTCTCTCTCCCCTCTCCCACTGCCCTGGTAAGGTAAGAGGAAAATGTAAACTGCTCAGATGCACCATCCATGCCTGGGAATTCTTAAAATGCCTTCACATTTTGATATTATTTATAATAAAAAGAAAATGAGAAAAATAGTCAGCACACAAGTTTCTATGCTATCAGAGGTTGACCCTGAGAGTGGTGAATGACAAGAAGTGGCAGCAAGTCAGGTACCATTTTGATTTGGCTTCTTGATGTCATTTGTGTGCTTCAATCAGACTGTGGGAATTCCTTTCTCAGACTCAAAAAAACAAAAGCCTCATGCCACAGCTGACATTGGGGGAAAACCTGGCCTATCCGTCTTCCCCCTGCCTTGGGGCTCTGCTCCTCCTGGCAAAGGGTCCCCATGTGTTCCGGGAGAACCATCCTGCCACGGGCCACAGAGGGGCCCTAACTCTGCTGCCAGGCAAAATGCCCAAGTGCCAAAAAGACTGTGAGACACACAGAGCAAACTCACAGAAGGAGAGGAAATCATAAGCCTTCCAAATTGGGCAGCATTAATTTAAGATTTGTAAATGTTTATGTGCTGATTGCTGAATATTTGTTCATTGTAAAAAAAATTTTTTTCATTGTAAAAGAAAAAAAGCAAATTATACCATTGCATAGACAAAAGCATAGAGAACATTTTCATATCTAGCCTTCCCAAAGCGTACTTTTGCAAAGCGTATATAGAATGTAACAATGAATTTTTCCCCAGTATGATCTATTCTCTGATAATATGTAAGAATAGTTTTGAAATACTAATCACACAGAAGTTAGAACCATCATGTTTCTGACTATAAATAGAATCAGAGGGCCCTGAGTTACAAACTCAAGATCACCCTGAGGCAGTCACCGAACCTGCTGTGGGGTGGGTGGCCAGCAGTGGGGGCTCTCCAGCCAGAAAGCAGGCAGGGGAAAGGAGGTGTGGCCCCCTTGTCTAGCGGAGGGGGCAGCCCAAAGAGTCAAGTCAGAGCTTCTGACTCTCTCTCTGCCTCATTCGTAACACAGACCCTTGAGGGGGACAATGGACACTGTCTGAAGGTGTGCACTGTTCACAGCATGTTACACGCAATCTCTACTCCTCTATGTAAATGAAGATATTCAGAAGAGTAGATTAATATTGTTAAACTTTGGGCTACAGAGTGATTCATTCATCTGGCATCAGAATCTAGGCCTTTAATGACCTGTGAAATAAGAATAAAAAGGTGTGATCCAATTTTCCACCTATGCTCGCTCAAACTTGAAAAAACATCTACAGGGGTTCTAGACTTGCTCTCATTCCTCATTCATCCCTGAGTCCATGTTCTTAGAACAGAGTCCTGGCTCTTCTACTGAAAAGCTGTGTGACCCTGTGTGACTCAGCTAAACCTCCCTGCACCTAAATTTCCTTGTCTGCAAAATGAAGATGCTGTAATGAATCAGTGACCCCAAGCTGGTGGCCTCCAACCTCTGAGAGGCCCATGACTTTTCAGTATTTCCAAAACAACAGCACATAAGGCAGCAGCTACGGTCTAAAATGTAGTCGTTTCTGACATTAGATCTCTTCTTGCTCAGCATCTGTAGGTGGCACTTACCCATATGTTTAAGTTTTTAAAACAAAAATGAGTTAATCAATATGTAATATATGCAGTTTGTTTTCAAATCATACATGCAAAGCACTTAGATCAGTGTCTGGCCCATAATAAGCATAATTAATTCAACCAATATTTATTGAGCACCTACTAAGTGCTAGGCATGGTTCTAGCTTTGGAGACAGTAATCAATAGGAGAGAGAAAAATCTCTGCTTAATTGAACTCACAGTCTAGTGATAATAATGTCAATAAAAGTGCAAATTCTTAATGAGTATATGAACTAGTATTAGTATTATTTCATAGGTAAGGATTCATATGAGAAAATATGAGCCAAAGGGAGCCTTGAATTGCAAAAATGTTGAAGAACCCATGGAAAAGATGATCTCAAGACCCTGTATGGCTCTAGTGCATGAACATAGAGAACTTCCAGAGCTGATGAAGTGTGGCCCTAAGCTAAGTTGACCAAGCCTTCTTTTCCATGGCCCACAGAATTCTCCAGTGAAGGCAGCCCCACTAGTTGCAAGGAGCCTCCTTTCTCTTTTGTCTTCTTTTTTGTCTTCAAGCCACTTTCAAAACTTCGATAATTACTTGAGCATCAAGAAGAAAACAGAGGTCCCAAATCCATATGTGTAACAATGTTTAAACAAGTTCCCCATAAAGTATTAACATTACATTAATATTTCAAAAACTTTTACACCTTGAAAAAAAAACTCCATCCCAGATTATTTTGCATAGCACTCAAACGCTCCCCTTAGTTTTACACAGTCTTTAAAGGGGAAGGAATGGCAGGAGGCCAAGCCCTTCGTCCCCATTTTTAAGATCTGAACAAGGGACATATTAAAGACATTATTTGTTGCTTTCCTAGACAAAAGTCAGTTTTCAATCATGAGACGACTGCTTCCGGTTGGGGGCATGTTTGTCACTTAGGGAAGAGATGTCTGGCTTTCAATTATACAAACCGAGGCAACAGAATAAGCGTCAGAGATGATCAATGGGATACAATTGTCACTACAAATAGAGTATTCATTGGATCAATAAGGATGAAGACAGTAGTAGATGTGGAAAGTCAGCAATATCTGACTACACAGACACAAAATACTTCCCAAGGGAAAGACCAGTGAGTAAATTGTCAAAAGCGTGTAATCATAATCTTTGACATCTGAACCCTTCACCAGACCTACAAGGGGTGAGTGGAGCGCCCTCTGTGACTACCCCTGTAACAGGACTTGCTCCCAGACCAAATCCCACAGAATTACTCAGAAAATCCTGGACATAGTTCTGTTTCCTATACTCTATATGAATGTTTGTAATTAAAATTTGCTGCTCAGTTAAAAGAATGTGTTTGTCACTAGGCCCATTTAAAAGTGAAATATTGAGGCAATTATTGTTATTCTAACCATAGAACAGTTTGTTTCTATGTCTGCCTCTGGCAGGAAAAATACTGCACACGACCTCTGGATGTCTCTTCCACACTCCTCTGAAATACCAAAGTGAGAGTGGGAATATGACACATCAACCAAACCTGCACCACGTCAGCACAATAGTCAGAGGGAAAACACTACCTAGCAAATATCCAATAAGTAAACAGGCAGTACAAATATCTAGTTGTATTAGAAGAGAGTGTTAGAGTTAGTTATCTGAGAAATGTATAATCCACACAGGTTTTGCCAACTGACAGAGAGGTCAAACAGGAAGAAAAGCAGAATATTAAAGACTGGTCACTAGAAGGAAAAAATACGGAGTTGTCATTTAATGGGTGTAAAGTTTTCATCCCATTTTGCAAGATGAAAAAGTTTGGAGTTTGGTTGCACAACAATGTAAATGTACTTACCATGCTTAACTGTACACGTAAAAATGGTTAGAATGGTAATTTTATGTTACCACAATTAAAAAAATTTTTTTAAAGTTGAGGGGAAACAAAACAAAAACAAAAACAGTCACTAGAAAAAGCACAGAAGAGGTAGTGATGAAGTGAGACACTACTTCTTGGCACTCTGGGTGTGTCTGTCTTTTCCAAGTCTTCCCCAGCAACAAGAAACCATGGGGAAAGGGAAACAAAATCTGCCCAATTAACACACCAGAAAGAACATTCTGTGCCTTTTTTTCCCTTAAAGCCTTTACTTTGAGACATGATGGGAAAATCTTACAGGTTCAGGTGGAAAAGTCAGACATGCTCACAGCTGAGTAAAGACAACCTAACCAGAATGCTTTAGCATCTGCTAATGTTGAAGCTGAGGTTCTGGGTGTGGTTGGTTGTTCCTGCTGACTCCATCAAGATTGCACATGTGGGATGGACCATACCTGTGCTCACTCCTGCCCTGGCCTGTCTGCAGCCTGCAATTACAGAGCTGCAAGCGGGAGGACCAGCTCAGGACTCCATAGGATCTGAGGCCCCTATGTAACTCCACTGGAATTACTAATAAGTTGGAAAACGAATGAGGAGAAAGTGAGAAAAGAAGGTTAATAGAAGGGACTTGGCTGAGAATACAAATGAACAGATTTTGTGATAGAAGGTGACCAGATCTGCTGGGGGTAGTTGTTCCCACCCCGAGCCAATGGATAATGTGCAGTGTAGGTAGCCAGTCTCACAAGAGCTTACCCGAGGGCAGAATGTCTCAAAATAAGAGGCTTGAACCATTCACAGGACCTGAAATCAATTCAGTGGACCCTGGCCAGCACTTTGAAAAAAATGAAACACAATGAATAGAATGTGTCAGAGTATGTTGCACATACGAGTAAGTATAAGTATTGTTTTATACTGTGTGTGTGTGTGTGTGTGTGTGTGTGCAACTCTAGGGCAGCTCCCCGACCATGAATTCCCTGATGCCCCTTTACTCTGTCTTCTTTAATCTGTATGCCAAGGAACCACGAGAAATGAATTTCAGTTCTGTTACATACACTGCTGATGAGTGATTTCAAAACGATGGTCAGCTGCCATTTGTTGACTTTTCTTTGGATAATCTATATTCTGCGGAAAGGAGTTATGTTATCATTTTGTTATTGTTGCTTACTGCAGTAAAACCGCCATGATTCTGAATTATTGGGGAAGAAACCATTCCAGATAAGCAATTTTCTAGGCTCTAGGGGTTGTTTGATTCATACACACTCCCTCTCACACCGACTCCCAAGACTGGCAACTCTCCAATCTGCCAGCTTTCAGGCAGGGTGATCTCCTGTACAAAAAGACAGTCCCACTGGGAGTGGGGGAGCGGGGGAAAGACAGTCCCACTGATACTACCAGTCAGTCAGTTGGTGCCCTCCCAGTGGAGCAAGTGCAGCCCTGCGTTCTTGTTTATTGCTGGATGCTGCAAGTTTGCTTCCTCACACAGGATGTTTTGCGCCCATGTGAGAACTTGGGACTGTTCTGGACACTGGAGAGTACCAAAGGCTCATTTGAAAATGGAAGCTTTATTAATTTGAGTCATCCATACTAAATCTCCACTCACTGAAAACATGCCACCCTAATATTATTCTCAAAAGCAAGACGTTATTATTTTATTACTGTCAATAACAATCAAGTATTTACACACTTTCCTTCCCTGTGCTGCCCCATTGCCACCCCAAATGCAAGTGTTGGAGTTAAAGACATGGGAGATTCAAAGGCTCTTCTCTATGTCCCTCTGGTGAGCCACACACTCAGCAATGCTAACCCGCTTGCTACTTTGTGCAAATTAGAAATAGGCATCCCTTCCTCAAGGCTCGTTACTTCATCAGTAGAAAATTGGTGTAACAAATTGGTTTTGATGAAAAGGGAACTGCTATTGGCTAGAACACTACATTCATAAATATACAAGATTATGGTGTCTAAAACAGAAATGGCAATGGCTTAGAGAGGGGCACAACCTGCATAATGGTGGCAGCACTTGTCCATGTCCAGCCCACATTTCCTCTATTATTTGTCTACCTTCTCCCCTTCCTTAAAGACCAAATTCAAGGCTCACCTTTCCACAACCATGTGGCTCACATGATCACCTGCCACGCCCAGCTTTTCTGATCACCTGCTGTACTTAACTGCCTTGGCACTCTGTAGTCACTGTAGTCCAGTTGTCTTTGGGCACAGCTTCCCATTACAAGTACAGGTTCCTTGAAACCAGGATCCATGTGTTAATACTTTTGTACCTATAGTCCGTGCACATGCTCAGGGCTTACTAAATATCTGTTGGTAAAAGTTTATGATACAATGAAATGATGTTGATATATTTTTCCATTTTTCTTTTTTTATAATGTTTTCTTTTTCTCTCTCTTTTTTTTTTTTTATTCTATTTCCTTTATATCATTTTTCTTGAAAGCAGCACTTCAATCATGCTCACTGACCTAGGTTGATCTTGAAGTAAACAAAATAACTAAACATGTTACTAACACTGTACTGAGAATTTCTTTTTTGAGAAATCATTTTTCTTCTCAAATAATGAACAATGACATGTTCTGAATGCATTCTGAAAGCAGCCCTGAGATACATCTACTCTTTCTCCTGTTTGCAGCTTACTCTCTACTCAGGAAGGTTTGAAGAGTTCCAGAGCACACTGACGAAAAGCAACGAAGTGTTCGCCACTTTCAAACAGGAAATGGATAAAGTGAGTATTCTTACTTATTGCCCATTTTCTACCCTGGCATTTTCTATCCTGACAGGCAATTCTCTTTTGGTTTTATAGGTGGGATTGAGGTTTGGGCTGCATATTTTTTTTTTTTTTACTGGTAAATATCTGGTAATCTGAGCAAGAGTCCAAAAATGCTAGGATACATTTTCACTCTGAGGAAGAATAACTGTTTTCCTATTCCACGAACAACTTAAAAAAAAAGATAAGAACTAGAAATTTAACATTATGTTGTATATACTGATGTCAAAAAATATTTAAAAAACAACTTTTATGCAAATATACAAAAGTAGAAGTTAGAGTAGGAAATACCATTGTATAGGATCCTTCTTAGAAGGGAAGATGTGTGATATGATATAATTGGCACCCTGAATAATAAGATGGAAGCCTGAATTCAAGTTCTGGTGTGTTCTTGCTCATCAAGTAGCACTGGGCAATTCACTTCACCTCCCTGAATTTATTTTTTTTAATCTATAGAGATATTACGTCTCTTGCCTACCTCATAAGATTGTCAAGTTCAAATAAATTAATGTATTTTAGAAGGGTTTTAAACTTTTTAAGAGTCCTTTACAAATACAAGGTACTAAGATTATTATTGGATCTAATGTTTAAATCTTGTTCAATTCAGTGTTTTCCCAATCAATGTCAGAACTGTGTTTCTGAGCAGGCATTGGCATTGATCATTTTAAGTGTAGAAAGCATCCTTTAAAAGATATTTTCATAAAATAATCTGATAAATTTCACAATTAAGTGAGCAAACTTAAGAAGGTTGACACTTATTAAGAGTTACCATTCTCCCAATCCAGGGTAAATCCACCCATTTTTAAAAACTTTTTTTTTTTTAATTCTAGAGTTTTAAGATTGGAATAAATATTAGAAGAGAAAAAATCTTTTTACTTCAAAATTATATAGTTTTAAGGTTAGAATAACTATTAAACCAGGAGTTCTTAACCTGGAGTTCATTTATGGACTTAAGTAGTTGACCAGAGCATTCCCTATTAGCAAAAAAAAACTGATGTGCATATTTGCATTTTTCTGAAGTTTACACTTCAGATTTCATCAAATTCTTACAGGAATCAATGAACTTTAAAAGTTTATAAACTACTAACTTGATTAATATACGATCAAAATTTAAAAACCCAGCTTCTCTGTAGAGCCAGGGGCTGGCAGTCTAGGCCCAGCCTCTGGCCTTCCTGCGTACCTGCCTCAGGCAGCTCAGCACCAAGCAGCAAGTGCCCCTGTCTGGTTCATCCAGGGAACTCGCACCTGATCTCATGCCTTGTTCTTCACTCCACCCAAGCAGAGAGGTGATCCTACAACCAAGAATGTGAGCAGTCTCAATTTCAAAAAAACAGGCTACATTATATCATTTCTCTATCCGCTACACCCAGCCCCAGGCCTAGTGACCAGCAGATACTCCCTGTACATGTTGCATTAAATGGAATAAAATAACTACAGCCCCATTCTTCTGTTAATTCATCTTAATATTACTCCACTTCTCTAAGCCTCAGTTTCCCCATTTATAAAATGGGGATTAGAATGAAACCTTCCTTATGGGACTGTTTCAAGGATGAAATAAATAATGCATGCAATTACATTTGGTGAACTTTACCTCAATCTACAAACATAAAGACTGAGAAAATAGAAAGCTGCTTTTGTGTGGCTGCTTCTCAAATGTGCCCAGATAGTATCAACATTTTAATGGCTAAAAGGCCATGGCAGCTTTCTCACCATGAGAGTCTTCTATTCAACAAAGCAAATAACCTACATTGCAAGCTTATCCATGGGACTCAATAAAGATATTATTTTAAATGGAAGGAAAAGCAATGATAAAAGTATGCCCCTAAGTCGTTTCCCTTTTCCTGAATTGGCTCAGGTGCAAATAAGTTTGCTCACCACTGACCCAGATGGCTCAGAAATAAATCATGACTCCCCTGCAATCTTCATTCTTGACATTGAGCATTTGTTTGCTCCAGCAGCTGGTAACAGAAGGACTTCTCTTGATGTCATACATGGAATTAATATTTCCTTGATATATTAACTCTTCAGGATTAACACTAAAAAACTCTAATTTCTGCAGACAACAAAGAAAATGAAGAAGCTGGAAAAGGACACAGCCACGTGGAAAGCCCGGTTTGAGAGCTGTAACAAGGCTCTCTTGGACATGATCGAAGAGGTGAGGAAGTTTTTCCCTCAGCTTTTATCCTCCATGTCAAGTTAAAATATTCATATTTTGGAATATGATAACCTGATAATAGTACAAATGATTATGTTTGGAAAAGAGCTGAATTGTTTGGAGAAGTGACATATTAAGTTTTAATAAAAATAATAAGAGCAAAGGTCATTTAGAATTGGGTCTGGACTCATAAAGAGCTTTGTCACATGCTTACTTGTTAATTCAATAGCTGTCCTCAGAGCAGCAACACAACACACCTGTGAATTCCTTAAGGGTAGGATGAGTGTCTTACTTTACTTTTTTTGAATGTCCCCACTGCCTGGCACAAAAACAGGTGCAGAATTAGTTAATTAATTGATTTGAATATACTAAGAGAAGACACCAGCCCAACCACTCAGTGTATGTACTATTTTATACGCAGATACGGAGATATACCTTTCTAATTTCTCTAACAGGCATTTAAATACTGATATCAAGCAGGCTTTGATTAGGTTTTGAGACTCTAAAGGCAAAGATATTACTACATGGCCCCTGCCCTGACTGGCAGGGCTTACAGGTGAAGGCCTGTCCATGTAAACAAGCGAAAAAAAGGTATTAACAGGAAAGAGTAATCAAAAGGTACGGGTGACGGAGTGAGATACATAGGAACATTTTCATGCACAAATACACCAACATTTCTAGAGGAAAGAATTGAACAGTTTGAGCAGCCAGCACCATGAATTAGTATATGGTGAGTTTCTATGGTTGTAATTACTGTTCTAACAATTCATCCCAAATTGCAACCATTTCCAAAGAGATAGGCTTATTACTCATCAACATAAATCAGATTGTTGCTGGGATTAGCACATAGCAGTTTATTCATAGAATAGTTTAGGCATTGCTAAGGGCTGAGTCCCAATCCATCTCATTCATCTTGTTACAAGTTTTGCTTCTGTCTCCTTAGTCTTAGAAGCAGAAAATGTGTCTACTTTAAGACATGGGAGGCTCTGGAGCAGAGCAGAAAGAAGCCTTGCCATTGTTTTTCCCCTAACAAACAGACAATGGTGATTAAAATTCTACCAGTCTAGCACACAATGAGTAGATAAATTCCAGAATAAATGGTTTTGCTTGTCTCCAGAGAGCATCCTGGCCATTTTGCTTTTCATATCAGTTTATGTACATACGTGTTTCTGTGTGTTTTCAAATCACAGAAAGCGCTGAGAGCTAAAGAATACGAGTGCTTCGTGATGAAAATTGGGAGACTAGAGAACCTCTGTCGTGCTTTACAAGAAGAGAGAAATGAACTCTACAAAAAAATCAGAGAGACAAAAACATCTGAAAAGGATGACCAAAGTCAGCACACCTCCGATGAAGAGCCAGAGTCAAATGTCTCTGTGGATGAAGAGGTTGGTGCAGAGGAGGCCAAGCGTGTGCAAAACGCCGTGGAAAATCTGGCCATGGCCTTCATGGTAATTCATCATCCAGAGTCAACCCCACAACAGTCCAAAGAAAGCCAACCAGAATCCGGCAGTCCTCATGGGAGCGGTGACACTGCCCTCGAGGAGCCAGAACAACCCCATCTGGTCAATTCAGGGGAGTCAGAGAGTCCCCAGCCTGCCCCCACTCCTCAGGCTGAAGCCCCGGGAGGCAGTGAGGCAGAACTTCTCTCCAAGACCAGTAATCCCCCTGCTGGGTTGGAAGCAGAAGCCCAAGGCGAGGGTCTCCTCGCTGGAGCACAGGCTCAGCAGCAGTCCTGCAAGCCAGGAGCAGAAGCTTCGGGTCAGACCCCTCAGTCCCCAGCCAAGGCCCCCCTACAGAGGGTAGAGGCGAGTGGTCCTGCGCCACCATCCCCAGAAGATAGGCAAGGGCCAGCTGGGGTGCCTGGGGGTGAGCCCAGTAGGCAGCCCCCTCCAGCAGCAGCAGAGGAGCTACCCCCAGGGGCCTCGGACAGGCCCCAGCTGCCCGAAGTGACCGACACCAATCTGGAAGGTGTAGACTAGGCCTCACCGTGCCTTCAGAGGCTGTTCTTGACTCTTTGAACCTTGGTCACAACAGATTGTCTTCTGAAAGAGGCATTAAGGGCTAGGCATGGCAAATGGAAGAGAATTAGGATCAAGACAATTTTTAACGTTATGCAGAGCACATTCATTAAGACTTTGCTATTTGTTCTCAATTTATAACTGATTTGGAGCTTTTCTATTTAACACCGGTTGATAGTATTATATAATTTTCCCAAATGGCAACGACACATACCAATAGCAAATTCATATTACTTTTCCATTAAGATGATAATGTCTCAATCAACAATAAGATTTGGTAAAGACTTCTACTATGATATATAAATTCAGAAAATGTGATGTTCTATTTACTTCCACATATTTCATAGTAATTTATGGATGTCCAGATTCCATTTAAATAGTATATGTACATAATATATGCAAACGGGTTTATTTATATGTATATATGCATGCATAGGTGTATGGATATATACATAAATTTATACACATAAATATATACTTATATACATGTATAAGATATATACATATATATAAATGTATATATTACACATATATTTCTCTCCTTCATGGATTTTTCTCTATGCAAAATATTTAGATGCTCATCAAAAAATTATCTCCTACTTGCACTTGGGACTTTGATAGACTAATGGTCTATGAATCAGAAGTAGGTTCAGAATACAAGTACTTAGGCTATCATTACACTGGGCAAAAATAAGTCACCCAGTTGTAGATCAATAAATTCAACCAACTGATCAAATGACAGAAGAATGGTTGGGTTAGACTGCAAGTCTGTGCATGGACACAAAGATGGCCACCAGAGACCCTAAACAGAAAAGGGGAACAATGGCTTAGCCCATTGCGTTGCAGCCCCCTCCTGTGGTCAGGCCGCCCAGAGTGGAAAGGATTGGAAGTGGGAAAGGGAGTGAGGGATTGAGGGGTTGAGGGACCTCAGAGTGGGAAGAGGCTGTGCTCTGGTCCCCTGCCTCTTATGCTACAAATGTTTCAAGACAGAATATTCACCTCTTGCTATCACTGTCTATATTCTCAAAGCATCTGCTCCCTCCTTCCAAACTCCCTTCTTCGCAGCTGGAAATTATAGCCAACCCTCAGCTCAATTAATGCTAAATAAAACTGTTATTGTTCCAAAACAGAAATCCACACAGGGTCTCAACATGAGTGATGAGGCTTACAAACCAACACATTTTCTGCTTTGAGGATTTCTCTGCAGACCAGAGTACAAAGCAAAACATAAATGGGTCCCTACACAAAATGATTTGAAAAATGGTGAGGATTCAGGAAAAGGCAAAAGCTGGAAACACCTGGGGTTGTCTACATGAGTATTACATTATCATTGCTTGACAAGAACCTCTAGTGATACTGACAGCATAGATTACCTAGGGTAAAGGAAGGCTGCAAAGATGAAATAGGAAGGAAGAGAGGGAGGGAGGGGAAAAGAAGAGAAGGAGGAAGGGAAAAGAGAGGAAAGAAAAAAAAAAGTCTAATTCAATCCTACCTTAATAGTTGAACTTAAGTAGAAAAATGGATAAAAGCAAGATTCTCTACTATGCATCCAGGAAATCATTCTTCAATGTTGCATGTGGCTGTTTGCCAAGGCACACAAAGCACTTCTAGGCAGCAGCCATATGCTACAAGAATTGTAAACTGCATACAATTTGTTTGAAGTAGACAGTGAGGGTAATAACAAAATTGCTACGCAGGAAAAAAAGTCAGGAAAAAAGTATGCTGCTATTTAAGAATCTGTGTATTTTTAAAGGCTTAAAATATTATAACCACAAGGTATCCAGCCAAATTCAACATTACTGGAAGTCTTAGAGATTTAAGCATTCACTTAATTCAAAGCTAAATATTCACCATAAAAATCCAGGAGGGTCTCCTTCCCCACTACTCACAGAGGCTGAAGTTCCAAGAATGGCATAAGATTAGAGAATCATAGGAAAGTCTCAGTCTGAATGTTTAGCAAGAGAAACAGGCATGAGAGGAGCAAAAATCCAGTAAATCAAATATTCCAACACCCAAAGTTCATTATGTTCATCCAAAAGGCTTTCATAGCAACACATAACTCACCATGGTGTGTATCTTGGGAAGAGTTTCAGGTAGAATAACTTCCCTAAAATTTGTAAAGGCTTTGGGAGAATTATTTTCATATTCCAAGAATGTTTCATTATAGTCCTTTGTGTTAGAATTTGGCCTTACTAATTATAACAATAACTCATAAAGAACTGAAAGCAGAAGAAATATCTGTCCTTTGTCAAGTTCAAGTAACTATTTTTAGAGATGCCAAGTCTACTTTCTAGAAACACTAGAATTGTTGGTACTTTATAAATTATGTATCTATTAAAAAGGTACTTCTCTTCCCAAATTCTCTAGTAGTGCTTTTGTTTATTTTTATTCTATTTTTATTTCTGTTACTTCTATGTTTCAACAATACCTAACAAAAATTATGGTTTTATTCTATTTTTGGTTGAGCTTGTGGTAACTGAGTAGAATTACATGGAGTCAATACTTTGAAAATATTGGAGGGAGAAAGAAAGGGAGGGAGGGAAGAAGAGAGGGAGAGAGAACATATAATGATGAGGCTACAGTCAAAAGTCACTGAGGCCTAGAAGAGAAGGAGCTAGGAACAGAATGCCCAGGGCTAACGAGAGAACAAAACCAGACTCCTCTGCCAGGCTGTCCAGCCGGTGGACAATTACCACAGACCAAAATGTGTCTCTTCAGTCCCAGTCTCCCAAAGAACCATGTTTTCACAGGTTTCTCTGCCATGTTTCCTGTGAAAAACACTCTGAGGAGTAAGAACGGGAGTGTAGAAGGTATCAGTTCACTGTTCCTCTCTCCAGTTCTCCTGACTGCTCCAAGAATTGAAGAACTCTAACAAGAACTGAAGAGGCCCAGCTGTTCTGCCTTTTGATTTTTCTCTCTTCTCCGTCCATATTGGCCTAGGAGGGTGTTTCGGGAAAATCCCGGGACGGTATAGAAAAACTGCCCTCTAAACTGAGATGGAGCCGAGAGACCAAAGAATGACTCAGCCAAGTCCAGCTTGGTGAGTTAGATAAGCTGCTCTTGGTCAGCGCCGGAATCCTCCAGACATCTAGCCCTGGTCGGGACAGGACCTCTCCCGGCACACACTCCTGGGCGGCGGCAGTTCTCCGGAGAGTAAGATGTCTCTGCATCTGCCCATCCCTGGGGTGGCTTTAAATCCCTTCCCAGGAGTGAGGCAGAGCTCTCGCACTGTACCATCACATGTTCCCACTGAAACCAATCAGGCAAGCCCGGGACAATCATCATGCACCTTCATATCCCCCGTGTTACATTAATGATATTATAATTCTCCACTAGGCAGGGATTTTAGTATTACAACGAGCTAAACTGTATTATAGGTCAGCTAAAGCAGTTCTAAAGCAGTCAGGGCCGGTTTACACTGGTTGTTTCTCTGCCTCAAGAAAGGGCTAAGGCACATTTCTTGTGCCTTGTAACTATCCTTTGGCATTTGCTTAATCTATTTTGTAACAATTTTGCTGAGCACTCCAAGCTAGCACAGCACAATGTTCTTTGTGTGGTGGAGAACTTGCATTTTTCCCTCAAAGGGGCTTCTCAACATAGCATTTCCTAGCATGCCTGGAGAAAAAAATGACTTGGCTAGAAAGAGAAAAAAGGTTAAACCTGCCCTTGATGCTGCTTTTGCTTCTTTTTGCCTGGTATAGATACACATTTTTAAAATAACCCCTTTTTTTGAGTTATATGAGTAGTATGTGCTCATGGTAAAACAGACTTTTCAGTAAGACTAACAAGAACAGGAAAGCAAGATTATTTCAAGAAAATTTCTTCAGCCCATTCTCCTCTAACCAGTAGTTAAAAGCAGAATTTAGAACAAAATAAAATATTTTAAAATGTAAAGAATTTGCCAAAAGAAGATATGAAATAAAAATGATGACTCTGGCCTCCAAAGTTTGTTCCCATCATAAACTGGTAAGGAGGTTTAGGAGGCCAGTAGGGTGTAAGGCTTCAATTTTCACAAGGTTTAGACAATTTCCATTTCTGTACTTTAGAACTTGAAAATTAAAGTTATCATTAGATCAGCCATGAGGGCTCTCCATGGGAACAGAAGCTTTCACAAGATAGTAATGAAGATTTTCCTCCACTCTGTTGCGTCCTCAACACCTGAAGTTAAGTCTCCTCGGTCCTATCTCCTGATAGAAGTTCCGCAAATGCTAGTTGCCGCTGCATGTGCATGAGAAGGTACAGGCGTGCACATAAACACGCATGCATAAAATCTGACCTAGGTTTGATTCTGTTCCTGTAGGTATTTCCACCAGTGTTTTCAATGGATGCTTAGTATTATCTTTCGTGACAAGGACAAACCATAAAAAAGAATCATTTCCTGTATGAATAAGGATATCTGATAGAATCACTTAACTAGCAAAATAAACCTAGAAGTTCATTGATTCATGGCACAAAAATTACTCACAGAAGCTATTTCACCTCACTGGGAGATAACAAAAGGGATAAATCACTTCAATGGCGCAATCAAGCCCGGTTGGCTAAATCCAAGTGCAGTCCTTCCTGCTGGCTTTTAGAGCCCAAGATTTCTATTAATGCCAATGTCTATCCCACATTAACTTTGCATTTTTCTAAAAGTGATATAATGTTCAATTACCTCATGTCATAACTAAAACATACCTATGTGTAAAACTCATTATTTCAGAGCTGGCAGTCAGTTGATGACATTTGATGTCAAATTACACAAAAATCACCATAGAAGCCAAGCAAGAAGACATTATGTTAAGAGAGAGAAACGAAGAGAAAAAAAAGACTTTCAAGTTGATAAATATTACATATAATGTACATACATACATATGTATTTTTCAAAGAAAATTTGAAAGTGAGAGTTCAGACTTATAGCTATAGTATAAAAGGAAAAATTAAAAGATACAACCTTAAGCCTACTAAGAGCATGAAAGGAAGAGGCTCCCAAACTTGGGAGCCCTTTGTGACAGCAAAACAGCAATTAAGGACAGTGACTAATACACTTCAACACCCCAGCTCCAACTGGGGGTATTTTCACAAACATGATTTCGGTGTTGCTGCTTTGTCTTTCTTCTTGCTTGCCTTTCTTTTAAAATAATAAATGCATTCTTTTCTTATAAAATGATAAAATCACATCACAAAACGTTTAGAAAATAGAGAAAAGAGAAAAATTACCCATAATTCCATTATGCTAATTTAACCACTGTCACCATTCACTATATCACAGGATATTTTAAATTAGTGAAATGTCTTTTTAAATTGAACATTATGTTAGCTTGGCTTTTGAGGAGGGCACAGTAGTTCAAGGGAGAGTAATAGCTATTAATAGCTACCAGACTTGAGTGTTTACACTGTGTATTCAAATTTCATACGTTTTGCTATATAAACATGGAAGCATATTACATTAATTACAAAATAAACATGACTATGTAAATACAAAGGCATAGCATACGCATATGTTGGGTATGCCACACATCGCCCCTTAAATGTTGCACCACGCAGATACAGGTTTCCACGTAAGCCTCCTGGACATGAGGTAGAGTGAGGTCTTTATACTCACAGCTCAAAAAAATAAATAAAATACCAACTCTAGAAAAATACAAATGCAGTAGATAACAAACCAAGAGAAAAAGTCAAATTCCTATTTATGAAGTGACAAGAAAAATATGATAATACCATAAATCATAGCATTGGCTAAATAAAGGTCAAGGTTCTAAAACAAATCTAAACTCTTCAAAACTGATAAGACAGTTAATGGCTTTGTTGCTCTGGGGAAGTGACGGTCACCAGCATTAGCTCTATCATATCTATTGAGTTAGGCAAAGTTAAAAACCACTGTGAACCTGGGATTGCTCTAACATATGTACCGGGCAGATGTAGCAAGCCACGGAGTATTCAGAAATTCCATACACGAAAAACATTCAAAAGTCAGAGTTCAAATTTATAGAAACAGTGCAACCCTTTTCATCATACCTAAAGTCATGAGGTTAAATATATATCAGGTGATTGTACTGTTGGTGTGGTATCATAGGCCAGATCTATCAGAATATAGTAAATGCTCTACCCAAACCAGTGTCTTTCCCCACAGTCAGACTATTGTAACATTTTGAGTAAAGAAATTCATGTTCAATTCACTTGTCTTTTTTTAACATTCTTATCAAGGAATTATTCCTGGAACATAATTACTCAAGTCTAGTCAAAGACAGCACTAGTCCTGGAATCAGGCTATTCAATTTCTAGTCCCTATTCTGCTGCCAACCCACAGGGTGACTGTGCAAAGATTACTTAACATCTCCGGGCCTCACTTCACTCATCTATAAAATGAGAACCTTGGACCAGATGATATTTGAGGATTTGGTGTCTCTGATTAAATCCTCATGAGATTATGAAGTTATGTAGGGTTTTCTACTTTCCCAGGAGAGTTTTATTCTAAGAGACCTGCACATCACCTGGGGCACTTCTATTAAAATTCACACATGGGAAAGGAGACGAGAATTATTCAAATAAATATTTTTAATTTTAAAAATGAGATGAAGGAAGAATTAAGGATTATTCAACATATATTGCGGGCCTTCTATGTGTGAGGTTCTGTGCAGCCCCTAGGATGCTAAGGGTTACAAAGCTAAACAAAGGGTTCCAGGACCACCCACACCTTGACTCTGTGTGTTCACGATCAAAGCCACTTGTCTTCTAACTCAGCCCTGAGGATTCCTCCCATGACCTGTACTGGAAACTTGGTACCACAGGAAGGGGCTGGAAGATATTCTGAGCTGGCCCACTCACCCCAAAATATTGAGCAACTAAAAAAACAGGAAGGAGACTCCTGGGAGCATTTTTATTACAAATGATACCCAGATCTCCAAGTGGAAAAGTTTGGGTTCCTGCTCAAGAATGAGGGTTTTTATAAAATATGTTTGTGGTTATTTGTGTGTGTTTGTATACATGTGTGAGTGGGTACTTGTGTGGGAGAGTATGTATGAATATTTGTGTGGAATGTGTGCCAGTATGTGTAGTTTTGTGCAAGTATGTTGTATGTATGTAGTTCCATGCGAGTGTTTATAATTGCATATGACTGTATTTATGCATGATAAGTTGTATTATGTAAGTGTATACAGTTGTGTGCAAGTTTACAGTGTATGTGTATTAGAGCTGGGAACTGAAAGGCGGAAACACTGCAGATGTGATCTGAGTCACGCAGCTAGCTGGTTTTTCCTAGGATCACATCTTGCTGCAGACTTTTGTTTGCTCAACTAATCCTCTTTTGCTTACAATATCACAAGACTCACTTTTTTTAGGGTGACAATCTGCCTTCTCAACAAACAAGCAGGTGAGTGAGGCTGCAAGTATAGTACCATGAAATAATTGTACATACCTCCAGCCCAGGGGGACAGCCATCATGGACTTGCAGCTCCCATCCCCAGGCAAGGCAACGAGGATGTCTTAGAAATTCTCCACGCCATTCCTCACAGAGACCATCTGCAGAGCAGGGACCACAAGAACAGGTGGCAAACAGATTAATTTGATTCTAGCCTTCCCAAGTGAGAGGTGAGCTCTTCATGTGGTCACTGTCTCTAACCAGGGGCACATCCTTGGAAGCAGAGTTAAAGTTTCCTTCATTTCTGCTTCACTATCATCAGCTGATACCATGCCCCTGAATGTTAAGAATGTTTCTATGAACTAAAAATCCAAAGAGAAATAGTGTCCAATCCATTGATGTTTCAATCAGTGAGTCAGAAGGTAGCAAACCAGGACTGATTGATTGCAGATCCTGGTGGACACTCAGTCATGCCCATGACTCATTCTTTTCGCCAAGAGATTTTTCAGTGTGATACAATTCATCTCCCCAGAATATGTAGTATTGACTAACTGTGCTGTCATAGCTGGACCATCTGGCTGCTCCTTTGCCCAGTATTAGAAAAGTGATCTAGAAGTACGCCAATGCAGCCAGGGAGTAATTTAAAGCAATACCCAAAGGAAGGAGAAGGAAAGCTTTTTCTAACAAATTAATTGCCTGTCATACAAGTTAACAGATGATCTTTAGAAGTTAAAGGAAACAGAACAAATAAACATAAATAAAATTAAAAGACAAGAACAAAACAGGATAGTCACAATAAATGCAACAATGCATTAACAAACAGAAATAGTACAAAGCAATAAGAAAAACAAACAACTCAGAAGAAAGTGGGCAGAGGAGGGGGAGTGGGGTGGTAGGTGCATTGTCTGTAGAGGATTTTGAAATAGTAGTGAGACCAACTATGAGCCAGGTCTGCTTTTTATCATCAGCAGCACAGCAATCCTAAATAACGTCAGTGGCGGTCATCACCCCGGCCAGAGATGATCACTCTCGCCATGGCCCCACTCCCATTTGTAATCCCCTGGCACGGGATATGAATGGGCACTTTGTAGAAGGATAAATGCAAATGACTAAAACACATTAGGCAAATCAAAAAATAAAACAGTGAGATACTATCACTGTTGCTCATTAGAATGACAAAATTTTAAATATTGATAATACCCAGCCTTAGCAAGGATGAGGGCAAACGAGCACACTCATAAACTGTTGGTATGGTATTGGCTCATCTGTCTTTTTCGTGTCCATTTGCAGGTGTTCTTTCAAAGGGCAATTTGAGAGTATTTACTATAGTTTTCTAATATACAAAAATAAAAATTATTTAGCAAAGAGCGGACATATGGCTTTTGCCTGCCCATACAGACAGGGATACACTTTGGAGGAAGCGCTTTGCCCTGGATACACACAGTCCTGGTGGGACCATCAAGCACAGGGCCCTCCCCTCTCCCAGTCCTGGCCTCAGGGAGTGGGGCCTTCAGCAGCTTAACACTTGAAACAGTATTAAGTTCATAGATGGTGGCGGCTCCAGAATTTCCATAGAAGAAGGGCTTAAGGACTACAATCTTGTTGAAAGAGAGGCAGAAGGCTATTTGACTTGTCATGAAGTTACATTTGCTTCGTGCCAACCACATTCCAGTGGGCCCAAATTTACCAAGAAGGGTCCAGTCTAATCTAACTATTGGGTTTTTTCCTGCTGGAATTCTGGCTACCAAGGGGAAATAGCCTGAATGCAAAATCAAGTCAAGAGGAGGTCAGAGGACTTGCAAGATGAGAGGAGAGACATAATTCTGATAACCAAACTCCAGCTGGTCCTTTCAGATCAAATAGTTTCCCTTTTTCAGGGATGTGGTCCGGTTGCTGTTGTCTGCATCTACAGGGCTCTGAGTAACAGACATGAGCAGAAGACTGAATGTCTAAATTGTGGTGGCATGCCAAAAAGAAAGCAATCGAAATTATAATTGCCTTGTATCAAAATATTTTAAAAATATCCTTTCTCACTTTAATTTCTCAACTTATCTTTTAAAACTCTTTATTGCAAAAATGATGAATTATTACAAAATTCTTCTACTTATCCTACCACGTGGGTCAAGAAAGAGAACACAGTCAAGCAACCCAGAAGCTCCCCCCTCCTCCTCTCTAGAGGAAACCACTTTCTTAAACACGGGTTTGTTTTGCCTGTGTGTGCACATGTGTGCGTGTGTGTGTGTGTGTGTGTGTGTGTGTGTGTAAGGAGGAGGGTTTGTTATTTTTTTTTACTTTATGAACGTATTGTTTTACGTCTGGCTTCCTTTACTTAAAACTATATGTGTGAGATTCATCCATATTGTGGCTTTTGGGAGTAGTTCGTTCTTTTGCATTTCATATGGTAATCTATAGTGTGAATATACCACAATTTATCTATACATTCCAATGTACATTGATGTTGAAATTGTTTCCAGTTATTGGCTACTACAAATAACATTGCTGCAACATTTGCTATATATATAACTGGGTGAGGAATTGGGGGGTTATTTGCATGTGTCTATTGGGCTATAGGAGATACTACCAATCAGTTTTCCAAAGAGATTGTACAAATTATTTCAACTACCAGTGTATGAGAGTTCCAGTTGCTGCATGTCCTCCCCAACCCATGGCATAGCAGTTGTTTTAATTTTAGCCATTTGGAGGTGTGTTGTAATATTTCACTATAGTTTTAATTTGCTTTCCCCTGATGACCAATGAGGTTGATCACCTTTTTGTATAGTTATTGGCCAAGTGGATATGCTCTTTTGTGACATGCACATTCATGATTTTTTCTTATTGGGTCATTTGTCTTTTTCTTGTTCATTTGTAAGAGTACTTTATATTTCTGAAAGGAGTACTTTATTAATTAATTGCAAATCAGTTCTCCTATTCTGCTAAAATAGCAGATATTCACCTTATAAACTAAAATACTGGCAAACAACAAATCCCACTGACTCATGGTTTCCCATTACTTTGTATAAGAGTTTGATATGTTTGAATTAGATAGAAAGAGAGGGCACATTGTTGGTTGCCTTTGTCTGTTTGGACTGTTATAACAAAATACCATAGACTGGGTGACTTATACACAACAGAAATTTATTTCTCACAGTTCTGGAGGCTGGGAAGTCTAAGATTAAGACACTAGCAGATTAATGCCTGGTGAGGACCCATTTCCTGATTCATAGATGGTGTCTTCACATGATAGGAAGTACAGGGCAGCTCTCTGGACCTCTTGTATAAGGGCACTAATCCCATTCATTAGGGCCCCGCTATCATGATCTAATCACTTCGCAAAGGCCCCACCTCCTGATATCATCACCTTAGGGGTAAGGATGTCAACATGTGAATTTTGGGGAGACACCAACCTTCAGTCCATAACATCAGTTGAGATTCAGCTGTTAGGAAATGAAGGATAATTACAGTGACCCTATTTTCTAAACCACAAGTAGAGAGACTGTCAGACAAGGCCTAACACTCTTGTATCAGCAAGAAGATAAAAGCTTTAGAAATCAAGACTGACCAGGAGAAGCCAGCATGTAGGTATAACAAATACAATTCCTTGCTGATTCAAGATATTCTAGATTTCACTAACTTGGTTCCAAGATAGGGTTTTAGGGAGTGGGCCATTTTGATGAGATTTTCCAGACCAGAGTTACAGGAGGGAAGGGCCTGCCTGCTGTCCCAGCCTCCTAGCTGCTCCCAGACACATCTGCAGGGAGCCAGATAACTGCCTCCTAACCTGCTTATTTTAGCCCAGTGGCTTAGCTTCTTGACGTCTCCAGTCTCACGGTCAGATTCCAAAGGCCCTTGCTCTGAAATGGCCTGTAAGCAGGGACAAACAGCAGCAGCTGCCACCACACTGATAATGGGTTTGTGCTGCCGCTTGTCCAAAAAGGCTGCTTTGAGTTGATGATTTGCATTCCTGCCTGCCCAAACCTATAGCCTCCTGCTGCGGCCAGCTTCAGCACAGAGAGAACAGCAGTGCCACCTACTGAACCGCTGGAGATGTAGCCAGCGTCTCGGGCCCGGCAAGCCTGCTTGTCACTAACTCTGGCAGGACTGCCACACCCAGCAAAGGGACTGAAAACCACCTTTGTCCTGTGATTAAGTAGGCCTCCTCTTCTGCCAACTTCAGTGATTGTTTAGCACTGTGAGGCTGAAAAAGTCTCAAGGAAGTTTATTCTGGTCTGAACAAATGAAACCAAATTGCAGTTGGGATCCAGGCTGCGTTCCACTTCAGCAGAAATGTGCAAGCCTGCAAATGCAGAGTGCAACACCGAATACAGTTAGTAAGTATTTGCCCTGCGCTAGACACTGGGTGAGGCACCAGGAGTAGAAGTATGAAGGATCTACACTAGGAAAGCAATAGAAAGACAGCAAACCTATACCTGTGTCCCACAATTCACAAAATACACTCAAGGAACTCAGCCATAATATACTCCCAGGGAGTATATCTCAAAGGACGGAATTGGGGGATCTGCATTTTCTATTTTTCCCTGGCTTCTCTTTCCGCTGTCACCAAGCTTAGATTCAGAAGTCATGAAGACTTCTTCAAGGGTTTTTTGGGTTTTCTTAAATCATCAATTAACAAGTAATATATTTGGAATTTTGTTCACAAAATAGCCACTTTGCAGATCCCCTAAGTATCTGCTTGGCCTGCTTCTTGAAAAACCTTGCTAGGACAACTCTCCAAGTGCCAAATCCTTCCCCTGAATTCACAAATGTCTGTCTGTGTGTTAATAGCACACTTCTGATAAAAATTCATAAAATACATTTTTTAATGTTTTCAGTTGTCAGTTTAATGTTTTCTGCTGTCAAGCAGAAAACCTTACTTAAATACATGCATATATACATGTGGACATACTTAAATTAGTAATGAAGTACCCCATTAAACCAAGCACCCAGCACACACTGATTTGGTGACACATCTGCAGCTGGGCAGCAGAATCTGAACACAAGAGGAACTGCCACCTACTGAAAGAGACGAATGCTTCAGCCGCTGTGCACAGCTGCCAGGCAGGCACATGCTAATGAGCTATATAGGTGTGACTCCTCCTCTAAGAGGAGACCAGACAAATACAAATAATGGGAAATAGGCAAAGCAGTGTCATGTCAGACACTATATTTGTAGATTTCAGACAGAGTACAATATTCAAAAACTAAACTAAAATTTCTTCAGCTAGTACTGTGAGAATTACATATGAGGTAGAATGGGACAGATGTTAATCCTGCTAAAGTTTCTGGTATTTCACTATGATTTTACTTTTGAATACAGTCCAGGTGGGCCATAATTTAAGTAGTATGTATTAAGCATGTATGTTAGTTCTTATTTTCACTGATAAATATTCAATCATCATGTTTCCCACCCATTTCTACTCTCTTCTTTTTGCAAGCTTCTGTGCAAAGTATTAACAGTTTTGAAAACATGTTTCCATTCCATCTTTCACCTATTTACCTGATAGACTTTTCTTATGTGACTTATTCCTTAATTCCCATGATTCAGTTGAAAGGGGGATTTAGCACAGCAACATAAGCCTAGGCTGCTGTCAGCTGCTACAAATCTACATGGAGGCATTAGGTGCGCTGCTAGGAGAACAGGCACACACCACCCTGGGCATCTCTCAGAACCTTCCACAAAATTCTGAGGCCACTCCAAGCCTCATTCTTGCCAGAATCTACACTGTTCTGAGGATACACCTCATAGCTCACCCAGGTCTTTTTCCCTTTTTTTTTTTTTTTAAGACAGGGTCTCTCTCTGTGTCGCCTGGGCTAGAGTGCAGTAGTGTCGTCATAGCTCACAGCAACCTCAAACTCCTGGGCTCAAGTGATCCTCCTGCCTCAACCTCCTGAGTAGCTGGGACTACAGTTGCGTGCCACCACATCTGGCTACTTTCTCTATTTTTTATAGAGATGGGGTTTTGCTATTGCTCAGGCTGGTCTCTAACTCCTGACCTCAAGCAATCCTCCTGCCTCAGCCTCCCAAAGTGCTAGGATTACAAGCATGAGCACCGTGCCCAGCCCCAGGTCTCTTTTTGAAGTATACAAAACTGGACAGGGTACAGAGGCTGAGCATCAGCTTCCATCCTCCTTTCTTCTCCCTCCTGCCCCAACCCTCAAGGTCAGCAAGGAACTGTCAACCGTCACCTAGCCAAGTCAAAAATGCTCAAGGATGGGAGATAGCCTTTATAAAAATAAATATGAAATTAAACAAAGTGAAATAAAATAATCATAGTCTCTTATATGTGAAGGAACCTTAAAACTCCAATTCAGCCTCTTAATAGCTAATATTTGTTAAACATATTCCACTTTGCATATATTGTATTATTTATTCTCCCCAATAATGCTGTAAGGAAGATATTATTATTATCCTGTTCTACAAATGAAGCAGCTGAGGCTGGGAGAGGTTCAATAACATGCCCAAGGTCATCCAGTGAGGAAGAGACAGTGCAGCATTGGAATACAAGCTGTCTGAGTCTAGAACCCCTCTAAATTATTTGGTCTGCATAACATGATGATTCCTGCTTCCTCTTACTTCCACCATCCTTGATCTATCCCTTCAGCCGTAAGGGTATCTGATTCCTCCTCCACATGACAGAGGTCAGAGGTGCTGTCTCTTCTAGCTAATCACCCAGGTCTTTCATCACACCTCATATGACATGGTTTTTATTTCCCTTAATCTCCAGGCCCTCTAATCCAACATGCTCTATTTGGTCTATGTCTCCCCAGATTGTGTTACCCAGATGCCAGGTGCTAATATATCACAACCTGGACGTGGCTTAACAAGTGCGGTGTAGAAAGGCATTCCAGACCAGCGCTGTCCGATGCAACCCTGCACAGGGGTGGCAACGTTCCGTACCTGTGCTGTCCTCCTCAGTGGGCAGTAGCCACGCTTGGCTATTGAGTGCTTGAAACATGGTTACTGCAACCGAGGAGTGAAATTTTACATTTTTTCTAACTAATTTTGTTTTACCTGGCCACACTTGGTAAATGCTAAGTATTAGACAGTGTAGTTCTAGATTCTCTATTCTATATCACAGCCGATCCACGTTCTCAATGATAATGTCATCCCCATCCTGTAATATGCAATTGGCTTCTGGGACTCCTGAGCATACATTATATTTATCTCTGACAATTGTCACCTCATGTCATTCAGAATATTTAGGACCTCTGATGCTTTGTGTCACCTGCCAGTTGCCTAAGCATACTTGCTATATCTTCACAGAATACAGCTAATGACATAATAGTTATAAATGTAGCTGACATTCACTGAGGGCTTACTAAGTGCCGAATTGCACTATGCACTCCAGCACTCTACATACATCCCATCTAAACCCAGGACTATCTGGTTTCACAGCCTACACTCGTAGCTACTGACTAGACTGCCGTCCATATCAGAGAAACACATACACACACACACGCACACACACAGGGAGCAACACTTGAAACTTTCTTCCACTTACACTTCAGTTATTAACCTACATTTTGCATACCATCTTTCAGTCGCAATTGTCCTTGCATTCAAGACAATATTTTTATCATGTTCACAAGAATTTCATGAGATTCTTTGTCAAATCTCTTGTTGCAACACATATTTGCAATGTGCGTTAACACTGCCCTGAACTACCTAACAACTTCTTAAGAAAAAGAATGAGATCAATCTACCATGATTTCTTCTTAAACTAATCCTCCTGACTTTTGAAGATATTTAATACTCATTCTCTTCTTAGTAATTCACAGCCAAGAGCACATTTCCGTGTCCATCAAGAAGAATGTGAAAACCAGGACATTAATGGCAACTTCATTTCAGCAAGCTGTCTAACATGCCAAACAGGGTAGAGAGATGCATTTGAAGTTTAGAGCAAAGAGCAGTTTGCTCTAAAGCAAGACTTCGAATAAGAATGTTAAAAAAGATTCATATGTATCCCAGGACATCAGATGAGATTGTTTTTTCCTATTGCTCCAATTTCAGTTCAAGTCCCAAGACGGAGTATAAGTGCTAAGGCATGCCACATTCTGAAGAGTGGAGCTGGAGTGCCTTTGCAGAACTTTCTTAGGAGGTGGCCTCAAACTACCATCAGTAGTCTGTCAACCATCATCAGCTTATATTTGAGAAAATTAGAACGACGAAGAGAGGAAACACTAGTGGGAGTGGAAGTCTTTAAAGAGAATTGTCAGACTGCTGAGTGATTTCTCTCTCCTCCCTTTGACAGGGTATATAGTATAAGAAAACTTAAGAGATGGGTAGAGAAAAACTAAAAAGCATCCAGAGACATAGGGGAAAAAAAAAAAAGAAACAAGAGAATACATTGTCATGGAAACCAAGGGAAGAAAGTGCTTCAAGAAAAAGGGAGTAGGCAGCTTTATCAGGTGCTGCTAAGAGATTAAGCTAAGAAATGAAAAGCATTTATTGTATTTAGCAATAATGGGACATTGGCTTCCTTGATTAGAGCAATTTCCCCAGAGTGATGAGGGCGGAACTGAGCATGCAGCAGGTGAAGCGCTAATGAGAGAAAATTCAGATAATTCTTTGAATTATGCTGTGAAAGGAGAAAGAGAGAGAGAGAGAGAGAGAGAGAGAGAGAAAGACTAGCAACTGAAGGTAAATATAAATTCTAGGGAAGAATTTTTAAGATTTAAAATTAAGAGTATATTTATCCAAAGGAAAAGAAATCAGTGTACCAAGGAGGTATCTGTCCCCTCTCCATGCTCACTGCAGCACTAGTCACAATAGCCAATAACTGGAATCAGCCTGGGTATCCAATAGCAGATGAATGGATAAGGAAAATGTGGAATTTATATAAATACACACACACTCACAGTAGAATACTATTCAGCCATAAAGAAGAATGAAATCTTGCCATTCACAGCAACATGGATGAACCTGGAGGATATTACGTTAAATGAAATGAGTCAGGCACAGAATGACAAATACCACATGTTTTCACTCATATGTGGGAGCTTAAAAACTGCTCATAGAAGTAGAGACTAGAATTGTGGTTACTAGAGGTGAGAAGTAGGGTGAGGGGAGATGGGGAGAGGATGGTTAATGGATAAAAAAATCACAGCTAGATAGGAGGAATAAGCTCCAGTGTTCTATAGCACAGTATAAGGTGACTACAGTTAACAATAATTTATTGTATATTTTCAAACAGCTAGAAGAGAGGCTTTTGAATGTTCCCAACACAAAGAAGTGACAAATGTTTGAGGTGATGGTTATGCTACATATCCTGATTTGATCATTACACATTGTATTCATGTATTGAAACATCACACTGTACCCCATGAATATATACAATTATTATGTGTCAATTAAAAATACTTACTAAAAACAAGAAAATTAAGAGTATAAAGCACTCAAGGAAAATTAACCTGCAGTTTTGTATGTACTATACAGGGACCATATCCTATAGTGTGTGAAAGTTATGGGTCTTGAAGAGCTAAGTGTACATACACACACATAACTTTTTAATAATATTTAAAACAAAGATCAAAGTTCATTTGTTTAAGTCCTATTGCTCTAACAAAAATAAAATAGAAAAGGAACCAAATGATCATTCAAAGTTTGAAATTCCAAAAATGGCCAATTTGTGCAACAGTGGAAGACTTGATCAAGGTTCCTGAGAAGTCGGGGCTGATTCAGTTAAACCAAAGGCACATGATTTGCATCACTCAAATGGCCCTGGGTTAGTCCAATAGAATAAGAATATATAACCATGTATACATGAATATGATCTATGCTGGTTAGATTCCTGATAAAGTCAGTCTCTGACAGGTTTATAAACTATACTATGTAACTAGATACAATAGAGAAACTTTCAAATGGAAATTTTATATCATGTCATTTCAATCCAAAGAAAATAATGAAACTAAGAATATATAACTGTTAGAAAAGAAAGCAGTAGTTACAGTGTGGATAATACAGTAGGTAATGGGCTATAGCATTATAGAAGGGTTAGGTTACACTGAGTAAGAAGCATTTGATTTTCTCTGGTACTTGCATCTTGGAGGCCAGTCTAGGGCCTCTCTCCAGCATGGCTGTCCAGCGTTATCCCCAAGTGTTAAGTTAGCCAGTGTGAGCAGGGGGTCATGCTTTCTGTTTTCTATTTATTCTTTCACACAAATAAATAAACAGACAAACCAACCAACCAAGCACTGAAGAGCCACAGGGAACTCTGGAAGAATCCGGACTAAGAGAATCTCTGATACAGCAGAAGGAAATAGGTAAAATGTATTAGTGTTGTCAAAAGACAAAATTTCAACAAACTTAGTTAAATATTCTAATTGGCTTTCATTTTTGACTCATTAATTGGGCAGCATCTCATTTAGAAATAGACAGATGCTATGCTGGGCATGGCAGAACAGTCAGTTTTAATAATAAGCAGGAACAAGGAAACATAATACAAAAGCATATTACAAAAAGTGGACTGGTTACTTTCCTTCCAAGGGTTAAAGCAGAAGGGATTTCCTTATCCTGCCAGCTAACACTGGCCTATCTAGGGACTTGGCTACATCTCTCTCCTGATTTCTTGGGAGGTCAGATAAACAACTTTGTTTCGGTTTGGTGACGTGGAGCTTTGGCATGAGCACCTCCATTGTGGTTTGGTCTGTCCTGTTGGCGCCTAGTACAGGGGCTCCGTCCAAAACAACGGCCTCCATACATTTCACTTAACAGAGAAAAATGGGCAACTCTTTAAAGATAAGAAAGATGGAATAAAGTTTTGAATATTGTGAAGTTTGGTGATTTGGTGACAAAAAGTTGAGGGATTTTTTTAATTGATTTCAAGGTGAAGTAAAAGGCAAAAGTTATCTTCTATGAATGAGGAGGAGGGGTTGGTGGCTTAGGTTTAAAGAGAACAAAGAGATTTAAAAAATAAAGAATTAAAACGTGCCAGGAAGAATGGGGGAGGAAAACTGATTAAAAGAGTAAGAAATTATAGACTGATTGAGACTGGACATGGACCAGGAAGGTAAAATGGCCCCAAATGCAAGGTGTGGGGTGTTCCGCGGCAGTGGCCCAGTAGGTGTAGGCATGGAGAAGATGGACAAGGTCCTCTAGGGTCGGTGTTTTGTCACTTATGTTACAAGGAGTAACAAGAAGAGTTGAAGCTCCAGGCCAGGAAGTCTAGGCTGGATTTGGGGTACCAGTCACTCAATAAATCTTTGCCAACAGAAAAAGAAAAGAAAATTAGAAACTAGAAAGCTAATAGGAACTTCTCATCAAACCTAATAACTAAGCCCTTTGTCTTTGCATCCTAAATCTGTCTCCATCCTCTCCACCTCTCTCCACTTCCAGTCTCACCACAGGGTCACCAGCATCCCTTACCTCCCAACTCATCCCCCCACATCCACCGTTGATCACGGCATCCCGAAATTTCTTCTTAAATACCTAAACCTCTCTTGCTTTTGCCTGCTCAGAATCCTTCCACGGTGTGCTAGTGGGGGTCCTCACTAAATGGAGGCCTTTCGACCACACTGCATAGGACGTGGTCTTGTATTTCTCCCACTCTACAGGTACTATCATCTGACATGCTCCAGGTAGCAAATGTCCCTCTTCAAATGTATAGCCCAGATCTAGACACCAAGACAACATTAGACATGCAAGGGTGTTATTAGGGGAGATGCCCAAGAGAGAAAATAGGGGAGAGACACAGGAGCCTGGAAGAGCTGTCAGACCATGATGCGAGTCTGACCCCACATGAAGAAGAAAGGGAAGGAGGTGGACAGAAGTGCCTGGGACCACCATGGAGTCTAAGGAAACCAAGGCAAGGCTGCAGGGGGAAGTCCTCAGCTAGGGATGGGCCTGCCTTGATCCTTGACAGCCCCGCGTGACCAGGCATTGGCTGGAGCTGCCGGCGCCTGCCTTGGAGCACACACATAGCTGCTGGCCCTTGGTTCATTTTGCTCCCTGTCACTGGAGGTCTGTGAGGCCCACTCTTAAAGCCACTACAAATGGCTTCCCATTACCCTTTGGCTAAAATTTCAAATCCTTAAAAAAGCCTCACAGACCCTATACATTCTGGCCTCCACCCACCACTCCAGCCTTGCCTTGGCTTTGCACTGTTCCAGCCATCTCAGACTTCTCTCGGTTCTGGAAACACATCGCGCTCAGTCTTCCCCATCAAGGCCTTTATTAATTCTGCATCCCCTGCCAGGAAAGCTTGCCCTGGTCCCACCTCAGATCTGCCTAGCTATATTTTTTTTACTCAGTCTTTATTCAATAAAATGCCATCTCCCCTACCCTCCTGTCTATGTCCCTCAGACTGGGTTATATGCGCCATCACATGCTCCTATAGCAGTCAGTTCTTCTCCCGTGTATTAACAGAATGAGTCACATGGGTAAGGATCTGTCTAGACTCTAGATTCTGACTTCGCTGAGGTAGCTCCACGACAGCAGAGCCCCTCTGCTCATTCCCTACCGTACCCCAGGGCCTACGACAGGCTAAAGCTCAAGAAATGTTCAATCTCCCATTTGACTGACTGACTAGAAAAAGAACATCAGGTAGGAGGGGATTGCTAGCAAGAAATTAGGGCGTACATGGGCTGAGATGCTCGATAAGGTTGAAGCTTAGGAGGAAAAGCTTAGTGAGAGACCTAGAACAGGAGAATTAGAAAGGAAAATCCCCAAAATCATTTAGTTTGCAAAGAAAAATTAAGGCAAAGATCATACTAACACTGGAATCATTTTGCTGAACTGAGTGTGAATCTAGAGTCTAAATATAGATATTTTTTCAAACAACATGGCCCCATCGGCTGTATCAGTCAGGAGTAAATTTAGCCGCACACAGCAGGGAACCTAAATACGAGGCTATGTCAGTCGGGGATCCCAGCATGAAAGAGATGGCACATTCAAAAGGGTTTAACTGAAACAAAGTTTAAAGAAGCCACTGTTTACAGAGTTGTGGCAGCAAGGTCAAGGAAACCCACTGGGGAGGTGAAGCTCCCTGGGGTCAGCAGCAGTGGGAGGCCATTGCCACCCCAGACTGAAGGGACGTGGGGAGGGATGGTGTTAAAGCAGCCTTGAGGGAGGGGCCGCGGGGCAGGTGCTACAGCCACAGAGGAACTGGGCCTCTGCTAGACCCAGGACGATGCCAGCAGTGAGTAGGGAAAACAATCCTTCTCTTCCTCTGTGCTGATCTCCTGCCAAGTGCTGCCATGGGCCAAACCCAACTGGAAGCCAGAGAGCAAGGGAGCCTCATAGGGCACAGATCATGGAGGAAAGTGGAGAAGGGATCTAGGGAAGATGGGTGCACAAAGGAAATAACCAACACAGTGACCTCATCATCTCACAGGATATAAGTCCGGAGGGAGGCGCCCCAGGACTGAGATGCAGCTCCCTGGTCCCTGCTCTCCTTCTCTCTTTCTGATCTACCATGCTAACACTTGGCTTCCTTCCTCACAGTCACCTCCCATCCCAAGATGACTTCTGGGGCTCCTGACATCCCACTCTTATTCCAGGAAGGAAGAGGAGAAAGGAGAGGAGGCGGGCACCTTCTAGATGAGTAGGGCCTTTAAGGAGCTGCCCAGTGTCCCTTACCCAGGACTCCCACATACATTTGCTCAGCCACCGGTAGCTGCAAGGAAGACTAGAAAATGGATATCATATTTTGGCTGAAAATGTTGCTTCCCAGAGCAAAATTATCCCTTTTTAGTTAAACAAAAAGTATAGAATGGATATTGGGTAGGCCCTCCTAAACCGTACTTGAAGAAACATTGCCAGAGATGGACTTACTGAGAGATGGTATAAGTTTTGGCACAGAATTTTTTTTTTTTTTTTTTGCTTCATATACCAACTGTTATTGTTTGACTGTACATTCCCTCCAAAACTCATGTTGAAATTTACTTGCCATTGTAACAGTATTAAGAGGTGAGACCTTTAGGAGGTAATTAGGCTGTGAGGGCTCTGCCCTCATAGTGTGGGATTAATGCCATTATAAAAGGACAAGTTCGTTCTACTTTTCTCTTGGCCCTTCTGCCTTCTGCCATATGAGGATCCAGCTGTCCTCCCCTCCAGAGGACACAGTATGTGAAGTATGTCATCCAGGAAGAAGAGAGTGGCTTCATCAGCCTCCGAATTTGCGTGCACCTTGACCTCAGCCTTCCCAGCCTCTAGAACTGGGAGCCAATACATTTCTGTTCATTTGAATTACCCAGTCTCCGGTGTTCTGTTGTAGCAGTACAGACAGGCTAACACACTGACTTAATAACCTAACATCTGTTTAGGTTCCACAGGTTCCTGGGATTCCTCTGTAAAATCTTCCTAGACTACAGAGACCATTTGCTTTATATCTTCTTAGTCATATAATTCTCAAGGAATATTTGTCCATGCATGATTGATTGATTTCCCTAATTGACTGTAATGTATCACTCCTCCAACGGATGAAAGATGAAGTCTTCATTCACTCACTCAACAAATACTGAGTGCTCACCATGTGCCAGGTCCTCTCTAGATGCTCGGACACAGCAATGAACAAATAGACAAACATCTCTGCCTACACAGAGTTTGCATTCTAGTGGGGAAAACAGACAATATGTATGACACATAAATACAACACATAGTATGTTAGTTGGTTATAAGTGCTTGGAAAAAACAGAATTAGTAAGGAGAGGGAAGTTAGGTAGCACCTGTGATTTTCAACAGTCAGAAAAGACCTGGCTGAGAAGAACACATCTCAGTAAAACCCTACATGAGGACATCATCTGGAGGTAACTGATGGGAAGGTAGTCCAGGCAAAGAGCACAGCAAGGGCAATGCCCATGAGAAGGTGGAACAGGTAGAATAGTAGCCAACCCCCACTCAAAGATCCCCTAATTCCCAGAATCAGGAAATATGTTAGCTTATAGGACAAAGATGAATGAGGATTGCAGATGGAATCAAGTTCACTAATCAGCTGACCTTATAATAGGAAGATTATTCTGGATTATAGGAGGAGCCCAGTGTGCTCACAAAGGTCCTAAAAAGTGGGCAAGGGAGGGAGAAAATGAGGTAAGAGTGATGCAATGTGAGAAGGACTCAACCCACCCTTGGTAGCTTTCAAGATGGAGGAAGAGGCCACGAGCCAAACAACATGAATAGCTCCTTGACACTGAGAAGGGCAAGGAAAAAGATTGTCCCCAAAGGCCCCCAAGAAAGAAATGAAGCCCAGCCAACACCAGTATCAAACTTTTGACTACAGAACTCTAAGATAATAAATTTGTGTTGTGTTTTTGGCAATTCGTTACAGCAGTGATAGAAAACTAATACAAGTGGTAACACGTCTGGTATGTTAGAGCAATTGCCTGGAGATGTCACCAAGAGAGAGTCAGCAAGGACGGAGTAGTAACACATGAGTTTAGAGAGGTAATTGGAGGCCAGAGCATGTAGATTCTTGTTGGCTATTTTAAGCGTTTTGACTATTACTCTAAAAGGAAAAGGAAAACATTACAGTTTTGCGCAGGGCTGTCCAGAAAGTATCCAGCCATGTAACCATTCTCATTATACTAACAATATAACGCTGGATACTTCCCAGACAGCCCTTGCATACTGTGAGGGCAGAGGCAGTCGGACCACCCGGAAGTCTGTTGCCATAAGCTAAGCAAGACACGATAACTTGCACTAAGCAGTAGTGCGGGGTTGTGGGAAATGGTTGAATTCTAAACATATTTTGATGGCTGAGTTGACAAGATTTTCTAAAACATTAGGTATGAAGTATGAAAAAGAAGAGTCCAGGATGATTCCAAGGATTTGGGTCCAAGCAATTTGAGTTGTCAGTAGTTGAAATGGGGAGGAACATAGAAGGGGCAAGTGTGGAGATAAAGATCAGGAGCTCAGTGTTGGGCGTGCTGACCCTGAACTGTCTAACAGATATTCTGTGAGACTGCATTGCTATTCAAAATCATTCACTCCCATTCCCACTGATGGAGTATGCTCCTGTCTCATTGACTTTGGTCTTGGCCGTGTGATATGCTTTGACCAATAGAATGTGAGCAGATGTGACATGTGCCATGTTTAGAGGCATCAAAAATTTCTACCTGCCCTCTTGTTCCTGCTTTCCACTACAGGAGAATAGCACAGACCAGATAGAGATGGTACATTCAGCCTGGGGTTCTAGAATGAGAAGACAGGCAGAGAAAATTCACTTATGGAACAAGGAGAAAATCTGAACCTGACCCATAGCCTAGAGCTGGGCTGCAGTCCCATGAGCTAGAAATAAATGTCAGTTTAAGCCACTGAAATTTGGAAGTTATTTGTTTTTGAACTAATACAGTCTAGAATTTAGAGGAGAAGTCAGTCTAGGCTAGGTATATAAATTTAGAAGTCTTCACTATGTGGTTGGCATTTGACATTAGACAGGCTGAGATCACTAAGACAATGAGTATAGACAAAAAAGAAAAAAAGGTCAAAGACTGGGCACTGGGGTATTCCACTGTTAGGAGACTGAGGGAGAAAGAAGGACCAGTTCAGGATGAATTGAGAAGTAGCTAGCCAGTCAGGTAGAAAGAAAAACTGGAACATGTGGAGTCTTGGAAGAGGAAGTGATCACTGTATTAAAGGCCATTAATAATTCTGGTATGATGAGGACTGAGAAAGGACCACTGGTTTTCATATATGGAGATTACTGGCAATCTTCACAACAATAGTTTTAACAGAGTGATCAAATGAAAAGAATCACTCTGTGTGATCATATTCACTTATCAATTTATACATTCGATAACTGCTTCTTGAGCATCTACTATGTAACAAGCACTATTCTAGACACTTAGTATATAGCAGTGAAGTAAACCCCCCGCCCACCCCCCAAATAAAAACAAAAACAAAACAAACCCCACACCCTTAACAGGCTTAGATTTTAGTGGATAGAGATACACAATACACAATAAGCATAATACATGAGTCAGAAGGTGATAAGTGTTGCTGGAAAAGAGTGCAGGGAAAAGGGAATCAGGAGTGCCAGCAGGGTTGCAATTTAAATAGCGTGGTCAGGGTAAGCTTCACAAAAAGGTGACATTTGAATAATAACTTTAAAGAGCTGACTCCCTGATCCAAGACTATACTCCAGGATTTTATTTTTCTCAATGCTCTCACCCTCAGCTGGCATTAAGCAATCAAGTGCATCTGTAAGACCTGTGACTCGAGAGGCTTCCCAAAATGTTAATTGGCTGAACAAATAAATCAGAAGTAAAAACCAAGATTCAGCCTCCACTTATTTCACTGTTATATTTAGAATAATCCAATTAGTACTGTGATCTATCAGAAACACTCAACAAAGAAAAATCATCTTGGATTAAGTCCAGTGAAGGTTCATAAGGGATTATCAATTTGAAAAAGCCATTAATATTAGGTTATTAAAAACTGAATTAACTGTATGCTTAGCTGCTCATAGAAGAGGATAAATTGAGCAGGGATGTTAAGAACCCCAGCTTTAGGAAGTCACTTTCCCTTGACACAGACCTAAAATTAACCTTGTGTTTCACATGAGGCAGACAAGGGCCAAGTAAGCCCGTTTCTGTTCTGTCTCAGGAATAAGTCCCTGTGATTGTTCACTTAAGACTATTGATGTCTGAATGAACTCCACACACTCTATGGGTCTCCTGGGTACACCTCCCTCCCAGGATAGCCAAAAATGAATAACAAATACAAAAACATTTCATGGGTTGTTTCTAACTTTAAACTATTTATTGAAATATGTGATACGGTGTTAAGGGCCAAGCATCAGGAACTCGCTCATTAGGGTTGACGCAGTGGAGAGGAAAGATCTTTGCTGAAAAAAATCTGAGCTAGCACTATCTAAAGAACTTTCTCCAGTGATGGAAATATTTTACCATTGGTGCTGTTCAATATGGTAGCCACTAGTCATGTGTGACTTTTGAGAACTTGCAATGTGGCCAGTGCAACTGATACACAGGATTTTTAATTTAAAAATTTTTTAATTTAATTTGAATGACCACGTGTGGCCAGTGGCTACTGTACTGGATGGCACAGCTCTAGAGACCTTGATTCTAAACAGTTCTGGTATTATCTGTTTCTCTTTCTATACAGTACAGGGATAGAGAATCTTTAAGATTTCTATTTCTGACATTTTTTAATTCTAAATTTTTAATCTTAACTACTTAAATAATCTCAGACAGCATCTGAGATTGGTCTGAACGTTTGTATCCCCCCCTTTCATATGCTGAAATCCTAACCCCCAAAGCGATGGTGTTAAGGGGAGGGCCTTTTGGGAGGTAAGTAGGTCATGAGGGCAAAGAATTCATGAATGGGATTAGCACCCTTATAAAAGCGTTTCAGGGTTCTTGTTTGCCTCTTTGCCAGGTGAGGACACAGCTAGAAGGCACTCTATGAGAAATAGGCCCTCACCAGACATTGAATCTGCTGGCACTTTGATCTTGGACTTCCCAGCCTCTAAAACTGTAAGCAATAAATTTCTGTTGTTTATAAATTTCCCAGGCTAAGGTATTTTGTTATAGCAGCCTGAATGGACTAAGATAATCACCTTTATTGTAAACATGTGAGAGATGAAGTGATTTTTTTTTTTTTTTTTTTTTTTACCAGTGGCCCAGGATAGAATTCAGTTCTTATGATCCAAGTATTTTCTTTAAACTGTTAGTATTTTGACATTTGACTTTCTGAAAGGAATCCCCAAAGCAGCCATCAAAAACACAGACTCAGGGAAGAAAATTGTCTGAATTCTTACACAGCTGACCTCATTTGTGTTGCTAGTATGCAGAGCTGTCAGTACTTTCACTTGCTTATTTAACAGCTAATGGACACAACTATGTAGCAGGCATTATGGATACAAGATGTCAAAGACATAGTCCCTGCCCTTCAGGAGCACCATAATTGGGGTGATACACAGAATCTCACCACGTGATTCCCAGAGTACAACAGCTTAGCAATATCTCTGTACCCCACATCACAGTGACTGCGTGCCCAACAAGATCATCCTTGCTAAATCCTTTAAAACAGTTTTCATCTGGCTCAGCCCTCGCCCTACTCACACCCCCCACAGCTGCAAAGACAGTAATGTCTTTGAAGAGTTGAAAGCTTACTTCCTTTGCCCAAACTAGAAATCTGACCTGGAAGCCTATATTTTCAAAAAAAAAAAAAAAGCACATCTCCACAAACTGAGAACTCCATTTATTTCAGACCTTTCTTATTTCCTTTCTTTTGGGTTTAATAATAAATTCTGAAACCTTCAGACTCATAGTATCTTGCTAATTAAAATTAAATGTAAACCAACAAAACTATGTACCAAAGTACTTGCTCTAACCTCAAAATAGAGGCAGTTCTAAAAACAAAAAACATCAATTTGACTATTTTAAACATTATTCTTCTTAGATAAAATCATCATCTTTGAATTTTGATGCTTAGCAATTTTGAATAAGCTTTTTCACATAGCTTAGATGATTTGCTAGAGATAGTTCCTTAAAACTTTCAACTAATGCAAATCCAAATATACAGCATGAAAAGCATCAGCTTTAAGAGAAATCATAAAGTTTTTAGCAACAGAATATGCCTGTCATCTCCTTTGCAATGTTTTTACCCTGAAAGCTAAAACATTAGCTCCTTACACTAAGCGTTATATGAATGCTTAATGTTAAAACCTCAATTTCAAAAGAATAAGAACCATGGGCCATATCCCACCTACACAGAACACCAGATTAAAGACATCTGGAAAATGATTGAGATTCCAACACAATTCTTCAAAAAGCTCTTGCTTTCCTGCACACAAAGTGCTACATATGCATTAATAAACCTGACAAAAATGTAAATGAGAGACATCCCAGGAATGAAGTTTCTCTTTCAGAATTTTCTCAGTTCAATAAAATACTTCTTAATCTAAAAATGCAAACCTTGAGGGAAAATGGCGGATTAGTGGTGACCTCCTGGCTCTCTGCTCCCAGAGCAGGAGGTGACCCAGAGTAGGAGGTGAAGAACACGGACAGCTACACACGAGTGGATCGCTCACCCACAAGAACAGCATCGTGAATCTGTAGAGCAGCAGCGCTGGAAAAAGAAAGGGTGAATTGGAGAATCGACCAGAAAGTCTGGAGAGTGTGAGATATAATAGGGAATTCGGCCTGGGACGGCCGCGCCCGGCTGGGGCAGTGTGATCTGACCCACGGGAGGACGACTCTTCCTCCACCGACCTCCACATCCACTCAGGCAGGGAAGCGCCTGAAGTCAGTGCGAGGTTGCAGCACGGGATGACAGGCTGTGTGGAGAAGAGACAATAGCGGGAAACATTTTGAATTCTCCAGTGCTCTGTGCTAGGTCCGCACTGGGCGGGGGAGGGACTGGTCTGAGTGGACACTTCCCGGGTCCACAGGAGGGAGTTTGGAGACAGGCATCTCGCCTCTGGCGGTCACCAGGACCAGAACAAAGGAGGAGAACGCCAAAAGGGAGGCTCTGCCCCTGGAAACCACCGAAGACTGGGCTGGCGAAGGGTGGGACAGAGAGTGCAGGGCCCTCTACTGGGCTGAGGTGAGACCTGGGTCAGGGAAGCAGTGGGGACAGCCCGTGGCTCATTGAGACAGCCTGCAAAACCCAGCTCCCGCTGCCCCCACCCCAGCAGTCGCCTCCAGTGCTGGCTCTGGGGGTGAGCAGCCGCCATTTTAGGCGTCCACAGCCTAGAAACGCTGTGGTGCATCGCGGTTCTGGGCACCGGCCCTGCCCCAGCCCGGCAGAGCAGGCCCAGGCAAGGGTCTCAGGCGATGCCCCTGCCTGCCCTGCAGAGCAGGCCCCGCCCTTGGAGGAGGGGAGAAGCCACTTTCTGAACATTCCTCCCCCATCCCAGCCGCTTGCCTTTTTGTGCCCTTTGGACAAACGCCGCCCTGGAGGTGTGGAGTGAAGAGAGAAGCCACTTTCTGGGGTGAGTTCCACGGGGGCCTCCGGCGGAGTTCCTCCCTCGGCGGAACGCTTGTGTATCATGCCGCTGGGGTAAACCCCACCCTTGGAGGAGGAGAGAAGGGAGAAAAGTCGCTTTCTCTGTGCGACTGGCGTGAATCTGTGGGACCCTGGAACTAAGCAGAAGGGGGCAGACTGTTGATTCGGTCTAGCAGGTTCGTTTTGATCATCTGATGAGAACATAACACTAGAGCTTGCCCTTGGCGCCCAGGCTGCTGCCAGCTTTGGGGCTTGTGGACTGGGAAGGAAAATCCTGGCCAGAGTCCTCAGCAATTGTACCAATTTACACCGCCCACCTGGAGCTGCCTTGCAAATGTGGTGAAAGGGCCCTAAATAACATACTAGCAGCTCTCCCCTAGCATCAGATCAAGCAACCACACAAGTATACGCTCTCAGGCTTGCAGGTACCTATTGTCTTTACCCCACCTAAAGTGGCAACAGGGCTCAAGTTACCCTTGGGAGTGACAAGACATTTCCCAAAGATCGGGGCACTTGTATACCCCATTCCGGGGTTTAGAGCCCAACACAAAGGCTTTGGAATACCTTGATAATTGACTCGTCCATGCAAACTACAAGCAACAACAGAGAGGATAACCCCAAGCTCAACACAGTGCCTTCCATCTCAGACTATTGGAGGGCAGTGGAGTCACACACACAAGAGTGATTCACCACCTAGGAGACTAAGCAAGGGGTCCAAACTCACTAATATCCTTTGGCAAGAGGTGAAGACAACAGGTCAGAGATAACCCAACAGGCTAAAACACCTCTAAGGGAATACAGGACCAGAGTGCATCTCCCTAGCACTGTCAAGAAATGGCCTTTTGGGGACTTGGAGATAAGGCTACCTGCCCCAGCAACCCCAGTTCTTGACAAAGTAGACTGATGAGAAAGAATCAGTGAAAGAACACAGGAAACATGAAAGATCAGAGAGAAAAGTCACCCCCAAAAGAAAACATTTGATCTCCTTCACTAGATACCAACTTACACGATATGATTAAACTGACAGAGGAAGAATTCCAAATATGGATTGCAAGAAAACTCGATGGAATTGAACAGAAAATAGAAAACCAATATAAAGAAGCCATGAGAACAATACAGGAAATGAATGAAAAATTCTCTAAAGAAATTACTACAGAAAAACCAAACAGAAATCTTGGAAATGAAGGAGGCATTCAAGGAACTTCAAAACACAGTGGAAAGCCTCAAGAACAGAATGGATCACACACAGGAAAGAATCTCAGAGCGTGAAGATAATGCCTAGGTGCTAAACAAATCAGATAAAGAAAAGAAACACAGAAACAAGAGACAAGACCAAAACATACAAGAAATGTGAGATTATGTAAAGAAGCCAAATATAAGAATCATGGGCATCCCAGAAAGAGAAGAAGAAAATACACAAGGGCTGGAAAATTTATTTCATGGAATACTGGAGGAAAATATGCCTGACCTGGCCAGAAATCTAGATATTCAGACATAAGAAGCACACAGAACTCCTGGGAGACTCAATGTGAAAAGGCAATCACCACGTCACATAGTTATTAGGCTGACCAAAGTAAATATGAAAGAAGTACTCAGACCTGTAGTGCACACTGAACAGTGCAATAGACACTCTCCAAAGTAAAATCACTCAAGAGTTAAAGTTTAGAACCTGGATTCCATGATGGCTCAAGGAGTAAAACAAAACAATAGGAATTCACCCAACAATATGAACGGAAATCTACCCCAAATATCAATCCTCTCAATAAATGTGAATGGCTTGAATTATCTTCTGAAGAGACACAGACTGGCAGAGTGGATAAAAATCCACAAGCCTAGTATCTGCTGTGTACAGGAAATACATCTAATCCTCAAAAATGCTTTCAGGCTCAAGGGCAAGGCATGGAAACAATCCTCCAGGCAAATGGAAGCCAAAGAAAAGCAGAGGTAGCTATACTTATTTCAGATAAGCTTTAAAATAGCAAAAGTAAGAAAGGACAAAGATAGCAGCTATATAATGGTGAAAGGGAAGATCCAACAAGAAGACCTAACAATTCTTAATATTTATGCACCCAGCTCAGGAGCACCCAGAGACATAAAGCAAACCCTATCTGATCTAAATAGCATGGTACACAATAACGTCATAATAGCCGGGGATTTTAACACCCCACTGACTGAACTAGATAGATCTTCCAAACAGAAAATAAGCAAAGAAATAATGGACTTAAACAGAGCTCTAGAACAAAAGGGTCTAACAGACATCTACAGAACATTCCACCCAAATAAAGCCGAATATACATTCTTCTCATCAGCTCATGGAACCTTCTCCAAAATAGATCACATACTAGGCCACAAATCAGACCTCAACAAATTCAAAAAAATAGAAATTATACCATGTATCTTCTCAGATCATAGTGGTATAAAATTAGAGCTCAATTCCAACAGAAATACCACTTCACAAAGTCATGGAGATTAAACAATCTATTGTTGAATAACTATTAGGTCAAGGAGGAAATACAGAGGGAAATCAAAAGATTCTTGGAACTAAATGATAATGGGGACATAAGTTATCAAATCTGTGGGATACAGCAAAAGCATTCCTGAGAGGAAAACTAATAGCATTAAATGCTCACATCCAAAAAACAGAAAGCTCAAAAATCAACAAACTAATAAACAGTCTCAAGGAACTGGAAAAGGAAGAGCAAATCAATTCCAAACCTAGCAGAAGAAAATAAATAACTAAGATCAGAGCAGAACTAAATGAAATTGAGAACAAAAGAACTACATAGAAGGTCAACAAAACCAAAAGCTGGTTTTTGGAAAAGATAAACAAAATTGACAGCCCTCTTGCTAGATGGACAAGAACTAGAAGAGAAAGGACTCTAATAAACTCAATTAGAAATGAAAAAGGAGAGGTCACAACAGACGCCACAGAAATATAAAACATTATCTTTGAATACTATAAAAACCTATATACCCAAAAACTACACAGTGTGGAGGAAATGGAAAAATTTCTGGAAACATACAACCTCCCTAAGTTCACCCAGGAGGAAACGGAATTTCTGAACAGACCAATATCAAGCACAGAAATTGGAGCAGCAATTAAAAACCTTCCAAAAAGGAAAAGTCCCAGACCAGATGGGTTCACTTCTGAGTTTTACCAAACATACAAAGAAGAACTCATACCTATACTACAGAAATTATTACACAACATTGAGAAAGATGGTATCCTCCCCAACTCATTCTATGAAGCCAATATCACTTTGATGCCAAAGCCAGGAAAGGACACAACAAAAAAAGAAAACTACAGACCAATATCCCTCATGAATGTAGATCCAAAAATCCTCAACAAAATTTTAGCAAATCAAATCCAACAGCAAATCAAAAAAATAATTCACCATGACCAGGTAGGCTTTATTCCTAGAGATGCAAGGCTGGTTCAACATACACAAATCTATAAATGCAATACACTTCATAAATAAAAGCAAGAACAAAGACCATATGATTCTCTCAATAGATGCAGAAAAAGCATTTGACAAAGTCCAGCACAACTTTATGATAAAAACTCTTAACAAAATTGGCACAGACGGGACATACCTTAAAATTATTAAGGCTACATACGATAAACCCACAGCCAATATCATACTGAATGGGGGAAAATTGAAACCATTCCCACTTAGAACTGGAACCAGACAAGGTTGCCCACTACCTCCCATTCAATGTAGTGCTGGAAGTCCTTGCTAGAGCAATTAGACAAGAGAGGGGAATTAAGAGTGTCCAAATGGGGGCAGAAGAGATCAAACTCTCATTGTTTGCTGATGATATGATATTATATCTAGAAAACCCCAAGGATTCAACCAAGAGACTCCTGGAATTGAAAGTCTCAGGATACAAAATCAATACACACCAATCAGAGGCATTCATATACACCAATAATAGTCAAGCCAAAAATCAAATAAAAAATGCAGTACCTTTTATAATACCCTCAAGGAAAATTAAATATCTAGGAATATGTTTAACAAAAGAGGTGAGAGACATATACAGGGAGGACTATGAAACACTAAGAAAAGAAATTGTAGAAGATGTAAACAGATGGAAAAAAATCTACCTTGCTCATGGATTGGCAGAATCAACATTGTTAAAATGTCCATACTACCCAAAGTGATCTATAGAATTAATGCAATCCCTATCAAAGTACTATCATCATTCTTTACAGATCTAGAAAAAATAATTCTACACTTTGTATGGAACCAGAGAAGACCTTGTATAGCCAAAGCAATCTTAAGCAAAAAGAACAAACTGGGAAGTATCAGTCTACCAGACTTCAAGCTGTACTACAAGGCTATAGTAACTAAAACAGCATGGTACTGCCACAAGAACAGAGCTATAGACCTTTGGAACAGGACTGAGAATCCAGAAATGAAACCATCCACATATTGTCATCTAATCTTTGACAAAGCAGACAAAAATATACACTGGGAAAAAGAATCTCTTTTCAATAAATGGTGCTGGGAAAATTGGATAACTACATGCAGAAGATTGAAACTGGATCCCCACCTCTCACCTCTTACAAAAATCAGTTCACAATGGGTAACAGACTTAAACCTAAGGCATGAAACCTTAAGAATTCTAGAAGAAAATGTAGGGAAGACTCTTTCAGACATTGGCCTAGGCAAAGAATTTATGAAGAAGACCCCCAAAGCAATCACAGCAGCAGCAAAAATAAATAAATGAGACCTGATCAAATTAAAAAGCTTTTGCACAACCAAGGAAACTATCATTAGAGCAAATAGCCTACAGAATGGGAGAAAATATTTGCTTTCTACACATCTGATAAAGGGCTGATAAAAAAAATCTATCTAGAACTCAAAAAAATCAACAAGAAAAAATCAAACAACCCCATCAAGAAATGGGCAAGGGACATGAACAGAAACTTTTCAAAAGAAAACAGAATGGCCAGAAAACATATAAAAAAAAATGCTCAACATCTCTAATCATTAGGGAAATGCAAATCAAAACCACAATGAGATATCACCTAACCCCAGTGAGATTGGCCTTTATCAAAAAATCCCAAAACAACAAATGCTGGCGAGGATGTGGAAAGATAGGAACACTCTTACACTGCTGGTGGGGCTGCAAATTAGTACAACCTCTATGGAAAAGAATTTGGAGATACCTCAAAGAGCCAAAAATAGAAATACCATTTGATCCAGCAATAGCGCTGTTAGGCATCTACCCAAAGGAACAAAGGACATTCCATAATAAAGACATGTGCACTTGAATGTTTATGGCAGCACAATTCACTATTGCAAGGATGTGGAAACAACCCAAGTGCCCATCAGTCCATGAGTGGATTAATAAAATATGGTATATGTATACAATGGAATACTACTCAATTACAAAAAAACGATGGTGATCTAGCACCTGTTATATTTTCTATTGCTTGAGCCCATCCTCCAAAGTGAGGTATCACAAGAATGGAAGAATAAGCACCACATGTACTCGCTATCAAATTGGCACTAACTGATCAACAGTAAGGTGCTCACATGGTAGTAATATTCATTGGGGGTTGGGAGGTTGGGGGCGGGTAAACTCACAACTAATGGACATGGTAAGCATTGTAGGAGAGAAAGAGCACACCTCAAATCATGGCTTGGGTGTGGCAAAGTCATAACATGTAACCAAAATGTACCCCCATAATATCCTGAAAAAAAAATTAAAAAATAATAAAAATGCAAACCTTGTAAGTGAAATGCTTTGTTAGAATTTCAGTTTTTTTTTTTCAAGGATCTACATTTAAAATTTTCTTTCAGTGTTAGGGTAGAAGATCACAGACAAACACAGCAATTCTCAGCAAGAACTATTTTAGGTGTATATACCGCCAGGAGTCTTGTCACCTCTCATGGAACACCACCGCCACTTCAAAATTAGAATTTTGCAAACATTTTTAAAAGATGTTCACAGCTATTAAAGATGATAGGTCTTCTGAAAAAATAATCATAGTTCCTTTTAGCTTCTACCACCACATATAGTATGTGCTCAATAAATGCTGAATTGACTAGCATTTAGCATATCAAGCATGGCACGTGAAAAGACTAATTTTGGCAAGACAGACACAGCTCCTTAACACTAAATATCAAAGGCATTTTAATAACTCTTCATGCCTATTTCTCATCGAAGAGTTTACAAATTCTTTTAGACTAATAATTCATTAAATCTCACTATAAGAATATTAGAAAGTTGGTATTTGTGTTTTCACGCTGTAATAGAAAACATGATCCAGAAGGTTAAGTGATTTGATTGCATGTGTGACAGTGACGATTTAAACCCAGACTTCCCATCTCGAGCCAGCACTGTTGCCACACATCCCACTGGTCCTGGTTGGCTGAGCGAGTGCAGACACCTGTCAGACGTTAGCAACCCTGCAGCATTTCAGCCCGTGTACCTTGCAACCTAGACCCTCTGTCTTTGTCCACTCAGGCTGCTATAACACAATACCTTAGAATGGAATAACTTATAAACAGAAATTTATTGATCACAGTTCCGGGCACTGGGAAGTCCAAGCTCAAGGTGCTAGCAGACCCAATGTCTGGTAAGGGCCCTCTTCCCCAAAGATGCTTGCTAGCTGTGTCCTCACATGGTGGAAGAAGAAAACTAGCTCCTTTGGGTATCTTTTATGAGTGCACCAATTCCATTCAAGAGGGCTTTGCCCTCATATCTAATCACCTCAGGGATTAGGATTCCAGCATATGGATTTTGGGGAGACACAAACATTCAGACCATAACACTCCCCAAGCCAGATCAGACCAGTAGAGGCAATAATGCTAAAGGGCATTATTCTGGCCAGCCCAGAGTGACCCTAATCTGCTTCCACCACATTCTACATGTTGTCATTAGCGAGTGACATTCACTGCATTAAGTCAGGAGTGTGGATGCCATCCTTCACAGGCATAATTCAGATTTAAAAAACCGTCAGTATAACTCAGCTGATGAACAGCTGTGTGTTTGCACACCAAGGAAAAGAAATGGGTCATTTTTGAAATAGGTTTTGAGCACAGCTCTTAGTTTGAAGTTAAACCCAAGTGGAGAAAAACAAATAACGGCTTTCACAAAACGTTTAACCTACCTTACTGAGCCAGATTTTACCTGCCTACCAGTCCCACAACCTCCTTGATCTCCCTCTTCTCTCACTGCCACACTGAGGCCTAGTTTTGCCTTCTTTCCCACACCCATCGATTTGAGAGACATAAAGACAGACTGCTCTCAAAGGAAGCTCCTGTATGTGTCTGACAGAGTCTGCAATTGCATCACTAGTATTAGAGAGTCTTCAGGTTCTCAGCAGCCCCTTAGTAAGAAATCCCCTGGGAAGCTTCCTTAGAGGTTACCAACTTGGTAATAGAAAAGGCCCTTAGCCCTATATCTCACATCTATTATTGAACAATTTTCCACATCTGTAAAACAAAGGTGTTGAGTCAGACAATCTCAAAGTCCTTCTTGCCCTAACATTACAAGAATGCTTCCAGAAATAAGATAATTGATCATAATAAGGAACATATCTAGCACTTGCTACGTGCCACGGATTGCACTAAACCCTTTATTTACATCATTTCATTTAATTCTTACTAATACCCCACCCCCCAGAGAGGGGGTCTTAATATTTACAGATGCAGAAAATGAGGATTGGCGAGCTTGGGCAGTAGAATCCCTCCCCATGGACCTTTACTTAGCCAATCCAGCAAATCGACAGACTCTAATTCATTTTTGTAAAACTACACTGTGATGAATGACCTCAGCGAGGTGAATGCTGGCATCGGGCAGCCTGCTTTCCGTTAGGCACAGTCTGCATATGGTTTCCCCCAGCAAAGTTGTATGTTTACCAAAAGTTAGTCGTGATTGTTCCCAAACTTTACACCAGTTATGCTTGTCATTGCAATGATACAATTTAATAAAAATAGTACATAAACCAATGAAATAGAATTATAAAAAGAAAATATGGTTTCAATAACTCCACAGGATGCTTTGAACAGTTAAGGCAAATTATACACACAAAAAATATTGTTGCATTAAACATGGGCGAGAAAACAGTGAAAGATTAGGGAATGGAAATCCTAAAAGTCTAGCCAGGTTCTATATTTATAGTGTTTCTCATGTGTCTTGAAGTTCTTATTCCACTTTAAAGAGAACCAAATGAGAAGAATTCTTAAAGAATGCATCATAAATGGAGATTTTGCAAGAAAGGCAATATGGTCCTACAACTAGGATCACACATTAAAACAAACAAACAAAAGAATCAAACCTGTCGAATGTGGATTTCTAGTTTAAATTTAACTAAAATGTTTATGGTATATAAGTTATCCCTTCAGGGGTTAGATATTTTTTCTGCCTTATGGAAGTATAATTGACATACAATAAACTAAATTTACTGAAAGTATACAATTTAGTAAGTTTTGACAGGTGTATGTATCTGTGAAACCATCCATCACCACTATCAAGATAATGAACACATTAGTCACCCCCAGAAGCTTCCTCAGGCCCCTTTGTAAGCACTTTCTCTCTCCCCTCCCCAACATTATCACTCTGCCCATCTTCAGGTAACCATCAATCTATCACTATGGATTCATTGGCATTTTCTAGAGCTTTATGTAAGTGGAATCATACAGTATGCGCTCTTTTTTCCTCTGGATTCTTTCACTACAGTGCAATTATTTTGAGGTTCATCCATGTTGTTGCATTTATCCAGAGTTTGTTCCTTTCTTACTGCCGAGTAGTATTCCACTGTATGGATATCACACTTTCGTTCATCCATTCTCCTGTTGATGGACATTTGGATTGTTTGGGGCTATTACAAATAGAGCTGCCATAAACCTTCATCAAAGTCTGTGTAGACACATGCTTTCATTTCTTGAGTAAATACACATAGGAGTGGAATGGCTGGGACAAGTATGTTTAAGTTTTTAAGAAACTGCCAAACTGTTTCCCACTGGCAGCGTAATAGAGTTTTAGTTACTTCACATCTTTGCCAGCACTTGGTATTGTCTTTTTAATTTTAGTCATTCCAGTGGGTGTGAAGTGGCATCACATGCAGTTTTAATTTGCATTTCCCTAATGACTAATGATGCTCAGTATCTTGTGTTTGTCATTCCTTCATTATTTTTGGCAACCTGTCTATTCAAATATTTTGGGCGTCATTTGTTTTACTATTAATATATATTGGGAGTTCTTTATATACTCTGGATACAAGACCTTTTCTTCCAGTCTGTGGGTTTTTTATTCTCTTAATTTCTTCTGAGAAGTTCTTAATTTTAATAAAATCTAATTTACCCATTTTTGGATCTTACATTTATACCTATGATCCATTTTGAATTCATTTATTTAATATGGTATGAGTATAAATCCAGGTTTAATTTTTTAACTTTCTTGCATATGGATATCAAATTGTTCCAGTTCCATGTTCCATTACCCTTTATTCACTGAATTGTCTTTTGTTAAGAATCATTTGACCATATGATCAACTTGTCTATCTTTATACCAACTGTTAGGTATCTATTTTCTTAACCAATTTTTATTTCCTGCCCAACTCATGTCTGGGTTGGTCGGGAGCTTTTACTGTATCCTGCTGGTTAAGAAACTTGATGCAAGAGTAAAGGCAAAAGAAAGAACAAGGTAGGAAAGAGAGAGACGGTCAGGCAGGGATAAGATAAGGCAAAAATATCACAACAGGTAAAAGGGAAAAGACTAGAAAAAATAGAGGACATTTTTTAAAATGGCATTTTCCCAATTCTGCCATCACCAAAGACCACCCGCCACCCAATAGGACCCTATCCTGTGTTTTGAAAGGTTATGTCTATAAAGTAAACAGCACTTATTAGGTAATAATTCATTTGTGTTCTCATATATTATTCATCAAAGGCAAATGCTAATCCCAGTGTTTCTGAGCAGCTTGAGATAACCAAGGTTGCTATAACTCCTGCCACAAGTAAATTGACCTTTTATAATACATATCCTGTGCAGCCTGTGGTGGGTAAGTAATTTTATGATCTCCGTTAAGGTTTTTGAAATATTCACAGTAGTCCCCAGGACGCCCACTATCCTACTGCCTGCCGAAATCACTCTCTTTTTAGAACCATGGGGTTCTGGAGCCTCAGAGAAACACTAGTCCATAGGCTTCACGGGGCTTTGCATACCTCATCACTTACCTGCTGTGTCATCAGAGCTTCAGAAAAGTATGTTCTTTGTTAATATGAAAATAACAAAGTGTAAAGCACTGATTCAACCCATGGTTTTGCGGTAACTTGGAACATCACTAATTAGCTAAAGGGATAGCCCCTTAATTCTCAAAAAGAAACTCGTAACCAGTATTTTTTCCCTCTAAGGTTGTGTGGAATTCAAATACACAGGAATTCAAATAAATCAGGTAAAGCAACTCCTAAAAGTCTGGGATACCAGAGCTCCAGACAAGATCCCAAGAAACTAAAAATGAAACACCCAGTGAGACTGTTCGAAAAATTAGTCAAAAAAAAGAAAACCCTGCCCAAACTGGATAGATCAATGCTATCAAATCCAACAGCTTGACATGTTTGAATCCAAGAATAACTCAGATCCCAAAGTGAATAAAATGATGGATCCTTAGACTGTTAAAACACCATCTTACACCCATAGTTCTCCTCAAGCAATAATCTATCTTAACACAAGGGAACAGATGTCAACAAATTAATACATGAAAAATGGGGTGGAAGATACAATCATCGATTTCAAATATTATTTTTCCCTTTTAGAAAGTATTGTTTCTTTTTCTAATAGGGGCTGCTTCCAAATGTTACTTGTCTGCCCCATGCAGAATTACTTCTGTTTTAGCACCTGTGTTGCTGAAGCAAAGGCAACTTTTGTATCTGTTGCCCTGTCAAAACAAACCTAAATTATTTCTCAACTGAATGAGAACCTGGTGGGGCTAAAAAAAAAAATTATTTCTCAACTGAAACCAAGTGCCCATCCACTGATACATATAATTAAAGAGATTTGTTCTATGAAGTTTGGATTCAGTGAGGGGCCGCACTTGGGGATCTGGAGGGCCACATGTGGCCTTGAGGCCGTGGGTTCCTCATCCTTCAAATGAGTTAGCTTAGTTATCATCTGGTAAAAGTGTATATGCCTGTAATTGACATTTTCTTCCCTTTATGGGTAGTATAACTGATACTCATCTAGGCTCCCAGATTTGTTACCGTTAGCATCAGAAAATGAAAATCAGTAAACACAAAATGAAAGCAACAACAACAAAAAAAAAATTAATTCCAGAATCTAGATAAAGTTCATGTTTAAAACAGTTGCTCAAGTAACACAAAGATCTTTGAAGGCATCTAATGCCTAAATCTGATCATTAATATGCTAGAGATGGCCTGTATGCAAATGGTAACGGAAAACAGAAGGGAAAACTGAAGACAACTCATGGATACTCTACCTCTAAACCATGATTAGCTGGCTATTTACCAAAATCTCATTTTGAGGACTAGGAGAGGGAATCAAGATTTAATTCCTAGTTAGCCATTAACTATGTGAAGTTATTTAAGTTGAAGTTCTTTGGGCCTCAGGGTTTTTTTTTTTAATCTCTAAAATGAATACAATTTTCAATGTAATTTAACAAATATTTACTATGTGAATAAAACAAAAAGCACAGCCCTTGCTCTAAATTCTGGCATTTCTAAATTCCATGACTGTTATGACTATGACGTTTCCACTTTTAGAATACTTGGGTTTATCAGGAAAACAATTAGACAGTTCAAAACTTAATTTTAAGATATCATCTGAATTTTTAATCAAGTGCATCAGAACCACTTGACATGGTACCCATTACCAAGAAATGGTGCTGAGGCGGCCAATTCCATTTGAAGGCTGACAAATGTAACCAGTGGTGTCCCACCGAACTTCATGAGGCAAACAAAGTGCTTTCTTTTTACTTTTGCTGTTTCTGAGGCTTAGCAATGACAGATGGAGCTAATAAAATTACCACAGTGCTCAAGGTCAGCAAGAAGTTTAATTAGACTCAGTTTTCACTTTGCTTCTAAAGCAGCAGCACACAATCAAATCTTTTCGTTATGAAATTGTTACAGGCCTAGGAACCAAAGAAAACACTCATATGATTATTTATTGTCAAAAATAAAATTATAGCAAATTTAAAAGTTGTAGAATTTTACTCTACATACAAAAGAACAGTTGGCAAACTGGGAGACCTCAAACCAAAGTGGTAAGCAGCCCCACGCACAGCTGTTACAGCACTGTTTACAAAGCATAAAGGAGGAAGTATTTTGCCCTCTTTTGTGACTTGCTGTTATATTGCACATTAACGTTCTTTTTAAGGGAAGAAGAGCAGTTTAGTTGATTTGTCTATACAGTGGTCCCCACCTTATCCTTGAGGGCTACCCTCCAAGACCTCCGGTGGATGCCTCAAACTCAAGTACCAAACCCTAATATACTATGGTTTTTCCTATGCATACATACCTATGATAATTTACAAATTTATAATTTACAAATTTAATTCATAAATTAGGCACTGTAAGAGATTAATAATTACAAAGTAGAACAACTGTAACAGTCCACTAGCATCACTACTCTTGTGCTATGCGACCACTATGTAAAACATGAACACAAGCACTGCAATACTGCAAGGGATTAAGCCGGCTCCTGAGTGACTAACGGTCAGGCAGCATCTACAGTGTGGATCCTCTGGACCAAGGGAGGACTCACCTCCTCAGAGGGACAGAGCAGGACTTCTCAAGATTTCATTATGCTACTCAGAATGGTGTGCAATTTAAATTGTAAGAACTGTTTCTAGAATTTTCCATTTAATATTTTTGGATTGCGGTTGACCATGGGTAACAAACTGCAGAAAGCAAAATCTTGGATACTTGGAGACGGGGAGACTACTGTAGTTGATTGGTTTGATTTCACCAAATCATGCTGACAAGGATGCAAAGCTTGTATTTTGTGTTTTGTTTATAAGCAGAACTAGTGTTTCAGGGAAATCAGGATGACTTAGTTTTGGCTAGGTGGCTATGGGTGGTTGATCTTAGGGTATATATCTAGACTGTGGCCTCAGTTTTTATTTTTCTTTAACATTCAATAGAATGTTCAATAGAATTCTAATATTCTATAGAATTCCCTATAACCAGGACAATAATTTTGGACTATCCTTATGGAATCAACTTTGTTAAATAGAATGCTTTTGTTGCAAAGGGATTTTACATGTGATACACGAGTTGTAAGCAGCACAAAAAGTTCACAGTTTTTATTAGCTGTAGTACTGACTTTGAAATGACTACCTGAATAGTAATCAAAACCTCAGAAAGCCTTCTCTATGTCTTCTCTGACTAGACAATCCCATCGTTCAAAAATCCCAACACACAAAAAAGTGACACACTGAATAGAGAGTACAATGTTAGTTTCTGAAATTTTATTATTTTTAATACATACATTTCACAAACAGAAACCCTCTAACACCACGCACAATTCCACAACCAAATGCTTCAATTTTATCAACATTCTTTAACTATTTACACTGTCTTCCCTCAACAAAAGTGCAATCCAAGACGTCTTGACAAGGTATCTTTATCGACAAGAATATATTTTTGAGCTGGTTTTAATTGTGCCCGTCCATTGTATTTTCTTTCAATTAGCTGGAATAATAATAAAGTCAACAGGACATGGAGATGAACTGAGTTAGGCAGCATCCTATCACAGGAAACAAAACACTAAACAAGAGCACTTCCTCCTCACCTCCTCCCCAACCTCCAATGACAATTACTTAACAGCTGCTACCAGGAGACTAAAAAAAAAAGCAAACTGGAGTTACCGACCTGGCCACAGGAGAACAGACTGCGTGTTAAGCATTGGTCTTGCAGGACTAAACAAAAGATTCGAGCAAGTTAGTTTTGGTGCTCTAGTAAGTTATATATCAGTCAATCTGTTATTAAATAGTTTTAGGGTTTGAAAACCTAGTAAGATTCTTTCTTGATGAGTTAATTTTCCCGAAACAAATATGAAAATAAATTTTTCTCAGCAAATCAACTTCCACAAAAAACAAAAATTAAAGGGCATTTTGGGAATGCTCCTCTGTAATCGGAATGGGAATTCACCCAGCTCCCCAATTTCACGGCACCATGTCTGCCTTTCAAGGTAGAAACCCGGTATATCAGTTGCTTCAGATGTAATCGGAGAGTGGACAGCTGAGATGGCCTGAAGAGACAATGATCAATCAGAAACTGTCTTCTCACTAAAGGAGGTAATTGTATTTGTTCAAGGTATAAAACTTTTAAAAATAAATGATAAAAAAAATTTTTAAGGTAGATGAAAAATGCTTCATGTTATTGAACACTATTCATCAGAGAAACAGAAGTTGGACCTCTTGGGTAGCTAATATTGTAACAACAATAAAAATAATCATCTTTCTTGACATATTCCAATTCCGATCAAGGTACTCAGGGCAAGTGTGGGGTATTAAGGCCAGCAGATTTCTAAAATAAGATTTATCTTTATAGTGTTGCATACCCAATTATATTTTATTCCCAAATCAGACAAATTTTCCCTTTTACATAAGAGTGAATTATTTTAAAGGCAATAGATATTCCGGGTATGATACCCTTCTCTTTTTAAACACCACATGTATCCATAGACTCCTAACTTTATCATCAAAATAACGTCCAGAAGTAATTTTACCCAATTATAGTGAAACCTCATCATACTTATTTTTCCAGGAGTAGAAAACAATCTAAAAAGAAAATATGGAATGCGACATACACTATGCCCACAGCAGTTTTAAACTTAGGAGCTTACTGAATATAGTGTACAGGTCAACTTTAAGCTTCAGAACAACAATATAAAGCAGGTTTCACTATAAAAATTTAGGTGGGTTAAAGACCAGCATTACAAATATTTACTATTTAAATTCAGAAATGAAATCTATATGGTATTCTGAAGACAAGAGAAACTTACCCATTTTTAGACTTGGATACATCAGAGAATCAATAGGGAAACAGTTAATTCACAATTACAGCTTTGTGTATTAAAAACAAATTTGCAAGAGGTTATGTCTTATAGTCCTCTTTTAGTTGCATCAAACACTGTCAAACCAATAATGATTTTCTGCTTCTTATAGGCATTTTGTGCATTTCCCCTCACTGTGAAATATTTTTCAGATCATCAAACATCAAACCAGATGCAACAAACCAAATAACAACCTTCCAAACTGAAAGATGAAAAATATTAGTTAACACATTGGCTCTTTAACGCTGTGCTGTTTCAAACAAAACATCAAATATTTCATGTAGAACTGAAACTCATTTGCAATAATGCCTAAACACTTCTGAAATGAAAAACCCCACTGAGAAAAAAATGGTATAAACCAAATGAGTAATATAAAATGTTCACATCAATCCCAAATTTGGCTATCCATAAAATGATTATGTTTCCAGCATTCTTTTAGCATATATGCATATCATACATGAAATTACCAAATTCATTTTTGAGAAATCATATTCCAGTTCTGTAAGGGTATAGGATGTCAGTCTATTTAAATCATTAAGATCTAATGAACAGAAGGTTGTATTTTGGAACGCCCAATGCTATGACTAATCAAGTTCTATATATGATCATCTTTTTTCACCAACAGTAAGGTATCATGAGATCTTTAGAATGATCTATTTTCAAACATACTGTTATACATTACAATCAGTGATTTTCCAAAGTAAAACACACTTTTTAAAGAAATATTAAAATTATTCTTTTCTTGATCATCCTCTCAAACAATATTTGTCCTTTCTCGCCTAACGTCAAATCTTTGATTTTGGAAACTCAGTATCAAATGGGTTAAATGTGGCCATAAGAAATCTTGGGGACAATAAATATGGCAATTTTTGGTTTTGAAACTCACCCGTTAGATTCTGTGGCTGTGAGATTTACCTGTGAGAAAAATCTGACACTAAATAGCACTCTGACAGTGCAACTTGTATAAATCATCACTGCCCAAATCACGTTATTCATGGATTCTCTTTAAGATCTATTTTGACAAACTTCAAAGACACAATTCAAGTGAGAGAACTCTGCCTTTGTGCCCTGAAATCAGTATGGATTATTTCCAAATTCATTTCATATATTCTCTGTTATAGGTCAACTTACCTAAAAACATTTGCAATACCCATATCTTTACTAGGTCTTACAATTTGGGTGTCATTTTCAGCATGAGAAATTGACTGTTAAATTACAACAGTGATGGAAACGGCCCTTGTGCCAATTTCAACCCATCTATTGGTGTGAGTAAACTGCATGTCAGCATGTGCTGCAGGACACTAAGCCGAGATGGACTAATACACTATTTGCTCTCCAGGCATAGACTTACATTCATTTGTCACATATTTTTGCCAAGGCCCAGAGAAGATCTAAAAGTGGGTCTTTAGAAAGTTAAGATTTTAGTAAGAGTTTTCTTCCAACTCCTATCATGCTTTTAGTCTACAGCCACATAATCCCTTTCTTCAACTCATGCCATCTTCCCCCATCACCTTAAAGCTGCACCAGAGACTCTGAGTGAGAGTGAACCCCTACCCAAACTCACGGGATTACCCACCTGGGCTCTGGTCATAACCACAGACTAACACTCAGGAATCGAGACAGGGCAAGGGGCAGCCCCCGTTTTAGTGGCGCACATACACAAAGTAACTCTCCTTTAAATTAGAAAAGAAATTAATGTCACAGAATGTTTCCCTATAAAAGATATGTAATAAAGTAATAATATCAATAAAATAGCTATTACTAAAGCAAAGCTTTCATCAATAAGCTTCGAGAACTTTGAAGGAGGAAAATGGCTTCACGAAATGGTAGTCCAGGTTCCCGCAGTGTGGACACTGCTGGACGTTGCTATACTCGGAGAAGTACTGCATCCCGATCCGCACGTCGATCACGGGCTTCCCACAGTGCTTACAGTTCAGGCGGGCCTGGGGAAACAGACACCATGAGCCACAACACCCTTTGGCTTCGCAGCACTTGTCAAAGTCATCTAAACCAAAATGCTGGGAAAACGATCAAGGCAAAGCATTCCTTTTACTACCAAAAGCAGGGTATGCCTAAAAGACTCCCAGTCTCTCTTGCGATATGCAGCACTGCTAGTCGTTCCACGTACTGGTGAGAAGAAAATTCTAGTACTGCCTAATCTTCTCCACTAAAGTTTCCCTGACGATAGGAAACCCTTCCCTCTGGATTCTAAGAGTGCCAGAAGCTGACTTCCTTCACCCAAACCTACATGAAACTTCTTTGAAGATTTTGGGTTTATTTTTAAAATCCACATTCATTTTTCATTCTACTCCATACATTTGTGTTTTCTTTGATGTCAAAATAAAATTTCCCTAAAATACTCAAGTAAAGTTAGCAATCCAGGAAGAAGAGTTGTGCTGATCCGGAGGATCCTAAACCCCCCAGCATGCCGCAACTTCCCTCACGCTCAGCCTCTCTTTAGCGGCACAGTCCGGGCACCTTTCAGCAATGTGCCAGGACTTAAGTAACTAGAAATGACAAATAAAACAGACTCTCGATATAGATTCATTTTTTAAATCTAAGAATAAAGTATACTCTCAACTTGTCCTCAAAACACTGTGAGGCAGGCAGTGTCATCTGCATTTTAGAGAAGGAAACTGAGGCACACAGTGATAACAGGCGCCAAGCCCGAGGTCACAGTCAGAAAGCAGAAGAGCTGAGACCGGAACCAGAGTAGCCTGGCCCACAGCTCGCTTTCAGCCATTACATGAACTACTTTCCTGTAACCTGCGATAAACTCCCTTTTAGCCACTAATCTCTCTGAACATTAAAAGTGAGGTTCTAAGCAAACCTCTCTAACCTGTTTTACCTTTCTAATAGCAATTATTTATTTTTGGCTCCGTCTTACTAGAAGACTTCTCTTGATGCCTTAATAGTGTCTAACACTTGTATCCTCACAGGAATACTGTCAATTGATTTTAAAAAAAACATTAATCAAACATGTTTTCCTGTTTATAATAGTAGGGGGCCAGCAGATAAAGTTCTGGGCTTAAATTGTTTTAAGGAAAAAATATAGTGTATAGTGAGTACCAAGAGGCTGAGTGTAGCTAGATGCTATTGTTTTTCTCCCTACAAATACAGAGCTAATCCCATTGCTTTTCAATGGTGCAGTAGAAAGAACACCAGAATGGGAATTTTAAGTTTTTGTCATGGCCACAATTTGTGTAGCCATGGGTAAAGCACTCACAGTTTTGAGGCCTCCATTGGTACGTGGAAGACAAGGAGCCGACACTAGATTGCCCAGGTCCTTTCCAATGCTAATATTCTTTGAGTTAACAGGCCCAAACCTTCTTTCACTTCCTTATTTCTTTAATTTAAAAAATAACCCTCTGTGGTATGTGTGCAGAGAGGGGAGCCACTTCCTGTGGTTTCTCTCATCTCAAGAGCTGGCTTAAGGCACAAAAACTATCATAAAATGCTATAGTAAATAACTAAAAGACTGTGATCTCATTTTCAAGGCTAAGTTTAAAAATAAAAATGTGGTTGGCCTGGTACGGTGGATCACACTTGTAATCCCAGCACTTTAGGAGGCAGAGGCAGGTCAACCACTTGAGACCAAGACTTTGAGACCAGCCTGGGCAACACAGAGAGGCCCTGTTTCTATGAAAAACAAAAAAAATTAGCCAGGAGCAGTTATGTGCATCTGTAGTCCCATCTACTTAGGAGGCTGAGGCAGGAGGATCACTTGAACCCAGGAGTCTGAGGATACAGTAAGCTACGATAACACCACTGTACTCCAGCCTGGGTGACAGAGCAAGATCCTGTCTCTAACAAAATCAATAAAGAAAAAGCTGGTCAGTGCATTAGAACTAGCATAAAATTAGTCAATCCTATCTGGATTCAAAGGATGGGCAGACTATGGATGACCATTTAGATCTCTCATGACCATATTTCTCTTCTGTAAAACGTTAGTATATACAAGACATAGCTGAAATATCGACTCTAACAATTTTTCAGTGCAACAGATACAGTCATTTTTGGAATAAACTGAAATAATAAGGCTATTCTCTTTCCAAAATCAAGTCATAATGCTAAAGATGGAAAACTATGCAGTAACTAATAACTAACTATCATCAGTTATTTGTATTAAAAAGCCAGGCCTTGGACACTGGAGAGCAAAGGAAAATTTCTCTCCTACCCATGACTATTAAGGAATTATACAGCAAGTTATTTTCTTCCCCAAATATCTGGAAATAAACCAAGATATTTCCAAGGATTTTGTCTCCTGTTCTATGGGTTTATTTAATGTGTTTTCATATGATAATATTAATATTTCCCTGTTTTCCTGATGACAGCTAAATTTCAGATGTTCTCTTAGCACCAGAAAATGCCTCCTCTTACAAATGCTTTAAGGACTACAAATCTTTCGTGTCAACCTCAAACACCTTACAAGGCAGACAATTCCTGGTAATTGCACTATCCCACAGAAAGGAAACAAGAAAATCTTGTCTCCTAAGTGAAACTTTCTTCTTCCTTTTAAATAATAATTTTTGTCATTAGAAATTTAGTATAAATTAATCATACAAAATATTAGGAAATATATGCAAACAGAAAGAAAACCAAAGGAATCACTCAGCCTCCTACCACCAGACCAGTCTGTAACCACCTGGTAACGAATGCATTAGCAGATCCCTTTTCATGTTCACTTATTTACAAATGCAAGCATGTTATTATGCCATGTTATAACCTGCTTTTTTGACTTAATATACTGGAAATACTTCCTACATAATTACATCTCATTCTACAATATCCCTTCTAATGACTGCATAGTATTCCACAAAATAGCTACATCACAATGTAGTGAATCAGTCATTATTGCTGGACTTTGGGGGAGTTTTATGACTGAATTTCTTCTTTACTGTCAGAAGTATCTTCTTCTATTTACTTGGGGACAGAAGCCTAATATCACCCACTGCTCCTGCTCCCCTCGCTGGGGTCGATACCAACCTGACAGCACGGAGAGGCGGCCAGGATGTCATAGGTGTACATGGTGCCCAGCTGGTGCCAGCTACCGTCCCATCGCGACTTACACTTGATGCAGATGATCTTGTGAACCCCTTCCAGGCAGTCCACACACACCGCATACAGGTGCATGAGTCTCCCTGTGCACAGAAGACACAAAGCTCAGAGCAGCCATCATGGAAATCACATTTTACCTCCAAAAGGGATAAAAATGCTTCATCTACCTATTATAAGCACATACTTATCATTTGAATAAACATAAAAAGCAAAACATATTTATCACACAAGCTGTCCTTTTAGAATAATTATTAATTACTAATTATCATAAAACAGGTACTTCAGGTTCAAGCTTATTAAAAACTTGCTTTAATTCATTTTTCCAAAAAGTGCTGCTAGGTTTACATAATATGTCCATCTAAATTCCAATAACAAAGCCACACATAATCAAAACCAGCCTGTACTGTATTCATGCAGGACTGTCTGCTCAGAAGTCACTGCATGGCACACACAGACTGAGCCAACATCGTTGGTCTTGTCATGGGCTCTCACCCACCAATTCCCATCATAAAAAAAGTCAATGTCTGTCTTGGAATTGACAGTCCAGAATTACACCACAGCCAAAATTACTATGTTAACTGTCCCTGTCCCCAAAATTGCTCAACCATCACCACATCTAATTTAGGAACCAGAATTACATCTTACTTGTGATTTTTTAAAATAAGTTCAATGTCTTATTAATATTTACTTGGTTCTTAAAAGTTACAACCCCATTCCTCCAGTATTTATCAATATCATAATGCTTGTAAAGGAAAGATGTCATCCTAGTTTGTATGGAAGGGTCCCAGCTGGTGCCAGCTACCATCCTGTTCAAATAACTGTGCAAGAGTCAGAATGTCCAGGATCTGGAGAGCAACATTTCTGCTCTCTGAGGAAACCAGGGAGCTCCACGAATCAGGAGAACACACATTCCTAAGTGGCTTCTTACTCAGAACATGCTGCTCACTTCCATCAGTTAGACCACGGGTCTTCACCATTCAAGTACTAAGGACCAACCTGCTTCTTACTCCTATATATGGTACTTAAAGAAAACCCTTCTACTGTATTTGCTTACATGACTCTCTACCTCCTTGAGGACAAGAACCATGTCTTTTTCATCTTCCTTGACTCAGTGTCTAGCCCAAAATCTGGAATGTGGAAAGAACTCTCTAAGTGTGTGTTGGGTGAATGGATAGGGCATGTTATCTATGCCAAAAATGGTTAAGGTGACAAGTGCTTCTTACAATACCACCCACCGCTGGGCTAGGGCACTGGAAATAAAAAGGTCTCACACGCTATGCCCACTCTGAGTGGCTTGGGGGCATGTCAGGAAGTCAGTTCAAGTATTAAGAGCCACAGACACACTTCATTTGCAGTCTCCATCTGTCCTAGACTTAACTGCAATTCTCCAGCTGCTGCCAGGAATGGTGAGGGCAGGGCCAGGTGCTGATAACAATGATCATGACAATGAAGACAAGTCACTTTTACTGAGTGCTTACCAAGGGTCTGGCACTGTGCTACAAGTTCTACATGAATCATTTAGCTCTCACAACAACACTATAAAGCAAAATCAGGTTACTCCCACTTAAGGTAGAAGGAACTGAAGCTGGAGAGTGTGGGCAGCTTGCCCAAGTTCACAATAAGTAGCAAAGTCCAAAGTACAGACTCCTAACCTACAGGCAAACTCATAAGAGCACCTGGCCTGGACTGAGTCTCTAGATTTGTCTCAGTTATACACTGTCCCAAGTACAGAGAATTCTAAATTCCTAAACCCTAGAATTGAGTTTAAACAAAAAGCAGATTCTTGAGAAAACAATCACATGTGGTTCAAAGTAAAGAAGCCCAATAAAAGAATGTCCTAATTAGATCAATCTTAATAAACTATTAAAACCAAACAAAACATTTTTTCAGAGGAAGAATGAGAACAGAGGCCAGAGGCGGAGTTGGGTGAGGGCAGTGAGGGGTAAAGGGCAGGGCACAGGAGTGACAACCCACAGGGTGCACCATGGAGGACAGTAAGCACTTTGCAACACATAATCAACTGCAGTCTGTTTAATCCTGTGGCCTGGAACGTGGCCTTTCCATTGGAGTTGAAAATGCTTCAAAGAACACATGGTCGGGACTGTGGGATGGAAGAAATGATTTAAACTAGCTTACTATAAATAAAAGCACATGGACTTCTCCAAGATGTGGCAATAAAAACGCTGATATGTGGTCAAGGACTCACTTGTGGCACTGAGGACTTCTTCAGTACTGATTAAACACCCTCATCTTCAGATTTCATAATCGATAGCTCAGCTTCTCAGTATCTTTGTAGTGCATACCTAACGCACCATTTATATGTATGCACACACGCGTACATACACACACTAGAACTCAGGCCTATCTAATTTTCACCTTCTTCTCCATCTTCTCCCTGGTAGCTACCCTCTAGATTAGTTGTGGGCTCTGTCATATCCTTTTCCTTTTGTTGTTCTTCTCTCCATTCAAGAGCTCTTCCACTCTCAGGATTTTAACCACCGTCATAAAATAAGCTCCCCAGTGTCCATCCCAAGTGCTTATTTCTAGCCATGCTTGCAAGACATCTCCACACAGAAGTCCCAACACCCCTTCAAATCCAACACACACAAATCTCATCTCCTGTCCCCTAAAATCAGGTCCTTTTCCTAACTTTCTCTACTTCTGTGATTGCACTATTTATCTGGTCGAGAAGAAAAGTGAGCCAACAAGGACTCCTCTTCATCCTTACAGTCAAGGTGAACTCAGAGCTGTAATTTCCTTTAAAATAATCTCTTAAAGATATCCCCCTCTTTTCCATCCACTGTCCCCACCCTGCAGTCTCTTATCTCCTCACACCTAGGCTAGAGAAATAAAGTTTCAACTCTCTCTCTAGGTCCTACCCCTTTCAAACTTTCCCCATGTCACTGTCTTCTTTTTAAAAAATGTTAAAAAAAAAAAAAAACCCACCTTCAACTCATATTCAAAAAGAATATGGCAAAGTTCTTCACTATGCGTTGAGAGGACTCCCCCCATCCATTCTCTAACTATCCTCCTCATTTTCCACTCTAGGATACTTGGCTCCAACCAGACAGTTCTCTCCCTAGCTCTTGATCACAACCTGTCCTTTTTTCTTCTGCCACCACCCTTTCTTTGCTCACATTGCTCCTTCTCCTCATCCACAAACACCTGACATGGCTAGATCCTCTGCCTATTAAGATACAGCCCACCTTTTCACATCTGCCTCCTCTCTGCCTCCCTTGATTAACCAGCCCAAGGTGGCTCCTTCCTCTTTAGAAATTACAAGACACTTAATGTATACAAAATCCAGGTGTTCCTAGTTCCACATGTAGTACTAGAACCTCAGGCCTGGTAAAATTAGTTACATTTTATAAAAGCATCTCATATGCTAAGATTATACACTGATGACAGGCAAGGACCCAATCAATGAATGGATTACATCAAAAGAATTTGTCCATCATGAATAGAAAAAGAACAATCCTACTCTCATCTACCCTCTACCCACGTACCCTCCTACCCTCATTCATTTTCATAAAGAATGTTTCAAGTTTTAAGATGAAGTAAAGGTGTTTCCATCCTCTTCCCTCTAAAATTACCCCCAAGCAGGATGAAGAACAAGAAACAAAACCACAAACTCCATCTTCCATGAAACAATGAGGTACCTGTAATTGTGAACCAAAATATGTGAGGTCAGAAAGTAGATGGAGGAATGGTAAACAGTTTAGCTCTCAAAACTGGACAACAAGCACTGGAGAAGGTAGGATGAAGTGCCAAAAGGGAAATAGTAGAGTGCAGTAAATTACAAACCACCATAAAGTCTACGCAACTCTTCCCATCGAGAAGCAGAGTACTTCAGCATGCTGTGAACCTGGGATAGCATTAAGGACTTACATTGAAGAACAAAAATTAATAGAAGTGATGTCACTCAGTTCCAAGCTTAAGCCTCTAGAGAGAGACCCTGCAGCTTCCACTCTCATCTCCTGAAGGCTGTCCTGGGAACGCCATGTGAAAAAGCCCAAGCTAGCCTACTGGAAGATGAAAGACTACACGCAACATAGACAAGCACTCCAGCTGAGGACTACTAGGCCAATCTAACTGTCCTAACTAATCAACCTGCAGATTTGTGAGAAATCACTAAATCATCACTGTTTTAAACCACTAAATTTTGGAGTGCTCCACTTTATAACAAAGGCTAAAAGATACAAGGGGGTAGATAAAATTCTCAAAACAAATGAGACTACACTTCCTGCAGTTTCAGCTCCCTCTCTTGCTCAGAAAGGCAACACAAGAAACTGCATCCATGAAAGAAGAACAGGATGCTATTAAAAATAGAGCTCTTGGAAATTCAAAATAGAAGAACAGAAAATTTTAAACTCAGTAAAAATACTAGAATATAAGGCCAAAAAAAATTTCCATAAAGCAAAGAGATAAACAACAGGGCCACATATATTAATATGTGTGTATACACATACATATATGTGTGTGTGTATAAAGGATTCCCCCACCCCCACAAAGAAAAAGGTATGAGAGTCCAATACCTGATTAATAGGGGTTCCACAGGTTTTCTCAAGTGAAAATAGTGAAGGGGAAATTATCAAAGAAGTAATAAAAAGAAAATTTCTTCAAATGGAAGACCATAAATCAAAGGGCCAAGAGAGTACAGAGAGCACAATGAATGGAGGGAAAAAAAAAAAAAGAACCATATTATGGTAAAATTTCAGAATATTAGGGACAGAAAGAGAAAATCTTAAAACCTTCAGAGAAGGGTGGAGGTGGAGGCAGGACAGGAATATTAGACTTCTCAATAGGGACATTTTAAGAGAGTAGGCAGTAAAGAATGCCTTCAAAAATCCAAGGGGAAAATATTTATAACCTAGAAGACTATGCCTAGCTAAACAGCAATCAAGAACCAAGATATGTTCAGACTTTGAAAATCTCAAATCAGCAACTCCCACACTCCCTTTCTTACAAAGCTCCTGGGGGATGTTTCCTAACGAATTGAGGGAATACACCAAGAAAATATAAAATATGGGATCTAGGAAACAAGATAAAAAATAGGAGAGAAATGAAGGCATTCCTAGGAGGACAGAGTATAGAACAGCAGGTCCTGAATTTGTCAGGACAGGCAGGAGCAGGAAGATTGACGTCTCCACAAAGGATATTTTCAGAAAAGAAAAAAATTCCAAAAATGTCTGACAGGTTATGTGGAAATGTTTTTGCAAGGTGGTTTGTGAAGCTGCTGGAAGAGTGAGAACTACCCAAAGTTTCAAAAAAACAAAAAACCATGCAAATGAAAATGTAATCAATCATTAACTCTAATAAAAATGAAAGGTATCCTAGGATATACTGTATTCTATAACAAGAAATAACCCCATATTTCTTGGCTCAACATTAAATATTTACATACCACAGTAAACACGTTAAGGATTTAACCAAGAACTGCTAGGTATCATCCAGAGAGAAAAGAGAAGGGGGATATGTAGTCATTCACCTTAAAAGTGAGTCAACAGATAATATCTAAAATTGGAGAATGAAGACAGCACTATTTAAAAATTTAATGTTAAAAATCTGAAGAATTAGTTGATTTGGAAGTATCTCTAGGGAACTGAGACAGCAGGGGCTGGTGGGAAGAAAGCAGGTGAGGATATACCACTTTTACTACTTCTTTGGCATACATTTAAAGTATAAGCATGTTATATGTTATGCATCTCATCTTTATGGAAGTTCAGTAGTTTTACATAAACTGTCAAATTTCTCACTTATACTAACCAACCCGTCATTCAATTTATGGATGAAATGTACCCAAGTCCTTGTATGTTATTCATAATAAGCTTCCCCACTGTCCCCCGTCTCCAACACCACCACCACCAGGCTAATGTCTGAGCTTCTGATAATCCTCTATTGTCATCAAGATGGTCTCATCCTTCACAAACTTCAAAATTGACTTAACTAATCTAAAAACACCTCAGCCCTTCCTGACCCCTACTCATCCTATTATGTTTACAAGGATCAAAGAGAATACATAGCTTGCTGGGCACATTAAAACAGGTTTCAAAGGCAACTATTTTACAAGTGACAATTATGCAATTCCTTCTCTAAATTTCTTCCCAATTACAAAAATATACACCAGCAATCCTCTCTTCAAATTACAGCAGAACAAAAATAAATAAATTACTCCACCAGGACAACTGTACTTGGTACAATGACATCAGAGTAAAAAAATCACCACCGCCTCACTGGGTAAAGCTGAAATAGTCAAACGTTACCTAACACCTGACTAGAACAAAAAGAAAATCAGTGAAAATTAAGCCAAAACAGAGCAATTTCATCTTGTTGGCTGTTTGGTTTTTAACAAACAGAAAGCAGGCAAGGTGAATGAACACCTATACCTTGAAGATGACAAGGAACATCATATTCGATCTCATCGTGTCTCGACGGGCTTAAGAACAGAGTTCCGTCCACCAGTGGGAACTGTTCGAACACTGGCAGCGCCCGGTGGCACAGTGCACAGTTCACGACGTTTCTGTGGCTGGCGCTGAGGGCTGCGAGAATGAACTTCCGCAGATCCTCCCCCTGGCCCACTTGGGCGTCGTCTTCCATCCGCACGTGGAAAGTGTTCAACTTATGCCTGGGGATGTGAGCGAGGAGCTCGGAGAGGTCCAGCCGGCGCAGGAACTGCACGGGGGCATCAAAGTGTCCCCCCCTATGAACAGACAGCCCGGGGCTGTAGTCAAAGTGGGCGTTTCTGAACACGTGGCTCCCGGCCAGGGCCTTCTTGTGAGGCTCCAGATGGATGGCGTTCTTTAGGAACTCCCCAAGGTACCTCGAGGAGCGGGGCCCACTGAAGTGGGCGGGGGAGAGGATGGAGTAGCCGGTGGGCGGGGACTGGCCCGGGGAGCCACACGGGGAGCGCGCACCATAGGCCCCAGCGCCGGCCTTCTCCTGGGAGTTCTGCCGGTCCATGGAGTGCCGCCGGGGCAGGTCGTGGCTCGGGCCTTTCTGGGGCTTATTCGGGGCCCTGCACTTTTTTGCCTCCTCTGCAGCCTCGCCAGGAGGTCTCCCTGTGTTCTTCTCGGAGCCAGACTTCTTCTTTTTCTCATCCTGCATCCTCTTCACCTGGTACCAGTCCGTGTCCTTCTTTAAGTGGCCCTGGCCACAGCGGCAGGAGCAGAAGCGGAAGGCCAGGTCGTAGCCCTTCTTTGTCCACATGTTCTGGCGGCACTGCTTCTCGTTCCAGCTGCGCGCCCGGCCGATGCAGTTGAACTGCACGAGGATGCTGCTCTCCCACTCGTAGAAGCACTGCAGGTGCATCCAGGTGCTGCAGGGGCAGTGCTCGTTGTTGCACACCACCTTCTGGTAGTCGTCCTTCTCCAGGTCCACCGGCCTCCCGAAGCTGCAGATCAGGGGCGTGGCACAGGGGGCTTCTGGGGTAGGAACAGAGAGAGAGAGAGAGATTGATTCAGGTCACAGCACACAGGGATCCAAGCGGACACCAACGCAGAGAGCAGAGCCCACACTAGCCCATTCGTGCCACAGGAACAATTTTCTTGGTGTCAAGATTTCTATCACTGGAAAACACACCAGACAGAATTGGAAAACATTTACCATTTTCTTCTGGTATGATGTTGTGCCAAGGAATTTATTTTCTAAATTTGTTATCTGCTGAAAAAACACACCAACGAGCTTCAAAAAACCCAAATCTTTCACAGTGTCAGTACAGGTGGAAGATCCCTAATCTGAAATGCTGCAAAATCCAAAACTTTTTGAGCACCAACATGACGCTCAAAGAAAATGCTCACTGGAGCATTTCAGATTTTGGATTTTCCAATTAGGGATGTTCAAGCTGGTCCTTGCAACAGTATGGTATGAGGTTGTTCTAAGATCTGCGGGTATAACAATAGGCAATTCCAAAGTTCCTTTAAAAAGTACCACTCCAGTGAACTAGGATATAATAAGATGAGGCCACTTAACCAACCAGTTCTGGTGGTTATTTCCCAAAGGGCCCTCAAAGCCTTTTATCAGATTTTAGGTTGTCCTAAATACAAGAAGCTAGAAAACAGCCCAGCCTCGTCTCCAATTCTCTTCTAGAGTAGTCTGACACCCAATGGCAGGGATATTTGGTCAAACTAATTGTTGGTCTAAACAGAATTATACGACCAGGTTGTGAAGGAAAAAACCAGAACTCTCCCAAAGCTATGAGGACAGAAAGTGGGGAGATATCTGTACCCTATCTTTAAACATATGCCCCCCACACAGGGTCCAAACAGCCAAGCAGGTCCTCAGAAAAAAAGAAAAACATGGTGACACAAGTAAAACCCATTTCTTAAGGAATAAATGTGATTTATGGAGATTGAAACTCCACTAATTCCTTTAGTGACAACTGCATATCTGAGCTTCGAACTTATTTTTTAAAATGTCAAAAAGACATGATGGAGACAGTAAAAGAGCAAGTGACTACCAGGGGTGAGAGGGATAATGACAGATGAACAAGTGGAACACAGAGGATTTTTTGGGCAGTAAAATTTTTCTGTATGATACTATAATGGTGGATACATGTCATACATTTGTCAAAATCCATAAGATGTACAACACCAAGAGTGAAGCATAAACTATGGAACTGACTGTAACAATGGGTCAATGTAGGTTCATCCATTATAACACATTTTGTGTTGATAGTAGGAAGGCTGGAGGCAGGAGGTATATGGGAACTCTCCATACTTTCAATTTTTTTCTGTGAACCTAAAACTGCTCTAAAAAATGAAATCTATTTTTTAAAATGGGGGGGAAAAAAGGCATGTGTAAGTCCCAGTTCCACAGAATACTAGCTGAGTAAAAGTGAACTGGTTACTTCATTTGGTTAATCCTCAATTTTCTCAACTATAAATGGCATTAAGTATAGTAGCTACCGTGTAGAGATCTTTGTGAGGATTAAATAAGAAATGCTTATAAAGTGTGTAGCACGGTACTTGGTACATAGGGTTCATTAACGTCATTGCTGTTGTTCTTGTCATCAACCAACACTGAAAGATACAGCTTGGGATGTTTTTATTTACAAAAGCAATTGTGTAAAGAGGTGGCTGGGGCCTAAGTCAGAGATGGCAAAACTTACCAAATGTCGGTCCACACTGGGAGACTGACAATCTGGCAGTGCAGGACCAAGGAAGGAGACCTCAGGCCACGGGTCCAATCTAGGGGCTGTCAGCTGTGTGGAGTGGGGGCTGAGTATGACTCACAGGCCAGGGACAAGAATGGCACTGCAGAGAGCAACACAACTGACAGCCTCCCCACTGTGTCTTTGCATTTCTACGATTTCCAATACAATTTATCACTCCCTGGTATATCCAGGCTGTCATATTATCATCCGGTTCTTCTTTTGCCTTCCATTCCCTAAAATAAGTGCTCAGGACTAGTGCTGAGCATTTCTCTTCACTTCTCATAGGCAGAAGCTAAAAATTAAATCTTCCATTTCTCACTGAGGCACTACTGGCATCTGGAAAATTCTCTGCAGAGAAGGACCGTGCAGTGCATTACAGGAAGTGAGCATCACTGGACCCTAATGCTCAGTATCTGTACTCTCCACCCTCCCTACCTTCCTTGTCATGCTACCCCAATGTCCATGTTTTCAAAAGGCCCCTTGGTCACGAAGTTCCACATGCCATGTATAGTAGTTCAGACTGTATCTCTCATAGGTGAGAAGCTAAACGAAGACTCTCGGCCTCAGAGTTCTTTCTAGATAGCTCCCCTGGTGGCAGTGTGGGGCATGGGACTGGAGGCAGGGAGGCCAGAGGGAGGGGGCCGCAGTAATCTAGGCTTGGAAATGATGAGTGCCCAAGCTTCGGGAGCAGTGCAAGATGACTCGGCGGGCACGTGTCCGCAAACATAGCAGCAAGAAGCTGGATGGAAGAAGACTTTGGCCTGCCCTTCTGGACCTGCTGAGTGCTTGTGCACCACTGAGGTAGAGAAAGACATGAATCTCAGTGGAGCTCAAAAGAGCTAGAGCTATGAATACAAACATGGAGTCAGTCGCCCAGAGACACAAATCAAATCCCTGGGACTAACGAGACGCCCAAGAAGAATGTGAGGAGTGGGCAGAGATGTAGGACCAGCAAAGCAAGGGAAGCAGGCACTGGAATCACAGCTGGAGGAGAAGAGTCCTTCACAGAGATTGGTAAGGAACAAACTGAGAATTCACTGGAAGACAAGTCAGGAGAAAACTGTCTAGGCAGTCAGGGGAAAGTTTTAAGAATAGAGAACTGTGAAATGTCTCAGAGTACCAGGTAAGATCAGTGTTCCTCAACCTCTGCGCTGCTGGCATGCTGCCTGTGGTGGGAGCCACCCTGAGCACTGTAGGATGTTCAGCAACATCCCCACCCCAATGGATGACGACACAAATGTCCCCCATGAAATGTCTCTGGCATTGCCAGATACACCCTAGGGGCAAAATCACCGGAAAAAAGAAAAGTCGCCTTGAAGACACTGGCACATCAAACCCACATGTGTCGAGAGGAACAGAAAGAAAAGAGAGCTGTAATCCTAGACAGAAAGACCTGAACATACTGAAGCCCACGAAAAAGAAGTGGAAAAGAAGAGGGGTTTGAAACTCTGAGTAAATTAATCACAGTCATCTGGGCTATGACCTTTAGTGTCCTGTAAAATGTTAATTAGTCTATTAAGTTCAGTTGTTTTTATCTTCAGTCCTTCAGAGCAACAGCCTTGATGGGAATGTCTCTGAAATGTAATGGCAGTAACCAAAATATATTAGCCTAGGACCAATAAAATCAAATTAAAAGATGGCCTAACTATACCTTTGCATTCACAATATTCAAAATGTAAATGCTGAGACTGGCTTGGTATTTCCTTTGAAAGTATTTTCACACTAAAGAAAGGTAGACTAAGAGGGGGAAAATCCTATTTCTATCTTTTTTAAAAAGCAGCAAATGTATCATTTAACCAATGCTGAGCACTTACTACATACCAGGTCTCCAGCTGGAAAGACTGGTAACTTGTGCTAAGAGCTCTGATAGAAGTACATGCACGGAACACAGAGGAGGTACCATACCTCTGCTCACGTCTCTGGCCCTGTAACAGCATCTGTCATCACAGCCGTGCTCACCTGCCTCCTACCCTCCAGGCCTCTTCCTTGTGTGAAGAGGACTCACTCCAACTTGCCAGCCCTGCTTATTGACATGTCAGCCACTTTGATGTGGCCTTGTGGCTGAGCCTCAAAAACAAGTACAAAGCCAAGAGCTTGTTAATTAGCCAGTAAAATGTTCAACAGACACCTCACCCTATTGCACGGCTCCATCCTCGAGGGTGAGGCTCCCAGGGAGGCAGGTGAAATGGGGTAACAGGGTGAGTGTTGGGAACAGTCAGAGGACTTCTGACAATGTTTGTGCCGAGGTGTGCTGGCCTCTAAACCCAAAGACATTATTTCTTTTCAAGGTTTGGTTCAAACTTATCTCCCTCCCTAGTTAATATCCCCCTTCCACTGCGCACACTGGAAAGGCAGCAGGGAATAACAGGAAAGACAAGTTTGAGTGCCAGTTCTGTTACTGATTAGTTGTTTGACACTGAGCAGTTTCCTCATCTGTAAAGTGAGGATAAAAATGCTTGCCCTTGTCAGCTTAAATGTATGTGTAAACACTTCATAAACAAAATTCCATAAAAACATCTGCTCTTAGCCAGGCGCCGTGGCTCATGCCTGTAATCCTAGCACTCTGGGAGGCCGAGGCAGGTGGATCGCTTGAGGTCAGGAGTTCGAGACCAGCCTGAGCAAGAGCGAGACCCCGTCTCTACTAAAAATAGAAAGAAATTATCTGGCCAACTAAAAATATATATAGAAAAAATTAGCTGGGCATGGTGGCGCATGCCTGTAGTCCCAGCTACTCGGGAGGCTGAGGCAGTAGGTCGTTTAAGCCCAGGACTTTGAGGTTGCTGTGAGCTAGGCTGATGCCACAGCACTCACTCTAGCCCAGGCAACAAAGTGAGACTCTGTCTCAAAAAAAAAAAAAAAAAAAAAAAAAATTTGCTCTTCTATGTTATTTCTACCATAACTTTATGCCTGGGCATCTGATTCATCAAATAAATGTAAACTGTTCCAGTATATTATCTACTTTTCCTAATGCTTTAGACATGCCAAACAATAGGTATTTAGAAATTAAGTAAATAAATAAATAATGCCACCCCTCTTTTTCTATTTCCTAAGTTTTACAATCAACCAAAACATATAGGAAAAGATTTTTTAACTCTAAGAAACAGCACTGGTAGCATTCAAAATCAGACCTGTAACAAACTAGTTGTGGTACAGAAACATTCAATTGCTTCCTGAAAGCTATACATTTACAAAATCCCTAGTTCTTAAGAATAGCAGTGCCACAAAGGTATAAATAGAACATAGATTGATCTAACTAAACCTTTAGCGGGAGAGAGGGGAAAGGGAACTCCACATTCAGTGAGGGCCTGTGGCACAAACACCCCTTGGGCATTAGTCACTAAACTGTCATAACCTGACTAACCAGCAATACGGAAAAATGTTCCTTTACACAGAGTCAGCACTATTAAAAAAAAAAAGTCTATAAACCCTCCAAGGCCTGTTTTTACAGGTTCATCCGTACCCAGCTTCTGTTTCTCTCTGCCCAGGTGAGAATAAACAAGCTTCATGTCATCCTGTGCAAAAATCTCAAGGAATTTCAAGTCTGGACAATAGTGGGACTAGGCTGCGGGCACCTGGGCGAAGTCTGACCTGCTCCCACTCCTTGGTACTCCACACTCCCCACCTATTAAAAGGGCTCACACTGGCTGCCCAACGAAGCCAAACTCCTCAACAAACCCATTCTCACTGAGGAGCCCTGTAAACCAGACATTGCTACTTTCTGCTTTTTTTTAACCGTGAAATTAAGTATTTTCACCTCTCTTTAAAAAGCTGCAAGCGGCCAGGCATGGTGGCTCACACCTGTAATCCTAGCACTCTGGGAGGCTGAGGCGGGAGAATGGCCTGAGCTCAGGAGTTCGAGACCAGCCTGAGCAAGAGCAAGACCCCATCTCTACTAAATATACGAAATAAATACACAAACAGATAAATAGATAGAGAGATAAATAAATAAAATAAAAATCTGCAAGCATCACAAGCAGATGGGAAGGTGGGTGGAGTGCAGGGTCTTCTGAAGTTACACAAGGCTTTCTAGGCAAAATCTAAGGTGGGGGCTTCATCATATGCATCCTATAAACCCACTACTGTGAAAATCCTATTAAATGTTTAATAAATCTTTTGAAGGAAGAATGGCCCGACCAGATTTAGTGCTCTGGCAGTGGCTGAAGTACCAGAGGAGGGGGTGAGCCCCTGGGGAGAAGCAGCCCAACTGCTGGCCAGCAGCCAGGGAGCTCAAATCAGGTCTTCCAGACTCGGTCCATTCTTTATCAGGACAGAGCCCGGCCCTCACACTCACTTCCTCAAACCAACATCAGCTAATGCTACCCTCCTCTGTACCCAGGTTTCCAAGCACAAATTTCGGGGTTTCTGAGCAATTATTTTATTACACTGCTGATTTTTTACATACAGTAGTTCCTCTTATGTGGAGACACATCCCCTTGTTTGCAGAGAGCTCATTCCTCTCAGGGTATGAAGTTTCTGACAACTGTGTCTCTGGGCATGAGGATATGAGAATACAGACTATGGAGCCAGCCTGCCTGGATTGAACTCTAGCTTCACAACTTATTAGTTTTAAGATCTTTGGCAAATCACTTAACTTCCTAGTGCCTCTGTTTTCTTACCTGTAAAATGGCAGAAATTATAGTACCTACCCCAAAGTGTTGTTATGAGGATTAAAGGAGTTACTAAGGAAGGCACTTCAAACAGTGCCTGGCACCTAAGCACCATTTAACTAGAAGCAACTATGGTTTTTGTTTGTTTGTTTGTTTGGAGATGGGGTCTTGCTCTATCACCTAGACTGGAGTGCAGTGGCCCAAACCTAGCTCACTATAACCTCAAATTTGTGGGCTCAAGCAATCCTCCCACTTCAGCCTTCCCAGTAGCTAGGACTACAGGTGAGCTAGGACTACAGGTGCGTGCCACCACACCTAGTAAATTTTTTTTTTTTTATTTTTTTGTAGAGACGGGGTCTTGCTATGTTGCTCAGGCTGGTCTCAAACTCCTGGACTCAAGCGATCCTCTTGCCTTGGCCTCCCAAAGTGCTGGGATTATAGGTGTGAATCACTGTGATTGGCCCAGCAATTATTATTAAGTGCCACATCACTTCACATTACTTGTTGTAAAAACTAAGAATTTTTGAATGAGTTCAGGGTGACGTCACAACCAGGAGGTGACCATCCTTCCTCCACATGTGAGGTCTGCCTAGGCTTGCCAGGAGTTGAGCACTCCAGACAGTGTTACTTTCACCCCTTTTCATCTGCTCCTTTTCGCTACACACCCTCCTTTTACCGTGCCTTTCCTCAATCTTTTCCCAGCCCCAAATCCCTTCCACGCCTCCCAGGCCCAGAGAGGGGCCCACTGCTCTTCGCTAGGAAAGCTAGCCCATACCAACTCCCCTCCACAGTCCTCAACTCTCATATTACTCTTGAGTCAAAGGTTGCCACTGTCTTGCATGCTCTTCCAACTTACTCTTTTGTCAATCATGACTTCTCATGTGTATTTTAAGCTAATGAAGGGCAAGAAATGTATTTCTTCCCCACCACAAAGCAGTATGGTATGCATAAAATAATTCACTCCACATTTACTGATTAGCTTCAAAGAAGTAGAAGGAAAAGGTGACCTTCAAAATTCTCTATCCCTTAAAGATGTTTTCCCCAGTGTCAGATAAATAAGTACCTTGTCATATGTCTTTTTCAACCTAAGCTATCTTTTCCAAGCCTGGATAACAGGAATTCATAAAGCATGGTTGAATTTTATTCATAGAATGTGGTCCTGAAGAACTTACATAATTCAAAGACTGATTATTCCATAGTCTGGAGGTAGGGTCTGGGCAATGCATGCTCAGAACACATAAATCTGTAGTCACTCTGTTGTATTTTTGCTTTACTGGTGCTTTTTAATTGAATCAGCATTATCTCTAATACTTCTCAGTTTTATCTCACAAATTAACAGCGTGGCATGTCATAGTGTCTTTTATCACATATAATTTCTATTCCAAAGTTAATGATTTTCAGCACCACTATTAACACATTTGGATACTATTTTGAAAGCTATAATATAGATTTTAAATTGCAACAGTGAATGTCAAAATAACACAAATGTCACCAAAATCCTTGAAGAAGTTCCATCAACAACAAGAGTTCACATATTACCAAAGGTTAGTTTGTATTTCTGTTTGTAAGAAAAGGTGGTGCCACTGAGTAACAAAGCATTTGAATTCAGTTGCCTGCCAGCTTAAAAATATGAGATAGCTTGATGCATAATACTAGTGAATATGTTTGTTGAAATTTTGCACATAATGTGAAGCTTTTATTAATATTATTTATGCGTCATTAGTTGAAATTTGCAAAATTCAATTTGTATATAATGGGATAACATTGTACTAGAAAATAAATTAGCAGTCTGACTTTCCTTGTGTTTGAAGGTTTAGATCTTGTGGGTACTACATCAGTGAAAACTATACAGCACATGAGCACATACATGCACTGCATGATTGTACTCTGAAGGAAAGGTAGATCCAGGAGCTCTTGGAACCAAGTCACAATATCATAAGATGGGAACAGGACTCCAGATTAAGTACATGTGTAAGTGCATGTATGTATATACAGATGTGTGCATACACAGCCACGTGCCATATAATGATGTTTCATTCTAGGATGAACTATACACACGATGGTCCCATAAGATTATAATGGAACTGAAAAATTCCTATCACCGCATAACGTTGTAGCACAACTACTTAATTTTTTTTATGAATTCAGTGTAGCCTAAGTACACAGTGTTTACAAAGTCTACAGTAGTGTATAGTAATGTCCTAGGCCTTCACATTCACTCACCACTCACTGACTCACCCACAGCAACTTCCAGTCTCGCAAGCGCCATTCACGGTAAGTACCCTATATAAGTGTACCATTTTTTATCTTTTATACCGTATTTTTACTACCTTTTCTATGTTTAGATACACAAATACTGTGTTACAGCTGACTACAGTATTTAGTACAGTACCATGCTGTATAGATTTGTAGCCTAGGAGCAACAGGCTATACCATATAGCCTAGGTGTGTTGTAGGCTATACTTGAGTATAAGTACACTCTATGATGCACACCTGACAATTAAATTGTCTAAGGACACATTTCTCAGAACACATCCCATCGTTAAGCGATGTATGACTGTATATATATACAACTGCAGAGAAACTGTCCAGACAGTTGTTAAACTATGCCATTTTTAAAGGCTCCAGAAAAGACTTCATGGCATTCTTTAGTACTGCATTCCAATGTTAAGGCATTTTCCTTGCTAGGAAAATGAGCTTGATTTTGATTATCCTTGTCAATGTCCTCCTCTGTCAACATAAATATTCAAAACTTGGCCAAAATTCCTTAATTATATGTCACATATGTGACTTTCATTTACCACCTAAGTTACAGTGCCGTATCCCCAAATGCTGGATCTGCTGCTTCTCTCTTGGTAAGCCCCAAAATGGTGCCTTGGAGGCCAAAGGCCAGATGAGAGTTTCCCCCTTCCCTTACCTCTGGAATCCCAATGACCTCAGCTGAAGAGACTACAACTTTACCTCTTCCCTAGTCTGACCAACAGGTAAAGCATACGACTGCACAGTTAACTGGCAACATGGGCCATCTGGAGGCCAGGTACCCATCAGAGAATACAACCACAACTCTCTGCTGTTCAGTATCTTCCAAAAGCTCAAATGAGAAGCAGTGACTATACGTTCCTCCAGACCAGGGTTCCAATGGAGCAATTTGGCCTGCAGGATGTCTTATTAAAGCCACCCAGGGTTTTCCTTATAGAAGTGAATCAGAATGCTATTTACGTGCAGCATGTACTCTCTGGGCAGCCAGGCCTCCACCTCAGCCCAATTTACATATAGTCATCCCCCTATCCCCTGTATCGGTGGGTTCTGCATCAATTGGCAGTTCAACCAACTGCCAGTCAAAAATATTCAGGGAAAACAAATCGATGGTTGTGTCTGTATGGAATACGTACAGACTTTTTGGTCATTATTGCCTAAACAATAGTATCACAACTATTTACATAGTATTTACACTGTATTAGGTATTCTAAGTAATCTAGAAATGATTTAAAGTACTGCATAGGTTATATGCAAAAACTATGCCATTTCATATCAGGGATGTGAGTATCCATGATTTTGGCGTGGAGGTTCATTCTGGATATCAAGGGACAACTGTATTTACTCATGTGCCAGGCCCCTGGAGGCATTTGGTGTGGGAGTCTTGTACTAAATAAAACCAAGACCACAACTACGATTAAGCCACATTAGAAGAGAGCTGATTACCTTGACCACTCTGTTTCATTCCCTGGACAGACTGCTTTTAATGATGAGAGCAGGCCTAATAAATGTGTTTTATTTACAAAAGGATATTGTCATGTACATTGTGCAGTATTTTACAATGTTTTATAAATCGTTAAGTGACTGGTTTTTGTCTTCTAACCTGATGGACATTATAGAACACACTATTACTTCTGTTTGCCTCTTCTCTCTGTGTACTAGAAATCTGAAAGCTCAATTTGTGACCTACCTCTTACGACTCAGGACATGCATTATTTTTCCTAATAGTATTGTCCCTATCACTAATACCTTCACATTTATTATTTATCTTATAGTATTACGTGTACTTTTGAAAGCCACTTTAATTTTGGAACAAGGAGGGTATACAAAATCCATTTACCACCTCTTCTCATAACTTTCAGATCAGTTTTGCCAAATATGCATTTAAGTCCATACCTGATGGGTGCCAAAATTACTCACTTTCCAGAGTCAGCAACAGAAGGGTGCCTACTTGGCCTCAATGCAAACTCAGTAAGCATCTTTTCCTTTATAGTGACACACAATTTTGAGGCTTGCCAGTCTGATAAGTTTACTTCACCTTTTTGTGTGAGACACTGGAGCAAAAGAGTATGATGGTAAATGGAGAAAAATATACACAAATGGATGGATTTGAGGCCATATTTTTTATCAGCATGTGCTGATAAGTAGCATTAACACTCATTTAATAGGCCTGACACACACACAAAAAAAACCTCTAAATTGTTACAATAAAGAAGTCAAATACAAGATAATATGGGTAGTTGCCGAAAAGTCTCTAGAAATACAGACATCTGCAAAGTATTAATACTTATATTCCCCAAATGCTTTTAAAACTCAAACTATAAACATAAACTTCATATAGGAAACATTTCAAAGTGATCTGATCTCTGAGTAAGTCAGTTTTCTTGGCAGCTTTGTTGTATATAATTGCCTAAGGAAAGAGCCTTCAAATTTTCCAGGATACTAACAAACACTTATTTGGGCAAATATAAGGGCTTTTGGGTTTTTTTAATAACAATCGTTTAATAAGGACCCTGTTCTAGGAGACATAAAAAAACAACCAGGTTCATCTTAGCATTAAACCATTTACTGAAAAAGAAAAAAATACATGAGGTCTCTGAAAATAACCTATTTCCAAACAGCTACCAATCAATGTAAGTAAATTCAAGTAATGTTTTGAACACCTCTTATGTGAGGGGAGTTTAGTGCAGGGGACGCCAATGGTGAAAAATATGGTAAGCCATACTTTCCTATTTCTTTGTGTGCCTCATACTTTTTTGTTGAAAACTGGACACTTTACATCATATAAGGAACCAACTCTTAAAATCAGATTACTTCAACAATTTGTTATTGCTTTTGCTGTTACTGCTGTTTAGTGACTTTCCTGGATTAATTCTATAAAATCTGTATTTTTTTGTCACATACAGTCACCAAAGTCTCTGCTCGGTTATCTTAGTGGTCAGCTAATAGCTAGACAGAGACTTCCTTAAATGACTTGAGCAAATAAGTCTCCCACACCTTTTACAGAGGAGCTCTGTGTATGTGTTAGGGCAGGGGTCCCCAACCTATGGTGAGTTGTATAATTATTTCATTATATATTACAATGTAATAATGATAGAAATAAAGTGCACAATAAATGTAATGTGCTTGAATCATCCCAAAACTATCCTCCTCTCCCTGGTCCGTGGAAAAATTGTCTTCCATGAAAACAGTCCCTGGTGCCAAAAAAGTTGGGGACTACTGTGTTAGGGCACACCTTCAGAATGCCTTAGCCGTTTATAACTCTGTTTTTGCCTTTACTTTCTGCTTGTCTAGAGCCTCTAGGCCAGCCAGAGAGGAGAATTACGGCCTCCTCAGGTCTTTCCTGAGCATGCACATAGCCCTGCCCGTGCACATGGCCTTCTAGAGCATCAAAAATATATCATAACTTTCAAAGTCCCCTATGGACATCTCATTCCAGTTTCTTAGATCACCTCTCATTTTCCCCAGTTGGTACTTCTGGCAGCTGCGGTGTTAAATAATTGCTGCTAATTGTTTTCAACAGATACCCTTGGAACAGGGCTTTTACCAATGGTAAGCTCTGAGTCAGGTCAAATAAAGACATGCCCTATCAAGAAGGCCTTACCAGGGAGGTTTCAGACAAGTCAAATAGTGACAATTCTCTGAAGCTAGGGCTTTTGGAGGAACTTCAAACCTATTCTTCATCCTCCATGACTACTAGAATGGTGGTTTTGAAAGCTAGCACAGAGCTAGAGAAAGGCGGTAGGAACAAGGCAAGTTAAAACACCTCAAAGGTCACTGCTCTTACTGTGATTCAGTCATTTCTCTTGAATAACCACTCTAAGAATTACTGCAAGCCTTTGGTTAATTTCCAGGGTTCCCGAAAAGTTGCTCTTGGTAATTCTTGCCAGTGTTCTCATTGTTTTTATGAAGAACATTTCTGGTGGCCCTTACTCTGCCATTCTGGAAGTCCTTCTTAATATAAATTTAAGTTTACATACATATTTTGTTATAGAAAAATATGATAGGATGATCAATAAAAGACTTTAAAGTAGGATGATACCCTCTCTTAGGATCAAATTCCGAGTAAAAATTCAATGTAAACATAAAATGTAAAATTTCTATTATTTTTAAAACAGCTAGTAGTGGTTATGAAGTTACTATGAAAATTAGGGTTCTGTTTGAATACATATAAATGACAAAACTGGAAACTGTATCCTCTGCATCTCTATTTAAACCTGTAAAACACTGGGTGTGACAACTTAAAATGTCCAAGAGGAATTCCAGTTTTTCTAATTCTTTTGGGAGATACACAAGCAAAAAACTTTTATTTCTACCTTCAGATCAGCATTCTGAAAACGGGACTAAGATCATGTCATGTATACATTCAGAAATCTCAGAAATTCACAGACTGAAGCCCCCAGTCTTTAGGTTATGTTCAAGGAGCTCCATAATTGGGCCCCAGCCTGGTGTTTCCACCTGATCACCCACCAGGCCACAGGCAAAGCCTCTGTTTCAGCCTTGCCCCCTCCCTGTGGTTGCATCGTACAAATGAGAGGAGATGGGAAAGCCGTGGGCACGGAGGCTATCTGCAGCCCCCTGGGACCCCGCACCACACCACAAATTCACTAGGTGTTTAAGAATCATCTCCTGATTAAACGGTGAATATTTTTAAGTGAAAATTCAAAAGGTTTTAATACAAATTTTCTCAAATATTTTTGAGACTTTTTTCCTACTGAAAATAAAAATAAGACACTAAGTCCTATACGTAACAGAAAGCTAGTACATACAAAAATATTTTGTCAACTTGTTTTAATTAGCACAGGAGCTACAATAAGATCACTTCAGCTTATCTGTCTTAACCTCTGATTTAGTTTAACCTCCCTTATGTTATTTTAGTATGTGAAACTGCTCCAAAGTGGGAAGCAAATTGAGTACACAGCGATTAAGTTCAGTTAAACATGCTTTTCTTTGCTTAAAGTAGGGTTTAAACACAAGGCTTTTACTCAGGCAAACCACTCTATCCAAATAAACATGGAAGCGTCACATACCAAAAAAAAAAAAAAAAAAATACAAAAACCAACCAGCATAGGTTTTAACATTCTCAATATATCCAGCCTATTCTCCTAGATCCACTGTTTTCTTACTTTCAATTAAAACTCACAAGGCTACCTAGCCTCAAATTCAAACTAAATAGAAAACAGCAGCTACTATTTTACTTTTTGTATTTCTATTCTGGCTCCAACACTCTGATAGCAGTAAAAAAAATATTCACAAAAATAGTGACTACAAAGTAGAAAACTCCTATTTTCCTTATCTAACAGATACCATGTCAAGACCCAAAAGGACATGGACCCAAAATATGCCTGATTTAAGCTGAACATCAAGATGAAGATAATGGTTTCATAATTTTTCCTGAATATTTCTTTAAAATATCAAAGTTCCACAGGTAGTAACAGGGCAATCCTTGGTCCAGAGTCTACACACATTTACTGAGGAGGCTATTGGAGTCTCCCATAGCTAGTAAGTGGCCCTCCTTCTTCCATCCCCACCCATACTACACACAAGTCAACCAAGAGCACAGAGCAGCTCATATGGAGAGGCAGTGACCAATACTTTGTGTAATCAGATCACAGCATGCAGTTCTATAATCTAAAATAATGTCTTATTCAGAATGTTCAATATGCACATTAATCCTCAGACTTACTTTAAAACTAGGTATAAGGTAAACCAAATTAAAGAAATAAGTATCAGGCTGGGAATAGCAAATCACACCTATAATCCCAGCACTTTGGGAGGCCAAGGCAGGAGGATTGCTTATAGCCAGGAGTTCAAGATCAGCCTTGGCAACACAGCAAGAGCCCATCTCTATAAAAAATTAGCCAGCGCGGTGGAAGCACCACCTGAGCAGTCCCAGCTACTCATGAGGCTGGGACATGAGGTTCACTTGAGGCCAGGAGTTGGAGGCTACAGTGAACTATGATCACGCCACTGCACTCTAGTCTGGGTGACAGAGTCTCACTCTGCCTCTAAAAAAAAAAAAAAAAAGCAACCAGTACTTAAACTCAATTTTAGTATAAAGGCTTCCTGATCCCCATCTTTACACTCCTTAAAAACAAGGAGGGATATATACCTACATGATGGGTGCAACGTGCACTATCTGGGGAACAGACACGCCTGGAGCTCTGACTTGGGGAGAAAGGCGGTACATGGGCAACGTATGTAACCTGCAATTCTGTATCCCCCATAACAATAAGATGAAATAAAATAAAAAAAAAAAAAAAAAAAAACAAAGACAATGCAGTAAGTCTACTCTACTGATAGAACTGATAAACTCAAAAGGGGGAGGAAGTAATGCGTAAAGGCTCATTTGTCATTTAATGAAAATAAAACAATTTTCCTTGGAAAGAATGTTAAACAAACATCATTCTCTCAGTATGGAGAATATCACATTAGATGGCAGAAAAAGCACTGACAGGGAGAAATAGAAGTTCAGCTGCCCTTGCTTGTATCCTGTTTGGGTCAATGGATTGGGTTAACATACCAACTCCCAAGATGATTTTAAGACTACTATATTTAAATCAATAAAATCTAAGCATGATGTAGCTAAATTCACTTCTTTACCCTATCCATACCCAAAAATAAACTAAATCCTTATACTTTTGTTTTCCAGCTGCCTTTTCTGCCCTGCTGAACTCCCTGAAATACACACTCTTTCTGCTCCCCTGCCTTGTCTTCAAAATAACCTGATAAATGCTTTATATCCATCACTCTGGCAGTCATTCTGCTGGGATCTAGGGAGAAAAGACAAAGCTTTCGCCTGGGGCCACACTGAAAAGCTGCATCAGCAACCAACAAAGCAAGCCACAGAATCTGTTGCAACAGGGAAAGACTTGTCAAAGAAGAGGGCATGTCTAAGTCTTATCCATACCTCAGTAAAAATGAAAACTAGACCCAAGAACCAGTCATGACTATGTCTTGGCCTAGCAGTTGCCACATATATACATTTGATATGACTTGTTTTCAAGAAAGTATTTCATGCAATTTTCTAAGGAAAACTAAGGAACTCAAAGTTACAGACTTCCAGTGACAGTTTAAGCTAGTGATGTTACTATAACTAGACATTCAATCCTTTTCCAATTACTAACTTTTGTGGAACACAGATATAATTTTATAGAATGGCCATTCTCCAAGACACAAAACTATTCATTCAAAACTAGGGGTAAAAAAAACCCTTAGAAATTTCTTTTTGCCATAAAAGAATGTGTTATATTAAATATATTAAAATATATGAATATATAAAAATGTGTATATAATTCTATTCTAAATGAATTCTAAATAGTATTTCCAAATTCATTAAAACAGTAAACATTTAAAACTAATTTCTTAAAAATTCAGGCCAACCCAGAGGCTTATACCTGTAATCCCAGTACTCTGGGAGGCTGAGGTTAGAAGATCCCTTGAGCCCAGGAGTTTGAGACAAGCCTGGGCAACATAGCAAGACCTTATCTCTGCAAAAAATTTAAAAATTAGCTAGGCATAGTGGCACGTGCCTATAGTCCTATCTACTCGGGAGGTTGAGGCAGGAGGATCGCTTGAGCCCAGGAGTTGGAAGTTACAATGAACTATGATCACACCACTGCACTTCAGCCTTGGCAACAGAGCAACACTGTGTCTCTAAAAATAAATAAATACACAAATAAAATTGAAGTCATCTTTAGATGTATCTCATGGAACATTAAAAAATACATGAGAAAAACTGATGTATTCCAAAGTCCAAAATTTCAAATCTGAATATCTTTCTGTTAATCAAATGGTTAAATTCAAAGTGGACTCTGCTGTTATAATGAAACCAGGAAAGACTGAAGACAGGATGATTCACAGATCACAACAAAACAATCCCAAAGTCATCTATACTCGCACTGGTGAAAGAACCTTCCTCGAGGCTTCAGTTGCCACAGTCCTTCCCCACTGAGGAGTCAGAAAGGCCTTTTGCAATAACTCCTGAAGGGCTCACTCAAGGAACAATGCTTGCCCTGAAACCAGCCAGAGGAATGAACACTATAGATTCTCTGGGGGAAATCAGCACAACAGAAGCTACCATATCCAAGCTTGCAGAGAACCGAAAGCCTCCTCCAAAGAAGCAGAATACAGGTTTTGGATGATCAGCATTCACTGCAAACTCCCTGGGGGAAGCCAAGGTCTGCCCTGGGTTCTTCCAACAAGTCAGAGTGTGTATGCAGCATCACTAGCTGGGAAGCAGCCACACTACTAAAAACCAAAAACTCACCTAGAAAACACTAAAAACCCCAAATAATGGCACAACTATTTGCTTTTTCAAACAGCTCTACAGTTTGCAAAGTTCATCATAACAATATGTTATCCTCACTTTCTGCAGATAAAACTTGGACTTGGAAAGGTTCAACGGCCTTGCAAAATAGTATAGCCAGTTCTCCAACTATAACCTGTCTTCCAAATCTCACACTCTTCAGCACAAGCAATGGGTCTGGGAACCTCTTCCAAATTACAGGCATCCGAGAAGGCACAAAGGCTGCCTGGATCAGCATGATGCACAGAATGTGAAAAAGCTCTCGGTTCAATTGAGTGCTATGTTTTCATTTTTATTAATATACACATGTAATTTAGGTTCAAGTCCTAGAATGAGAAAAATGAGAATTTTCTTATATTCAGCACTTAGTTTGTTATCACAAGCAAACTATGGGCAATTTAGCCTCAAGAGGCCTCAGTTTGCAGCTTGATTCTCAAGAAGAGGTGACTACAAGTAAATAATGAGTCTTTATCTACAAGTTTCAAAGACCTAGGTAGCTGGAATAAAAATTACAGGGGATTTTAGGAATGTGCAAGAAGAGACAGGTGTTGAGCGCCAGAGCTGGGCTGTCCACTAGACAATGGTGACCAGGGACCCAGAGGGTCAGGAGAAGGGCAGGGGTTGCAACCAATTCTGAGAAACAGGTCCTCCCAAATTAAAAACAAAAAGTAAACAAAACCTCACAAATGACTGCATTACTGTGCACCAGTATCCAAATGAACTCAGAGTCACTAACCTTATGCCATGCCCAAACCATTTTGCCTACAAGTCATTTCACAACTTTCCTCTCTCCCCCCTTCTTCCTTTACTGAGGTTCTATCACTATGTGGGTGTTACGTGATCATACAAAATTGTAACACTTCCAGCCAGCAAAGACCACCTTAAATAAAGCTGAAAGACAAATAATAAACTAGGGAAAACATATGTCAAAAAGTATCCTGAATATAAAAGGACTTTGTGCAAATCAGTAAGAATACAAATATCTTAGTAAAATGGACAAAAATCATAAACAGTAAAAAAATACAAATAATCAGTATACATATAAAAAGATATTCATTCACTAACAATCCAACAAATGCAGATAAAAATAACAATGAGATATCATTTTTCATCTACCTGATTGCCAAAGTTGAAAATAGTTTTCAAACTTTACGTTAGGGAGTGCAAGGAAATGAGCACTCTGTGCACTGCCAGTGTTAGAGTGTAAACAGGCAAACCCTGTCTGGAGAGCAGTTTGACAATATGTACCATACCTGTGATCCCACTTCCAGGACTTTACCCTAAAGAAGACAATCACATCCTAGTTACGTACTCTGGTTCATTGAGAACAGGAAGTACCAGTTCAAATGTTCACAATCTCCAAAATGCCAAGACCAGGAAGTCCTTCTGTTATTAGAAGGAGGAAAAAGATCAACATATGTGTACAATGTGTGAGTAAAGCACTTCCTTGATCAAGTGTTTTCTTGCTTTACAAATTTAATTTCAATTCAAGTACCAGAATGACAAGCATAAGGCCTTTTAAAAGTAATTTAAAAGTTCCTATTGCTTCCTTGATGTTTTTATACTGAATTTAAGTCCTCTACTTGAAAAACCTGCATATATTTTTCACTATTTACACACATTATGTGTGAGAGTAAAGATGAACCCAACATCAACTAGGATCCAACAGTAGCACGGGGGTCGGGCCCATTTCTCTATTTCCAAGCATGCCTTTTCTGAAAAAGGGGAAGAAGCCCATCTCTGAAGCTTAGAGTCCTCCTCCTCAAATGTAGACTGCAGACTGCAGGATGTTGCAACTGGCTTGTAAGCAAGCACTCGATCAGGGCAGTTGTGGTACCTTCATTGTTCCTGTCACTAGGAATGGCTACTTCTCCTTTCTGTAGGCATTGCTGCCCCAGTATACGGATCACCCAGCAATCTTATCTAATTGGCTCTGTACTGTAACACATTACATTCACTACTAAAACTAAATGCCTAATATAGTGGAACCGTATCAGTACAGGGCATTGCCCAATAAGAACAGATCAAAGAGCTGAAAACCATTTGGAAGAACTCTTTGAGCTATCCTGCATTTCAGATATGCAATTTCGGCCTCTACCACTGAAGGGCATATTCTACTTCTCAATGCTGTGCTGGGCTCTCTCCAGGGCTTCTGGCAGCACTGCTCTGGGCTTTCCAAGTCTGTTCACTGACACCCATCACCAGCCATCTCAGGCTTAGCCTCTCAGATTACAGACTGCACCTGCTGCCAATCAAAAATAGCCAGAACTTGATTCAGTACATTCCCCAGTTTCCATTTCTGCCTAGACACTGAGCTACGGTAGGCATAACAAGTAGTGAGTGTTACTTTAATAAGAAGTTGTGCTATACTAAATATTATACTGAAATAATGATTATACTCAGGAGTGCTCATTTAGAAAACTAAAACAAAAGCTTGTGATTCAGTTTCAACATTAGTGTTGAAAGACTCTCCTGAGATGCTTTTGCAACTTAAAGGGACAAGATCTAAAGAATAATCAAACTTATGCTTACCCCTAGGGAAAAAATATACATTTTAAATGTGGCAAATAGCTCCCTACCTCCTTACATGAGGAATTTGATACCCTACTAACTTTTGCCTAAATTCATCCTCTTGATCAGTTTTTTAAAGGCATATACCTTAAGGCATCTCTATTTCTAATGAATTTCCAATAAAATGAAATCAATAGAAATCATGAATTATGACACTTGGGCCATCTTTTCCTCTATCTGTAATTGCTCTACGGGGAGTGATATGATTTGAATGGCAATATATTTTGAAGAGGTTCAGAAGATGCCACTGTGGCATACAAATTATTCTGAGCTGAAAGAACCTGACTTCCTGAAATCTCTTATCTGTCTAGAAGCAGAGCCTCCCAAACAACTCAATTGTCAAAAGTCCCCTCCCTGAGAGCAACCAGGGAAGACTGACTCTTATCATCAGAGATGAGAAGTCTCCACACCACACTAAACAGACATGCTCACCAAACCATCATATCTCCCATCTATTCTCCTAAGGGCCCATTTATCTTTACAAAAAGTCATTTATATTCCTTTTCTCCCCTCCCTTTCCCCTATTAAAATGATATGTAAGCCCCAAATTCTAACCACCCCCTTGAGTCTCATTTTCCTATGATTAAACCTGTCTTTTGTTAATTCCTCTTTTGCCAATTTAACATGCAGGCCCTCAATCACTAAACCCAAGAGGGTAGAGAAAAGTTTTTCCTCTCCGATAATTTAAATCTTGAAATGCACTGTATTATGAGTATACATGAGAATCATGCTAACTTTCTTATTAAATGCAGTCTAAGCAAATTATATGACTAACATTTCACACTTCCTCTTTTCTCATTTTTCTTTAAACTTCTCAACATCTTTCTTGTCTCTCTTAGACTATTTTCATGTATTATCCTCATAAGTATAATTTAGTAGAAATAATGTTTTCCCTTTCTACTTCTGAAAAATCAGAACATATTTTTAAGTATTAAAAATACACTCACTTTTTGCCAGTTTATAGAAAGCTCTCAAGTATAATCAAGCTAAAACATCCTGTTGATTAAATAAAGCTATTTCACCAACCACTGAAAACTGGAAGCTTTCTGAAATATACAAAATTAAAACACACAGTCACTTCATACAAAACAATGACATCTCCCCTCCCTAGAGTTTGTTATTTTAAAACTGATGATAAAAAAAAAATGACAAACCAAGATAATTAATCCAACTTGGCACACAGATATACACTTTCTACTAAGGTATGAAAAATAAACCGTAGGAATGATCCCCTCCAACCCCTCTTTCTAGAGAAAATCCCATCTGCTCAGATGGTGCCAACCCCTCCCCTTGGGATTCAGTTCTCTGAAGTTAACTTCAATTGGCTACCTCCCATGGCTTGGAAAGCATAGGAATGCTGGTGTCCGCAATTAACACAGACTTTCCATACAGTAGCCTTGGGTGCTGTGACACTGCCATCCTGCTGGGCAGAAAAGTAGCATGTACCATGTGCCTCCTACTTCACTGAGAAATCACAATTGCAGGTCCATGGCAGGTCTGGCCTCCAATCCCTGACTAGCTGTATCAAAAGATACCCATTCTGTTAAAATATACAATAACTTTACAAGTTTATCAACAATTTATGATTATCCCCTTTTGCAGATTCAGCTGACCCTGTCCCTGCTTATAAACCTCTGTGGATGGTTCCCCACTGGCTACAAAATATGCAGATTTCATTGTCTGCCCCCATGCCTTCCCAGCCTCATGTCCTACCAGCACCTCACACCAGCCACATCAAACTCCTGGCAGCAAGCAGAACTCAAGGCCCTCTCCCACCTCCCTCTGCTTGGAACATCCTTCCTCTGCTTTCAGAACTAACTGCCTCTCTTCCTGCAAGACTCAGCTCAAATGTCCCCTCCTCCAGGAAACAAATCATTTTTTTCCACTGGGCATCCACAGCACATTATGGTGGCACCTGTTGGCACCATACCTCTCTGCCAGCTTCACCATGAGCCCTCCAGGGTGTGGATTCTGATGTTCCCAAGTATAATTCAATATTGTACTTCTAGTCATAGAAGACAGTAGGCATATAATAAATGTTTAATAAATGGGTAAGTGCATACATAAACAAAACAATGAAAGAACAAACGAATGAACTCTCCAGTTGCTACCTGAAGAGACGAAAGGAACTTTTATTCAATTCTCAGTAATATAAGCCCTGACTGATCCTCAAAGAACACCGTGGGCTCCTCCCATCCTTGCAGCTACTCATCAACTCCACATACTCATTTCATGTCCCCATCTTTAACTCCTATCCCTACATTTAATCCAGTATTTTACCTACTCATGTGCTCCTGCCCTCTATTTCACAGCTGCCCTAGTGTAACACAGGTAATAACTTACTTGCATCTATTTCTATACAAGGAAGATGCAATCATTTTCACAGTTTGCTTTTTATTTATTTAGTTTTTGTTTTGGGGTTTTTTTGTTTTGTTTTGTTTTTTTCTAAGGCATCTGATTTTTTCCAGGTAAACTATGATCAGAGAGAAAAGACAGAGGAAGAATAGATGATCATTCATAATCAAAGCAGTGTCTGAATACCAACCCATATAATATACCATAGTCTTTTTCTACAGTAATATTTACAGACCCTTTACCGTCATCTTAATGTCTCTCACCATCTGTTCTCAACAGCAAAAAGGCTTTAAGTTTTGTAGTTGGATAAGGTTGAACAAAGCATAAAACTTACAAAGCTATTGTTGATAGAGCCCATATCTGCCAGGCCCCATGCCAAGATTTTTCACATACATTGTTTTCCTTCAAAAATACCCCAAGCTGGGCACAGTTGCCCCAGCCTGTATTCCCAGCACTTTGGAAGGCTGAGGCAGGAGGACTGCTTTGAGGTTAGGAGTTCGAGACCAGCCTGAACAAGAGCGAGACCCCTGTCTCTACAAAAAATAGCAAAATTAGCCATGTGTAGTGGCAGTCACCTGTAGTCCCAGCTACTCAGGGGCTAAGGCAGGAGGATTGCTTGGGCCCAGGAATTTGAGGTTGCAGTGAGCTATGATCACACAACTTCACTCTAGCCCAAATGACAGAGTGAGACCCTATCTCAAAAAATAAACAAACAAACAAACCCAAAGGGTTGCATTTAGAAAATGGAGGCTGAGAAAGGTTAAATAACTTGCCCCAAAGTCACTTTACTAGTAAGTTGTGGAACCTAGCTTTACACCCACGTCTGTTCAAACCCCATGCTTTTTGACTAAAACTTTAAAAACTCTAGACCTTATTTACTTTATAAGATTGGTATAATGATGTAGACAGAATTTCAAAGCCCCATGCTTTCATCTCCACTAACTTACCAGCTACTAAAATACCATTCAACACTGTCACATACTTTGCTGAATCCCTGTTAGCCACCAAATCACTAAAGACCACAGAAGTCCCCAGTAGAAAAAAAATCCAGCCTTGGAAAGTCCCCCTAAGTATGATAGTATCTGCTCCAGGCTCTGGATCCAAATGATCTCTCCTGTTGCTGAGACATTTTGGGGTACCAGCAATTCCCCAGCACACCTTTAAAACAATAAGAACCACGGACTGGCAAGACCATGGAGAAAAGGCACTGTGACCACATCAATGTCAAACTGGTACATTTCGATGGGGCAATCTGTCAGCATGTGTTAAAAGTCATAAAAATATGCACATCCTTTGACATGACAAGTCCACATTAAGCATCTGTCCTAAAAAGGGGTATGGTTTGAATGTTTATGTTCCTTCGAAATTTCATGTTGAAACTTAATCCCCAATGCAATAGTATGAAGAGGCAGGGCCTTTAGAAGATGACTAGGCTACAGGGGCTCTGCCCTCATGCATGGGATTAGTGCCTTTACTTATAAAAAGCACTTGAGGGAACAAGTTCGTCCCTTTTGCCTTTTCTACCATGTGACAACACTGTTAGAAAATGCCATCCGTGGAACAGGCCCTCACTAGATATGGAATCTGCTGGCACCATGATCTTGGACTTCTCAGCCTCTACTACTATGAGAAATGAATTTCTATTGTTTATAAATTACCCAGCCTGTGGTATTTTGTTATGGCAGCAGAAACAAACTATAGGAAGTATATAACTAGATAAATGCCCAGCAATGTATGAATGAGAACCTAAAAGTAAAAAATAGTGTAATGATCAAATTATCCAAGGTGCAGACATATGAGGGCATATCATGCAATCATTTAAAAATATGATTCACCTGTATATTTACTGCTCTGCTAAAATGTCCACAGAATATTTTAAGTGTAAAAACAAGATTATAAAATATACAATCTTTTTACAAAACCTACATATGTACTTTTAGAAGTCTGTAAGAAAAAATTTTAAAAGGCTGTGAGAATATATATCAAAATGTTTTCCCAGGCAAGTTTTAAAAAAAAAGTTAGCAATGGTGATCTCTAAATGGTGGAATTATGTGTTTGACTAGAAAGTCAAAGACGACTTTTCCTTGTTTTAAAAGATATTCCACAATGCTTATTTTATTACTGGTAAAACAATACAATATTTTTAATTAAATAAATCCCTTAAAAATGCCAAAGATTTGGTGATCAGAGTCAGGACAGACTTTCCCCCCTTAAAATCTCCCTCTAATACCTTCAAGTCCTTTAACTAAAATACTCATAGCTAAAAGCCTGAAGTAAACTCATAGGAGGATTATGCTATGAGAGATTTCTCAGGTTTATTACCTGTTTTCAGTTCTCCATGGAATGAAATATATTCATGGACTTAGAGGAAAACTGACATTAAAGATTTCGTTTCTAGAACTTAAGCAAAGGTCCGGTAACATGTGAAGAGAGAAAGACCAGACTGTGCATAAATCACCATTAGTAGGGCACAGAAGAGTTCCTCACTATAATATAAAGTACACAGGAAGAATCCTTGATGGGTGAGACAGTATTTTTTAACCAACCCTCATTACAAAGGTGAGTTTCAAAAGACAATGTCCAGAAGTAGCAGATATTTTTTAAAGACCTGACAAAACTTATTTCTAGATAAAGCAAGAAAATGTCTTCCAAGATCACAATGGTGCTTTACATACCTTAAACCCTAATAGATATTCCTTGATTTGAAAATAAACAGCAAACACTCTTTATTTCCTTCTGATGGATATAAGAAATTTAAATGTAGTAGGAATTAAATATCTGAAAAGAGAAACTATTTAAAATATACTACAAACCTAGGGTTATAAAAAGTGTGTTTAGTGGCCTAAATATGCAGCAAAACATAAATCTCGTTCATAGGGAACAGGTGGTGCTTCAAAAAAAAATCTACTTGTAAACAGATGTATGGAATTCAGAACACATTTTCCCATCAAAACATTGCTGTAACGGTGGTTAACTCCCAGTCGGGTTCACAAGGCCTATTCACTTGTTGGTGAGAAATATTTATCCCACACCTGTGTTGTATGTGACTGGGGAATAACAATGGCTCTCCTTTGACTCAGAGCAGAAGTCTCTCAGCTGAGTCTCGCTCCACAAAAGCTCACAGCTGAAGAGATGCCACCCTCAAGGTAATACTCTCTTCCTGGGGCAGTTCAAGTCCAAATGACCAGTCAGTGGGGTGGGGGAGGACCTGCCCCCATACCTCAAGATGAAATAACCCCAGCTCCAGAGCTCCCCACTGGGAGATCAGCTGGGGTCTGTTGCAGCCACAGCACAGATCAACTTCTCTCTTTCCACTAGGAATGATGCTAAGAGCACCCCCCAGTAAACCTCTAACACACAAACTTCTGTTTCAGAGACTAATCCCAGGATCTATGACAAACAGCAAATACTTCATAAGCTCATATTATAAGTACTCCTCGAACATATACATATAAATACATGTTTATATATTAATAGATATAATAGATATAGAGATATCTTACAATATACATATGAATGAGTAGGTACTATAATCCCATTTTATACAGGCAGAAACCAAATTAGGCCCAGAGAAGTTAAATACCCAAGGTCATGTGGCAAATAACTTGAAGAGCCAGGATTTGAATCCAGGTCTACCAAATGCAAAGCCAATCACTGTGTAAACTAACTCCATCCACTAAAGAGTTGCTGAGTGAATTAAGACAGCCTCAGCAGCCTAGGTGTGCTGGTGGCAGTCAGGAATGAGTAGAGTGGTGAACCACTGTCATCTACGAAACAGGAATTTATAAAAAAATACTTGGAATCCAGGCCCACTGAAAACTAGATACACTATGATCAAGGTTTCACATATTTTTAGGTCTGAAGCAAAAAAACAAAGGCCTAATGGAACCAGAATTCCAGAATGAAACTAGATAGATATAATCTAACATGATTACTAGATCATAAAAATAACTTGTCCACCTACCACCAAAATGCTACAATATGTGCAGGCAGATGTTTACTATGTAGGAGGATGGCACTTCCTCATGCTTCTTTGTCTTTTACTCTAATCCCTGCAAAAAGCCTCAAAAACTAGTATCTAAAAACTAGTATCTAATAAAATTTCTTATTAGAGGCACAATAGCCTCATGATTAATATTCAACTTACTCAAGATGGACAATTGTAACTGGTTCAACTTCTTCAACTACAACCACACCATAGCTTCCCCAAGCATTCCCTAGCTAGCAAATCTTCTTTTACAGAATAAGTAGTTATTTACACCTACTGACAGTGAACTAAGAGCTAATATTGCCCTGCCCTGCTGGCCACATTGCCCAAGAGCTACAAGACATAAAACCATCCTATAAAATCTAAACAACTACAAATAAAACTACTAACTTTAAGTGAAGTCATTACGTTTGCATGTTTGCAGATGCAGATAAAAACCGACTTCAACAGTGAGAACAAACCATTTAAAAGTTTAACAGAATGTCGATTACCTCCTTCCTTGGAATAATTATTTTGATTTGCAATATTCATAATCACAAAATATAATCCCACAGTTAAGCAAAAAACTGAAATATACTTTAAAATACTAAAAATAGTCCAATTAATGTCATTTTAAAAATCAAAAATTGAGCCTTGTTGAGAGTTTACTCATCTGTTGCCTCTTCCTTTAAAAATTCAATGCCACCTCTCCCACACCCCTACATTATAAAGATCAGCTTTATAATAGCCCCCCAAAAGGCGTTATTTGTATTATTAGTTTCCTTATTCATTGATTTTGCACACAGGAGGCCTCAGCATCCATGTTCAGTTACCATGAACCACAGAACTGTAGTGAGGGATTCTTCAAATCAAGGTATATCACTCACTGAGACTTCACGCCATGACCGAACCAAAAACTGGACATCATAAAATTCACCTCACTGCTCTAATATAAGTTGTACCTTCTCTGATCCTGATTATAGCAATGTTTGGCCCATTTCTTTCTTCCCCTCCTTCACTTAATAAGCTCTTAATCAGAAATACACAGCTTCACACAAATATATGCAGCACTGTTAAATGTACCTGCATTTGCCATTTCAGAGAGTAGTAACAAGGGCACCATAACCAATTTAATGCTTACAAACTAGGAGGTACCACCAGCCTAAGAAAAAATTTTCCTCATACCACCTTATAGTGGTCTTATCTTTTAGAGCAAGAACAAAAAGCAAATAGCCAACTTGAAGCTTCCACACAGGCCAATAAAAAAAAAAAAATAGCAGAGTAAACCAGAACCACCATCAGAACAGGAATGCAAGCTCCATGAGGACCAGGATGCCCTGTCTTGATTACCACTGTATCCTTAAGTATTTAACACAGTCTTTGGAACACTGTAAGTGGTTAATATTTTTTGAATGAATAAATGATAGCTATCATTCATTGTTCACGTACTCTGTATAAGGAATTTTACTAAGCTCATTAAGTATGTAACAACCCTTTAAAATAACTAGGGACTTGATAGGGAAGGGGCACTCTGAGCCTTACAAGGTAACACTATGAGGGGGCCAGTATAATTTTTCTTCAATTTTACAGATAAGGAAATTGAGGCTCAGAAGGACTGGCCTTCCCAAGATAACAAACCTGTAAACGGCTGAGCAAGTTGGCTGTCTTACCCAGTCTGGGCACCTTTCTCTCTGCCTCATCAATACCAAAATGAAGGTTAGAGCCAGGGGGGAAAAAAAAAAAAAACATGGAGAATACAGGCTGGCCAAAAGTGGTATTCTCAAACATTCACAAATGGAGTTAAGTTTGTTCCTGAAAATAAATAAGTAAATCTTCCCAGTTCAATATTGCAGAGATACAGCCAACGGGGCCTATGGTTCTGTTTCCAATAAGCTACATTCTATCGTCTATGTTCAGAGCACTGTGGGGTTCTTTAAAGTGCAGGTGTCCTGTTTAAAAAGTCACTGATCTACATTAACAATGGCTTCAAAAGCTGAAGCTGTAAATAAATAGCTAGAGATAACAATTCTAAACCTCCCTTCATTAAAATATACCTACGTTCTCTTCCAGGAAAAACTGCCAGACCAAAGGAATTCAAAGAACTGGCCAGACAAGTGAAGTGTTTGCCCAGTACCCTCTAAGGAAAACCACCTCTGCAGTGAGAACAGATATCCTGTCATATCTTGGCTATTCTCTAAGTGTCCCCTCGAAAGCAGCATTCAGGCACTACCTAAGATTATTAGGCTTCCTACTAAAAATGTGAAGCAGAATTATACAGAGGATGATTTTTTTTTTTTTAAACTCCGGGCTGGGAACGGAAGTCAAGTTCAGATTCTCTTCCTTCCTCAAGCGAGCGAATTAAAGAGCACCCCTCCACATACACACGCCCTACGGTAAAACATGTCTCGGGGCCTCTTCACCTGTGGCACTCAACCCACCAAGCCTGGATGTGCTGGGAATTAAGGCTCTCCACTCCGGGGAACAGGCGGGTGGGTGGGAGCAGCGGAGAGAATGGACTGGAGCCTAAGTTTTCAATCGGATCATTCCTCTCAACTTGAGCAGCTCTTTCCTTCCTTCCTTCTCTCCTCCCTCGGGCCCCGGCACGCACCCAGGCTCTGTCAGCATGGGCAGGGCCGGGCCGGAGGGCAGCGCTGCCGCAGCCCAGCGCCCCTTAGGGTCTGGGGCGCGGGCTGCCCCCGGCACGGATACCGCGCAGGGGCCGCAGATCAGTCCTCGCCGCTAGGCGTGGGGACCGCGAAGGGGCAGCCGCGGCGGGGCGGAGGGGCGGGGTGAGCACTTCCTGACTCTCGCATTGTCCACGCATCGCCCGCGCCACCCAGGGCCCCGCCACCAAGCCGTCCCCGTCGGGCAGGAAGTTGGCGTTCGCCCCGCCAGCCCCGTCTTACCGTTCTTGGCGTCGCCTGCGGCTGCAGCCCCCGCGGCGGCCGCGGCGTTCGCGGCGCCAGTGCCCGCGCCTCCTGCGCCCGCCGCGCCCCCGGTGCCCGGCGCGCCCGCCGCCACCGCCCCGCAGCCGGCCGCAGCCGCCAGGGCCCCCCCGGCCGCCGCGCCCGCCGCTGCCAGGGCCCCGGCTCCATTTTCCTGCTCGTCCCCGCTGCTGTTGGCGCGCTTGTTTTTGCGGCCGCCTTTGCTGTTTTTGGGGTTGGGCATCTCGCTCGCGAGCGTCCAGGTGCCCGGCGTCAACGAAGGCGGCTCCCCGCGGCGCGGCCGCTCCCCGCGCGAAGCAGGCGCCGGGAAAGGACAGAGGGCGCGGGCCGGCGGCTCCTTCGACGTCCGTCTAGCCGCGCGGCCCGCGCCGCGCCATCCCGGCCGCCGCGCCCTCCCCGGCTTCCTGGAGCCGGCGCGCGGCCACCGAGGCTCGCAGCCGCGCGGGCGCCACGGGCCCGGGGCGCGAGCGAGACGCTCCCAAGCAGGAGGGAAAAGGCGGGTGTCCGGCTTGTTTTGATTCGGCTGCGCTGACACGCTCTGGGCCCGCCCCCTCCCGTGACGACACTGGGGATTCGGCCTGGCCGCGCCCACCCAGTGACCTCACGGCGGGCAGGCCCGCCCGCGTGACGTCACGGCCCGCGCGAGCCGCCCGCCTCGGTGACGTCATCCTGGCGTCCGCACCGGGCCTCCAGAGCTGCCCCGGGTCTGTGAGCCGCCCTTGTAAAGATAGCTGCAAACGCCAAGACCACTGCGTGTCAAGTTATTCGGTGGCCTCCTGACCTTAGTGCAATTGAGGCTTAGAACAATACAGTCTGGGAAATCAAGCGGGTAACGAACAGGAATTGAAAACAAAGGATTTCAGATTAATAATCCATTCAAAGGCTATGCCATTTAATGACAGTAATGAAAGAAATGTCCCTAGACAATGGGCTGAACAGCAGGGTCCTGAATGGGAAGCCTTCACAGTGGTGGTGAAAACAGTTCATTCAACAGGACCCGCCATCCAGGGACGTAACTAAGTGTTTCCTGCGACTATGAAGCAGGCCTGCCTAGGAGGAAACCCATTCCTGTGGGTCGGACTGAGCTGTCCTGAAAGATAGGTGGCCAGGTTGTGAGCAAGAGAAGATTAGGTGTCACCTGTGAAGAGAGGAAATTACCTGAGGACAGGTGACCCCTGGGAAGAGCTTCCTCTCCATTTTCTGCAGCTCTATTCGCAGGCCACCTCCTTCCCATCCCTCAGATCTCAGCTCAAATACATCACTTCCTTCAGAGTGATAGCAGAGAGACACCTTCACAGAAGAGCTATCAGAAGTACCACCGTGTTTATTTCCTTTGTCCATCTCTAATTATGTTGGCGATGTATATATTTACATATTTCTTGTCTGTTTCCCTCTCGCTCATATGAAACCTTCATAGATGGATTTTATCTATCCTGGCCACTTCAGGGAACAGCTAGCATAATTTTTTTGAGTGTACAAATTAGGTTCTTTTCCCATGAACTATGGAGGAATGACTGTTTGAGCTGACAGTTTTACAGTGTCCTCCTTTTATGGTATAATGTGTAATTAACCCACCTCCTCAGTACAGGCTCTGTGGCCCTGTTGTGAAGCATAGAGATACAGACAGGAAAGTATAGGGGCAAGTAGCCTCCCCACATTCACCTAATGGGGGGATTCTGATTGGGAGCTCTAGGCAGCCATAGCAGAGCCTGAAGCAACAGAGCCCTGGATACTCAGAAGAAATTGCTGGTTAAACGGTTTTGTAGGAAAAATGATGACACTTTTAACTCCCTAATATATGGTAAAGGAGAGTGACCTCTCCATAACTGAGACTTAAGAATTGGAAACTTTCCCACAAAAATATCTTAATTGGCTTTATTGATAGTTATATAGATACATAGATATTTTGCTCTTATATTTTTGTGTTTATTTTTCCCCTACCTCAACATCCTCTAAGCATTAATACTAGGAGAGCAGGGATTGTGTCCATCTTCTAACTAACTCTGCAGAGTCTAGCATAAAGCCTGACCTACAGTAAATGTGCAGTAAAAATTTGTTGAATGGAAAATACCTAAAGCACTCTTCTTCTGGCTACATTTTTCTAAACCTTAAAGTCTCAGCTAAATCATCAGTTCTCTAGGAAGTCTTCTGTGTCCATGTGCTCCCTGCACCTTCCTCACCACAACAGCTTGATAGTGATTTGGTGGCCACTAGAAGACAAGGGATGAAGGAGAGAGTGAAGTCAAGAAATGCTGACAAACAGAGGAAATGATGATGGTAGTTAATGAAATGGAGACTTCAGGGGAGGACAGTGGAGTAGAGGAAGATAAGGAGTTATTATTGCCCTTTCAGACTTTCTTTAACTTCATTACTAATATGCCTTGCTAGAGGTGGTTGGGAGATCCCAAAATATTTGGGTGACATTAGCTTTGGCTTTTCTTTTTATTTTTTTTTAAATGATAGAGACGAAGATGTTTTAGATTAGAGTACAAGAAAATTGAGATAATTGTTTTCTTGGATAAGCACATTGCTGTCATGCCATATTGGATCAGAGTAAGTGCGCATGTACCCTGCAGACAGACATTCACACCAGCTGCCTCCCACCTCTCCATAACTGAGACTTAAGAATTGGAAACTTTCCCACAAAAATATCCTAATTGGCTAAAAGCACACAGACATCCAGCCAGCTGCTGTTCTGGTTAACTGTGTGAGCTACCTCCTCATTCAAACTGAAACAAAATGAAAAGGAAGAAGGAGAAGCTGGGCCACTTCCATGCTCGACCTCGCTCATCTATTTTTAGCCTTAGTCAAATTTGATGCAGAGAGGATAGTTCCGATTCTATTGCTACAAAGATGATATACTAAAATCAGGATGATAGAAACAAAATTTAGGTAAAGCTAAAGGATTCCAATTCCTATGTTCCATGCAAGGTATGGAATTTCACAGGAATCACGCTGCCCTGGATCCTTTCTTTCCCTTTTCCCACCATTTCTGAAGGTGAAAGAGAAAACCTACAGCAAGAGCAGAAGATGGCTGATGATGGGACAGAGCCCTCCCCTCAGACACTTCCAGAAGGAAATATTATGTAAAGAGCTCTAGGAAACTGAGGAAGCCACTGTGCTCTGTACATCTACACTTGGCTTCTCATTTTTTAGTTTCCCTGAACAACTCATGTGCTCTAAAATAGAATTCTATCCCAGGTTTCCTTCTTCCAGACTTCATTCCCCCCCATCCCCCCCCCACCATCACTCAGTTCTCTGCAAAAAATGAAATAAAATCTAGCAACAAATTAAGGCCATCAAAGGCAAACAAGTTAAACCTTTGAGAAAAGGGCTATGCTAATCTTTAGGGCTGGATTGGAATAAGCAATCATTGTTTCAATGTTCTGGTTTTGTTCGTTTGGCATTTTGTGTCTATCTTCTGAGCTCTTAGGTTCAGCTAAGTTTGGGTTAGAGTTAGGGTATATAACATGTGTTAGTATTCTTGAAGACAGAACAGAAGGTGAGAAGCTGAGTATTAAAATACAGCTTGATCCCAAAATCATGTAGGAACTCAGAAGGAATCCCAGAGATAACACAGTAATGCACACAAGGATATATCCACAACTGAAACATAAGCTGAAAAGGTACTAAACTTGATCTGCTATAAAGTTACTTCAAGTAAGTATACCTTGAACAATGTATTGCCTTTATGCATCAGTTTTCTCTTCTGAAAATAACCTCCCCTATGCCCATATAATGATAATTGTGATTGTAAAAACTTTGGAAAATGGAATATTAATGCAAATAATATTGTTGATTATTAAATGCCATAGATCTGCTCTCCCATTAGGCTGTTCCCAATTGCAAATATTAATATTTTTCTCAAATATATACACTTAAAATCTTTTTTCAGTCCTTTAGTTATCACTTTTACATTATTTTCATAATCTATAAAAGCAATCGTAGAAAAGGGGTCAGAATTCTGTTCTCAGTGTCCTGTGAACTTACTGCTTATTCCAACCTTTGTGCCTTCCTTGTTCATACTGTTGTATTAACTCAGCATCAACACTGTCTTAGACTCCAGTAATCCCAAAAGGACGCTTCCTTCAAGTGATAGATCAAGTATAATCTTTTCAAGACAGACTTCCCCGTATCCCTACCACTCCATACTCTCTCTGACCACACACTTCCCTGTGCTCACCACCTGGCTACACCAGTGTTTTCCAAGCTGTGTGTCATGTTCTGTTGGTGAGTTATAAAATCCATTCAGAGGGTTTCCATCAGCATTTTTGGAAAACAAGAACAGAATAAAAAATATCTGCATGCATTGCATATAAAAATTAAGTATTTTTTATAAAATATAAGTATTTTATAAAATTTAGATTGTACACACATACACAAAGATAATGTATGTGAATATTATATATTGAGTCATGATGTAAAATCCATTTCTCATTGTGGGTAAAAGACAAAAAAAAAAAAAAAGATCTGAAAGACACTTGCTATACCATGCCATTAAGTATTTGGTTTTATAGACTGTCTTTCCACTGTCTTCTTACCTCAGGGAGAGCACCGTGTATCTTCCTAAATATATTTGAAGTTATCCAAAGACTGAGAGATCATATCTTTTGACTTTTATATTTCTTCTTAATTAATATACCATCAAGAATGCTTTGCTTGCAAGTTCCATACATGTGCAAAAACAAACACATCAAACTCAAAGACCTGAAATTCTAAAATGGGGGTGTGCAGCATAATAAACACATGAAACAAATACACATTAATTGACTATTAACCTGAAAACAAAAATACCACATATATATATTTATGTGGGGTCGGGGTGATTGTATTCTGTTTTGTTTCCTTTTTCTGGAGGGGGGATGGTCCCCCCAGATCTCCAGAATATAGGGGGAGCCAGGGGAGGCTAGAATTGTCAAAGAAGGCTTCATAGGAAGCCTTTTAAAAAGGCATGAAAGTAAGAATCAGTATGGAGCATACAGAGGAGAAAGAGGAAGCCACAGAGACTCTGGGGTTTTTTGGCCAGTGTTGGAAAACAGTCGGAACAAGATGGGTCCAGTGCTCCTGTGGACACACAGCTGGTTATAGTCCAGACCTTGATAACCGACAAGGAAGCCAGAACTCACTGTACCCTCCCAATCTCCCTTTTCTGCTTTCTTTTTCCCAGTGGTACTTCATTCCTATACTCTATTTTTAAAATTTTTATTACTACATGATTTATGTTGTTTTAATGTTTGTTTGCTGTTTACTGTCTGTCTTTTCCCACTAGAATGTAAGTTTCAAGAAGGTGAGGATTTTTCTGTTGAACCTTCAGTGCCTAAAACAGTGCCTGGCACATAGTAAGTGTTTAATATCTATCTGTGGAATAAAAAAGCCTATAGAGGAGCGCCTCAATGGAATAATTTAAGCCAGACTTCAAGAAAAAAAAAGGTGCCTTCTAAAACCACATCCATATGTCCTTGTTAGACATAACACCCTTCCCCCATAGCTAGCATAATATTTAAACCAAAAGGGGATGGCTCTGTATGAGGTTAGCTTTATATAACAAGGAGCCATATGACCCCAGTATCTTCTTCAGCAATTGCATTGGCCATGGAATGATCGATTTTTACACCTGATATTTCTGATGTCTCCTCTGGAAGTGGCACTGAAATCTCAGACTTAGTGAGATTCCTTCAGAAATCTAGAATTTGGGAAATTCTAAGTTGAGGGTAAGCAGGTTTCCTAGATTTTATTGCCACCTAGGTTTTATCTTCAAGATCCCCTATGTTTCTTCCCAATTAAAGCAGCATTTTTTTTCTATCCTGCCATTCTAACGCATGATTTAACACCTTGCTTTTAGTCCTTCCTTAGGCTTTCTGCAAGATTTGACTTAGATAAGATAGCATTGGCCCTCTCTAAATGCCTCTTTTAATACTGCTCTAGTTATCTATTGCTGCCTAGCAAATGATCCCACAATTTAGCAGCTTAAAACAACAAGCATTTGTTAGCTCACAGTTTCTGTTACCCAGTAATGCGGGCGTGACTTAGCTGGGTCCTCTAGTGCAGGATCTCTCACAAGGCTGCAGTCGTGTCCACTGGGGGAGGATCCACTTTCAAACTCACTCCCAAGGCTGTTGGCAGGATTCAGTTCCTCGTGGGCTGCTGGCCCCAGGCCTCCCTCAGTTCCTGGCCACATAAGCTCCAGCATAGGGTGGCTCACAACAGGGCAGCTGGCTTCATCCAAGTGAGCAAGCCAGAGAGCACGAGAGAGCTAACAAGACAGAAGCCAGTCTTTTTTTGTAACCTAATCTCAGAAGTAACATCCATTATTTTTGCCATACTCTATTCCTCAGAAGCAAGTCACTAGGTGTAGCCCAAACACAAGGGGAGGAGATTAGGAGGGCATGAATACCAGGAGATGGGGATCCTTAAAATCCACCTTAGAAGCTACCTACCAGAAAAATGTTAATGTACTTCTTGCAACTAAATTCTAATTTTCAAGGGCTTCAAGTTTAGTTTATGAGACAAGAAGGGTGTAAAAAGGCAAGAACTTATTGTGATCCTTCCTTTCTACATAACTGTTTCAACTAATCAATCTTTGATGATCTTGGATGATTAAATTTCATGAATTTACAATAACCTTTGCAAAACATCTTTGCAACGTGTTTCAGGCCTCTGTATTTAAAGCACTATTGACTTTTAGAATAAGCACAATCAGTGTAGTACATTTCTGGATCTGAGGGTCTGCTTCAAGGATAACTGGGTTTTTTTTTCTAAGTGCTGAGACGACTGCTATGCCTGTTTCTGGAGTTAATTTTGATCGATCTTGACTAGAATTCTCCCTCAAGATTTCTCTTCCACTTTTATTTCTACTTGGAACAATTTCTACCAAGAGTATTCTGAGGAACACTAGTTATGTAAGATGTGCCTCTATTTCTGTGGTTAAATAAGTCCAGGAAACACTGTATATTTTATGAGTCACAATATGCATTTGCATAGTAAAGACTCTAAGATGTCCAGCAGTAAAGAAACCTGTTTACTCTCAAATTGGAATTTCCCAAATTTATATAATTTATAAACCCATTTACATGTAATGCCCGTTAACATTCTGAGGAACTAGAGTCCCGCTAAATACTTTTTTGGCAAATAGTGCCTTGGAACAAAAAATATCTATTTCTAGCACTAGCATTCGAGTGAGTTGATTCAACTCCAAGGAAAAAAATAGACATTGGATCCCTCTTGTAAACAACCAGGTTCTTTAGAAATCTTTTTTGGAAATATCTTTAAAACTCTATAAACTCTAACTATTATATGACATAAATGCATTATGTACTAATCCTAAGTGACGTGAACAGTTGAACATTCGCGATGGTGCTTCAATGATGCTACAATTGTTATGTTGAACAAACATTTACTATCACATGAACAATCACTTTCACCTTTAGTCCAGTAATAAGGACTACTATGTACTAGAGTTAATTTCTATTGATATTGAATAGAATTATGTCTTAAGATTTCCTCTCCTGTGGATTTTTTGTTTGTTTTGGGGGGTTTTTTGTTTGTTTGTTTTTGTTTTTTTGTTTGTTTGTTTGTTTTTGAGACAGAGTCTCGCTCTGTCACCCAAGCTAGAGTGCCGTGGCGCCTGCTTAGCTCACAGTAACTTCAAACTCCTGAGCTCAAGTAATCCTACTGCCTCAGTCTCCCAGGTAGCTGGGACTACAGTCACACACCACCACCCCTGGCTAATTTTTTCTATTTTTAGTAGAGACAGGCTCTCGCTCTTGCTCAGGCTAGTTTCAAACTCCTGAGCTCAAGTGATCCTCCCAGCTTGGCCTCCCAGAATGCTAGGATACAGGCATGAGCCATCATGCCCAGCCCTGTGGAATATTTTTTCTAAGATATTGAATGCAAACATGGTACTTCATGGATTAGAGAGGAACACAAATTTGCTACTCCTCTCTTCAAAAGGTGAAGTCTATTTCCCCTCCCCTTAAATCTGACCTGGCCTTGTGACTTGCTCTAACCAATTAGGAAAGCAGCAAAAGTGCAGTTGCTCCAATGTGGCACCCTAACTTTTGCTCTTTTCAAAGCCAGCCACCATGCTGAAAAGAAACTTGAGCCAGACTACAGAATGATGGGAGACCCCATGGAGAAGATAGCAAAGACTCCCTCCTTGACCAAACTTGAGTCAGGCTCCTCTGAGGCCTCTTTTTGACAAGGCCTGAACCTTGAATTCTGTCCTCGGCCTGCTTAGTCTACTTTTAGCAAGAATATTTCAGTTTCACAAAAGTCTCCGACTTTTGTGATCTGATCACCTTGGCCTGCCTTCAGCAAGAATCCTGTCAAATCAGTTAGCCAGAATCCCCCTCACCTTGGTGTTTCCTCTTAGTAATTTTTCATCCAGTGACCCCCCACCCTGCTCCTTGGTTATAAATTCCTACTTTTCCTTGTTGTATTTGGAATTGAGTGCAATCTCGCTCCCCTACTACAAAACCCCATTATAATAGTGTCCCTGAAGAAAGTCTGCTTCACCATTTTTAGCAAGTGTCATTAATAAAATTTTTCTTTAATAAAGGATCCTAGACACTTGGAAGATGAGAAGCCGTCTTTGATGTTCCAGCCTCAGCCAAGCTCAGTGGTTCTCATCCGGGGTAATTTTGCCCCTAGGGGACATTTAGCAATGTCTGGAGACATTTTTTGGTTGTAACTACTAGCATCTAGTAGGTAGAGGCCAGGGATGCTGCTAAACATCCTACACCACACAGGACAGCCTCCACAACAAAGAATTATCCAGCCCCCAATCTAGTGCCAAGGTTGAGAAATCCTATCCTAGCTGAATGCAGCCATATGAGTCACCACAGCTTCACCACATGGAACAGATTGCCCGGATGAGCCCAGTCAACCCACAGAATTGTGAGCAATAATAAATAGTTGCTGTTTTAAGCAACTACTGAGGTAGTTTTAGTGCTGTGCTGTTGCTAAACCAACTGGGGAGAGAAGTGGGAGGGAGCCCCAATTTGCAGCATTCCCGGTTGCCCGTGGTATAAACATTCCTACCGTGGCGACTTTCAGGCTATCAACATGAGCCACTGAATTCAAGGTTGGAAAGAGGTACCCACAACCCACAACTGGCTCTTGTGAGCCAGGGGGAGTTGGTTACATTGTAATAGACAAGGGAGACAAGATCCCATGTACAGTGTCTTTTTATTCCTGAAATTCCAGGTCTGGCCATTTCCTATGTTCTATTGGCCACCCAGTCGTCATTCTCTCCTTGTATGGTGTGGTAACATTTGCACTGAAAGCCTCTTCTTTAAATGCTGAGGCATCGATTCTTCAGTCTTCCTCACTTAGGCCATTTTTGCACCATTAAAATTGTCAAGTTGGGTTCAGTCAAGAGGCCCCCACAGGCCGGGTGCAGTGGCTCACACCTGTCATCCTAGCACTCTGGGAGGCCGAGGCAGGAGGATTGTTTGAGCTTAGGAGTTAGAGACCACCCTGAGCAAGAGCAAGACACTGTCTCTACTAAAAATAGAAAGAAGTTATATGGACAGCTAAAAATATATATATAGAAAAATTAGCCGGGCATGGTGGCGCATGCCTGTAGTCCCAGCTACTCGGGAGGCTGAGGCAGGAGGATCACTTGAGGACAGGAGTTTGAGGTTGCTGTGAGCTAGGCTGATGCCACGGCACTCTAGCCCAGCAACAGAGTGAGACTCTGTCTCAAAAAAAAAAAAAAAAAGGGAGGCTCCCACAGAGGATCACAGCATGGAGTCCACTCCAAACTAATTCTATAACACTCTCAAATTTGTAGTGCCAGATGAGTCACCACACATGGCGAATGGTCTGGTTTGGTAAAACACTGCCCTTGCTAACCTGTGGGGTTTCTTTGTAAATGAAACAACTGAACAATGACCAAAGGAGCTGGTCAAAAGTGAAAACAAGGGTGGTAAGAGTACTACCTATGTCAGGCTTGGGCCCATGCTAGAGCGTGCTTTTGTTCAGACAAAAACCTTTTCCTTCAAGATAGGGGGAATTCCTTCTAGTGCATAAAAGCAAAACATTCTTTGTTATTTCCTAAAGCAGCCACTTCTCAGGTTTCAGGGTAGATGCTGGCTTTAGTTCTATCAAGAGTTATTACTTCAAGACACAGGTTGGGCAGTCAAAAAAATAAAGAGTTATTACAGTTTTGTGGTTAGGAACCAATGTATGCAACTAGACTTCTTGGGTTTTAGTCTTGGCTTACTAGCTGTGTGATCTTGGGTAAGGTATTTCTAAAATGGGGATATTTTTTTTTTTTTTTTTTTTTGAGACAGAGTCTCACTCTGTTGCCCAGGCAAGAGTGAGTGCCGTGGCGTCAGCCTAGCTCACAGCAACCTCAAACTCCTGAGCTCAAGCGATCCTCCTGTCTCAGCCTCCCGAGTAGCTGGGACTACAGGCATGCGCCACCATGCCCGGCTAATTTTTTCTATATATATTTTTAGCTGTCCATATAATTTCTTTCTATTTTTAGTAGAGGTGGGGTCTCGCTCTTGCTCAGGCTGGTCTCGAACTCCTGAGCTCAAACGATCCGTAAAATGGGGATATTAATGGTATCTATTTCAGAGTTCAGATAGACAATGTTTGTGTGGTGTCCCCTAGCACATAGTAAGCTCTCCATAAATAATAGCTATTAATATTATTATTACCAGGAGCATTTAAAGTTTATATTCATTGCCTATTGCTACTTATCTTTCTTCCTTTTAACCGTAAATGCTATTTAACTTTCTCCATTTTAACGGTACACAAGATTTTTTTCCCTAAAAGCAGTGCTAGTTCTAGGTCAAGGATAAACTGTTTTCAACATACAACTTAAGTCTCATCCAAGAACAAACCACACCCCACTTCCTGTTACATGCAAATACGGATACCTTAAAGGGACAGTCAAAACCGGCAACCCACGCAGAATGCTAATGTTGCAACAGAGCGCACTCTGGTGTGCAAAGCTGGGAGCCAGGATGGGAGGAGATTATGAGGAACAATGCTTTGCCCAGCTTTGAAGTTGATTTGTCCAGCTATGAGAAGTTATTGTAAGTTACTAGATAAGAAATGATATGATGAAAATAATATTTGGAAGGATAATCTGACAGTAACATTCTGGATCAATTTGATAGAAAAAGTGGTGATAGGGAAGTCAGCTGGAAATGTACTTATCATTGTTGGGATGAGATCATGAGAATTTGGGATTAAGGGATTAAAAGGGGAACCAAGAGGAAAGGATGAATTAGGGAGACATTTTGAGGGAAGAAATCATAGGACTTAAAGATGAAAACCTTGATCTTAAAGAAAAGCCATCCAACCAACATATTATTCTGTTTTGACCTATACCATAAATTTCAACACTCATAAATAAATTGCTAGAATTTTCTATCCTAAAGCCCATAAAGGTAAAAGGAACCCAATATTTGCCATGTTGGTTTGTTTGCTTTAGGAACAAAATTAATCTATAAATCAAGATTTGAAAATTCTAGGTGAAATAGGGCATTTTGTTATCAAAAGACATTGGCCAGTGAGCTAAATGTCTTTTGTATGACTCTGGATTAAATCAACAATCTTAAATTGGAAACTTAATGGTTTCCTGAGATGTTTTAGATTTCAGTCTGATAAAAAAGAAATTCCAGACATTTCCTGACAAGCATTCTAGATGACTCTGTTTCCTAACCTAATATTCAAAGAGGTAAGCTTAATTCAACATGTATTTATCTCATACCAATTATGTGCAAAGCTCTGTGATAGATGGACGACAAGCATCTTTCATTTTGCTTGGTTTATAAGCCACAAAATTGTCATGAGCACAGCATCAACAGGTTAAAAAAGAAGAAACTTTAAATCTAGTTCATCTTTGTATGCTTGACTCATAAGGAATATCTTCTACCTTCTTATTTATAGATGACAACTAAATTCACAGTCTTTTCCTTTTGTCTTACCATGAAAGAGAAAACTGGCATTGCTCAAATTACCAGATGATTCCTTTCTATTTTATAATGGCAACTTCATTTAGCTTACTTCCAAAAATATTTAGTGATCATACAGTAAAGTCTGTGCCAGATCCAAGTATAAAGTGATAAAGAAACAGCCCCAGTCCACTCCCAAGGAGCTCAGAGCCTCATGAGACTAAGATGCAGATACATCTTTCTTCTCATGCCTTTCTTCAAAGGGAGTTTTAGAGGAGAAGGAAGAGAAGTACAACACAAGAAAATAAAGTCCATTAGAAACAAGTGAGAAAGAGAAGGCAAAGCGAAAGGAATGATGGGCTCATATGATAGAGGCAGGCCAATACACAAACATGATGAAAACCTACATGTATTTGCTAAGGATCCAACAGGAATTTGGCTCTAAGATTTTTAGCAATTTCTGTAAAGGGAAAAAACCTGATCAGTTACACAATCCACAGATTCCACCAGATAAAAGCAGACCAATTGCTCAAGAAAAACATACCTATTCCTGACATAAAGCCAAACAAACAAACAAGCAGCAACAACAAAAAACCTTCAAGGCTCCTCCAAAGGCAATATTATGTGATATACAGAAGAACATTTTCAGTAGTATCGTTATAGCAAATGTAATGGGGCTGTTTATTACAGCATATCTCAGTATGGGCTGATGGTTTATCACCAAAGCCCAGTTCAGAAAAGGATGTTTACAGGGGTTTACTTAAGCAGATAATTTCATTATAATGTGGTAAGTGCAGTGTTAGAAATAGGCTTAGAGTGCTATGTGATAACAGAGGGAACACAATTATGGTTTTATTATTCAAGGTTGGAGCTGAAATCTTACTGAGGAGAGATTCTGGGAACTTCTATTCTATTTCCAAAGAAAATATGCAGATTTTGTTGCAAACACCTGACTTTCTTAGAAAGCAAATATTTATTATGGATGGAATATTGTTTTCAAAAGGCTATTTTTTCACAGCAACCTTCACATGGAGAAATCAAAATAGGCCTTTAATTGAAAGATTCTAATTTTCTTTGCATTTTATATATCTTGGCTCACCCTTATTATTAAATATAATGAATGATAAATTAAGAAAATATAGTCTACCTACCTGAGGGATGAGTGCCCAAAGAACCAATGAGGATTTACAGTTATATCAAGTTTAAAGTAGGTTTCCACAGGAATCTAAGACCATAGAACAATAGGAGTTCTTTGGGGAATGGTTCTGGTTCCATGTTGGACTGTAGTTTTAAAAAGTAATACGCTCAAGAGTTATATTTCTACTGAATAATAGAAAGAGTAAAATAGAAAAGGAAGTTCTAAACATAAAATCCACACATCTGGTGTCAAAGAAAAAGTCTTAGATTTCTCATCTATTCAGTAAAAAAGGGCATTAAGATTTGCCTTGAAGCAAAAGAAAAATAGAAGGGATATATGCTTCTGTGGTTGGTTTTATGAAGGTAGTATTTTTCTTTGAGATTCAGCCAGGTATGAAAGGGAAGTAGCGCTTTCCAACTTCTAAATACCGTGACTAGCTTCCTCATCAGCAGATACAGAGGAGCCTCTATTCCCAGTGCAGGTGTGTGGCAGAAGGGACCTCCATGACAATGTGCCTGGCACTAACACCAGATAACGAAGGATAATGTCAAGTTTCCACAGATAAAAATGCACAAAATGGAAATGACTGGCACAGATGATAAATCTGAGGTCTTATGTGCCGAGAACCAGGCAGAGAGCTTCAGAAGCATTGGCATCGACTTCTCTACTTCTGAGTAGTAGTGATTATTTCCTGAGATGACAAAACCACATTAAAAATCTTTACCCAGAAGTGTCCTAGATACCAAGATTGACAACATTTTGGTGTGTCACAGAAATGTAAAGAGGGTGGATCTTTTAGCAAAAGGATCTTTTGTTTGCTGAGCACAAATGAAGTCACCCTCAGGTTTGCAGACACTTGAAGGCAGTATTAAGTGACAGGTGAGGAGGAGACGGGTGAGGTACGTTTGTATGCATAAGAGAGTGGAAAGACAGGTGGAGAAAACACCAGGAAGGAAAGGAAGCTGGAGACTGTATGAGAGGAAGGAGGAAGAAGACAGCAAGAGTCCCATCAGCTGGGCGAGGGAAGGTAATTTGGGGGAGAAAGAAGATTTGGAGGAGACCTGTCTCAGTAAATGTCTTGCCTGATAACCACTTTCTACTCACCCCAGTCTCCACAAACTCACACATACACATATAAAATCACAAGTAAAACACCAACTTCTCAACACTGGCTGTTGGGGTGGATTTTCTTCTTGGAATCAATAGTAGTGTTCAATCATAGGCTGCCATGAGAGGTGAGGCACATCCATCCTCTGTGTTTCCTGACTCTGACAAAACAGTAGGAATAACTGGAAGCCTGCTGGAATCTTTGACTTCATCTCTCTCTTGCCCACTTTATCCACCAAGGTCCCAGATCCTGTGGATTCTGCCTCCACAGGCCCTCGCGTGTAGATGTCCCTCTGTTCTACAGCCACTGCCATCTCCTCTGTGTGACCTTCCCTGACTTCTGGCAGAGTGTAGTCTCTTTCACCTCTCAAAACCCGTCACACTTTCTGTACTTCACTTATACCGCTGGGCCTGTTCAAGCTTACATTTGAATTATTTATGAAGATGCTGCATCTCTCAGTGTAGAAACAGCTATATGAGGGCCGTTTTCTTCTCAACTTTATAGATTTTAAAAAGTCTTGTACACCAGTAGTGTTAAAGAATTCTTTGTGAAAGCAAAGGAGAGAAAAGGACAAAGGGAAGGAAAAAAGAATTAGAAAGAAATGGAATGGAAAGGGAGAGAAGGGAAGGACAGGAAAGGAGTGGAAGAAATTCTGTAGTGTCTTTTCATGTGGGGTATATAATAGGCCTTCAGTACAGGTCTAATTTTATTTCTTTTCAAAATAACCTTTTCCATACCCTTTCTTTTTCCATAACCAGATCTTTATTTTCTTTGGAATGGGTGTCTCAGTTGCACCTTCTAAGAACCTAAGTCACACAGCATTTATATATATTCAGATATCAATGTTTAGCCCTGTATTTTTCTCTTACTCAAATACCTCTTCTATTTTGTTTTCTTTACAGTCAGTGTTCTTTATTCTTTTTTGATTTTTTGTTTGTTTATTTGTTGTTGGTTTTTTCTGTTTTAGAGACAGTGTCTTGCTCTGTCGCCCAGGCTGGAGTGCAGGGGCGCAATCATAGCTCACTGCAGCCTGGAACTCCTGGGCTCAAGCCATCCTCCTGCCTCAGCCTTCCGAGTAGCTGGAACTAGAGGCACGAGCCACCACACCCAGCTTATTCTTAAGATAATAGAAAAGTAGACTAAATAGTTTGGAGACTGTTCAAAATAATTTTATTTTAGTGTATATTTCATGTATCCTTCCTGAATATCTGAGGTATTTCATGAAGACTAGTATGTCACAGATGTAAAATGATTATTTTTCTCATTTCTGTGGCTAAAAAAAAATCTGACAAGAGCCCCTGCAGCTGCACTGGTTATGGTGTCAGCCTGTGGTCCCCAGCCGGGTGAGTGCCTATTAATGTCTCTGTGCCAGCTGTTGTCCCCACACGTGCAGCTGACGAGGAGAACTTCGTTTTCTCTGCAGCCGCCTCTGTTTTTGGTAAGGAATATACTTTGCTATCAGCTTTAAAATAGCTCCTAATGAGTTGAAATAAATTGTGTCTTATGTAATATGTTTTTCAGCCAAGGCACCAATGACAGACCCTTTGGGGCAACCTAACTTGCAAGGTATATACAGAGCACAGGACTTCCAGCTCTAGAGGTTTGGTGAAAAAATGTGTGTGATTTCACTTAGGCTACAATGGAAATCAATCTTCTATGAAAGTACCCTGTAATCAGGTATAATGAATAGGTAAAACATGAAACAGAAGAACACATTGGCAGGTAAGAGGTAAGGGAGACCAGGGGAACACATATTAAAGGAATCCTCCAAGACTATAAACTGGGTGATATTTTGGTTTTTTAAAATACTGACAGAGTCACCTAAGGAACTCCCATTATAATGGGAGGCTCCAGTGGAGCTCTAGTATACAGATAGGCCACACTCTTTATTTTCTCACTTTTAAGTTAGTGCCTCATCATAAATACTTACTGAATTGAACTATCTTTTAAAATCAGAAAGGTGGCAGCAACCAAAGTATTCAGTGTCAGATTTATTTTATCCAAAGATATATAATCTTATATCGAGAAGAGACCTCGCAATCCAACCCCATCAGGCACTGGAATTTCTTCTACAACATCCTAAGCAGATGATCATTTAGTCTTATCTTGACTCTAGTCTTAGTCTAAGCATTTAGAGTTAGTTTGAATTCCTCCCATGACAGTGAGCTAAGCCCTCTGTAAGGTAGTCTACTACATTATTGGACATTTTTGGTTCCCAGAAGCTTCCTTGAGATGAATCTTGCATTTCTATAATTTCTATCCATTGATCATGGCTTTGTTATCTGGAAGATGCTATATTATAATTTACGGAGAAGCCCCTAGGTAGATAGGGTGATGATTTAAAATGTCCTAGGTCCAAAGTGGAGGGAATTAAGAGAAATGAAATAAGATACATACTTTGATATTCAACAATTCTTTTTGGATCTAAGTAAATAGGATAGCTCGTTATTCTAACATATTCAAGGTGTATTCAGAGTTAGTATCTGTGACACATAAGTACAATGTGATACTTTAACTTGACTCAACTGCCATCATTTAGTTTATGTTGACCTAATTCCTGTAACCTCCCCAGCCTAAGGCCAAGCAAGTTAAAAGCTTTAGGAGCAGGGCACATCAGGGAAATAATTTTTCAAAGAATGTTTTACCAGAATATATTAGGGGGACCGAATTTATTTTCCAGTCCAATAAACTTGATGTTGAAATTGTTGCTTATAATCAGAGGCCTTGGGAGACATCTACATTGCTCCAGCCTTGGGTAGAACTTCATATTCTGCAAGCAACATCAAACTCTACCACTTCCCTTCTTCTGAGGTTCAAAGCAAGTGTCTGCCCTCATTGCAATAGTTAAGATCTTATCTTCTCTTGTTTTTCTACCTCTGATAGGCTGTCTTGGTACTTCTCATGGGCAAAATAGAAAAGTGGTTAATATTTTCTTTACTAAAGGCTCAAACTGAAAGAAGATCATCAGGAACATGCAATATCTCTCACTGTCTGCCTCTCTCTCTCTCTCTCTCTCTCTCTGTCTCTTTCTCTCACATCCACACACACACACACATGCAGCATTAGTCTCCCTGAGCCTTCAAGCCCATGAGCTATTGCATTTCTAACTCTTCTCCATCATTAGTGATGAGTAAATCACCATGTCCTCTATCTGCTTTGGGGTTTTGTAACTATAAATTTATAAAAGAGATTTGCTCATGTTAGGTAATTCATTTTTTTTTCCTCTAAACAAATTTCAAAAGGACTATATTTTAAACATTATATATTTGTTCTTTCGTAGGTTACTAATATGCTAAATTCCTTTTGGACAACAATGGGGTTTATATTTCTTTCAGCTGCTTCAAAGACTACAGCAGAATAAGCTCTGGGAAATCTGCCAGAAACATTTTTTGAATCCAAATGGCCAGGTTAATCCAGGTTATGCTGGGAAACTTTCATATATTTCATAATTGTTAAAACTGAAGATTCAATATTCAAACACAAAATAGTTATTTTTCTCTTTACCTTTTCAAGTCAGTAAAAGGTGGTTCTCACAATTTTACAACTGTTAAAACATTAAACTACATATCACCCACTTTCATAAATATTTATCTAATTTAAACCTCAAAACAAGCCTAGAGGCATTACTCTCCACATTTTTGTAAATAAGGAAACTGGCTTAAAAGGGAAGATCTGACACATGCCCAATATCCTAGGAGCTGCACTTAAATGGGTCTCATGACTTCAGAGCCCAGGCACATCTCCTACATCCCATCTATTCCAGTGATCTGTGGGTTCACCTTGGTCTGCTAATCCAAATAAAAAAGACTCTTGCATTTGCTTTCTAAATAATTATCTTCCAAACATACTAGTAAGTCCTGAAGTTTTCCAAATTGTTCTCAATCTATGGGCTGAGTAAATCAGGTCCTTTGTAGAAAATTTCCACAGATACATTGGAAGAAATTATCTCTAAGACAGGTTTCACTCTTGTGATGGTTAATTTTATGTCAACTTCACTGGGCTAGGGGAAGCCCAGATAGATGGTAAGACATTATTTCTGGTGTGTCTGTGAGGATGTCTCTGGAAGAGATTACTACTTGAATCAGTAGACTAAGTAAAGATCATCCTCACCAATGTGAGTGGGTATCATCCAATCCAGTGAGGGCCCAAATAGAACAAAAAGGCAGAGGAAGGGTGAATTCACTCTCTCTGCTTGAGTTGGGATATTCCTCTTCTCCTGCCCTCAGACGTTGGTACTCTTGGTCCTCAAGCTTCCAGACTCAGACTAGGACTTGCACCATTGGCCAGATCGTCAGGCCTTCAGACCCAGACTGAACCACACCGTCAGGTTCCCTGATTCTCCAGCTTTGTAGGCGGCAGAGTGTGAGGCGTGAGCCAATTCCCATAACAAATCTCTAAATCTATATATATTTTTTTCTATTGTTCTGTTTCTCTGGAGAACCCTGACTAATACAGCTCTAAAACTTTCATTCTGTGAGACTACATGTAACAGAAAAGCAAAGAAACATGTACTTAAATACAGACATATTAAGGTATGTGAGAGTCCTGCTTTTTATAAGACAGAGTCGCACCCTTGAACAATTATTTAAGTGACCTGAAAATTTTTTTTTAAAAAATCCCACCCTTGAACAAATATTTAAGTGATATGGGGAAAAAAAAAAAACAAAGACAACTGTGAGGGCCTCACCTTCAGAGATTATGATTTAGTTAGCCTGACAAAGGGCTCTCAAATTAAAAGTTCTTCATTCTTCAACTTCTTAAAAGTTCCCCAGGGAATTGTAATGTGCAGTCACAATTGAGAGCCGCTGATTTGGAACGTACAGGGGGGCTGTGTGGAGGGGGTTGGAGAACAGGATCCAGACAGGGGATGACTCCTCTTGAAAGTCTGCAATTCTGCTTCTGTTAAAGAAATCGCGGTCGTATTAATAAATACCATGACAGGCATCCATTGGCATTCGTCTGGGAAGGTTTATTAATGGAGACAAAGCTTAAGCAGAGTTTTGAAAGAGAACAGAGTATGATTTTATTACAAGAATAGAGGAGGCAAGATCAGATCAGGAACTTAGAAGTGTAAGAGTGAATTATGTTCGGAGCTGAACAGAGCTTTTAACTGAGAACAGTTAAAGAATACCAAGAAACGCATGATCCAAACTTTGTTTCCTCTAGGCACTCGGTAAGTAGTAATTAAATTTCATTGTAATTGAATTGAAATAATCTTAATGGAAAACCATCAAGTGGCCCAGATTGTTTTGTACTTATCACTGTATCCATTTAATCCTGGGTCTGCTCTCAAAGATTTAGAAATACTAAAACCCAGGGATTATTCTGTTCATTCTCCCTTCCCACCACATATCATCTTTCCAGCAGCACAATGAATAGAAAATACATACTATTATGTAGAAAATTAGAACTTCTACGTCTTGTTTTCAGCAGACCAAATGTCACCCTAACCCCATTCAAAGAAAATTAACTTTGAGATCTTATAAAATTTCTCAGTATCCGCAAACAATGGATGGCTCTTAAGGGTCCTTGTGATGATGGTTCCATGACCATGGGGAAAAAAATTATATTTCAATACAGTGTTTCCACTGAATTTTAGAATATAATTGTACCCTAAGAGTTATGCCTAGTTCCTTTATGAAAAATTGTAAAACATTTGTCATCCTGTTTTAAATATTACTTTATTTTAAGAGAAAGCTAAGTCAAATATGGATAGTTTATGAGATATGTGAAGAAACTATTCACTGGATAATGAATTTAAAGTGAAATTTTAATGACACCTACCTGAAAATCAAACATGACCTTCCTGTAAAATCTTCCCTTTGGCACGGTGGGATCAGCATTTATAAAGGTCAGCAAACCATAGCCCCAGCATTAAACCAAAGCACCAAGTTTTTGTGGTACCTGTCATTCACAGGTAGCCAGACATGGCAGAACAAAAGATCCTTATCATCTTTAGGTGGAAATGTCGTAAAACGTGCTGTATCCATAAGCACAGTCTGTGAGGATAGTGCACTGTCTGACCTTGCAAACACTGAAACTATCAGTTTGTCTTTAGTGCTACCATTCCTCAATCATAAATGCACTCATTCAACAAACACTTAAGGAGACTGCCCTAAGACCCAGACGCTGAACAGAACAGGTCATTCTCTCTCATAGAGTTAAGCAGGGAGAAAGTAACAATGAACAGTTAAACAAAAAAACTATAATTAAAAATTGAAATGCAAATGTTATGAAGGTAGTAAACAGTGGGTGAAATGAGAGATGAGTGAGAAGGAACCAGCCCTGCCCACAAGGAGAAGGGCACTGCACGCACAAACAAGGCTCTCGATGAGGCTGAGGAGGTCACAGGCAGGTTTTATGGGATGTCTTTTCTATTCAGCTGGGATCCTACTGTGCTGCCTGGTGCCAGGAGTTGAGACTAGCCAAGAACACCTCCTGCAGAGCCCAGACTGAGTCAGAGCCTTACTGTCTCGTGGGTGAAAACTCTTCCGCAGCAGATTCAGCTTGGCATCGTGTGTAAGCACGCATGCTCCTCTTGGCTGTGCAGGGTAAGTCCCGGGAGGGTTTTGATTGGCTTGATTTGAGCCATGTGCCCATCCTTAAACCAGTCATAATACCAGAAAAGGATGTTTCTCTAATTGCCCAAGTGTGGAGTATTTGTCTACCCCTGGAAGTAGTGGTGATTACTGAAAAAGAGGATTGTGGTTCAAGGTGAGCAATCTAAGTTACAGAGAGACTAAGTAACCACTCCCAGGTCATGCAACTACTGAGTTGAGTCCAGGGCAGTCTGACTCCAGAGACCTTAGCCATCCCTTCTGAGGCCTATACAATTTGGCAACACTTGGGCCCTGGTTCACACCTGCTAAGATGCCTATCAGACTTTTATCTGAGTCTGGGTTTCTGGCAGTATCAAAATCAAGACAAAGGGGACTAACATTTACTGGCCGCCTACCTTGTTCCAAATACTTTTTATGTATAAGGTCATTCAATCTTAAAAAACAAAACAAAACAGAACAAAAAAACCCTGCAAGGTTGGCATCATTGTTCCCCATTTACACATAAGGAATTAATGCCAGTACAGGTTTAAAAATGAGCCCATAGCCCTCTACCTAGTTCTAGAGACTGGTCCCAGACCTGGATCTGACAGATTCCAAAACATGTGCTTTTATTAAAACTTCAATTAACTGTACTATTTTTTTAAGCAAATGGTCATCTGGGTCCACTGAAATTCAGTTCTTTATTTTCATTCAGTTTCCTCCTTAATAATATCTGAATAGAATGTTTTATCTTGGAAATTAGCATATATAGAGATTAATTGAGAAGAATTCAGGCTACACTATGGATTTGCCATGCTCTTAGCTTGGGCAAATATTTGTGCCCCACTATTAATAAGGAGTAATACGCAGGGGCGGTTTCCATGCAGTTACTGCATGCTTTTTCATTAAAAGACTGGTAAGTGTTTCTAGGCACAGCTAAGTGGGGGCAGAGCCTCATCCTTGTCATGGTCCCCAGCCTTGCCCCCTCCCCAGTTCTAGACCTGACCGCACCAAATTACTATTTCGAAGTGGTTGTGACTTTGCATGATTCTCTCCCAATTTCCTTAGGCTTTTTGCCTTGGGTGACCACAGTAACTTCAGAGCTGTTATATGGCTCCTATCACTGTTGGCATTTGTGTGCATTCATACATATGTCATTCAGCACAGGCCCCTTCTCTGTCAGGTCCAGGAGATAGGACTCCTGGTTTGATCTGTGATTCTTTATTCTTTGCTCTGCCTTCTCAAAGCGGTGATCTCCCTGTGCCCACCAGGCCCTGAAGACAATCTTCCAAGGAAAGCACCTGGGCTCCAGCACCACAAGGTCCGGAACCTTTCTGGTCCTCTTTGCCCTCTGGCCCATTCTCATCACCAGCCTTGGGAGACACAGGGTCTCCTCCTGGGTGTCTTTATGGTTCACTCTGTTTCTCAGCTCTCGATGTTTCTGTTGACTTCCTGAATCTTGTGTCTCTGCTCACACCATCCTGGGAAGAGGCATTTCTACCATCCCTATGGCTTTTGGTGGGGAGGATTAAGTTCCTTAGGAATACATGACTTCTTTCTGTGGTTGCTTCCTGAATCCTTTTTGAAAAGATCTGTCTTCTTCCACAGCTTCAGGGCAAGTGACAAAAAGATCTGTACTTAATATGCAGACCTTGCAACCAGCTTTCCAACTACTTTTCCTGAAGAAAACCCTTTCAATACCTAAAGTAAAATTGTTTACTTTTTCATGTTCTGCCCCTTTGCATATAAGTTACACATTGTTATCACCACATTATAAATTATGTAACGTACCTTTTAATATATTTAACATAATTACAGTGTACTAAAAGAGCTGACCCTGCTCTTTAAATATCTAAGTTAAACTATAAAATATAGACTGGAATTTGGGGGCTGATAGTAAACACCATTTTCCTGTTATTTTATCATAAGATATTTATAAATGCTCTGATAATATATTGGCATATGCTTATTAATGCCATTTCCTCCAAAAATGAACTCTTTAAAAATTTAAACAGAAGTCCAACAAAATTTCACATTGTGGCTAAAAATAAAAGGAATAGCTTACATTCAATGAGCATTTACTATGTGCCATGTTCTGAACTAAGTTCTTTGCAGACAATTATCTCATTTAGTTCCTCAATAACCGTAAGAGACTGATACTATAATAATAATTGCCAGGGAGCTAGCTGAAGCTCAGAGGAGTTAAATAACCTTAAATAACTTTAGAGTCTCAGAGCTAGGCCACCATGGAGCTTGGTCATAACTACCATAACCGTCACATGATATTGCCTCCCCAAACTAGATAAAGATAAAAATTATGTGTGTGTATATATGTGTGTGTGTGTGTGTGTGTGTGTGTCTGAGAGAAAGAGAGAGAGGAAGGGAGAGAGAGAATGAATCAGAGTCCCAGAACATAACAAACCACAGGGTCTCACCAGAATAGTTTACGGGGGAGAAACCCTCATTCTGGATTCAAAACACTTACATATAGTAAGCTTAAAAATATGCTGGTATTTTTGTTTTACATAACCCATCATTTATATAGTTTTACACTGTTACAAAATTTCTTAAGACAGAGTACTAACAATCAGATTTGTTTCGATTATTTAAATGTGGTCCACAAAAAACAAACAGCAAATGAGTCAGCTAATTCCTTATGTCCAAATCGTGTATTAATGGTAAGGTGCCCGGAAAGTTGAATTAAGTTTTTTTTTTTTTTTCAGTCTACAAAATTACCATTTGGTTCATTGCCACTTCAGAGTGACAAATAGGCAACCACTCTACCCAGATTTCATTGAAAAGAGGGTTGTGATGTTAATAATAGCATTAGCAGTGAGTCATTGTGGCAGAAGCAAGAGCAGCAGCAGCAATCATGATACTATATTTATTACATGGGGATGGTGTTATTAAGGCTACAAAACCAGAACATGGCACATTCATCTCATCATTTTGCCATCTATCTGGAAAGAAGTGAATGACTCCTGTTCAGCCCCAGAGTAAGTCCAGGAAGTTCTAATTTGCCCCTAGACTGATGGAAAAGTGATAGGGTATGTTTAATCCCTTTCCCATTTTGCCATTTCAATCAATACTGGCCCTGGAGAATTGCATTGTTACAATCTGTGTCACCTACCCTGGCTGAAGGTCTTGGGTGCATCAACCACCGCATGCTGCCATGCACAAAAATTACCTTTGAGTATATAAAGGGGCTCTGGAATTTTCCCAAAACTCACACACCTTAAGTTATAGGACTCAAGGCCTTCTAACTGTATGCCAAGAGCTCTTAAATTAACATCATTGAGACTCACAGTGAACTTCCTAATCAAAGTAGACACTCTTTCATAAACCTTGTAATAGCGACTGTAGGTTGGCTAGCTCAACATGCAACCCCTTCTCCTTCTGGTTGGTAAGACTAGAAACCTAAAAATGAGCCCTTCCAAAGCTCCCTTACAGCTAGGGTTCTGGACGTGAATGGTATTCTGCCCAGTAGATGCTATCTTGTGAGGAGAAGATAGAAGTGAGGCAGAGGCCATATTGCTGCCAATGTTTTGATCTTTTTTTTTTTTCCTGCAGCAATATTCCAGGGCCTGTTCTCAGCTTCCTGGGTGTCGAGGGCAGTTGAAGTGGCAATGGTCATGTCTTGATTCTCGCTTTCTGACCACTGGAACACAGCTGCAAAGCTACGTTCTTGAACTCATGGCTCTAGCAGCAGTCTGTGGAAGAGGACCTCCCCAGGGTGTCAGTTCCAAGATTCTTGGACCTTTAAAGCAACCCCAGTTGCTCTAATCTTGCATCAACAGGGGCAGCTGTAAGAGTTGTCTGCTGCAGGGAGTGCACACTCTCCAGCACCCGCTCAGATGCAACCAGTGAGGCTAGTGGACCAAGAGAGCAAAGGCATGAGCTGTGGAGGACAGTAGACAGGAACATTCCTTCCAGGAAGCAGATCCAGGGTCTAATCAGGGTTCTCCCTTCATTGCCAGGGTACAAATTTTCCCTATTCCTACCTAGTGGGAATTCACAAGTCCTGCTAACCAGTGACCAACATGTGCTTCTCATTCTTCTCTTTTCTAAATGAAAGTATGTATTGAAGTTACCCTGTTTCTACTTCTCCATCGTATCTTGGGCATGGGGTGGAGGGCAGAACACTTTTCTATTCATTTATGAGCCAGAAAATCAAATGATCCACTTCCAGCCTTGCTGGAGAGTCCTGCACATCACCCAGGGATCGTGGACTTTGAGCTGGTTGCGGTACCTGGAAGGGTGTTTGGGTTGTGTCCTCCTTTAGGGATGGAGTGAATATGTTCAATGTGTGGGAAGAAGAATGTGCATATTTGGAAAGCAAGAGGGGAGAAACATGGCAGAGACTAATTGTCCACTAAAATTCGTTTTTCCCTTTAAGGATAGAACTCCCGAGTACTAGGGAACATATGACTGGCAAAGTAACAAATATCTCTCTCAGCAGCCCCTACGGTTAGTTTAGTGTTGTCATCTTACTAAATTCTGGCCAAGAGGATGTGAGAGAGTGATTTTCGTCTCTTCAGAGTGGCGCCCCCAAAAGGAAGGTGTGTGCACTGCCTGCCCTCCCCCGCCCCGCTGTGTGGGAGATGACGAGCTCTGGGGAAGAGAAGACACTTATTGAGGGTGGCAGAGCCCCCCGCTGGAACTGACCTGATGAATCCTGGACTGTTAGTGACAGACTTAAGACTGTTGTCTCATTCAAAGCATTGTATATTTGGGTTGCTTTGCTGTTAATCTTATCTTGTACTGTAACATCTGTTTTATTATGCCAATGCAGAACCAAATAGAAAAGTTAATGATAGCTAAACCTAGGGCACAATCTAGCCAAACTAGAGATAGAAATTAGAAGCACATATAATAACTACCAGTTATTAGTGTTTATAACTCCTGGGACCTTGCACTTGTGTGGTGAGTGTGGTGATCCCTAAGACGTCTTCATTTCCATCTCCTCCTCTCTCTTTTCAGATGCTGGTGTCCTCGTGATCTTCCCACTGTTCCCTTCTCTGTATATAGATGGGGAATAGAAGACAGCTTCCACATGGCGAGCACTTTCTCCATGCCTAACACTTTGCTAAGCACTTTATATGATGCAAGGTAGACAGTATTATCATCACTATTTCTCAGATGAGAAAAGTGCAGCTCCAAGTTGCTTAATAATTTCACTTAAAGTTACTTATCTAGTAACTGATGGGACCCGGCTAAAACTCAGAACTCTGACTTTAAAACTTAGCGATATACAATTCTATATAGCTCTATTAGAATAATTTCAGTTGTCACTGGGTTGGATAGAAAAGTGAGTTTCCTATTTGTGTTCTTTGTGGAGCCCCTGAATCAGGGCACATAAATATTTACACATTTCAGGAAGCGCATGAACACTTCAGCTTTTGGGGGGACTTTAAGTTAATGTGGTAATGATGCCAATATAATGCAAGTGACATTGGTGGCTTTTTTCTTGCATTAATTATTAAACACTTTAGGTATTTTCCATTTTATTATGTTCTCTCTTTCCTTTAGGAGCATCTAGTGTTTTCATCCTGCAGATTTATTGAAGAGAGCATAGCAACCTAATGAAATTGGTTTTATCATAGCCCAATCTTAAATAAAAATTAAACAAAATAGAATAGACTACACTAAGAAATAAAATATCAGAATACACTGTACACAATATAGGTAAGCATTATTTGGGGAAAATATTGGAATGGGGTGTGTGTGTGTTTGTGTATAGAGAGAGAGAGAGAGAATTTTCTAGGGCTGCCATAACTAAGTATTACTATTACAAACTGAGTGGTGTTGGCAGGGCCATGTTCTCTCTGAAGGCTCTAGAAGAGTCTTGCCTCTTCCTGGCTTCTGGAGGGTTGCTGGAAATCCTTGATTTTTCTTGGCTGGCAGCTGTATAACTTCAACCTCTGTTCCCACCTTCACATGGCCTTCCTCCTTATGTGTACCTCTGCCTCTGTGTCTCTTTTCCTCTTCTTATAAGGACTACAATCATATTAGATTAAGGGTCCACCCTATTCCAATATGACTTCATCTTAACTAATTAGATCTGCAACAACCCTATTTCCAAATGAAGTCACATTCCGAGATTCCAGGTGAATGTGCATTTTGGGGAGACTATTCAACCCAGTTTAAAAAAATTCATATATATGTAAAATATAGTGTGTGTGAGTACTGAGTCAATAAAAAATATATTTCTTGCTGGGGGTCGTGATCACAAATATGAAATCCTTTGATTCTAGTTGAAAGGGGTATGGGATCCCCTTGTCACAATACCAGCAAACTACTACAACACACGCTGAACATGTTAAGTCCCAAGTGGATGCCATGTAGACAAGTGACCTGAGCCATGCGTAGGGTCAACATAACACCCACTCTTTTAGAATGCCTGACATCCTTCTGCAGACACCTGTGCAAGCTCCTCCTAACCTGTTCTCATGCCTTTGGGTGTCACACTCAGTCTTAGGCCTGGAGTTCCCATTGTGGAGTGGCATCCATGGAGGTCCTGGATCCCCCTCTCTGGCTACTCTGGTTAGTCCTCATGGTCTCAGAATGCCTTCAGGACAGCTCTTGAGGTGGCCCAAGAGAGCTAGTGTGGGTGGGGGAGGTGGGGGCCTGGTGCTGGGAGCATGTAAAAGGGCAGCAGCTTCCATGTATGATAATGGGATATGGTAGTCGTTTTCAAACTACGTTTTGCTCCACAACCTTAAAAAATTTATTATAATTTTAAATACTTTCAATGGATATCATTTCCAGTGTGCATTGTTCTTTTAAAAGTTGCCAACGGAGGACAGGCGCAGTGGCTCACAACTGTAATCCCAGCACTTTTGAAGGTCAAGGCAGGAGAATCCCTTGAGGCCAGGAGTTTGAGGCTACAGTTGCAGTGAGCTATGATCGGGCCACTGCACTCCAGCCTGGGTGACAGAGTGAGACCCTGTCTCAAAAAAAAAAAAAAAAAAAAAAAGTAGTCAATGGAATCTAAATATCCTAGCAGTTTAATACCCACAAGTATCTGTTTTTAAAAGATCTGAGCAAGAAGTTCCTTTTAGCAGTCAAAAATTTTACTTTGTCTCTTGCTAACTCCATTCTACTCCTCGACATAAATTTATCCAAATGTGTAGTACAATTCTATGCCTGAAAATCTTTTATAGATCACCATATTATATTATCTGCACGATTGTGTATATACATTGAAAATTTTTTATGTGCTCATAATGCTCTAGCCCTTAACATTTTCTGTCATTGCAATTACTAGTACACAGCTGATCAAAACAGCATTAGAATGCTGACACTTTTGACAGATAATTATTAAACAAAAAAGCAATTTTTTGTTGAAAGTGCAGCTCTTAATGAAATGAGTGATGCTTTGTTTATAAAACATGGTGCATATATCTACCCATAAATATTATTTATCACTAATATGAAAATGATTTGGCATAATATTTGCTCCCATGTTTTCATTTTATAAATGTAAGGGTTAAGAAGTCTTGCTTACATAAATAAATATATGGGGATAGAAAAAGTTTTGCTGAAATGAAGCCACTCAATTCTTTGAACTCTTTCTAAATTTTATGTCAAAAATCACCTAGTGATTTGTCATAACATTATTTTTCATGTTCTATCAAATGACAACTTGATTAGGCTTCCCTTCAGTTTTGTTGGAAGAAAAGAATTGGAAACCACCTGGCTTGCAAAAGAATGTTTTTCTCCAAGAAAGCTTTGCCAAGACTTATCAAATGACTATTAATTATATATGTTACTTTTTACTTACAGTATTTTCTAAAGTAAGATATATTCAAAGGACTTGGGAAAATAAGAATTCTTCATTTTAATGTACTTTAGCCAACTCAAAATTTTTAATAAGATTATTTCTATCTTATCACGTTTTTAATCTGTTGTGTGTCAAAACTTCATTGAGCTAAGAAAACAGATTTAGCTCTGAATCTGTGGAAAATGTTTACCATCTAACCTAACTGGAAAGACAGTCATATCAGGCTTACTTTCTTCAGAAAACTCTGACTTTAGTTTCCAATTCGAGAAAATATGCTAATATTGATTTTAAGGAACATTATGAAAACCATTGAAAAATAAATTATAAAGCACATTTCATAAAATAGATTGCTAAAAGCAGTAAAATCAAGATTAATGTAGAGGTAATGTAACTAATTTTCCTATTTTTATAATAAGTTACAAAACAAGAACACAAAGCTGTTTCTTACCACAAATCTATAATTAAGTGATGTAATATAAAATTCTGATTGAGTGGAGGTCAATTTTCCTCCTTAAAGTGGGAGAAGAGTTTGGGGACAGTGGGTCAGAGTAAACGACCTTCACAAACATGGCGGTCAATTCTCAGACAGATCAATTTAAGTAAGAGTATGTACAGGATTTGAGAACCTAGAAATTGATTCCCTTAAAATTATCTCTGCTCATATGATCCTTGGAAAGTTTTCACATACCCACAGGAGTACTCCAGTTTGAAGACTGCTGGTATCAAGAACCAAATCACCAACCTGCTTTGACATCTAAAAAAACAGGCACATAATGAGTAACAATTATTATTACGCTGAGAAGGGCCAACTGTCATTTATAGGCCAAAGATACCCCAAATTATCATCAGTCATGCTTTTTCAACTGAATATCTCAGCTGGCTGACTCACAGTAACCTCAAAGGCAACTGAATTCATAACTGAATCATTGCTTTTCCGCTGAGACCTGCTACTCCTCCTGTATTTCCTGTCTCAGGGCAGAAAGCTAGCATCCACCTAATGACCTGTGGAAAACACTTTTGTTGTCCATTCAATATGCATTCTTCACTAACAGAACTACTATGTAATTCAGAAAGGCAATCTACCCAGCTTTAAAACTTCCTTGCAAATATATACAATTTCTATTTTTAAAAGATAATAAAGCAAACAAATAAAGACATTTGTATAAAAAAGAACCTCCTTACCTCCCTTGCAACCAGGGGTAGCTATACAAATGCTATTCTGGCTAATGCATATCAAAGATTTTTTTTTTTTTTTTTTTTTTTAAGAGACAGTGTTTTGCTCTGTTGCCCAGGCAGGAGTGCAGTGGTGTGATCATAGCTCCCTGCAGCCTGGAACTCCTGAGCTCAAGCGATCTTTCCACCTCGGCCTCCCAGAGTGCTAGGATTACAGGCGTGAACCACCGCGCCCGGCCTGAGTGCACATAGTTTTAAGGAAATCATATTCTTACTTAAAATTGATCTGCCTGAGAACTGGCCACCATGTTTATGAAGGTTCTTCATTCTGACACTCACTTTCCCAAAAGTCCTTCTCCCAGTTTAAGAAGAAAGACAGACCCTCACTCAGCCAGAATTTCATATTACATTACTTAACACATTAACAGCCTTGTGAGTTGTATTTAACTCACACTAGTTTTGAGCCCAGGGCCTCGTGAAGCATATGTAACTCACAGGTCTGCTTACCTTGGGAGCCATGGTGTACAGGCAACTCATGCTGCAACACTGTAGCATATACGTTAGGTGATGGGTGGCCCCTGGGCAAAACCCTACTGCTGGTTCATGAAAATCTTATTTGTTGATGTTCTTTTTTTTTTTTTTTTTTTTTTTTTTTTTGAGACAGAGTCTTGCTCTGTCGCCTGGACTAGAGTGCAGTGATGTCAGCCTAGCTCACAGCAACCTCAAACTCCTGGGCTCAAGCAATCCTCCTGTCACAGCCTCCCGAGTAGCTGGGACTACAGGCATGCACCACCATGCTCAGCTAGTTTTTTCTATTTTTAGTAGAGATGGGGTCTTGCTCTTGTTCAGGCTGGTCTCAAACTCTTGAGCTCAAGTGATCCTCCCGCCTCGGCCTCCTAGAGTGCTAGGATGTTCTTATTGTTACAATTAATATTGACAATTTAATTGCATATAACTCACACACAGAAAACAATAAAAAATAAAAAATTTTTCATTAAATTAGAAAGGCTCATTTTTTCTAAGTTTTTATTCTATTTTAGTAATGAAACACCATGGCCCCAAGGAAAAAAAATTTTTTTGTAGTGTGGTAGTCAATGTGTTAATTACAGATCTATATTACTTGAGAAATGTGAAATTTTATGAACCTACTAATTTCATGAATTTATGAATATATGACAATAAATATATTAATTTAAACCTAAACGATACCATAAATTAATCCCATTATGACTGACATAATTGTGGATTTCATAACTTTGCTGTGTTAAAAATAAAATCAGATCAAATTTAAAAATTGTATCTGGGGAAGGTTCAAGTATTCCCTTTATCATATAGTTCATTGTTGTTAACAGAGAACATTTTCTATCACTGGCACAATTTCACTGGAAATCATGTGCAGTGTGTGCATACACTTTGGATGTTTGATTTATTAGAATTTTTTTGTAAAAGGCAACTCTCACAAAAAATATTGTCCTGTTTTCCTTACATGTTTTCCCCCTTAAGCCATGGCTTTCTTTGCTTTATTGAGCAATAATAGATGAAAAATATTAAAAATTGTGGAAGTTTATTGTCCATACAAAAGAACAGTTGAAGAACCAGGAGACCTCAAACCAAACATAGTAAGAAGCCCCACTCACAGCAGTTGCAGAACAGATATAAAGCATAAAGTAGGAAGTATTTTGACCTTTTTTAATTGGCTGTTATACATAAACATTCTTTTCCAGGCAAGCAGAACTGCTTAAGCTGATTTGTCTGTAGCTAATTGGTTCAGTTTCGCTGAATCATGTTGATAAGGGTATAAAGCTTACATTTTGTGTTCCATTTATGATTAGAGCTAGCATTTTGGGAAAATCAGGATGACTTAAATTCTGGCTACATGGCTATGGGTAAATGGCCTTGAGGTATATCTAAACTGTGGCCTCTGATTTTTATTTTTCTTTAACAGCTGAAATTAATGTTTTCATGGAAGCTAATGGTAAGATAGAATCAGCCCAGTAATTTCTAAAAATTGCCTATTAGACTAGTGTCATTATTTTGTGTGTCTTATTAGCACTGCTGTTAATTTTTTATAGTGAACGGTGCCTGGGTGGTTACCTGTCTATTAATTTGCTTTATGTAGGGTCTAACAACAGCTCCATCAATATGTCAGCATTTAATAAACACCTAGAGAAGATAATTATATACTAACAATGTCAATTGTCCATTTAATCATTACAGTACAGACAGCATAATGCTTTATGTGTCGATTGTGTACTCAGAGTTGAGAAGAGATAGTGATGCCCAGATTTTTGTTTGACTCTATGAAAATAATCACTGAGTTTGAAACATCTGGCTAGTCTTTGTTTTTCTATAATATACAATGATTAGTAACTATTTTTAAAGGCTCTTTCTATAATGCCTAAAACCCCTAGTATGATATACCAATAAAAAAAAGAAGATGGGACTTGAAACTTATTTCCTTAGTTTGCTGGACATTTATTTTTAATTAACATATAATTCATGTTATATTATAACACACCTGCAAAAATGGACAGCTCACAATGCTCCAGGAGTGTGGTATGAGATATATAAAGAGGATAAAGGCATCTGCCCTTGCCCCTCAGCACAAATAATATGAAACTGAGTCTCATCAAGTGGCTTTAGAAGGGGCTTCTTCTTCCCATGCTATACAGAACTTTCTCTTCTTCCTTCTTTCTTCCAAAGAGGGCCACAGCCCAGTGTCCGCTTTGCCATCGTTCAACCTCCCCACTAAGCACAGTCTTCTGCTTTTCATCCCCATCCAGTGCCTGTTTGGAAACAGAGTCTGCAGGGTTGTTTGAAAGTGGGAGAAATGGGAGGAAGAAGTAGAATGAAGTGGACCAGAAAGGAAGACGGGCCAAAAAGGGGGAACAAGAGAGAATCCTCCCCTTGCCAAATCTTTCTCCCCGTTCACCGTTTTTATGAAGAAATGTGACTCTCAAAGAGTGAGAAAGGGCTGGAAAAGGAGGGGAAACTGCTCCGGGCTCCCCCTCTCCTACCCTATCTTTCAGGCCCGAATCCCAGAGCCCCAGCTCCAAACACCGTCCCAGAGCCCTGGCCGCCCAGCCTTGTGCCACTAAGGATGAAACTGCATCAGGAGGTCAGAGGCAGGAAGACCTGCTCTCACTGCCCTGTCGGTGAGCAAACTTGCAGCCAGCATGATAGGAAGGAGGGCTCAATAGCGATAGAGAAAGAGAGGGAGAGGGAGAAAAAAGAGACAGAGAGGAAAGGGAGAAGAGGAAGGAAAACGGAAGAAAGAAAGGGAAGCAGCGAGGGAAGGAAGTGGCACAGGAAAGTAATTTCCAGTTGGGAATCACTTGGAGTCCAAGTGGGTCCTTGGCTTGGCATGAGGAAGAGTTCAGAAGCGAGCTGACAGTGTAAAGCAAAAGCAAACTTTACTTAGGAAATATAGAAGATCTACTCCACAGAGTAGAGGCTAGTTCCCCCTGCTGAGAGCAGTACCTTTGCGGGGGTCTTTTTTTTGTGTTTTTTTTTTTTTTTTAATTTAAGCACTGGCTTAATCCTAGGCTAAGTAGGGGAGGAACATTCATGTTATTTCTTGGAAAGGGGAGATGATTTCCTAAAACTGGGAACCCTCCCCTTTCTTTACTTTATAAGGTCCCTCCCTCCCAGAACTGGCATGGTGTTGGTGGGAGTTTCTTCTCGCATGCTCATGTGTTATAACTTGGGTATTCATATAAGGAGCTGCAAGGTTAAGCAGCAGCCAATTTCCTTGCCATCTTGGTTTTGACCAGTCTTAACTTGTTCTGTCACCACATCCTGTCTTTGATCAGGGTGGTTAGGGGCTTTGTGACTCTGTGTTAAACAGTGCCTGCTGGTTCCCTGTCTCAGAAGGAAGGAAAGAAGGAAGGAAGGAAGAGAAGGAGGAAGAGAGAAAGGAAGATAGGTAGGCAGGCGGGCAGGGAAGGGAAGGAAGGACAGGAATCCCCAAGGAATTAAGGAATTAAGTCATCTTCTTCCAGCCACTGTAGAAAAGGATTTGGCAACTCATGTGCTGGGCGGCATGTGTCCCTTGGAGCAGGGGCTACTATGTAGGCTGTATCGTCTTGGCTGGCAGGAAGATAGAAGTAAAGGCCTTAAAGCCCAATGGTACACACTGGGTCTGTGACAGTAGCCCTAGCAAGGTGACAGCTACAAGCTCTCTGTGACAGAGGTCACAAGTCAAATGCCTACAGGGCCAGGATGGTAACATGACAGTGAAGCTGGCCAGGGGGTGGTTCTGGTGACCTGGGGAGTCCAAGCCACGGCTGTCATTACCCTCTTCCCGCCAGATCTCCTGTTTTATTTTTTAAGAGAACCCTGGAGTCTATGTTTTTTTGAGAAATCTCCTGATTTTTACATGTCAACAAATAATTCTTATTGTTTTTAAACATGTGGATCAAAATGAAGTACGTCTGTGGGCCAGATGTAATCCATATGTCCATTTGTCAGTAAACACTTTTTTTCTGTTCATATAACTTTGTGGCAAAAGCACCTGATTACCCACTTCTGATATTTTCAGGAAGTCTGGGAAAGGGGAGGAGGTAATCAGGAAATTAATTATGAAAAGAATTACCTAAGGAAATTGTTAAAATTACACAAATGGAGCTACTATCTAGGTTTTTGTGCACACCTGGGAACATAATGACCACCATTTATAACATTATGTGGGGGGAAAAACATGTTTCAAAGTTCTAATAACAGCAACGAAAAGAAACAACCTTTTAGAATTCAACCCCTTCATTGACTAAAGGATGCTTTTATATCTAGTATTTTGATAAGAGAGGGTTTTCTATGAGATATGATCTAATAAGATTTCTGGAGAATTCCTGAAGACTTAGCTAGTTATCTGATGTTCTTGATATAACATAAATATCTGGTCTCCTTTATAACTAAGATACTTCAGCCAAGATTAGTATCATTGCCTGTGGCCCATGCAACACTAAACCGTAAGATCAAATATCACTTGGAACAGGACATAAATACCATCCAGAAGATTGATATGTTCTGACTAAATATATAGTCAGGGCCATTTCAGATGAGTACAAAGCTATCTTTAAGCAGGATTTATAGACACTGTGTTGGTTAATTTTGTGTGTCAACATGGCTAGGCTATGGTTCCCAAATAGATCTTGCTGTGAAGGTATTTTTTAGATGTTATTCATATTTATAATCATTTGGCTTTAAATAAAGAAATTGCCTTCTATGATGTATATGGGTCTCATCCAATCAGTTGAAGGGCTTAAGAGCAAAAAAAAAAAAGGGGGGGGTTCCCAGAGAAAAAGGAATTCTGCCTTGAAATTGTTAGAATTCCTGCCTGAGTTTCCAGCCTGCATGTCTGCCCTAGAAATTTCAGACTTACCAGCCCCCACAATCATATGAGCCAATTATATATATATAATCTTACTGGTACCCTTTCTTCCCATCAGCCTCTCCCAACTGTTTAGCACTCTAAAGCATCATTTCTTTAGTGTAAGGCTTTTATCTCTGATAAAATGCAAATATGGTAAAGTTAACACTCTATCATGTGGCTGTTTTCATGTTGCATTACAAGTTCTAATTCTACCATTGGCTGTGTCTCTTAGTCTACAAGGAAATAAGAGCAAAGGAACTAATATTTATTCAGCAGACACTTTTTATATTTTAATCAACAAACTTCTGAAGTAAGCATTATTTTTGTTATTATCTCCATTGTTACAGAGAATAAAATCATCTCTAGTGCACATATCATATATGTACAGCTTTATGAATCTCCATAGTACAAGCACACTTGTGTAGCCAGCACCTAGATCAAGAAACAGAATGTAGGCTGGGCGTGGTGGCTCACGCCTCCTAGAACTCTGGGAGATCAAAGCAGGAGGATCGCTTGAGCTCAGGAGTTCCAGACCAGCCGAAGCAAGAGCGAGATCCCGTCTCTACTAAAAATAGAAAAACTAGCCCGGTGTCATGGTGCATGCCTGTAGTCCCAGCTACTTGGGAGGCTGAGGCAGGAGGATTGTTTGAGCCCAGGAGTTTGAGGTTGCTGTGAGCTAGGCTGATACCATGGCATTCTAGCCTGGGCAACAGAGTGAGACTCTATCTCAAAAAAGAAAAAAAAAAAAAAAGAAACAGAACATAAGCAGCACCCCGAATTTGTCCCTGAGTATTACATTGCATATATGTACATATAAACATGTATGTGTGCATGTATATGAATGTATGTCTATGCATGTAAATATAGCTACAAACACATAAAACCTGCATTTTAATAAGATCCTCAGATGTATGTAGCCACCACTCAGATCAAGATACAAAACATTTTCAGCACCCAAGAAAACCTCCCTTAAGTCTGTTCTAGTCACTGTCTCCTCTCGAAGGTATCCACACTCTTGACTTCCAACAGCAAAGGTGAGTTATGCTTGTTTTTATACTCTATATTAAATTAAATGGACTCATACAATGCACACTCTTTTGGATCCAGCTTTTTTCCTTCAAACTTTATCACTGTAAGATTCACCCACGTTGTTAACATAAAATTGCAGTTCATTAATGTCAGATTCAGAGACTGTAAAGCATCACTTAAACTGTATAAATTATTTGACCACAATCACACACATGCAGCTACAGTAAGCAGCAGAGCCATGATTCAAACCTAGGAGTGTCACATTCCAAAGCCCATGCCTTTTTTCTGCTGTACCAATGTTTCCAAAAATAGTATATGTGAAATAATTTTATGTGATACTTGGGTCAAGAGTAATAGTTATGCTTTTATTTTAATGTGTATTAGGAAAAAATAACTAGTATATCAAACCCTTAATAGACGTTCCTTTTTAAAAATAGATATCGTTCAAAATCTAAACATATGTCTACCCCCGACCCAGCAACCTACTCGTATGTACATATCCACCAAAAAATAAACATAAGTACAAGTTTCATTCATAAAAAAGTGTAAACAGTCTAAATAGTCATCAACAATAAAATGTATAAATAAATAATGGGATGCAACATATTAACAACAGCAAAAAACCCCAACAAACTACTGCTATGTCCAACAACATGAACAAACCTCTCAGACATCATGATGAGCAAGGATGGCAAACACAAAAGAATACATGCTATAAGCTTCCATTTTTACAAAGTTCAAGAAGAAGCAAAACTAATGTGTGGTGATAGATGTCAGAACAGCGGTTATTTGAAGGGGTGATATTCACAGGGAAGGGGCACAAGGAAGCATTCTGGGGCTAGAAGTGTTTTCTGTCTTGATATGGGTGGTAGTCATCTTTGTGTGTGTGTGTGTGTACATATATATAGTGTAAATATTCATGGAGCTGTATACATAGACTTAAGCACTTTATCAAATATTCTAGAAAAATCAATACAATTTGAAATAAATAAATGCATTTTTATTCTCAAAAGGTGAATCTATTTAATCAAAAATTTTTAATTAAGAATAATTCCAGTGTTCCATGAATATTGCTAATAACCCGGAAGTTGGGAGTGACTTTATAAAAGACATGTGGGACATGTCATCTGTAGCAGCCTCTAGCAACAGCAATGTCTGGGGAAGGGAAAGGAGAGACAGACTCAGTTCTCAAATTGTCGTCCAGGGGCCAGCAGTGTTGGCATCGTCTAAGAGATTTTTATTTATTTATTTTTCTTGAGACAGAGTCTCACTCTGTTACCCGGGCTAGAGTGCCATGGCATCAGCCTAGCTCACAGCAACCTCAAACTCCTGGGCTCAAGCAATCCTCCTGCCTCAGCCTCCCGAGTAGCTGGGACTACAGGCATGTGCCACCATGCCCGGCTAATTTTTTCTGTATATGTTTTTAGTTGTCCATATAATTTCTTTCTATTTTTAGTAGAGACGGGGTCTCGCTCTTGCTCAGGCTGGTCTCGAACTCCTGAGTTCAAACAATCCGCCCTCCTCGGCCTCCCAGAGTGCTAGGATTACAGGTGTGAGCCAGCGCACCCAGCTGCCTAGGAGATTTTTACATCTACAGTATTTTGTGGCTCACTCCAAACCTACTGAAATAGAATCTGCAGTTTACAAGATCCTCAGTTAATTTATATGCCCTGGATAGAAAACAAAAGCACTCATAGAGACAATAGTAACACTCATAGTTTCACATGCATCGATTTTATCTTCCTAACTAGACTGTAAACTTCTTGAGGACAGTATAGAAGAGTGTTGGGAGCTCAGATCCCCAGTTATGCTACTTCCCAGCGGAGTAAATTTGAGAAGTTAATAGATTGATTCCCTCAGGCTCAGAATATAAAGTAGGAATAATAAAAACAATTTTTTTATACACAGTCTCACTGTGTCGCCCAGACTGGAGGATAGTGGCATGATCATAGCTCACTGTAGCCTTGAACTCCTGGGCTCAAGGGATCCTCCTGCCTCAGACTCCTGAGTAATTGGGACTACAGACACGTACCACGATGCCTGGCTTATTTTTCTATCTTTTGCAGAGAAGGAGTCTAGCTCTTGCTCAAGCTGGTCTCAAATTCCTGGCCTCAAGTGATCCCCTCACCTCGGCCTCTCAAAGTGCTAGGATTACAGGCCAGAGCCACCACCCACAGCTATAACACTGTTATTATTAACATGTACTTCTTGGGTAAAGATTGAATAAAATAATGTATATAAAGTGTTTAATACATTGCCAAGTACACAGTAAAAGGTTAATAAATGTTAGCCATTATTATTACCTTTATCCATGGTAAATGAGGTGAAGGGCATTTGTTCATTTAGTCAACAAATTTTATTTAGCACCTACTATGTGCCTGGCATTGTTTTAAACACAGGGAGCACAAGTTTGAGCAAAACAGACCAAAAAAAAGCCCTGCATTGTTGGGGACCCTGTTCTGGTGTGAAGGGTGGTAATTGTGTAGCAGATGAGACACTCAGGAAAGGAATACAGAAGACTGTCAGGAAAATCTCCTAATTGAGTCCTGAGGTATCTGGCACCACTGTGTACTGATTTTTCCTCCCAGATGGGCTGTGACCACCGTTAGTGAAAGGAGTGTGCCAAGATCTTTTCACACCTTCCCTGGAGACAGACTGCACCAATGAATGAGAAAATGTAGCACCTGCAAATCTCTTGCTTAAAAAATTCTTTTTAAGGAAATCTTTCTTGTCCTTTTGATATTTGTGTCTCTATAAATAAACTGGGAAGAAACATCTCCATTTGTATCTAAAATAATGATAGAATGTCCCATGGGCCCATGATTTCTGCCCCAGGGGAGGTGATAACAGGGCTTGTCCTCCTCCCCTCACACCTGGAACAGTTGCCCAGGTGGGCAAAACTACTCCGTGTCCACCCTCTCTCTAAACAGGCCACACCTGCCCTGGGATGCCACCCCGTCACAGCTATCTACTCTTGGCAGAGGGCTGAAAGCAATGCAGGTAATACTTGAATACTTAGCCTTTGATCTGATGAGAATAAAAGAAGAAATCCTCTCAACAGTCCTCTATCTCTTGGTATTCTTCAACTTTTCTCTTACTGTACTGGAAAGAAACCCGTAGTCTAGCCCCAAATGGAAAGTCATCTTGGATTTTGGCAGATCCTAAAAGAGAGACTAGTAAGTTGCTTTGGGGGGCCTTTTTCTAGTCTTTCCCTTTCTCCCCCTCTCCCATTACATAAGTCACTCATAGAAAGCCTCTGAGAACACCTGAACCTGCTCAGAAAATCACTCCCCACCTCAGACCTTCATTCCCAGCCTTCTTGTCCCTCCCTTCCCTCCCTTCTCATGTTGTCCCGTTTAGATTTGGGTTGGGTTGGGTCTTGTAGACCTGCAGGGAGTCAAGCCTGGAATATACATAATCCAGGGTCATCTATGTTTTTGCTTTGCTAACGATCTAGGATTCTGGACTAGAATCCTGGATTCAAGTAGCCTACAGTGTCAGCCTCTCTGAATTGTAGAGATTGAGATCTTCAACCGAATTAGATCAATTTGAAATTTCTCACCTATCCAGATCCTCACCACTTCTTAGAAACCCAAGCAACAAGGATGTTTGCTTCCTTAGCCCTAGGCTTACCAGCTCCTTACTCACTCTCTTTCCCTTCTGTCTGGCACTGTCTATCAGCATATTTTGCAATCAAGTCTTCCTGAATCAAGACGCCTACACTTCCAGGTACTTCATGATACAGGTGAAGTTACGACTCTTATTATAACCTAATAATTTTCAGGGAATTTTGGCCCCTTGGGACATCTACCTTAATGTCATCCACATACAAGAAGTAGATATCCTTTGTTAAAAGTTGTATCAAACTATTTGCTTAAACATTGTATCTCAAACTTTTTGAACCCTAGTTCATTTAAGTAAGGAAAATGACCTCCAGCACCCCTACATCTCATTTTTCAGAAGGAGAAAGAACTAAGACATAAAAATAAACTATCACTCCATAAGCAATACCAAGGGTCTTACATATATTATACATGTGCTCCAGCAATAGAAGATGGATTATTTATATCTCAAGGTCTAGTTTTGGGAAATATTGGGCAAAAAAAATACCATTGCTGCAAATACATGTTGCTACTTGCAAATGTTCTAATGAAGCTAAATTCACAGTCACTAAATAGCCAGAATGGTAGCAATTAAAATCATAACAATTTCAATAAAACATTGATGATACAACTGTTAACAAAAAAGTAATGTACATATACAATACAAGCTCTGCAACATATACATATATGGTATTGAGCATCAACTAGACTTGTCAGTAGACTACTGAATTAGGTTCTTCATCAACTCTAATAGCACCTTAATTTTAGTTTATAAATAGCTAAGTTTAACAACTTTCAATTTTCTTACTAGGTTACTAGTTAGGATCTCTTGGCCCTACATAAAATGAAAGTCACTTGACCTAAAGCACCAAAGAAATACCTGGCATGTTTAGATCAGTTTTGGGCTCCTCGATAGGATCCTGCAATGAACCCCATTTTGAAAACCGTGGTACTAACCTAGGATATGCAAACTGTGCCTTGAGGCCGTGTGTTGCTCTGCTTCTCCTTTATTGATGTCTCTGTCCCACACCCTCTACCTAGGCTCCGCTTTCTCAATTTCACTGTCTAGTCCTCTCATTGTCATTCCCTCTCTCTCGACCCAGAGTTTGAGGCCTCTCCAAACCTTCACCTTTATCCAAATGTACCGCTCTTTACTCTTGTTCTTTAATTACCTGGAGAGTGTTCCATTCAAGAACAGCCTCATCAGCCAACCCTATCCATCATGGAGCCCTCTATGGGCCACAGCTCTCTGGGAAGACAGCTGCCGTCCTATATCCCCTTGCAGCACAAGCTCCTGCATGTGTGGAGCTCTAGTTCCCTGAGATGCACAAACCTAAGACTAGATTGTTCTGGATTCATCCCAAAACGTTTCACTTTTGGCATAGCCTTGCAAAGTCTCCTTTTTATTTCTCTAATTATAAACATACTCTAAAAATCCAGCAATGAAATGAAGAGTTTGTTATTTCACAAAATACAGGAGCCATGTGTTACCTTTCTGTAAAAAACTACTCATTTATCATCCAAACACTGTAGAATAAAAGCTGCCAAAACACTAATTAAAAAAAAACTATAGCACACCCTTCAATCAAAGAAATATAATTGCCAATTCATATGCTTGCTTATTATTTTAAGCTGTAAGTAACCATGGTACGTGAGCTTCTGATGCTCAGAACAGCAACCAACCTCTTCTAAATTCATTCATTTAATGACTCGTTATTAAACACCTATTAAGTGTCAGCAATGTTGTAGTCATTGGAGACTCATCAGGAAACAAAAAGACAAAATCTCTGTAGGATAGACAAAGGTATCATGAGTTATGAAAGCAGAGATTTGGCCCTCAAACAAAAATCCATTAAAGGAGAAACATCAACTATAAATTTGTCTCTGGATTTAGTCCTGTGACTTTCAGTAAGCTTTGTTTCCTGCCCTTGAAGGCTGAGGCAGTTAGACCTTGGCCAGTGACCACTTTCTCTGTTGGCCATAAGTCATCCTCGATGTTCAGGTTACTTTCAGTACTTCATGAAATAAATAATGGTAACAATTACAACCCCAAGAACAATGTCCCACCAAGACAAATAATAATAGCAACAACTAACATTTATTGAGCAATTAGCATACTTTAAACATTTAATCCTCACAATAATCCTAAGAGTTAGCATTCTCAGAAAAAACTGAATGGCTTCGTACAAGAAAAAATTTATTATTATTTTCCTCACCTTACAGATAAGAAAAGACCAAGTCATAGAAGTTATTAGATTTGCCCACCGTTCCAAGCCAAGGATCTATTTCCTCGATCTGCTGAATGCCTCCTGGCTCCAATAGTAGGGTTCTGAACTCTGTGGTTGACTCCAGCTCCAAAATACCTCGTCTTTATGATGGGCCCTTTGTGCTAATACTTGATGCTTCTCTCTGCAACCAGCTGTCAGTAAGCTCCTTCTCTGCTGATTACATCAACAGACAACAAATATTGAATATATGTATAAACTATTTAGTACTCTAATCAAATAGTGCATTCCACAAAGCTAATTTGGTACCTACTTAAGGGGACACATAATTGTTATTAAACTGCATGGCAATTAGATAAAGCTATTCCAATAAATTCCATAATCAGCCCCCAAATCATTGTCTTGTGTTTTTATTCCTAGTTTTTTAATTTTGCAAGATCTATCATTTCTTGCTGCGATGTGCTATTTCTTCTCCTTTTCTTCCCACACTTCCTCTTCTTGTTTCTTCAGAATACATTCATGTGAAATGAAATATGACAAACCTAGACTGTATTCCCTAAAAGCTTAAATCCCACATTCCTCAATGATGAGAGCGTTCTGGGCTTCTCGTGGCATACCCCACCTTCTCTCCTGATCCTCCTCTCTGCCTGGATGCCCCAGAGGCTGAAGGATTGAAAGATAGCAGAAGTCAGACAAAGATTGCCTTAGGGTTACAGATGCACAGTGTGCTGAAGAATCAGTATGACAGTGATCTGCGCCACAGGTAATGCAAAGTGGAGCTAAAAATGAACTCTGGATTTTCTGCATTTGTGATCTGGGAGTCTTCAAGCAAAAAGATTAGAGAAAACAATTTAGAACTAAGGAAAAGAGAAAGGTTTTCCAGCTAAATACGACAAATCTATCAGCTTTTTAATATTCTCTTACTCCTGAACCCACTCTTAATGAAAGCAAATAAATGAAGAAAGTCACAAATTTACAAGAACAAAGAGAATATAAGAAGAGGCAACAACTGATGAGCAACATCGATTATCTTTTGGAGGTTGGAAAACAAATGGAAGAGTACTAGTAGACTGGGGAAAACTGCCACCTAAGCACCTGTGGGTAGGGATACCAGCAGGAAACTGAGCCAACTTACCCTTGCAGAAGCCCAGAGAGGCTCAGAGCATGGTATTTCCAGGGAACCCTTAAGGCAGGAATAAGGTGTGTGATTAAAATCAGGGTGGTTGGTTGATCATATGAGCTGGTCCCCAGGCCCCATCTCCCTTCTCGTGAATCCAGATAACTACCCTTCCTCCCCATACACAGAGACCAAGGTCTCTGAAAAAACAGAGAGGAAGCAGTCCCACCCCAGAGAACCCCAGGTATAGTAAACAGCAAGGGCGGTGAGCAGAGCTGAAAACAAAGGCGTGAATAAAGTTTGCTGATTGAACACTAGGACCCCAGTTTCTTCTCCTTCTTCCAGAAATGCCAGCACCCATGAGGTACATTCAAGCAGAAAATAGCTAAATTCTTCTCAGAAGAAACTGAATGGCTTCAGACAGAGAAGAAAAAACCCTCCAATTTTGATGTTTGGGGTTTTCACAATAAAAAGGTTGCTTACCATCTGATGACCATATAGCAAAACTCACTAGTACATGTTAGCAAAAACTGCCCACCAGCACAGAACCTCTGATCAGTTTTCTAGTGACTCACTGTTAAGTATGAATAGAGAGCCAAAGATCTCTAGATATTTGAGGAAATACCCAGCATAAACACATAAAAAGAGAGATACAACAAACAAATTGAAAAAAGGACCTCATTTGAAAGAGACAATATAGGAAGCAGAAGAAAACATCAATGAAATCATAATTAATATCCTTAGAGAGATGAGCAAAATATTGTGTACATGATATAGGAACAGAATACTATCCTGTAATAAAAGTAATGGAAATTAAAATATGAAAATAGATTTTTAACTTTTAATTTTTAGCAAGAATGTCAAGTAAATCTCTTAAAAAAGAGAACAAAAAGAGATAAAAGTGGAAAAAATTAGAAAATTAGAGTATCAACATTCAACTAACAGGAGTTCCAGAAGGAAAAAAAAACAAAAAAACAAAAAAAATTGAGGGAAATAAAGTATCAAAGAAATTACACAAGAAAACATTCCTAAACTAAAGAACATAAGTTTCTGGATTGAATGAGTCAGTCCAATGCCCAAAATAATAGATAAAAAATGATCTATACCCAGGTACAATCTGACAAATCTTTAGAACACTAAGGATAAAAAAATCCTAAAAGTTCCCACAATTTTTTAAAAGTCACATAAAAATGATAAGAAATTAGAATGTTATCTGACTTCTCAGCAGCAGCACTGGAAGCTAGCTGGCGATGGATGGAGCTACTGATGCTACTTTTTCCTCCTTAAACTCTTTCTGTCCCTCTACCTCTTTGTCCAAGGAGTCATGTTACCCCCAAGAATTGTTGGCAGCTATTTTTTGATCTGGAAGAAAGCTAGATTTAGAAAGAAATAAATGAAACATATTGCAGAAGGCAGAATGGAGAAACAGAAAAAAATCAGGATCTTGGGGACATCACTGAGTTGTTTGAGCAAACCATCCCCAAAACCCTCCTTCCTTCTCAACACATAGTTGTTCTATGGCCATTTATGACCTAGCCTCAGAAATCACTAGGGTCGTTCTACTGTAGTCTATCTGTTGAAGCAGTCACAGAAGACTGCCTAGATTCAAGGGGAGGAAATGTAGAACTACCATGGGCTCTGAGAAATAAAAGGAACAAGTAGCAGATTCTGAGGCTCAAATGCAGGCTTTCCTGGTGTGGGAAAGGTGCTTATTACCCCACAAAATCATTCCTAACCTGTGGGCAGAGCAGCCCTAAGGAGCCATAGAGTTATTTCAAGCCATCCAGGAAACCATACGTATACCAAGTATTTTCTGTAGATTGAATAATGTGCCTTGTATACATAAATAAATGTTATCATTAGTTTAAAAGTGTAAGTACTGCTTTTATTGATTAATCACATGCAAATACATGTAAAATCTTTGCTGAAGTTCAAATAGCTTTTTGTATTTTTTATTTTTTGTATTATGTATTTGCTTAATCATGAATACTGCAAGTACAACTAGTCACATAAGGGTGATTTTTTTTATGTTTAAAAAGGATGGTCAGATCCTCCAAATGGAAAGTTACTGTCTTCATAGTCTACTGTAAATCACAGCAAGTCTCTTTGGACTGGCTTGTTAGAACGCAGGCACACTGCCTGCCAGACCCACAGGCACTGCTATGAATATGGCTGCTCAGCTCACAGACTCCATCGCAGTAGCGCTAGACAGCCGTGTTTTGTGCCATACGCCTAACTCCCCGCCTGCCATCCACAGCCATAACTCACAGGACTAGGGGGAGGCAGCTGACCCAAATGGTCCTTGGGTTGGCCAATGACCTGTGAGGTGGCCTGGCACAAAAAGTTGTCAACTAAGGACAAACTGAGCTACGCAGACTCTTTCCATCAGGCATTTGAATTCAGACCTCGTACAGCCTGAGGCAGCTAGCAGCAAGAACTGACGCCAATAAATCAAAGTAATGAGGGAACAAACTAATGTCTTCTTAAGTAGAAGCTATGAATTAGAGAAAAGATAGAGGATGAAGACGCTTATTAGAAGCATGAGGAGAAGCAAAAAGAATGAATTGGATCCATGAAAACGGCGGTGTGGTCTAACTGGGAAGCCCCAGTGCAAAAAAGGGTGGCTCTTCACCAGGGCTGCCCATGAGAACAAGCCTGAGAGATGCTTCCTCCTGGATACGCTGGGCCCCGTGCAGAACCTCCAGTGTTTAAATGTTGAAAGAGACACAAAAGCCATTGTGATGCTCTCTGGCTAGGAGTCCCGTGTCTCCAGAGGTCTCACCATGCTGCGTTTCCTTCCCTCTGTTGGCTTTCAGTGGGGTCCTGTATCTTCCTCATTGTCCCACATACATCTGACGGTTAACCCCCTTTTTCTAGTAGCTAAGTGAATATCCATTCCTTCTAGCTCAAAGTGTCTTAATTAAAGCATTCACTAAAAGGAGGACTACAGAAAAAAATATTTTAAGGAACATTTTGTTGAGGCTGCTTAGAGAGAAAAACTACAGGTTTTCAGATGGAGTCATCTTCCAGAAAAGTATGATTGTTTCTGATGCCTCATCATAAAAGGCTCTTGAGGAGCTGATTTTCTTTGAAGAGTTATTTCTAACTGTTTTATGGAAGAGGAAACCCCAAGATTATTTGCCTATAAAAAATTAAAGGCACATGCATTTCTCTTGACGTTTTCTAGATACATGAGGCTATAAATTAATGAGTCCAATATCTCATGCCACACAAGGAAGCCAGCTTGTTCCTTTGCCGTCACATGTGTTTGTGTTTTGTCTATCAGTTCACAGGCCTATTTCTCCTTATTGTTTGGAACCATAGGAAGCAGCTCAGACACCAGGGAAATCTGGGATGTTAGTGTTCAATTAAGACAAATTCCTCAGGACAACCTTTCTGTAACTTATTTTAAATTGTGACTCCAGGACACTGAGGGGTGCCTGGATTCTCTATGACATGACTTAAGGAAATGTGAGTATGCAAAAGTGATAACTTTAATAAATTTTAATTAACAGTCATTCGCTATGAAGATGATAGGCTATGCTTATAGATTGTCTTAATAATCTCCATATATAAAATAGCACTGTTACAGAACTTAAAAATTAAACTTACTGCATAATTCATGGTACTTACCAAATTATTTTATGTAAGTTTTTTACAGTTCTTTGTAATCCATCATTATTAAGACATACACTTAGAATTATCTCTTCTATCCTAAGAGTTCAAAATAATGTCCCAACCTTCCTTTCCCATCTCAGCTCTTCATACACCTCTTTCCCGCCTTACCTCGAGTCACTTGCCCATCTCTGCCTCTGTATGCAGTAGCGACTCCACCCTGAAGTCTTGCCCTATTATTCTACTGCTTTAAGGCCCAAACAAACTTTACTTCATCTATGAAAGTCCCCTGGTTCCCCCAGGAATAATTCGCCAATTTTTGCACCTATACCCCTATGTCATTTACCCAAAGCCTCTTTTATAATATTTAATATATATTGTACAAATTGGGGTCCTTTTGAGGACTGGAATCAAATTTTGTTTATTTTTATTTTGCTTTGCTTTAGTATTTCCTAATGTCTAGTACAATGAATTGAATGCAGTAGATGTTATATATTTTTGTTGCATGAATGAAGGAATGTTTGTGTACAACTGTTCATAATCTCTAATTCCCACCTGGCTATAGCCAATATACTTATTACTCAGGTAATTAACTGGAATGAAGTTTATGGCCAAGAAAGATTATTTTCACTGTCAATCTGGCTCAAAAAAAATCAAATCTATGATTTCGAATTTTAAGACCAGGATCCAAAAAAAGGAACTATCCATATAGGAATTTGTTACAAAGGAATTGACCATCTTGAATCTAAAGGAAAATACATAAAATTGTATCAGGGATGTCAGTGACAGATAGGAATGCTTTTCTGTCAATTTTCTTAAAATAACTAAACAATCCCATGAATATACCTTTTCTGGAAGATATTTATTAAACGTTAAATTATGAAGGGTTTGAAACTTTGAAATTTAATCTGATGCTCACCAAGAAGACATTGAACAAATAGTAGTGACAAACTGAGTAACAATTTCAATTTCTGTAGGTTTTTAAAGAAAATCTCTTTGATAATGTGAGGTCACCTGCCTCATAAAATTCTAACAGACATATTTGGGCTTCCTAGATTGCTCTCCTCTAAAGGTTGCTTCAATTTCCCAGCCTAGACTTTTATAAAGCCTATAGATTGTGTGTCCTTTGTGTTTTCTAAGTCCCTAATAATTGAAATTTCAATTTAATGGTAATAAAAGAGGCAGAAGTAGGATTATCTACACAAATCAAAATTAATATGAAAATCAACCTTGAACCATCATTTTCAAATCTCTGTCTACACTCCCAAACCTTCACCTGGGTTCTAGAACCAAATCCTCACCTACTTACACATTTCCACTCTAACTACCTGAAGTTCACCATGCCCAAATGAAACTTCCAGTACTCACCTGGCAGGGGAGATACCATGATCACAAGACCAAATGAAACTCCCTAAAACTACCCTCCTCTTCCACCCAATTTTCCTGTCTCTGTTAACTAATGTATTTTTCTCTCTGTCACCGAAGCCCGATATGCTGTTGGCTTCTGACCACTGCTCCTCATTTATTTTCTACTTTTTGCCACATAGTTCTGCGGATTCATTCTTCCAAAGGTCTCTCATTTCTATAGTGAACTTATGTTGTTCCCACGCAGCCAGCATCCTTTTCTTTGGGCAACCCTCCCTCTCGTATTGGAGGTGAGGCTGCTGTCAAGCACGGTATCTGAGAAACTAGCATGTGACTTGAGGCCTGTCAATTCATGCATGGCATCTCATCCCTCAGCAAATGTTATTGGTCACCGGGGTAGGTTTATGCTGCAAGTAGGGCCAAGCAGAATTCCTTTCTTGGAATTCGTGATTAGATATTGTAATAAATTCTCTCTCTACTAGGATTGCTAATCTAGGAATAAGTGAATTTGCAACTACCAGCAGACATCTTCCCAGCTATAAGCAGGAAGTCTATTTAGAGTAGAAAGAGAATCAGAAGGCATCAGAGCAAATATGGAATGGCAGTGAGTTCTGACATTGTCTAAGTGCCTGGAGCTAGCCATGCTCAAAATCTATCTCATCCCTGGACTTGCCAGTTAGATCAGTCAAATTTCAAAATCCTGACTCTACCACTTTCTACCTGGGTAAACTTGGACAAGCTACTTAACTTTCCTGTGCCTCACTTATTTCATCTATAAAACGGGAGGTAATATTAGTACCTATCTCACAGGGTTATATGAGAATTAGCATTGTAAATGCTCAATAAATGTGAGCAGTAACCATCAAGTGCCAGTGAATTCTGTTGTTCGATCTAGTTTGAATTGGGGTCCGGTCACTTACAACAGAAAGAGTACTGGCAAAATGGTTTCAATTTCCTTAAAAACGTGCTTGGAGCCCTTCCTTCCTCTGTCTTTCCATTATCATCACCCCATGAGATTCCTGAGCAGTGTTTTAGCTGGGTTGTCTGACCACTTCTTCACTCTACAACACACCTGAACTGCCAGTGCCAAAGTGAGCTGCACTAAACATCACTTTCACCATGGAATGTCCTTGCCCTGATTTCTGTTCAGACTCCATTTCCTGGTTTCCAGGTTCCACCTTCATAGTTCAGTCTGAATCACTTCTCTCCCTAACATTCTGGTCAGACTGATAGCCTACCTTTTGAAAGATCAGACCTTGCTGATTCATGTCCCTCTGTCCTTCCATTGGTCATCGTCTTCATTTGGCCCATCTTTTTCCCTCAAGATCATTAGTTCCAATCATTCCTCGATGCAAGTTCTGCTTCCTCTACGATACCTCCTCTGACCACCATGACTTTCACTGAGTTTACCCTCCTTGATATTCCGAATCGTTTAAAATTCTGTACTACAGGCTGCAATATGCAATCATAGGTAATCGATACTGCTTTGGGCAGGTCTAACCCAAGGAGAAAGTGAGGTTTTGGGGTTCCATTTTTTTGGCATGTTTCCTAGCTCAGCAATAAGCACATATTCAGCATCAAAATAAATACTGTTTGTGAGGTCCAACCCTGACACTAACCATGCCTATTTTTTTAATTCTTTGGTTTTAAGAGAATTTTTTTTCAAATTAAAATAACTTTTACTGCAATTACCTAATCTTGATGCAAAAAACTCAATTCCAAGAGGCATAAAAATACTTAATTGACAAAATAAGGCAATAAGGCAATTTTAAGACAGTTACATGTCTTTATTACATAAACATTATAATATTTCTCATGGGAGTTGGTCTTCAGTTTGCTTCTTGCTTTCACAGAATGTCAAGTATCTGTAGAAATTATCTAAGAATGATTTATGAAACAAATACTCCCCTATCCCCATCAAAAAAAAAAGCCTCATTGCCTACATTTTCCAACCAGATTCCTAAGAAAAATAACAGGACTTGTTTATATTACAGTGTAATACATAAATTTCTTTCAAGATATAAAAAAGGACAGACTTCTAAAATACGAGTCTCCTTTTGTTTACAAAGTTCTATAAAAATACATTAAGTAGGTTCAAACATTTGTTGTTTGACTTATATTCCAGTTTACCAGAAACAAAAAATAGCAATTCATAAATACATGAACTACATTAATCTTGCAGCAATATAATGTCAACATCATCATGAACACCTTGCAAAAGTAGCTCTCCTGGGTACGTAACAATCTTCCTTCGTTTTGCAGCTTTGAGAGTTCCCACCAATGCTTCAAAGAGGTTGGCACATTTGTCATCTCGGAAGAGGACCCCAAATTTCACACTTAACTTTCCATCAGCATCTAATTTGAAAAAACATAATGTTAGCAAATGCAAAGTCTGTTTCTTGCCCTCATGTATGGCAGATTTACAAATCATTAATAAAAATCTAACTATGGGCTTACCAAGATTATAATTTAACCCTTCACAGACATAAATTCAATGTATCCTCTTCCCAGATCCAAAAAGTGATGGAATAAATACAATGTGTTATACACCTCTTACCCCTAGTATTACCTAGACAAACACTAAAAGAGAACCAAAAAACATTTTAAAAAATGTAAATGTGCTACAGTGCTGATATTGTAGATGAACTTCTCTCTCAATTTTGATTTTTTAATTGTTATGTTAGTTGTCAAATCAATAAATACAACAAATAAAAGAGAACTCCAAGAGCAGTGTTCCTTTAATTGTGTTCTGAACACACTCAGGATCCCCAGGGTGGGAGTGCCTTAAAAATGCATATTCCAGCCAGATGCAGTGGCTCACGCTTGTAATCCCAGCACTCTGGGAGGCCAAGCCAGGATAATTGCTTGAGGCCAGGAGTTTGAGAACAGCCTGGGCAACAACCCCATCTCTACAAAACATTTTTAAAAATTAACCAGGCATGGTGGCACATGCCTATAGTCCTAGCTACCAAGGAGGCTAAGGCAGGAGGGTCACTGGAGCTGGGAGTTTGAGGCTGCAGTGAGCTGTGATTGGGCCACTGCACTCCAGCCTGGATGATGGAATGAGACCTTGCCAAAAAAAAGAAAAAAAAAATCATATTCCTCAGCCATTCATCATGACTACTGAATCTGAATTCCTGGTAGTAGGCCCAGACATCCGTTATTTAACAGGAGGCTTCAATAACCTTATTTGGACGCCAGTTTTTAACGTAGACATTGAAAATTAAGATATACAAGAAGCGGATCTGCTGTTAAAAATCAATACACCGAACTTGAAGATAAGGGTAAGCTGGGACATCTCCCATCTTTGGGTGATTCCTTTGACCACCTGGCTGAACCCCCAGCCTCTTCCTACCCTCTGCGGCAGGCCCTTCCCTCCCACAGCCGCACCCACTGTTAAGAAGATGGCCACCACAGTGAGGGGAGGACCATGCCATGACCGAGGATTCCTGAGTCCCCATGATCCCCTGCGAGAACTTCCAACCGGACGCTCAGCAAACTCCGCCTAGACTTTTATGAGCAGCCAGCGCAGCAATGTGTTAGGCACTAGGGGCAGGTATGAGGAAGTACATAGAATCACTTTCTATATAAAATTGCTTTTAAAGAAAGGCCTTCAATTCCCATGAGGAAATAAGAAATATACTCATAACAAATAAAGCAACAGTACAAAGCAGTATGTGACTGGATGCCACATGAGTAGCGAAGACAATATGCCCTACAGTTTGGAGGGGAGCAAGATGTCTCTGGGCTAAAACGGTAAGGAAAACTTTGTGGAGGAGGCAGCACTTGTTCTCGACGTTAAAGGGGATGATAATGTGGAGCTTTTTAAAAACCTGACAGTCTTCAGTCGAAATTTCTGCCACCTACTAGTTTGGCCTTGGGCAGCCTGTTCAAAGCTCCCTAAGCCTTGGTTTCCTCCTCTGTAATGTGGGGATCTGAGTACCTTCCTCAGGACGCTGTCAGGGACACCGTTCAAAGCGCACAGCACAGTGTCCAGCACATACACACCGGCTGCTCTGTCGGTGATAAGGGCCCCTTAACGATGAGACGAATGGGGAGAGGATGCTGTGCCAAGCCAGGTGGCCACGGAAGCGGTGACTAGCGTGAGTCATTTTCTCACCCGGAGTAACCTGTCTCAGGTGCCACCGATTACAGACACAGGTGGAGCTGCTGGGTGTGAGGAAGCACAGCTCGGAGGACTTGCCTGGCATCGCTCTGAGCTTCAGTTACCTCATCCATCAAATGAGGGTAAACATACCCTCACAGGGTTGTTGCGAGAATGAACGTATATAACAGACATAAAGCCTTTGATAGAGTGCCCAGCACGTAGTAAATTCTCAACTTAGTTTACATTTTCTAAAGGCACCAAAGGCAGAAACCTGAGAGTAATCTTGGAACTCTCCTGAGCCCTCACCCCTCACCCTGACGGATGTCCAGGTGCTCCCACCATCTTCGTGTCTCCTGTCGCTCTAGCCTCTCCTCTCCAGTGACAATTCCTTGGTTTAGGTCCCAGTGGCTTCTCATCTAAGATAACTGCAAGCTGGTAACTGATAACCCCTTACCAGCCTCCTTTTCTCCATTTTTGTCCCCCACTAGTCCCCCACTAATCCTCCACATTGGGGTGGAAGAAACTTTATAGGATGCAATCTTTGTTGATATTCTTCTACTATAATCTTTCCATGGCTCCCTATCACCGTCAAATTAAAGTGAAGTCCATGGCCTCACAGATAAGGCTCCTCATCCTCTGGCCTCACATCTGTCGCTTGCCTGGTCTTCTGCCATCGCACTCCATGCACCTTTTGATCCAGTCACAATGAACTGTTGGCTGTGCCCAGGTGACAAGAGAGACCCTGCTTTTGTAATTTTGCCCCTGTTAAGCCATCTGCCCAGCATCGCAGACAGTTTCCCCTACTAAGTTCTTTTTATTGAAGAACGGACTCAAATGTCACTTTCCCTGAGAATCCCCCATGGTTCCCTCTGTTGAGTTAATATCTAGTAACTCTTATAACACTGAGTATATGTCTATCAAAGTACTCACTATCAATTACAGTAATAATAGCTATCATTTATTGAGTACTTGCTATGTTCCTAGAATTGTTCAATGTATTTTACAGTCATTAAAATTCACTCAATCCTCATTTCATGGAAGATAAGACACAATTGATTGCAAGAAGCACCATTATTTGATATTACAATTAAACTACCAATTTAACTATAGCACACCATGTACTATAAGATGTATCCTTATTTTATAGATTTTTTTTTTTTTTGAGACAGTCTCACTCTGTCGGCTCCCGCTAGAGTACAGTGGCATCATCATAGCTTACTGCAACCTCAAACTCCCAAGCTCAAGTGATCCTCCTGCCTCAGCTTCTCAAGTACCTGGGACTACTATCACACATCACCATGTCCAGCTAATTTTTCTGTTTTTTGTAGAGACGGGGTCTTGCTCTTGCTAAGACTGGTCTCAAACTCCTGACCTCAAGCAATCCTCCTGCCTCAGCTTCCCAAAGTGCTAGGATTATAGGTATGAGCCACCTCCCCTGGCTCTATTTTAGAGATTTTAAAATGCAAAAACAGTGACTTTGAATCACTGAAATAGAGAATTATTATTATTATACAAATAAGGAAACCAAGGCACAGAAAAGCTTAGTAATGTGCCCAAGGTCACAGAGCAACCATGTAGAGGAGATAGGATTCATTCCCAGAGAGTCTGGCTCCAGAACCTCTGCTGTTACTCACTTCCCTATGCATGCTTCCAGTGTGTCTGTCTTTCAGCTACCTAAAGAGGACCTGAAGGGCTGAGACGGAATTTTGTTTATTTCTGCATCTCCATCACTTGAGCTCAAAGGGCGCACTCGAGAAATATTTGTTGAGTAAAAGAAATTAAATCTCCAAATCGTCTTTCTCCACTTAATCTTTTTTCACTAGGTGAGAAATGAGACTTTGAAGAATTTGACTTTAAATGAAAAAGAAAAAATTAAATTAATCATTTTCCAACTTAAACTCATACATCATATGTAGATTAGTCAAAACTACTCCAGATACAACTTAAATAATTAACCATAACATGTCAGAAGATAACATATCTCTATACGTGCTTTTTAACTTAGTAAGTCTTTTATCAGAAACGAGAAAGGCAAGGTGCCCTGATGAAGCCGCAACATTAAAAGTTGTTTCATGCCTACAGAAGTTATGATAATTACCTTAAATCTAATTTGTAAAGCTGCTAATTTTGAAGTGGAATTTCAGTTTGCCCTAGTAGAATAATGACATTCTTCTAGTGATATAAAGGTTAGAATTTTTAAAAACCAATTGAATCTGAGCAATAAACACTAGGCTGACATGGATAAAGAAAAGGAAATCCTACAAATCTTTGGAACTATGCCTTTAACAGCTTTACTAATCCGAACAACAGTACACGCACATGTAAACTCCAAACTAATATTCAGAAATTATTTTAAAACCAATGTAGTTCAATGTATAGTCATGACTGAGTAGTATATTACTGTTTTTGTATTCTTTATATTTTCTGAGCACTGAAAACTTTGGAGGAAGATGAAATTAAGAAATACTGTGTGTATCTAGCTATTGCTATAACATATAGTAACACTAGTAATATTAATTAAGTAATGGCAATTTATATGATAAAAGTAAAATTTGCTATTTATGTGTGAAAATGCTAATTTATCATTTGGGATTTTATTTATGTGATATGTATAAATCAAGTCTGATTCCAGAATCAAAGTATTAATTTAAGAATTTTATTGACATTTCTAATTGCTGCTGCCTGAATAGAACAAGGTCTTCTTTAAAATTTGAAATTAATTTAAAAAACTGTCTAATGAATAAAAGTAATAACTTAAAAAAAAGTAACATGACCTTGCTGAGCTCAGGAGAAACTGAGGATGCGGGAGGAGGAACACAAGGAGGAGCATCACTATTGTAAATAAGACTCACCAAACGTCCATCAAGTGCTTATGGTGAAGTGAGGGGAAGGAAAATGGGGTTAGGAAACCTTGTTCATTTGTTTGATTACAAAACTAAATAAATTACATTTTTCCAATGTCTCCTCAGTGTTCTCTGCAAACATCACATTCATTCCCATTCAAAATTCAGCTCATGCATTTCCTCCTAAACTGACCTGCCCTGCACTTCAAAGTCCTACCTGAGCTTTAGGACTTAGTAATACCCCCAACTACTACAGCTCTCAATAATCTATTTCGCTGGGACTATGCTGAATGCCAGCACTGCCCAGTTCTTACCATTTTTTCTGATAATCGCCTCATGAGTATCTATCTGTTTTCATCAACTAAGAAGTAAGAGCCTTGAGGAAAAGGAATACACCTTATACTACCTATACTTGCATATGTAGAGGCTCAACAAATATAATAACTAACCCAATGAATTAAACTCACTTGGTTATTGAGTCCACACCAACTTCCATATGCCTCGTTTATCTTTCCTTCATACATTTCAGTAATGATGACTCAGGTTTATTTTAATAAATAAAGTGACTCCAGCAGACCAAAAAGAGGAAGTGCAGGAAGAAGATACCCATGTCCTCAACCTCAGAACCTGTGAATACGTTGCCTTACATGGCAAAGGGGACTTCTCAGGTGTGATTCAATTGAGGGCCCTGAAACAGGGAGATTACCCTGGACTATCTGGGTGAACCCAATGTCAGGGTCCTTAAAAATGGGAAGAGAAAGACAGAAGAGCAGGTCAGAGTGATGCAATGTGGACTCAACCAGCTGTTGCTGGCTTTGAAAATTAAGAAAGGCAGTTGGGTGCAGTGGCTCATGCCTGTAATCCCAACACTCTGGGAGGCCGAGGCGGGAGGATTGCTTGAGCTCAGGAGTTCGAGACCAGCCTGAGAAAGAGCGAGACCCCATCTCTACTAAAAATAGAAAAAATTAGCAAGGCATGGTGGCACGTGCCTGTAACCCCAGCTGCTTGGGAGGCTGAGGCAGGAGGATCACTTGAGCCCAGGAGTTTGAGGTTGCTGTGAGCTAGGCTGACACCATGGCACTGTAGCACAGGCAACAGAGCAAGACTCTGTCTCAAAAAAAAAAAAAAAAAAGAAAGAAAGAAATAAAATTAAGAAAGGGGCTGTGAGCCAAGGAATGTGGGAAGCCTCTAGAAGGTGGAAAAGGCAAGGAAACAGATCTCTCCTCAAACCTCCAGAAAGGATTGTACCCTGCCATCACCTTGACCTTAACCCAGCAAGACCCTTCTCAGACTTCTGAACCTACAGAACTGTTAAGATACTAACTGTGCTGTTTTACATCACTAAGTCTGTGGTAATCTGTTACGGTAAGAACAGAAAATTAATGCAGGGAATATGTGATATTAATGACTTAACGGAATTTTCAAAATGTGTCCTGTTACTTCAAAGGATTTGTGACACAATCAAGCTATAATGATAAAATAACTCTATGAGGTACTTTCTAGAGTTGTTTTTTACTCATATGATGTAATTTTAAAACTTTGAGTTCCATTATCCTAGTTGTTGCTGAATATGTCTATTGTTCTTATGATTTTCAAAATGCTCCCCAAATTCTTGTATATCTTGTCTTAGAGATACCAAATACTTCAAATTTTAAGTATAATAGCAGTTTGCATTACAGCTTAGGAAAAAGACACTAATACTACCAATTTTACATGTCACTATCTTCACAGAAGCGGCTTAGTTGTTGCTGGAAAAAAAGATGATGAAAAAAAAACTACCTAAGGGAGGGTTTACTTTAGTTACATGTACTAAAATACTTGATTTTCTAAAACCCAAGAATTTGGAGGAAGTAAAGACAATTTAGTATTATTTCAATCTAAGTCCCTAGTCATTTGGAAGTTTGTGAAATGGTGGCAGGGTAAAGCAGAAAACATGAATTTTAATAGTGTGACAAATAAAAATTGGAACATGATTCAATTACCAGATTTCAATGCAGTCAGATGAAAGAAGCCTGGCAATTTCCTCCCCATTCAAAGGGTAATGAAATACCTCAACCATTCTCTGCATCAGGATCACAATACCCCAAAAGCTCCAGGAGTTTCACGCATCTCCAGATGCCACTTCAGGCTGAGGGGCTGTAGGCAGAGCTGCCATAAATGTGTCTGAAGCCCTGGGTGACCCCTTCACAGGCTCCTTCAGAATGCTAGTCCTGCCTGCCCTGAGGCAAACTGGGAAGAAATATTCTGTGTTAGAATACTTACTTTTTGAACCCAAACGATGAATTTCCTCCACTAAGAGGTTAACCTCATGATCCACATTCATTGCTACCTGAGAGAACAAAAAGTAAGTCTCCATTATTACCGTTTCTACATTCCATTAAACACATCCAAATCCAAGGGCTTTTTCTTTTTTTCTTGCTGCATTTGTCACCATTAATTTACCACATCCCTCTTCCTAAAAATACTTGTGTGATGGATGTGGCACTGAAGTATCCCTACTGTCCCTCTACCTTTATAGCTGCCCTCTCAGCTGCCCCCACTCCTGGTCCCCACAGTGGGGAGAATGCAGCCATTCTCCTATACCCACTCTCCACTCTAAGCAGGTCTTCTCATGGCGCCCTGCTAGGCACCAAAAATACAACCAGGGAGCAGCACAGGCTCTGCCCTCAGGGAGCTCACCTTCCAAAGGCAGAGAAAGGCCTCCAGTGAATAGCAACGTGACAAGCACTGTTTGAGTGGTGGGTCCAAGGCACTATGGAAGCACAAAGGAGGAAGCTACAGAAGGCGGATTCCTGGAGGTCAGTGGGGAGGAGTGGAGCAGGTAGGCAAGTAGAAAAGAGGGAAAAAAAAAAAAAAAAAAAAAAAAAGCAAAAGCATAGAAGCCAAGGAGAAAAAGTATAGCACACCTGAGGCAGGCCCTAAGCTAGGAGCTGGGGAGACCAAGATAAACTGACACATTCCCTGCCTTTCTGGAGCCTGTAGTCTAGTGGGGGAGGTAGACTCATACAAAGGCAATTTTAATACCCTTATGTCAGTGCAGTGATAACTTCTGGGTCACATGCAGGGGCATCGTGTCCTTCTCTGGCCAATAAATCTGACTGCAGTGGAAAGCTTGCAGTGAAGACCATTCATCTGAGGATAAGGAGGAATCCAGGACGTGACAGGAGCTGAGCCTTCCTTGACGCACTGTGTCCTCCATGGGCTGGGTTTCTGCCCTTCAGTGCAGCCTCCACCCTACCCCCTTGATCTCTAGGCTACAGCTACATGGGGCTTCTTTTTATGTCACAAGTGTCCCTCAAGCTCACATCCAGGCTTCACAAATACTGTTGCTTCAACCCAGACTATCACTATTCCTCTTTCCTGGAGCTAACTCCCACACATCCAGTCCCAGCTTCAATATAACTTCCCCCAGAAAGCCTTCCCTGAACTCCTGGAGTAGGAGAGCTCCCCGACTGCATGTTCCCACAGCACCGTGTGCCCCTCTTCATTTCACCCCATTGGAATGACTGGTTTTCAAGCTTTCACCACTAGCAGGTAAGCTCCTCTCTGCAGTCTGACAAATGCTCACTGCTGCATCGTGTCTGGCACCAAGAGTAGGGCTAAAGAAATATTGGTTTCATGAGAAAGGATGGAACTATATCTGCAGGAGGGTCAGAAAGTATGAACAACTGGACAGAATATGCATCAGTTCAGTTTGTTTTCAAATTACAAGTTTCCCAAATCAAATAAGGCCCCAAAAAGTGGAGTTGTGTGTATGGGTTTTTTGGGGGTGATGATTTGGAAGAAACAACTTTATCCAGATGGATTGTAACTAATTCCTGGTAGCTTTTAAAAACAAGAGTGACATCTATGACTATATACCACCTGTTTAAATGATACTGACTGGGACACCAGATTTTCTATCAGCTAATAATTAAAAGTGTCACTACCATCTGCTATGCTTTTTGTGTGCATATCATAATTTAAGGATCTCGGATTGCAATAAAATGCAAAATCTTCAATTAAATGCATCTTCATAAAACTTATTATCAAAAATTATAGTGTCCAAATATTAGGGACTTTGTATTGACAAAATCATTATACGTGACTCAAGACAATTTAAGAGACATATTAAAAATCTAAAATATACCCAGAATACACAGCCACTACACTGAAGTCCTGAACACCACGCCATGAGAATAACAGTAGGAAAAACCTGTTAATGTCAGTGTGGCGGACAGCTGTTCTTTTGCCTGCCCCACACCCATTCCCCATTCTGGCAGCAGCAGTCTAGTTTTTCTTTGGCTAGAACCTTTCTCTCCTTACTCTAACCCATGTATCTTGAGTAGAGCCTCACCCTGGGCTCCAGAAGTGGTACAGGGCTAGAATGATTGGTCTGTGGCATAAGGTAGGTGTTCCCATCCAGAACAATGAGGTTCGGCCCTGAGATTTTGCTAGAACTATTAATAAAACATCACTCTCCTTCCACTGGATTCTAAGATGTTAAGTTTACAGTCCCTGATGTCAGTGGCCACCATGTGGAAAGAGCCTGCCAGGAATAAAGCTAACACAAAGAAAAGTCAGCCATGTAACAAAGACTGAGCCCATACATGAAAGGCCTGGACTTTCCAGCTACGAGAAAGAACCGGTATCTTTCCTGGTTTTGCTTGTGCTGGTTTGAGTTTCTCTCACTTGCACTTGAAAGAATCTTGACCCATAAAGTTAGCATAGAGAAGATCTGCCACTATTTTTTAAAAACTAAAGGATTTTTTACGTACTTATGTGAACAGTCTTGCTTTGTGTTGCTCTATTGGGCTGGACGGATATAGATGTACTAGAAAGGCAGATTTGGGAGCCATATAGAAAAAATTCTCTAGCCATCAAAACTGCCTAACAATGAATAAAGTTTACACCTGTTCCTGGAAGCATTAACGTAGAGGTAGTAAAATCTGTGAGGGATGATGAGGAAATTAGCCTCACTGGAGAGAAGGAAGAACAGAATGTCCAAGGAGTTTAAGGATCTCTCCAATTCTCAGATTCTCTGATTTCCCCCACCCTGAAAATATATCAAGTTCACACCCTTATTCACTCCTTCCACCCACCACCAGCCACACACTGCAGACGGAGCTCTCATTTAGTAACAAGAATCAAAGAGGAAATCCTTCTACTATGTATAGCATGCATACCTGTGTTATATTAGGCAGGCGCATGTTTAGCCAATTTTAAGAAGGGAAGGCAACCAGCATTTCTTGATAATCACACACCAACTTCTTTATTTCAATCTACGTAATTCTAAGAACCTTGCAAAGTATTTATGATTTATTCCCATTTTATGGGTAATAAAACAGGCTCGGAGGGGTGAATTCCCCACGATGAAATGCTGTTTCTACCATATCATTCTGCCTCTTCTCCTCTTCTTCCTCTTTTGCTGTTATGTAAATTCACTAAATATAATGAGTTGTATTTGTATGAAATATTACATGCTGAGTGCTTATTAAGGCAGAACACTTACAAGGCAAGAAAGGCTCCCTGCCTAGGCTACTATGAATAGGAAAATAATATAATAGGGTTAGAAACAATTGCTAGCATACATAATTTGGCGTGTTTTATGTATTATTTAAGGGGGAGAGGGACAAAGGGGGAAAATACCCATTGTGACACAATCCTGGGAAGGCCCATGACATTTCATGAGAAGGACAGATGCCTGGGACTGCAGTGAGCAAGAAGATCAAGAACAATGAGGAGAGGCCATAGCAGAGTAATTCTAGGGAAGAAAGAGCTTGTCAGTGAGTGGCTGAATCAGAAGAAAGGAAGAGGGACTCAAGGAAGGCGACGACAGATGTCAGTCTGTCGCAGACTTGAATTAGGCTTTGTGCGTGAAAATCACAAAGAAAGTATATTGGAGGACTTGGGCATATACTGAAACGCCCCACCATCAAAATGCACTTAAGAACGTATTTAAGGACCCTCTTAGCGTTGTTATTTTTTAAAAGTTTGGAGACGATACACGGAGATTTCCTAATGTCCAAGGACATAAAGCCTACTGGTGGAGTACGGACCTCTGGAAATTAGGAGCCAACTTGACACACTAGGGCAGGGCACTTTCTTACAGCCCTAACAATCAGTGACTTGCAGCTGGCGTGGGTCAAAGGATGTCTGGCTTCCTTCCTCCCTCCTCGCTGGCGCGCGCACACTCCATATTTGGCCATCCCTGCTCCAAGTTTGGGGCTTTGCCAGGTAGGGGTCCCCAAACCTTGTGCCCTGCAGGGCATCACATGGTCATCACCGGCGCGGGTGCAGAGATGGGGAACACCGAGCTCAGTCCCCCGTTTTGGGGCGGCACAGCTGGCTCCCTGGAAGGCGTCCCGGAAGCCTTTGTCTCCGCAACTCACTGGCCAGCGCCACCCGCCAGCCTCTCCCAGGGTCCCGGCATCCTGGCGACTAAAACGGACCCTGCCTCGGGCTCCAGGAGCCCCTGGGGGCCCCTCACTACCCCCTACTTCCCGACCTGGAGCGCAAACAGCCGCACCCACCTCCGGCGCTGCAAAGTCCCCTGCCCTGAGGCCACCAAATTCCTCGGGGCGTCTCTCCCCTCGCCCCCAGCCCTTCCCCACCCGGCTCTGCAGAACTGAACCACCGCCAAGTGCAAAGCTACACGTCGCACCGCGGTAAAAATCATGCCATTTCTGGTAAAAATCGTGCCATTTCTGCTCGCTTCCCTGTCCGCCCCCGGCCGGCAAAACGTCACGTGAGCCGAGTGCGGAAGTCTGCCCGAGAGGTGGGGGCGTGGGAGGCGCGCGCCCACCGGGTCCCCCTCCTGCACGGTGTCCCCTGCCACTTACAACCTCTGTGCGCCTTAGCCCCAATCCCGGCCCCGGCTCTCACCCGCAGCCCACGATCGCCGGCTGCCCGGCCCCCACCGGACACCCCAGTCCATCCTTCATACCTGGCCACCTCTTCCCCGGGGACTCACCTCTCCGCCTCGGTTTCTTTTCCTATGAAGAACCCGCGCCGCGTCGGTCCGGTCCCGGTTATCTTCAATGCACTAGGGAGGAAGAGGCTGAGGAAGGAAGTGGCTGAAGCAAAGAGAAAGACGGCCGAGGAGGAGGAGGAGGAAGGGGAGGAGGAGCTGGGGGGGGGGGTGGAAAGTAAGAGTTTATGTTCTCAGGAAGGGGGCCGCCCACACTCCCAGGGACAAGCCTATGAGGAGGAAACTCAGGGGAGGAGACGTCCCAGAAGGGGTCAAACTCCAGACAGGTGTGGGGCGGCTGAGGCTTCTAGGAAAAGGCGCGCAGAGCTTCGATTACCGCCACCTTTCCACCGTGCCGCTCAGCGCCAACGATCCCCAGCCCCCTGCATTTGATCCTGGGCGTTGACTTCTTGCCAGGATCTCTCTCCCAACATAAGAAACAAAGCGCCCCCAACATGCTGAATGCTGAGGTCTCTCAAGAAGAACTTGACTTTCATTGGTTCTGTATGCCTGGAGCTGGAGCCTCCTGAAGACTACGACACATGGCTTGAGAATGGTCTGATTCGCAAAACAAAATGCATTCTTGAAAACCAATTTGTTCTACTGCAAAGAAATTTTACTGGACAAAAAAAAATGTTATTGGACAAAGCTAGTTCTCGATCCTAGGTCAATGTTGGTTTCTTCTCTTCTTCACCCATTATTTCCTACATTTAACTTCATAATTCGATTTATTCATACCCCCTTTATTTTAGTCGCCGTTATTTTAGTGTGTGTTGTGTGTGTGTGTGTGTGAGTGAAAGAGATGAGATGCTTGCTGTAGCAGAGTCCCTTTGAAAAGGAAACCTGAGGCCCTGCTGAGAAGTTACCCAAACCATTTCTAGAGCAGGAGTTGCACAAATAACTACAAAAAAAATCGTCTCCTACTTCCTCCCCGCCCGCATCCCCACTGATTGAATTGAGAATGATCACATGACCTAAAAGCGCACAATTATAAACTGGCCATCATCCTGTGAGGTGACCTGGAACATACAGTTCTCACCTAACAGCACCTCTGATGATTAGTAAGCTAATCGGACTCTCCCTGGGAAATTGAAAGAGAAGAACACGGAGACTGCTGAGTCTTCTCACAGAAAGGCTGAAGCTGAGAGAGTGTGAGGCTGAAGGGGCCAAAATGGGCTTCAGGTAAGCAAAACATTTGAGTAAGTAGAAACCACAAGGATGTAGTGGCAGATGGGGGCGAGGGCGCAAGTGCTAGAAGCGGAGTCTAAGAGAAGCTGAGACCCAGAGATAGAAGGAGGGCAACAAAAACTTGCATCCCAGGGGGGACACGAGTATCCAGGTCCCTGGCGCTGCCCTGGATCCATCCACTTCCCAAACTGCGTTCTAGTTACCCTTTTATAGTAAACACCTGGGTGTGACCCTGAATGAGTCTCTGTTCTGTAATCTTCAACAAAGGTCTGATTCTTCTAAAATGTCTCATGTCAGATGAAGTTTAAGGTGACTCCAGGATCCTTTGAGGCTTATTTTTTTCCTCCCTAAAGGAAAGCTGAGAAGTTGTACTTTTTATCTTTCAAAGTCTACATAATGCAAAAATTGTGATTCAAGAAAGATATCATATTTAGCAATTCCCCAAGCAGGACCTGGTTACTTTGGCCTATGAAAGTGATCACAGTTCCTCAGTCAGATAATATCCAATGACAGGAAATAATGAATCTGTGGTTTGCCACTTCTGTTATGGCTAACAACTGGTGTTTCCCAGTATTCTGCCAACCAGAAAAAAAAAAGAAAGAAAGAAATAGATTAATTTACTTAAAGAAATGAATGTCCCAGGTAATAGAAAAATAAATTCACTCTTAAGAAACACTTGCTTTATATATATGCTAACTAAGCATTATATAAACTTCATGTTAATCTATAAGGAATTGCAATTCAAGAAAGTTGCTTTTTGACTTTTAACAAAAAGTCCCAAAACAATAAATGTTGGTGTGGATGCTGAGAGATAGGAACACTCGTGCACTGCTGGTGGGACTGCAAACTAGTGCAACCTCTGTGGAAAGTAATAGGAAATACCTCAAAGAGCTACAAGTAGAACTGCCATTTCATCCAGCAATCCCATTACTGGGCATCTACCCAAAGAAACAAAAGACATTCTATAAAAAAGACATCTGCACTAGAATGTTTAGAGCAGCACAATTCACAATTACAAAGATGTGGAAATAACCCAAGTGCCCATCAATACATGAGTGGATTAATAAAACGTGATATATGTATACCATGGAGTACTACTCAGCCACAAAAACAATGATGATTTAGGACCTCTTGTATTATCCTGGATAGAGCTGGAGCCCAGTCTACTAAGTTAGGTATCACAAGAATGGAAAAACAAGCACCACATGTACTCACCATCAAATTGGTATTAATTGACTTAACTGACCAACACTTATGTGCACATATAATAGTAACATTCATCAGGTGTCAGGCAGGTGGCAGTGGAGAGGAGGGGATGGGTATATACACAACTAATGGGTGCGGTGTGCACCGTCTGGGGGATGGACATGCTTGAAGCTCTGACTCGGGTGGGGCAAAGGCAATATATGTAACCTAAACATTTGTCCCCGTATAATATGCTGAAATTAAAAAACAAATTTAAAAAAATTTTTATTAAAGAAATATTAAATTTTTTTCAAGTAATATTTTACATACCCAATTTATACTCCTTCAGTTTCCATACAGACTTTTGCCATCATTTTTTGTTCTCTTAGGAATATTACCATCATGTACAACATAAACAGTGTGGCAGTTTAACGTAGAAAGCAAATAATAAAGTTTGTCAAATGGTTAAAAAGTATTTATGAAATCTTAAGGATGCGCCAACAACAATGTGCCCATAGTGAAAGGTACAGAGTAGCGTAAAGCATGATCTTTGTGAAACAGAATTTATAATAAAGTATGTATAAAATATTAAGGTAATCTTTGTCCATTTATATAATGGCATAGTATAGACTGTCCAATATAAATATAATTGTGAGCCACATATGTAATTTAAAATTTTCTAGTAGCCACATCTTAAAAAAAGAAAAGGGTGAAATTAATTTTAATAACATGTTTTATTTAACCCAGTATATGCAAAATACTATTATTTTAACCTGTAATGAGTATTTTAAAATTATTAATTAGATATACAGTCTTTGTTTTATACTAAGTCTTATATATAAGTCTACTGTGTATTTACATTTACTACACATTTCAGGTGCTCAGTAGCCTTATATGGCTAGTGGCTACTGTATTGGACAGCATAATTATAGACTGGATAATTATATCCTGGATAATTATATCCTGGATAATTCCAGGATAAAGCATGATATTATACGCCAATAATTTTACATGGGCCAGGCACGGTGGCTCACGCCTGTAATCCTAACACTCTAGGAGGCCAAGGCAGGAGGATCGCTTGAGGTCAGGAATTCAAAACCAGCCTGAGGAAGAGCGAGACCCTGTCTCTACTAAAAATAGAAAAATTAGTCTGGCATGGTGGCATGGGCCTATAGTCCCAGCTACTCGGGAGGCTGAGGCAGGAGGATCACTTGAGCCCAGGAATTTGAGGTTGCTGTGAGCTAGGCTGACACCACGACACTCTAGCTCAGGCACCTGAGTGAGACTGTGTCTCAAAAAGAAAAAAAACAAAAAATCAAGAAACAAAGCTCTTTAGCTGTAAGAAATAGAAACATATTAAACTAGCTCCTGTAATTGAATTATTGAAAGACTACAACAAAAATTTTCATGGATATCCAAGCATAGGAAACAAAATATATGCAAGTGACTTTGGCCTTAGAATAGAAAAGTTAGGACCAAAGTATTATCATCTCTCATGAGACAACACAGTCTCTCTCTCTTTCCCCCCACCCCATGCCACTCCCTCTCTCTCCATCTTTCATACAGGTTCTAATCCCCACCCACTCCCCCATAACTCAGGCTGCATATGCCTTTGGCTTCCTATGGCTCAGTCTCTACTGCCAGCTCTACTTGTTCAACTCGCCATTACCTAATGGATTCAGTTTTCGATATCTCAATTCCAGATTCTTTAAAGAGAGAATCTGATTGACCTAGTTTGAATTGGTTATTACTCCCAATCAAATCTGCTATGTCCATTACTAGGGCTGTTACCACAAGAGGCAAATAAGACAGATGCTCTGTGAAGGAGGTATGGGAGAGGCATTATCCCAAAATATTTCTACCACAGGTAACAGCAACTCTGTAGATCTGCTGTCCAATAAGTAGCTACTAGACCCACATGGGTATTTTCATTTACACTTACATTAATTGAGATGATATAATATTAAAAATTCCACAGTCACAGTAGCCATATTTCAAGTGCTCAATTGCCACAAGTTATTAATGGCTACTGTATTAAATGACACAAATCTTTTTTATTATCTCAGAAAGTTCTATTGGATGGAGTTGTTCCAGGTCGTTAAAAAAATCAAGAAAATCTGGAAAATTGCTAAAAACCCTAATAAGATGAGAACTACTATTTATTTTTCTAATTCTTTCCCCACTTTCAACCCACCAACCAACAAAGTTACAAGTCACTTTTGTTCTAAGCCACCTAGTCTTCTGACAAACTTAAATTATAACCCCCAAATAAATAATCAAAACAATAAAATCTGGGACTGTCCTAGTCAATTTAGGACAACTGGTCACCCTACCCATATTTCACCCTTCTCTTTTGTAGATTTGTTTCATTTGGTACAATTCTTCCACTTTCTTTTTCCTAAGTCTTTGTTGTAGCTCCAGTAAGAGAGAGGATACTTTATCCTTTATTGAGCCTAGGACAAATGGTCAGTGCTGCCAGTGGAGAGTAAATTTCCAGATCATTAAACTCAGTCATGAGGGGTTAAGGGCTCTGTGCAAAGAGCAGCCAGACAGGCAGCCGTGGTGATCACAGCGGAGTCAGTGTCAGGGAGGGCACCAAGAAATACAATTTCTAACCCAAATGCACAAGATGCTGTCTAGGGGGCTTAGACAATATCTCTGGAGCAGAAGAGGTTAATGCCACAAAGCACGACAGTGGTAGTTAATATGGCTACACATTTAGGATCTCCTGCCAAGCTTAAAAAGCAGTACCTTGGACCCACCCAAACCAATTAATCTAGAATCTCTGGGACACCCATGTTTTAAGGTCCCCAGGAAATTCTAATGTGCAACTAAGGTTGAGAATAACTGGTCTAGACAAGCCTGTGAAACCATCAGCCAGCGAAAGCTCATGGCAGCGATTGCTCCACAGAATTCGAGAAAACATCTGCTGCTTGTCGGTAGGGTAGCTGACTGATGCCTTTCTTGCCTATCCCACAGAATGTGAAGGCTTCTTCTGGGTCTCTTCCCAGGCTCCGTTACTCATAGGAAAGTGGTAGGGGCACATTCCCAGGATGAGCAGAGGACAGTCTTATACCTAGGCAAGACAGGGGCCCAGCTACATTGTAAGATTCAAGGAATTCTCAGGAGAGTCTCTCCCCACAAAATATTTCCACCACCATGATCTTTACCTGGGATTCCAATTAGTATAGGTGACATATATATGTATACACACAAATATATATAAAATAATTATAGAGTTTGCAAAATCAAGTGTCTATAGAGTCAGGCAAATAAGTAAGATAAGCCAGGTTGATCACCCCTTTTGAAGAGGGTAGCTATTATTCAACTGCACATGGGAGTGGGCACACACAGCGTTGCTAGATTTCACCATTTTTCAAGAGAAGATAGAAATCTGGAATTTTTTTAAACAAAATTTTCCACTTTTTAAAAAAATATGACAACGCATTGAAATGTTTTTAAAACACTGTCTAGGCCAAATGAAATATTTCTGCAGGCGGGAAAAGTCCCTTCAAAAATGTAAACGTCCCTTGGAGTAGAAACAGAGGGTTTCTTTTCTCTCCTATCTCTGTTGGAACATTTTTCTCTATTTACAAACCAAACGACTCCTCCAGCTTATGACAAATCCTTCCCTCCATCCTGCTGGTTGCTTGAGCTTCTGATTTCTCTTTTTGTTGACAAATTTCATCAGAGAGTACTTGAAGTTTGCTGCTTCTGTCCCTCATCATCCACCATTAATTTCACGATTTGTAATCTGGCTTCTGCCTTCACCTTCTTGCTAAAGCTGTTCTCCCCAGTCTAAGGTCACTAATGATTCCCAGTTGGGAAACACGACAGTTTGCTCCCAGCCCTCATTGTGCTGCAGCTCTCAGTAGCATTTGACCTTGTCACCTGTCCCCTAGTCACAGTCATCCCCCAACAAGGAGAATGAGTGGCTTAGGCATACTACTGGCTTGTAATCCATGCTGCTGGAGATCAGGAAGAGGGTGACCATGAACTGCTGCAGGTAGGGGATGCAGGAGACAGGTCTCTTGAGAAGGAAGTGATATTCTAAGGCTCAGTACGAAAGAAGCCCAGCCGCAGCAGTTCAGAGTTGGGGTTTTGATCTGGAGGTTTCAGGCCCGGCCGGGAGAGAAGGTACATGGTTGTATGCACAGCACACAGAACGCAGTGCTAAACAAACATTTACAGAACAAAACCGATCTTCCACCCAACCCTTCACTATACTCTGGATCAGATGTCCAGGACTGGGGATGGAGGGAAGGAAAGAGTGAGAAGCTGTGAGGATCAGGCAGAGGAAATCACAAGTCAGACCCCCAACAGGCACACCTAGGGCTCAAAACAGATGCGTTGAATATTGCCAAGCTGATGGGACCCCTCTCCTTTGGAGGGGACTCTGGGAAAGGCTGGAGTCATACAGCCTCAACTTCCTTCCAGAAATCACTGAGCATATGCACAGAAGCACTTGGAAGGGACAGAACAGTGCCCCAGCTCAGCCCCTTTCTTGTGTGCAAGGGTGTAACAAAGAGCCGCCATGCTTTTCCCATGGCTGTCTCTGCTCTAACCCCTCCCCTGGCCGATTTTCCTGCCCTGAGGCCCTAAACAAAGGAAGTCCTCACAGCTCTGAACTTAAGTGTCCTGAGCCCGTCTCAGCCTCCCTGTGTCAGAATCTCTAGAGAGTTTGTTTGAAATGTAGAATTCCAGACTGAGGACAACAGAGCCACATTGCGTTAGGTTTGAGATGCTCTGCTCTGGGCCCCCCTTCACCTTACTGCCAGGCTAACTTTCTGAAAGGACAGCTTTTCAGTCATGTGCATTCTTGGAAAAGTTACCAACCTCAACAAGCCTCAGTTTTCTAATCTAGAAATTAGTAATAATAAAACTTACTTGCAAGATTGTTGTCATGACAAAATAAAATTGTGTTTCTTATTTAGGCATCCTTCCTCATTCCAAAGGGATTTGAGGGGAAATGAACTAATATAAGAAGGATGCTCAGTCCTGCTTCTCTTCCTCTGTTCCATTCCCCTCCTGTCATTGCCCCCTCTAGGGAGTCCTCCAGCACTTTGCCCCTCTTTTAGGATAGTTATGTCATGCCACCTTATGTAATGCTAGTATCACCTTCACCTTTAATCGACTCAAGTTCACTATTTCGTATCCTCTAGGAAGCCTGATGCTCTTCCTTATATTTTTGCAAATTCTTGGGATGTATGTTCTCATGCTTTCTGCTGGTTCTGAGTTCTCTAATTCCAATTACTTCTCACATTTCATGGATATTAAACCATTTCCTCCTAAAATGGACATGGAAGAGCTCCATTTCCTTAATTCATTCCCACACCAATCCCTCCCCACCTAAAAAAAAAAAAAAAAAGAAAAAGAAAAAAAAAAACCTAATATTTGGCATGTGTGGTAACTCTTAGGCTTTACCAAAGGCAATTTATGTTAGAGCAACGCAAGCAACTTGCAGTGGAATGTGAGATGTCCCATTTCAAAGTCCCTCCAGCTGCCCTGCCTCTGGACTTGCTTGGCCGGCTCCTAGCTCCAGCCTCCCACCTGCTGCCTGGCACTGTCCTCACCTCTTCCTGCCTGGCACTATCCTCTGCCTCCCCTTGTCTAATTTCCAAAGTCCTCCCCTCAGGGGCCAGAACCTCCAGCTCCCTCCTTTGTTATGCAGAGCAGTTTAGCTTTCTAGTCCAAAATCCAAAGCCTCGTTAATGTGCTCTGCTGAAAAAAGAACCTTTGCCTCTGACCCTTGGTCAGCTTCGAACATGTGGCAGAGGCTTTAAAGTTTGCCTCCCACTCTCCAGCCCCCACCCCGGCCTTTTGTTTTTTTAATTTTTCTTCCTTTTGTTTTTCTTGTCCCTCTCCAGCACTAACCTCTATCAATGAAAGTAAGCTTTATAGCAACTTCTTTTCTCAGTGTGATGAATTATGACAACCCAATTAGAAGAGAAAAAGTGCTACAGTCTGTTGCTTTAAATAACACATTTATTTAAATTTGTATTGGAACTTGTACCATAGTGATTTCCCCTCAGTAGACTGGAAAGTTCTTGAGTGTCGTATTCATTCTGTATGCTTTGCAATGCTTGGCACCGCGCCTGGCAGGGAGTGGGCGCTCCATAATTGTTTAATTGAATGGACATGAGGTTTGGCTATATAACCTCTTGACTCCCCTCACGGCTATTTAAAATGAAAGATTGAATGTATAAACCAATTATTATCTTAGAAATTGTAGACTGGATATCTTTTTTATTTTCACCAAAATTTAAACAAGTTTCCGGGGAAGAGGTAATATAAAAAAATTTAGTATGTGTTGTGCACATATAATTAGCATCATTTATATTCTATTGATATTGTCTTTTTATTGTGAGATTGATGACCAGTATCTCTGTCCTTGCTGTCTCTGGACCACATTCCATTGAAATAAACCACTAAAATTTGTAAAACAACTAATTGAATACATTTTTATTGGGCTAAAGTGACAAGTAATCACCACAAGGAAAGTTTCCATTGATATTATAATTTACAATATGATATGAATTTTAACTATTATTAATTGCATATAAAATTCTTTGTAACAACTGTCTTTTAACCATCAGTTATTGTTAAGTATTCCTAATACACATTTATTAACTCTTCCTCAGAGAAATTTCAGAGATAGCAGAAATATGGTTTGATGTTTTATGAACATAAATTTAAAAGATCTATCAAGAAGAGTAAATTTAAAAGTCTTTTTTGGCAGTTTCTTTCTGTATATTTAATTAAGAGATAAAACAAGAAAAATACATGGGGAAGGCACATATGCCTCATTTTTTTCTTCTTGGTCTTAGCAGTGTTGATTAAAGCTGTTTGGGATGTTTTAAAGAAGCCATAGGAATTCTTTGATAAACAGAGATTTTTTTTCTGTGACTAATTTCAGTCTCTTCACTGATTTCTTAAAAACACAGAACATGGTTTTTATTTCCACAAATTTCCTTAAAATAGCTAACTACTTTCCTTGCGCTCATGAAGTCCAATTGAGTTTGACAGGTTATGTCATTCAAACAGATTTCAATTTAAAAATTCATATAGCTAGGTATTTCTAGATAGGTTTCTCTTCTGAGTATTTAGGTGGCTTCAGGGTGCTCCTCCAGGTATGATACATGTCAGGAAGACTGGCTAATGTTAACCTACTACGTAGAAGACTGTCTTTGAAACTTCAATATTAGTATATGGTAAGAACAGCAACTGTATGAAAAATTAGATTAGTTATCCGCCTTGGGTCATCTATAATTTACAAACAGTATTGCTGGACATGCAAAATCAGATTGGTTTTCAAAAAAGTGGCTTTAATAATCACAGAATTAAAGACAAAATAATTTGGATTATCCTAGAGGTTATCTAAGTCCTGGCACATTAATAAGATTCAAAACTTAGGAGAGAAAGAAAGAAGGTAAATAGGTATATTCTAGCACTGCATGAATTTAATACTCATATTTGACAGTTCAAACAGTTATATTTGTCAGTAGTAATTATAACCATTAAACAAACATTTATTAAACAAATATTTTTGTTGAGTACCTGCTATGAACTTGATAGATCACGTTTTCCCCCTATTAAGGGGTTTTTAGTCTGATATCTAGGACTATTCACTCTATTGAGGAATATCTACCAGATAATGCTCGACTTGAGATTGTGTAAGTCTCATCAAACTTTCCTTTTTCAATAGTTTACAATGATCTCCGGAAGCTTTTGATAGTAGTTGCTAAACTATTGTTCTGTTTCCGTCAAGGGTAGAGAGCCTCTGACAGCTGGCTGAATCCAGGCTTATTTTCAAACTAATTAAGGGTAAAGAGGCCTTAATATACACGTGGGGTAGGCAGCCATTAGTGTGGTAAGACTGGAGATAAGAATTCTACTAAGGGCCCAGTGTAGTGGCTCATGCCTGTAATCCTAGCACTTTGGGAGGCTGGGGCAGGAGGATTGCCTGAGCCTGGGAGTTTGAGGTTGTAGTGAGTTATGATGACACCACTGCACTCTAGCTAGGGCAACAGAGCGAAAACTTGTCTCAAAAAAAAAAAAAAAATTAAAAAAAAAAGATTCTATTACAAATACCAGCTGCCATGCATCTACTTGGCATTTCCACATGCAAAGAGTTGGAATTCTGGTCATATCAGAAAGACCATTTTATTATCAGTGAGGTATCAGTATTGTGAAAATTACTGTTTTCAGTTACTGTTATTTTGCTTTTTAGTGAACATAAATGTGTATTTAAGTATGTTTATGATTAATTACAAGTGACTTTTAGTTAAGTATATCATTATTAGTTGTTTATCACTGTATATTTGTATCAGTTTCATTTTGGGCCCATAATTTTTCAATAAGCTATTGCCAAATGACATGTACTAAAAACACCTCAAATTTGCTGTGTGGTAACATTTAATTCATTATATGCTCCCAGAGGATCTATTCTATTTAAATAACTTCGTCATACTTACTAAGTTATTAATTTACTGTACTATTTTGCAATTTATAGATTGTTGTTTTAAGATATGTAAATTACATATATGTCTTTATTCCTGTTATAAAGTAAATTAAATGTTTCAAGCTAGAAGTTTACTGTAGCCTTTTCATTCTAAGTTTTTATTATCAAAAAGTTCTTTCTCACTAGGAAAAAAAATGGGTCTGGCAAAGCTGGTGCCCTCATCCAACGCTTGTGAAAATATTAAAGCACATGTTTTGGTGCCCTGCAGGCCATGGGTAGAATCTCAGCTCTACCACTTAATGTGTGTCCTCAGGTTCAATTTCTGTAAAACCCAGATCCCTCGTATATAAAATGGAAATAATAGCACCTTCTGTGTAAAGTAATTGTAAGGCTTAGGTGTACCTAGCCCTTCAAAGCAATTATTCAATGAATAGTAGCCATTATCATTACCTACTGTGTGATTAAATGATGGAGCCTGTCTGTGCAGGCCTTGGAAGACACCTTGTCTAGGGTGAGGCCAGGCAGGCTCTTCTGGAATTAATGGGCAGGATGTGTGTCTTGCAGCCTAGGTCCAAGATAAGAAAGTGGGTACCGTGTCTCTTGTGCTGGCTTGCATGTTCTAGGGACCCAGGAGGTTAAAGGAAATTGTCATGCCATCCCAGCAGAAACTTCTGCTCTTGCACTTCTAATATGGGATGTGCTAACCCAATTTTCTATTAGCTATCTAGGAGTTAATCTGTAATTTAACCTTGTGTGGGTATAAAGGAATCCCGTGTGCCTTCTTCCCACCAGCTGGATGAGATATCCCAGGACTTGCAAAGGGATCCTTTCAAATCATACCAGGTGCTCAAGGGGACAAGTCAGGGTGTGTTGTAAGTTCTCATTGTTACTTGCCACAGCAGCTTACCCAGAGCCTGGTTTTCCATCTTTAGAGCAGAATATAAGAAGTTCTTCCTCTGAAATTGCCAGAAAGCTAGAATGGTTCAGAAAACTGACTTGCATGGTAAGTCAAAGGGACTTGACAGGTGGACCCTACAGGTAGGCTTAACAGAAAACAGGACAGTGGTACCAGTAACCTGGACTTTGTCCTAAGGCTCAGGGACAGTCTGAATCTCTCCCTTCCCTTTGGTGAGGAGAGGGGAAAACAGACTGATTAGGGCACTGGCCAAGGAACTGGAGCTGGGCTGGGGCTTCTCTAGGGCAGGACACACTGAAGCTGTAGGGGAAGGAAAAGTCAAAATCATGCAGGATAGCCAAGGTCAAAAAAACCAGAAGTATAGACGGCACCAAATCTGGGGGGTCTAGTATCAAGGTCAAGTTCAGAGAAAAGGCAGATGATATGAGAAAAGGTATAATCAAAGTGGTAGGGGGATACAAGAAGGGAAAGGAAAAAAATGGAGTTTCTGAAAAAATTTTCTAGAATATCATTTAAAGACTTGTTATGGGGACTGAAGAGGTGTTGGTGGCAAATGGTGTATGGGTGAGCACAGCTTGGGTCTTAGGTAAAGCAGACAGGTGACAAGGGAGGTCAGTTGTTAGCTCAGGCTGGTTTTAAACTTCTGTGGTTCAGCTCCCATTCAAGTATGGGGGAACTTCCCACCTTGTCCCCTCCCCAGTAACAGCAGAGCCCTTGCCCTTTTCTCTTGGGTAGGTGGATATCCTAGGTCACTGCAGTTTTGAAGCGGGGGTCCTCCTTGGTAATCACGTGGGGAGTAAGCCTGGATGAACTTCACTCTGCCGGGCAGTCGGTGGGTGAAGTCAAGTCCGTACTGCTGTGGACGGGAAGAAAGACTGATTTGGGCTCTGAGCCAAGGCAAAGGGGTTTTCCAGTGACATCAGGGGCTCTGAGATTTAGCCTCTTACTCGGGGGCCCTCAATAACTGCACCTCTTGGCAGTCCTTTCTGAGGTTGGCTCACCCCACGTCCCATGAGCAATGGCCCAAAGCCTTCGTAGGCCTCTTCTCCAGAAGCAATTCCCAGACTCCCATGTGGCCCTCTGGTAAGCCCCTCTCATGGGCAAATCCCTTCTCCTCTGCTTTTGTTTCCCTCCGAGGCATTGCCTATTGTGTCCCTTCATGTTGCCTTCTTTTCCTGTGGCATTTTCACAACAGATCTTTGGAATTTAGAAATTAATTTATTAATTAAAAACTGACAATTTCACTCTCCTTGAGAGCAGGGAAAGCTTAAGTTCTCATCCTCCCCGGCAGTGAGGTGAAACATTTGCATTCTATCTCTCCAGGGCAGACAAGAAAAGAGAAGATAGGTTTTCAGGGTAAACTGAAAGTTCATAAGCTCCCAAAACATGTTCACAAAAAAAGTGGATCAAAGGCCTTTAGAAGAGAACCAGACATTCTCAACCCAGGAACAAAACCAAGTTGGGACTCAGAGTGGAAAGTGGGGGTGGGGGGATGTATAGATAAAAAATACAACATGGGAAAGAAAAGGTAAGTAGTATATGTTTGTCTTCACTAAACTGTAAATTCCTCAATGGCAGGGATCATGTTATTGAACCTCTGTTCTCATCATCTAGTACAGTTATTCACACATAGAAGGTGCTCAATAAATATTTGTGAAATGAACTAAACTTACCAAACTGCTTTCATGGCAAGAATTTTTAGGTACATGCAAATCCTCCAGGATGTCTTAAAAAACCCTACACGTCTCAGATCACGCGTGAACTTTCAGTGGGTTAAAGACACAGCAAAACATTAAATGAATGTATATAAATGGAGGTCCTCGGAAGGACCAGGAGAAAGACAACGATAAAGGAAATAGGCAGAAAAGTACCTGGGTATGAAAACTAAAGCAGGTGGTGACTTTCCTATTCCAAAGCCAGTCATCCTTCAGTTTAACTCTAGTTGATCTAACTAGAGCACAGCTAGAAATATGGAATAATAGTCTTATTTCCAAAAAGCATTTTTTTCCCTCAAAATGATGAAGGCAATGGGGCAGGAAATACAAAAGGGAAAATGTCAAGTAGATACCGGAGTTCGACCGGAGAATCGGGCGTCACTCTGCTAAGTCTCAGCCTGGTCAGCACGAGGATTTGTGTTGTGGGAATATTGGTTTGCTTCTCTCTTTCTTACATCTTTCTTTCCTTTTTTCTCACTATCTTTCATTTCCTTTGCCACCAACACCACCTCTAGTTCCATTCTCTACTTCCCTATCTCCAGTGACCCAATTTGAAATGTCATTACTTTTATCTTATTAACTCTCACACAGTCTATTCGATCTGCCAAAGTGTCAAGAATTATCCTACAGCTCCCTCCTGAAGGAGGGGTCAAAAGATTAAATCGACCTACTTCTCACCACTCCAGGTCTGTGTAGGGCAACTTTTCTATATATTCTAAGACTACTCTTTCTCTCTAGTAGACTGTGCACCACACTGTATTGTAATTACAGGTTTACTCGTAGTGAATGTCACCTCACTGGCTTTTTAGCTCTTTAAAGGCAAGCAAAGCTTTCTTCAAATCTTCCAACTTAGCACAGTGCCTAACAAACAGTAAGTACTTACTAACTGATGAATGAAAGAGAGGAGGGAAGAGAGAAGGAGGAGCAAAGGGAAAAAGGAAGAAGGAAGGAGGAGGGTAGAAGTTAGTTAATTAGTTGGGAAATTCTATTCATAATAGACAGAAAAATATGATGCTAAGTTTGTGGAAACCAATTATTCATAGGCATTCGTACAACAAAATCAGTGCTCCTCAGCCTATCACTTGAAATGACCTGGCTAATTGGGGAGCATAGCTTGAGTTACGTGGAACGTGCCAACTTCATATAAGGAGGAGGTGTTCCAGCCTGCAGAGTAAGGTAGGAAATTAAAGCAATTATTTGGTTTTTGTAAGAGTCCCAAATTCTACAAATACAGCCATCAACAACAAACAATAAGCTAACGTAAGCTATTAAACAACAAACTTTATTTTGGTTATCGGGCCACTTAAGGGAAACTTTTATTTTTGGCTTTATAGCTGCATTTCTCTATTCTTTTATTTCTCTTTGCACATATAATGGCTATCTTAACGACTGCCTTCTTCACAAATAATCCTTTGAAAATGATTGACTTTGAATGAGTAAACTGTTTTATTGAGTTAGAAGAGAAAATTCTCCTAAAGAAATGACTTCAGTAAAATAAATTTCTGCCTTTAAGTCAAAGAATTTTCCAGGAACTGTGGGTCTTGTGAATCCTGGGGCCACTGAGACAGAGGATACTTAGAGCTTCTTGTTGGATTGACCGTTATGAGTGTCTTTGTGATTTGCTACTGAAAATAGCGTATGGTAAATTTTATAACTCTTAGCAGAAATTTTATAGTTCTTAGATATAGTTTTTACCATATCTTGGTAAAATCAACTTTGCCACTGACTAAATAGGACATTTTCACAATGAGAATTTTTAAAAATATAAAAAGAGAGTGTAAATCTATTTTTAAGTAATCCAAGAAAGTAGTTAAAGTTATCTTCTATCCTGAAACTTAATTATGTTCCGGGTTTACAATATTTACAAAAACCATATTTAAAAAGATTGATGTCATTTTGAAAATCTCAATGCAATGGATAAATTTCTGAGAAAAAAAATTATTCAACAAGACAAAGAAAATCTGAATAGGCAAATAATCTAGAAAGAAACTGATGAAGCTGGCAAAGAAATACCACCCCAAAATATGAAATGGTTTTATGGGTAAGTACTTCCCATGTTAAGTAGAAAAAGACTATCCAGTTACTTTGGAGAATTAAGCAACCTTTCTTGATGGGGAAGTGGCACAGGGACAACGCCAACTGTTGCTGAATAGAAAGATGTGAAATTGACTGACAGGGAGATATCTAACCTATGTGAATCTCCTGGTTAGTTGCTTTCATTTGTATAAATGGTTTAGAAGGACAAATAATTTTACTTGGCTCATACACTATAATGAAAAACAGTGGACCCTTCCATCAAGAGGTGGGATATAATTCTCCTCTCATTAAATCTGGTGGCCTTCATGATTCACCTGTAATGCATTCAGATGATGCTGCATAATTTTTGTCTTGATCTCTTGGAAACCTTGCCCTTCAGATGCTTCCTCTTTTTTTTTGGACAGAGTCTCATTCTGTTGTTCTGGGTAGAGTGCAGCATAGCTCACTGCAACATCAAACTCTTGGGCTCAAGCAATCTTCCTGCCTCAGCCTCCCTAGTAGATGGGACTACAGGTGTGTGCCTCCACACCTGGCTAATTTTTCTATTTTTGGTAGAGACAGGGTCTGGCTCTTGCTCAGACTGGTCTCGAACCCTGGAGCTCAAGCAATCCTCCTGCCTCGCCTCCCAGAGTGCTAGGATTACAGATGTGAGCCACCACAATCGGCCAGACACTCCTTCTTAAAACCCAGTCAAGCCATGAGGTCCTCCAGGAAACAGCCCCAGATGAGCTCCCAGATGACAGCCAGCGTTAACGGCCAACCATGTGAGCAAGCCATCTCGGACATCCAGCTCAGTCAGGCCTTCAGGTGACTGCACACATGAGACACCACAAAAGATAACTGCCTAGCCAAGCCCTTTCCAAATCCCTGATGCACAGAATCATGTTTTATGTTGCCAAATTTGGGGGTAATTTGCTATAGAGCAATAGCTAACCAAACCATGTACCTAGACTAAATTCTCAATCCCAAGAATTAACTTCCTGAATTCCGATATGGACCAGTGGAACTCCTAATAAGAGGACTGGTGGATGAAAGAGGCTACTAAGGGCAGATACTTAGTAATTGGAGGTTAAAGACTACAAATGATTTCATGATACCAGCCTGACACCCCAAAAGGCCAGACTAGATTAATTAACTCTGAAGACACCTCAACATTGGGGTTCAGGCCACACCAGCCATCCTGCAGTGGAGCCAGAGGACAGCACAAGGACTTTTGCCTGTAGATTTGAGCCCTCTTCTCCCTCACGGACAAGAAATCACGCTGATCTCAACCACGCAGCCCCATAAACCCTCGTGACATCTGGGAGAAGAAAAAAGAGGAAGAAATGCTAAAGGCTGAGTATGCAAGTGAAAGAGCCTGTATTACTTAAATGATTACACTTTAACGGAAAGATCCTGAGATAACTGACAAAATTAAGTTCAACCCCCCTGCTGCTACTGAGGAAGATTATATTTATTAGATAAAATAAAAAAGCCATGTATAGTGTTTAGAATGTTTGATTCAAGTATATTTATATATCTGTATCAAAATAATTAAACAAAGGAAAAAAGTCAAGTAGATTTTAAGCACTAAATGCTTACTGGCTATAATACTTGTTGATAGTACCCAAATTACTAGACATAGTCAGGCTTTTTTTGTGCAGCGGATTTACAGAACAGTAACAACTTAAAGACTAGGAGGAAATGGATATTACAGCTGATAATGACATGTTGTAAATAATTATTTTGTCTTCATAAAGGATCTTCTCCTGGTTGTTTGAATTATTAGAACAATGAGCAAGAAAAAAATATAAAGAATCCGGATTTCAAATGATTATATTTGTCTTTGATAATAGCTGCCAGTTGTTAAACACTAGTTAGAGAATAACCTCTGACATACATCATCTCTTATTCTTACACTGACCAAATAAGGAATCCTATTTTACAAAGGAACACACTGAGGCCGAGAGAGGTTAAACTTGTCCTACATTACTCAGCTAATAATTGCCAAAATCAGCCTTCAAACTCAGTTACATTTGACCTGAAACTAGGACCATTCTGTTTCTCTTTCAACTTGTTGCCTTCCTATTACTATGAACAATCAAGATTTATGTTCATTTTCATTTTCCACATTTTTGGTTTTTAAGATTGCACAGAGACAACCTCTAAGCATCCATAGATATTGATATATGGCCAACAGCAAAACATGCGATAAGATTAAAATGGAAATAGATTTCACAAAGCAGAGAACCTATAGCTCTTAAGCACCACGAAGGGTTATAAAACCTGTGACACTGTGAAATATTTTCATGTCAGGGCAATAGGGAGTTAAAGAAAATAATGAAGTTTATAGAAGCAGAACAAAGGTCAGGTTACTTCTTGTTGGTTTTGTTAAATTAATAGTTTCAAAAGTTCAGGTGTTTGGAAATGGCCCTGCCCAAATGCAAAGTTTTTGCTTTGGAAAACACTGCTGGGCCGGGTGCTGTGGCTCATGCCTGTAATCCTAGCACTCTGGGAGGCCGAGGTGGGAGGATTGCTCAAGGTCAGGAGTTCGAGACCAGCCTGAGCAAGAGCAAGACCCCCGTCTCTACTAATAATAGAAAGAAATTAGCCGGACAACTAAAAATATATAGAAAAAATTATCTGGGCATGGTGTCACATGCCTGTAGGCCCAGCTACTAGGGAGTCTGAGGCAGAAGGATTGCTTGAGCCCAGGAGTTTGAGGTTGCCGTGAGCTAGGCACTCTAACCTGGGCAACAGAGTCAGATTTTGTCTCAAAAAAAAGAAAAAGAAAAAAAGAAAATGCTACCAGTGGTAAGAAACATCCATTTAGCTTTTCTTACAACTACTTCTGCGTGCTTCAATATTATAAAGACAGGAGAAGACCACTTTGACTTATTCTATGTTAAAAATTTGAAATCCTATCCTAGCACTCTGGGAAACTGAGGCAGGATGATTGCTTGAGCTCAGGAGTTCGAGACCAGCCTGAGCAATAGTGAGACCCTGTCTCCACAAAAAAAAAAAAAAAATAGAAAAATTAGCCTGGCTTAGTGGTGCAACCCTGTTGTCCTAGCTACTAGGAGGCTGAAGCAGGAGGATTGCTTGAGCCCAGGAGTTTGAGGTTGCAGTGAGCTTTGATGATGCCACTGCACTCTACCCAGTGCAATAGAATGAGACCCTGCCTCAAAAAAAAAAAAAAAAAAAAAATCAAAATCCTGAAAGCACATTAAATTGAGAATATTAACAGAGGAAACTTAGGGGAAAACTGCCTTGCATAGAGTAGGTAAGTAATAAATATCGTTGGTTTAATTTTTATTTGAAGGAAAAATATTTTTTGCTTTTGATTACTCTCTCCTGAGAATTCTATTTATACAAAGAGTTGATTTATTTTTGCCGTGCCAACAATTTTGTAGAGGTTTGTATGCTTTTGCTCCCGATGAACCTAACACTAATATGAGATCTTAAATTTATGTGACATTTTCTGTCTCATTATTAAACCACTAATTTACAACTGCAACATCTGAAAATAATAATTTTATCATTCTCTTTAGGTTAATGAAAATATATCCCATTAGTAATATAAGATTGCCTCATGTGGTTTCTGGAGGACACAGTTTTTTTTTTTTTTAAGTTAATCTTATTGTGTTATTTCTATTCATGGCTTCAAAAGAGGAAAAGAAATAAAATTCATAATTAAGTTTAAAAAATAAAAGACAACTTTTCCATAAATAAATCTATTTTTGATTGAACATGACCTGCTACAAAAGATATAAGCATATAATACCAAATGAATGGATACATTTTATATATATTAATATAATATATAGTGATAATATATAGTAATATATACAATGCATTCATTTATTTAATGTATTTGTTTATATTAATATAATGTATCTGTATATAAGGTATATGTATAATGCAATGTGTATATATGTGTATTTATATATAACACATCCATTTATTTGATATTGTATGTCTATAGCTTTTTTGTGTATTTTAAACGAATGATGTCAAGAAGAATATTCACCAAAATGTTAATAGAGGTTGCCTGTGGTAGGATTCCAGGTAACTTTTATATTTTCTTTATTGTTTTCTGAGTTATTTCAAATCTTTACAGTGAGTGTGCATATTTTTACAAAAGTAATAGATTTATCAAAAATAAAAACAAATTATGATTACAGGTAAGAAATTACACTCTATTCTAAACTACATCAAACAAGAAGCATACATTGACTATACTACGCACTGAACTCACAGATACCATGTTGTTTTTTCCAAGTCTTTTTGTCATGAGATAATTCCCCAGCTAACTCAACAGCAACTTTTCTTAGTAATTTGCCATGATGATGCCTTCCCAAAGCATCATTCTTGGTTTTCATAGAAACAAACCCATCTTTCTGTTTTCCTAATTAATTTGTTTATGCAATATTTAATCCAATTATAATAATTACAATAATAAGTATAAGAGGTTGGTGAGCACTCACTAACTCAACTAATGGGAGCAGAAGTGTGTCTGTGGCTTAGGTCAGGTTTCCCAGGAATGGACACTGGGATGAGTACTTGGAGACAGGAAGTTCACTGATAATTGTCAAGAACAACACTCACAAGGAAGTGAAGAAAGCCCAGAATTGGGCAGAGGGAAACGTGTAATGTGGTAGCAGAGGAGGCCCTCCCCAATGCCAGGGAGAGCCTGGCGCTGAGATAACTCTTCAAAGTTGTCCCAGAACAATGCAAGGACCTTTAGGCTCCTGAATCCACCGACTAGTCTGGATGTGGGCTGCCCCTGGGGTAGGGGTATGACTTGAGTAAGGCAACTTCCTTCTCCCAAGGGAGATTCCTAGAGGGGGATTCAGCTGTGAGCCCTTGACATGTCCACACTCCCAGTGGCCCAGTGACTGAAAGAATGAGTGCCTCAGCTCTAGGGGTGTGGAAATCTGGGCAGCGTACAACCACCACAGCCCGTGCTTGCACCACGCAGAGCCACTTGCTTCGTATAATATATTTACCCCATATGGGAAGAACTCCCCCAGGATTCTGACTGGTCTCTATTCCTGGAAACTTTTACAAGAGGAAGGTTAGTGGAATGAACTACATCTGCCACCATCGCAGCTCATGGCAATCGGATACTCATTGTCTCCTTTCTACTTACTCTAGATTCTCCTCACCCTTGGCCTACACCTCTGCTGTTCTAGGTGGCTTACTCTGTGGAGTGACCCAGGCTTTTGTCCTGGAGAGGTCTGAGTCCCTTGTCACCATGCTCTTCTCAGACTATGGCAGTTACACTTGTCCATTTACCATCAGAGAGCAGAGAAGTGTTAAAGGAAACATTATTCACTTGTTAAAGCACAGTGAGGCAGATTTCATTCAGGACCATCAAGAGAGGTGTAGGGACCACTGCAATGGGATTTTGCAGTAGGGTAGAGAGGTTAGGCTCAAGTCCAAATATAGCATTGCCAAGTGGGAATTGATAGCCAAGGAGCAGGGTGGGGTCAGTGGATGGAAAATTACTAAGAAGCAACATCAAGGGTAAGAGGGGTTCTGGCTAAACCGACCTACCTGGATTCTTGCTAAAGATAGGGCAGAGTGATAAGATATCTCCTGGGGGAAGAGTGGGAGATGAGGAGCCAGATCAGATATCCAGGGTGATCAGATATTGAGGGGGGGCAGGGTTCTTGCTAAACTGCCTTACCAGAGTTCGATGCTAAAACTGGATTTTACAAGGAAGTGTACAGATGGGCCTAGAAGAAGCTTCTGGAGCCTAACTAAAGTTTAACTAAGAAAAAATCTTCAGAAGTGCCACAAGACCCCTCAGTGGATCTCTCTTGCATGTGAAACCTAGTCTTTCCTGCTTCAATTGTATAAAACAAGTACTATCTCCTCCTGATGGGTAAGTTCAATTACCCTGCAGTATGTTAATTCTTTTGTTCCCCACTAAAAAGCCCCAAGTGGCTGGACAGCATTCATAGCTTGAAAGTTTAATGGAACTAAAAATAAGGCTTCTAGTGAAAGCACTCCCCTTTGAGAACCAGGACATTTAGATGCTCAAAGCCTAGAATCAAAGAGACAGGAAGTACAAATTCCCCAAGTGGGTTGCTGAGGACAGAGGCAAGTGGGACCGGTCTTGCTTTCACCCCTGGGTTCCCTGTCTCATATAGTCCACCTGCTGGGGACACAGTGGCATATATGGTCATTAATTTAGGGTGCACACTGCATTCTGGAATGCGGAGTCTCCTCTTTGCAGAATATCATCTCCAAGCTGACACCTTCAAAAGGCCATTCTGTCACGCTCTCAGATCAACAGCTTCTGGATGCTGTGTTATGGAAGAGGTCCAGAGGATACTGTAGTCATGTGTCCACTAATGCACTTCTGTTGATATAAAATGAATCTCTTATTCTGAAGTGATACTACACAGATTCCAGGTTGGTGATAGAAACACTCTTAAACCTTCTGATAGTGGTGCTAGCTGAGGCCCTGTGGGCAGTAAAACAAAAGTATGCCCAGAATATGTTTGATGCCAGTAAAGATAAATCATTTTATCACCAAGTGTCTGATTGGTTTCCTTGAGGAATGCTGTTGTATCAGGAACTCAACTTGGGTCTCTGATGGTGGCAAGTTGGACATTTGGCCTTGGTGAGTGGAAACCTATGGCCTTGCATAGCTTCCATTGCTGCTACAGAAGCCATTCAGTTCCTGAACCCAATGTGACAATACTGGGGTGGGGGTGAGGGACTGATTGCAGGGGCAGCCTGGCAGCATCTGGCCAGGGCATTTTGTCTACTTGGTTGTCTTGTACCTCCTCCATGGTGGATGCTTTCTGGTGTGTGTGACATGCAATACAAAGACATTCCCACTTTGTGCCCCTTCCCATAAGCTCAACCACATGCTTTCCGCCCAAACCTCCTCCTCTCTGATCTTCCACATTGTATCCTTCCACGCCCCTGACCTACTGGGCAAACCATCTGTCACTGCCCATGGGTTTAATGTATATTCTTACCTTGGACCACATCTCATACACAAAGTGAATGACCAAGTACATTAACTGAAACCTTTCCCAGTGGTTTTCCCCTCACTAATGTCTTTTAGGGCCACCCCTCAGTTGGGCTTAACCCAAATTTTAACTATTCTGTTCTGCAAGAGACACTCCTAAGTGAATACAAAGGCAAGTCACAGCCTTTAGAAAATAATCACAAATCGCATATCTGACAAGAGACTTGTGTTAAGAATGTATAAGGAATTTTCAAAACTCAACAATGAGAAAACAAATGACCCAATACGAAATGGGAAAATTTTTGAATAGATTCTTTACCAAAGAAGATATTCAGATGGCAAGTAAGCACCTGAAAAAGTGTTCAATATTATTTGTCTTAGGGAAATGCAAACTTAAATCACAGAAAAATACTGCTATATACCTATTAGAATGACATTAGAATGGTTCATGAGGCTGTAGAAAAACTAAAATTCATATATATTGCAGGTGGGAATGCAAAATGGTGTAGCCATTTTGAAAAACATTTTGGCAGTTTCTTATAAAATTAAACACACACTTACTACTGACCAAACATTATCACTCCTAGATCTTTTATTAATAATCACACAAAATTGGAAGTAACCCAAACGTCCTTCAACTAATGAAAGGATAAACAAATTATAATCATCCATACAACAGAATATTATTCAGCAATTAAAACATGAACTACTGATACAAGCAAGAACATGGAAAAATCTCAAATGCACTATGCTATATGTAAAAGTCCAGACTCAAAAGGCTACATACTACATAATTCCGTTTATATGACATTTGGGGAAAGCCAAAACCATAGGAACAGAAAGCAAATCGGTGGTTGCTGGGGGTTGAGGGGGGAGTTGAGTACAAAAGGGCAGCACAGGGGAATTTTTTTGCATCATGGAATGGTTCTGCATCTTGATTTTGGTGATGGCTGCATAACTATCTGCATTTGTCAAAGTTTATTGTATATAATTTATTTTAGAAACTAAAGTAGAGATTTTTCAGTTAAGAAACAGCTGATGCATTTGTTGGCAGTAACCAACTATTTGGTTTTACCTGAAAACCAGTATCTTTAAATCTGTACCTACATAATATGGACCATCTGTTTTAAAATAGCTTTCTCATGATTTCACTTCTAAAATTGATATTTCTAAAAATGTATGGGAAAGAAATTAGACTTGACCTCAAAGGGCTCATGTTTTAAATTGTATTTCTTTTCCTTCGTACCTGGAAATATAAATTTCAGTGATAGATCTAGAGAAAAAGCTCCTTCATTGTGAAACTGGTAAGCCCTCCACCAGCTAGCCCACCCACTCCCCAGCTGGGGGCTGAGGAGGCAGGCTCTCTTCTGGCAGGCTTCCCTGTCTTTCTGAGCTCCGGCTTCCACAGAGGAGGATGTGTCTGTTTGGAGGGGCTCTCACACAGTCACAGTGCTCCCCACAGACCGGTGATATCCGGGACTTGCTGGGAAGTGGGTCTGCAGGCTGAAGTAGTGATTGCTGGCGATACGGCTCATTCATTTGCTTCTCAGTAAGCCCTTAAAGGAAGGGGTCTGACTTGATTGTTTTTCTTTAGAATGTGTGGTACCAGTGACTTTTGGTCCTCAGTTTGGTCTGGGTTGTCAGCGAGAAAACTCCTACTCCATGTCCTGTGATATTAGGAATGCCTCACAGAGCAAAAGAACCACAGGAAGACTCCCTCTCAACATCCTACAGCATATATGTTGTGGGTCATTCTGTATTAGCAGTTGGCAAGGGGTGGGAGGAAGGAATGCATGAAGGAATCAACGGTGTTAGCAGTACAGCCGTGATAGAGCTGACAAGGTCCCTAGATTGTATGATCCCTGAGGACAAGATCATGCTGTTGGTTTTAGACCCGCACAAGATGCTCAAAGTATATTTTTGAATACATGAAATACCTGCTGGTATCGAGGAGAATTTGAAGGATATAAGGAGGACGCTTATTAGAGGAATGGAAGTCGAGAGTAAAAGGATAGCCTATTATGGACTGAGGAAGAAAATTTCAGAGTTCTAGAAGCTGGAAGTGAAGCGATCCTGTAATTATTTCCAGTTGCTAAAGAGGAGTGGTGCTGGAGGTTTCTACTATAGAATTAAGGGTGTGAAGCTAGGAGGAGATGAGAGTACAGAAGGTCCTTGAATAACATTGTTTCATTCAGTGTTGTTTTGTTTTAAGGTTAATGAGAAAAAAAAATCGATTCTCTGTCAGGGCCACTGTCTGTGTGGAGTTTGCATGTTCTTCCCATGTCTATGTGGGTTTTCTCTGGATACCCCAGTTCCTTCCCACATCCTAAAGATGTGATCGTTAGGTTCACTGGCATGTCTACATGTCCCCAGTCTAAGTGTGTGTGTGTGTGTGTGTGTGTGCGTGTGTGTGAGTGCGCCCTGCGATGGGATGGTGTCCTGTCCAGCGCTGGTTCCCAGCCCCTTGAACTGCTGGGATAGGCTCCAGCCACCTGCGACCTTGAAGTCAAATAAGCAGGTTGTAAAATGAATGAATGAATACAAATGATTGTAAAATAAAAAATTTAAAAGCCTATGAAAATCATAGAGATGCAGGACAATAAACACTGTCGGACGATAGCTCTCGGGGGCCTGCCAGATTTGTGATCGTTTGATTCTGAGCTGCGTGGGGTTGGAGGTGATCCTGACAACTTTCACTTTGCAAACATTTATCCCTTGATTTAACCCACCACAATGACAACCGTCGTCACTCAATGATTCACCAAAAATTGGGTAAATAATTATCTTACTCGTTTTTATTAATATTTCTTAGATGTATGTATAGCTCACATTTACTTCAATGTTTAATATTAGAAGTGTTTTGGTCTTTATTTAGAATTTTGGTGATGTTTTTGTCTCCAGAATTATGCCATAGGAACTTAACTCTTGTTTATACCAATTAGCCTGTGATAAAATTAGTTTCATTATATGTTGTTTTGCTTAAAATGACAGTTTCTAAGGACCGATGAATGACATTGTCAGGACTTACTATATTGACTGACTTATCACATCAATGTTAAAATTACTTGATCCTTCATTTATTCAACAAATCATTATTGATACACACTGTGTTGCCACATACTGGGCCTTGAGACTGTGGCAATGAAGAAATATTTTCTGGTAAATACAGGAATAGTGGCTGAGGGGACTTAATAAACAAGTATAAGAAAGACAGTATAGGGTAGTGATTTTAGAGTTGAGATAGTCTGGGTTTTGAATTCCAGATCCAGACACTTAATAACAACATGACTTGGAAGTTACTTAACCCATTTTGCCTCAGTTTACTAATATGTCAAAAAATACTAATAGTACCTACATCATAGGGTTGTTGTGATTAATGTGGTAGTAAGTGTAAGGTTTTAGAACAGTACCTGAAACACAGTAAGTACTCAATGGTTATTAGCTATTAAAAATGTAAACAGCCCAAGCACGGTGGCATATACCTGTAATCCCAGCACTTTGAGAGGCAGAGGCAGGAGGATCACTTGAGGCCAGGAGTATGAGACCAGCCAGGGCAACCTAACAAGATCCTGTCTCCACAAAAGATAAGAAAAATTAGCTGGGCATGGTGGTGTGTGCCTGTAGTCCCCGCTACTTGGGAGGCTGAGGCAGGAGGATCGCTCGAGCCCAGGAGTTGGAGGTTGCAGTGAGCTATGATGGCACCACTGCACTCCAGCCTGGGTGACAAAGACAGACCCTATCTCTAAAAAAAAAAAAAAAAAAATGTGAACAGATATATACTTTAATGTCAGGTAGTGAAAAGTACTATAAAGAAAATCAGACAAGGGGATAGTGCATGGTGGGACTACTTTAGATCAGGTGTTGAGGAAAGGCCTCTCTGAGGAGGTGACATTTGAACAGGTACCTGAACAGGACCTGTGGCAGGAGCATTTCAGATGGCAGGAACAAAGGCCCTGGGGCAGAAAAGAGGTGCAAGGCCTAGAAAAGGCTACAGAGAAACAGATGCTGAAGACAATTGTGAGCCAATCCTACCCCACTATGTTCCTGTTTTTTACATCTTTGGAAGACAGGCCGTCTGTGGGGCTCTGATCACTTCTGGGCAGGTGATATGAGGTGCTGCTGTAGCAAACTGAAAGTTATAGAAATAGGGAAATGAGCTTAATAGGATATTACATATATATATATATCTCTCTTTATAAAATACTACTGGTCTAGTTAGAAAATATATACAGGTCTGCAACCCCTTATTTTTTAAAAAAAAGAAAGATAGTAACTGTTACTGTGTATATATTAAAATTCTATTAAGGCCTGGAGTAAAATGAACAAATATTGACACGGAGTGGCATCCATAAAGGCTATAAAAATAGCTTCAGGCAAGTTTAGTTAAGATTTTGCTTCCAAATAAAGCAGGTTTTGCTACCAAACGTTACAAAAAAAAAAAAAAATCGTTGGGTTTTCAGTGCTCTTTGAATTTTAGAATTACAAATAAACGATTGTGAGTGAAACTATGATAGTTTCCTCCTATGTGCCATTTGTAGGATCAGCACTCTGGGGAACAACATGCAGAAGACAAAATAAAAACCAAACCCAAAAAATCTGTATAATTGTCCTTGGCTGCTGTCTTTGAAGTAGTTCATATTTGCTAAATATAAACTCTTATTATGTTATTCTACTTGAGATAGTTTAAGAATCCCATTTCTGAGATAGGTGCAGATTAAAACAGTACAAGTACATAATTTTCATAAATGAAGAAATTAAGGAGTGGCAGCCTCTGTGGTCTGCCCAGGGCCTACACGAGCTTATCGAGTTGATGGTATAAATCTATAGTACTAAATTCCTATGACCGGAGTGACCTTGTACACAGGGGACAACTTTGCCAATTTCCCCCTCTATTTGGCGCATTTTGTTTCTCAGGTGAACATGGCTTTGAGCAAGAGTGTGTTAAGTCTCAGCGTTTTGATGACGAGGGCTCCAGGATAGATTGGATGTTATAGCCTTTCAGGGCAGATGGAAATATTGAATTTACCTTCAGTAACATCTACACCAAAAAGGTACAGATAGAATAATAATAACCTGAACAATGTTCCCCTTTCAATCATAGTTATTAAACGCTTAGGGCCAGAAACTGCAAAACGTAAACGCTGCAACCCGAATCTAAGTTCTTTTAGTCTTAATGAGCTGCATGCTCTTCCGCCCCCGCCCCCGACCCGCTTCCCGGGGTCTCCGCGCTGAGGTCTCTGCGCAGTGGGCGGCTCGGCCAGCCAGCCGCCGGGCGCCGGCCACCAGGGGGCGCTGCGTCCCCCTCTCCCGGGAGCGGCCGAGCCAGCCCGGTGGGTGTTTCTCTCTCCCTCTCGCGCTCTCTCCTCCCGGCCTCACATCCGGGTCTGGAGCGCGGCTGCCGCTGTCAGTGTTAGTGCGGGCGCGTTGGGGCCGGGCCCGGGCGCTGTAAATGGCGGCGGAGGGAGGCGGAGCGGCGGCCACGTTCAGTCCAGAGCCCCCGAAACTTTAGACTCGAAGCCCCACAACTTTCTGGGAAGTGCTGCCGCTCCGGAGGCGTGGACGGAAGGGGAAGCCGAGGCGGGAAGTCTGGGGGAAGCGGCGGGGAGCCGGGGAGACTCGAACCCGCGGCGGGGGCGGGGGCGGAGTCCGCTAGTGCCTCGCGCCTCCGCGGCCCCCGCCTCCTTCCCCGCACCCTCCCCGCGGCCAGAGCTGAGCCCAGGGCTGCGCAGGGCCTCGCGAGCGGCGGTGCGCCGAGCCCAGCCGGGCCCCCTCTTCGCGACCGCCGGGCCCTGTGGCCCGGGCGCACCCGGCGCGCGTGAGGCCGGGGCTGGGGCTCCCGGCGGCTTCGGGGAGCGAGGAGGAGGCCGGGCCGCGCGGCCACGCGCAGCCCCCGCCGCCCCGCGGTCCTGGGGCCGGGCCCCGGGTGTTGCATGCGGGGCGGGGCGGCCGCGAGCCGGAGGCGAAGATGGAAGGCTTAACGCTGAGCGATGCGGAGCAGAAATACTATTCAGATCTCTTCTCCTACTGCGACATTGAGAGCACCAAGAAGGTGGTGGTCAACGGGCGGGTGCTGGAGCTGTTCCGGGCCGCGCAGCTGCCCAACGACGTGGTCCTCCAGGTAACGCCGCGTCCCGGGGCCGGCCGGCAGAAGGGCCGGCGGTGGGCTGGTGTCCCCGGGCTCCCCCGCTGTGGGCAGGGGCCGCAGGTGCCCGGGCGCCCGGGACTAGCGCCGCGGTCGAGGGGGAGGGGGTCTCTTAGAGGACGCGACTCCTGCGGTGGGGGTGGGGAGGGGGTCTGAGGAGCCCAAGCCTTGTATCCCTCGGCTGCCGCGGAGAATCTGTATTCTCCAACACTGGAAGAGCAACTTCATATGAAGGATCTTGGCTTGTTACTGGGGTTGAATCTTAGATCCTGGTATATACATAGTGCTTTGGATCCCCTGCAGAGTAGTAACGTTATCAGTATGGGCAAAATGTTTTTTTGTTCTTTTCTAGTTCTTGAATTAACCGAGAAGATGCGGTAAAGTGAGTTTTATAGATTTAGGAATCCAAAAGAAGCAGTTTTTTCTTTTTTTAAGGAAGTTAAATTCTTAGGGAGATTAAAAGATTTTGAACTTCCAGCCAGTAGTTTGCAAGCAGACGTGAAAAGAACTTGTAATTATCTGTAAAACGTGTGTGATGTAACCTGGACGGTTTTTCCGATGGGCATTCGATTACATTTGTGGAACTTGTGGATTTGGGTTGGGAGATAAGTATTGAGCGGCTGGAAGTCACACATACATATTTGCCTCCATCTGAAGCCCGGGAGGAGCAAGCAGAGTAAGTTTTAAGGCTTATCATATCTGCTTTAAATAAAAAAGGCTTCCTAGAAGTTATCTGATGTATGTGGTGACCATTAATGTTACTCTGTTTAATGATTCATAGCTGCTAGTGTCTAAACAGTTTATCAGGAATAGGTTTTAAGTTTTAATCTTTATATTGATCCAAGCCAGTTATCCAAATCTCCAAAACTTAAAGCCACATGCATAGGTGTATGTAGTGGACTGCGGAGCATTGGACCGGGAGTTTTGAGGGTTGGGTCCTTGACCCCACTCTGCTATTAACTAGCAGTGTGATATTGGGTCAGGCAGGCACTTTTCCTCTTCAGGCATAAGTAATGTTCATCTATAGAATGAAAGTCAAGTTTCTTCAAACAAAAATTCTGTGAAGTATTAAAATGTTCACACAAAGGCCTCTGTTTTAGAAGTTACCTGTGCGTAACTATGACTAAGTTGAATGAGTTCTATCTTTTGCATAATCTTGTATGTTTTATATTGCTTTTTTAAAACCTTGGAAGGAAAAGTTGAATGTTTTACGTACCAATGAACAACTAGGAATCCCAAATTCATGCTGCCAAACAGGGACAATTAGTAAATATTTTAGGCTTTGCCAGCCACTTATAGTCTCTGTTGCCTATTCTTAGCCTTTGTTTTTATAATCCTTTAAAAATGTGAAAAGCATTCTTAGCTCAGGGATATACAAAACAGGGCCTGTAGTTTGATGACCTGTGTTAAAAAGAATAGTAGTGGTAGTGTTGGCTGCTATACTCTCCTCACAGGGCTTTGCAATAGGATTTAAAGAAAGATGTGGTCAAAACATGGTCATTAATGTTACTGCTATTTATGTAGAAATAACAGAATATATCTTTTTTTTTTTTTTTTTCCCCAGACAGAGTCTCAGTCTGTTGCCTGGGCTAGAGTGCCGTGGCGTCAGCCTAGCTCACGGCAACCTCAAACTCCTGGGCTGAAGGGATCCTCCTGCCTCAGCCTCCCGAGTAGCTGGGACTACAGGCATGCGCCACCATGCCCGGCTAATTTTTTATATATATAGTTTTAGTTGTCCAGCTAATTTCTGTTTTTTTAGTAGAGACAGGGTCTTGCTCTTGGTCAGGCTGGTCTTGAACTCCTGAGCTCAAACTATCGGCCTGCCTTGGCCTCCCAGGGTGCTAGGATTACAGGTGTGAGCCACCGCGCCCAGCAGAATATATCTTCAAGTTAGTTAGGAACTGGAATTAAGGAGAAGCCTTCTGTGTTGTTTGGGTTATGTTTGGGGTTAGGGGGAGTTGAAATAAAACTGACTTTTTTTTTTTTTTTTTTTTTGAGACAGAGTCTTGCTCTGTTGCCCGGGGTAGAGTGCCGTGGTGTCAGCCTAGCTCACAGCAACCTCAAACTCCTGGGCTCAAGCGATCCTACTGCCTCAGCCTCCCAAGTAGCTGGGACTACAGGCATGCACCACCATGCCCGGCTAATTTTTCTATATATATAAAACTGACTTAATCTTCATAATGCTGCACCTACTTTAGGACTTTAAGTGTATTGTTTAGGACAAACAAATTAGCATTAATTAACCTTTACTTGAAATATGTTTAGTCCAGTCCAAGTTGTTTTCACGTTTTGCTCAATTTTATTAAGATTGAAAAATAAATTTCTGTTTTTTTCATATAAAAAGAGAGCTTAAATAGTTCAACTAAGTATTCAGGATTCGGTTACAAGTTGGAAGTTGTGGCAGGAATTCCCTGAAGTAGAACTCTTACGGTAATATACACTAAATAGCAGTCTGGATATCTGGGAGGCAATTTATTTAAAAATTGTCCTAAGACATAGAAATGTGAGACAAAAGGGGAATACAGGCTTAATTCCCTTAAGGGAGTTTGGGTTGTCTGAAAACACAGTGCTCCATTGCTTCCTACATGGGAAACATTTGGGGCAACTCACATGTAATACTGAGCTCTCTGTTTAGCACTGGGCTAAGCATTGCATGGCATCAATAGAGGAGTAAGAAGCTCTCAAGGATCTTGTAAGTTATTAGAACACTCATGTGTAACATAAAGTAGAATGTGAATGCCACAGGACAGGTACAAAGTATTATGTAAACACAAAGGTGTGATCGAGAAAGGCTTCTTGACTTAATTCAGATGGACTTTATTTGGGGTGGAGTGACAGGAGTGGGATGAAAAGGGCTTTCAGTCAGAGAAAAAACGTGACGGAAGGTAGAAGGTGGAGGAGCCTTTTCAAGGACTAGTAATCAGGTTTTGCTGATGCTAGCGTATGTTTTGGGGACAACAGAACATAAAGAGATGTTATGAAAGACTCTGAAGATAGGTAAAAGAGTTCATATTTCAATAGGCACTGAAAGTTTTTGACTTTGACTGATAGAGAGATTAGAGGCTAGGGAAGGAGGCTCTTGTAGTGGCCTGGATTGGTTGCTAGGTAATGGGCATCCAAACGAAGGTGACAGCAGTGGAATAGAAAAGGAGGGACTGGATGTATTTACTGAAGGACTGCTGGGTAGCCACTAGGTGAGGTGCTTTGCAGAATAATGTTTAAGGCCAGGTTATCAAGGCTGGGTGAAGAGCTTTGAAATTAATTGTGAAGGTAACAGGGAGTAGTAGATTTAAGAGAAATGACTCATATAGCAGTGCTTTAGGAGGTCTTAGTGCCACAGGAGTTAGAGGAAAAACTGGAGCCTTAACTTAGGGGCTGATTTTGTATGGCACACATAAAGTGGTGAGGAACTGGGCCAGTGGCAATCAAATGCGTGAATGAGGGAGACAATGGGGAGGGTGATTTTGCCCCCCAGGGGGCATTTGGCAATGTTTAGAGATGTTTTTGGTTGTCGTAACTTGGACGGAGGGAGCAGTTCTGTAAGCATCTAGTGGGTAGAGGCCAGAGATGCTGCTAAACATCCTACAATGCACAGGCCAGTCCCCACAAGAATTATCTGGCCTAAAATGTCAGTAGTGCTGAGATTGAGAAACCCTGACCTGGACTCTGGTGGTGGCAGTGGGACAGAAAACGAAATATATTATGGTAGAGATTATGAGAGTAAATTTGATAGGCCTGGGTTATCTGGCAATATTTGGGTGAGAGAAGAATGGGGCACGGATTATTCTGTACTGGATACCACTCACAATTAGAAAGGGGCAGGAATAGGGCCTCATTTTTTAAAGAGATAATGGTGAGTTTGATTTCAGGCATTTTGAGATGGCAATGTAAATCTTCAGTTGACAGTTGGAAATGAGTGGAGATCTGTCCACCCTGAATGCTGGTCCTTACAGTGAAGTTCAGGTAGTTGGAGTCTCTTCCTCTGTCTTCCTTACCTAAGTATCTTGGGGACAGGGGACAGACAGAGGGCAGGCACATTAACATCAGGGCCTTGATTGATAGAGTAGTTTTCAGCATTTGTTAATAAAAGTCATGAGAGGGCTGAGTCATTTGGGGGAATGAGTGTAGAGAACAAAGAACAGAGGGCTCAGAACTGGAGGAAGAAGCTAGCATTTATTGAGGGCCTATTATGTTCCTTTTACCAGGCAAATCATTTCCATGCAGTAACTCAGTTGATCCTTGCAACAACCCTGTGAAGTGGGTATTATTGTTGTTTATTAACTAGGAACTTGATGGGCAGAGAATTTAAATAACTTGATTGTGAATAGTATTTCCTTTACCATTATTCACCTCCCAGCTCTTTCTTACCTTTACTATTCACGTGGTTTGGAGCAAGGCGAGGAATAAAATTCAATCAGTCTGATTTTGATTTGCCCATAATTCTTAAGAAGAGCAATGATTTTAGATTATTTGATTTTGAGTTACATATGGACTTCCTCCTTTGCATAGTAAATAATTTAATGTATGGTGTCTTGAAACACAGTCACTTTAGAGAAAGAGGGAGATTCTTGTAGTTGGTAATCCTAGGCACATACAGACACAGTTTTATAATATGTTATCGCAACTGTCAAACGTTTTAAGGTATGCTCATTATACTTGCTTTGGAATAGCAGAGTAAAATATTTTCTGAGTTTAAGGGTTTATTTTTGAAGACAGAATGTCAATAGACAAGTGAAGGAGTTAACACTTTATAAAATTATGCCCCATGCCACATAGGAGCAGTACTGGCGGAGAAAAATCTGGCTCATAGGATTTAATCTTGAGGAATTTTGCTGTCTGCTGAGTAAGGAAATATTCTGTGTTGTGGCTTAAAAGTCAGCTTTTCCAGAAGTAATTTATTTTTAAAAGATTAGGAAAGGGATACTATTTACTACACTAATCAGTATATTTCCTTATCTTTCATTTAAAGCCTCTATTTTGGGAAATGTCTTAAAACTTCATACAGACTTTGAATGCATAATAGGTTGGTAAAAGGTTCTAGTACTAACTGTTCTTTCATTGACGTTTGGAAGCAATGTACCCTATTAATGACGCTGAAAATCTTTAGATCATTTGTGTTGAGCAATATCATGGTAGAATATTTGAATAACTGGCATAAATTTAATGGGAGAAAAACAACAACAATGAAACATAAGCCATTTTGTCTTTCTCTTGAAACTTGTTCAAGTCAATTACAAGATCTGTTCCTTAGTGATAGGTTTAAAAATTGGGAAACAGAGCCTCATTTATACATTGTTAGTTATAAACTTAATAAAAATAAATGCCAGGTTTATTATTCTGGAGTAGTGATTTTTTAAATTTGTAATTTCTGAGTCACTAAAATAATTATAATAAACTGCAAAAATAATCTTGCCTTAATCAGACACTGTCCTGTACACAAATAAGATACCATTTGTGAAAGAAGTCACAGTTAATGTCATTCGGTAGTGTCAAATTTACTTCTGAATTTCTGAGTTTCATATCATGCCAGTTTTAGGGTTTTTTTTTTTTTTTTTTTTAAATCAATAGCCCAGAGTTAGTGTTTTAGTATTTTGGGAATTGATGCTAAGCATTTGGTGGAGCTATGCAAGAGCATGAGAAGCTGGTATGAGGACCACTAAAGGTAGGAGGCAAATTCCAGTCCTGGCATTAGCTAGCTTTGTGACCTTGAACAAAATCACTGGATGTCTGGGGTTTTGTGATCAGATTGGATTTTCATGATTTTTGACTCATGAGAGTGTCATTGTTTAGGGGCGGCCCCTCTATCCAGTCATACCCCTAAGAAAGTGATCGACAGACTTATGATTAGTTGTTCCACTATTTTGACACTGGAATTGGTTTCTTTTACATTCTTTGAGGGACTTAAAGACTAAGCCTAGGATGCTGAAGTGACTATATGTTAATATATGAGAGGAAACTGATGAAAGGGTTATAAGTTATGGTGCTTAGTTCATCAAGGTATCTGGCCAGTACGAATTTGAAATGGGTGATAAGACTTGTCATTTCTGATGTTTCCCCTCATATATATTTCATTTTCTGTAGCATTTCCTGTGATGAATGCATTTTCATTTGTCTTTTTCCCCTGTACCTCTATGTAAGAAATTTGTCTGATGGAAGATAAACCATACATTTAATACCATATTTCACTGAGATTTGATAAATTACAGGACTTAGGCTTTTTAAAGTTAAAAATACTACATCTCTTTTCCATTTTGTTTCAAGAATTGACCATATGTTGAATTTGAAGTCTATCTTGTTAAATAATGAAACCAGAATTTATTAGAGCATGTATCTTTTGTTGTTGTTGTTAGTTTTATTCTTTTGGTTTCTTTTTTATTTATTTCAAAATATTAAGGGGGTACAAGTGTTTTTGTTACATGAATAGCTTTTAGAATGCTTGAGTCAGGGCCATTAGTGTGCTCATAACCCAAACAGTGTATATACCTTTTGGGTTGCTTATTCCTTTTAGATTCTGGTACACATTCTAGATATCTGCTTAGAAAACATAGTTACACAAAATTTTGCATGCAATTTGAGGTTTCCAGCCTTCTCCCAATCTAGTCAAGCTCGTACCATGGACCTCTACATTAAAACAGTTTTAAGGAAGAGCAAGCTGTCCTGGGAAATGCTGAACATACGTCTTTCTTAAATCGGTTTTATATACTTTCAACAAAGACTTCTTTGTGTTTATATTTGGAGTATATGTGCAGCCATGAAAAATTAAGACATCTTTCCTGCCTTCATGGATTATATAATAATTTGTGCTACTATTAAAAAGGAAGAGAACTGTGTACAATAACAGAGAATTGTTGGGTGAGGAGGCAGTGGGGACTGACTTAGGTATAAGGGAAGGCCCCTTAGAGGAAGCATGCACAAGGAACAAGGAAAGGGAGAATGAGGTGTTTCATACAGAAGGAACTGTGTGTAAAGGGCCTGAAGCTGTGAAGAGGTTGATGTGCTTAAGGAGATGAAAAGCTAGAGCATTATGGACAAGAGGGGAGAATGGCAGGGACCACATACTGCAAGGCCTTGTATACAGTAATAAGGATTTTGGATTTTATGGGAAAGTACTAAAAGTTTTTATTCAGGGGAGTAGCGTCATCTGAATTATATTTCTTTTCTCTTTTTAAAATTTTTTATAGATTTAGGGGCTACAATTGCAGTTTTGTTATATGGCTATGGTGTGTAGTTGGGAAGTGTTTGGCTTATAGTGTACCCATCACCTGAATAGTGTACATTGTACCCATTAAGTAATTTTTCATCCCTCACCCCTTTTCCACCATCTCACCCTTCCACGTCTCCAATGTCTGTTATTCCTCTCTATGACCGTGTGTGCACATTATTGAGCTCCCACTTAAAAATGAGAACATGCAGTATTTGACTTTTTGTTTCTGAGTTGTCTGAATTATATCTTTAAAGATTAATCTGACTACTATATAAACAAAGAGAATACTGGGGCAAGTAGAAGCAGATTGGCCAGCGATATGCAGTAGTCCAGACAGGCGACAGCAATGGCTTAGATTAGCAAAGTGGTAGTAGAATGGAGAGGAGTGGACACAGTGGAGATTTTTTTAGGTGGGAGAAGTAGAAAGGCATGGTAATAGATTGGATATGGAACATAAGGGAGAGGAAAGAACTCAGGGATGTTGCTGGAGATTGTCATTGTTGGATGGTTGGAAAAGGAGTGGGTTTTGGGGGGTTGTTTTGGGGGAGGGGTAATTTTGAATTCAGGAGTTCCCTTTTTGTCCATCTTAGTTCTCAGAAGCCTGTGAGATTGTCACATAGGCCTCCACCAGAGAGGATCTACACATTTGGAGGATCTACAGATCTTGAAGAATGCAGAGTTATTTGGTTTAAAGGTGTCAATTTCAAGATTGCCCATTTATTAGTGATACTTAAAGCAGCGAAAATGTATGAAATCATCGAAGAAAAGATTATAAAGGGGAAAGAAGGATTGGCTAGAAATGGAACCTTTAGGAATGCTGAATATTTCTAAATTAGGTAAACTGGAAGGAGGCTAAGAAGGACAGCCAGAATGGTTGGAGGGAAATCAGGAAATTTATAATGTACAGTATAGCACGTCATGGATGCCAAATAATGCAGGTATTTTAGGGACAGGATAGTCAACTGTATTGAGTTTGGCAGAGGTTGAGAAGGGGTGGACAGGAATGTGGCCATTGGATTTGACAACCTAGAGGTCATTGGTAACTCTGATGAGCCAGTTTCACGGACTGGTGGAGATGGATGCCAGATTTGAGTAGCTGAGGAACTAGAGATAGGGTAGATAGATAGCTTTTTAAAGAAGTTTGCCTGTGAAAGGGAATAGATAGAGGGTAACAGCTGGAAGTGTATGGGGATATAAAGGAAACCTTTTTTTGTTTTTTTGGGATTGTTTGTTTGTTTGAGTACAAGAAATACTGCAGAATGATTTTAGTTGTTAGGATTGGTAAGGGAAGTAAAAAAGAAGAGAAGTCCTTGAGAAAGCAAAAATGGTGAGGATGCTGACTGCACAGAGAGATCCTTTGATAGGAAGTGGATATTTCCTCAGTTTCAACAGGGGAGGAAAAAGAAGAACATGGGTACAGAGGCAAAGAGGAATAGAGATTTACTGGGAGAAAAGTTAGGATGTTCTGGCCTAATGGCTTTTATTTTTTTCTGCAAAATTAGGATTGACAAATGTGAATATAAAAGTAAGAAAAAAATATATTCACAATATCATCAGAAAGATGTGAAATACTTAGGAATAAATTTAACAAAAGAATTACCAAGATTTTTCTACTAACAACTATAAAACATTACTTAGAGAAAGGATTTAAATAGATAGAGACAGTCTATGTTTATAGATTTAAGGATTGAATGTTGTTAAGATGGCACTTCTTCTCATCTATTGTTGATCTGTAGATTTAACAAAATCCCAGTAGGCTTTTTTTAAGAAATTGTCAAGCTGATCCTAAAATTTATGAGGAAATACAAAGGACCCAGAATAGTCAAAAACAATTTTGAAAAAAGAACAAAATAGGAGACTTGCCGTACCCATTTTTAAAACTTACTTTAATGAAAATGGTGCAGTTGGCATAAAGGTAAGGCTGTAGATCAGTGGAACAGAATTGAGAACCCAGAAATAACTCCTTACATTTGTGTCAACTGGTTTTTGAAAAAGTGCCACAACAGTTCAATGGAGAAAGGGTAGTCTTTTCAACCAATGGTGCTGGGACAATTGAATATCCATATGTTTAAAAAAAGGAATTTAAGGCCAGACACAGTAGTTCATGCGTGTAATCCTACCACTCTGGGAGGCCAAGGTGGGAGGATTGCTTGAGCTCAGGAGTTTAAGACCAGCCTGAGCAAGAACGAGACCCCATCTCTACCAAAAATAGAAAAATTAACTGGGTGTGGTGGTGGTGCCTGTAGTCCCTGCTACTTGGGAGGCTGAGGTAGGAGGATTGCTTGAGCCCAGGAATTTGAGGTTGCAGTGAGCTATGATGACACCACTGCACTCTACCCAGGGTGACAGAGCAAGACTCTGTCTCTGCAACCTCTGTAGTATGGAGATACCTCAAAGAGCTACAAGTAGAACTGCCATTTGATCCAGCAATCCCATTACTGGGCATCCACCCAAAGGAACAAAAGACATTCTATAAAAAAAACATCTGCACTAGAATGTTTATGGCAGCACAGTTCACAATTGCAAAGATGTGGAAACAACCGAAGTGCCCATCAATACATGAGTGGCTTAATAAACTGTGGTATATGTATACCATGGAGTTCTACTCAGCCATAAAAAGCAGTGGTGATCTAGCACGTCTTGTACTATCCTGGATAGAGTTGGAGCCCACTCTAAGTGAAGTATCAGAAGGATGGAAAAACAAGCACCACATGTACTCACCATCAAATTGGTATTAACTGACTTAACTGACCAACACTTATGTGCACATATAGTAGTAACATTCATCGGGTGTCGGGCAGGTGGCGGGGGAATGGAGTGGATGGGTATATTCATACCTAATGGGTGCAGTGCGCACTGTCCGGGGGATGGACACGCTTGAAGCTCTGACTTGGGTGGGGCAAAGGCAATATATGTAACCTAAACATTTGTACACCCAGAAAATGCTGAAATTAAAAAAAAAAAAAAAAAAAAACTGTTTCCAAAAAAAAACCTTAATCATATTGTTGGATAGACTTCACATCATACACAAAAATTATCTCAAAATAGATCATAGCCTTAATTGTGAAACCTAAAGCTATACAACTTCTAGATGATGACATGGGAGAAAATCTTTGTGACCTTGCATTAGGCTGAGTTCTTTAAAAACTTGCACTTCAAAAGATACTTAAGAAAGTATAAAAAGGTGAGCCACGGACTTGGGAAAAATATTTTTGTATTACAAACATAATAGTGGTCCTTATTCTAGAATAATCTATAATATATAAAAAAAATCTTACAACTCGATTATAAAGGGAAAACAATTAAAAATGGACAAAAGACTAATAGATATTTCACCAAAAAAAGGTAATATGAATGGTCAGTAAGCATATGAAAGGACTTTCAACATAAGTAGTCATTATGGAAATGCAAATCACTATAGTATTGTCACACACTCACTAGAATGGCTATTATTAAAAAGACTGACAGTACCTCATATTGGTATTGTGGAGAAACCAGAATGCTTACACGCTTCTTTTGGGAATGTGAATGGCATAGCCACTTTGGAAAAATTTGTCCATCTCTTAAAAAGTTAAGCATATACATTTACTATAGGAACCAGTAGTTCCACTCTTAGGAATCTGTCCAAGAGAAATGAAAATACATGTACAAAGAATTGTATGTAAATTGTTAGCAGCATTGTTCACAACAGTCAAAAACTGGAAAACAATCCCAATGGTGATTGAATAGATAAAATATTTGTATATCCATAGAATGAAATACTATTCTACAATAAAAAGGAACAGATTACTGATACATGCTACAACAAAGGAATGTCAAAAACATACTAAGTGACAGAAGCCATATACAAAAGCATACATATTGTGTGGTTGCATGTATATGAAATGTCTAGAAAAAGCAAATATACACCGATAGCAGATCAGTGGTTGCCTGAGACCAGGGCAGGAGAAACAATCAGGAGGAAAATATTTGGGGTGACAGAAAAGCTCTAAAATTACATTGTGGTGATAGTGCACAACTTTATAAATTTTCTTAAAACTCAATGAATTGTACACTTAACCATGGTTGAATTTATAAATTATAAACTATAAATTTATAAATTAAAGCTGTAAATGAAGAAAAATTATGAAGTAGTCATCTTGAATATAAAAGTTGAGTATGGTGGAGAATGAAGGATTCTGTACTGCTTATATAATATAATTTTAATTATAAAACCTCAACATAACAAGGTAGTCTGCCATTTGGTATGAGACTTATGTTTTGAAAGGTGATACACTGATAGATTTTGTGTGTGGAGGAAATTGCCATATGACGATTCATTACAACCTCAATATATTTACGTGAAAGACCAGTATTGAAACAATTCTGGCTAACATTTATTCACTGCTTTCTGTGTGCCAGGGACTGCTCTGCATGTATTAACTTATTTTATAAGTTACTCGTTAGAAGGGGCTGAAAATAATGTGATTTAGAATGAATTGAGATGGTTTTCCATTCATTGACTGGGTGGTATATATAGTTATCTAGTTATATAGTTATCTCAGAGATCTTAATTTATGGGAAATTACAGAAACGTAATACCTCAAAAATAATGTGAGCCTGAAATAGTTGTGCCTGACAAGTAATAATTTTAATGAAATAATAGTTGCAATCTGTAGGACTACTTTGGGTTGCTTTCTTCCACTGGAATTATCCTTGTCACTATCATGAATCTTTTTGTGGGCTAAAGCCTCTAATGTGACTTAGAGGGATTGATTTGGTGTCTTTGTATTTCTAAATTGCTGTATTCAATCTGAGTTGGCATAAACAGCTAAATCTTGAGCCCAGTGCTCCTTTGGCAAAAAAAAATAGTTGTAAAAAGTGCTGATCTAAGAGTGATTATTGTTTCTTTTTGCCTGTGGGTTATGTAAAATGGTATATGTGGAAATAGAAATATCTATATCCTTGAAAAAGGAGATTATTGTCTAGAAACTAAGAATGTTATTGGTTTTTCTTGGTGTGTCATTTGTGACTAGAAGTATCAGAGGTTTGACTATTTCAATTAGAGAGGATTTATTTTTACTGTATATTAGTAGTTGATGTAGAAGAATTCATATTTTTTCTGAAGCACTTAATTGTATTCCATAGAAAAGTAATTACAACACCCTAGTAATTTTCTGTCAACAAGTATTAAGGTTAGTCAAAATAGCATAGATTTGGGAATGTGACAGTTCCAGATTTGAATCTCCACTTGGTGCTTATTAACTTCCTACCCTGAGCTAGTAACTTAATGTCTCTTGAGATTCCATTTCCTCATTTACTGTAGACTGAGGATAATACCAATTCCAAAAGTTTGTTAATACAAAACTGAAGTAACATGTAACATCTAGCATAGTGTCTGGTTCTTAGAAGATGATCCCTTAAGTTCACTCACTCAAGCTGTGCCCCATATGAGAAAACTCATAATTTGTACGGTCTTGGCTTTAACAGAAAAAGTTATCTGTTGTTCTTCAAACCTAGCATTATACCTTTTGTTGTTTTTATAGTGTGTACTGAATAATGCTGTCCCCAACTCTTTGATCCTGTCAGTAATGCCTTTTGATTTGCCGTTTTACTGTGTAATTAATTTGAGGGTTTGCACTCCTGAAGTGATGTTTACCACTAAAAGACTCAAGTAAAGGGTGATTCTGAGGTTTTGGGCCTGCAGAATGGTGATGCTATTAACAAATAAAAAAGCAAGGGGGAGCTAGTTTTGTGGGGAAGACACTATGTTGAATTTTGAATGTGCTGAGTACGATGCCATGTTCACTCCATCTGGGCAGCAAGGTTTGTGGGCATCTGAAAGCTTGAGAGTAGCAAGCAGCTGGGTAGCTTTCGAGGCTTGTGCAGACTCATGGTGGTTCCTGAATGAAGCTATTCACTAAAAATGAGGGACACAAACTTGACTTCATTATATTTGGAAGGTCCTTTCAGAGTTAATGGTAAATTATATTTTTTCAGAGGGGTTAAGGTTTGTATTCTCACTTAAGACCTCAGAATTTTTCTGAAACTTTCTTGAGACTGTTAGGAAGGCAAGGTAGATGTGGAATATAATGTCTCTTTACGTGATATTAGTCCAGCTTCCAGAGTTGAGCCTTGAATGTTTAACCTTAAGTGTTAAACTCAAAAAGCATTTGTACATTTATTTAATGTAAGAGGTTTTAGCTGTTTGTAAGCAACCCCTTAACCCCTGGACACACAGTGATTGCATTTAGCTGAGAAGTGAGCCTTGCAGCTAGAAGAGTCTAACCTGTCTCTTGACATCATTGCGGTTTTGTGGCTATCATTTAACACAGGGTCTCAATCCTCATAATAAGTCCACCAGCTACTGTTTAGTTAATATGAAAATGTATGCTCCTATCATACTTAAGAATTGGTAGATTCTTAAAGGTTTGCAGGCAGATTACTTCAGAGTTAGTTATCCTGTAGCATTGCTGTCCCATTTCTTCAGGGGATACTTCTATTGAATTCCTGTTCTCCATATATTCAGAATATTTTTTCCATGTAATATCCCATAGTCACATCATTCATGAATTCAGCAAGTGCCATTGAACACTACTGTGCCACAGAGTATGCACCTAGGGCACTGGGTATATAGAGGTGAGTGAAGGAGACATGGTTCCTGTCCTGGAAAACCTAATTTTCTCTTCTAAGCTCTTGAGACTCTAGCAGGGGCCACTTTGCCTGTCTGGTTCACGACTACATATCTGGCACACTGTCAGGACTGAATATTTGTTGAATGAGTGAACATGATGTATCCTTTTTTCCCTCAAAGTATGTTTGCATATCACTAACCCTAGTGCATATTGCCAACCAGTCCAAACGATGGTAATAATTAATGCTGATGTAGTGCCTGCTGTATGCCAGACATCATTCATATCCCTTTATATATGTTTATTTATTTCATGCTCAATGATGTGAAGCGGGTGGGTACAGTTTATTGTCCCTATTTTTAAAATGACACAAATAAGATAAGTAACTTCTCCAAGATCACACAGCTAGTAAGTGTTAGAGCTGGGATTTAAGTAGTCCTATTCTTAACCACTACACTCTATGTATATTTCATGGATGTATAAGAGTCAAAGTCAGATTACTTCCTGACAAGTTTGTATATTACTCCTTCAAAAATGTTCTCTGATTCAGACTTTTGACCAATTCACTCTAGTTTTTTTTTTTTTTTTAATATTCCTTATATTGTTGCTGAGATTTTATTGAACTATATTCTTTCTTGGGATCCAGAGGAAATCCTTTCAGTGATGAATTCTTCTCTATATTTACAAACTGGCTCATATTTTATAGTCCTTTGGTTTCTGTCATAATTTTTATCCCAGTCATATTTATCTAAATAATCTGATTCACTAAGGAATATCTCTAGAATATTGTATTATCTCTGTTGGAATTAGGTCTTTGAAATAATTTTTAAAATTTTCATGTAAAATACCACATTTTTTTTTTTAGTTTGACATCCTACTTCTTAAACTTTTCCCTGATCATCCCAATCAGATAATCCCTCTTTACCAGATAATCCCTCCTTCTGTAATCTTCCAACACTGATCTATATGTTTGCACTTGGGTACAACTTGTACTTTAAATGTACTCTTCATATGTATCTGTTTTCCTTGATAGGTGGCAAACAACTTGAGGGCAAGTTTGTTTATTTCACTCATATCACTTTGTTCATGATAGGCACCCAAAATGTATTAGACTGGTTCATTGGTACTTTAGGACTTCATTCCTCATTAGTACATTGATGGGTACCAGCCTGTCTTCTTCATTTTATCATACGACTTGTAAAATTCCATGACAATTAATTAGCCTTTTTGAACAACATGGAACTTCTGAGACCAGATTGTATAGTGCTTTCAATTAGATTGTGAGTATTCTAGTTAATGCTTTTGAAGTTGTTCAAGTAACACTAGTCAGATATGGTGAGCATGCATACTCATCACTTTAAGGAATTGTTACCTGAAGACTGTTCTCTTAATATATATATATATACATATTTTAAATGAGACAGGCTCTCACTGTGTTGCCCAGGGTGGTCTTGTACTCCTTGGGCTCAAACTGTCTTCCCACCTCAGCCTCTCAAGTAGCTGGGACTACAGGTGCGTGCAGTGCACCACTGCACCTGGCTCTGTTCTCTTAAAATCTTTTTTTTTTTAAATATCATAATTCACTTTTAGTAGTAAACTCACACAAGTTCTCTGTCCTTCAGAGGCATAATTTTCAATTGTTGAACTTGACAGCGAGCAAGTAGTGGTAGACAAGCATGTAATCTAAAAGAAACAGGCTAATGGAGTTTCTCATTTATTTTTGTTAACTCTTTTGAAGGGGAAGTATAGCATTCTTATAAAACGAATGACATAAAGAGAGTATATCAAATCTGAAGTCATGCCTACCCAGCCTTAAAACCTTCTACCTACTCACCCCCGCATCTCACAGACTTGTTTTTGATTATTCTCCTAATAAAGACTTTATGTTCCAACCCAGCAAATCTGTTTTCTGTTTTTCCACACAGCTTACTTATTCTTTATGTCTCTTTTCATCACATTACTTTCCTCATTTACAATACCCTCTCCCCACTTCCATGTTTATTTCCCTCCCTTTTTCAAAACATGACTTGACTTTGTAGGCTTTGAAATTAATTTAAACCTCACTTTCACTCTGAGACTTTGATTTGCTTCCTACCCATCCTTTTGGTGTATGTGTTTTGCACTGTATTGGTTTTTGTTCATTTATGCTATTGGTTAGCTTATTTATGCCATTGCTTAGCTGCTTCTCCAGTACATGTCTAAATCCCAACAATATTGTAAGCAAATTCTGAATAAAATTCAGATTTCTTTCAGTGAGAACACATCTCTATAGAAAAAAAATCCAGATTTCTTTTCTTTCATGACTTCATGATGTCTAGAGCAGCAAAAGCATATAGTAGATGTTTAGAAAACATAGGCAACTTTTTAGAGCAAACTTTTTCCTAGCTCTGCTGTTGGTGTGCATTCATAGACGTGATTGGGATGATGAGTTACAGCAATTCTGGGCTCATCATCCAGGGAAGTAAAAAGTGGGGGTGGTGACGCTTGCAGCCTTGAATGTTGTATTGCCTAGCACTGTGGGTACTCTTTCCCCACCCCAATCAACATTCTGAGCATGAGAAGAGAAGGAGGCAGCAAGAACAGGAACAAATAGCACAGAATTCTCTGTGCTCTGACTTTGCTGCTTTGCTGACGGACATTGCCAGTTTCCCCTTCCTCCCTTTCAGAATCTCCCCCCGCCCCTTTTATAGCAAAGTGATTATAAGAAGTTTTTTTTAAAAAAAAAAAACTAGGATTTATTGACGACTAAAAAAATAAATTATGGATACTTGTCACTGTAGTATATACTTTCTTTCATAAAATGTAATGAAACACAACTTTTGTAGAGTTCCAGTGTGCCTGGCTGCAAGTGGAGGACCGCAATCTAGAGATGAGGGTGATAGATTGGGTAATGTCACACTCGTAGGGTTTCGCAGTTATAGCACATTCCCTGGCACGCCATTGAGACTTGCCACATAAGGCTTACAAGGTTATACTACTTGTCATGGTCAGGGTTAAGTCTCATAGGAATAGTAGAAACTGCAGATTTAAACCTTTGAAATCTAAGAGTCTACTGTATTCTCCGCTTGCCTTCAGAAAGCTAATGAGGAAGGGAAGAAGGGAGTTTATGGTTAGGTTTTCTATTTACTACCCACGGTTTTGGGCCCTTAGAGATAGAAATCTTTTACTTCCCTAATCACATTTCCCTGTAAGACTTGATTCTGGAGTACATCCAAACTTAGTGTTTCTCATTTGTGCCTAACAAATGGCAAAAATGGAATTGTCATAGTTACTAAATTGTATTATGTCGTGGTTATTTTCTACATAGTGTTCCTTTTTGCCTCTGGTATTATTCATTTGACCCTCCACACCCATCTAGCTGTCTTCCTATTTTTCTTCTTCCTTTTACTGCCAAATAACAGATAATCCAGATTTCTTCTCCACTTCCTTATACCCTGCCTATTCTCCTTCAGCACTAATAATCCTTTAATTCCTTGCTTTTCAAATATAATTTTAAAGTTCACTTTAATCCTACTCACCAAATCCAGGGACCTTTTCTTAGATCTTAGTCTGTTTTACCACCTCTCCTGCAATTACTGAATTACTTCTTGGTGGATGTTATCTCTTTTTGCTCATCATGAGGCTATAGTATTTGGTCTTTAGCTTCCCAATTGTTTTCCTACTCTTTCTCTTGTTTCTAGTCAGCTTTGACTCCTTTCCTTATATACAGCCTACAAAGTCCTTCAGATTCTCTGTCTTTGAAAGGTCTTGGCTAATCATTCTTTTCTGTTCTTGGCATTACTCTTTAATCCTAGCTCTGATCACTTCATTGCTAAATTACTGCAGTGGCGTCCTAACTCTTAACGAGCTTTTCTGTAATTGCTAAAGAACAGATAAGTGAATTAAAAGTTACATGATACTCTTCAGAATTGTTCAGTGAAAATTAGCCTGGTAGTTAGAGCCCTCACCATCTAGCTCCATTTTACCACCTAGCCACCACTACAATCCTTGTTTTGACCTATTGGCACCCCCTAATTGGATTGCCCATCCTGTTTTGATTTACCAATAACCTATTCATTCTTTAAGGTCCAGATTAGGCTCCTTTAAAAAAATTTTTTTCCAACCCACGGTAATCTCTCTCTAATTCTTATAGTTGCAAGTTACTAATTATATAGCACCTACTATGGGCCAGGCACTAAGCTACTTGACATATGTTTAACTTTAAATTTAGAGGTAGGTATTATTTCCATTATTTCAGCTGAGAAACCTGGAGCTCCAGAGAGGCTACCTGCTCAACATGAGTTGCAATTCAGATCCAGCTGCATCTGATGCCAAAACTTGTGCTGAGTACATGAACCATTTTGATGCTTAAAATTGTAGCCTTGTATCATGGCCTATCTTTTTAGGTTGTGTTATTTGCAACTAGATAAAGTTTTTTGAGAACAAGGGTCGTGGTCAGAACTTCGTTTTTTGAACGTTGCATTTGAGTACTTTAGAAGAGAACATTTTGATGAGGTATTCCTAAGTGCTGCTAAGTGTAATAACCAATCTGCCACTCTTACGTTAGAGCATTCTCTACAGTGTTGAAAATACAGGAAAGACTGCAGAAATGGCTGCATACTTGAATCAAGGTAGCAGTAGAGTGGCCTTCTGTTTTGTTTCCCGGAGTGTGGGATGTGTAACCAGCAAGATGCTAAAGCGCATAATGAGAAAGCTATTTCCTTTTTAATTGTTTTTCAAATCTGATTATTTAAGGAGAAAGTTTCAGCTTAGTGCTAGTAGGTTTTCAATATCGCTCACTGTTTACTCTCTTCTTTTAATAAAAGATAGGTCGGCCTTAATATGGCTGTAAGCACATTTAGCAGACAGTAATATTTGGCTAAAATTGAATAACAATTTTGTTTTCATTTAATTTATTATTTTTATCTCTATTTATTTCAAGTGATACTTATTTTCCATTTATATCATGATATGAAGTTCCTTGTAAAATAAGTTTTTTACTTTTTAAAAAAATGTCTGATTTAAAGAAGAAATATTAAGTACGTAATAGTGTAAGTGGTCCATACACATTGCAGAATTTGTGAAGGTGGTAGGCAGGTGTCTGAAGTTTGGGAAACACTGGTATGGTGAAAAAAGCCAGGCTTTGGAGTTACTGCTGCTTATTTCTAGTCTATGACCTTGGGCAAGAACTTTCTGTCAGCCCATAATGAAAATAACAGGACCTATTTTTTATAGTCATTTTGAGGATTGTCTTAAAGAAGTACTGATACACCACTCAATAAGGAAGGCACTAACTCAGAAGGAAGGCACTAGTAAACCCCAATGGATTTAGGGACCTGATGTTGAATCGTCATGAACTTTTGTGTGTGCTATAGTACTTTCTAATTGAGTAAAATGTGAATTTAACTCCTTGTATCATCATCATAACACTTATAAATACATATCTATGTAATTTTTTCAAGGAGTCACATATCTAATCTATGTCTGGAACTTCAACAGAAATATATTTTTAAAGATTATATGTTGTCTTAGTCTGTTTTGTGTTGTTATAACAAAATACCATGGACTGGGTAATTTATAATTAAAACAAATTTATTTCTTAAAGTTCTGGAGGTCCAGGTGTGGTGGCTCACACCTGTAATCCTAGCACTCTGGGATGGCCTCAGCAGGAGGATCACTTGAGGTCAGGAGTTGGAGACCAGCCTGAGCAAGAGCAAGTCCCTGTCTCTACTAAAAATGAAAAAAATTAGCCGGTGTGATGGTGCACACCTGTAGTCCTAGCTATTCGAGAGGCTGAGGCGGGAGGATCACTTGAGCCCAGGAGTTTGAAGTTGCTGTGAGCTAGGCTGATGCCATGGCACTCACTCTAGCCCGGGCAACAAACCAAGACTGTCTCCAAAAAAAATATAAAAAAACAAGTTCTGGAGGCTGGGAAATCGGTCAAGGGGATGGTATCTGGCAAGGGCCTTCTTGCTGTGTCATCCCATGATGGACAGCAAAAGAATCATATGAGAACAAGCAAGAGAGCACACTCATGCGTGTGTGAGGGAGGTCCAAACTCCCTTTTATAATTAACCCACTCCCTTGATAATGACATTAATCCATTCATAAAGGCAAAACCCTCACCTCTTATAGGTACCAGCTCTCAACACTGTTGCATTGGTTTTTAGGAGGAAACTTGAGATATATGGCACCTGTATTCATACTCACATAGGAAGCACCTATCCAAATATGGTTCTAAGACTCTTGTTTTATAATATAATAGAATTCTGTTATAATGTAGCTTATTATTAATATACCACTGGGAAGATATGATCCCTTATAAAATAACATAGTGATTAAGAGAATGGGTTTCAGTTTAAATTCTGTTACTTGCTATGTGTCCTTGAGCAAGTGACCAAAGAGTCAGTTTTCCCCTCTGTAAAACAGTACGTACCTCATAGGGTTGTTAGGATGACTAGATTAGTTAATATGTTTCTGAGTTTGGAGCAGTACCTGACACATTGTATACACATAATTAACGGTAGTCATTATCATAATATTTTGTCATCATCCTCACCATGTTGTAAACCATAGCACAGGTTAGTGCATTAGCCTAACAGTGGAATAAATGGGTTTCCCTTTATCATAAGTAAAGATGTTTCCCTGGCCCATGTTTGCTTCTGCTTGACATCCTGGTAACGAAATTATATCATAGGTATGTAACTCTCTTTAAGCCTGGTTCTACTCACTGACTGCAGACACTTCAGGGCTCTATTCCATTCTTTGCATTTTTGAAAAATTGTGGGCTCCTGGGTCTCCCACTGGAGGAGCAGTAGTGGCAACATAGTGCAATAGGTAAGAACACACTCTGGAATCTTTACCTTCACCACTTACTGTGACCATGAATGGATTGCTTAACCTGTCTGTGCTTCAGTTTTCTCAGCTGTAAAACAGGGACAGAAATCTCTGTCCTTCTGGGCTGCTAAGAAGATTAAATGAGCTATAAAGTGCTTAGAATGATGCCTGGCCCATTGTGTTTAAATATTTTATTATAAACTTTTATTACTATTATTTTTAAATTTTGATTAACTAGGAGTTGCTGTGTGGCTCTGGAATAGTCAGGCTTCCATGTAAGGAAACAAAGAGGTTTGATTATTAGTAACTGGTTCCTAAAAATATTATTCCTTAATCAAAACATTAATATTTTATATGGTATATTGTAAGGGAATAGGTTGCAAGTATTGGCTTTTGTGTTACCTTATGCACTTTATTGGTCAGATGGGATCATTTATCTTTAATGGAGTTTTAGAAGGGCAATTATAAGTCTGGGTTTGCTTTAGACAATCCTGGCTTATACCTCTTGTTCAGGCATAATTATAGATAGTGCCCCTTTCACTTTTACACATGTCCCAGTTTGGATGTAAATTTTAGGTCACCATAAGTATAAGATACTGATCAGATTTATTTTACTGGACTGTCCCCAAACCCCAGTAGTATTTTCTAAAAGCAAATAGTACTATCTTATGCTTAAATCTTAGATGGGTTGTAGTATTTTTCAAACCACTTTTGCATTTTTGTGACTTTTCTCCTTTCTTATATTTAGTCTATATTTGTTTCTTTTTTTTTTTTTTTTAAGGCTTTTCTTTGGTTGTCATTGTTAATATAGATAATACAAATAATTATTTTAATTGGGATTTGGAGTCTCAATTGAACTACCGGTAAACTTTAAGGTAATCATATCATTTTTCACATCAGAGTTCTTATGTTTGAGGCTATCAGAAGTGTTTTATTTGTTTAGATAAATAATGACAGTGATATTGATTATAAGCGGTAAAATATTTATTGGCTTGTATGTGCTACTCTTATCATAGTAGACTGTCAATGGGAGCTTATATTGCCTAAAGCAAGTAGAATTTATAGCTAAAGAATTAGGAGTCATATACTGCTAAGGGAAATCACTTTAACAACCTACTCTCCAGAAGTTCAAGTCAAGAACTCTATAAACTTAAAAGTTGCCTCAGTACTCTTTTATGTTGATTATTTGACTGAATGCATTCTTTATGATTCCTTTCCTTAGCAGATAACATAAAATTTGCCTTCTAAATATTACGAGGGTCCGTAAGCAGTAACCTATATTGTGATCGTGAGTTTTTTTTTTTTTTTTGGATGAATTTCAATGATAATATTAGGTGGAAAAGAATATATATATTCGAACTTTCTGTGCTGACAAGTTATAGAAGGCATTTGTAGTTTTTCTTTGTATTGAAAAATATACCTGTTTATATATCTATACAAATAGTTGTATAGAAAGGAAATGAATATTTATCTGATATTTATGTAATATTTCTTTGTTCATTTTTATTTTTCCTTATTTAATTGACAAAAATTGTATATACTTATGTGCATATTGTTTCAAAATATATATACATTTTGGAATGACTAAATCAAGCTATTTAACATATGCATTACCCTACATACTTTCTTTTTTGTGCTTCTAATATTTCTATATTTCAGTGCCTCAAGAAAAATCTGATATTGCTACATTATAGTAATTCTTCTATGACAAATTTTTCACATTTACTTTGGAGTTCTATAAAATAAGGTATGTCATACGTCAGCATCACAATGTATAGACAGTTTTGCTGAAGGATATAGTGTTGGGGAAAAGACTTGGAGAACTTACCTTTACTGAGGTAGGAAAGTGGTTGAAATGTGAAATGGAAGACAAGGATAAGAGTTTGGATGAAAGGAAAAAGAAAAATCAAGAGAACGTCTATTTACATAAGTATTAAGATAAATCATAACAGGAAAAAGAAAAGAAACAATGTGGTCTTGACCGGCAGGCTTGAAAACACATATCATTTGAGTTGTGTAAGCAGAGAAATAAGCAATTAAAGGTTTTGGATAAGAAATATGAAAGTGAGATGAGATATTTGCTCTAGCGTAATTGGTATGTCAAAAGGGTTGGTAAGATTATTAAATACATTTTTCTTCAGACCTGAGTTTAGGAGGGGAATTGGCAGTGGAGTTGGTCACTAAGGGATAGCAAAAGTCATTTAGGAATACAAACATGGATCATGAATGCAGTAGTGGATATGAGTTACCTGCTTGTTGGATTGTGCTAAATAGTTAAGTTGTTTTTGTAGCAAAAGAAAATATTAGAGATTAGTGTGTCCATAAAACAAACATTGTATTGATAACTGAAAGGAAGTTAAGCAATTTGGAATCACTGTGCTTTGGTGTATACCCCCGTCCTCTTTGTCACTGACTTTTTTCCTTGACCTTTTCCCTTTGCGACAATGTACTGCAGTGCTGAAGATGATACAAAAGTGTGTGTGGATTGTGTATAATCCACCTTGGACAAAGCAAACAATGTTTATTATTAGAAAATGTTTAATTTTTAAAGAAATTGTGAAAATCTTTTCAAGTAAGAAAAAGTTGATTCAAATGAAGACTGTTTAACAGTATGAATTTGGTAAATCAGGAGGAGAACAATTCCCTTCAACAGACATTAAATACCTGCTGTTTGCAAAGAACAGTGCCAGACCTCACAGTGAATTTTAGTGTAACTAAGCCATAATATTTTCCCCCAAGGAGCTTAGTGGAGGGGTGAGGGGTAGGGAATGTGTGGTGTAGATAATTACACAGGTAATTCCAGTACCTCAAATAATAGAAGTTGGGATACTAGTAGAAAGAAAGAAAAGATCATTTGGTTATGAAGTAGGATGGATAGAAAATGTTACTAAGGGAAGGAGGAGGGGCTTAAGGTGGGTCATGAAGGAAGGGTGTAATTTTAATAGGCAAACATAGGTTAGAGCATGATCTCATGAGAGAGAGAAGCAAAAGTATAGGTGTAGGAAGGCCCATTCTAAATTGACAAAGTGGATTTGCGGTTATATTATGGAGAGCCTTGAAGTGCTAGACTTAGAAGTTCTTTAATACAATTATTTGGAGCTATACTTTAGGACTGTTAATCTGGTGGTCTACGTGTAGGAGTGAAGAGAGACTACAGCAAAGCTAATCCATAAATAACATTTCATTCATTCATTTATATATCCAGCCAACAAATATATGTTGTTACTGTGTCAGGAGTTGGTCTAGGTGCTAGGAATATAAGAGTCCTTCCCTGTTCTCTAGAGTCTCATTCTTCTGGGAGATACTGAAAATAAATAAGTTAATAGTATGGTGTTCAAGGAAGGCCTCTGAGATCGTAATATTTGAGTTAACACCTGAATGACAGAACAGGCCAGCCAAGCTTTTCCCCTCTGAGGGGAAACATACTGAAGATAGAGCCAAATGCAAAGTCCCTGAAGCAGGGGCAATCTTGACTTATTGAAGAAAAAAGGGGAGATATATTTTAGAATTCTTGTATTATTTATAACGTTGGAATGTGTATTTAAGGACTGTACCAGTGAAGGATGAGGTAATGCAATTTTTTTAAGAAATTGATTTCCCTTGGTTACTGTTCAATTGTCTCAGTACCTTGAGTCACTTTGCCAGATACCAAGATCTTATATAAAGCTATTATATAATAATTTTATTGATGGCCTGAGAATAATTTTTTTCTGGGCATCCAGAATCTTGGGTAGCTGAAACTCTCTAGGATCATTGAACAATTAGGACCAGTTAATGTATAATAATGCTTATATCTCTATACATGATTATCTTTCATGAAGCTTGGACCCACCCTCTTTTCCTACTCTGCCCATACCTGTTTGCTAGAGGATATAAGGGGACATTATTGCAGTTTTGCTATTTATTTTATTGCCATTTTTCCAGTATTACAGAATAGTCTCTGGGACAGAATGTGCACATAGGTGGTCCAAGTGTTTTGTTTGGTCTGCATACTTTTTAAAAATTATTTTGAGTCCACATTAGCATTTGAAACTGGGAAGATATCATAGAAAATTCTGGATATCCAAGTTTAGAAAAATCTAAAGATGGCATCATTGGGCAAGTATTCTAAAGCAGTCAGCTGGAGTTGAATAGCAGCTGCTTCTTTTATACCTGCACTCCTTAGTTCACTGTCTTTACCTTGCCATTTTCACTAATTCATGTTAACTACTTGCACCCATAGGCATTGTGTTTTCAGTGGCTGCTTTGAGGGGGTGCACAGCGGAGGCATCAAAGCAAGAGTTCCTTTTATTACTGTATTCTGTTTTTCACTCTGTGGAACAAGAGGGTGTATTCTATAATGGCATTTCTCAAAATGTGGTCTGCAAACTCTGGTCTGTGAGATCAAAATTATTTTCATAACAAGAGTAAGACACTATTTTGCCTTTCTTACTATGTTGACACTTGCATTAATGGTGTAAAAGCAATGGTAGATAAGACTGCTCGTTCCTTAGCACAAATCAGTAGCACCAGACTGTTCTAGTATTGTATTCTGTACTGCCATGCAGTAAAGAGGCCAGTTTCACTTAATGATTTGCTTTGTGCAGCAATAAAAATTACTAATTTTTAAAAATCTTGACCCTACGCCTACATCTTTTTAATGTTTTCTGTGATAAAATAAGTGTGCGTAAGGCACTTCTCCTCCACAGTGATTGTCTTGAGGAAAAGTACTTATATTATTTGAGTTGGGAGCTAAACTAACCATTTTGTTTTTTCACAAAACACCATTTTTCTTGAAAGAATAGCCGACTTGGGTATTGGACAGATATTTTTCCAGTACTTAATGACTTTTCTGTTGAGATCGATGGTGATATTAACAAATGTGATTTTAAAATTTTAAAAATATTTTATGAATAATGTGTCACTTTGGGAATAGTTTGATGTGGCTTTGGATTCCATATTGAAACTAACCTTTAAGCAACTTCCACTTGTTGAGTTTTGATGTAGTATGAAAGAATATCAGAATTATCTGAAAAGGCTATTTAAATACCCCCTTTTCTAACACATAAAAGGAGTTTGTTTCTACACTGTAGGACTTTTAGTGCCTTTTGAGGGCTAAAAATGCATTCTGAAATCTCCAAAGGAGCTATTAATATACCTCAACTTACTTGACTACAGAGCCTTTAATTTGACTGGTGTTCTTTGAAATATATTTTGAAACAGCTGCTCCATAAGCAAGCCATGGTTAGTTAGAGTTCTGTCTGGCTATGTCCTGGAGGCATCTGGAAACAGGCCTTGGACTCGGACCGCCCTGGCGTTGAATCCTGGCTATGCTACTTGTTAGCCTCAGTTTTCTTTCCTATGAACAGGGAATAATGGTAGCCAACATTAGAGAATTGTTCTGAACATAAGTAGGGTAATAAGTAAACACCCTTCCTAATAATAGGTACTCAGTATAATTGTTCCCCACTTTCTAGTACATGTGAATCTCCATTACAAGTGTTCCCATGTTACTAAAGCTAATGAGTCACAGAGTTGTAGGGACTTGTCTTACAAGTTAGTAGAACAATAGAATTTACAGTGGCTGGCTAGCCAGTGTTGTGCGTATAGGTAGACCAAACTGTCCAGATTTATAAACCATCAAAAAAGATAGTTAGCGTGTCCACTGACCCAATCCCACTTAAACTGAAGAATTTTTATAAAAATGAAAGCAGTAGAGCCACTTACTCATGTTTAACCTGATAATGACCCAGAAGAGAGGATCCTACTTTCTATTGTACTTGATTATGTTAAAATTATTCACAAAATTTCATTTTGGAGAGAATATCAGTAGTTTAATGGGATGAGCCCATCTCAGTGTATGTATAGTTTCAATATATTCCTTATTCTTTTTTTTCAGTTGTTAGGTTTTGTGATTCAGCTTATGAATTCAAGCTCATACATGTAATTGGGCATCTGCTTTATTTTGGTCTTTTCTCACCTCAAATAAGAAGCAGCTTCCATGCGCCTCTATTGTTCTTAGCATTCCCTGTGCCCTTGCATTCTGAGCATACAGGAATAGAGAACCTTCCTGTACTCTTTCATTGTCACTATGTGGAAGATAAAACATGATTTGGATAGGATTTCTTGAGAATACTCACCCTGAGGAAGCTGACATTATCCTGGCAAAAGTACCATGTACAGCATGTCATGGTGGCAAAAAGAAAGGCATACATTGCAATTGTAATTCTGCCCCTTCTTGGGCGCTCTGGCCTTAGCCAAGTTACTTGGCTAGTCTTCTGATTGTCTTTCTTCCCCTGTAAAATGATAATACCAGTTCTACTCCATTATTTTTTTTAAGGATTAAATGGGAACACCTTGAGTATTTAGCACTATATTTAACATCGTGTGTGCTCAATAAATGTTAATTCTCTACCCACCCCTCCAATTTATATATCCAGAAGTAAAAAATGATGCTCACGTATTAGGTTGTTAAATATGAAATGTCTGATTTCAAATCAAAAGTTTATTATATCTCGAACAAGAAGCAGTACAATTAATCAAAGTATGAACCTAAACTGTGGACACAGTTTTGCCATCTTAATCGTAGCTTGTTTATGCCAGCAGCAAAGTAGCCTGAAGAGCGAGTGGCAATGAAATTGCGAAAGGCCTTTTCCACAGCTTGTTGAGAATTGAATGTTTTTCCTTGCAAGAAGTGGTCCAAAGCCTGGAAGAAGTGGGAGTCAGTTGGTGCAAGGTCTGGTGAACATAGTGGATGACAGAGAGTTCCCAAGTCCAGCCTCTGTAGTTTGAGCAACATTGTTTGTGCGACATGTGGTCGAGTGTTGTCTTGTAAGAGGCTTGTCCTGTCTCTATTGACCAATCTTGGCTGCTTAATCGTAAGCATCCTCATCATTTTGTCTAGTTGGTTGCAGTAGACATCTGCTATAATCGATTGACCAGGTTTCATGAAGCTGTAGTGGATAATACCAGCGCTGGACCACTAAACAGACACCATTAGCTTTTTTTGATGAATGTTCGAGTTTGGACTGTGTGTTGGCACTTAATCTTTATCCAACTATTATGCGAAACGCTTGCAATTGTCAAAAATAATCCATTTTTCATCACACGTAACAATAACGGTGTAGAAATGGTTTGTCTTTATGTCGTGACAGCAAAGAAAGGCAAGCTTCAAAATGCTTTGTTTTGTGATGCTTGTTTAATTCATGCAGTACCCATCTATCCAGCTTCTTTGCCTTGCCAATTTGTTCCAAATGTTCCAATGTTGTTGGAATAGTAACATCAAACCTTGCTGCTAATCCATGCATAAGTTGAGATGGATTCGCTTCCACTACAGCCTTCAGCTCATCATTATCCACTTTGGTCTTATGTCACCCACATGGCTCATTTTCAAGGGTAAAATCACCAGAACAGAACTTCACAAACCATTTGATGTACTATGTGTCCATTAGCCACGTCCTTCCAAACACTTCGTTGATGTTTTAAGCTGTCTGTGCTTCATTGGTTACACAATGAAACTCATATTAAAAAATAACACAAATTTTTTATTTATCCATGGTTTCACAAAAATTGCTCTAAAAAAATTTTTGGAAGGTAATCACAAGCCAAACTGTGCATTTGAAAAAATGAGGATATACCTTCACAATAAATATAAAACAAGAAGCATCAAAGTGATATGTCAGATATATCAACTGTCAAACTTAGTACTTAGGGAAATTGGACATTTCATACTTAATAACCTAATACTTTGCTCATTGGAAAGTTCTTTGGGTCCTTATTAAAGAACTGTTTATTCTTGTTTATTATTTCAAAAACTTGTTTCTGTTTCTAAGCCTATGGCATACAAGGCAGAAGGGCAACAACTAGAGACTGCTGATAGAGCAAAAAATGAGAACTTGGCAACAAGAGAAAAGCCACAAATTATTACAAAGACTGAAACAAAAACTCTGTTAATAGCATTATTCCATTATGTGGAAAAAAAAAATCACTTTTTCGTTCCCTGAATACATAATTGCACCGTAGTAAAATGTACAAATTTATTTCTAAAATCTGCATTGTCAAAAATATAAATCTGTATTTAGTATACCTTTTAAAGGTTTATACTTTTGGTTTTCATCAACATAATTTCTGCTCATGATTTTAAAAAATCAAATAGTTTGCAAGGGTTTATAATAAAAAGCAACAGTTTCTTCTCCTTCCCTCTTTCCTTTAATACTTAGTGTTGTTTCCTGTAGAAACCCACCCTGAACTTATTTAAACTCTTTCTTCAGTGATTACTTCCGTATCTCTTTTTTAAAACCCCACTTTATGTTGGTTTATCAATTTTAGACATTATCCTACTATAATAAATGAGGATTTCATTCAGATTGCTTCTCTCTATTCCTCTCTCCTCCCAAATTTTGTTATTTTTAGGTTCTCTATTACCTTTGAAACTTTATTTGCTTGTTTCTTGTCCTGTTAACTCTTTTCTTGAGAATAAAATAAGCCAATGCCTTTTCTCATCACATTTTTTTTATTCTTCTACCTCTCAAATTGTTAGCCATACTTTTACACATTTAATATTCATAATATTTTCATATTCTGTAACCATAATTCTTAACTGTCTAATATGTTTTGAGTTTAGGTTAAACTCAAAAGTTGGGGTGGAGAGGAGAGTGGGGGCCAAAAAAATAAAAATAAATAATAAATCTAAAAGTTGAAGATGAACAAAAAGAACTTGCATTATGACTATAAGTATTTTACTGCGTTTCCAAGTATTCAGTACTGTGCTTTGATTACAGCATTCCTCCCTCGAGCTTCTCAACTGTCTTTCCTTTTTTCTCATACTGTTTGCCTTCATAGCCCTTGAGTTCTCCTTCCTCTCTCTTTTTCCTGAAAGCTTCTTCCTGGAGACTTATGTCATTTTACTCTAATCTTGACTGGTTGCTCTAGGCCAGCTGCATAGCTGACTTCCTTCAGCTTTATTTCTCTGCTTTCCTGGAGTGTATCTACTTTTTGCTGGTTGCTCTGTCATTAGATTCTGCTGAGTGACATCCTTAAATACTTTCCCAAGAGTGAGTTTGCTGGAAATAAACTATTTAAAAATTTCTGCATGTATGAAAGTGTTCATTCTTTCCATCATCTGGATGATAGTTTGGATACAGAATTCTGGGTTGAAAATATTTTTTTCTTAGCACCTGTGTATGTTGCTTTATTATTTTCTGATATTCAGTGTTGCTGATTAAGAAGTCTGATTCCAGTTTAGTTAGTATATTTTAAGTGATTACTACTTCTTTACCTTCCTTTCTCCCACTCCAGTCTATTCTGGGTGCTTTTACAATCTTTGTTTTATCTTTGCTGTTCTGAAGTTCCACAGTAATGTGTTTAAGATTTTTTTTTTCCCCATTATGTCAAGGACTCAGTAGATCTTCACAATCTTGAAAACTTGTGTCCTTTAGCTTTGGGCAAAATCTCTTCTTAGTTTAATTATTTACTCTGCTATTTTCCCTGTATTCTTTGTGGACCTCTTTTATTTAAAAAAAAATAATGTGAACAAATGAATGAACGAATTGATTGATTGATTGACAGATAACAGGGTCTTGCTCTGTTGCCCAGGCTGGAGTGCAGTGGTGCAGTCATTGCTCACTGCAACCTCAAACTCCTGGGCTCAAGCCATCCTCCTGCCTCGGCCTCAGAGTAGCTGGGACTACAGGTGAGCACCACCATGCCTTGCTGATTTTTTTTTAAGTTTTTTTTGTAGAGACAGGGTCTCCCTGTGTTGCCCTGGCTGGGTGAATTCCTGGCCTCAAATAATCCTCCCACTTCAGCCTCCCGAAGTGCTGGGATGCACCTCGCCTGTTGAACTCATTTTAATAAGAATTGGTCCTCGTAGATTAATCCTCTGTTTCTTTTTCTCTTATGTTTTTCCAATTCATTGTTACTATTCCTATTTCTGGAGAGATTTTTCTCTGTTTTGTCTTCCAGTATTTCTATTAAACTTTGTCTGTTTTAAGACATGTTGTTCTTTGATTGTTATTAAATATTTTTCTATAGTATCCTATTCCCGTTTTATGAATGGAATATTGTCTTAAATCTGTCAGAGGATACTCAGTAGAGTATTTTTAAATGTTCTTCGTTCCCTGAACTATCTCTTTTCCTCGGTTTTTTTTCTGTTTGTAAATTTGGCAGTTTGCTTTCACTTTATAGGCTTTCCTCAGTTGTATATTGATCTTTGGTAACCTGTTCATATTTAACACATTGACTGCCACACTAAAAAAAATTTTTTTCCCTGGGGCCACAGTTTCTTATTAAAACAAAACGATCCTTTCTAACCTTGTTATTGTTTTCTGTGCATGAGTTATATGCAGCTCAATCCACGTTTTTAGAATTAAATTGTCAGTATTAATTGTAACAATAAGAACAGCAACAAGATTTTCACAAACCAACGGCAGAGTTTTCCTTCATGAGACCCCGGGCTCAAAACTATCGTGAGTTAAATACAACTCACATGGCAGTTAATGTGTTAAGGATATGAGGCAGTAGAAAAACTTCCTCTGTGTACTTGGGTATAGCTTCTCAGCTTTTTGAGGAGGAGTAGGGTCGGGTGCCGACTCTTATTGGGAGCAGTAAATGCTAGAAAGAGACCTTTCACTGGGGCAACAAGCCCTATCTGCACCAGCTGTGCTAGTCTTTCTCTAATATTTCATTCTTTAGAGATATACCTTGCAGTGTGCGTTTGCTTTTGCGTGGAAGGTAGAGTCTAGTTACTGGTATCTGTGAGCAACAGCAGAGATGGGAATCTTCATCTTCTATCTCAATCCCATCCTTGATCATACCTAGCATTTCTGGGTGAGTCTCAATTTTGCTGGACAAACTGGTTCTTCTCGATGGGTATTCATGGCACTCATTTCTTCCACCCTACTTCATTAGTCAGTACTCTGTTTTCTGATTGATAAAATTTATTGAAATTTTCTGTTAGCTGACTTCCCCTTTGTTATTGTGGGTTATTCCCTTACTGTCATTTTAATAAGATTCCTGAAGGGAGAGGAGGTAAATTCCTGTGCTCAATGTATTGTCTGAAAACAGAAGTTTCAAATAGTTAGGAAGACATGGGAGTATCCTATAAAGAAGCCTTTCCATCAAAAAATTATAACAACACTTGTGTTAGTACTTAACACATTAACTGCCATGCTAGAAAATTTTTTTTCCTTGGGGCTATGGTGTTTTATTGTGAAAATAGAATAAAAACTTCGAAAACAAAATGATCCTTTCTAATTTAGTGAAAAATTTGTTATTTTTTTATTTTTTTCTGTACATGACTTATATGCTCCCAAGGTAAAGAGACATGTGAGTTATATATGCCTCACGAGGCCCTAGGCTCAAAACTAGTGTGAGTTAAATACAACTGACATGGCAGTTAAATGTGTTAAAGATATTAACTCTTGCCTCTCAAGAAAATGTGGTTTTCAAGAATGGCTTAGTCTCTGAAGTCCCTAACTATAAAGTCCATAAAAGATCCACTATGATCAGGATAGTAAATGGAAAGTAATAATGGTATTTATGGGCCAGACACGCTTTAGTGCTTTAGTGAATACAGGCTCATTGTATCCTCACAGCAGTTGAATGAGGTAGTATACTATTTTCCTCAGTTTACATATGAGGACACTAAGGCTCAGTAAAGTTATATAATTGCTCAAGTTCTATATGAATGATGTAAACAGTGATTTCCCTAGCCACATTGATCTGTGCTGGTATTAAAGTGAACTATAGGCTGGGCGCGGTGGCTCACGCCTGTAATCCTAGCACTCTGGGAGGCCGAGGCGGGTGGATCGCTCGAGGTCAGGAGTTCGAGACCAGCCTGAGCAAGAGTGAGACCCCGTCTCTACTAAAAATAGAAAGAAATTATATGGACAACTAAAATACATATATACAAAAAATTAGCCGGGCATGGTGGTGCATGCCTGTAGTCCCAGCTACTCGGGAGGCTGAGGCAGGAGGATCGCTTGAGCCCAGGAGTTTGAGGTTGCTGTGAGCTAGGCTGAAGCCACGGCACTCACTCTAGCCCGGGCAACAGAGTGAGACTCTGTCTCAAAAAAAATAAATAAATAAAATAAAGTGAACTATAATCTAGTTTATCTTTTTTCCTAGAAGTTAGTGACTTTTTGGTAAATGTTGTGGAATAGAACATTTAGAAAAGGATTCAATACTGACTTATCTAGGGCTGATAGATTTTTGTAAAGCCAATAAAGTTAATGAAAATGTCGACCTCCCTCTCTTGTCTCAGACCACACATCCAGGATTCTGTGCTGGTCAGTAAGATGTTATAGTCACTCAATTTTTAGTACTTGACTGTGTTATATTTTAAAACATATTCCACTTACAGAAATTTGTTCTATAGTTGTACAAATGCACAAAAACGTGCACAAAAATGTTTATGGTATTATTTGTAATAGAAAACTGGAAAAACCTAACCATTAGTAAGGGATTGGTTAATTTGTGATAGTTACACATTCATCTACACAATGAAATACCTTGTAAAAAACCAGAGACCTCTGTATGCTGATATAGAAAGATCTGAGTAATATTGTATGAAAAAATCATATGCAATATGACCTTATTTGTATAAAATGTGTGTATTACGTGTGCTTTTGTGTTTGTATACATGTAGGAAAAAATTGGAAGAACATATGAAAGGAATTGTTACTTTTCTTTAAGTTTACCAACATATCTTATAAAGTTGCTTTCAGATTTATATTGTATAGCTAGTAGAATACCTTGGAATTAAAAGGTTACCTGTCTTACTTAACTCTTTTTTTAATTTTATTTTTTAAATTGACAATAATTGCACATATTCATGGGGTACATAGTAATGTATAGGGTAATCAGCATATCCATCATCTCAAACATTTAACATTTCTTTGTGTTGGGAACATTCTAGCTATTTGAAACTATATAAAATATTATTGTTAATTGTAGTGATCATACAGCTATATAGAACACTAGAACTTATTCCTCATATCTAGCTATAGTTTTATATCTTTTAACAAATCTCTCCTTATCCCTCCCTTCTCCTCCCACCCTCCCCAGCCTTTAGTATTAAATATCTTCTTTTCTACTTCTGTGAGATCAACTATTTTCTGTAGCTTCCACATGTAAGAACACACAGTGTTGTAACTGTCTGTTCCTGGCTTATGTCACTTAACATAATGTCCTCCTGTTCATCCATGTTGCTTTGAATGACAGGATTTCATTCTTTTTTATGGCTGAATAGTATTCCATGATGTATATATAGCACATTTGCTTTATTCACTCATCTGTTGTTGAACACCTAGGTTGATTCCATTTCTTGGCTATTGTGGATAGTGGTGCAATAAACATGGGGATGCAGATGTCTCTCTGATATAATGATTTCCTTTCCTTTGGATAAATTCTCAGTAGTGGGATTGCTGGATCATATAGTAGTTCTATTTGTAGTTTTTTGAGGAGCCTCCATACTGCTCTCCATAGTGGCCGTACTATTATATTAAATAGTTTGCATTCCCACCATTGTATGAGTTCCTCTTTCTCTGCATCCTTGCCAGCAGTATTTTTGTTTGTTTTGTTTTGTTTATCTCATAATAGCCATCCTAACTGGGGTTTGCATTTCCCTGAGGATTAATGATGGTGAACATTTTTTCATATATTTGTTGGTCATTTGTATGTCTTTTAAGATATGTTTGTTCAGATCATTTGCCCATTTTTTTTAATCAGATTTGTTTTTTTCCTGTTGAGGTGTTTCAACTCCTTGTGTATTCTGGATATTAATCCCCTGTCAGATGAGTAGTTTGAACATGTTTTCTCGTATCCTACAGGTTATCTTTTCACTCTGTTGATTGTTTCCTTTGCTGTGCAGAAGCTTTTTAGTTTGATATAGGCCCATTTGTTTATTTTAGCTTTTGTTGCCTGTACTTTTGAAGTCTTTTTCATAAAAATCTTTTCTCAGCCTAATGTCCTGAAGTGGTTTCTCTATGTTTTCTTTTAGTAGTTTTTTTTTGTTGGTTTCAAGTCTTATATTTGGGTTTTTTATCCATTTTGAATTGATTTTTGTATAGGGTGAGAGGTGGGGGGGTCCATTTTCATTCTTCTGCATGTGGATATCCAGTTTTCCCAACACCATTTATTGAAAAGACTGTCCTTTCTCCAATGAATGTTCTTTGGAACCTTTGTCAAAAATCAGTTGGCCGAAGATATGTGGATTATTTCCTGGGTTCTCTATTCCATTCTGTTGGTCTGTGTGTCTGTTTTTATGCCAGGGTTATGCTGTGTTGGTTACTATAGCTTTGTAGTATATTTTGAGGTCTGGTAGTGTGATACCCCCAGCTTTGTTCTTTTTGCTCAGGATTGCTTTGGCTATTTGGAGTCTTTTTGGTTCTGTACAAATTTTAGGATTTTTTTCCTATTTCTGTGAAGAATAAGAATATCTTTGGTATTTTGATAGGGATTGCATTTAATCTGTAGATTGTTTTGGGCAGTGTTATTTTAACAACATTAATTCGTCTGATCCGTGAGCGTGGGATGTTTTTCCATTTGTTTGTATCCTCTGGTTTTTTTCATCAGTGTTTTGTAGTTTTCTTTGTAGAGGTTTGTCACCTCCTTGGTTAAATTTATTCTTGTTTTTTTTCTTTTGGTAGTAATGTAAAAGGGATTGCCTTCTTGATTTCTTCTTTAGCTAGTTTGCTATTTGTGTATAGAAATGCTACTGATTTTTGTATGTTGATTTTGTATCCTACAGCTTTACTGAATTTATTTATCAGACATGAGAGGTTTTTTTGGGTAGAGTCTTTTGAGGTTTTTCTATATATAAGAGAATGTCATCTGCAAACAGGGCCAGTGTAACTTCCTCCTTTCCAGTTTTGATGCTTTATATTTCTTTCTCTTGCCTGATTGCTCTGTCTGGGAGAAATTGTTAGTTCTGATAGGAACTATAGGCCTAGGCCTCTTTAATTCTGTACTCTTACTTTACTATGAGCATGCCCAGTCTCAGACTTTTATATTTTAATATTAATCATAAACATTCTAGAAGAAAACATTTATAAAGGCCTTTCTAAGTATGGCAAACCCATTCTTACCCCATAAAGGGATAAAAATGATAAATTTGTATAAAAATTGTAAAATTCTGTACCACCAAAATAGCCTTTTCGAAAAACAAATAAACTGAGAAAAACAGCATGTACAATATGATTGGCTTCTGCCTGAATGTTCAGCTTCACTTGCTGCTGCTCCATTCCCCTTCTCTCCAACCCCTCCCCCCCACACTTACACACATAGTAGGTTCAATGTCGGACACATAATTGGTGCTTAGTAAATAGTCATTGAAAAAATTAATTAATTCTATGGCAGTATACAGGTCACTATCTTCTATGGCAGTATACAGGTCACTATCTATAATACAATAACACTTCTTAAAATGAATAAAGAAGACTAGCAACCCATTTTAAAGTTAATAAAGGACAAGTTGAATAATTCATAGGAAAAGAAGTGCAGGCTGGGCATGGTGGCCCATGCATGTAATCCTAGCACTCTGGGAAGGTGAGGTAGGAAGTTCAAGACCAGCCTGAGCACGAGCTGAGCAAGAGCAAGACCCCGTATCTACTAAAAATAGAAAAATTAGCCCGGTATGGTGGTGTGAGCCTGTAATCCCAGCTACTCAGGAGGCTGAGGCAGGAGGATGGCTTGAGCCCAGGAGTTTGATGTTGCAGTGAGCTATGATGACACCACTGCACTCGGGGTGACAGAGTGAGACTCTGGGGAGAAAAAATGCAAATGGCTAACAAACATAAAACTTTTCATAAACACTAATTAAAACAGCAGTGAGATTCTGTCTCCCTTCTTGAACATTACCTCCTCATTTCTAACCATTCCCTGGGTATCTCCCCTGAGTGTCCACAAACTGCATACTGTGGTCTCCTTTCAGATCTTCCTTTTATCTAGCAAATGCCTGGCATGTATTAGATGATTTGTTTTGTAAACAGAGCCATCTAAGCTGTGTAATAATCCCCTAGAAGTGTCAGGTGGGCAGAAAAGAGTGGTGGGTAAGGCCAATAATCACAATTAAAATGCCTGCAAGGCAGTGTAGCCTTCCTTAGTTAACTCCTTTTTTCCTCACAGTTCCCTTATTGGTGTTAACCTGCCTCTTTATCCTCTTTGCCCTTTTAAATTTCTCCAAAAGCATATGCCCCTTAGCGGCAGGAACAGGAATTTCTTCCAGAGCTGATCAGTCAGCAAAAATGAGTCTTCTTTTTTTATGTATGTAAACAATGGTATTATTGTTGTGGTACATTGTTTAACCACTGATAGGTGCTGGGTTTTTTTGCAGTTCTGTGAATACTTTTCTTCAGACTTAGTACCATAGCATCTCAGGTATCTTATCTTCCTTTGAGTGTTTTGGGGAAAGGAAAATGAACTAAATCTACTCCCTCTCCATAAGAATTTGTATTATTTGAGAAGACGCAGCAAGGATACTTAGTGCTTATTTTATTTTAAGATCAATTAATAATGTCTTTATAGTAGAAATCCACTCCACCTTTTGGATTTATAATTTAATCTCGTAACCTGAAATCCTCCTTTTCAAGTCCGGTATTTTCTTGTAGTAGCCAGCCTAGAAATACGTGTTGAATAACTAGAATGATCAATGCAGATCCTTTAATACTTTTATGCTTCCAAAAGAAAGGACAAACAAAAATTTTTGTTACTGCTTTAAAGAAAAGTAGTGTAACCACATTAAATACAATTTGGAAAATAAGAGGAAAAAACCCCACTCTTAACCTCAGCTAACAAAATTGCTGGTAGGTTTTTAATGTAGTTTCCACATTTGTATTTATGTGGTTAAAATTATATATTTTTCCTTCCCCCCCCCCACTTAATATGTTCTTAGCATTTTCGCATGTTGTATCATTTTATGACTATTACTTTAAATGGCTGCATGATAGTCTTTAGTCATGTGGCCTTGTATGCACAGTGCTTATGAAGAAGAATAGATGTTGTTTCTGGAAAAATGTGGCTCTTAACAAGAAACAATTATTCTAATGGATCTCACCACCTGGATTTTGAGAAAAACAATGATGACCTTATTGTAAAGTCAATGACTTTTTGTTTTCAAACATATGAACCTGAAACTTGAGGAAGTTGGTTGTCAGTTGAGAGTAATATACCCTATATTTATACCCTATATTAGATACATACTTTAGAGAAGTTACAAATAAGTTGGATTGTTGCTTATTTTTGAACAGAATTTTTGTCATAAATCTTAATGTTAACGTTGTGTTCTTTTATAGATAATGGAGCTTTGCGGTGCAACAAGACTTGGTTATTTTGGAAGAAGTCAGTTCTACATTGCTTTGAAACTTGTAGCTGTTGCCCAGTCTGGTTTTCCTTTAAGAGTGGAAAGTATAAATACAGGTAAACATGGAATACACTAGTAGCTGAAATGAAAATGGGCTTCTATTACAAATGAAGTAAAGTCAATAAAACTAGAGTCTTTCTGATATTATAGCGGCATGTGTGACCTTAAGTGAAGTGTCCTGACTTTATTCTGACTACCTTGTATTTCTCATTTGAGAAGATTAGAAGAGATGTCTGTTTTATATCCATTATGGTATATAATATGGACTTCATGCATACTATTCAAAATGGCAATTTTTGAGAATTAATTTACTAAAAATTGCTGAGGCGGAATTTAGATGTATAATTTTATTGAGGTAAATGATGAATTGTAGTGACTGTCTTCATACATAGCTTCCTTGTTTTCTTTTCTAATAAAATACTATACTTTGTGGTTTTTTTGTTTGGGAAGGCTGTGGAGGCTCCATTTGAAATTAGAAAAGTATCAGTTAACCAAACTTTCTGATTGATAGAGATAATATTAAAATATTGGCAGACCAAAACCTAGTCACAATCTGACCACCTTACAAGTGTCACCTCAGATAATTCATTTTTCAATTATTTGGAGGCTTGCTAATGTGGAGGAAGACAGAAATTCTATAAAGATGGGCACTTAAATGCAGAGGATTCTGAAGTTTGTGTAAAGAAGAGGGGAAAGACAGAATCGAGGTTAAATAGTTTTAAGTACCAGCTCAGTTTACTAGTTGGCCGGAAGTTTTCATTGTGGACCTCTGGTTTGCCATGCATCATTCTTCTAGTTTTGACAGTTTACATTCTTTTGAGGTAATTTTGAATTCTTTTACATACATACTGAATAAGCTTAATAGTTTGCCTCCTTTGTATGGAGGTTCTAAAGAGAGATAAAGGTAATCATTTTCCTCTGAAAATAATTCTGCAGCAGTATTGTTCTAATCTGAAAGTATGACTTATGATTTACCTGTGGAGAAGTTCTTAGTCTTTCATTTTTCTCTTCTATTTAAAATTGAATGTAGAGTATCTGGTTGTAGGAGAATCATAAGCCAGACTGTAGTGGACAGATAGAATACTGTGTACCATGTCCTTGGTAGGTGAATAGTAAGAAAATATTTTTAGAAATTTTCACTATGAAAATAAGTCTAGCCTCAAACTTAGTGACATATTCCGTGTTTTAGAGACTCAGTATAAGTAGAAGCAGCCTAGGTTTTGGGGTCTGACTGACCTAGGTTCAGATTCTATCTGTCAGTTACTACTAGTGTGACCTTGGCATCTCAGAGCTTCCATTCCCTTATCTGTAACTAGGGGCTTTGTAGGATTGCTGTGGTTATAGATGAAATAAACATAAAATGATAAGAACAGGGCCAGACATGCGGTAGACATTTAATATAGTTATCGTCATCACCCTTTAAAAGTACAATTTGGTTTTACCACTACTTTCTAGTAATAGTCTCCCTAAACTATCTAAGGGAGATGATGGTCCAAATTTTGCTGTGATTGACATTTTGCATCTATTGTTTCTGTATCAGTTTTTGTGTTTATGTACTTTTTTATTTTTAAATAATAATAGTTTTTGTGGTTAACAGTAAAGGACCTTCCTCTGCCAAGATTTGTTGCTTCAAAGAATGAACAGGAATCTCGCCATGCAGCCTCATATTCTTCAGATTCTGAAAATCAAGGGTCTTATTCTGGTGTAATTCCCCCGCCACCAGGCAGGGGGCAAGTGAAAAAGGGATCCATAAGCCATGATACGGTTCAGCCTCGTACAACTGCAGATCCACAGGTAATCACATGCATGTAAATATTATCAGTTGATGTCCTGTGTATATGCTTACACTAAAACATTTGTTGGTACCATAATAATTAAAATGTCTCCTTAAAATTAAAATTTTAAAATAATGATCTTTCTAGGAACCTGCGTCCCCAGTGGTTTCACCACAGCAGTCCCCACCAACTTCTCCACACACATGGAGGAAGCACAACCGTCATCCCAGTGGGGGGAATAGTGAGAGGCCTCTTGCAGGACCTGGACCTTTTTGGTCTCCCTTTGGTGAAGCACAATCAGGTATTTCAAGATTCTTTATAAGTAACAATTATTTAGATTTGTAAATTGAAGAAAACTTGATAAACACATTCCTTTAAGAGTTGTCTCCAAGACAATTTTTAATTGTAAGTTAAATTTTAATAGAAGCAAAAGCCAACTATGAAAATTTATAAGTAGATATGTCACTTTGAAAAGTGGCAACTGTATTTACATACATTTATGATGCTTAGACAAAAGTTTATGGATACCAGATTCTCTGAAGGTAAAACGAACAATTACTTCCCAGAGTATTAGGTACATATTATATAAGTCTTAGTATTGACAAGGAGAACACAAAATAATTAAAAAGATTTAAATGAAGTGTAATTTTAAATTGAAAAGATTACATTTTAGAAATTATTATATTTCTTCAAAGTTAGAGTTTGAAAGAAAACTTACCGGTGACTTTATTTTTTTGTTCAAATGTGAGTAAGCATGTTTACTCATTCTTCTTTTAGGTGGTTCTGCTGGTGATGCAGTGTGGTCAGGGCATTCTCCACCTCCACCTCAAGAAAACTGGGTCAGTTTTGCAGATACTCCACCAACCAGTACTCTTTTAACCATGCATCCTGCTTCTGCCCAGGTGTGACATTTTATTGGTATTGCATTTTTATTTGCTTCATTCAGAGTATTGCTGCAGTCATTGTTTTTATATTTTGCTGTTGTAAATTTTATAAATGCAAGTTTTCTCTTTTATTTAAAAAAAAAAAACAAAAAACAGAACTCTGCTCTGTGTCTTTCCAAGTCTGTTATCATTGGAATGTTTCAGCTGATTTTATTTCTGTTTCTAATTCCCCAGTGAAGTTTTGAAAGGTTTCTGCATCTGGGAATATATTTGCTTGGCTTTCTTAGCACATTTTCCATACCTTTTTGTTGCTAACATAATTGCTATCATTCTACACATTTATATAATCATTGTGCAAAAACATATCCAATAACCTGATTGTAATAAATATGTGGTTTGCTGATGACTTCTTACATTTTAAATATCCACAAAAAGCAAGTTTTACTTTCAAAGATAAGTAACCTAGCAATCTTGGTCCATATAATCATATAGATAGATATTGTACTGAGGAAAAAATGTTTCATTACAGGACCAGACAACAGTACGAACTGTAGCATCAGCTACAACTGCCAATGAAATTCGTAGGCAATCCAGTAGTTATGATGATCCCTGGAAAATAACAGATGAACAAAGACAGTATTATGTAAATCAATTTAAAACCATTCAGCCTGATCTAAACGGATTTATTCCAGGTGAGTTGTTAAAAACAGAAGTTCTTCAAGATGGGACAGGACAAAAATCTCAGTTTTTAATCTCAAAGACATTGTTTTGTTGGTAATAGATTTTAATTATAAAGGATAATTAATTCTCAAATTACTTGTCTAAAAAGTTTATAATTACTGGGGGCCAAAATCATGACATACTCCCATAGTAAGGTTACCTTTTTCCCAGTGAAAACGTCTAAGACTCTTACATTCTGTTCTTAGATCTGTAAGTCTGGATAACGTTAAACAACACTGTTTTAATATTTCAGGATCTGCAGCTAAAGAGTTTTTTACAAAATCAAAACTTCCTATTCTTGAACTTTCTCATATTTGGTAAGTGTGGTATATCATTAGTTGGGTAATGTGGGTTACTTCAAAGGAGTTTCTAGCAGGTAGATTGTAGAGCCTTAAAAATAAACTATTACACTAATCTCTTCGAAAATGTTCTCAAACAACTCAATATTGCCCTACAATAATAGCCAGCTTCTCTCTCACTCTGGAAAAGAAATAAGTGATATAGGTACAGTAGTTCTTTCTAAAGTGCTAAAATGCTTTGAGCTATATCAGCTGCTGCTTGTTGCTAGCATAATGCATGGAATAAAAGCTACTTTGTCTGTGATTATGTTTATCCCATTTGGTTTTTATCAAGTTTAATAAGTTCTATACCAAGCCAAAACTTTAGGAACAGTGCTTTGCTCCCATTTAAACAGAGACACGGGATAGCTGCTATATAGTTGGAATTGGCCATCAGAACACAAAGTATCATCACAAATTACTTTTTAAAAACAATTATCAGGTAAACATAAATGTTAATTCTACTTTATATCAATATGTTTCTCTATATTCTAAATTATTAATAGATTTTTAGTAGCATAGAGTACTATAATGGGAGGTAGGTAAATAAAGCCTAAAGGTGAAAAATCAAGAACTAGCAATATACGTGTGTTTTTTATAGTTTAAGACAATAAATATAAACATGGTTGCCTCTGTTTCTATGAAATGGTAGGGAGAGCAAGGCAAGGTGGCTGTATTTTTGTGTCAAGCCTTGTAGTTCTAGTCCATGCTTTAAAATGCATATATGTTAAACTTTGATAATAAAAAAGCAAAATTTAAAAAAATTTCAATGACTTACTGCATACGCCTTACTTTAAACCCTGTTCCTAAAAATACATATGGGCTACAGATCATTTTTTGGTGACCTTAATTATTAGGGCTATTTTTTAGCATTTTATTGTGAGAATTTCAAGCACACAAGAATGTTTGAAGAACTGTACCATGAATACCCATGTGCCCACTACCACCTAGATTCTATAGTTTACATTTTGCTATATTTGCTTTGTTACTCATCTTTCTGCCTATGAGATTTTTGAAAATTACTGACTTTTTGCACTTTCTCAGGGAAAGTATTTCTCTCTCTTCTTTTTGAGAAATAAAGGGATCCAAAGCAGAATGAGAGTATATTCATGATAAGTTTGTCTTCTAGGGAACTCTCAGACTTTGATAAAGATGGTGCATTGACACTGGATGAGTTTTGTGCTGCTTTTCATCTGGTGGTTGCTAGGAAGAATGGCTATGACTTACCGGAAAAACTCCCTGAAAGCTTAATGCCCAAACTGATTGATTTGGAAGATTCAGCAGGTAAGATTGGGAGCTGTAGAGAGCTGGTTGCATGACTTGATAAACATGCTTGATTCAGAAAGCAAAATCAAGATAGATATTAACACTTATTAATAGCTTAGACATTTCATCAAGGATACATAGATTTGCCATCAGAATAAGATATATGGGCTGAACTTGGATTTGTTTTTATTCAGCAACTTTTAAAAAATAGACAAAGAATATATGCCACTATTTCGCCTTTACAGTTGTGATGTGCTGAGATTTGAAGAGTATTTCACAATGTCTTGTTATTTTGCCACCTTTAATTTCATTTTATATTGTCTAAAGTGGGTAAAATAACCTGTCTTCGTTATAAATATTTTTCCATTTAATACATCTTAACTTACTGAAGGAGAATAACCTGGTTCATCATTAGACCTTTGAAATCTTGAACGTTTTCCTTTAAAACATCAGATTCTCTTCTGTAGACTCTGAAGAAATCTGGAAATTTTGTCTTTCATTTTAGAGAATGCTATTTCGTTAACAAGAATGCTTATGTTCATATTTACTGGTAGCTATCTTTAAAAGGAAAAAGAATATCAAAGGTAAAAATTAGTACATTTTTCTTAAATTCTGGGTGAATAAAAGGAAATCTGATGTTAAATTCTTAATGAGTCTAATTAAAAGCAAATTATTGTCTTTAGTTTTCCTATCTAAATTCTCTGTTGGATAAGATAGTGGAAAGAATTTTATAGTTTTAAGAGGAGGTTAAGGCTGGGCGAGGTGGCTCACGCCTGTAATCCTAGCACTCTGGGAGGCCGAGGTGGGCAGATTGTTTGAGCTCAGGAGTTTGAGACCAGCCTGAGCAAGAGCGAGACCCCTTCTCTACTAAAAATAGAAAGGAATGATCTGGACAGCTAAAAATATACAGAAAAAATTAGCCGGGCATGGTGGCACACGCCTGTAGTCCCAGCTACTCGGGAGGCTGAGGCAGAAGGATTGCTTGAGCCCAGGAGTTTGAGGTTGCTGTGAGCTGGGCTGATGCCACGGCACTCTAGCCTGGGCAACAGAGCAAGACTCTGTCTCAAAAAAAAAAAAAGAGGAGGTTAAAACAATTTGTCTCTCAATAGGGCATTTTTGTATCAGGCAGCATCTCTTTAACCCAGAAATGTATATAGTATGACTTTGTTGTCTAAATTATACAGAAGGAATCATATGCATGAAATGACTGTCACTAAAAGAACAGTGTCCTTGGAGTTAAGAATCTGAGTGTGCTTCTAGTTCTGCTAATTTTGCCTATGACCTTGGGCAAGTTCTAACCATTTACTCTATTTTTCCCTTCTGTTTCTCCACCTGAAATGTGGATTTGATGCCACTCGCATTTCAGGACCCAAATTGTACACTTGACTTTATATAAACCCATAGGTTGATTTTGAAAATTTAGCATTGATTTTAATTTTTTTAGGAATGCTTTTCTATGAGAATCCTAGCATTTTCCTGATCATTTTAGGCAGTTGTGAAGCATCAGTTAGCTTCTAACTTGAGCTGAAAGCTAAATATCTTTTTTAGGTCATTTTGCTTCACAGCACTTTGATTTACCTACTTAAGAAATAAAAACAACTTCTTTGTTTAGTTTATATGATAGGAGCAAGAGAAGAGATTGTGGTAGCTTCACATTTTCCACATAATTGATTTAAAAATTGAGCCTTGTACCCAGGGTTTTTATATGACTTCCAGCCTTTGAAAACTGATAGCATAATAATATAAGAAAATAATTTAAATCAGTTTTAATCTGTTCTGTGTCTTTTGTAAAGGTTTGTCTGATTCTGTCATCTGTTGCATTCAGATCGATGAATCTGACTTTTGCATGTAGTTAGCGGGTTTCTTTTTCCTTTATTTAATGTAAATAAAATCCAATTCTTTATAAATTTGATGTACTGCGTGAATTTTAAGGCTGATAGTTCAGAAGAATTTTTTTTCTGGGCATTTGTCTTTTGTCTAATTTTATACCTGTTAGATCTGTTTAACAAAGACTTCGATTTTTTGCCTGGATATATCTGTGTACTATTTTTGTAACAATTAAAAGGTATCACAGAACTCTGGTAATTGTTTTCTCCTCCCAACGTAATGTATGGTTTTATGATCAAGTTTATTGTAAACATTTTGATCATACTGTATTAAATTCAAATCTACTTTACGTGTGTATAAATGATAAATTTTGAAATTCTATTAATTGAGGGGAGAAATCTTTTTCTATTATAAACCTGAGATTCATATGACATGAAGTCCTTTGAATATAGAAATTGTCCAATGACACTGTGAGTCAGTCACTATTTGTAAAAATCATTATAAATATTTGTGTTTTAAGAATTTTACAGTTAAGGAAAAAATAGTTTATTTGGGCTGGTATTAGAATTTATCATAAATAACTCCTCTGTGGATCCTTTCTGACTACAGGCAGAGGTGATTTCTCTCTTTTCTGATCTTTCATAGCAACTTCTACATGGTATTTATCATGGACATATCACGCTAAATCCTGTTTATTTTTTCTCTTTCTACCACTACTCTCTAAACTCGCTGAAAAAAAGGAAATGTATATTATTATGGTATCCTCAGTACCTACCACTTTGCCAGGCATGTACTGAATCACTCAGTAAATAATTATTGGATGAATTAATGCTCAATGTGTGCCATTTTCAAAGTAAGATATTTTTCTTGACATCTTGCTATCTTTGAAACTAAGGTGATTTGTTATCTTAAGTTTGTGATGTTGGGACAGTAAATATTACCTCCACAAGTATTCTATATTTACAGCTTAACTCTTAGGGGTAAACAGATGGTAAACAGTGGTCACTTGCATTACAGCTCCTTGGAATAACAAGCTAGGCTTCCCATGGGCATGCAAATATGGGTGGGGTATATGTATTTTTTCCAAAATCATTTGAATATGTTTACAGGATTATAGCAGATAAAATAGAACAACTAAGGATCATAGGTAGAAGTGCTTATGTAGACCATCAGCACTGAATTTAGCAGCTAAAATAAATAGAAAGGGAAACTTGGTTTTTGTTGTCTTACAAAAGAAAGCATACAAAAATTCATCTGCAGAAACAGCTTTCTGAAGCTGAATTCAAGAAAGAATGTTTATCTTTAAAAAAAAATTAAGATAACCTGCTAGCTTACTACAATAATGTCCAAAGAATCTTCTTTGTAGCACAGTTGCAATTTTACATGTATTTTTGTGATTATTTAATACATCTTTCTCAAACTAGACTAGAGGCTCCTAGGAAGGCAGGCACTGGATCAGTTTTGTTCATTATATCTCAGCACCTAGCACGGTACAAATTGAGTATGTAAGTAGACGTTCACATTTTTGAAATGATTAAATGTCTGAGGCAGTGGTTTTTAACTATTTTCTTTCTGCATATCACACTGCTCACATGAGCTACTCAGCAGTACCTGTTTGAGATGCTGAAAGAGAGAAAGGGGTGTGCTCCCTGTCTCTTCCTCTGTAATCACTACATTTACGTAGTAGATTTGGGCATATGTTTCATTGTTGTTTCTAGGGTACATAGCATAGATCTCCAGACTATAAGCAGTACTTCCAACATTAATATTTTTAAAAGCCAGGGAAGAGAAGTCACATGGGACTTTCATGAATAGTTTACTAGAAATTCATGTAAATTCAGACTTGAAACTACCTTGATGCAAGTCAGTCATTGTTAAGATATTCTCTTGTATTCCTCCAGAAATTTTTAGCATATATATAAAAGCCTACACACATAGATTATTGGTTTTTACACAAGTGCCATCATACTGCACATCCTTGAATGGTTTTTTCTGTAAACGTTGGACATCTTTGCGCTTCGTCACATATCCAGCTGTCACATTCTTTATCATTCAAGGTATTCTGTACTGTGATGGACCTTAATTTAACCAGTTTCTTATTGATTATTTTGGGATTGTTTCCTGGCTTTACCTTTAAAACAATGCTATAGTGAACATGCTTATACGTGCATCTTTGTTTTGTACAAATAACCCAGAATCTTTGTTCTTGAAAATTCATTATCCAAGTGTCCTTTAATAATGAAAATACGCACGAATAATTGTCATTAACTTTTCACGTAAGGAATTACTTCTCAAACCACTCCTCTCCCCCCAACACAAGCACACACAGACATTCTTAACACTGTTGCCATTTCTTTCCAGGGAGTTGGGTATTGTAGCTGACAAATCAGTGAAATTGAATTACAGGTGTTGACAAAGATACACTATTTAATGAAATTGGTCTAAGTAGTTAAAACTCCTCAAAACCTGGCAAAGACATTGACAAACAAGGCTAGATAATACTTGAAGGAGAAAAATTCCATAAGGATGATGACAACAGTAGGAGCTTTAAGAGACCGTGGTTTCAATGTTAGTGGATTAGTAAACATCTTTGGGCGTAATTAATGATATCCTCAGTTTTTTGCAGAAATGAGTTTTTTTTCCTCTATGATTATGCTGTGAAAGTCAAAAGCGAATGAAGGATGGACATGTTTGGCTTCCTCTGTTAGAAGGAGAACTCCATGGGAATAGGACCCTTGTCTTCTTGCTCAGTACTGTGTCTTGAGAGCCTGGAACCCTATAGGCCCCCAATAAATGTTCACTGACTCAATTAGTGCTGTTCAATTTTGCCACCAAATTACCTCCCCCCCAAAATTAACATCATCTTTCATTCTTTGTTCTTTATACTCATTTCCACAATTTTCTGTGTAAGTTTTTAAGACAAAGCCCCCATTACTTTTTTCCTGTTTATGAAATTCTGGTCCTTATTTAAAGTAGATTAACTGTAAGTAGATTTTTTCCATTTTTAGCTATCTTTGGATAATGGGAACCTCCTCTGTATCTGTAGGTAATATTCTTTGCAGTATAATATAGCTGAGTCAAATAGAAGGTGCTATCAAATGTTGATCAGCATGGTAAAAAAAACCAGCTACTTTAACTAGAATTTGGAATGAATGTTTTGTTTCTTTTCAAACCTTATTATGTACTTTTTTAAACCTTTGGTTTTGATTTAAAAGTGTTAGATTTCTATGTAATAGACCCTCTTAAGATCTGCTTACTGAATAAGTTTCCATTTTGTGAGGTGTTCAGGAGAAGTGGAGTTCGTTTTGGAAAAAGAACTTAGTTTTTTGATGCATTTAATATCATTCAACATAAAACGTACCTTAAATTTTGTCTTTAATTTCTTTCTTCGTATGCATTGCTTATCCCTGTGTTTTAAGTATGAATGAAAAAGTTATCCTTTGTAGTTTTCCTTGAAGATTTAAAAATTCATCCAAACCTGTTTATTTTTTATTATATACTTTTTTCTTGTAAGAATAATATTCTTCAAATAAGTAAAGATATAGCTAAACATTCATTGTTGAAGAACTTCCTGCTTGAAAGCAAAATAAGTTTTAAACCGTAAGACTTTAGGGGAGTATATGTGTTTCTGTAAGATTAAGAAGAGCTGGCAGTCACTGTTGAGATAATTTTTTAGTATATCAACTATAATAAATACTAAGAAAATAAGAGAAATTTACGATGAGTAGTTTACAAACCCAAAATAAAACTGAAGCTCTTTAAGAAAGAGGTTGTTCAGCAGATATGCTGTACTGAACTGAATCTAAGAACTTTCCAGATTCTTTGAAGGATAGAGGGATGAAAAGTTCTGCCAGTGTTTATAAACCTAGAATAAATGTAGAATACAACCATATGTCAGTATGATCATACTGGGTTGTTTCTTCCAGGCACACTTTTATACATGGAAATACTTTTTGCATAACAGCCCTTTTGAGGTTAACTTTAACAAATAATTGAGGCTCATGCTCTTCTTTTTCAGCCCTGATGCTCTGATGATGTCAGGGGCAGAGCAGAACCCTCAGGAGGGAGGCAGGGTTGACACAGTGTTCCAGCAGGAGGCTAGGTTGGAACACTGCATCAGGTAAGAGTAAAATTACACCCCTGCCTCCGGAAGGATACAGTCTTAAAGACTAATGTTTGTGGGTGGGCAAGAAGCTCTTTGTTGGAGTATTTGTAGGGAGCAAAGTTGAAGGAGGTACAATTTATTTCCAGACCTAATGCTTCTCCACAGACTCTGTTCGTTTCTAGAACGTAGGAAAGAAGCAATGTATAATTTTACTAATTTATCTCAGAAATAATTTTTGGATTCTCTAGGGCAATAATTTTTCAATCTTCTTAATCTTAAGGACCCTTTACATTCTTAAAAATTGTGGACCCCAAGAGCCTTTGTTCATGTGGGTTAGATCTATCAATAATTACCCTATTAGAAATTAAAACTGATTAAGTTTTAAATATTTACTACTTTATTTAAAAATAGCAATAACCCCTACGTAGTAACATAAATATTTTTAGGAAAATAACTGTTCTCCAAAAAAGTAAAATTTGTGAAAAAGGTGGCATTGTTTTACATTTTTGCAAATCTCTTTTTTTATATTATATTGGGCTTAAAAGAAGACAACTAGATTGTCATATTTGCCCCTGCATTCAGTGTGTTGGATATGTTACTTTGTTTGAGGTACATTAGGGATCTGAAAACTAAGCCCTTCGGGCCAAATCCAGTGTGCTGCCTGTTTACAATTAGCCTACAAGCTAAGAATGCGTCTTTCATTTTAATCATTGAAAAAAAAAATCAAAAGAATAATAATATATTACACATTAAAATTGTAGGAAATTCAAATTTCAGTGCCCAGAAATAAAATTTTATTGAGACATAACAATGGTCATTCCTTTATAAATTGTCTATGGCTGCCTTTGTGCTATAATGGTAGGGTTGAATAGCTGCAACAGAGACAGCATAGCCTCAAAGCCTAAAATATTTACTGTCTAGCCCTTGTGTAAAATACATGAAGAAAATCTATCCTCACACAATAAAAGGAAAGACTATTTTATAGCTTTTTCAGATATTGTGGATATTCTTTGGTATTATATCAAGACACAAATGGTAATTTCTTAAAGGTTGGTTGCGATGTGCAAGCTGAAACCATATTAATGAATTTTTTGTACTGTTACATTAACATCTATTGGTCTGTCTTGTACTTTGAATGAACCCTTTATCCTATGATTTTGTAATGCAACACATTGGATATTGGCAATATATCAGTTCATTGAGTTATGCACATCTTTCAGATGTTGGGATATTTCATTATAAAATATCAAAACATGCTAATATTACAACTGTCTTATCAGAGAAGTCTTCAGGTACTGAGAAGTTCTCAAGATTACGGACATGTATATTCATTTTCCAAAATTCTCATTTTTGCTTGAATGTTTGAACTTTGTCATTAGAAACTAATGCTGAAAACAGTTGCTTTCCTTGAAGTGACATGACAGGCTCACTGCATTTATGAGGAAGATGCCTGCTTAATACCCAAGTATGAATAATTATAGTTTATGAGCTGTTCTTTATAGAAAAATGGTGTTCATGAAGAAAAATAATCTGTTCAGCTTACAACTGAATCACACAAGTACAGTACTTTTCTTTGACAACAGTTGTACTTTGATATGCAGCAGAGGTGCTTTGTCTGTATTCCCCATTTTGTCACACAGAGTATTAAAAAGATGCGTTTTTAGGGCTGAGTTTAATAAAATTAATTTTTACTACTTCATGAATATTCGTCAGTGAGATCAGCATGAGTATTTGTTTATATTTATACCGATATGTGTATGGGTGAAGAACACAGTAACTATTAGTATATTTTGTTGCCATTGCCTTGATTCTTGCTGATAAGCTAGCAATTTTACCCACCATGCCTTTGCACCATCAATGCAAATGTCAACACAGGGGAAAAGCATTATTAATGTTATTACAAGAATAATTTTATCTTTTCAGACCCCCTAAAAGAGACTTGGGGACTCCTAAGAAAGAGTCCATGATCCACACTTTGAGAACTGCTACCCTAAGAAAACAACTGTATTAGAATAATTACAAAGTATAATTGTTTGGGTGAATAGCATTTCAGTTCTCAGCCACAAGAGATTTAACCCACTGTAGCTTTGTACCAGTAAACCAGAGACATTCCCAGAATCTATCCCAAATCATAACTGTTCTGAGTTGGTGGTGTGGTAAAGTCTGTCTCTAAATTTGTCAGTAAAAGAACTGCAATCTTGAAAGCCAAACTAGGCCCCAGATTGCCCTAAAATGGTGTTTAAAAATAGAGTATAGCTTTAAATAAGTTCTTTTGAAAATTATCCTGTAGTGAATACTATTTTAATTCTGTTTTTATTTTCTTCAGTACTCATCTGCTCAAAGATACTTCTTCATTCATATTCCTCCTGGCAGACTTTCAGTAAACTGTCAGATTTATAGCCACTCTCCTCCTTTTCTTAACTTCCTTTCCCTTTGTTATCATTCCATATTAAACTTATCATTTCCATATTAAACTATGGAAAAAGGGTCCATAGTTTTTGTTCCCACTGAAAGCCCCAAACTGTCCAGTGAGGAATTTGCTGCTACTGTTTGTTATAATCTTTTCACCAGTTCTTCTCTGAGAACTTGAGTTAAGAGGTCTTCGTAGAACAGTATCTGAAGCCTTCGTACCTCTGTACTACTGTGATACTTTTATTGAGAAGGTATCTTTTATTGAGAAGGTATAAGACTAAGAAATAGTTCCTGATCTTAGGAAACAAAAATTAGTCAAAATATAATGCTAGACTGCAAACTAGAATTTGCAGTATGGTATAATTATAAAGGTATAATATCAGGGTAAGTAAAATGGAAATATTTTTGGAAGGAGTCATATAAGAGATTAGGCAGCAGGAAAATTTTGAGAACTTTTCCAGCAATGTGGTAATTGTGGTTCTAGGAAAATGACAGTAAAGGAGAATGAATTTAAAGAAGAATAAACAAAGCAACTTAATAAATAAACTTGAGTGCTACTATGTATTAGGTCGTATGTTAGGCACTAAAACTTGAAGGATTTACTAATGAATAGATTGGAAGCTTGCATTGCTAGGTTATATTATTAATGTCTATTAATGTTACATGGCTGTCTATTTAGAAATCTGAAGTATAGTGCTAACATTTAATGTCTGATGTCTTTCTTTCTGATGGAGAAACTCAGGTGTTATTTTATTCAACTTGCCCATGGTCAAGCAGAGAGACAGTGACATTGGAATCATATATTTTAAAAGAGGGATTAGGTATTCCCTCTTGACTGGGATTATATTCAAAGCCATGTGAAACTTGGAAGAATTAGAATGAGAATTTAGTTTCCCTTGAAATTCCTTATATTTTTAAATGTAGTTTAGAAATATTTTAAATTAAGGCTTAACTGTAATAAAAGTAGAATATGATACCTCAAAATACTTTAAAAATCATTTTGAAATAGTATCATGGATTTGTAGCTTTCTCAATTAGGTCTCTGAGTGCTGGTGAGCCTAATGATAGAAGTTTCAGTTTCATATGGGCTCATTGACTTTGCTTTTTGCCCATGGCTGGGGACTCTTCTTTTGCTGTCTGCCTTGCAAGCATGTGCTGCTTTTTGGTAGCAAGGGAGATTTGCAGAGAAAGTATGAAAGAATTAGTATAAATCAGCAGTTTCCAAAGTATATTCCAAGGGAATATTGAGAGGTTTTATTTAATGAAACGGATGTGTGTCTGGGAAAAACTGGTTTAAATAAAGTGTATTTACTCTGGGACATCACAAGTCTTGATATACAGTTGTGCATAGGGATGCTCCAACAGGGAATTACTGTATCCCCCAAATTATTTGAGCAGAAAACATAATTTTTCCAAGCCACCTTACTGATTAGTATTCCATGAAATACACTTTGGGAAACTGGTACAAATCTATTCTTATTATCAGAAAATGATTCAAAGCATGTGACCTATTGCATTATTATGCATAACTCTCTTCTATTTATTCCTAACTAGGTTTTATTTTCACAAAAAGCTGTGGTTGCAAGTAGACCATAAGTAGCAGAAATAAGTTATGTCTGATTGTTAAAATGTTTATTCTGGGAATGTGAGGAAAAGAAATTTAGATTATAAGTTAGTACTTGTGAAAATCATCTGTTAGCTTTTTTATAAGTAAATATTCCTAAACTAAAATGTATTGTTTCTAGAAAATTTCTCTATTTTTAAATTGCAGATGTTGGGGATCAGCCAGGTGAGGTAGGTTATTCAGGCTCTCCTGCCGAAGCTCCTCCAAGCAAGTCACCATCTATGCCGTCACTGAACCAGACTTGGCCTGAGCTGAATCAGAGCAGTGAGGTTAGCAAAGCTTCTTTTTTCTTTCATTAAAAGTTAACTTTTTTAAGGTAAGAATTTCCAAACAAGGTAATTGCAGTTTATAGCTCCTTCAGCATGCATGCATAGTTGAGAACATACCAAATATGATTATGATAAATAAATTTAATTATGTAACTTTTTGAGGTTTTCAAAGTGTATATACTGCCATTTGGTTTCCACCACTCAGCCCTACTAAATAAAACCCTGTGAGTTTGGAAGGGCAGGTGCAGGAAGTTACTAGTGAAAGGGGAAATGACTTGGTAAAGATCTGATATCCAGTCAGGGAGAAGAGCTAAGATTTGACCACGAGTCCTTTGATAGCCAGTCAACTGCCATGTCCACTGTGTCACACTGCCTTTTCAGTCCTGTAAGCAAGGTATGTGGTAATACATTTGGAATCTTAGCATTGGAAGTGATATGAGAAGCCACTAATTCAGCTCTCCAATATGAAAAAAATATTTTCTACAACCCAAATTATTTATAATTAGTTTTATTGAATACAAAATGGAATTATTTACCATATTAAATACATTAAAGATGTGTCATATGTGACCAAACACAGTATGCAAAATGGAATTTGGGACAAATACACTGTTCCCCCATTACTTTGGAACTTTGGAACAATAAAATGATCACTCTGATTAGAATAAGGGAAGATAGCCTGAGGCCCCGACTCCCCTAAAACACCCCTTGGGGCCCCTGTGTAAACTTTAGTGCTCTGGATAACTTAGTTTGGAAACCACTGCTCTAGCCTGTTAGAACAGTTTTCTTTGTGACATGTTACATTTTTTTCCCTTACAGTTTTTTGTATCACTTTTAGGTAGTGCTACAAAAATAAAAGTTTGTTGACTTTCAGGAAAAAGTTCTAAGTTTTTGTGCTTTCCATGTCTTTTCAAGCCAGAAAAGTAATGGATTAGAGCATGCCAGTTAATTTTGGACAGTTGGAAAACAGAGAAGTAACTTGAGTTTTACACTGCTGGCTGCCTTATGACATAATCACAGCCATGATACCTGAGTCTGAGGCATTAAAACTTACTATTCAATCCTACCAGTTGATGCAAAACCATTAATATAAGTATTTTTCTAGACAGGGATTAAACCTTGAAAGAATTTGCTAGCGGAGGGGAAAAGCAGGGTCAACCAAGTTTTATTTTGTAGTATTTGGTAATAAGGTCATGAATGTCATAATTATTTTTTTGCTGTATGTGAAAAATGAAAATGCTAGCAAAACATTGGTTTTTGAGACATTCTAATGATACTTATAAAAATATCTAGTTAAGATACAGACTTTAGATTATATTTTAGTTGTCTACCACAAAACACTAATATTCTCTCAACATATATTTATTCAGCACCTGTGGATATGGATGAAGCACCATAGGGAATAACACTAATAATAATCCTAACATTTACTTAGCACTTTTGACATGCCAGTTCCATTCAACCTCTTAAATCCTCGGAACAATTATACGAGGTAGATATTATTAATCTCATGTTATAGATGATGAGCCTAAAGCACAGAGAGGTTGGGTAACTTGCCCAAGGTGTACAGCATAACTAGGATTCCAGTAGTCTGGTTCCAGAGCCAGTGCTCTTAACCATTATACTAAAGTCACGAAGATAAGAGTGTCTCTCTGCCCTCCAGGTAGCTTATGTTCAGTCTTGTGAAACCAAGTTAAACTTCATGCCACCCAAATGGGGTACGTAGGTAAATACCTTTTTGGGGGCAAAAATCTTACGCATCTAAATTTTTCTCCACAGTTAGATAATTAGGATTTTAAAAATTCCTTCTGTATCCATTCAACAATAATTATTGAAGAAGAAACTGTGTTACCAAATACTGATAACTTCCCTGAAGTGATGCCCTGTGACAAAAGTGAATTATTGCAGGCTTTTTTATTCATGAAACACTTTGAATGCATCAGTATTTCTCAGTATATCTTAATTTTCATATTAAAACTTATCTGTAGAAAAAGTTGTTGAATGATTCATTGCTTTAGCCATTTGTGTAGATAATTGGTAACAATGTGCTTATTTGCTAATATTTAATTTCTATAATCTTCTCAAATTGAATGTCACTGTTTTCAATAGTAAGTTGAACTTTGAAGCATAAAAATGTATACTTTTCCAAACTGAATTATGAAAAGGTGGTTTTGGTTAATGGGGTAGTTGTGTCTGTGTGTGAACATTTGTGTGTATATATTGTATGTGTGTAGATGTTTTTCCTTCTTCAGAGGATAACTAATGATTCTTAATCCAATTTAAATGATAATTTTAATACAATTTTGATATAAAAATTCTATACTATTTTATTACTAAGATCTCCAAAACAAATGGAATTTACTATAATTAATATTGACTTACCACTCCACCTATTTTAAGAGGTATGATATTTCTTTGTGTACCTCTTTTAGAAAAATAGTATTTCATATCAAAATACATCTTCTATATATAATACATGCTCAGATGCTTGATTTGCTCTCATTGTGGCCGCATTCTGATTTTTCTAGCATGGGGTCGGGGGGGTGCCTGATTGGCAGTTTTGTCTTGTGGTCTGGCATGGCCCTGTTTGTAGTGCTGATTGCAAGAGTTGACTTGCTACAGATTGACATAAGCTCAAACATATATTAATTCCAGAATTCTTTGCATTTTATCTCAATTATATTTTATTAAATATCTATACATATGTATAAAATATGTGCACGTACATAATAGAATCATCTTTCAGGGGTCGCACTGGCAAGTTGCACTAACTTGCTTTGTTTTGGCCAAAAACTTTGGTTCATTAGCATCACCAACTCAATACCTTAAGACTTGAATGTTCAATGAAGAAATTTGAAGTTACTCTTTTTTTCTTTAGTCAAGACAAACCCCTTTACGTTTTTACTTGGTGGTCATTTACATTACTTAGACTCTGTTCCTGTATTGTGTTTTGTTTTGATTCTGTAAGGGTTTGTTTGAATCTCTTACATAGAGACTGGAATAAGTTATTATTATGTATTTGATTGTGAAGCTGCTCACTTTACATTATGAGACAACCCAGAATAGCTAAGTATAAAATGTTGAAGGAAAAATAGAAATTACAGAATTTTGTTAGACCTATGAAACACAACTTGCAGTGCAACCTCTGAATTACTTTGCTAAATCTTCTCCAGTGATCTTTTACTCCATCTTTCTCATCATGCTGACTTGTCTCTCCTCTGTCTGTTCAGCAGTGGGAGACATTTAGTGAACGCTCTTCAAGCTCACAAACTCTGACCCAATTTGATTCTAACATTGCACCAGCTGATCCTGTAAGTCAATCACTTAGCTTGCTTGTTTGAAATTAATTTTATTAACCCAAATTTCCATTCATTATGGTTTTTAGCTGATATGCATGATTCAGTGGAGTGCTTAGAGGGAAGTGGTGGCAGGCTTTTCAATTTTTGTGTGCTTAATGGTGGAAAGAACATTTTTTTGCTATTCCTTGTATTTTCTAGTTATTTTTGTGAAAGAAAAGTATGTTTTTAAAATCTGGTACATGTGTCTAAAGAAACATTTTTTGTCACAATTGATTTGGTTAACCTTGTCATTTGCTAATTAAGTACATGTTTTTTATGATTAAACATACTGTTTATTTCGGTATAATGACACTTATGTAAATACTATTTTATCTGTATGCTTTATGCATCATGTAATATGTTCTATGTATGTAAATATTTATGCAATGTCATCTTTTATTTTGATACTCCAAATGATATGGCTTTTAATTAATTTGTTGAGTTCTGTTAGGGAGAATCAAGTTCAGCAAAACAATACAGAGCTGTTGGTCTTGACTCCCTTGTGCAAAGGAGCCTCTGTCTTGTCTTCCTGTGGTTTACTGTGTTGCTTTGAAAATGCTACAAAGTTCACATGCTGATTTTAAAAATAAATTCTGTTCCCATAGAGTTAATTTTATATATGCCCTACCTGTCCCTCAAGTTATTTGAAAACTTCAAAATCTTAGCTGTTAATCATTCTTCTTACTGTTCACTTCTCTGCTTTTTCTTTTTCTACTAAAGAGAAAGACTAATAGCCACTTTCCAAAAATAAAATAGGAAATAAGTAGGAAGGGAAGAATAGTGTAAAGGTCAGTCAGTTACTTAAAAATGAACTAGCTGAATAGAAAGATAAAGTGACACAAGGCATTCTTTTTAGATGTTTCTGGTCAAGGACAGCCAGCATTTATTAATTAAAAATAAAAATGGTCTTGTAATTTAATGAGGATTTTGGAGAAATAGCATTTAAAGATAAAATATATGTTCAGCAGTTTAAATTAATGGATATGGTGTGTTTTTTAATTTTTAAAAATTTGTATCTATTTGAAATATAGAGGATGCTGTTTTATTTATTGAATTACAACAGATAATGTATGGGTGTTATTTAAATGCTTGTTTTATAATCTGTTAAGCCTATCAAGAGCCAATTAATATGTAGATCATCTTTGCCTTTTGCGTCTCTTTTCCTGTTACATTTAAGTCATTTATCTTTGATTTTAATCTCTGGAAAATGTTGGAGAAATAAAAGGCAATACTTGGAAGTTCTGCTTATCAGCAGCTATAATTAAGGTCTCTTGGGAAGAAGTATTCTATGAACTAAAAGTTTTACTTTTGAGTTTCCTTTTTGAAGCTTAAAGTTTTACTGATAAGCTTAAGTTATCTTTAAGTTTTAATTCTCTGTGTTATTGCTATCTCCTTGTTATTAGACAGTCAAGTTAATTTTATTTAAAATACTTATGAAAGCACTTTATGGGAAGAAAGGCTTGATGTAGCAATGAAGAAACTCTCTATTCTTAAAATATAAAGATAATGGAAACAGTCACTCAATATGATTTTTTGTCAGGCCAGGCAATAACATTATATATAAAAAAATCTAGAACTCAGAAACAAAATAAATTGACTCATGACCAGCAGGAAATGAGAGAAATATATGGCTGAATAGCAGTGATGTTCTTTGAACTTCTTGGAAATAGTATCCAAATTTATGAATGCCAGTTCCAGTGTTTGAAATTATATGGCCTAGGTCAGGTGTGGTGGTATGCTCTGGGAGTCCCAGCTGCTCAGGAGGTTGAGGGGAGAGGATTTGCTTGAGCCCAGGAGTTTAAGGCTGCAGTAAGCTCTGATCGTGCCACTTCACTCTAGCCTGTGTGACAGGGGGAGACCCTGTCTCTAAAATAAATAAATAAAATAAAATGGCTCAGTACTTTCCTTTGTTATCTCTAGTGTGGCCGGAGGCTCTAGGAAAATAATGGTTAATTGACATTTTAAGCGTAGATTTAGATCTCTGAATTTGATTAAATTGACATTCTTAAATATTTATAATCTAATACCTAGAAATACCTTTTTTTTTTTTTTTTTTTTTTTGTGGTGGCAAATTTAAGTCTGAACTTTACTGCCACAGCCTATAGCCACAGTCTCAGATGATTCTTTGTAAATAAGGATTATATAAGTAAGTAAATATGGTCCATTCGGATTAGGAGAAAAAAATACTACAGCTCTAATACAAATTTAACATACCTGACAGTGTTGGAAATATTTGATGGAATATTTAAAGGAAGCTAAATGTGGATAAGTAGCCATTTGCTCAATAAAGTAAAAGTCTATGAAAAGTTCCAAACTGGTTTTGTAGCACTTACCATTACACAGTGCGGTGACATCACTTGCAAACTGGAATGATTAGTTATCAGGCTTCCAGAGTTCTGGTAAAGTTGAGATTCTGAGGAACTCATTTCTGTCTTGAATTGCTTATAAGTTAGTAGTTTCTGGTAGAATCTACCTCTGGTAGTTTTACATGAATCAGAATACCAGGGAAATTTTAGACTTGATGAGAAGTGTAATATACTGGTCTTTGCCATGATTTATGCCTGGTCTTGAAGGCTGCAGAACTTGTAAGCAATTCAGCGTATGAAAAGAGAGTTAGTTTGATGACTGATTATGGCTAGCCAATGCATCTGATTTGTTGGTGCCCCCTTTTAGGTACCTGTGATGTTCTCTAGGCGTACAAAGATGTTAAAACCAAGATTCCAGCCTTAAGTGCACCGCAGTTTTAATTATTACAAAAGTTGATGATTGTAACAAAGCCAATTGTGATAATTTTCCTTGTTGTGGGTAGAGTAAGAGTTGGCTCACTAAGCCCAGTATATTTGGGAAAGTTTTCACAAAAGAGGTTATATTTGTATGCTCAGTCTTGAATGAAAGTAAGAATTGGCTGAAGTGGACGGGGGCAGGGCATTCCGAGTAGAATATTATGAGCAGGATCAATTCAGTATAGTGGGGAATGATGAAGGCTAAAGAATGTAGTGGAAGCCAGATTGGGAAGATCTTTGTGTGCTAGACTAAGGAGCTGAACATCATCTCATAGGGACCAGGAGCTAGCACAGAATACCATGACAAGATGGAGACAAGGAAGGGATAGCTGGGAAGGTCACTCAGGCAACAGTATGAACAAGTGACAAGATCAAGAGAGATGGAGGAGATAAGTACTTCAACTAAATTGGTGACACAGGACTGAAAAGTAGGCAGAGCTGGATTCAGACCGGTAGGAATGATAGGATTTAAGGCATGAAGAAAATGTAGATAAATGAGCATGAGACAATATTTAATAAAGTGCTGAACTGTATAAAATCAGGTGCCCAAATATATGATACTGATATGCCGTGAGTGATTAGGAATGTGTTTCCTGAAGGCTTTGGGTGATTTGAATAGGTAGAAAGTGGACAGAGCCTACAGTGTTTTTTCTTTTCATTTTTTTTTTTTTTTGCGGGGGAGGGGTGGGGAACACTACTAGTTTGGAGCAAAGAAAGTGTTACTTTGACATTGTGTGCCAGAGGACTCCGAGGTTTATAGACATTAGTGGTTCTTCATTTGGATATTAAAATACTTAAAGTCAAACCTCTATCTTGCTGCACATCACAGTCACAAACACAGCTTCTCATGCATTAGTGTGAGATTAGACCTGGTCATCTATGTCAGGCTCATCAAAGAATTGCCTTGTGTTTTAGCAGCAGGATCCATTGGACTAAAGCCATCGCAGTATCCAGTAATTGTGTGACTAAAGCGTATTATAGAAAATGGATTTGTTGGTACCGAAAACTTAAGTGAATTATTTGGAGAAAGAAGTCTTAGAACATTCCTGATTTTCTTGTAGTCTTTATTGTGACTTCTCTTTATTATACTGCAAATATGTAAAAATGCCAGTTAATATTTCCAACTGTTATAAGCTTTATAAATCTGAAATTCAGATTACTTTGAATTTATCAGTAGAATAGCTATAAACATTTTGTTATAAATTGATGGAATTTAGAAATGATGAGAAGTAGGCCAAGGAAAATGGTCAAATAAAAGATAGTATGCTGGAACTTAACTCTCTCTAGTGAGGGCTTGGTATTAGAACAATACTGTCACCAAAACAGTGTCTACTTAGACTGAAAGGTCATTATCATCCTCCACACTAAATCGTTATAAGCTTAACTCTTTAGTAGATATCTGAAATTTAAGGACTCAAGTTCAGTCTTTAGCAGCAGCACATACAAAGTAGGAACTGACTTCTCACAGAAAGAGCTGAGCCCCCTTACTGGTGTTTTTCAGCTGATCTATTGCTCTTAAGCCAGATTTTTGATCTGGCTCTGGTTTCTCCCTGGGGGTCTCAGTCTCCAAGGCCAGTCCTACCTGTGTCCCAGGCACACCTGTCTCTTTTCCTTTTTCTGAGAGACTATCATTTGTCTTCATCCTCTCTTCCTTGCCTTTGCATTTTCATTCTTTTGAAAAGTCTGTACTACCAATTCTTTTACTACTCTAACTAGACTTGTAGACTTGCCTCTTGTGAAGTTTAGAGGTATTATAGTCATGAAAAAGTTTTAAGAAAAGTATTAGCATGTTAGAATGTGAGTCTTAACTTGTTCCTCTTAAAAAATGGATTCCTTCGTGGAAGTTTTATGCTAAATTTTGAGACAATCAAATTTAAACAGGTCAAACTAATCTGTAGGAAATATGTATTGTGCATACTATTGCAATATAACAGGCATCTCATTAACTTTGTTTTATACATAAAAAGAAAAGCATTAAATTCTCTTGGACAGTTTAGTGAAAATGAGTTTTCAGTCTGTTACTTAGTCTTTGGATTCTCATGAAATAGTGTACTACTTTAACCTCAAAGGTTCACATTTGCTTAATTTTATTAGATCATTTCTCAGTTTGATTTTGAATATTGTCTTGAACTGTATTTTTATAGGAGCATTTTTCATGTAAATCTTTATAATCAATTTTAAATGTAATTTTTATAAAATAAATCAGATTATAAGACTTGTAAATTTGATTTTTTTAGTATAATTCTAGAGCTAAAAATTTATTTTATTTTATTTTTATGCTTGCCTTAGTGTGATTAAGAAAGCCTATCCACCAGTTTTCACAGTGTTGTTAGTTTTGATCATGTCATGGTATTAGCTTGACATTTTTAATATAAATTCTGTATTTTCTCCCATTTATCTGTAGGATACTGCTATTGTTCATCCAGTTCCCATTCGTATGACTCCTAGCAAAATCCACATGCAGGAAATGGAACTTAAAAGAACTGGCAGTGGTAAGGAAGCTGTTGCTGGGGTATTTTCATTTAGGATCAAACTAAAATATACAAGTAATTATTTTGTCTGGGTTCACATTTCATTCATAATTGCTTATTTTTTAACCTAGTACTTTCTACAATTATGTGTGTGTTCATGTTATATTTATTTATTTATATTGCAGTTTTTAAAAGGAAATTATTGATTTTAAATTATAAAGTTTTAAAATAAGGACATTTGAAAATGTGACATTTCTAAATACTCTGAGGGTTTTTATAGTACTATTGTAAATTTAAAGTATGTCCAAACTTTAACTGAAGAGGTATATATTAAAATAAATTTTGGCTTTGAAATTGTATATGTTGCTTGAATTCTTGGAATTTCTCCTCATTTTAGACAAAATGTTTTAGGGTTTCTCAGAAGTAGATTTATTTTCTGTATAAGTCAGCATCATAAATTAACTTACAGCCTGTATGTGTAGTGTTTTGTTTAATTGTGCTATAGTGATAAAATTAACAAAATGTAAACATGCAGAGAAACTTTTTCATTATACAATATCTTCTATTATGGCAGAAAACAAAATTCTATATGAACAGGCTTATATTTGTTTCTATTAAAAAATATTATTTTGTCTTATATCTTATGGATTTACCTAATACTTCTTTGGATATCTAAATGAAGTCTTATCTTGTATTCTTTATATTTTTACCTATTAATTCTCTACTAGATCATACTAATCCCACTAGCCCATTACTTGTAAAACCATCTGACCTTTCAGAAGAAAATAAGATAAATTCTTCAGTGAAGTTTGCTTCTGGAAATACTGTAGGTGAGTAAAAGTAGCATTACATCTTCCATTTAGTATGGATTTAGAATCTGAATAATTCAAATATATACTCAGTTACTACTTTCTTCACTGGATAGAGGATAGCAAACCGTTTTACACATCCTACCCTATGTATGAAGGAGCCGTTGCCTGTTGCCACTTGCTTCAAGGCAGGCCTCCTGTTTTCTGTCCTTCGGAAGTGTAGCCAGTTCGGTTTTTTGGCCCTTCTCCACTAGTTCCTTTGTTTCTCTCTCACAAGAAATTGTATATTTGTTCAGCCAATATTAATTGGATACAGTGTGCCAGGTTCTGTTCTAGGCACTGGGGATTTAGCAGTAAACAAAACAGAAAAATCTTTGCTCTTGTTGAGTTTACATTCTGTAAGGGAGATAAGAGAAAAGGAGGATAAAAAGTAACTCTTCTTATGTTAGAAAGTAATTAACATTGTGCTTAAAAATAAAGCTGGGAAAGGGGAAAGTGAATGCCATTTTAAATAAGGAGGTCACAGCAGGCCTTACCAAAAGATGTCATTTGAATTAAAACTTGAAGGAGATGAGGAAGTTAGCTGTGTGAATCCTGAAGGAAGGATAATTAAGGCACAGCCACCAGCACATGTGAAGCCCTAAGGCAGGAAACTTGCTTCTACTGGAATAGCAAGCAAATACCTAAAATAGAGTTCCTTAAATTTGGCAGGCAGAGGTAGAGTAGTAACAGGGAGCAGTGTAAGACTTTGCCTTCAACTGAGTTAGATGAAAAGCCATTAGAAGATTTGAATGGAGGAATGACATGATCTGACCTTCTTTTTTAACAGAATCACACTGGCTGTTCTAATGATAGTAGGCCAGAAGAAGGAAAATCAAAACAGGGAGAGAAAATTTAGGAGATAGGTATAATAATCCAGGCAGGAGAAGATGGCACTTAGTGTCTAGAGTGGTAGCAGTGGAAGTGCTGAGAAGTGGTTGGATCTGGCTATATTTTGTACATTTGTAGGAAAAGACCACAGGATTTGCTTACCTGTGTGATGTGAGATGTGAGGGAGAGAGTAGTCAAGGGTGATTCCAGGGTTTTTGGCCTGTACAACTGAGAGATGAGGAAGGCTGTAATAGCAGCAGGACTCTGGGGGAAGAACAGCAGTTCACTTTCAGTTGTATTAAATTTGAGATGCCTATTAGAATATCCAAATGGAGATAGGTTCATTTTAGTGTTATCTGTATACCAACTAATTAATTCTGTGATTTACAAGAAAAGGAAAGGGGGGATACATTTTGAAATGAAACCAAATAACTATCCCTTAAGTGTGCAACTCTTAAACGTGTATTGTAGTCTTCCTTCAAATTGTCCCTGGAGTTTCTATGTTAAAATTTCTTTATTCTGTCACAACTCTTAATCTACTTCTGGTATTCTCTTCTGCTTTGTAAGACTTCGAGGAAATTGAAAATGATGTTTCCTCTGGAGAAAAATCTAGGACCCCTGGCTAATTTCATAAATTTTATTATTGTTTAAGCACATTTTATTCCCATGTGAAATTTTTAATTTTTCATATTAAAAATTTTAAAATTAGTTTTATTTAAAATGGTTCTAATTTGTTCTTCAAAAGTGATCTTTTTTCTATTACAAAAGTAATTCACATTTACTGTAGAAATGTAATAAATAAACAAAAATAGGAAAATTATTCATATTCTCACTATTCCACAAATGTCTGTAATTAAACAATTCATTGTCAACCTTAGTTCTTATTCTGTACATATGTAAGTTATATTTTCATGTAGTGTGAAATTGTAATATAGTTGTCCCTCGATATCTGTGGGGGGTTGATTCCCGGACCCCCTGTGGATACTAAAATCTGCAGATGCCCAAGTCCCTGATATAAAATGGTGTAGAATTTGCATATAACCTACATGCATCCTCCCATATACTTTAAACCATCTCTAGATTATTTATGATAACTAATGTAAATGCTGTGTAAATAGTTGTTATACTGTATTGTTCTTTATTTGCATTATTTAGTATTATATGTTAATTTATTTTTTCAAATACTTTCCATCTGAGCTTGATTGAATCCTCAGATGTGGAACCTACAGATACAGAACAACAGCTATGGAGGACGGACAGTACATACACCATTCTGTGCCTTATTTTGAATATTTCTGTATCATTAAATATTATTTTTTCTGGACTATAAATTGTTCTATCTGCTGTATAAATATGCCATGATTTATTTCATTGATATTTAATATTTTGAAATTAATAACAGTGTGATGAACTGTTAGCCTATTAGCCAATCTTTGACTGTCTCTGACTTGAAACAGCATATCGGTTATATTTGTTTGGGGTAGATAGAACAAAAAGTAAAGAAATGATTGTTATTAAATAGGATGTATCCCATTTATCAGCAGATGGTTACAGTAGTTCAGACTCTTTTACTTCTGACCCAGAACAGATCGGGAGCAATGTAACTCGTCAAAGGTCAGTATTTCTGTCAGTGAAAAGCATGTTGAAATATCTTGTCGCATTTTAATGTTTAAAAATTACTTAGAACCAAGCACAAATTATTTTGTTCTCCGAGCACTATTAGATTACCTATTGATTTATGTAAAAGACAAGTAATTTTGATTCTTTCCAACTTGAATAGAAAAACAAAAGGAATCCTGATTTTCTTCATGGTGTTTTGTGCAAGGTCTAAAAAGAGCTGATAACACCTTGGCAAGAGATGTTTAATATAGTCCTTATTGTAGCTAAATAGCGAGAGTCTGTTAAGTGATAGATGTATGTAGCCTTGTGGCAAGTACCAAAAGAATTCTCTTCTAAAATGCCATCCTGAACCACAGCCCATTTGTGTGCTGCCTACCCACCCTGAAGTTCTGCATTACATATAATCTCCCAGGCGCAAACACGAAAGGTGTGGGATAGGGTGGAGGATGGCAAGAGATTTGTCTGCAAGGGCTTTCCCATCCACTAAACGCTATGTGCGGGACAGAAGCGTCTTTCTCTCCTCGCTTTTTGCACGTGGAATGTATTCTTTTGCCACATGCCTGCAGGATGTAGAGACGAGTAATCTAGAATCTCGAAAGAGCTTAGAGTCAGAAGGCTGTCTGTCTTCCTTCTGATTCTTCATGTGATTCTTCCTGTGTTTCTTAGCATTTTCAGTCATTTGGAGCTTATTCTGCATTTTATCCCTACATGTGAAAATCAGATTGCCAGAGTCCTCTTTTCAGAATATGGAAGACTTTGGTAGCAAAGAAGTGAATCTCTGGGGCAAGTTGAACTTGAGTGTAGTCACCTCTAAAATGGGATGAACGGTGGGGACACAAGAATGAGCACCTCACACAGTAGTGCCACATTCTGCCTCAGTTTACCAAACTCCAGACTGCAGTAGGTTGAAAGCTAACCATTTGGGAAAGTAGAGTTCCTCTTTTTGAAGATAGTTTTTCAGACTAATATTACTTTTAAATGAATGGGAAAACACTATGCTAGGTTTGTAGTCTATATTAACATCATGTTGGACAACTTTCTTTTCAAATTTTTTGAAGTTTTGTTTAATGTAGAACTTTATAAAAAATTATTTGTCACATTGAATGGCCACTTGTTTAGCACACATCAACAGTGCTATCTTTATTTACTGTAATGCTTATGTACCTACTTGAGAAAATATCATGCTAATAACATACTTTGCTGCTTAACCAAGTTTGAATGCCTAAACTGAAAAAAGCTCCAATGTAAGTAGCATGACCAGTTGTGATGGGGTGACTTTTGCAGGTCTCATTCAGGAACGTCGCCTGATAACACTGCGCCACCACCTCCCCCTCCGCGTCCACAGCCCTCTCATTCTAGATCGTCATCGTTAGATATGAATCGGACCTTCACAGTCACCACAGGTAGGGGCGGAGAACCATAATGTACAGTATTTGCTTTTAACGTTAATCAAAGACACATACAAAACATTTTATTTTTATTTCTTTTAATGTCTCTTAAAAATATTTATCTGAAGGAAAATTTGGGGTTAAAAAGATACCAGATGAGAGGGAATTTTTTCTCTTAATGACTACCTAAAAGTATGTTTGAGTATAAATAAAAGATGGGATCTGAGAGATGTCACAGGAAATTTAAAAAGAAAGATGCGGTGATATCAGAGGTAAAACTAATAGCTCTTAATTTGGCCGATGAAAGAGAAAGAAGAGTTGTAACTTACTCTAAGGTTTCGATTTTTGAGTAACTGGCAGTATTGTTATTATGCTGACTGACATAGAAGAGTTAGGGCAGAGGGCGATGATGTTATTATGTTTTAGTCATTGTATGTTTGGAATGGTGAGGAAAGGGTAGATAATCAATAGGCCATTGGACTTTTGAGCTGAGAAAGATTGATGTATTATTTGAGAATCATTTACATAGAAATGGGAGAGTGAAGTGTTAAGTGAAAGAGAAAATTTGGAAGTCTTCACGTCAGAAATATGGGAAGAAAACCCAGAATATATACTTCTATGGAAACAAGCAGGAGCATGTCAAGAGGACCTCATATAATAGAGGTGACGAGGAATGAGGCCTGATTAAAGGCCGTGAGATTTAGCCATAAGATCACATATAGACCATTTAACCAGATGGAATCTGCCTTCCAATACTTATCAAACATTCTTAGAAGTCTTTAGTACGTGGTCACATTCATTCAGCCTGTTTCTTCTGTTGGCAAAGTGATTATATATTTACTAAAAAGAAGACTTGTATATTCACTCAGGACAACAACAGGCTGGAGTTGTTGCCCATCCTCCTGCAGTGCCTCCAAGACCACAGCCCTCACAGGTAATTCTCCAAGGTGTTCATTACAAAATGTCCCCATGATCAATTTGTCTGTTAGGTGTTTAATTCTAGTCTCGAATTATTTGGAAGGTCAGGAATTACCTAATGGTCATTCTTAATGAGCGTTTAATTCAATGAAGCTAAATCTTATTTTGGAAGATAAGAATTTCAAGAATGATCCAAGTTATTTTTTTGAAAGAACCTTAAAAGTGAAATGATAATGTAATAACAGAGAGTTTAGTGGAAAGAACAATGGATTGGGAAATAGATGTCCATTAATGTCCTGGGTCTAGCAGTGACTCATAGTCTCTCTCTGGATGTGTTACTGTATCAGTTAAGGAAGTGTGAATGACCTGCATCCTTTCCAGGTCAAAACTGAAGTGCTGCAGTAGATGTATTTATTTATAAAATGCTCTGGGACAGCCTTAGTAGCTAGTAAAGTCAAGGATCACATTGAAAAGATACAAGTAAAATAAAGGAAGTGAGACTAGAGCAGGGACTTGAAAGGTAAAGTGGTATTTACTGGGCAGAGAGCATTCCAAACAGAAGGTATGGCATCCAAAAGCCATGGTGATACGTGTTAAGCCTGGCATATTCCTGGAAAAAAGGAGTTAGGTCAGTGTATCTGAAGTAGATGTGTGGGATGATGGAAAATGACCCTGGAGAGGTAGGGACGAGGCCGAGCACCTCCCATATCATACTAAGAAGGGTAGGGTGGTTCTTAGAGAAGATGGAGAATTTCTAAAGGGAAGAGCCTACAGATTTATTTCTTTAGTATCCTTTACTTCCTTTGTCATAAACTGTCTCACACTCTGTTTTAATTCCTTGTTTACTTAATCTCTGATCCTGCACTGGACTGTCAGTTTTATTAGGGCATGGGCCTTATTTGTTTTGCTCAGTATTGTATCCGTAGTGCCTCCACAAAGTTAGATACTCAGTAAATGTGTTTTTAGACTTAAGATTTTAGCAGCATTGGTCTGGCAAAGGAGTAGAGGATGACTTGAAGGGAAGTGTGCTTGACATGTTGGAAGAATAGTTAGAGCAGTGGTTTTCACACTTTAAAAATAACAAATTTTTAAAGAAACATAGTGAAACATTTTAAAAAATAACTTTTTAAGGAACAGACTATTGTGCAGTAGCCCAATTCAGGAAAAAAAAAAAAAAATACATGCAAGTGGAGAATTAGGGTAGGGCCAGTCCCTCCCCTCTCTTCCAGTGTACTTTCTTTGCATTAAAAATTTTGGACAAGGATCTTTCTATTAGAGGTTTATCATCTTAATTTTTTGAGTGTCTTAGCTTTTCACTTACAGTTTAAACATTTATGTAGAGTCAAGTGTTACTGTAGTACACCTCTCTGTATTTACAGATAATAAAACAGAGCATCTTTATGGTATATTTTCAAAGAAAAAGAAGGTGACTCTGTGAAACTGATACTCCACAAAATGTTTGTTCTTCTCTTCTAACCATTGTGCAGGCTCCTGGTCCCGTTGTGCATCGCCCAGTGGATGCTGATGGCCTCATAACTCACACTAGTACCTCACCTCAGCAGATACCAGAACAACCAAATTTTGCAGATTTCAGCCAATTTGAAGTATTTGCTGCATCAAATGTAAATGAAGAACAAGATGATGAAGCCGAGAAACACCCAGAGGTCTTGTCGGTCAGTTTTCAAGGGCTTGGCTAATTTTCTGCTGGCATTTTCTTCCCACATCGTGCTCGTAAGCCTGTCTTATCAACAGAGCAGATATTAGAGGGGACATCAGTGAGTAAAATGTCTGCTGCTGCCTCTTCTAGGAGATTTATTATTAATCCTCTAGAATTAATATATTCCCTAGATCAGTGCTTCTCAACTTTTTAATTGGCCTCTGACACCTCCCTGTTGCAGTGTAATGCAATCAGAATCAGGTACAGAGTAGAGGTAGATACAGTGTGAGAATACACAGACACAACCACCTGGCCCTGGCTGAAACACTGCTCTTGAGGTTTCATCTTAATGCTAAGCATCTGATTGTGTGATTTGGTGAAGATTTCCATGTGATAAGAGGCTGTAGTTACCATGGCTTCATTCAGTTTATATGAGAGTAAATTGCCTTAGTTAGAGGCAGACTTAAAGACTACAGGATGTCAACATTTAATCTTTGCAGATAGCATTCCAGGAGAGTCTATTGTAGTTCTTGTGGCGAGAACTTCTCCGGGAATCCCTGACCTAAATCACTGAGTGTAAATGTGGACTTGGAGGGCCCAGAGGAATTCTGAAACTGCTATTCAGATTGTTTCAGCCCATATTAAGCCTCTATAATAGTTCCAAAAATCCATGTTTATTTGACTGGCATAATTTAGATAAAGGTTTCATGTGGATCTGATCCATGGAGAATTTCCTACTAGCTCCCTTTTCAAACCTGTAACTTTCTGCCAGGCTCATTAGGGGAATGAGCCATACCCAGGGAGGCAGGGGTGGGCTTGAGGGCAAGTGCAGGTGTACAGAGTACTGTGCTCACTCCCCTGGGTGCTTGCACCCCTGCACCCCTGCCCCAACAGGAGGACTTCCCGGCGCAGCCACCTAGAGGTGCAGTGCAGCAGCTGCACCCTTCAGCCCACCCGTGCCTCCTTCACACGTCTGTTACCTTCCCTCCTCTCTGCCTTTCAAGTTCTGTCTCCTCTTCATCTCAGATTTCTTGTCAGAATGAATATTTTCTTAATATTTTACTCTGATTTGTTACAGTCTATATTTATACAGAATTATATGTTATGTATAATAGTGATAATATATTCATCTCTAGGTTGAAAAAGCTTCTGATCCTGCAAGTTCTCTTCGAGTTGCCAAAACAGATAGTAAAATTGAAGAAAAGACAGCTACTAGTGCTCCTGCCAATGTGGTATGCAGAAAGTCTTACAGTATTGATAATTTTGTACATATAAAAAGTTACATGAGATAATTTTTAGAAACAAGGTCAATTAGAAATCGTCTAACCCATTTCACTGCTTTTAACTTATATGTTCAGTCTATCTCAGAATACATTCTACTTATATTTAATCGACATGTTATTCTATAACCGATTTTAGTACATGCTACAGGTTCCCAAAAATTAAAGTGGTTATTGCATTCTTTCACATATATAAAGTAGAACTTCTTTATAGGTCAAATTCAGTTTCTTTTATTGCAGTCTTGAGTATAATAGAGAAAAATGATCAAGCCCTTAAGGTTATTGTTGTACTGTGTGCTTTTATCTTTTTCTTTAACTGTTTAGGTATAATTTTTTCCTCAACATTTTATTATGAAAAATGTTAAACATCCATAAAAGTTGAAACAATTTTACATTGTACATCAACAAACTCACCACTTTGATTACACCATTTACATTTTTACTATAGGTTGCTTTACTACATCTGTCTCTCCTTCTGTTACTCCTTATCTGTTTTATGCATTCCAAATTACACATATCAGAACACTTTCCCCTTGAGGAAACAATTTTGGTAACTTTATTTTTCTATCATCCAGACAGTCCCAATAGTTATTAAAACAGCATGTGTTTCTGAAGGTGCTTAAATTCTACTTTCTGGACAATATTTTTTACTACATTAATAGTTGTGTGATCATTTTAAATGATTAGTTTTATTTTTGTCAACTCACGACAAATTAAAATGGCACTTAACTAAAGAGATGGCAGTTGACTATTTTTATTTATTTAAAGTTATGGCAAATACCAAAACATCATATTTGATTCCTTTGGGGGCACATTCACAATTTCCAACAAAATGTCCACTCATTTTCAAGAGTTATAATTACTGTGCATCTTAGTTTATTTTGTTGTTTTTTTTAAAGAGTTGCCTAGCTTTCCACCTCTTTAAGTTGTTTTATTCAGTAAGATGATGTATTTTAGCATTTTTATATTGTATGTATTTAATATATTCATGATAGTGATGTCAACTAGAAACATCTTTTCCCACGGTAATTTAGGTTAGCTGTTACCACAGACACATAAATTATTTTAAAGTAGGACACGTGACTTTGAATTTTCAAGAGCAAATGGCTTAAAGAAAGCAAATAGTGTTGGCGAAGTACTAACTGTGAATGTCCTAAAAAAAAAAAAAAACCGCTATTATCAGTGGAATTCTTGTTTTACAGAGCAAAGGCACAACACCTCTTGCTCCACCACCTAAACCTGTTCGAAGAAGATTAAAATCAGAAGATGAATTAAGGCCAGAAGTTGATGAACATACACAAAAGACAGGTGTCTTAGCTGCTGTTCTTGCATCACAACCTTCTATTCCTAGGTAATCAAAGCTATTCCTAAGTACATTTAATTGCTAGGAAGAAAAAGCATAACAATTAAAAATATCAAATTGAAAGAAATTATGATCAGACTAGTTCTTTAGTTGAGCAGATGTTCTTAGCTGTTCTTTGAGAGCTTTCTCATTTATGAGTAGGTAGATTATTCTTTCCACTTTTTCCCCTTTATTGTTAAGCTCAATTCCATTCTAACACCTTGTTGCAGACCCTGGAGCAGACGTTTTTAAAGTTGATAGTGTAGAGCAAAACTAATGTTCTAACTGTGGTGTATCTACACCAGGAGTTAGCAGACTAAGGCTCATGGGCCAAATTTGGCTAAATGAGCTAAAAATGACTTCTACTTTTTTGTAAAAAAGAGAAACAAAAAACTAGAATATGCAACAGAAACTGTATGGTCTGCAAAACCTAAAATATTTACTATCTGGTCATTTAGAGAAAATGTTTGCCAATGCCTGCTCTAGACTATTTAACTTAAACTCAGGTAACTCTACAAAAGAATAATAATAACAATAATAAACTTAAGCTTAGATACTTTTGGTTTACCATTGAAACTGAACATGTGAGATTGAGTTGTGCTAATAAGGGAAAAGATGCTCCCTCTGCTTTCCATGTCTAGAAATAAATGAGGGAAGAATGGAAAAATTTTAAAGATAAGAAATGAAGGTTATGTTTTTTTTGCCCCCTTTATGTTCTCAGATCTATTGGGAAAGATAAGAAAGCTATTCAGGCATCAATTAGACGCAATAAGGAAACCAACACAGTTTTGGCCAGATTGAATAGTGAATTGCAACAACAATTAAAGGTAAAATACTTTCTGAATCTTACTTGTGACATTCCATGGCCTAAGACAGAGTTGAAGGGGAACTTAGAGGTGATCCAACCATTCTTATGCTCATAAGAAACTTTCCATGCAGCAAGAGAAATGTGTATCTAAAATGTTTTATGAGGCTTTCAATCTTTTAGTACTAGAAGGAATGTTTTATGCTCAATTTTGGTATACATTGCTTTATCCTACCTATATATAAGGCATTAATATTCCTATAATGTGCCTTCATAAAGGAACCTAAAGAGAAAAAATGTGACCTCAGGTACCCCCGAGATCACATAGATGGCTCTCTAACACTTTTTAGCTTCTAAATGATTTGACTGTGGTTAGTTTGTCCTTTTATCAAAGACAACTCAGATTCTATGAAAGGGACTTAAACAGGTCTGAAGAGGAAGAGGAGTGGGGGCGATTTAAATCATCTTGCATATGGAAAAAGAAAAGACAGCCTTAAAAAGAAATGTTGCTTATGTATACTGTGTACCACTGTCATCTAATACTTGAGAGGAATGAGTTTGTTTTCTGTTAACTATGATTTCTTTGAATCCCTATGAATATAAGTTACTCCCAGAATCACTTACGGTTCATCAACAGTATTAAGGACTATGTCTTATAAATTAGTCATTCTTAAACTTTAATGTATATATAGATAATCTGGGGTCATGTTAAAATGCAGATTCTGATTTAGTAGTTCTGAGGTGGGACCTGAGAATTCTGCATTTCTAATAAGCTTCCAGGTGATGGAGATGCTGGAAGATTGTTGGCCCCACTTTGAATATAGCAAGGTTCTAAACCACAGAAGATGAGGAACAGAGTCCATGGAAATGAAAAATGAATGCAGAGTTAGTTCATATCCCTCATCTAGCGTGTATCACACTGTCTTGGAATTATTATTTATGATACATTTGTCTCTATCCTACTAAACTGAACTCATTGAGGGTAAATCATGATCATTTTTGTTTAAGAAGACTATATACTATATTGTCCAAACCAAGAAACGTTTGAGAGAAAAGAGGGAGAGTTGTATTAGTATTTAGGTCAAGACATTAGGCATAAACTGGGACTGTTACAGATAAACTTAATGGCTATCTTGTCTTTCTTCAAAACCCAGCATATGTTAGGCATTTGATAAATGTCTATTGAATGAATTACATTCTTGCATAACTCTTTGATCAAAGGAGAAGATGTTTATAGTTGTTGTATGATTATGAATTTAGTCCATTGTAAAGGAAGAATGCAAAATGTAAGGACAAGCTTGCTTAGTATCATACCTTGAAGATGCAAATTTTGTTAATGCATGTTTTTCTGAAGAACTAAGGAAAACCATTGAAATAAGTATGTAGAAGCTATTTTATAAATCACTTTTCTCATGAACTCTGAGAATGAAAAACAGGAAGTGAGGTACCAAATAGGAAGAGGTAATTCTGGTTAAAACAAGTTACTATCATTATGATAGAGAAAAGGAATAAAAGGAAAATAAATAAGTTAGAATTTGATGGCTATCTGAAAAGACTGCCCCCAGTCAATAGTGATTAAAAATTCTGAATGCAAAATTAATTTATTCTTTGTGAAGCTGGAATTCAAAATGAGATCCAGGAGTTGCTATAACCAGATGTTATCACTGGGGAAAAGAATCTATGTTAACAATTTATCTACAGTTAATTCAGAGGCAAACTTAATGCAAAATTCATATACATTAATACCCATCATTGCAAATATTGGCATTTTAATTAGACAAAAAATATTACCCTCATTCATATAATAAAAAGATTTAAATTAATAGGATCATATTTCAATATTATAAATATATAAAGAAACTATCTAAAGTGAAGTACACTTTTTAAAATTGAAACAGCTTTCCCTTAACTTTCTTGACAAATTTAAATTGTATTCTTGAAGTGAAGCTGTTGTTAGATGTGCCTTCATTATTATATACTTTGAAACATAACTTGGTCTTTGCATCTTTTTCAGGATGTTCTTGAGGAGAGAATTTCCCTGGAAGTTCAACTGGAACAACTTCGACCATTCTCTCACCTATAAGCCAATTGCCGTTAACTGTGAACACAACCATTTTTAAGTGATTTTGGGTTCAAAGCCAGTTTGGAGACCCAAACATTCAGCTCACTGCATAATTCAACATTAAATTTTATGATTCTGTTTTGCCCTATATGTTCACCATTGTATTTAAGTATCTTTTATTTTTTAATTTCAACAATAAAAGGGTCAGGATGACTTTTTCTGGAGGGTATATTGTGTTTGTTGGCACACCTTACCCTTGCTGTTCCATAGCATCAGGAATACGTAATAGTGGTTAATTATATTTATATGGCCAAAACCACACACTGGTTTGATTTACAGAATGGGCGTCCCATTTACATCTCAAGCCAGCCACAGTCTTAGAAATCTTTGCAAAAAGGAAACATAAACTGTCAATTTGTCCGCTTTTAGGTTTAATATTTTACATAAAGCATCTATGTTTGTTCTGTAAAAAAATCTTTAAAATGAGTTTCCTATTTAGTTTTTGGTTTTAAAGAACTATATTGGATAAGGCAGTTTTCACTGTAAGCTAATTTACTAGAAAAGTCGTTCTTCTCTGCAGCAATCAACATTTTTCAGGAGTCACATGGTACTTTCAGACCTCTTTCACATGTCAACTTGTGACAAATACAAAACATGTCAGATTTTGTATTTTCTCTGTGAATATTTGATCAGTTTCATCAGTGACTTACCATTATTTTGTGTGAGATGTTAATTCAGCAGTAGTCCTGGAAATTTATGAAGTAGCTATCAAGATAGGCCTTTCTTAATTGTCCCTCATGGTGAAGGGTAGTGTGAATCCACTACATGAGTACTGTCTTCTTGGAAACATCACCACTTCTTGCATGATTTATGCACTTAACTCTATTAACTCTATTAAGCTACAGGGATTATTTTCAAGTACCATCTTCTCACTTTTTTTTTTTGTTTTGGCAGATAGACACGTTTTTCCTATTAACAAAGAGTTTCTGGAGTGTGCCCTGTTCAGGATAATATACTGTTTTAGAATTTGTTTTATATGATATATACATTTTGATCACACTTGTAAATTTGCATTCACTGCTAACAGCAGATATTCTCTTTAAGATTTATTTTGTCTATAGGATCATAGATGTTAAGCTGTATGGATATATCTTAGCAGAATCATAAGTTTGATTTTATGCTAATAAAACACAATAATTTTGTACATTTTTAAACAAGGATTTAAATGTTTAAGAATTAGGAATTTGTATTTTCATTGCTGAAAGAAGAAAATGTTTAAATAACCTAGGTTCACAATCCTAGATTAGACCAGTCAATTTTATTACCTTAAATGAGAATATGAAGCAAAAAGGAAACTGACAACCTAAAGCTTCCAAGATTAATATAACTTTCATCTAGCAACAACTAGGTAAAAATATTATTATTGTACATACCAGCTAAAATTCCAAGTGGCAAACAGTATGGCTTCAGTTTGTTGAATAACCAAATGAAGGCTTTAAAGGCCCAGGAATCTACTCAACACCTGTTTTGCTGTTGTTCTAAACAGAACTGTCTTTTTTTATTTTTACTCAGCTAAATTCCATCATAGGCAAGTTTTGCTAGGTTTCCATTTATTTTTGTTTTTTAGAAGTTGCTTTTTTTCAATTGCTTTCTAAGTTAACAATGTCACAAATATTTTTAAAGCTGCTTTTTTGGAAGATCTAACACTTTAGTTTTGCTACCCAAAACAAAAACACTTAAAAATTACAAAAAACTTTTTAGTGGTATATTTTTGATGCTCTACAGAGGAGTACATTCATGTTAAGGATATATATGCCAAGTTTTTTAGTAAATTGCCATTTATATTTCTTATACATATTTTTAAATCAGTAATTATTTCATGAACATGTTATAGATGATTGGTAAATTGTCAGCATATTAAAATACTTTTCTAGACAGATCATTTAAGAAAAAAACACCTTTCATTCTGCTTTTATTTTTTTATTAAATGATAAAACAAAACTTCATACAATATGCTTACTGTGTCTTAGGTTTCATCACAACAGTCAAATTACTGTAAGTAATATTATCCATGAAATACTGCCAAAAGAACTAGTTCAAATTTGGGGGCTTAAGTTGTTTTTATGATACATTCTACATAAGTGAGCATAGATAATAAAGTTTTAAAGTTGGAGGGCACCTTAAGGGTCATCCTAATTCATCCTCTTATCATCCGTGACCACTAATCATTCTGTTTCTTACTGGATGTTCATTGGAACAGAAAATATATGTTGACTATTTTTGCCAGGGAAAATTGGCACCCCTGATGTTTTCTTTAAGTTTGGTTTTACTTCTCTATACTACTCTTGATTGCATTTTGGAGTACTGACAGCCATTGGAACTTGTCATCCTCTACCTCTGTAGCACAAATCCATTCATGCTTTGGACCTTGAAGAATAAATGCATTCTTGACATCTGTAAAAAGCATTTGAGGTACACTAATTAATCCTTGCAGGTAACAATCAAAATATTTTAAAATTCAAAAATCAAGTCATCTTTAAGAATTTTTGAAATTTAAAAAGAGATCCAATACAAATGTAGTTTATAATGTCCTAAAATTACTGAATAATTCAAATATAAAGTATTGCTTTTATATCATTGTAATTAGCAGTTATTTTAAAGACTAAATGATAGATGATGAAATGTTCTTTAATTCCTTGTTTCAACCATTCCAAAAGGAACTGGAATCAGTGACAGACTTTATCAATAGTTATTGTAGGTAGAGATGCTGAGAACTAGACCTAGATAACCTGGGTATGAGGGCCAGTGACAGAATTAAGCCACTACCTGGCTGAGCACCCGCTATCTATTAGGCTACATTAGCAGTGTTCTAATTGTCACGGTGGGAGGGAAAGGAGACATGTTTCGTACACTATTTAACCCATACCTGGTGGTTATAGGTAACTAATTCCTTTTACCTGAGTTTGTCTTCTAGGTGGAAATATTTATTCATTTTTTCTCAGGCTCAGATTTATAATGGCCTGAAGCCATTGGGAAGCAGCCCTTTTAGTTAAGGGGTTGGTTACTTCTCTAAGGTCTTAGTTGCAGCTTTAACTTTAAATCCTGTCTTTACATTGGAGTGAAAATATTAGAATGAGAGATGTTACATTCACATTGTTTGGCCTAACAGAAATATAGGAAAGAGATACGGATCCTCTTAAGCTTGGGAAGTAGAGCGTAGGATAATAACTAAAAATAGGTACAATAGTTTTAAGTAGGATTTCTTATGACAAATATTTCTGTTGCAATTATTATAAATGAAATGTTTAAGTTACTAAGCATCCTTTACAAATATGTTGATTCCTTTATTAAAAAAAAACCTCCCAATTTAAATGCAGACTTAAGGAAGAAAAGGTACAGTCCAATCTGTAATAATACTTAGTCCCAATAGAATGGAAAAGTAATAGATAAATATCTAAAATATGCTTCAAAGCTGTAGCACCTTCAGACAGTATAGAATAGTGGTTAAGAGCTCCAGCTTTCGTGTCAGACTGCTTCAAAGAATTCAGGATAATATGAGGTCGTGCCTCCCTTTGTGGTTTTTGAAAGCTGCTTTCCTAATGTCCAGGGTGCATGTCTGACAATGCCAGTACTCCTGTCCCTTGCTATTTCACAGGTAGATGAAAGTTTACATTATTTCATGAAATCCTAATATTTGGGAAATTATTTGCAAACTGGTAAATTATAATTCCAGTCCTTTTCCTACTTTTTTATTGGTTAATAAGCTTTGTGTAATATAGCTATAGTATTTGTCTCTTGGAAAGAAAAGAATACATACACTTGGAATCTGGAATATCTTCTACAAATATCCTGTGGAGGGCCACTGATGCCATGAACTGGTAGCTGGTTTTTGAAGTCCTTTCAAATGGAGTATGAGATGTGCCCCGACTAGAAACAAGCAGGACGTCATTGAAGAGAAAAAGGCTGAGGTCACGGATGTGTTCATAGAGCCTGGGTTAAAATGGAGAAGGGACAGTTTTAGCAACATAGGTACATACATGCTTTGTACCTATGTTACTAGTTAACATAGGTACTATGGTTACTGGTTAACCATTTTGAAACTGGCCATTAGTCAAGGGTTTTATCCCACTGCAGACCTTTTGAGCAGCTTGTTGAAGTTCTCAGTATAATATTCCTCCTGATGTGATTAGTCCCTTCTCTGTCTGTCTTAGACCAAAACTGTGGGCCATCAAATTTCCTGGTGGAGTGGTTTGAGCTTGTCCATTGGACAAGTATTTCGTAATCAATGTGGGAAAGATGAACATTGAACTTTTCCTCCCTTATGAAATGAATCACATTATAGCTGTGGTGTTAAACTTTTATTGAGCTTGGTGTCTTGATGTATTGGGGCAATCTGAAGAAAACAAGTTTTTGTTTTGTTTCATCTTTAAGGGTAACAGGTTGGGGTAGAGAAAAGCAGAACAAATGTGGCACGAGATATCTTAGTAGAAAGTGGGGACTGGGAGGAAGCATTAAACTGCTAGGTAGAAGTAAATATAAAAATTTTACTTTAGATTGGAAAGAAGTTGATAGGAAACTTAATATACTTTATCAGTATGGAAGGTAAAAATCAAATAGTTCTTCATTTTCACTGAGGTTGCTATCATGGTCAACTGTAAGCGTATTTATCAAGGGACAAAATTTGATGTCCTCAGCCTCCCATCTGTTAACCTCTTTGCTGTTCTATTGCTGGAGCCTGATCACTGTGTGGCAGGTGTCACTGGGCTCCAGGGTGGGTCATCCATCCTGTGTGAGTACTCTAGCAGAGCACCAGGTGATACACAGGGAGGAGCTGGGGAGACCACTGCATTTCAAACCCTTCCTTCACATTTATTGGTATCTTGCAAGAAATAATATTCTAGGTCAAGTTGATAGGTTATTCTAAGGTTAATGGAGTGTACTGAACTAGATAGAGATTAAGGGAGAAAGGAAGCAGGAAAGGTGGGGGTGTGTTTGCAATGCTCTGAGAAGTATCAGGTGAGTGGCTACTTTAAATAGGCAAAAGAATTCTACCATGTTTTGCTTTTTTAGCGGGGAAGAGGAGCAATATTTTTATCATATCCCTGATATGAACAATTATTTCTCTTATCATACAAGATTAGAGGCCGGGCGCGGTGGCTCATGCCTGTAATCCTAGCACTCTGGGAGGCCGAGGCGGGTAGATGGCTCGAGGTCAGAAGTTCGAGACCAGCCTGACCAAGAGCGAGACCTCGTCTCTACTAAAAATAGAAAGAAATTATCTGGCCAACTAAAATATATATAGAAAAAATTAGCCGGGCATGGTGGCACAGCTACTCGGGAGGGTGAGGCAGTAGGATCGCTTGAGCCCAGGAGTTTGAGGTTGCTGTGAGCTAGGCTGACGCCACGGCACTCACTCTAGCCCGGGCAACAAAGCAAGACTCTGTCTCAAAAAAAAAGAAAGAAAAAAAAGATTAGAAAAATGTCTAAAGTTGTAATAAAACTTTGCTGTTTTATCTGAATTATTAGGGAATACGCTTACAGAGTGCTTTGAAGAAGTGGCATTCAAAAGGGTGCTTGCTTTGGTAGATAGGTGTTCTGTTCTTTTCCTTTGGGAAGGACAACATTGAGAGCAGAGATAATTGAAAGAGAATTACAGTTTTTTGACCCACCTGGATCAGATGGGTGACTGGGCCAGGGAGGGGAAGGGGCAGCCACACTGACCTGAGCTCAGGGTGCTTAGCAGGGAGACCTTTTGTAATCTGAGGACATGAGTGAGGGAAAGATGAACACACAAGAGGTTATTTCAATCTGATTGTGAGAGTGCTATTTAAAACGCACACATATATATGATTTTTATGTAGAGAAAATCTTTTCAAAAGCCATTTACTAAATTAAGCCCCCCTAGATCTCTCCCAACAATTCTCATCCACAGACAAAACAGGTTTTAAAAATTTTAACAATTCCTCTAAATACGCAAAAGCAAATACAATTGTCCTTCAGTATCTATGGGGATTTGGTCCCAGGACCTCCTGTGATACCAAAATCCAAGGATGCTTGAGCCTCTAATATAAAATGATGTAGAAGTTGCATATAACCCATACACATCCTCCCATGTACTTTAAATCATGTCTAGATTACTTACAATACCTAATACAATGTAAATGCTATGTAAATAGTTAGTCTGTATTGGTTTCTTATTTGTTTTTATTTCTTTCAAATGTTTTTGATTCTTGGTTGTCTGAATGCAGGGATGCGGATCCCACAGATATGGAAGGCCAACTGTGATTTCACCTTTAATATTGACATAAGGGAGCAGCTGAAGTGGATTCTACTAGTGTTTCAGAAATGCCTCTGCTCACACTCAGAATCAACTCCAAAGGTGGTTTTTTCCCTGAACTTGGATAGGATTTTTTTTTTGCTTATTTACAGATAGGTTCAATGACTCAGCAAAATGAAACACAGCTGCTATAATATAAATTCTTAACTCCATTCTAGAAGTGTTTTGTTGTTGTTAAATACTGCACCAACCAGCCCAAAGACAGAGAAAGGCACAAAGTACCCAACTTCTATAAATACATAAAACTTTAAAAGAAATTTTCAGGACAGGAACTTTGGAATGAACAGAACAGGAGCTGACCTGAGCCAAAACTGTTCATCACCTGGTGCCTGGACACCCACACTCTGACTGGTGGATCACAATGCCTTTTTGGGTCCCCAGAAGAAGAGTCAATTCTGAACCAGAGTCTAGTGTCCCTGAGAAGTCTGGGTACCCTTTCTCCAATGCAAAGTCACACTGGTAAATGACCATAGGTCCCTCTGGGGAAGGCTAAGAGTAAAGTTAAAGAGTAAAGGCCTTTTTGGCAGTAGTAAGTAGGGCCTTTCCTCAAGGAGACTCTGGGACTGGCAGGTGGAGGGCCCCATTTGGTGATTAAGGCTGGGCCTCTAGTCACCGGTTTTAGCGAGCTTCACTTCCGTGCCTTTGGCCAGACACCACTGGAAGAAAAAAAGCATGCTTAAAATTCAGCAAGCTTAAAGTCACATAAATGAAAATCAGTGTTTCTGAAAAAACAATAATACAATTAAGTTCCAAGGTACATAACATATTATGAAACCTTAATATACCCAAAACTCTGGTCTATGTCCACAGAGGAACAAATGCTCTCTGAATTTGCTAGCTCCTAAAATGACTCTCTTACTTCATCCCTATCCTAAAGTTTTTCATTTAGAATCCAAACATTTACTTGTTCTGTGTCATAGCTCTTGTTAACTAATTGTCTGTTTAGTATTGCTGCTATGTTGATGAGTGATTATGAGGAAGGTTTCATGCATCTTTCCACCTGCCAGTCTAGTTGGTGGGAACAGCACTGCCAGTGCACTGAGACCTGGTTCTGAATTCCAGACTAGCACGTAAAAGGTCTGTGACCTCAGGCAACTTAAGCCAGATTCCTGTCCTGTAACAGAGGGAGTGGCCTGGAAAAAAACAGCAAAAATATTTTCTGTCTCTTTAAAACATCCTCCACTCCTTTTTGAGAACTAAAGCCTGCATCCCTGCCTCAGGCCCATGGTTGGGAGGGGCAGGGTAAGTCTTTTGTTTGTGCAATGGGAGGCCGAGCCCTGACCTGGTAAAGGGAGGTCACAAGATTGTCTTCAGCTGAGAAGGGATGATCAGAATCGTCAACTATAGTTGAATAGTAATTGCCTGAAGCTGAGAACCCACCCTTTAAAAGTTCTGTATTCCTGTGGAATGTTCAGGACATTTGGCTTTTGAGATGAGAAGGTCTGCCGTTTTTCCTCCTTTGCTGGCAAAATAAATCTCTTTCCTCCTCCCCAAAACACTTGTCTTCATTTTTCTGATTTGGCCTCGTGGACAAATGCTGAGTTCTCGGTAACAGTCCTACCTGCCTCACCACGTGATTGTAATAAATGTGTCAAATGAGAGCAGTTAAAACATGATAAACTAAGGCATTATACTCTTGTGAATCAGTACTATATGTATAAATACAAACAGAGTGTTTTTCCTCCAAGTAAAAATTCCTGATGGAAATCATGGGAATGGCATTTCTTGGGATTTTATGTGATTTTCTAAAATGATAGAAAAGGTTGCAGGCTAATATTGATTGATATCTTTTAGAATATGAGCCTGTTAGCATTTTACTTAACTTCAAATATTAATGTGAAATTACATTTGTATTTATTGTCAAATGGAATCACTGAGAAAGTACTATTGGCCTAAAAAATAGAAGCTGAGGCAAAATCAATATAAGTAAAGAGCTTATTTGAGCCAAGCTTAAGGATTGCAACCCAAGAGCTTAGATTCAAATTGCCTTGAATATACACTCCAATTAGCAGCAGTTGCAAGTGGATTTTTAAAGGAAAAGAAAAACTGTAATCCCAGCACTTTAGGTGGTCGAGGCAGGAGGTACATTTGAGGCCAAGAGTTTGAAACCAGCCTGGGAAACATAGTGAGACCCTGCCTCTACAAAAAAATTAAAAATTAGCTGGACAAGGTGGCAGTGTGCCTGTAGTCCCAGCTACTTGGGAGGCCAGGAGTTGAGGAAGAGGCAGTTCCTGAGTCGTTTACCAAGAATTTACATTTAGATAACATGCTTTTCATTAGCTATACATTGTTCTTTATATGGCAAATTCCAGGAGCATGAAAATTGTGGGTGAGGCAGCTACTCAGGAACAAAATACCTTTAAACAATTGCCCCCGGTCACGGGTGCAGGGTGGGGGTGAGGAATGACAAGTTCCACACCTAATGTCTCTCTGGACCTGATAAATTTTGCACATACCTCACATAGCTAGCTGACTGGCTCTGAGCTATTTTTCTTTTCTCAGTACCTGCTAAATATAAATCTACTTCATAATTAGATTGTAAAATAATTTTGTATTATCCCCAAAATACTCCGTTGTTCAAATACTGAAGATAGAAGTGTAAATTCTGATAACTGAGGCTACCCGCTTCCATTTAACATGTAGAGCTTGGAAGTTGTTAATCCCATCCTCACAACAAAAAACAAGCTGAGAAATTCAGAATCAACAACTTTCCTCAGATCTATCAGAGAATTGAGGTTACAGGGTAAACAAACCATCACCTCCCCAAAAGCTGGAGAGACAAACGGACACAGAGAATCACAGTTTATCAGAAACAGAAACTATGCGGGAGCCAGCATGGAATAGGAATACTTAAATGGTGATTGACTACTTGCTGGAGATTGAGTGCAGACTAGTTTAAGCAATTAGACCTCTGGGGCTCCCACAATGGTGTGTTTTGCCTCCAGAAGCCCCCTGGGTTCTCACTGTGAAGAGCTGAGAAAAATCCCCTGCTTCTTCCTGGGGGAGTACCATTTTGAAATGTGCCTAGGAAGTTTTGTTCCCCTTAACAAAAGGCCTGTGCTCAAGGGAAACTTTTGTCAGAACCTAACCAACTTGGGCTTTACCAGAGGCTAACAAACCTGGGAGAAGGGAGATACTCAACAGCCACCTCTAGCCTTCCTGTCTCAGAGGTAGAAAAAGAAAAAAAAGCTGAGAAGCACTTACGAAGGTCACAGCTCAGAAGTGAAAGGCTCATTAAAAACTGAAAACTGATCATAGAAGTATAGAATGTTTCCCCTCCCGTCGCATCTTACTACCAAAGCAGGACTCCTGTATAATACAGTGGAATAACAACAGAAAGAAGTGCAAGGCTCAGACCCTATTTAAGAAGGGATCTCTAGGGAAGCACAAAGACAATAAGGAAGACAAAAGCAAGGACCCAGGAGAAAACTGTAGCCTCTGAGACCAAGCTGCAATAAGCAGTGAATGAAACTGAGGGCCAATCTGATAAGCCCTCCAAACTTAACCTGCCTCACTTGCTTTTAATAGCTTCTAGTTGATCTTAAAACTCCCACTAGCTTCCTTATAGATAACATCTCTGGCTGTGGGTCACTATAGTAACAGATGCTTAAAAAGTTGATTTTCAGGAACTAGAGGGTAGCTCTTTTCCAGTTCAAGCCAACTGAGGCCACTGATCCTTCAACTGGGCCTGATGGGTGCCAGAAGAGTGACCTTTTGACATCAGAGGCCCCAAAACTCCACCCCCGATCATGCTAAAATGCTGCCATTTTCTGCACTTAGATCCTATGAAAAGTCATGTAGCTTGATTACACGTGCACAGAAACCCTGCTTACCTCACCTTTTCTACCAGCCATTGGCTTTTCCCCACACCCCACTTTGTGTGCCATAAGTACCCCCAAGCCCTCTTTTCAGGAGGCATATTTGAGATTTGTTCTCCTGTCTCCTCACAGAGTGGCCTTGTGAATAAAATCTTTTCTCTTCTACAGTAATTGGCTTGCTGCCTGCAGGCAGAACAAACCTGGTCACTGACGTAAACACAACTTAACTCCTAGTCAGATAAATACAAAACCTCACAATAAGGCCTATTTAGCTTGGTTCCTTTTACCTGATGCATCATGTCTGGCTTTCAACAAAAAATTACAAATCATACCAAGAGGCAAAAAAAAAAAAAAAAAAAAAAAAAAAAACAGACTGAAAAGACAGAGCAAGCATGAGAACCAGCCCTAGATATAGAAGAGATTTTGGAATTATCAGATTAGGAATTTAAAATAACTACAATTAATATGTTATGGGCTCTAATAGAAAAAGTGGACAACATGGAAGAACAGATGGGTAATGTAAGCAGAGAGACAGAAACTCTAAGAAAGAATTAAAAGGAAATGCTAGAAATAGAAAATATCATAACAGAAATGAAGAATGCCTTTGGTGGGCCCATTAATAGACTGGACACAGCCAAGGAAAGAATCAGTGAGCATGAAGACATGGCAATAGAAATTCCCCAAACTGAAAAGCAGAGAGAAAAAAAGACCATGGGGGGAAAAAAAGAACAGACTATCCAAGCAATGGTGACAATTACAAAAGGCATAACATATGTATAATGGGAATACCAGAAGAAGAAGACAAAGAAAAGAACAGAAGAAATATTTAGAGTAATAATGGCTGAAAATTTTTCAAAATTATTAATGTGGAGATGGATTTGAGAATTTCCTCCCATCTCCTCGCTTGGCACCTGCGATATTAAACTCTGTCTCTGCTATAACCCCTGTGCTCCCAATGTGTTGGCTTCCTCTTGAGCAGCGGGTAGTGAACCTGGTAAGGCTGTAACAATAGTTTTTTAAAGCAAAGATCAGTGAAGTGTGGTCAACCACCTGTTTTTGTAAATAAAGTTTTATTGGAACACTGCCATGCTTGTTCATTTATGTATTGTATTGTTTATGAGTAGTGTATTATTTGTTATGTATTGTATCATTTATGTAGCTGCTTTTGTGCTACCACAGCAAAGTTAAGCAGTTGCTACAGAGATCATTTGGCCAGCAAAACCTGAAATATTTACTAACTCTGAATCCTTAGAGGAAAGTTTGCCCATCCTTGTTCGAAAGGAGAAAGGGGGTAACTAATTTATGGAAATTAGCATCCTTCTATCTTTTGTTCTTACACTACTCTAAGCACTGTGCAAACTAGATATCATGAGGTCATTTTTAATAGTGACCTCAACAACTATCTGAGGATAACAATAAATTGGTCCTCTCTTTCTTATAGTTGAGAAGATCATCTGTGTGAAATCAACACGTGGATCTTATCTAAGTAGGAAAGTGACCAACCTTCAGAATTCCTGTTTCTGTGGAGTTTGTGGTCCCAGCAGGGACAGCTTATTTTCTCTCATTCTGCCAGTAGCTGCCTAGAGCACAGTCATACAGTACCTTACACTATCTCTGAGGAGTATGTGTGTAACTTCAGTTCAGTCCAAGATTTATGTAAAAACATGTCAGACATTGCACTGAATGCTGGGAATACATGATGAGTAAGAGAGTCACCTGCTCGTAGGAGTTCACGGCCTTCGGGTAGTTAATTGTTGTTTACCTTAAAGAGAAACTTATTTCCTCATCACAGCAGTGAAGTTGGGCTACTTCTTGGATCCTAATCAGATATCTGTTTGCTTCTGACAGAGTCTATAAAATCAAAAACAAAATTAGAAGCATATATAAATCTTTTTAAATTAAAAAAATCTCACTATTGCAGAACCATTTTATATCCCAGAATATGGAAATGTTGACTAAAAATCAGTTCAATTATGAAAAAGTGAATGTTTTCATGGTTTATAAAACAAGCTTTCTTTAGAAAGACCACAGTGTTGATAAAGAAAACTATGTCCAAGAATGTTATCAAATTTTTTTAAACTACTGAAATCATTGTTTTATTTGTAAATGCTTTCTTACTATCAAAAACAAAGTTGGGGGTGGGCAAGAAGGGAGCTAGGAAGAAAAGGAAGTGAATGAATTATTAATAGTACAGATTAAAAAGGCAGGCCCCTTGTATCAATCTAATCACAGAGATGATCTCTTGGTGTGAACAGTGACCCAGAGATAAAGTTCTGCAGACTCTGTGAGTTCTGAGATTCTGGACTTTTGCAATCCAGTCAACACTTCTCTTTCCCTACCAAATGTGCAAACTGAAATAATAACACTCAGCGGGGACCCCACAAACATTAGCTGCATTGGGATCCGTTTGTCTCCTTTTGCCAGTGACTTGAGGTTATGTTCATGAGCGTGAGCTACAGCAAGAACGTCAGAATACGTACGGGGCACCCCCCGATGATTCTCTGTATTTCTGAAAACTGATCCTTCATAGTGATGTTTTGCTTCATCTAGGAAGAAAGGTGATTTTAGGCAAACTCAAACTGTGACATTTTTATTCATAAAAGACATAGATTAAAATTTTTATGGCACTTGATAGAGAGCATACGATTTCATATAATAAAAAATTTCAATTTTCTGTACCCAATGTTTTAAAACAAAGGCAAGTAACAAAACTGTCTTCAAAAAAGCATAATGTATTAGCAGTTTACATTCAGCCCAGACTCCTGTACAGTACACACAATACTACAGTGGTATTTTCAGAAGGGTAGGACTGTACTCCAGGACGCTTAATTACTTCTTCAGAGAGTAGTTATGATCATTGTACTTACTAAGGCAGGAAAGCTAATTAAAATGTTAAAAATATTTTCAGAAACAATGGATTTTACATTTTGGTTTTTTTCTTTCAGTTATCCAGAAAAATCAATCCAAATACCCCATTCTTCAAACTTTCGTAGAGGTTTTACTGTGTTTGTATGGATATCTGAACACATTCTCTCTCATGTTGTTTGGCTTGGAATAGATGCCTTCAGGGTTCAAAATCACTGAAGACAACTACTGATTTAGCTTTAAAAGGATGAAAGATATGAAGTGAAGAACAACACAAGGAGACAAAAGTATCTCAGGGTCTCTGAGTGACAGTACCACAAAAGCGCTGTAACATTGTTAAAGGACTCGGATTCTTATCAGCAACGAACCTGATCTATATAACCTTTGTATTTTTTGATTTGGTCAACGGCAGTGGTCAAGTCCCCACGGTCGACATGTTCTGCAGGAGTGTGGAGCCTCAGAGCGTAGAGAAGATTAATATATTCTTCGAATCTTCGGGATGGGTACAAAAGCAGCTCCGGCAGGCTGGACAAGGCACATGGAAGGAGACTCTGGTCTTTATCTGAAGGTCAAGGAACGCTCCATCTTTGGGGGGCTCCAGCTGTGCTCCCCGTCAGCACTTACCTCAGCATCTTGGTAACGATGGTCTTATCGTGCCTCTTCAGGAAAGCTCGGAATGCTGGTATCGTTTCTCTGCACTAAAAGGTGAGAATTAGATGGTCAAACTTTGCTCTATGGGCCCATTGTATGGCCTTCTGTTCCACCGAGCAAGCATGATCTATGGAACACTCAAAGTAAAAGGGCAACGTCTACATCTGATCAGAGTATTACTAGTGCTATTGGTATCTTCCTAATATATTAACTATGGTGTATTAGTTATACTATAGACCTGACCCTATTCACTGAACTTAATCAGTAAAGACAAATAAGAATGGACTTTGCAACCAGGTGGGCCAGGATTCAAATAAGAATACATTGAATATGTGACCTTGTCATGTTACTTAATTTCTCTGAGCCTCAGGTTTCTCATCTGTAAAATGGACATCATATCTCATTCTGGGGCGTGGGAAAAAAACAATCCTATCCATGAAGTGCCCGTCATGCAGTAAATGTTATTTCATTATAGCAAAAACTTGACTATGAATGATGTCCACTGTTAGTACTGCTGTTACTCATGTTTTCTGTAGTAATATTACATGAGTGTTCCACTATACTTAATATCTGTTTTAAAATGTATTCATTCATCACTATTAGAGCACCTGTGAAGTTACATCCTTTTACATGCCTAAAAGAGGTCAGTAATGCTAATTTCTAGAAATCAAATATTCACTGATTTCAATATTAATAGCTAACATTTATTGAGTACTTATATGCACATGCTATGCTAATGAAATAAGTATTATTATCCATAGCTGTAAAATTTTTGGCACCAATTTGTTTCTGATACCATGTGATGCTTTGCTCCAAGTCTTGTCCTCAAGGTCAGTTGCATCGTCAAGTTGTCCAGCAGAGACTAAACCCCCTGGGTGGGGCGGGAGGAACACTGCACAGGAAGATGTCCAAGGGCAGGAATCACCCAGAGGCCTCCCAGCCCGCAGGCCTTCCCTGCAGGGTCTCAGTGAAGACACGTGGGCACAGTGGATACTGACAAAGTGCACTGCCACGTTGCCACGTGGCTACCAGGTGGCAAGACGGCCTCTGCTGCCACACTTTCAATACAAATTGAGGAGGGGAGGGAGAGGGATCTTATTCCCATCAGAAGAGATCCCAACAAGAGCAGCAAATGGTGCAGAAGAGAACTGGATATTCCTGCTCAGATTAAATAATGACATAAGTCACAACAGGGACAACTGTTTATAGTGAGCTGTCTAGGGAATGGAAGACCAAATGTCAGACCCAAAGGTTCATTATTTCATAGTGAGACTTCATCAGTTGAATGTCCTATTTCAAAAAATATATGGATTTTTTTTTTTTTTTTTTTTTTTGACAGAGTCTCGCTTTGTTGCCTGGGCTAGAGTGCTGTGGCATCAGCCTAGCTCACAGCAACCTCAAACTCCTGGGCTTAAGCGATCCTACTGCCTCAGCCTCCCGGATAGCTGGGACTACAGGCATGCGCCACCATGCCCGGCTAATTTTTTTCTATATATATTTTAGTTGGCCAGATAATTTCTTTCTATTTTTAGTAGAGACGGAGGTCTCGCTCTTGCTCAGGCTGGTCTCGAACTCCTGACCTTGAGCAATCCACCCGCCTTGGCCTCCCAGAGTGCTAGGATTACAGGCGTGAGCCACCACGCCTGGCCTGTATGGATTATTAATTCACTTTCTACGTAAGACAGCTGACTTTGTCAAGGCCAGACAGGATCACAGTAGCAGACTGGAATGAAGGCTTGGTCTTGCTTCTACCCAACTGTTGAACCTTTTCCTGGAACTGAACTGCAGGGTGTCTGGGGCAGGTGAAAGTCTGGCAGTTTTTATGAGGATTAGTTCAGTTCAACAACCAGTTCCCAGGCATTGCAGTATGTCAAGCACGGTGCTAGCCCCTGAGACAGGGTCCCTGTCCTCAAAGAGTTCACAGAATACAGGAGGAGAGCTAGAAGCTGAGAGCAGAGAAGAACCTTTCTTATTAACTCTAGTCCTTTGGGTTGCACACGTAACGTCCTTTTGAGCTCAGAATGTCTAATGGGATGACTGACTACTTACCTTCTCGATAGTTTTCAGAACAACAGGGTAGTTGTTGAAGAAATTGGTGTACGTGTTCAACTGGCTTCCAAACTTTATGACTATTTCCCCCACGCAGTGAGCGGGGCTCCATTCCTGTAGTCTGTCTCTCAGGTTATCTAGAAACCTCCTGCAATGTGAGAAAAGCATAGCCACGAACTATTAGCTAGAGCAACCTAGAAACTTAAACAATTGATTCACTGTCGTTAGTGCAGCCTTTTTCAGCCTCGTGCTTTGCAGCAGGGCTTCCGGCAAGCACTCTGTTCTCGACACGGAGCAGTGCGGATGCGGCAGGAACGGGGAGCTGGGCCGCCAGGGCTATCACCGGCCTCGAACCCTGCAGAGCCTAGTTCAAGCCCTGCATTGCCTGGGGGCCCTTGAGGGTGAGAAACTTATTCCAGGTTACCCAGAGAGTTACCGCAAGAGACGCACATGCTGAGTTTGTTTTCTTTGCCCTCGGGTAGATCCCTTTTCTCTCTCAGAGTGTGCACTCAAAAATAACGCTGTTATTAAACTGACCCCCAGCCTTGGGCTCTCTAAGCAAATGATCCTCGTGGCTTAATCCCGTTAAATCCTTCAGTTCCTTTCCGGTTGCTCAGCTAGACCCCGCTGAGGAAGAACAAACGGCTCCCTGTGGCTGTCCTTCCCGCGTCTGCCGCGTGAACAGCCTGTCGACTGCAGACCGCACAGGCGCCGGGCCCCACCCGCGCACCCTGGCTGCGACCTGGGGACGGCGTGGCCCTGGGAGTCACCGCTCCTGCCCGCAGCGTGGCGAGTGATGTGACTCTGAGATGGCCCGGGTCCCCACGAGTGGCAGAGAAGGACTGAGCCTCCACACACCTCTTAAAACAATAAAGTGTGGGCTCCTCCCATGGCACAATGACTATTTTTAAAAATATCTATTCAAGGTTTACCTGTTGAGACTTAAAATCTGCAGAACATCAGAGAAAATGATCTGGATATTGACAGCACACAGAATTGCTCTGTTCGATGACAGTGCTGCTTTCAGTGGCCTTGCATAAACATCTCGCACAATTTCCAGCATCTGCACGTATTTTCTCTCACTCTGTAAGAGTTCCCTGACCACTCTAGTTCGCTTTTCCGCTGAGTCCATCTGGAGTTTCCTCTCCTGTAAAAAGCATTAAGAATTCATAGGAAAAAGCGTAATGACTCTGTTCAGGCTTACAGCCTCAAGAAGCCTGGAGTCCACGCAGTTAGAGAAGGGGAAGTATTGAGCCGTCAGGGGTACTGGTTTGTGATATGTGGGGTTGAAGGGAACTTTGATAGGGGACTGTGGAAGACCCACGGGCCATCACTGGTCCCCAGTATCACCAAATAGCCCCTCACATCAGGCCAGCCCTATGCCTTTGTAGACAGGGGACTTTTAGCCTTGGATATAAAGGAGGGCAGATGGAAACCTTACTTTTATCCATCCAAATGTGTCTTAAGTGTCTTATGCTGGGTGCTGGCTATGTAATGATGAGAAACAACAGAGTCCTGCCTGCATGGAGGTTACAGTCTGGTGAGGAAGCCTTTGGGTTGTCCGCTCTTGTCTGTCTTCCTGTTTCTTTTTCCCAGTAGTGTTTTATTGATTATCCTGCAGACAGAAAAACTGAAACAAGCTAGCCCTCTGCTAAGGTTTGAGTGTGTCCCTGCCAAAATCCAGGTGTTGTCAATGTGATAGCATTAACAGGTGCGGGCCTTTAGCAGGTGACTAGGCCATAAGGGCTCCTTCCTCACGAATGGGATTAAGTGCCCTTATAAAAGGGCTTGTGGGGGGAGTTGGTCCTCTCCCTTCCTCCTTTCTCCATGCGGGGACACAGCAAGAGAGCCCTCAACGGATGCTGACCTTGATCTTGGGCTTCCCAGCCTCCAGATGGTGAGAAATGAATTTCCCTTCTTTAAAATTACCCAGGATCAGGTATTCTATTATAGCAACACAGACTAAGACACCCTCTCATTGTTAACTAATTTGCTTCCTACTGGCATATTATGAAAAACTGAAACATATGCTGTTCTTTCAGTATATTTAGGAAAAAGTATCCGACTTGGGAGCTGTGAGCCCACCTCTCTGGCTAGCTAGGTTGCCAGATGTCCTGTGTTTTCTATATTTCCAAGTTTTGTTTTATTTTGCTGGAACTAGGTATTTTTTTTTCTTTTTATCTGTATATTTCAGAAGGTATGAGATGAACATCTTTATCATAGAAAATTGTTACAGTGTTTAATTTTTTAAATGTAATGGCCTTGCATTTGAGCCTAGACCTATTAATACTCTTAGAATTCAATTTCCTCTTTCCCCCCAGCCCTACGTATACCCCACAGTGCCCCAAATAAAATAAGACGATACTGCTTCTGTTGCTCCTGCTGCAGCTCATGTCCTCATATTGTGCAGCAGCTAAGGAGATTCCAGCACTCACCATGGCCAGCAAAAAGCCCAAGGAAGGAGCCAAGATGGACCATATTAATTTGAAGGCGGTGGGGCCGGAAAGTTCTCAGGTACCGTTTAAGATTAAGAGTAAACTAATGAAGGCCTGTTGAGAAGGACAGGGTTTGTTGGTGAGGCAGATCGGGTTCCAGTGTGACAGGCACCCAATCAATGAAGCGAACACACCAGCACAGCTGGAGATGGAGGTGGACGATACAACCGACCTGTTCCCGGGGCAGACAGGGGGCATCTACTGCAAGGGGAACCTGCTATTTACTCCAGAGGGCTGTCCCTACAGACCAAGAACACATTCTCAATTAGAACACTGCAATTTGGTTCCATCATATCCTATTACAGTGTAGTTTTCTCTATTCTTTCATTTTCCCTCCCCCATTCCTTTATTGTACATCAAGTAAGTGGTGTATGTGCACAAGCATTTTTAAAATTAATGGCTAGTGGTATGTGTTGATCTACATCAGAAAGGAGATAGGATGGGAAAAAATACTGGTTCTGGCTCTGTGAAAAGACTCCTTTTCTCCCTCAGTGGCATGTTCATTCAGCTCTTGTCTTTATATTCCAGTAAGTTTTTTTGCTCTCACTGTTTTAACTCTCTCTATATATATCCTTGCCTACCTTGTTTGGTTGGAGAATTTTGATGCTTTTCACTTATCATTGTAAAACCAAGGACAATTTTATAACATTCTTGTATGTAGCTCTTACATATAAGGCAATCTGTCTTTATGTGAGAATAAATTACTTGAAAAAAATTATTCCTAGATAGTTTTCCCTTCAAGTTAAGCATCTTTTTGTTTAAATAAATGTCTTGTTTGAAATGAAAAAGATATAGATATATAACAGTACTAAGTGTAATGCTATGTGATCTTCACCAAGATGAGTCAATCATAATTTCACTAACTAAAATTAAAATGTAAAAAGTAATTTAAGGCCGGGTGAGGTGGCTCACGCCTATAATCCTAGCACTCTGGGAGGCCGAGGCAGGAAGATAGCTTGAGGTCAGGAGTTTGAGACCAGCCTGAGCAAAAGTGAGACCCCATCTCTACTAAAAATAGAAAGAAATGATCTGGACGGCTAAAAATATATATAGAAAAAAAAATTAGCCGGGCATGGTGGCACATGCCTGTAGTCCCAGCTACTCAGGAGGCTGAGGCAGGAGGATTGCTTGAGCCCAGGAGTTTGAGGTTGCTGTGAGCTAGGCTGATGCCACGGCACCCTAGCCCAGGCAACAGAGCCAGACTCTGTCTCAAAAAAAAAAAAAAAAAAAAAGGTAATTTAGGAGAAAAATGAGAACACACACTCTGTTTGAAACCTATAAACACACTGTTCTTGGTTACCTAAGTTTTATTTTCTAAACACGTGATCTGTATATAATACCTATTTAGACATATCTAAAGGAGTTAAAAATTACATCTGCATCCCACTTGGCAGTTGGCTTGTAGCCCATTATTATATTTTTTCTGTGTATTTATGTATATATATGTCTGAATATTGGAGTTATCCAACATTTACAATCATTTTGACTTAAGGTTTTCCTTGTCAAACCTTTCATTGTTGTCTTAAAACCATTGTCAGATATTATTATTAATAGTCAGATGAAATACTATTATACTCACTACGCTGTAAATACACTCCTCCTTGGTAATTCCTGGTGGATTTGGGAGTGAGTGACCACGCATGCCCTGGGGGTCCATAGCCTGCACCATCTGCAGTGAGTGGACACACCTGGGGTGTCAGGGGTCTGGGAAAGACCCTTGGGTCTGAGCTCAGGGATGCAGGATTTAAGGTTTTTTTCTCTCCCAATTGTCTGACGTTAGGGAAGCCATTTAACTTTTCTAACTCTAGTTCTGTCTATGAAATGTGGCTAGTAACATCTACTTTACAGGATTCGGAGACTGAAATGTGATAAATGTGTGTGCGTGTGCTGAAGAATACAAAACAGGACATACATGCCAGGGAAGACAGTAGGATGGGACCAGCTACCGCAGGTGCTTTTTAGACAGAAAGACGGAGCCCTAGACATTATCTGCGTTAGAGTCAACTTTTGAAGTCAGACCGTAAGCTGGTAGATCAGTTAGAAACTGTGAGCCTTTGTCCATGTGCCATTTCCTTAAATGACATCCTCGTATCATATCAGAAAACCATGGAGTAACATGCAGATTGGTTTTGTTCCCAAGGTGTTACATCTCCATTCTTCTGGCTCAACTTCTTTTTCAGTCCAGGACTTATTTGAAAGAAAAATCTATGAGCTGGATTCCCCCAATTATATATTTTTTAAGCCCCCTAAGGGAAATTTTCAAGGAAAACAAAGAACTAACCAGAATAAAAGCTGAAGCTTCACTGTCAGGAGCAAAACAAATGGTATGTTCATGTGATGTAATAATTGGCTTACCAGTTGCACCAGCGCTTCAAGATTTAGATCATTTTTGCTGAGATTTGACTTTGTATCCTGAGAATTGTCTTCTGTGACATTTCTTTCCTGAAGAGTAAATGGAAAGTTGATTATGTGGAAGTAGGCTTGGGATCTCTGCAAGCCCAGGGGGTACTGTGCCCACGAGCCCCTCGGAAGCTGTCTGCCTGCAGCCATGACCACAGCGGGCCCTAGACACGATGAATGAAGTGCTTGACAAATGGGATGGCTCTCTTAAATTCTATGTTTTAAGAAAATAGCCTTTGTCTTCCTTTAAACTGCATTATACTTGAGAAGCTAAATTCACTGAAGCTCCCTTCTCCCTGGGAGGGAGGGAATGATACTGCTAGGCCAGGTCTCCTCCCTCCCAGGCTTAAAGAATCACACACATTCTTGGGTAACAGGCTTCCACCTCCGCTCTGCTCTGTGGCTTCTCAGTTGAAGGCGAATAGGTTATCCTGTTTTTAAGATGTCAGAAGGAAAAAGCTAACAACACTTTATAAAATTCTCCCCTTTTCACCTAATGTCAATGTGTCATTGACAATTCCAGTGCCCTTTCTAGGCCTGTACATTTCAATCTGGCTGCTCCTTTCTTCACTTTACCTTGCTGATTCTTCTTGCTGTGGCCTCCATATCATTTAGCACATTAAAAATGAGCCTCACCCCCACCCCTACTGCCTGCAGCATCCCAGCATCCCAGCATCTACCTAGCAATGGAACAGCGGTCCCGTGTTTGTACTGAGAGATGCAGCTGATTAACAGTCATGGCTGTTGCCTTCCTAATCAAAGTAACCCCTTGCTGTCCAGGGGCGAGGCTGGAAGGAAAGCATGAGTTTGTATCTATGACTTCTTTGCTTTACTTTATTCAGGCAAAAATGAATTTTTATTTAGTAGCTGCCATATTCCTATGGCAGCCGGCAGCCTTTGAACAAGAGCCCTGGTCCTTGAGCTGGGGCAGCCAGCTCCAGCCCCGGGTGCCAGGAAGCCCCATCTGAGCCCAAACATGTCGCCTCTGCTCCAGGGAGTCTTTCAGTCATTTCTTTTGTCTTCCCCAGACCAGCCTGGCATGTATTTATACTTATGGCTGGAGGGAAAAAAAAATCTACCTTGAATGGTGACAAAATAATTCAAAATTTCTCTCTGACTGGAATGCTCTCTTCTTTATAAGTAAATAACAGTGCTGATTATGTATAGCAGAGAGAGAACTTCAGCGAGTCAGTGGTGACAGCAATGGTTGTGTAGGTAGAAAGTGGTTGCCGACATAAAATGAAAATCAAGCTCACATTGTTTGGGCCAAAATTAAGATCTCCCAAACAGTGCAGAACCGTAGTGTGGATCTCACAGGTAAGGGAGCCGTCTAAACCTGGGACATCGCCCTATTGTAAAGCTCATGCCCTATTGAACGTTCACGCATTACAATTCAGGCGTCAGCGTGGACCCGCAGCCCGCCTTGGCTATTTCAGAACCTGCTTGCTCACCGTGGGGTTTTGTTTCCCCTCTGGTCAGTGGCGATGTTTTAAAAAATACATTTTTCTTTGTGGTTAGGAAATTAATTGGGCATAGTAATTTTATTTGCACCTAAAATTGGCAACTTCACTCATTTTATAGTATACATTTAATTGCTAGAATATTCTGAGCTTTTTTTATTTTAGATTAAGATGCCATCTCTTACTTAGATTTTAGGGATAAATCCAGAGGAAGTAACAGGGGCAACAAACTTTGTATAGTTATAGGAAACTATTAATTTGAGTTGGTGAGTCTTTCCTCGGCTCTCTCCATGACATACGTAAGGGAGACCGTAAGAAATCAGCTTGCAGAAATAGGCTTTGAGCACATGGAAGGAATTTTCCTCTAGGATTGAGCACAGGCAGACACTGCATTTTCCAGAGCCATTCTAGTCAGTGCTGATGCTTCTGCCAGAAAACACTCGGCTGCCTGGATTCGAGGCCATAAATAGTTGTGAAAATGACAGGTAGAGCTCAGGAACTATGATTCTGGCTGCCACCCGTCACCATGGTTGCATGGTGTCAGCGTAAACACTATAGGCAGACAAAAACCAGGAATAACTAATGATTGGGCAGCAAGACAGAGAGAGAGAGATGATAGCAAGATAGATACACAGAGTCCTAGATTTGACAGACAATCCTATTCACAAGCCCCTTTTGAAGGGTCTTTAAAACAAATATCTCAGAGAAGCTTCACTTTCCCCTACTATGGCTCCTGAGGCTTCCAAACGAATATCCATGCTTTTAAAAATAACCCCTAATGTGCGCAGAAAATCAGCTTTTCAGTTTTATCCTAATTCAGCACTTACATTTAAGCTGTCGTTTTTCCTCCTAGAGGTCCCCAAATTTGTTTTGTGGGCTTTGTGCAAAAGCTCTTAGTGTTAAGTAATAGAAAACCAAATGAGAATCTAACACACATTTTTTTTCTAATTTGATTAAAAAAAGAAAAACATCAAAGAAATTCCTAGGCATTAAGGACTTTTGCATTTCTCCAGTTTTATTACAGGCAGACAATGGAAAAACAGCAGGTCTGATTTCCAGCAATGAGACAACTTTAAGCCCAAATTTCATGCATTATTTTATTAATGTGATTAGATGTTTAAGTCACCAGCAGGTTGAAAAGACTTGATTCAGTGTGAATTTTATTATATTTGGCAGAGGAAATCTAAGATAGTCCAAGAGTGAAAGTGACTTGAGAGGAAATTCTCCAACTGACCACTCCCTTAGATGTCAAAGATTCTAGAAACGGTTCTCACCAATAGTTAGGTTTTTCAAACGTAAAAATGATGCTTCAGAGGAGGAAGTACCTATCGTTTTGCCCTTACTGCTTTCTTCAAGTTTTCTTGCTCCAAAGAGGGGCATTTCTGAGGTCTAAATGCCTGGGGTTTGGGGTGACAGATTGATCTTTAGGAATAAATGTGGATAAAAGAACTCCAATAGGTTTCCAGGGAGGCAGGAATCAGCTGCTGTTGAAAGGATTTTGGAAGAATTTGGAACCTCGGGACCCGTGTAATGTGCTTCTGTGTCGATCCTTCCCTTTACTGAACCAGAGTTGGTATTGAGGCCTGGGTGCTATTTTTCAAAGGCTTTCACAGGCTGAAGGATGGTGGGAGACTATGTCCACCCTGGGGGAGAACAATCCCTGAGAACCTCAAAAAAAAAAAAAAAAAAAAGGTGGCTGCCATAACAAGGCAAAAGCAGCAGGCTCTGAGAAACAGAAAAGGGAGTCTGGATTAAACGCCTGCCCTAGTGTGCCCACCCCGCCTGTGTGCTCTGTGAACGGGCACTGATCACACCGTGGCGTCTGTTTATATGCAGATCTCACCCACGACAACAGCAGGGACCGTGTCTTATTTTGCAGCCTGGTCTCAGGTTTAGCACGGTGCCTAGCGCATGCTTAGCACCTATAAATATTTAGGGAACTGCGCGGAAAAGATGGGGAATTGCCCTCTCCCTGAGAAGAGGTCCATGAGAGTTTCCTGAAAAGAACTAAATCTGGACTAAAGATAGATTTTGGGGGGGAGCAGCAGGCAAGCAGGGCTCCCATCTAGAAATGGTTGAGATGTCCCAGAAAGGTCTTTATTAAGAGTCCCCTCAGGGAGATGTTTGTGGTTGGCAAGAATTAGACTAAGGCTCAGGCTGTGGCAACAGAATTGTGGGTCTAGGCTGCGTGTGGTAACTCACACCTGTAATCTCAGCACTTCGAGAGGCTGAGGTGGGCGGATTGCTTGAGGCTGGGAGTTTGAGACCAGCCTGGGCAACATACTGAGACCCTGTATCCACAAATATAAAAAAAAAATTAGCCGGGAATGGTGGCGCACACCTTTACACCCAGCTACTCAGGAGGCTGAGGCAGGAGGATCACTTGAGCCCAGGAGTCTGAGGTTGCAGTGAGCTATGATGACCCTACTGCACTGTGGCCTGGGCAACACAGCAAGACCCTGTCTCTGAAAAAAAAAAAAAAAAAAAAAAAGGGGGGGGCTGGTCTGAACAACTGCAGGTCTTTTGTGTTGCTGAATGAGTTATCAGCAGCTTGGCAGAGGGGACGCTGCCACCAGCAGTCCTCTGTGTCTGCCCTTGACCTGCCCTGTGTTGTCCTCCAGAGGTGCATGAGCAAATACCTCCAGAATGTCACGTTAATAGTGCAACAAACAATTTGCCTGCTGGGGGAACTCAGAAGTCCATTTCTGCTCACAGTCTCCATGGAGAGTTAGTGCTAGGAACTGGCATCTCACACCTTCAAACATCAAAGATATGTGACTTTGCTATGAACATAAAGTGGTCCTAAAATGACATTTCCCCCTACATCAGCCCTCTGAATGATAATGCAACTCTTAGCATTTCCTGAATCCTGATTATTTCACATAACCAAGAATGTATGGATTCTGAATACAGTACTGGCAAAATTATTCTTTCTTGCCTGGAGAACTAACTTTCAACCCACTTTTTTCTTTTATGAATTTGAATCCCAAGTAAGAAAAAAAGAACCGTTCTTAGTTCTCTCTCTCTCTCTCTCTCTCTTTTGCACACACACACACACATTCTCTTTATCTCAGGACTAAACTAAGTGGCAAAGCAAAATGCAAATTTCTAATTCTTCCTCCACAACCAAATAGTGTTCTTCAAGTCAACATGGTGCAGCTTATGCTTTTAAGTGGCTTAAATGTTATTCATATTATGAAATTACAAAACATCCTTTTTTTTTTTTTTTTTTTTTTTTGAGACAGAGTCTCGCTCTGTTGCCTGGGCTAGAGTGCCGTGGCGTCAGCCTAGCTCACAGCAACCTCAGACTCCTGGGCTCAAGCAATCCTCCTGCCTCAGCCTCCCAAGTAGCTGGGACTACAGGCATGTGCCACCATGCCCGGCTAATTTTTCTTTTCTATATATATTTTTAGCTGTCCAGATCATTTCTTTCTATTGTTAGTAGAGATGGGGTCTCGCTTTTGCTCAGGCTGGTCTCAAACTCCTGACCTCGAGCCATCTTCCCGCCTCGGCCTCCCAGAGTGCTAGGATTACAGGCGTGAGCCATTGTGCCCAGCCCAAAACACCCTTTCTTATAATAGTCCATGAAAATGAAGTTCTTAGGAGAAATAACAAGTTGAAAGCTTTCTGGGTAGTACAAACATTATTGTTTATGAATTTCTTCACCACACGTGCCTAATTCTACAGCAAAGCAATGGCATGAAAATACAGCAGCAAGTTTACCTTCATGAATACATTGAATGTTGTCTTTGGGTCATATTTTGTCAGAATAACATTTCCTTCAAAATCTTTGCTCTCTTTACCACATTGCTTCAGCAGAAAATATGACAAAAATTCCAGAGGTCTGTCCTAAAAAATGCCCCCCCCAAAAAAAATTTCTGTTTAAGACATTCATGTGAAATACAGTTCATCAACAATACAGCAGAAAAGAGAACACATTTTAGTAGAGTTTTCAGCTTTCTACCCAATTAATTTTCATGTCCAGAAAACAAAGTGACTGTTACTCAGAGTCAGTACATGGGACCTTTTAGTTAGTCTTATATTCCAGTTACCGTATATACTCTTGGTGTTCAACTTTTTGTCCCCATCCGGTTAGGATGCTAAAGTCTTGTGGGAGGGTCTCTCAAGATCTTTGGAATCAAAGTGGCTCACAGCAACCTCTGGCCAAGTGAGGAAAGGGGACAAGGCAGGTCTTGTTGTTTTCTGGGGGAAGAAGGCCTGGGAGAGAGGCGACAGCAGCGGAACTTTGGGGAAAACATTCTGAGGCTCTCAAATTTGGTTCCCTCTCAGTTTATAGGTTTGAGCACTATCAAAATTACATCACACATGGTTATTTTTAAATAATTAGGTGGGGATAAGGACACTGAGCCTACACCAAATATGTTTAGTAATTCTTTGGTGTTTCGGGAGACAGGCAGAGTCATCTCTGTGAACGTCCCTGCTCATTTTATCAACAAAGCTGGCCAGGGCCTTGGCCAGGTTGCTGAGCTGTCTTTGGAGGAGACAAATCACAGCAAACTGCAGCTTCTCAGAACCCAAACCGGGCAGGACAGCCAAGCCTGCAGGTGTCTAGTGCTGACCCAGGAAGCCATGTTGAAATCAGAGCGGATACAGGACAGTAAGGAGAGAGAATGTGTGCAGAGATCATGTTAAATCCACCCACAAAGTAGAACTATGACAGTGGAAGAGACGGATTGGAGAATATTTCCCTAGAAAACGGAAGACCTTGTAGAGCATCAAGTATGTTAACATCATCCCTATTCCCATCCTAGTACCGACTTCCCCAAAACAGAGAGCTGCAGACTTCGCTTTCCTATAACCTTGCGTCTTCAGGGCTGGGAGAGCAGGCCTGTGGGCTGGCCTCTCCTCCCCGACTTTCCTGGGAGAGTATCCAGGATTTGTTTCTGACGAACACGTTGCTTCGGGCTGTCCAACCCCCACCTCCTGCCCTGTCGCCAGCCAAATCACTGACCGGCTTAGTTCTGTTCTATTGTGTTTTCTCTCTCTTCCTCTCTCATCTAGCCCCTTTCCCTTCATCTTGTTATATCTGGCTTCACCCTTTCTCAGGTTTTCCTCATACTAGTAATTGGTTTCACTGTTGAATAATGTGTACATGATATAAAAAACCACCAACACATTTTTAAAGCAGTCTCTTCTGACTGAAATTAAGCATGAGACAGAAAGCAGTGCACAATGCAATAAACTTCAAACAACCTAGAAGATTTTCCCACTTGTCTGTTTTGTGTACCTAATACATCTTGTGCCCAGAATCTCTCAGTGGCTGTTTTTATAAACTGATGTCATTTGTCTGAGGATTGTGTTTTGAAAAGGATAAACCAGTAAAAAAATGATAAAGGCAAACTAAGAATTTATTTAAATGTTGGGGTTTTTATATTATTCTTTCTTCAAAGGATCACTTACAGAACCTTCTTTTGACAGCTCCATCAACCCGTCTGCCAGAGCCTGTGCGGTCTCCTGGTTACTCAGCACGTGGGCCACACTCATGGTGTCAAACATAAACTGCCCTGTAAATACAAGGCCACATGCCCTGGAATTAATTTATGTAAGAGAGATGATCGAAAAGAAAACAACTCTGTCCTCACAGTTGCTTTTTAGTGGGAAAAAATGCAAAAAATAGAAGTCAAAATTCCATTATGCCACGAGGATGTCTATTATGCTAAGATACAAAATGAGCCAAAGCAATTTAAATGTACAGCATATAAAAAATACCCATCCTGCCAAAGCTGATATTGAAATGAAATCTATAAATTGGACGATAAGGGAGAACACATGAAAAAGAACCCTATATGTTTCTCATAATTTAAATGTTAGACTTTCAGTCCTACCAAAAATTCCTTTACACTCCCTTTATCTTTGTGCTCAAATACATAAATATTTTAAGTCCATAGGAAATAACACACAAACATACATACACAGACATCTTTTAGTTTTTTAAACACTTTGAACAACATGCATTTATTTGAAAACATTTTTTTCTCTCGACTTCTCATTGTCTACATATATCATCAAAAAATACTTCTATCTTTAAAAAGTTTACCTTTCTGCTTTTCTTTCTAGTCCTTAATATCGATGAAAGAGCCAAGAGAAATAATTTCTCCGTGTTTATAGCTTCAAAACTATTTTTAAATATTGGTTGTACACCTCCTAAACGTGATAGAGTAGGTAGGACATAAACACAAGAAGACAAAACCCTGTTTTGGAGACATTTATGTAAAGAAATGTAGGATATATATCGAAAGATAAAATATCTGCATGCACACGTGTGTGTTTACAGCTCTTGTATAGATAGTAACTATGTAAGTAGACCTTAAATAAGGAGTTGGGCAGAGGAAAAGAAGAAAGGCATAGATATAGACTTACCTTATTGATAAATGGTGTTGTAGTCAGATGGGAAGCATTAGAAAAAAAATTGAATAGGTAGTTACAGGTGGGGAAAAAAACCCTCTTTACCCAGATGGTGAAAAATACTTCATTTTTAAAAATGGACTGATTTAGGCGAAGATGCAAAGTTGAGGCAGTAAATTGTTTCCAGAAGGTTCTATTGTGATCATTGGATCATGGGGATGGGGCATGAAAGGAAAATAAATTCAGTGATGTCCAATAGGCTCAACAAAGGCCATGGAGTCCATTACCAAAGTACGTATTTCAGATAGAAAATAAATAGGACTTAAATTGTAGAACAATTTAGGTACTAGATGCTGTGGTGTAAGAGGTGCTTAACTTGTAGCCCAAATTCTAGTGGGAAAAGGACCCAGCTCTCCGGCTTAGCAAACACAAATTTTGTCTAGGTAAATAATTGACAGACATAGATAGGAATTAATAAAATGGTAACATTTAAAAATAGGAACTAGCTTCAGCATTTTTATTGTAATACAAATATATTTGTTCTCAGTGGGAATTCATTATATTTGAAAGGCAATGTGAAAAACATAAGGGATAAATTTTTACTGAGAATGTTTAAAAGTTAAAATTTACCTGCACTGTTCCTAAACTTGTATTTGCTCTGGGTATGAAACCAAGTTCATGATTAACCTGTGAAAGAAGGCGCAAGAGTTCTTACCTATCATCCTGCCACTGATGCTCTTCTGCAGCTCCTTGAAGAGAGGACGTAACTGCTTCCTGACTGATTTCAAGGTGTCTTCCAGGAAGTCCGTGAGGCTGGACCACGTCTGCAGCTTCGATTGGCTGAAGTAGACGGAAGGGGGCGCCCCTTCCCTCGGGGGTCCCAGCCAGTCACTGAGAACTGACATTATTTTCTCCTTTTATTCTTGCAGACATGAACTTAGATGAGAGAATTCTACTTTTGTGTTTAAAGTACAGCAAGCACTTAGTTGTATTTGTATCAGGTTTGTTATCCTTTCTCATTAGAAGACTAATGAACATCCATAGTCTGTTTTCCAAAGTAAATTTAGAAACTCAGTGAATCATTTCCAATGCCTGCCTCCTTTTTGATAGACAAGGTGATATATTCTATGTAAAGTCAAAAATTAAATAGCTGCTGAATTTTCCATCACGAAGCAGAGAGGTCATCTAAGTGAGAATATATTGCTTTATCTTCCCAGTCTAAAAGTGACAATACACGAAACCACCCTGCCTGGTTTCCCCATTAGGCCATTGACTGTCAACCCTGGTGTCAGCAACCCTGTATCTTTCTTAAACTATGTCAGATGGCCACCTCTCTCTACAGATTTCTCTATGTGACTGTACCCAGTGCTTAAGAAAGTTTCTGTCCTTGAAAAGCAATGGTATGTTAAATTTAATTTTCTGTCCTGAATGGAAAGGTGGTATTTGTTTTGTTTCCTCTACTCTTATTGGTAGACATGTGAAATGCTTTATGACATGTTCTTTTATAAAAAGAATGAGAAAAAGAAGGGAAAAGGAGGGTGAACAGGAGGAAGGGGAGGCAGAGGAGCAGAAAAAGAAAACCTGTATTGCAAGCAACACCATCCTCACCCTGCTGTGCTCTGCTAGGCCAGTCCCACTCCCTGTGGTGCCAAATACGCTGTCATTTGGTGATGTTGCTACATTGACTAAAATTAATAAGTGGCCTCTGCTTCAACAATATATTAGGTCAATGTGCTTTTGTTATATCTACATAGAATCTTCTCCCTTATGAGTTCCACAATCACGCCAGCTCTCCCCAGTCCTGGAAGGCATGTGGGAGTAGAGAAGCCATGCTTTATATAGTTTCTACATCACTCCAAGCTCTGCTTAAGAAGGAATCTGGGGGGCTTTAAAAGGGAAAATGTTTGACATTGCTATAATCGCCTTGTAAGCAAATGACTGACTGATGAGAGATTACCTAGTTTGGGAAGTGATAGCATCTATTCAGAGAAGGAATGAAAGACAGTCATTGACATTGGCTACACGAGTACTATTTCTTTCTTTTTTTTTTTTTTCTTTTTGAGACAGAGTCTTGTTCTGTCACCTGTGCTAGAGTGCCATGGTGTCAGCCTAGCTCACAGCAATCTCAAACTCCTGAGCTGAAGTGATCCTCCTGCCTCAGCCTCCTGAGTAGCTGGGACTACAGGTATGTGCCACCATGCCCAGCTAATGTTTTCTATTTTTAGTAGACATGAGGTCTCACTCTTGCTGAGGTTGGTCTTGAACTCCTGACCTCAAGTGATCCTCCTGCCTTGACCTCCCAGAGTGCTAGGATTACAGGCGTGAGCCACCGCACCCAGGCCATACCGGTCCTATTAACTGTACTTTGTGTTCTGTTGATCCTGGAGAGGGTGTGTTATTGGGCATGGTGGTCATCTCCCATGTATACTTACTGTGTTGGTAAGAGCCAGTTGCAATCCCAGTGGGGGCAGTAAAGAACGTGCCAGTTAGTTGAGCCAGCTGAGAAAGAACTTCCATTCCTGCCTCTGCATAGTCAAAAATACTTCCATTAATTTATTGACAGGTGTTGCCATGAAACAGTTAAATATTACTTAGGAGCACTAAGGAGCTGGCCAAGAAAGGCTGCTAGCAGTTCTCGTCTTCCATTCAAACCCCTCCAGTAAAGAGCCCATAAACACTTTATTATAGTTCACCCATAAATACTGTAGCTGAAGCACTTCATTTATGAGGATTAAGCAACAGGGTGGGGAAAGAGGCCATGCAGCTTGACCTAGGGCTTATTTTCAAATTTGGAATACTCAGCCCAAAGATAGAGAAAAATCTACATATATTTTCTAAAATGGTCTGACTCAAAGGAGAAGTCTCATTGTAAAGAGGACAGATTTAAAACAGTTAAATACAGGATGGAATGTGATGTTTAAAATTTAGTGGGGCAAATTTAATTTCACCCGCTCTTCAGTGACATAACATATATATTGAATTACTGAATTCAGCATACAGATTGAATTATTTGGAATGAAATTAATATAATGGGTACTTTATTTTAATTATTTGTGGCCCAAGAATAAATAATTACTCCAAAATGCTTCAGTTACTGCTGGAAACAAGATGACAGTAGCTGAAAGGTTGGAATGTCTCTCACTTACTGGTGCTAATATTTTCATAGACAAATAGATGGATGAAATAAAAGAGAGTCCGAAAGTGGGCCTACACATATATAGTCAATTGATTTCAAACTGATTTCAGTGCAAATGAAATTCACTGGGAAGAGGATAGTAGTTACCAGGAATAGTGATGGAACAATTTAGTATTCATATGTTAAAAAAAATTATGGTATCTATATGTTAAAAAAAACTCAATCTATACCTCATATTCTAAAAAAGATTAAAAATAAATGAATCAAATGGATCACAAATATAAATGTCAAACTTAAAACTATAAATCATTCAGAAAAAAATAGAGAAAGTCTTTGTGATCATTGGTTAGGTAGAGAGTTTTTAGATATGACACCAAAAGCATGATCTATAGAAGAAAAACTTCATACATGTGATTTCATCAAAATTAAGAACTTCTCTTCAAACGAAACTGTTCAAAGAAGGAAAATACAAGTCGTAGACCGGAGAAAATGTTTGTAAATCACTTATCCAGAATACATAAACAGCTCTCAAAACTTAATAAGAAAACAAAAAACCAAGTTTTTAAAATGGGCAAAAGATTGAGACAGACACTTCAACCAAGGAAGACATTTGAATGGCAAATAGGCACATGTAAAGATGCTGGGCATCATTAGTCATTAGAAAAATGCAAATTAAAACCACAATGAGATACCCCCCAGTACACACCCATTTGAATGGCTAAAATTAAGTGTTGGAGTGCTAGGCAACTAGAGTTCTCATATGCTTCTAGTAGAAATGTAAAATGGTAAAACCACTTTGGAAAACAGTTTAGCTGGCATTTAAAAAGTTAAACATATACCTATTATATGACCTTGCCATTCTACTCCTAGGTATTTATCTGAGAGAAATGAAAGCATATGTTCACACATGTTCATAGCAGTTTTATTTGTAACCGCAGAAACCAGAAAGAACTCAAAAATCTATCAACAGATGAACGGATAACCAATTTATGGTATATCCATACAATGTAATAATTCCCAGCAGGAAAAAGGAAAGAGCCATTGATAAAATGCATCAAATGGATGAATCTAAAATAATGATTCAGAGTGAAGGAAGTCTGAGAAAAAAAGAATACATATTGTATGATTTCATTTATAGAAAATTCTAGAAGATGCAAATATGAGGGAAAGTAGATCAGTGGTTGCTCAGGTTGGGGGCAGGGCGGAGAAGCAAGAGAGAGATATTATAGAGTGGTATGAGAGAACTTTTGGGACTAATGAATGTGTTTGTTTTCCTGATTGTTTTATGGTTTCTTAGGGTAGGTATACAGATGTCGATATTTATCCAATTGCACACTTTAAAAATGTACAGTTTATTTTGTGTTCATTATACCTCAATAAAGCTGTTTAAAATTTTAAAAATAATGCTCCTCAAAAGATGAATCTTAAATGTTTGGCTTGTGCAGTAACTGGGTGAATGATGTTTTTACTGAGGAATCTGGGGAAGGGGTAGTTTCGGTGCTGGGGAGGTAATCAAGAGTTTGAGGTGTGCTAACTCTGAGATGATGTCTATTAGACATGCAAATTAAACATCCATATGAAGATGTCAAGTCGGAATTAGATATGAGTCTTCAGCTCAGAGATGTCAGAGCTGGAGACATAAATTTAGAAGCCTTCAGCATATAGATGGAACTTAGAGTTATAGGAATAGGTGAAACTGCCAGGGGGAGAGTGTGCATGTGGAAAGGAGAGAATCTAGGATCAAGCCCTGGGGCATACTTAGGGGTCTTGCAGAGAGAGGAGAGCCTGCAAAAGGGACTGAGAAGGGGACACTGAGGTAGGAGGGAGCAAGGAAAGGAGACACGAGGAGAAGGAGTGTTCCAACGGGGAGTGTTTATCTGCCTCCAGTGCTTCTAAGGAGTCAAAGCAAGGTGAGGATGGAGCAGGGACCCCTGGATTTGAGCACGTGGAAGTTATTTGGAGTCTTCCAAAACCAGTTTCAGTGGTGATAAAGAGACCCCTTGGAGGAGCGTGAGGAGAGGATGGGAGGCGAGGAGGAAAAGGCAGTGAAAATGGATTGGTGAGTCTCAAGAGTGTGGCCTGGAACCAGCAGCATCACCGTCACCTGGGAATCTGTTAGGAATGAAAATTCTCCAGCCCCACCCCAGACCTGAGTCTGAAACTCTAGGTGGGGCCCAGCAATATGGACTTTAACAGGTCCCCCATGTGATTTGAAAGCACGCTAAAGTTTGAGACCCATTGGTTTTGTCAATTTAAAAAGAAGTGAGGGAAAGCTTATTGTCTTTTTTTTTAAAAAGACAGGATATTCTACAGGTGCTCCTGATTTGACAGGAATGAGCCACTAAAGAGAGAGAAATGAGGCTTAGGAGAGGATTGGAGTGTAGGAGTGAAGTCTTGAGGTGGGAGGCGATGGGAGAGAGTCCAAGTGGAGTGGCTGGTCTGGTTGGAGCAGAGGTGTTTCCTCCATCAGAACAGAAGGGAAGACTGGGCACGGTGGCTCACGCCTGTAATCCTAGCACTCTGGGAGGGCGAGGTGAGAGGATTGCTTGAGCTCAGGAGTTCGAGACCGGCCTGAGCAAGTGCGAGACCCCCATCTCTACTAAAAATAGAAAGAAATTAGCTGAACTAAAAATATATAAAAAATTTAGCCAGGCATGGTGGCACACGCCTATAGTCCCAGCTACCTGGGAGGCTGAGGCAGGAGGATTGCTGGAGCCCAGGAGTTTGAAGTTGCTGTGAGCTAGGCTGACGCCACGGCACTCTAGCCCGGGCAACAAAGTGAGACTCTGTCTCAAAAAAAAAAAAGAACAGAAGAGAAGACAGAAAATGAAAAGTATAAGGTGTAGGCAGTGGTGGATTTGATGGTGGGAGGAGAATCAGGGAGTTCTCATATGACTCAGTTTTCTCAGGGAAGTAAAAGGTGAGGTCAAAAGCTGAGAGATAGGGTTATTGAAAGATTGTCTAAAGAGAGGAGATAAAATTGTCATCTCAAAAAGTGGGAAAATGAATTTACCAAGAAAATGTCAAAGGATTGCTCATCAGAGTTGCAATCCCATTTGACATTCGTGTCATCAAAGTTAGGCCAATTAACACAGCTATATTAATACTACTTTCTCCAACAGTCTTCAGCTGCTCTAGTGCAGGCAGGAGTAGGTGCGCAGAGAGTTGTGTTTTGACCAGCATTGGGATTAGCCAAATAACTTGGGATTAGCCAGGAGAAAGAAACAAGGAAGTTCAAATTCTTTGCAAGGGAGTGATGATAATGTTGGACCATTAAGTCCAAGTTTAACAAGGAAGGAAGCAAGGGTGAAGGCATGGTGGTAGGGACTGGAAAGTGGGAGTGTGTAGACAGGGGGTCTTAGGCAAAGAATCACTGGAGGGGGATATTTGAGCACATGACTTGGAAGTGGTGCTCAGAGACAAATGCTTGAAGTCAAGAGTTCAGGGGTGATGCAGCTACTGGGGCTGATAAGCACAAGAGTGATGCTGAGTTGGTAGAAAAACAGAGATTTAGGCTGAGAAGTCAAGTGTCTTGGATGACTCATCCAGGTGGATATGACATTTGATGAAAATTTTAGGGATGGTGTTAGGCCCCAGAATGATGGTAGGAAATGTATTTTTTTTCTTTGGCTGCCATTAAGTTTCACTTGAAATAATTTTTATGTCACCAAATCCACTGTTCTTTCCTCTTACTCTGTCTTTGAATACTTAACTTTCCCATATTTTTTCTTTTATTCCACTTAAAAAATTTGCTTATCTCTCATTATAAAAGTGATATTTGTTCATTATAGAAAATAGAAGCAAACAAAAGACAATTTTTAAAAGGGGAGGGGAAAGAAAGGAAAACTCACATCATCCTATTCAATTAGCGTTAACACCTTGGTATATATCCTTCCAAACCCTTTTCTACACATATGTATGCCACCCCACATATATGTATGTTTTAAACAGTGGGATCACACTATCCACATTCTTTGTAACGTCATTTAAACCTGATTTCAAAAGTAGAAAAATTGTAAAACACATCTAGAAATAGGTGCTGTTTTAATGTTTTGGTATATTTCCTTCTAGAATCTATGCATATTTTCTACATAGCTGAGATTATATATACACATATACACATATGTGTATATATATACTGTACATATATAATAATTGGAATAACTGTAAAATTATTTACAAAAAGATTTTTATAATATTTTGTATTTTGTCTCCTTTTAAACTCCTTCCCATCCTTTTTTGTTTTTTCCTTTCCCCTGGTTGAAGCCCGCCAGGGGCATGCTTCCCATATGTTGAATAGTCCTGTGAAACTTGAGGATTAGGAAGAACCTTAAAACTCACAGTTCCCTAAGGAACAGAAAATATAATTTCACATTCCCTCTCCCCTGCTCTGCTTGGATACAGAACTTTTATTTAAAAGATATCCAAAGACTGAATTTGACATAATGTTTCTGAAGTTTCTCTTCAAGCACTGAAATCAACTCTGAATCCTAGTGGCTGATTCTAGACAGGCAGACACTTACCAGCAACCTCAGTGATTGTCAATCACGCTCATCTTTACAAAGCACTTCACTGCTTTTAATATTACCTAAGTATTTACAGCATTATTTCTTTTTATTACTTAAATATTTACATCATCTTGATATTCACAACTCCTTAAAGTAAGGTAAGCTATAATACTATTATCCTCACTTCCATATGTGGCAGTTGAGGCCCACAAGCTTGCCTAAGGCCACACAGCTAAAAAGTGGCCTGGGCGGACTCCAGTTCAGGTCCTTGGTCTGTCACCAAGTTCATAGTTTCTCCAGGTTCAGTACTCAGCAGGGGGTTTCTCAGATTGAATGATTATGGTCCTATGCTATTCAGGCACCTTCCCCTATACGATGGAGGTTGATATTTTTGTTTGTTTATTGGGATACATTTCGTTACATATGTATTCTAATTTTTTTTTCAGCTTATTATGGGGGTACAAAAGTTTAGGTTATCTATATTGCCCTTGCCCCCCACTCCTGATTCAGAGCTTCAAGCGTGTCCATTCCCCAGACGGTGAGCAATGCACTCATCGTGTAGGTATACACCCATCCCCTCCCCCATCTGTCCGATACCCAATTGGTGTTATTCCCAAATGTACACTTAGGTGGTGATCAGGGAAACCAATTTGCTGGTGAGTACATGTGGTGCTTATTTTTCCATTCTTGGGATAATTCACTTAGTAGAATGGGTTCCAACTCCCTCCAGGAGAACAAAAGAGATTCTATATCACTGTTATTTCTTATAGCTGAGTAATATGGAGGCTGATTTTATTGTGTTTTCTAGAATAAATATGAATAATGCTGCTGGGTCTTGCCACAGTGACTTTATCTCTGCACAGATCAGTTGCTCTAACCACTACCCCCAACCCTTACTTCCCCCAAATACCTGGGTATACGAGGCATAAATAGAGAAAAAAAAAAAAAATTGAAATGTGACCGAGTCGTTTGACCTGGAGGCACGTCACACATGCACAGCATATCACCATAAAGTGGCCTGTAGTGTGTTCCAAGCTGACCTGACGCTCCAAGGGGCACGAAGATGTCCACGTGACCCCCTTCTTTTTCAGTAGCCACATAGCTTCCTAATTTCTCCCAGAAGTTCCTCACGTCAGGCCTCAGCAAATTTTTAATACCAATTTTATAGCCTGAGGAAAAAATCAAAATGTCATCTTAGTTTGTAACATTATCATGAACAGAAACTATTGGCAGTTTGTGAAAATGCAACCACAAATTCAAAAAGGCAACATCTGCCTGTGAGACCAAGACCTTTAAGGCACCTCTGCTTCATACTGCACCATGTCAGGGCCACCACCATGGCCACGGTCCCCTTCGCACGCAGGATTACCCGGACACTGTGCACTTAGGTTTAGGACGTTGCGTTTCTGCCTCCGCTGTGCAGCGGGGTGAGTTACCAGGTTCCCGCAGGGGTCAGGGCGGGGGCTAGTCAAGTCCTGGGATTTTGCGACCAAGTTCCAAAGTAGAAATGTTTCCCACAATTGTCAGTCAAAAAATAAGTAGTTCAGAGCAGAAGTAAGGCTCCCAGAGATGGTAAACATCGACTGAAACTCTCCTTCTCTCTCGCTTCCTAGGAATGCAGTGTGATGATGCCACGGAGCTGCTCAGTCTGGACCCATTTCTAAAGAGGCTCTGCCTCCCTGCGCCCCGGTAATGAAATGAAAACAAAGTCAGGCGCAAGAATTCTGACTTTTCACTCCATTGCATTGAGAGGTCTACATACACAATGGAAAGATCTCTTCGTGTGATGGGGTAAGAGATTTCGTTTTGATGTTGTTTTTAAAGCAAAAGCTTTTGAGAAAACACCACAATTATACAGAAGTCAACTAGACTTTTCGAGGTATTTTGTTATCATTACTATTTTTTTTTTTTTAAGAAAGAAAAGGGCTGGGCATGGTGGCTCACGCCTGTAATCCTAGCACTTTGGGAGGCCAAGGTGGGAGGATCTCTTGAGACCAGGAGTTTGAGACCAGCCTGAGCAAGATAGCAAGATCCTGCCTCTACAAAAAATTAAAATATTAGTGGGGCATGGTGATGAGGACCTGTAATCCCAGCTACTCAGGAGGATGAGGCAGGAGGATCCTTTGAGCCCAGGAGTTCAAGGCTGCAGTGAGCTATGATCACACCACCGGGCTCCAGCCTGGGCAACACAGTGAGCCCTGTCTCTAAAAAAAAAAAAAAAAAGAAAGAAAGAAAAGAAAACCAGCCTGAGCAAGAGCGAGACCCCATCTCTACTAAAAAAATAGAAAGAAATTAGCTGGACATCGGAAAAAATATATATATATATATGGAGAGAGAGAGAGAGAGAGAGAGAGAAAATTAGCCAGGCATGGTGGTGCATGCTTATAGTCCCAGCTACTCGGGAGGCTGAGGCAGTAGGATTGCTGGAGCCTAAGAGTTTGAGGTTGCTGTGAGCTAGGCTGATGCCACAGCACTCTAGCCTGGGCAACACAGTGAGACTATGTCTCAAAAAAAAAAAAAAAAAAGAAAGAAAGAAAGAAAAGAAAAGAAATAAAAGAAAGAAAGAGAAAATAAGGAAAAGGTGACTTTGTAAACCTTTCTTATCTGGAGAACAAAAAGACTGAGATCAAGAACCTCTCATAGCCACTCCATGTGAGGTAAACTTACTCCAGTGGTGTAACCTTGCCATTGACACCTCTGCACCATTTAGAGATGAATTATCAGGTAATCAATTATAAATTTAATCCCCCCAAAATGGTATCTGTGCTTTACTTTGGGGGTACATATAAAATTGATGTGCAACAAAATTTGCTCCAGGCACAGTTAAACTAAACAAGGAAAGCTAAAAATAAGGTAAAGCTAAACAAAAAAGCAGTTAATTTTTGCCAATAATAAATCTTGCTGAAACTTCCAAGAATTCTGAGTTCTAGCCTCAGAGACGGCAATTTGATGGGTGCTTCGGGGCCTCACTCTGCCATTTTGTTAGTTTCCTGCCAGCTCTATCTTGGGCCATCTTATTCCCTCCTGCTATAATCCCACCAGGATGGAAGATTTCATGTTAGTAAAATTTAAAACAATTCTACTTTAAATATAAGCAAGGAAGGATGCAAGTTATAAGGAAAAATAGAAACTAGAAGTTTACTTCTAAAACATTTCATCATCTCTTTCCCCCCAAAAAAGGTTAACCATTGAGATTTTTTGACAGTTGCCTAAGAACAGGCAAATAATATCATCCATTCCTTTCCATTGCAGTATAACGAATGTTGTCAGGGCTCATCAATTTATAGATCTTGGTATTTACTATTAAAATTGCTTCACTTTCGTCAAACTTAAAACTTTTGTGCATTAAAGGACACAATCAACATAGTGAAAAGGAAACCCATGGAATGAGAGAAAATATTTGCAAATCGTATATCTGACAAGGGGTTAACATCCAGAATATATGAACTCCTACAACTCAATAATGAAAAAATCAAATAATCCAACTTTAAAAATGTGCAAAGAACTTGTTACCTCACATCTATAAGGATGGCTACTATTAAAAAACAAACAAACAGAACATAACAAGTATTGGCAAAGATGTAGAGGAATTTGAACCCTTGTGTGTTATTGGTGGGATTGTGAAATGATGCAACTGCTATGGAAAACAGTGTAGAGGTTTCTCAAAAAACTAAAAATGAAACTACCATATGATCCAGTAATACCACATCTGGGTATATATCCAAAAGAATTGAAAGCAGGATCTCAAAGAGAGATTTGCACACCCATGTTCATAGTAGCACTATTCACAATAGCCAAGAGGTGGAAGCAATCCAAGTGTCTATCAGTGGATGAATGGGGAAAGAAATGTGGTATATAAATACAATGAAATATTATTCACCCTTAGAAGGAAGGAAATTCTGTCACATACTACAACACGGTTGAACCTTGAGGACATTATGCTAAGTGAAAAAAGCCAGTCACAAAAAGACAAATAGTGTGTGTATCCATGAGGTATCTAACGTACTCAAAATTCATAGAAACAGAACTGTAGCTGCCAAGGGCTGTGGGGAGGGGAAAAGGGAAGTTGTTTTTTAGTGGGTACAGAGTTTCAGTTTTGCCAAATGAAAAAGTTCTAGAGAGCTGTTTCACAACAATGTGACCGTACTTAACAGTATTGAATGGCATACTTAAAAAATGGTTAAGATGGTAACTTTGATGTTATGTTTCTTTAATTGCAATTTTTAAAAATGATCATCAAAAAAAATTGCTTCACCTTCTTCATAAAGCCCAAATCAACACTTCTAAGCAAATTGGAACTTAACTAGTACTCTGAAGGTCACATGTGGAAAAACACTGCATGAGCACAAAGTTGGTGCTCATGTTCATTGCCAATCGCCAGTCCTACCTTGGAGTAAATTGATTTCCCTGCTATCTCCATCGCTGAAGAGCCCCACGCTCCGTGCCTTCCGCCCATCCAGAGCTTTTTCTATGAGATAAAGCAGGCTCTCCAAGGTTATGCCGCTGTGTTCATACACCACAGCGATGACGCCCGCCTTAACGCTTTCTACCACCATCTGGAAAATGAAACCTAAGCTGTAGGAATTGAAGCCTGCTATTTTGGAATATTTATTAATAAAAGAAATATAATGGAGATATAGATGCTATGATTTCTAAAGAATTTTCTTTTCAGAAATTATGGAAAGAAAATAAGCTTCCTCCTTCATTTATTTCTTTTTAAATTATTTTATTTTCTAATCATAAGAGGAGAAAATTCAGTACACTTGTAACTCCATCACTCAGAAATAAATACTATTAATAATTTAGATTATTTTCTTCCAGCCTTTTTATCATTGTACACACCATGCACAGGGGCATATAAATAACTTCTTAAAAGTTATAAAAGTGACATCACATTATTTTTACATTTCCTCTTAATTATGAATTTTCAAATTTTTGATATTGATTGATAAATATTTCCTGTTTAAATAAATATTAAAACCATTGTTCTTTGAATTCAGTAATCAGGTAAACTTTTCATTGTGATAAAATTAATTCTTAGCAGCAGACAGGTTGGAAAGTCATTAAAGATGTTGATTTCCTCCAAAACCTCATGCCACTTTCTGAAGGTCACAGTTCAACTGAATAGAGAAGTACCACATGTTGATGTCCTATTTTATACCTAAACCCCCATCACATCATAATCCAATAAGAACTTATGCCATAACCTTTTAGAGTGGACAAACAGGGAATGAACTTAACCGGTTTATTCACCCACACTCTGTTGCCAATTACTCTCTGTGCCCAGCATGATGCATTTTTAAACATCAGGGGAACGATCTGTGGCCCCATGTGGAGATCAAAGCTCTGATCCACTGAGTTCACCAGTTGTCAATGATTAGAGCCAATTCCTAGATGCCCAGGAGAAAAGATTTCATATCCTGAAAGCAGCTATTTTGTTATAAATAGGAATTTTTAAAAAAATAAGTACATGTCCCTATGTGTATGTATTAATACATATGCATACATATACACTCAAACCTATATAGATACATTTGTTTTCCTAGATCTTCTTTGTGCTTTTATTTTTCTTATTTATATTAAAATTAAAATATTTAACTTCATTATAGAGAGAGCATATTTTAATTTAGAGGAACATTGATTAAATAGATCACAAAATTGGATTTCTGACATTCTTCTTTTGCAAGAAGATTGGTTACATAATGTTATTAAATTCTTTGGGAACTCCAGAGAAGTTGTAAAATAATTCTTAATCATGTGCTCTTCTTTTGGATTAAGTGCCACAAATTCAGTTTGGTAAGAATTTGTTGAACACCTAAGTACAAGGCAGTTTGGGCCTTGAATGCTTTTTCAAAATAATTTTGATTTATTGCTTCCAATTTTTAAAACTGTTTTGAGTCTGTAAATTTTCACTTAGTTTTCCTTTTAGGAGATGAATCATTTTCATACATGTAGTGGCCAAAAGATTGCCACATACCCTCCAATCTAGATAAAAAAAAAAAAAAATGATTCAGGAAAAGGCTGGCCTCATAACACACTCTGTACCTCATATGCAGGAATTCGGGATGATATCAATATGAAATGTGGCTGGAAAGAATATGAAGAGCTGTCATCATTTTTATAAACGCCATGCCCATTTTTCTTTGATAATAAAGGATAGGAATGTCTTCCAGAAATATTGCTTCTATAAGAAAAAAAGGGGAATAGATAAAAGTTTTCATTTTCTCTTACCTGGATGTTTGGTTAGTGAGCACCATATGCCCTCTGGGCACCTGTACTCTACAAGGCACACGGCCTCAGTGCCTTAGGCCCTCCCTGCGGTTTGGAGGGACAGCAGCAAATGGGGTTCGGGTGGGGTGGGGCCAAATCTGCCCTCTGAGCCTCTCCTCCTCTGTTTGTGGGATGCTAGAAAGGTCTCTTGGAAGTTAGCTCTTATTGGGCCTTGAAAATGAATGTAATGACATATTTAGAACTTCCAAACATTTAAAAAGGAGTAGCAGCAAGACTCTCAATCTCCTTCTAGGCTCAGGGGTTTCTTCTGAGTGATGTCCTCACTCCCTCCACAGCCACCTCCAACCCCACATTGCCAAGGACAGGAGCTGCCCTGTGCTTCTTAAAGTTCTTTATGTGCCTTAAACAAGTAAATCCACATGCCCATGCTCACAAATGTTCAGACACAGATCCACACGTAGTGTCAATGGGTGAAGTTGAAAGTGTGTGGGATTTGAGGATTTTAGGTTCTAGTGTTTGACATTTTGACACTTGGGCAAGGTATGTCACCTCTGTAGGCCTCAATTTCCTCATTTGAAATATAGGTGAGTGAGATTACATGATCTCTAGAATCCAGAGTAAAAAGGTTTTTTTAAAAAAATATTTCTAAGTAGCTGCACAAATTGTGATAGTTATTAATGTTAGATAGAATGGATGAATAGGGTAAGAATTTAATTTCTGGCAATTTCATTATATACTATGACTTTGGTCATCGAATGCAGCCAATGTTTCTCTGTTTTGGGTAATAAAAGAGAATAACATTTGTACACACAAATATATAGGGGAGATAAATTTGGATACCATTTAGATACTCTCACTCGATAAAAAACACTTGTGGAAAATGTTATTTTTGCTCAATAACTTTATACAGAAACTGTACTACATCCACAATATAGCCTCATTGCAGGGTTAAGAATATTAAAGCCAGGCTCAGAGGAGTGCACCTGTGGTCTCAGCTGCAAGCAGGAGAATTGCTTGAGCCTAGGAGTTTGAGACCAGCCTGGGCAACATAGCAAGACTCCGTCTCAAAAAAAAATTTTTTTTTTTTTTTTGAGACAGGATCTTGCTTTGTCACCCTGGGTCGAATGCAATGGCATCATCATGGCTCACTGCAACCCAAACTCCTGGGCTCAAGTGATCCTCCTGCCTCAACCTCCCAAGTAGCTGAGACTACAGGCACATGCCATGATGCCTGGCTAATTTTTCTATTTTTAGTAGAGACGGGGTCTTGCTCTTGCTCAGGCTGGTCTCGAACTCCTGAGCTCAAGCAATCCACTCACCTCAACCTCTCAGAGTGCTACGATTACAGGCGTGAGCCAGAATATTTAAAACATGTTTTGAACGTTATATAGTTCCCTCGTCAGAAAGAATGTTTAAGACCACTGTTCTTGAAAATCACATAATTATTTCTACTAATATTTCATTGGAGAGGAGCCATATAATTATGCAAGATTTCTGCTTGTTAGCTAAATTATTCTAGAATGAATTCTTGGTATCACAGGATGATCTTGAGTGTCTACTAGATGAAAGTTTGCTTACCGCTTGGGCAAGGTTTCTAACGATGCCAAAACAAGCTGTTTCTCCAAAGCTTCGTGTAATCCCACTTGTTCTCTCACAGTCCGGGAGAGACGTGGTTGGCATTTGGGTTTTAACAAACTAGAGCAGCATGTTCCACTCACCCAAGGGGGTCGAGCTTTGAATAACTCCTCTGAAAAACAAACAGCAGCAGGCTGGGCTGACTAGTTCATGTTTCTCCCAGCCAAGTCTACGTAGATAAAGGCATCCAAAATAAAGCTGTACCGAGGCAATATTCCAAATGACAATAATTATGGCCATTTTCGCACACTGTGTTTGGATTTCTTATCCTCTCGGTACCGAGGCTGCGAGTTGCCAGTCATTTCGGGTCAAGAAACAAAGCTCAGAGAACAAGCAACTCTTTTCTTGTGGAGACCAGTTAATCAATTTATAGGCTTCACATTCATTTGCGCCCTCCCTCTTGGCTTCAAGTAATTTCCTATTTGTTACGATCCCCCCAGAGGGTGAGTCATGGGGAAAAAAAGACGGGAGAACTCAAATCAGTTTTATTGCTTTCTTTTCCACACTGTGTAAATCAGAAGGCTTAGCTGAAAGCATGTTCTGTCCGTCCTCCCTTTCCTCTCTCTTTCTTTCTTTCTTTTTTTTTTTTTTGTTGAGACAGAGTCTCACTTTGTTGCCCAGGCTAGAGTGAGTGCCGTGGCGTCAGTCTAGCTCACAGCAACCTCAGACTCCTCGGCTTAAGCGATCCTCCTGCCTCAGCCTCCCGAGTAGCTGGGACTACAGGCATGCGCCACTATGCCCGGCTAATTTTTTCTATATAGATTTTTAGTTGTCCATATAATTTCTTTCTATTTTTAGTAGAGACGGGGTCTCGCTCTTGCTCAGGCTGGTCTCGAACTCCTGACCTCGAGCGACACCCGCCTCGGCCTCCCAGAGTGCTAGGATTACAGGCGTGAGCCACCGCGCCCGGCCTCCTCTTTCTTAAACGCCATTCTTCCTGCTTCTGTTCTCATTTTCATTTCTCCTCCTTTTTCACCAATCCCAATTCTTCTGTTCTGAACCTATTCATTGGCTTTTGCCTATGTTTGCACTTCTTTGTCTTCCTTGTTTTCGGTCTTATAAACCAAGGAACTAAGACAGCAATGGAGGCACTGATATTTAACCTTATATATGTCATCTGAAACCTTTTTGTTTTTCTTAACAATTAACTTGAAATACACAATAAAGAAAAAGAGAGGGCATCTTGAACATACTTTAAAGCAGTGGTCCCCAACTTTTTTGGCACCAGGGACCGGTTTCATAGAAGAAAATTTTTCCATGGACTGGGGCAAGGTGGGATGGTTTGGGGATGATTCAAGCACATTACGTTTATTGTGTACTTTATTTCTATTATTCTTACATTGTAATATATAATGAAATAATAATTTTTTTTTTTTTTTTTTTTTGAGACAGAGTCTCGCTTTGTTGCCCGGGCTAGAGTGAGTGCTGTGGTGTCAGCCTAGCTCACAACAACCTCAAACTCCTGAGGCTCAAGCGATCCTACTGCCTCAGCCTCCCAAGTAGCTGGGACTACAAGCATGCGCCACCATGCCCAGCTAATTTTTTTCTATATATATTTTAGTTGGCCAGATAATTTCTTTCTATTTTTAGTAGAGACGGGGTCTCGCTCTTGCTGGTCTCGAACTCCTGACCTCAAGCGATCCACCCGCCTCGGCCTCCCAGAGTGCTAGGATTATAGGCGTGAGCCACCGCGCCCAGCCAATAATAATTATTAATATACCATTCACCATAATGCAGAATCTAATGCTGCCTCTGATCTGAGAGGAGGAGGAGCTCAGGCAGTGATGGAGGGCTGAGTGGGGAGCGGCTGTAAATACAGAGGAAGCTTCCTTAGCTCACTGGCTACTCACCTCCCGCTGTGCAGCCCGGTTCCTAACAGGCCACAGACCAGTACCGGTCCATGGCCCGGGTTGGGGACCACAATTTTAAAGTGCCACACACACACTATTCCAGAAAGACAAGGCTATCATCTTCTATGAGAATTTGCATGTAAATCCATTTGTTTCTACAATACTTAGATATATTAATATTTTTAAATGCTACTCACTCTTACGTAGTATGATTTTTTCCCAAGTTATTCTTCTTAGGCACTTTTCTCTTTGTCTCTCTGCTAGCTCTTCTTCTTCTATTTTGGGTTCATTCAGCGTCCCATGAATAGCAGCAGCTTCCCTAGGGGTTAGCCAATCTAAATTGGACACACAAGCAATGTAATGGTGCTTCCAAGCCCCAAACTCATTATCTGTTGGAGTATAAGGCAGGAACCATCCGAACTTAATGCATTTGGGCATCCATAAGGAATCCTTCAGAAAAAAAAAAAAAAAGAGAGGAAAAGATGAATTGCAAGTTTTTTTAGGGTAGTTTTATAGCAATAATGTTTTCAGGTACACAGCTAATTTTTTATTACACTGAGATTTCTGGTGCAATTGATTTGCCATCTAAACTTAACTCAGAAGTAAGAAGCATATCTTACTCCATAGGAAAAATATTTATTGATTAATATATACATTGTATATGAATATATGTATGTTATCTTTGTGATACTTAAGCAGTATTCCCATAGCATTTGGTTACGTTAACCCTAGATTCTGAGAACTCAGCTTCTAGCAATGGTATAATGCTTTTTTTCAGAGCAACCCTTCTATTGAGAATAAGTTGGATTGAACCATATGATATTGCCAGTATGCAACCATTTGGACATATGAAAACAGCAAATTTCATGTGGTTCAATCTAATCAAATATCTAGACTAAATATAATAAAACAATTATTCGAAAGCTATTAATATATTGTAGTGCTATCAATGCAATAAGGACTTGTGCAATAAATACCGCAGAGAGAAGGGAAACCCAGAGACGTAAACCTAATATTTGGCATTGCTTTTTGCTTCAAGGCATTTGCCAGTTCCAAAGTAAAGCTTATTAGGCTGAGAAGCAGAGCAGAAAGCCATGACAAAAAGACTTAGAAGTCAAAAAAAATAAATAAATAAGGCATTGTCATAGGGACGAGAAGACACAAATTGAAATTCCGAGCCCACTAAGAGGAAAAGCCCTGGTAATCACACCAGGCTTTCAGATGAGATCCTTTTCAGGAAGGATGATCCTGAGTTAGACAAACTATGGCAAGGACTGAAGCAAGCTTTGAAACATTTCATTCCCTGATTGGATTTACATGATCTATTTCTAGCCTAACCACATGCCAGAAGCAAAAGTAAATTCTCTCTGGAGGAAGATAACATCATCCAGAGACTCAAATTATCACATCAATTTTTTATACTCAATATCTGGTACTCAATTAAAATCCATCGAAATTAACTAGAACACACAATCAACAAGCATTGTTTGTTTCTTTTTTTGGTGTTTAGTAACTATGGAGAGATTCTCAGGAGATACAAATATTGTAATTATTAGATATAACTTCAAGGAAAAAACCCACCCTATAATTAATATGTTTAAGAAATTAAATGACTAGGAGGAAAATTTTGGCAAAAGAATCAAATCAGCATTCTAGAACTGAAAAATATGATAATTGAAACTTAAAACTCAATGGGCAAATTAGAATCTAGCTAAAGAAATAATTGGTAAACTGAAAAATAGGTCAGATGAAAATCTAGACCAAAACACTAAATGTCAAAAAAATGGAAAATGTATATAAGAGAATATGAAACTAATGGACATGGTAAATTAGTCTAACATATAAGCATTGAAATCCCAGGAGAAAAAGAGAGCGAATAGGTTAGAAGCAACATATAAAGAGACAACATCTGAGAACTTTTCAAAACTGATGAAAGACACAATCTCAGAGTCAAAAATTACCACAAAACAAAACCTAGGTATAGCATAATAAAATTGCTGAAAACAAAACACAAAGACAAAAGTTCAAAAAGCAGCTAGAGACAGTAGACATATTACCTTTGAAGGAACAACAATAAAACTGACTTCTTAAGAAAAAGTTATGGAAGCCAGAAGACAATGGGATATTTTGAAAGTTCTATTAGAAATTAACTGCCAACCTAGAATGTAAACTCTCAATGAAAATATCCTTCAAATATGAAGGCAAAATAAAGATATTTTTAGACAAACAAAAACTAAGAGAATTTATTAGCAGCAGACTTGCACTAAAAGAAATATTAAAGAGAATTCAGAAGGAACATGATCCCAAGTAGAAATGAAGAGATACAGGAAGGTATGAAGAGTAACAGAAAAAGTAAATATATGGTTACATAAAAACATTGACTATATAAAATAATAGTAATAAAGTTTTGTGAGCTGTTTATGTATTATATATATGTTTGTTTTATAAATATATATAATAAAAATATTTGACAACAAAAGCACAGAAACTGAGGAGGGGTGGTAAATGGCATTAAAGGGTTCTAAGTTCCTTGTATTCTTTTGGAAATGGTAAGATAACACAAGGATATATGCTGTAAACGCTACAGTAACCATAAAAGAACTATTAAAGAAGTTATAATTGACCATTGAAAAAATATTTAATTAATCCAAAGGAAGACAAGGAGAGGGAAGAAAACATAAAACACATGGAAGAAAAAAAATAAATAGTAAGATTCACATATATCAGTATTTACAGAAATATAATACTCAGTTAAAAGTCAAAGATTGCTAAATGTTAAAAAAAAACCACCATTACCATATTTTGTTTATAAGACATACCTTAAATATAGGAACATAGAAAGCTTGAAAGTAAAAAAAAAAAAACAACACAACCCCCCTCCCAGAAAACAATATACCATCCATGCAAACACTAACCCTGGATTCTGAGGAATCTCTCTAAATGCTATAAATTCAGGGTTCATAGGAGGCTTTTAGCCTGTGGTCCCTCCATAGAGAGCAGCTCATCTCTGAGATCAGATCTCAGCACAAGGCTACCCTGAAAATACTATATAATTTATTTTTTTGTTTTTTGTTTTTTAGAGACAGAGTTTTGCTCTGTTGCCCAGGCTGGAGTTCAGTGGTTGCAATCATATCTCACAGCAACCTCATACTCCTGGACTCAAGCGATCCTCCTGCCTCAGTCTCCTGAGTAGCTGGGACTACAGGCATGCACCACCACACAAAGCTAATTTTTAAAAAGTTTTTTGTAGAGCTGGGAGTATTGCTATGTTGCCCAGGCTGGTCTTGAACTCCTGGCCTCAAGTGATTCTCCCACTTCAGCCTCCCAGAGTGCTAGGATTATAGGTATGAATCATCGTACCCAGCCAAAAATTTTGTATAATTTAAAAAACTAAATTACTGACTTGTATTTAAAGTATGTCTATCATTACATTACATTTGATTAAATCTTTTAAAAGAAAATGAAGAGACAAATAGGCCAGAGGCAGAATTAACGGCAGAGGATGTTGATTTTAAACAGCTGCTGATGTTAACCGCTGTTAAAAGATCTAGCTATAAGTTCTTCAACAGATGTTACCCAAAGAGGAATCTGCTGAAGGTGTGGTTGTACAGCAATTTTCTAAAGCTCAGTTGTCATAGATAAAATAATATAATACAAAACCCAAAGCTTAAATTATTTTTCATGAAGAAAAAGGAACTTCTTTAATAAAAATAAAATGTTTTCTAAATAATTACATTGAATATTGAAAGACTTTTTAAATTATATGAATTATTGGAATAGTGTATAGCCCCTTATTTATTTCCAGAAAAAATTATTCTATTTCATTTATCCCCATTTTTTCTCTCAAGTGTAAGTTACTTATGGTTCAGGTACCCTCAGCTATTGTCTGCAGGGAAGGTCGCTACCCCAGTAGTCTCATTCCAGATTACAGTTGTATGTGTGCCCTATTACTAGGAAATGACAAGTAGTAAACCTGTTCAGTTAAAAACTTCCAGGGCCAGCTGACTTGGGCAGCTGCACACAAATCTTTTGGACTCAGAAAGGAAAAGATATATAGAGAAAGGAAGCGTGGTAACACTGTAGAGAAATCCACTTTGGCCACTTGTATCCTTTCTGAAAACCAGTCTTGGACAAACCTAAGAAGAAAGATAAAGAAATTTAGTTCAGAACACTAATTTCTAAAATTGACTAAAATTCCAGCATAAATATTGATCATTATTCTTTCTCTAATGTCATACCTATAAAAAATAATAAAATCCTAAATAACATAAGGGTAGATTTTTTTAAAAAACACTGTATCCACTTACAATTATCCATTCTGAAGAGAAACATGAATAATAAAAACACATGACATTCATGGGAACAAAAAAATTCTAAAATAAACCTAATTGCTTAAGCCATAAACCTATTTTTGTTTCCCTTTTCCCTTACCCCAAATTCAGTAAACCAGCAAGTCCTGTAAGCTCCACCTCCGAAATATATCGCCAAATTCAACTACTTTTCTCCATTTCCACTGCTGTCACTCTGGTCCAAGGCACTTATACCTTTCTCCTACACTATTGCAACAGCCTGTGGATTTGTCTCCCCGAGAAGAGTCCAGATTCTAGTCTTCCTAGAGTTCATTCTCCATACAGCAGCCCAAGCGGTTTTTTAAAAAATGTAAATTAGATAATGTCACTCATGCAAGTAAAACACTATGACTTCCCAGTGAAATTATAATAGAAACCTATAGCTACATCACACCTAGTGGTAAAATATTAAATGCCTTCCCCCTAACATCAGGAACAAAGCAAGAATGTCCACTCTCTCTACTTCAATTTAACATGTACTAGAGGTCGTAGCCAGTTCAACAAGGTGAGAAAAAAAAAAAGGCACACATAATGGAAAGAAAGAAGTCAAACTGTCTCAATTCATGTATTATGTATGCAGAATCTTCAAAGCAGCTATTACAAACAACTGAGGAATATGCAAAACAACTATTTAAATTGTTTGATTTTCTTTTATTATCTTTTTAATGTCTACAGGATCTGGAGCAATATCCCCTTTTTCATTCTTGATATTGATCATTTATGTTCTCTCCTTTTTTTCCTTTATTACTCTTGCTAGGAGTTTAATTTTATTGCTGTTTTCAGAAAACCAGCTTTTGTTTTCATAGATTTTTCCTTATTATTTGTCCATTTTCTATTTTATTGATTTGTACTCTTTATCATTTCTTTCCTTCTACTTACTTTGATCATAATTTGCTATTTTTTTCTAGTTTCTTAAGGTGGAAATTCAGAAGATTCATTTTAAACCCCTTTTTCTTTTCTAATATAATCACTTAAAATTATAAATTTCCCTCTATACTGGGCTGCAGCTGCATCACATACATTTAGATATGTTGTATTTTCATCATCATTCAGTTTGAAATATTTTCTAATTTCCCTTGTGATTTCTTCTCTGACCATAAGTTATTTAGAAGTGAGTTGATTTCCAAATATGTGGAGATTTTCTAGATATTTTATTTTTATTAATTTTAAATTTTATTGTGTTATTGTTAAGTCAGAATTTTGAAATGTATTGAATCTCATTTTGTGGACCAAGAAATGATTTACCTTGGTAAATGTTATTTTTGCCCATAGAAAGAACATATATTTGGAAGTTGTTGGGTTCAGTTTTCTATAAATATTAATTAGATCAAGGTAGTTGGGAAGATTGTTCAGGTCTTCTATATACTTACTGATACTCTTCTTATTCTTTTGTTTTATTAATTAATCCTGTCAATTTTTGTTTCATGTAATTTGAAAGTCTGTTATTTGATACATATGCGTTTATAATTCTTATGTCTTTTTGATGAATTGACATATTCATCAATGTAAAGTTTCCCTCTATCTCTTGTAATATTTCTCATATTGAATTCAATTTTGTCTATTATTAATGTTGTCATTCTCTATTTATTTATATGTTTACTATTTGTACGGTGTATCTTTTCCCATCCTTTTACTTTTAATCCATCAGTATCTTTATAATTAATGTATGTCCCTCATAGTCAATACATAGTTAGATCTCTCTTTAGCTGATTTGACAATTGTTGCTATTTAATTTGAGGGTCTAGCCCACTTACTTACATTTAATATAACTATCGATATGGTTAAATTCAGGTCTCAATTTTGTTATTTGTTGTTTGGTTGTTCTAACTCTCCTCTTTATTCCTTCTCTCCTGCCTTGGTTTGAGTTAATCAAGAATTTTTTTGTATTCCATTTTAATTCTCTTATTGGCTTTTTAGTGATACCTATTGCATTATTCTTTTAAGTTTTTGCTAGAAAGTACAATAGGTATCTTTAACTTTTCATAGTCTGCTTAGAGGTAATAGTCAAATAAAATTAAATAACATTGTAAAAACATGGTCCTTCCCATCTTTTGTGTTTTGTAGTCATATGTACTACATCTATATATGTTATAAACCCCACAATACATTGTTTTGCTTTAAACAGTCATATGTCTTTCAAATAATTTTAAAATTTTACAATTTCCCACACATTGGCCACTTCCTGTGTTCTTCATTCTTGCTTATAAATCAAAGTTTCCAGTTGGATTTATGCTCAAAAGAATTACAATAGTGGGACTACAAGAAGGGACTGGAATGCCCAGCAAGAAATTCTTTTGATCCATGCAGAAGTCATTGCTGCCACAAGGCCTGAACGATCTGTCAATTCTGCCTCACTGGATGAAGGCCTCTTTAAGGCTGGCTCTTCCAGGTGTCTTCAGTTACTATAAGTTGTATACAGGCATCCTGTCCCTCTTCCTTGGCTGAGCTACTTTGATAGTCAGGAATTATTGGGTGGTAAAGAAGAGAATTTAAGGAGGGCTAGTACATTTCTCCCTCTTTGCTTGAAAAGTACTCATATGAAAAGGAATGGTACATTTCTCTCTTTTCTTTTTCATGCCTGGTTTGACATCAGTAGGTAGATGAACAGTTCATATTGTTCTGACTAAAGACACTTTAGTAGACATAAATTTGGACACTGACTGCCTTAGATGGTTCTATAGTTACCCTCTTTGCTTTTCAGAAATCACTCATGACTGTAAAATGATGACTCCTATGTTCCTGTGGAACTCATCAATCCAGGGAAAGGACAGTCCAGTTTATCTTGTAGGGGAGGGGATAGGCCTTGATTGATGGGAAAGTAGGTAGAAGTAGGTAGGGCTTAAAGAGGAGTGCAAAATACTCTTTTTTTTTTTAATTATAGATATGGGCAGCCTCCCATGACTCTCTTACAATGTTGGAGAATGTTAGAAATGTCACTCTATACTTGGCCCAGCTGTATGAGATTTTTTTAAATTGATACATAATATTTGTACATATTTATGTGGTACATGTGATACTTTGTTACATGTGTACACTGTGTAATAGTCAGGGTATTCAGGGTATCCATCACATTGGGTATTTATCATTTCTATGTGTTGGGAACACTTCAAGTCCTCTCTTCTAGCTACTGTGAAATATACAATACAAAGTTGTTAACTATAGTCACCCTACTCTCTATTGAATGTTAGAACTTCTTCCTTCTATCTGACTGTGTGTTTGTCCCGATTAACCAACCTCTCTTCATCCCTACCTTGACCCACCCACCCTTCTCAGCCTCTGGTAACTATCATTCTACTCTCTACCTCCGTGAGATCAACGTTCCAGCTGTATGAGATTTTATTGCCACCCCACTTGTGAACAAAAACATGACAGCCGCCATAATTCAGTGCCAGTTAAAGACAATGCAGAAAATTGTGTTAAATGAGCCTCCATTTCCAGGGGCTGGACTGAGAAGAGACAGATTCAGATGGCCCCTTTTCATAGGCTTAGCAGACAGCTATCATGGCAGCTCTGGCTTAGCTCAACGAGAAAAACCCACTAAATTCTAAGATTCCCTTTTTAACAAGATGGCATCCTTAACTAAGAAGCCCCCATTGTTACCTAGTCCTGTAAATGTTCCCTGCCCCCCTCCCTTGCTCTATAAATATATGTACCATTATGAGTGCAGAGTCGCTACTCACACTTGGCCAAGGTTCGTACATCTGTCTCCCACTTGCTAAGCTGTGGGATGATGAACGCTCAAGAGCTCACGTGCTCTGCTACTCCTCTGTTCACAAGCGTTTCCTCAGTATATGCTGCTCTATATCTGCATTGGATGGAACTGTGTGTGTCCGTAACCCCTTTACATGGCAGAGGACAATTCCTAGCACGCAGCAGGCACTCAATAAATATGTGTTGAATAAATATGTGACAGAAAGAAATTGTAAAATCCCTCTCATATCTACTAGAGAGAAGTTGGGCTTTGAAAGTTCACCTCCTAGGTTTTCACTGTGCAAAATCATAGAATTGAGAGGCTCCTACCTGCTTTGATTTATTTACATTGGAAAGGAGTAATCTGAACACACAGGACAGAGCTGGGCACCTGGGAGTATAACTGGTTCTTCTGCAGACTTTCTCTTTTTTTTTAATACAGGTATTAATTTCATAGGTAGGCAGACTTTTAAATAATCTCTCCGATTTCAGCCTCCGGTTCCCAAACGCTTACAGAATTTTGTGCAGTGAACTGGCTTGCTCCTCGTCAGTTTCCTTCTCTGTGCAGGTGGGGCTTGACGATCCTTCTGTTATTCTGTTATTTACCATTTCTCCATTCAGTTTCCACTTGCACATATGTGACTGTGTTACACATGTTTCAGTTTCATCCAAGGTAGTATGTATTTGTGTTTCTTCTTTGTTTTGAAATGATTTTCAAGAGAAAAAGACTACATAAATAGTTTAGCTCTATCAATTGAAAACTGGATCTCAAGTTTTTTGTTTGTTTAAGACAGAGTCTCGCTTTGTTGCCTGGGCTGGAGTGCAGTGGCATCATCATAGCTCACTGTAACCTCAAACTCCTGGGCTCAAATGATCCTCCTGCCTCAGCCTCCTGAGTAGCTGGGACTACAGGCCCATGCCACCACCCTCAGCTAATTTTTTTCTAATTTTTTGGTACAGACTTGGTCTTGCTATGTTGCCCAAACTCCTGGCCTTAAGCGATCCTCCTGCCTCAGCCTGCCAAAGTCCTAGGATTATAGGGATGAGCCACTACACCCAGCCCTCAAGATTTTTAATGGAGTTGAAATTCAAAGCAAAGATATATACACTGAGATTTTCTTGTGTTTCTTTCTTCTTTTCATGTTTTGAGACCAGTGTTACTGGAAGAAATTTATTTCTTTTTTCCTTTTAAGTGGCTGCCTCTGAAACAAGACCAAATTCTCTTCCCCACTGGAGTTAACACACTATATTATGATTCATATAATCCTTCTCTTGAGACAAAGCTGGTCACACTCTGAAACGCCAATCATTTTTCCTGATTGGGTAGCAGATATAGAGGAGACTAGGCTGCTGTTTATGTGTCAGTGACAGGGTTTGCTGAGCCTGGCATGGCCACAGGAAGGATGCGTTAGTATTACTGCCATGGGCAGAGGGGGAGGGGAGGAGAAGAATGGACGGGAGATTGGTTGTTTACAGGGGGTTGGAAAAAAATAAATCTATTGAAGATTTTAGGAGCCAGGTTTCTCACTTTTGGAAAACTGATGTACAAATAGGTAAAAGAGGAAGGCTAGAATGATCCATATGGAGTTGAATTGAAATTGGAGACTTTACAGTGTAAAGTCTCATGTTTATATATATATATATATATATATATATATATATATAAATGGATAATGTACAAATAGAGACAGATAGGTGTATATGTATGCATGTGTACACATATATTTCCTGTTCACTTATGGCACCTAGGAGCAATGACATCCCAGAGGCAATGAGCACACGATGAACCCAGATCTTGGTTTCTCAATTCCATTCTCTAATAAAATAAACCAGGGCTTATTGGAGAAATGGCTGATACCAGGCCAGGGTTGAGGAAAGTACAAGATGGGCCTGGAACATCTTGTGACTCCAGATAGTAAGAAAGTACTTAAAGAATGATGGATATGTCAAAAGAACACAGAAGCCTATTTAAAGGGACTCCCACTGGCAAAATACAGAATAGTTTGAGCATCCAAATACATAATTAATGTAATGTCTTATAGCCTATTGAATAAAATAGGAGTCTCTGAGTCCATACTGATATAAATACATACATGAATAAATAAATAAGCAGGAAAACTACCTTGCAGCAGAATACCAATTAATACACACAGAGGGAATTAAGACATTAGGAAATCACCACTTGGAGGCCATAACAGTAAAAATATTTCCGATAAGAACCATCAATGAATGCTTAAACTAGCAGGTGAAAGTATGAATGAGGAACAGGATATTTTCATAGATTCAAATACTTTCTAATTACCTTAAGATTAATCACTCAAACACTTTAAAATTACTTATTAATTAATAAATACAAAAATACTCAATAATTAACTATCTTAATCAAGGGATAATGTCATCACCAACAATGGGACAGGGGACATGGTATGCCCTCCCAACACTTCTGTGTTGTTTCTGCCAAGAACGTGTAACCTGAACATAATCTTGAGGAAACAACAGCCAACCACAAAGTGAGGGTCATTTAACAAAGCAGCAGGCCTGTGATCTTCAAAACTGTCAGCAAAAGACAAGAAAAAACTGAGCATTTACTCCACATTGAAGGTGGATTTAGAGACATGAAAACTAAATACAATAGATGACCCTGGATTGGACTCTGGACCAAGAAGGAAAGGGCGACCATAAAGGACATTGTTGGCGCCATCAGGAGTATTTGAATGGAGTGTATGCATTCGATGGTAGTATTATATCAGTGCTGATTTCCTGATATGGATGGATGTACTGTGATTTTTCAGCAGAGGATCCTTGTTTTTTATGAAACACACATTGACATGCTTAGGGTGATGGGCATGATGTTTGCAACTTACTCTCAAATGATTCAGAGTAATAAAGCAAACAATGGTAAATGTTAACTATTAAAATGTTAACTCCATGGAGGAATCCGGGTGAAAAATATAAAGGAATTATTGGTACTATTCTTGCAACTTTTCTGTAAGTTAGAAATTATTGCAAAATACAAAGATTAAAAAAAGAAGAAGAGGCTACCTACTTCACTTCCAAGGTTTAATGACGGCCGACTTATTTTGTGAGTTCCTATTCCCCTGGCCTTGCTTTAAGTCACTGCTCTTTCTTAATCCCTGTCCATGTAGCCTTGTCACATCCTGAGGCAAAACAGGGTGGCTGAAAATGAACCTGTTGGCATGCCAGTCTGAGGAAAGTGTGTGTGTGTATGAAAGCGTGGGTCTATAAGCAGAGGGGCAAAGAATGGGGTTGTACCTGTACCGGGAGCATGTCATATCCACAAGTATAAATGTCACTTGGGGATCTCCTTGGTATCGATGATAAAACACACGTAATAACTGTGTAATGTCTGTAATGTCTTCAGTTAGAGACCAACCTTCAAGCTGAATGAGACTGTCACACCACCAAGAACAGCTAATCTCCAATGGGTGACTATCCGAACTCCTCACAGTCTGAGGAAGGCTTCAGAGTCATTTTGCTAGCCTTTGAGATAAAATTTACTTTCATTTACTTTAGGATTATAAAACAGATTAATAAAATAAGAGGCAAAGCTGGGCACGGTGGTTCATGTCTGTAATCCTAGCACTCTGGGAGGCCGAGGCAGGAGGATCACTTGAGCTCAGGATCGCTTGAGCTCAGGAGTTCGAGACCAGCCTCAGCAAGAACGAGACCACCCCCTGATCCCTGCTCATCTCTATTAAAAATAGAAAAAATTATCCAGGTGTGGTGGCAGGCACTTGTAGTCCCAGCTACTCGGGAGGCTGAGGCTGGAGGATCGCTTGAGCTCAGGAGTTTGAAGTTGCTATGAACTACGATGACGCCACTGCACTCTAGCCTGGGCAACAGAGCGAGACCCTGTCTCAGAAAAACAAACAAACAAACAAAAAGAGGCAAAACAGAAATGTTTCCAGCCTCCTCTCCAAAGAAGGGTCTCAGTATCTTTAGATTTTCCTCTCCTCCCCCTCTCACCTCTCAGCATCTCTTGTTCCATCCCAGCAGAGCAAAGGAGAAGAACGGAATATGAGTTACTTTAAAAAGTAAACCTCAATTATACATGTTTTATATTTGTTCCTAGTCTATGCTGCTACAAGGACACATTCAAGAATAATGAATCTTAAGCAGGAAGAAAGGAAAATACTTCCCTCACATAAAAAAAAAAATCTGTACTTGAGCAGCAGAACTAGGGTAGTTTGCAGTAATGACATTGCGGCTCATTGCACCTTAGTTAATGTTGCAAAGTAAGAAATCTGTGAAGAGAAATAACAACATGTAAGGAGACAATGAACAAAATGTGCTTTGCTCATTTATTGTGACAAGGATCGTTTCATTTAAATAATTCATGATAATGCTTTGCAGCATGCCACTGAATGTACAACGTGTACTTTGCAAAAATAACAAAGCTTAGTAATATGGGACTTGAATTTAATTCTCTGCTCTTAAATTTCTGATAAGGAGTAGAAAGAAACTGCCAAAATCGTGATGAAAATGACTGGGAGAACAGCTTGGAGAGGCTGCAGAGGGTGAGTGGATTTGGCAGAGGTCCCTGTTTTCTAGTTGCCTAGGTAGCACCTCTAAGTCCTGTCTGCTGGCTTCTTTACAAACACTTTATGGCATAGTAAGGGTCTGCAGTGCTATTCATGCCCCAGTTTTAGTCCCTAATGCATGTTTTAATGGGGCTTCAAGGACAAGACACAAGGGCAAGTGGAACGTACATCTGGAACCATAGGGGTTTGTGCAACTCCTGAGTTTCGTGGAAAAAAAAAAAAAGACAAGTTGGCAAGTGACAAATACCCATGGCCATATAAATGTGCCTTTGGATCCAACAATTTATCTTCTAGGGGTTTATCCTAAAACAATGATTAAAGATATGTCTAAGCCTAGGATTTAGCTAAAGGATATTCTTTTTCTTGTTGCTGTTGTTGTTATTATCCTTCATCTCAAAGGATGATCTTCTACGTGTTAGCAAAAGTCAGGGGAAACAAGCTAAATGTTCGAGATAAGTTATGGTATATCTATAAAATTTTCCTAGAAATTAGTAGACTGAGTTGAAAATACCTAGCACTAATGCACTAATTTCAAATACCTAGAAGTGCTGGGGAATATAACAGCAAGATTATGAAGCATAATCTCTTCAAAAAGAAAAGAAATGAAAAAGGAAATGAGCAAGTTACAGAAGTTAAAACACACACACACACACACACACACACACACACGAGGGCAGGAAGTGGAAGCGAACCTTCACAGGAGTTGGGCCCCGTCTTAATGACTAGGGCTGTGCTTTCCTACTGAGAAGAACCCAGACCCTGGGGGAAGAGGCAAAGAAGCGTGGCTTCTCCTAAAAGGGAGACCTGGGGAAAACCAGAACAGGCCTGCACCCCAGGTGGGCACAAGGTCCATATTAAATCTCCTAGCACATTTGAGACCCCGGGCTACCATATAAGCATAAAAGCAGGTGAGAGATTGAGAAACCCTGGGGGTGCCCAGAGAGGCAGACACAAACCTGAAACCACTCTGTGTGCTCCCACAACCCAGGGCGGATACACTTCCCATGGAAAATAACCTCCAAACCAAACACCATTAGGGAAGGTCAGCAAATGAAACAAGAGATTTGTCACCTTGAGAACTGGAGGTAATGAAACAATAACAAAAGATTTTAACATAAGCATGCTTAAAATAGTCAAAGAGCAATCAAGGTAACAACAGGAGTGAATTTTTAAAATGTTGATTTGGAAAAAAAAAAAGAAGAAGAAAAAAACCCAGACATTCTAGAAGTAAAAAAAAAATAGTTTTCAAAATTAAGAGAAAACTCCTCATCCAAGGAGGAGATAGATAATAGACTTGTGTGAGAGTCAGTAATAGCTTCTGGGCAATGTGGTGCTGGGGGTGGAGAAAGATACCATAACTGCACCTGGTACAGTAGGTCCCAGTCCTGTGGCAGGTGAAAAGCTGCTTAGGCCACCATACAGGCATATAAGGGGGTGATAGTGCAGTTTTAGGGTGGCATGTCTGGGGTACAGCCAGAATCCCCCCATTTTCCCAACAGGCTGATGATTCCTGATGCCCAAACACATCCCTGTGGGAGACTGACTGTCACCCACTGAGCACTCCTGCTTGATGCCACCTCAGAGCCCCTGCTGAAGCCTGTGTCCCTCACCCTTGATGTGCACTGCAGTGTGATCTAAGCACCGTTTTTGAGTTTTCTCAGGCTCCTTGACCATTTAATGCCTGTCTCCACTGCTGTCTCGCTCACTGCTCTGTCCCCAGCGGCTGGCAGAGTGCTTGCAGCTTGGCTGGGACTAAATAAATGTCTGTAAATTAAAATAATGAAAAAAGAATAAAAGTTGAAAAAATAGAAAAAGAAAAGCACTGCTTGGATGAGTTTCCTGTTGCTACTGTAACAAATTGCCACAAATTTAGTAGCCGAAAGCAACACAGATTTATTTTCTTAGTGCTCTGGAGGTCAGAAGTCTTAAGTCAGTTTCATGCGGCTACAGGGAAGGTGTTGGCACGACTCGTTCCTTGCCTTTTCCTGCTCCTAGTGGCTGCCTGCCCCACCTGGCTCACGGCCCCTCCCTCCACCTTCACAGCCAGTAGCAGGGCAGTTTCCGGTCTCTCCATCTGTCCCCATCAGCTCGTCACCTCCTCTTCTGACTCCGACTCTTCCTGCATCTCTCTCATAAGGCCCATTATAACTACACTGGGCCAACCCAGAGATCCAGGATAATGGCCCCATCTCTTTGCAGATGTGGTGAAGCTAAAGACCTTTGCCAGAGAAGGTAACATTCACAGGTCCCAGGGACGAAGGCAGAGATTTATTTTGGGGTCATCAGTCAGCCTACCAAACTACTGCAACTTCTGAGACATGGGAAATACCCTCAAAATGTTTACTGTGGGGCTACTTAAGGGGACATGCTTCAAGACCCCTGAGAATGCTACAAACTATGGACAGTAATGAACCCTATTGGTACTACGCGTGCATTTCTTTTTCTTTCTTCACCATTTCACAAATAGAAGACTCATTCTTACTGTAGATGTTAGCAACCTCAGCATACAACTTTGTTCTTTCCTTATTAAGTTGAAAACTTTCCCCTTTGCACTTAAAGGAAGCCCTTGATGGCTTCTCTTTGGCATATCCGAATGGCCAGCATCACTACTCTTGTGGTTCGGGGCCATTATGAAGTCAAATAAGCATGACTTGGACACAAGCACTGTGATACCAACAGTGGATCTGATCACCCAGATGGCTACTGAGAGACTGACAGGCGGGTGGCGTCTACAGCGTGGATCTGTTGGACAAAGGAATGGTTCGCTCGGGACGGAGCAGGACAGCTCAAGATTCCATCATGCCACTCAGAGTGGTCCACCCTTTAAAAGTTATGAATTGTTTACTTATGGAAGTTTCCATTTGATATTTTTGGACCACGATTGACCACAGGTAACTGAAACCGTGGAATCTCGGATAAGGCCAGGACTGTTGTATCCATTGAGAGGCATGGTTACCTCCCTTGTTCTATTAATATTTTAGTTTTATTTTACTAGAATATAAACTGCAGCAAGCAGGACTTTTTACAGTCTGTTCACTGTTGAATCCCGTGCACCCAGAACTGTGTTCGATCTATAGTAGGTACTCAGTTAGTATTTGTTGAGTGCTAAAGGAAGAAGCTTTAGCTTTTGTCATGCCTCATTTACTTACCCTTTTTTAGGTAAAATAACCTCAATTTCTATTTGGTGGTCCCCATAATTCTTCAGAAGCTGACTCTATAGCTCTAAAAAGCACATGATCAAAGTATAGATCAATCTCCTGGCCACAGCAATTGGGCACAAGTGGGTGTGGACCTAAACTAGTACACAATCAGAGTGAAGCCCAAAGAAACTTATTTTTCTTCTGAACACAACTAAGGAAATGTAAGACTGGAGCTGGGAGTCCAGACACAGAGCAGAGGGACAGAAAGTGACAAGTCATTGCTGTTATTACTGAACCACTGGCGTAAGCTGCAACTGCAGCCAGATCCACCTCTAGGTTTTTCAATTATGTGACAGCAAAACATTTCCTTTATTATTCACGTCAAGTTTAGGGCTCCCTACAATGACATACATTCTAAAACCACTAAGAAGCATCACAAGTGTAAGATGAAAAAGGCACCCACAGAACCTGAACAAACCATTTTGTTTCATTGCACTGAGGATATAGAAGGGATGAGACAGCTCACGTCCTCTGGGTTCCGGCCTCTGAGGAGGGTGCAATCAAGAGGCGGAAGAAGCCTTGGGGCCTTCAGGTCACTCACACCTGTGTCTTACCCTCGGCTGTTACCAAATCACCTGGGAACTTGGTCAAAACAGCTTCTTCCACCCAGTTCCACTGTGTTGAGCCAAAATCTCTATGGGTGGAGCTCCTCATCTGTTTCACAAATTCTAAATGATTCTGATGGGCCATCTCTCCTCAACTTCTGTGAACTTGACTTCCCATTGGTAGGAGGAAGAGGCAGCACAACAGATCCTGGTGCTAATGCTGAAGTCGAGTACAAAGCACTGAATAGATGTATGGTGGTCTTCGGAGTATGGATAACTCCTTTTTGAATCACTTTATAGAAGTCCCAAATTAATTAAAAACGTAGACTATGCATGAGAATCTGAAGGGCTCTCTCCTATGTGTAAAGGGCATCTGTTTGACTGCTAAATGCTTTTTGTTTTTCCTTCCTGATTCTCAGAGAAAGTTTGAAGAGCTGAAATGACCAGAGAAATGACTACTAGATAAATGAACCATGACAGACCATTTTTAAACCGATTTATCTCCCTTTCACTGTTCTTAAACAATAAGGGTGGATTCAGGGTTAGGGAATTCAAGGACCCAATGATGTTTTCAAGAGCCAAGGAGTCTTCATATTTTCACTTTGCCATCCTCAAAGTTTGCTCTGGTTCTCAGGCTTGTCTCCCGAGACGGTTCCCAAATAACTAGCTGCTCTGAGCATGATCCTCACACAACAGCAACTACAAGCTGGCGGAGTGGAAGAGGGCATGTTCCTTCCTCAAGTCCCCTTTTAAGTTCCTTTAAAGAGAAGAAAAGTCTCCAGAAGCTCTCTAGCAGCCACCCCCTATGTTTCCAGGGGCAGAATTAATATCTACACACCCTTTCCTAAACCAGACACCATGATTAATTCAGTCCAACTCTGACTCAGCCTTGGTGGGGTGGGGTTACCAGCCACCCTGGAAGCCTATCTACCTGGGGAGAAAAAACAGAGCTTCTGTCAGGAAGAAGGAGAAAAATGTGGAATGGCTTGGTTGGGCAGGTAATCCACCATGTCTAACCTACGAAGCAGGAATTGAAGACAGATCAGAGGAAAGAGCTATCCAGCTACCTTGAATTAATGAAATAATGAAAAGTCTTGAATGAAGCAAAGTATTAATATTAGTAATCTCCCATAATCTAAAACTTATCTTGAAAAACTTCTTAGAGAACTAGGTAGCAATACCTATTTAACACAGATTTTGGTAGCTGGGAGTTGGTATAGGTGTAACAAAATGTGGGGTGGCTTTGGCACTGAGTGGTAGGTGGCAGGTAGAAGGACATTTGGGAAGAGTGTCCGGTGACGCCTGCAGAGCCTTGTGAGAACTGTCAGAGAAGCCAATGGCCTTTGGGGAGGCAGTGAGTGAGGGCTCCAAGGAAGAGCGGGGCTCCCAGGCCTCAGCATGGGCTCTTTCTCCCCCACACTCAGAGCCACGGCTGCCACGTGCTGCATGTTCAGGGAAGGAGGTCTCATGTACCTTGTTCCTTACAGATCTAGAGGAGGCTCAGTGAAGCAGGCAACAGAAGACTCAGGAGAGCTGAAATGTGGTTGGGGTCATGATTGTCCCTGAACGGTGGAGAATACAGACACGAGCCCAGAGTGATTCTGTCAGAGAGAAAGCTGGACGCTTCTGTGACCTTAGTGTGTTTGGAAGGTTCAGGTTGGAAATCAGTCAGTGGGGGGTGGGTGACAGGAAGAGTGCATGGGACAGGACGCTGGAGGTGGGTTTATGTCACTTAAATGGTAGCAGCTGGTCCAACCCTGAGCAAGGACAGGGCTGGAAAGCAGAGCTGGGGACTTAGATCGTGCACAGGACAAAGGTTCCCAAACTGTCATGGTTTATGGCATGCTTAAAAAAAAAGCAATGAAAGGTCTAGGCGAGTCCCTAATCCGAGGAGACGAGGAGATGCCATCCTCAGCACCTGCAGCCTCCATCATAATTCAATAATGCAGTTCCTTTCACGTGCACTGAGCGCCTGCTGCGTGTAAATTCCGCTCCTAGAGAGTCAAAGGCCAACAACATGTGCCCTTTCCTACAGAGACACTGACCCCGTCTGGGAGGCAGACAGATCATTGTACAGGGCGGCCTTCTTCCTGCAGCCAGAGCTCTCGGAGCATAAAGAGAGGTACTCAAATATTTCTGATTATCTTCTTGTTATTTTTGTAATTGGGAGTGTTTTGGATATCTCAATTCATTCAAAAAGCATTTATGGAGTGGCTACTGTGTTAGTGATGTCACCATGCAGCTTTCGTTCTAGTGGAGTAGGTGGAAAGTGAATAAACAAGCAAGTACTGTATGTAACAAAATGTCAGGTGGTGTTAAGTGCTGTGCAGAGAAGTTAAACATGATAAAGGGAGAACACCCCACTTACTCACAAAGTGGGAGTGAGAACTTCAAGTGCACGGACTTGGCTTAATGTAAGCCAATGCCCTTCTGTCCATCCCTCTGGCCCCATCCCCCACACAATAAAACAGCTTTGGGTTTTGGGTTTCTCCTTTCCTTTTAAACTCAAGAATTGTCTTTTTTAACTTCATCCACCCCTAAAAACCATCCCAATAACAAAATGCTAATAACATAGTTGTCCATAACTAGCCAACCTGTGAGGAAGGACAGGAATATGTCCAGGGTACTGGGCTGCAGGGAAGGAGAGGGAGCAATGACCCAAATATCCAGACTTGCCTTGGATATTTAAACGGCAGTGATTTTAGAACAAGTGTACAGTTTGTCTTTGAATACTCTCCTCTCCTCTCTGACGAAGAGTCTCTGCTTGACTGAGTCTCCTTGGCCCAGCTGGGCACTTCCTTGTGAAATCCAGTTTTAGCAAAGAACCCTGCTAAGTTAGTTTAGCAAGACCTCCCCACCCTTGGTGTGTGATCAGGTTCCTCCTCCTCCCTCCCCGAGGCAATGTCTGGTCACCCAGGCCTGTCTTCAGCAAGAGTCCTGTGAGGTCAGTGTAGCCAGCCTCCCCCCTTCCCCCTGGTGTGGCCTCTTAGTAATTTCTGTCCACTGACCCCCACCCCACTCCTTGGCTGGAAATGCCCACTTGCTCGTGCTGTCTCTGGAGTGGAGCCCAATCTCTCTCCCCACTGCAAGGCCCCATTGTGGTGGTCCCTGTATCTATCACCACAGTCCTGAATAATGGTCGCCCTACTGCACTTCAACAAGTGCCACTGAGTGACTTTTTTGCTTTACCATTTCCACCACCTCCACACAAAAACATTCAGTAACTCACAGTGACACAGCTGTTCTATTTTCAAAATTAACCTGGAAGTGTGTTGTCTCTGAAGAACTACATAGCTGATTTCCTCACAGATCACAACTGAGACAGACGTCCTCAACTGAGCCCTTGCAGAGGCTGCTTGGAAAGAACTGGGAGGGGGGTGTCCTAAAGTGGGAGTGGGAGCTGTTCTCTCTGAAATGCACCTTGGTTGGTACATTCTTCTGCCCTCCCACCCCATGTCCAGTCTGTTCTGGTGGAGACAAGTTGACAAGAGCTAACCTTTCATGAGCTGGTCGTGATCTCCCTCTCCCCCCAACACACGCACACACACACACACACACACACATGCATGCACACGCACACACCCCAGGGTGAATCCAGCCCCCTCTTGGCAATGCAGGTGCACAAACGTTGCCCAACCCACCCAGGAAGGCTACAAGTTTGAGCAGCTCCAGCCCTGGAATGAAAGGCCTTTGTGTAAGGCATTGCCCCTGGCCACGGCGCAGAGGCAAGTTGAAACCGGTCTCACCAGTATGGCCAGGAGACTGATTCAAACTCCTCATAGGTTTCTCCAAGTGTGACAGACACAAACAGCCCAGTTTCCTTTAAGAAGTCACAGGAAAGGTCAAACTAGTCAAGTGGCAGGGGAAAGACACCACTGGAACCATTAGTCATGTGGACACAGAAGCTTAATGTACTGGGAGAAAGCCATGATTGAGGCACGAAAGATGAACACAGAAGGCTTCCAGGAGAGGTGACATTTAAGTTGGGGTGAAAAGGAGAATTTGCCAGAAAGATGATTTAAGAAGCTGAACCTTAAAAAAAAAGTCTTAAATATCATAAAATTCCATTTAAGAAATCCCCTTAAAACTTAGTAATAGAGAATATTAGGACAGAAGACTCTTAGATATTTGAATATATCTCATAGAGGTTAAGAAGAAACTTTTAAAGAAAATTGTGATGACATATTTTCCACCAATATTGCAATACCCTGTTTGTAACTGTAACTGCCTGAATTAAAACAAAAGTATTCGGAAATTATAAAGCATAACATCTAAAACAATGGCCTCTCTGCCTTGAAAAAAGGTATTGCACAAATATAGCTCAGCTTACCTATAAAGATTTCAAGCATTCAAACAATGTTAATTTCTGTCATTTATTACCAAGCTTGTTCATAGTTATGGGGAAAGAGAGATTACAGGAATAAACATGATTCAAAAGAAACTCTTAATAATTAAAAGGTGATTGCATTGTTACCATTGGCAATCCACTCCTAAATATATACCTACGAGAAATAAAAACATCCATATACAAAAGTATGAACACAGATGTTCATAGCAGCATGGGGAAACAGCTCACGTGTCCATCGACTGATAAATGGATAAATACAATATGGCATATCCACACAATGGAATATTATTTGGCAACAAAAAGGAAAGAAATATTTACACATGCCACAAAATGGACGAACATTGAGAAGATTATAGTACGTGAAAGAAGCCAATCACAAAAGATCATATACTGTATGATTCTATTTATATGAAGAGTCCAGAATAGGCAAATTTATAGAGACAGAAAGTCGAGTGCTATTTCCCCAGATCGGGGGGGGGGGGGTGTAAATGGGGAGTTACTGCTAATGGGTAGGGGGGTTCTTTTGGGAGTGATTGAATATGTTCTAAATTTAGATTGTGGTGATGATTACACCTCTGTGAATGTACTAAAACCACTGAATTGTACCCTAGTGAAAAAAGCAAAGTAATTTCACTGAACAGATTTCACTGAACAGGTTAGTGTCATATTTTTGTTCCACAGAAAGAATTCAGCACTAGACAAAGGATGCAATTTCCAGTGACAAAAATGTCAGGCCTAAGGTTAAGCTGCCACCACAAGATCTCTAATGACCTCCAGTGGTCACAACAAAAATTGCCTGGTTTATAGTACATGAGCCCAGCATGTGATGCACAAAGCGGTTATAAATATGGGGTTTGGTCTAGTATTTCCTAGCTTGAAAGCTGCAAAGTTGGAGTTAAAGGAAATATAGCCAATGACTATCCTAAACTGTCCCTTCCGCCTGATTCTTAAACACTGACTGAAGGGTTTATTTTTCTGTGGCCTGTCTTTGCAGCCTCTTTCAACAGAATCAGCAAGGTGCCTGTCTCCTGCCAATGATTCCCTCAGGGAGAGTACGTCAATGATCTGCTTTGCAGTCATGGATGCAGAAGTAGCTGGCAAGGAGAAGGAGAGCAGAAATGGCCCATCAGAGGCCATTATAACCTACTTAGGTTTTATAACCTAATTTGTAGGATTGGGGCTCAAAATATGGCACCTTGGAAGTCACTCTCTGACCTTTTCCTGCCTCTCTCCCATGGAGCATGATCATAAAAAATGTAAGAAAGTGTAAGAAAAAAGTGTAAGAAAGAGTGGGAGGCCGGTATTGTAAGCAAAAACAAGCCAATTTGGTCATGCACAATTCTCAGATCCTTTTTGGTAGCTTCCTAAGAAATTGAAAGGTTAGCTAGCTACCTCACCACCAGGTTCTAACAAACACCTAGAGTTTTCCTAAACTAACATTAGTACATAAGCCCAAACCACTTCATACAGTCTCCTCTGTAAGCTCGGTGAAGTCCCAGCTCTCTCTGCTGGGGGTGAGAGGTTCATTCAGTTGAGAAAAGACAGTGTAATAGCATTTTGTTATTACCCTCGTTGCTGACCTCAGGATACTAGAAATCCCCCGGACTGACACAAGTCCACCTATTTGGGGAGGAAATCTTTCTTTCAGGCACCTGCCACCAGCCTCGCTGGAGTCTTTCACTCAGGTCCGGGCACAGCTGGAGGGCTCCCTGGAATATTTTGGTCAGTCCACACTTTATGAACACCTTTAATTTCACCAGTAGGTTTCTAACACTCATCTAGCTTGTCAACAAGCCACTGATTGCTCTGATAATAACTAATGACTGATATTTGCCATGCTAATTAGCAAAGTATCTGATAAACTGAGGTTTTGTGACCTTTCCAATCTAGAGCTAGCTAATGATCCCTAGAGTTCTCAATCCGTTAATTCCTGATCAGAACACTAACTGCCCCTGGGTGTAATTTCAACTAACCAATGTCACACTGTCTATGCAGAGTGTTTTAGAGTAAATTACAGACATAAAGTGAGGGAGGGGGAAGAAAAAGAACAAGAACCCCTTGGCAATCCCAGACCACTGCTGTACAAATCTTGCCCACATTCCTAAATGTTGCTACCATTGTCACTTGTCATATATTGTTCAGATCTATCCATTTATTTAACGATTATTTACAGAGTGCCTACCTATGTCCCAGATATCCATTTGGAATACATTATCTGTCTTATAGTTCCCAGGAGAATTTAATATCCTAAGAGGATGTTAAAAATTCATTGGCTGAAGCTATTGGCAAGTTTTTGCCAAAAAGAAACAGTCCCACAATAATATGAAGGTGGTAAAGTCTCCCACGGCGACTCCACTTCAGCCTCCAGGAGGAAGCAGAGTCTGTTTGTAAATCTTAAAATAGCAATTGTTTTTTCTACCCTAGGAAAAAATATAATCCCTTAACGGTTATATAAAATTTTACTGTATTTTGTTTTGTTTAAGAACCAATGATAATGACATCATTAGGCTACACTTACCTTAGCTGTGATTTACTGCATCGTAAAAAAATCGTGAATAAGAATTCTTGACGTTGCTTGTTAGTCCAGAGATCAAACCAATGACTTATAAGAGCAACTCTTTCCTGAAAAAGCTGTAAGGGGGGAAATGACATGTCACTGTACAGTTCAGCACGTTCTTCGTTGCTAAACCATCTTTAGGCAATCTACCAGCAACCTCAGAACTAATATTTGCGTATCGTCTTACACTCACAAAGCACTTTCACGTATGTAGTTGGGGTCTGTCCTTTCAGTTTAAGCTGTTTTTACCCAGGGATACCAACGAGCCCAGACTCGTTGGGTGGGCTGGTGGAAAACACTGGCGGGGATGTAATTACGGAGGGCCTCCGAAAAACACAGAGGTTTTTGCTGGCTCTTGTTTCTACCTAGGCTAAGGAGGCTTAGGGAAACAGAGTCCATACATTTCATCTTGAAAACACATGCCGGCTACACTTATTTAATTGTGAAAACAGGACCTTTTGAAGTAGGTATGATTTCACCAACCCACTAACCATGGACCTTCATGGCCCCCTCCACGCTGGAAGCTAGTAAGTATTGCTAAATAGCCATTGTTAGTAGTGTCTCCAGGGAAGACATACACCAAGAACCAGAGTCCCCAAACCTGGATTTCAGTCCAACTTTGCTCAGATGGACATAGACAAACTCACTGTCTTATAAGTCAGGCTTTAGCCCCTCACCCTGTCTAGTCTCCTTCCACTGCGACGAGACTGAACCCAGGAGAGCTCCGAGAACCCAGTTTGCCTTCTCCATTGCCAGAGCTGCCCTAAGCCATTGAATGATGACTTCCTGCATGACCTTAAAATAGGAGTGGGCATCTCCAGGCCACGTGGAACCATGCGCTTGGCACAGGAGGGGAGAGAAGATTACAGAAGCACACGGAGAGACAGGCATGAACACTCCCACAGCACCACCACTAGCATTAAAAGCACCTTCCTTTCATCTTTTTCCCCCCTGCAGTAACCCATGTGTGTCTCTAAGGTCTCTGTTTTGTGTCTGGAGGTACAGAGGGAAAAGGGAGGCAGATCTGATCCGCCCATAAGGTAGGAGCTGGGGACTGGGGTGAGGAGAGACTGTCTCTGGGATAGACAAAGCTAGGTTTATTTTTGTTTAAACTGACTCAAAAACTAAATTATTTAGAGGGGTTTTCTTTAAAAATATGGCAACATGAGACCCAATATATCACACTAAAATTAACCTTACGAATAAAACTAGTTTTATTCTAGACTATGTAACTCACCTGTCTATTTAATGACTTGTTGCTAAAAGGCGTCCAGGCACTGAATCTTGTGTGGTAGCTCTCCACTTCCAGGGTTTTCCGGGAAGAATCCCCAGCTGACATCTCAGCAAATTATTTTCTTCTACTTGTAGGAACTACGGTTTTATTTCAATAGATGTATAATTAAGATCACCTAGAAACATCCAATATGCTGAAGTTGTCCTTACAGGAATTATGCAATTACAGTAATTCATATTTATAATACATAGATATATATAGAATTACAATAATTCACATATGTATGTGTATGTTTATATATATAGTATAAGCCATACAAATATACCCATGAACTCCAAATCATTGCAATTATTCTGTCCTTTACCTACTTGCATTCAAATCTGAATCTAAACAAGTTGTTTTTCACTTCGCTGAGAAAATGGGAGGTAAATAAAAATGTTTTGGGAAATACTTTTTTTTTTTTTTTTTTTTTTGAGACAGAGTCTCACTCTGTTGCCCGGGCTAGAGTGAGTGCCGTGGCGTCAGCCTAGCTCACAGCAACCTCAAACTCCTGGGCTCAAGCCATCCTCCTGTCTCAGCCTCCCGAGTAGCTGGGACTACAGGCATGCACCACCATGCCCGGCTAATTTTTTCTATATATATTTTTAGCTGTCCATATAATTTCTTTCTATTTTTAGTAGAGATGGGGTCTCGCTCTTGCTCAGGCTGGTCTCGAACTCCTGAGCTCAAACGATCCGCCCACCTCGGCCTCCCAGAGAGCTAGGATTACAGGCGTGAGCCACCGCGCCCGGCCGGGAAATACTTTTAATGACTCAGAAATTGGCATGATTCTTTATCAGCCAGGAAGATTGGTTTTTTTCTTTCCCTGGAAAGTAAGAATTTGAAGTGCTGGAAGAAAACACTTTATCTGCCCATCTTTTGAGGACAGAAGTCAAGAAGTATATAAAGAAAAAAATCAGGCTAATGTATTAGTTATCTATTGCTGCATAACAAATTACTCCAAAATTTAACAGCTCAAAACAACACTATCTCCAATTTTCTGTCGATCAAGAATCCAAGTACTGTACTAGTCTACTAGGGCTGCCATAACAAATTACCACAGACTGGGTGGCTTAAACAACAGAAATTTATTTTCTCACAATTCTGGAGGCTGGAAGTCCAAGATCAAGGTGTCATCAGCGTTGGTTTCTGGTGAGGCCTCTCTTCCTGGCTTGTAGACAGCTGCTTCTTGCTGTGTCCTCACACCGCCTTTCTTCTGTGTGCATGCAGAAAGAGAGATCTCTGGTGTCTCTTCTTCTTATAAGGACACCAGTCCAATCGGATTAAGGCCCCATGACTTCATCTAACCTTATTATGTCCTTCTCAGCCCTATCTGCCAATACAGTCACATGGGGGGTTAGGGCTTCTACGTGTGAATTTGGGGGGAAATACATTTCAGTCCATAACAGGTGTCTCTCGGTGTCAAGGTCTCTTATAAGGCTACGGTCAAGGTGTTGGCCAGGATTCTAGTCTCATTTGGAGGCTCTGAAGCCCATTCATGCTGCCAGAAGAACTCAGCTCCCACTTGCCATTGGCCGGAGGCCTCCCTTGCCTTCCTGACCACACAGGGCTTTTCCGTAGGGCAGCTCACATGGCAGCTGGCTTCTGTCACAGGGAGCACATGAGAAAGCTAAAGAGGGCACATGAGGGAAGCCACAGTCTCTTTATAACGTAAACTCACAGGCGACATCCGGTCACTGTTGCTGTATTCTGTTGGTTAAAAGCTAGTCACTAGGTCCACCCCACACTGAAGGGGAGAGATTATACAAAAGCACAAACAGTAATACAACCTATCACAGCACCCTTTGGGTCAGTTCCCTTCCTTTTGCACACGCAGAACACACTGACCCCCCCCCCCCCCGCCCCTTTTAAGGGAGACAACCCAAAAGTTCCATTTCATCAATACTTTTAGGTCAGAGTCCAGGAGACATGAATGATTCACAACACTGTCTACAGAGTCACATATAGCTTCTCTTGATCCAGAGACCTTTGAACTAAAAAGATAAGTTATCTGGTCCTTGCCCCTACATACAATATATGTAATGTATAACAGGGAAAGGAGAACTGCAGTAGATATTACCATTTTTAAAGGAGAAGGATGACATATAAAAGGGTCCATAGCAATTCTGAAATCCTGCTATAGAAGGCTGGAGTCCAATTATCATTTTTAGTCTCAAACAATCACATTCTCTTTTAGACTCTGCCAGTGATTCCCTTGACAATGCCAATTTCTCATGATATATCTCAAGTTATTTATTTGATCCTAAGCAGTGTCAGATGGCCCAATTGTTTAGAGATATTTCTTTTCTCTATATAAAGTTACCTATCAGGCTTCCTTAGGAAGAGCCAAACACTAAGTCTCTTTTCCCTGAGACTTTTTCCAACTGGAAGTATTTGCTGGGGACCACCTTGTTCCATTCAGAGATCCTAACTATGGTATGACAACCATACTTTTGAGTTGGTCCTTGCCACTAGGTAGAGTTTCAAGCAGCATTTGTTGCTCAAAGGCCTTCTCAGTTTTTTCGTTACTAGTTGAAGACATGAATAAAATTGCTCCTTCCAGCCTTGCAAATTCCTGAGTTTGGGGCTTTCTCTGAATTCATTTTCATTCCTGTTTGCAAACCAGTCAGATATTTTCTGAGCTCCTTTATTTCTTGTAACACCTTGGCAAATGCATCCTGTAGTAATAAATTCATTCTAATAACATTCATTTTCTACCTCTTCACATAAAGTACAAACTCATTAGGTATATAATATGTCCTTTAATCTATTCCAGACTACCGGTTTATAACTTTTTCCACTGCATAATATGGATTGCTATCTTCTCATATCTCCAGTAACAATTTCATACTGTCAGACTGGATGGTAATGTCACGTAATTTGGAATGTCTTGCTGTTGTTATGGCAGCTTCCTACTCCTGGAACCAATTTCTGTACCTACCAAACATTTAAGGAAGCAATAACACTAAACTTACACAAAATCTTCCAGAGAATAGAAAAATTGGGAATTATTTCCAACTCCTTTTATGAGGTTACTATAACCTGGATCCCCAAACCCACAAAGTACTTTACAAGAAAGAAATATTTCATGTTTATTACTGTAACTATAGATGCAAAAATCCTACTAAAATATTAGAACACCAAACCCAGATATACAAAAAAGATAATATCACCACCAAGTTGGATTCAGTCTTGCAATGTAAATTTGGTTTGACATTACAAAACTCAATGTTCTTATCATCATTAACAAAACAAAAGAGAAAAATAATATGATATCAGTAGAAACAAAAAAGTGCATTTGATTAGGTTTAGCACCCATTCATGACAAAAATGTAGCAAAGTAGAACTAAAAGAGAAATTTCTCCCATCCACGTACTAACCAGGACTGACCGTGCTTAGCTTCCCAGATCAGATGAGACTGGGCGTGTTCAGGGTGGTATGGCCATAGACTAGAAGAGAAATTTCTAATCCAAATAAGGGCATATACAATAAACCTATAGCAAACATGAAACTTATGGGGAAATGTTAAAACTTTCTCTCTGATCACTACTATCACCTTTATTTAACACTGTTCTGGAGGTTCTTTTCAATGTGATAAACCAAAAAAATAAAATAAAATGTATGATCATTTTTTAAAAATAAAATTATCATTATTTGTTAATAACATAATTATTCATAGAAAATATTAAAGCATCTACAGCTAAATTGTCATGTTTAATAAATAAAGCTCAGCAATGTTGTTGTACACAAGATTGATATATAAAAATCAATTGTATTTCCACATAACAAATATTTATTAAGCAACAATATATCATTTATAATAGCATTTAAAAATCCAATTTAAACCAAGGAGGGACAAGTGTTCCACATAAAAAACTAAAAATTTTATCAAAAGAAATTTTATAAGATCTAAAAAAAAAAGAAGAATATACATCTGTGTAGATGTTGATGCTTCCAAATTAATCTATTACTCAACACACGTTCATCAAAACCCAGCAAGTGTGGTGTGGTGTTTGGTGTATGTGCGTCTGTGTGTGTTTGACAAACTGATTATAAAATGTGCATAGAAATGCAAAGGGTCAGCAGTTGCAGCCGTGTTTTCCCAGTGCCTGTCTCCCTGCCAGCACTGCGTGGTGGCCTCCCAAAAGCTCCACCCAGCTGCCACCAGCATCATGGTAGCCCGTAAAGGGGCCGAGCCCAGCAGAAGAGCCACCTGGGCCCCGTGGGCAAAAGAATACAGCAGGAGCTGATGACCCTCATGATGTCTGGTGACAAAGGAATTTCTGCTTTCCCTAAATCAGACAACCTTTTCAAATGGCTAGGGACCATCCATGGAGCAGCTGGCACAGTATATGAAGACCTGAGGTATAAGCTCTCCCTAGAGTTCCTCAGTGGCTACCCCAACACACCCATGGTGATGTTCCTCACACCTTACTACCACCCCAGGGTAACATCTGCCTGGACATCCTGAAGGACAAATGATCTGCCCAAGACATCAGTCTTGGACCACCCTGCTTTCCATTCAGAACCTGCTAGGAGAACCCAACATTGAGAGCCCTTTGAACACAACATGCTGCTCAGCTCTGGGAAAACCCCACAGCTTTTAAGAGGTACCTGCAAGAGACCTACTCAAAGCAGGTATCCAGCCAGGAGCCCTGACCTGGGCTATCCAGCCTCTCCCTGCATTGTCTTTTTATTTTTTTCCTTAGATGGTCTGTCCTTTCCTTGATTTCTGTATAGGACTCTGTATCTTGAGCTGTGGTGTTATTTTCGTTTTGTTTCTGTTTTGTAAATTAAGTCTCTGGTTGAACTCTTGCGATGTATATTAAATAAATACACTTTGGTTGTTTTTCTGTTGTTGTTGTTGTTAAAAAAAAAAAAGAAACAAATGCAAAGGATCGAGAATAGCAAAGAAAACTTCAAAAAGAACAAAGTGGTAGGACTTACTCTACTTGATATCAGGACTTACTTATTATCAAGCTAGTGTAAATAGGAGCATGAGATATTGGCACAAGAATAGACAAATAAACCAATGGAAGACATCAATGAGTCTAGGAACAGACCCATGCATATATGGAACTGGATGTGTGGCAAAGGTGGCGGCACCGTGGAGCAGTGGTAAGAGATGAAAAGGATGACCCAAGTCAGTAACATGTGAAGTGGAACAACGGCCCAGTTGGGCCCAGCTGACCTCAGAATCACAAGAAATGACAAATGATCATTATTTGAAGCCACCACATTTTGAGATGGTTTGTTATTCAGCAATAACAAAAAAATTGGTATCCAGAAGTAGATTATTTCCATAATATAACTTAAAACATAATGACATTGACATCAGGAGTGGGCAGCAAGTGGAAATTTAAAGGTGTTGAGGAGACCAGGTGTTGAGGAGACCGTTCAGTGGAGTCCAGAAAAGCAGTTAAGTTTCTATGGAAGGCTAGAGAGAAGGTGACCTGCATATGTAGCAGTGGAGACTTTAGTCTTTTGCCTGCTTTTATGAGGATGGTAGAAAACGTACCAATGAATACAGAGACTTGGATAAAGAGATTCCAAGCAGCATGTAGAAAGCCACGGTTGGCTTCTTTAGCTGTCCAGTAAGAGAGACATGAACTAACTTCAAAGGTCTATTTAGTTGTGGGGCAAAATTTAGTGGAAATAAAGACTATCTAGTAAAAGTATCTCCAGAGGCAAAAGAATCTCAAAGTAATAAATGGCCTCAGGGCAAAGATCAAATCAGGATGAGTCAAGGGGGAGAGTGTAAGACTCTTCAGGAAGGTCTTTAAACGATCGATCCTGTTATTTAAAAAGTACAGTTGACCCTTGAACAACACAGATTTGAACTGTGCGGGTCCATTTATATGCAGATTTTCTTCTGCCTCTGCCACCCCGGAGACAGCAAGACCAATCCTTTCTCTCCCTCCTCCTCCTCAGCCTACTCAGTGTGAAGATGAGAACGAAGACCTTTGTGATTATCCACTTCTACTTAATGAATAGTAAATATATTTTCTCTTCCTTATGATTTTTTTTAAATCTATTTTTCTTTTTTTTTTTATTTCAGCATATTATGGGGGCACATAAGTTTAGGTTACGTATATTGCCCTTGCCTCCCCACCCTCCCAACTTATGATTTTCTTAATAACATTTTATTTTCTGTGGCTTACTTTATTGTAAGAATACAGTGTATATATTAATACATATAACATACAAAGTATGTGTTAACTCTTTAAGTCATCAGTAAGACTTCCAGTCAAGAGTAGACTATTAGTTAAGCTTTGGGGGACTCAAAAGCTATATGTGGATTTTTGACTGCAAAGAGGATCAGCGGCCCAACTCCTGCATTGTTCAAGGGTCAACTATAAAGGAGTTTCAAAGAATCTTAAAGTCTTTGTCCCATGACATCCTGATTCATGGCCCAGCGCAAAGGAGGACCTATCTCGAAGAGATTTGTGGGTATAACTTTTGTCTAATGCAACAGATTACAATTAGATACATACAAAGCCCACAAATTGGGGCTTTGTAAAGAGAGTTGTTCTAGTGAAAGCATGACTGGCTTGGAATTAAAAACCAAACCAAACAACAACAACAAAAAAAAACCTAAGAAAATTTGAAAAAAGTCTCTGAGTCACCATTCCAAGCTGGTGTCTGGGAGACAGAGAGCCTGCCTTTTCAGTTTACAGGTTTCCAGATCAAAAGGAGCTATGCACTAGGAGCCTCATTTGCAATTGACCCTGATGCAGATCACAAGAGAGACTGGACTTTAAGCCTGTTACCATAATTGGATGAGACCTTGGGTGTCTTGGAGCAGGGTAAATATATTCTGCATGCTACAGGTGTGAATTGTTGTGGCCAGAGGGAGGAACACAGTATATTGTCTGTCCATATGGCCAGGAACAATTGCTCCCATCCCTCTACACAAATACCAGTTCTCCCATCAAGAAGGAGAGTCTATTCCTCTGCCTCCCCTCAAATCTGCACTAGCACTGGCTTGTTTTAACCAATGGATGTGGTAGAAGTGATGATGTGTGACTTCTGGGCATGGGCCTTAAGAAAACTTGTCACTTCTATTTTTGTACTCTTGGGATCCAGAGGCCATGTAAATAAGTTTGGGAGTTTGGGCGAGAATATTGAATGTCAAGAAACCATATAGATAAAAGCTGAGCCAACCCCCAAATGTTTCAGCCACCCCAGTCAAAGTACCAGATGTAGGAATGAAGTCGTCTTATATAATTCAGTTCCAACCAAGCTCCCAGGTGAATGCAACCACATGAATCACTCTAGCCTACAAAACATGAAGCTGAATAACTACCCAGCTGAGGCCAGCCAACCCATCGAATTGTGAAAAATAATAAATAATTCCTGTTTCTAGCTACTGAATTTTGGGATGGTTTTGTTATCCAGCACAGACTGACAAAATCACGTGTTGATGAGCATTCAAAACTCTCACCTACAGCTGGTAAAAATGTAAATTGGTGTAAGTACTTTGAAAAACTTTGACCCAACAGAAAAAGTAACTTGTGGACTAAAATATATCAACAAGAATATTTGCAACTGCATCAGATAGCTCCAAACTGGAAACAACCCAAGCATCCATCAATAGTTGCACAGATAAATATACAGCCATATGTGCATGTAATGGAATACTATACATCAATGACATGAATAATCTGCTGCTACACAACAATATGGATGAATCAAACACATACTACATTAAACCAAAGAAGATGGAAACAAAATAATACATTTTGTATTGTTTCATTTATATAAAGTTCTACACCATAGTGTCAGAAGTCAGGATAGAGTTTACCCTGGAGAAAAGAGAGGGTAGTAATGGGGAGAGGACGTGAGAGGTGATCTGGGTGCTGGTACTGACCTAGAGGTGGGAGCCCACACTTCCCTTCTCTCTATGATTCACCGAGCTCTACACTCCTGATTTGCATATTTTTATAGCCTCTATTTCAATCGAAAAGTTTCTAAAGTTATCATTTATGATAACATGAAAACTATTAAGTAGCTAGATAAAATGAAAGTGTACATTTTATGAAGAAAATTATAAAACTTTATTTAAAATATTTTAAAGACTTAAATAAATGGAAAGATATGACTTATTCATGGATTAGAGGACTTGGTAGAGTGAGAGATTAATTCTCTCAACTTGATCTATAGATTCAATGCAATCTCAGTTAAAAAAAAAAAAGAGAAATATTGTGAGGTGTGTGTGTGTGTGTGTGTGTAACTTCAAAGCTGATTTTAATTTATTTCTGGAAGTTTAAAGGGCCAAAAACAGTCAAGACAATCTGGAAGAACAAAGAAAGGAGACGTGTTTCTAGATGTTAAGATTTACTCTAAAGCTGTGGTAATAAGATGATATGGTATCAGTTTGGGGACAGACAGCTAAATCAGTGGAACAGAAGGGCAACTCCAGAATAGACCCAGGAGTACATGGGCACTTGTTAAATGACAAATCAAAAGGAGAAGAGATGGATTTTTCCATTTATAGAAAAGAGATTATCTGTTTTTAGAAAAAGAGAAAAGAAATTGGGGCCCTTTCTCCACTATACACATACACACCAACTATCTAAAGGCTTTTCATATATGTGCATAAAATCAATTACACATGGTTTTTGAATCCCTAGAGGACAAAATTAAGAACAATGGATGATGTCAGAGAGGAAGATTTTGGCTCAATGTAAGTGGGGGAAAAAATCACTTCCCAGTTCTGGTTGTCTCAGGAGATTCTGTCCATTACTGGAGATAGTCAAGCTCAAGGTAGATGACCTCTTGCCAGTGCTACTCTAGCTGGGATCCAAGTATCAGAAACATCTAAGTTTCTAAGCAATCCTCTGTTGCTATAAATCCCAAGAAGGGAGAGTGCAACATGGCCTGAAGTAGCTGAAGAAACCATTAAAGAGTCAAAGGAATTCCAGAATAAGACAAACATTTGCAGCACCTCTACTCTTATTACACTTCAATGAGATAGAAGCTCATTTTCAAATGAATATATTAGAAAGGCATGTACCATATTAGGAACAATTTTAGAAATGTTACAGAAGACCAGCCTGACATAGTCAGTGTCAGATTCGGATCCCTGCTCTGACTCTGCCAAATGGAAGCTTTGCAAGTAATCTAGTGTCTGAGCCTCAGTTTCCTCATGTGTAAAACAAAGCGGGGATGTGTCTTGGCAAACTGCATTATAATAATGTGTTGTTCAGATAAAAACCTCATGGCAATGTGGGAAATTAAATACCTCCTTCTGAATCAACATTAAATCAAAACAAATTCTTAGTTTCATAAGATGCCCAGCTGTTGTTATGTGAAATCCCTCCAAGAGCCAACATACAGCCTTTTTACTTAGCAAGTTATCAAAGTTATTCTTATCCTCTGTGTTAAGGAATTACTGAGTTACATAATGAACCGAACATGACAAAAAGAATAATAGCTGCTGTCTCTGCTGGTGGGCTTAAATATGTGAGCATAGTACAGTGCATTATGTGCATGTACCTATATGTATAAATTCCCATAAGGTTATTTTCATTATGTAAGATGTCAATTTGTCTGACTAGCTATTCAGCCCAGAGAGAAACGGCAGGTTGGCAATCACCACTGCTTTAGTGGAATGATTTCTTTTCTTATTCCAGCATTTTATATTCCTCCAAAGAGTAGTTCCATAAGACGTTAATAGGTATTTTCCCAGAAAACAGGGTCTGTGATTAAATATGATTGGAAAATGATTCATTGAACCAAAATTAGACCTGTTTCTTTTTTGTAGGATGTTCTAAAAATTTTAATATGCTAATGTTCACAATGAATCTCCAAGAGGAGAAAATAGTATGTAGCGTTTTCCCTTGTTCATTGTTATATGGAGCCTATCATAGTATGTATTGATTATCCAGTGTGGTTATCATAGGATTTATCTAATACTGGGTAACAATTGTCCCAAATCTCAGTGGCTTAAAATAACAAACATTTATTATCTCACAGTTTCTGTGAGTCAGGATTCTAGGCATCACTTAGCTGGATCTCTCACAGTCCAAGTGATAACTGGGGCTGTAGTTGTCCCAGAGCTGGACTGGGGAAGAACTGACTTTCATGCTCACATAAGTGGTTGTTGGCAGGATCCAGTTCATCCCAGACTGTTGGAACAAGGGCCTCGGTTCCTTGTTGGCTGTTGGCCAGAGGCATCTCCCCCATGTGAGCTTCTGTATAGCTTAGCTCACAAAATGTGAGCTAAGTCCACCCAAGTGCACAAGTGAGAAAGCAAGAGAGGGCACACAAGATGGAAGTCAGAGTCTTTGTGCAACTTAAACTCCCAGGCTCAAGCAATCCTCCTGCCTCAGCCTCCCGAGTATCTGGGCCTACAGCTGTGCACCACCACTTCCAGCCAATGTTTCTATTTTTTGTAGAGACAAGGTCTCAATATGTTGCTCAGGCTGGTCTCAAACTCCTGGCTTCAAGCGATCCTCCTGCCTTGGCCTCCCAAAGTGCTAGGATTACATGCGTGAGCCATGGTACCCGGCCATACTATCACTTTTTGATTAGTCAGAACAGGGGTCTGAAAACATGGTCAGCAGACCATAATCTGGCCTACCACCCGATTTTATAAATAAAGTTTTATTAGAATATAGCCAATCTCATTTATTTATGTATTGTTTATGGTTGCTTTTATACTATAACAACAAAATTGAGTAATAGGGAGAAAGACCATATGGCCTACAAAGCCAAAAATATCTATTATTTAGACCTTTACTAAAAAAGTTTGCCAACTTCTGCATTAGCAGCAAGTCCAGCCCACATTTAAGAGGAGGAAGTCACAAAAGCATAAATGCCAGGACTCTGAGGTTACTGGGAACCGTTTTAGAAGCTGCCTACCCACAACAGTGTTTGCCATAGAGCAGGCATTTGGCAAGTGTTTTCTGAATGAATAAATTAATAATTGTTCATATTGCTATGATTTGAATGTGTCTCCTCCAAAATTCAGGTGTTGAAACTTAATGGCCAATGTTATAGTATTAAGAGGTGGAGCCTTTAAGAGGTAATTAGGTCATGAGGATTCCTTCCCTTGCGATGAGATTCAGGCCCTTATAAGGCTTCACACATCATTCAACTCACTTGCCCTTCCGCCTTCTGCTCCATGAGGACAGAGTATTCCTCTTGGAGGATGCAGCAACAAGGCACCATCTTGGAAGCAGAGAGCAGCCCTTACTAGACAACCGGACCTGCTGGCACCTTGATCTTGGACTTTCCAGCCTCCAGAGCTATGAGAAATAAATTTCTGGGGTTTTTTGTTCTTGTTTTTTGTTTGTTTTGTCTTGTTACCCAGTCTCAGATATTCCATTATAGCAGCACAGACTAAGACATGCATCTACCAATTTTCCATATTCAAGGTCTAAAAGGCAAGTTAACAAGAATGAAAAACCAAGTTCCTTCACTGCTTATTAGGATTTGACAACTGTGTCACGACTGTAACAATTTATCAACTTGTGTGATCCTCTTGTTAGCAATTTCCATCATTATGTTAAATGAGTCATATGGTAAAATAAGCTTAGAATTGGATTAATATGTAGATATGACAGATTATTCTTTCATGACATCAGCAAATTTTTTAAAAAGGAAATATTTCAACGTACTCATTTCAGATGAGAATTCACTCTGGGGCAAGAATACTTACTGTGAATCATGTTTACAATATGACAATCACCAGTCTCTTCTAATACCAAGAGAGATTCAAAGCTTAGGTGTATATAATCAAATTCTCATCCATTTTTCATCTTTCCTATGTGTCCTTTCTCCAAAAGCCAAAATACTGCACCATGAAGTTCTTCCTTGGTCATTTAGGTATTGTCTTGTTCTTCTCTACGAAGTGCCATGTCACTGCTGGAAAAGTAAAGGAGCCGGCTGCCGTCTCACTTACAGCACAGTTTTTGACTTTGACTTGAAACTCCAGAGTGGGTGATGCAAACTGGAAGCCTCTTAGCTACTTTGGTCAGTAAAACAAGGGCCTTAACTGTTTCTAAAGTTTTCTGAAAGAAGGGAATAAAATAGGAAAACCAAATCTGTGGCTCTTCTCATTTGTAACTGGATCCAACAAACATACCAAGTACCAAAATCAAAATGGGAAGGGGCAGGTGTCATAAATGTAACAAATCACACGAGTTCATACATTTTTACAGTCATGACACAAAAATAAACATCTTAATTTTTGGTTGAGTGTCTACACCGAGTGGCACTGCACTAGGAAATCTCTTCCCTATACACTAGCTTGTTGAACCCTCACATTCACCCTAGGAGTTAGATGACAAAAGAGAAAAACGTGGTAAAGAAAATCACCCCAGGTCACACAGCTAGTAATTGGCTATTAAGTTTAAAAATTGTACTGGATTTTTCCTAAAGTGTGAGTGTAACTTGAACTGGATATAAGACCGCTCTGGATTTATTTGGGAATGCAGTTTCTATGTCATGGCCGACTAGCCTTCACAACTGACATATTGATGAGGAACTTGGCAACTGACATTAACACTTTTATCCTTTGGGGAAAAAAAGAAGAGGCCTATTGTGTGACAATGTGATATTGCAAAATAATAGGAAATATATTTATTAATCTCTGCCCCCATTCCTGACATAGAACTCCTAAAACCCTTGTAGATAGGGGTGCTCAGAAAATCTTTTGTCCTAACATTTGGTCTTTGACCCCAGTTCCTGACACAGAGCTCCTAAACCCCTAGGAATTTCCTGAGTGATAGCATCATCTTTTGTTCTAAAGAGGTGACTCTTGATGGGCCCCTAGATAGCTTCAGGATGGGGGCTGGTTGCCAGGGGAACCAACCATGTGATTAGAGGCTTAGAATTTCCAGCTCCATCCTTTGACCTTGAGGAGGGGAGAGGACCTGAAGGTTAAATTGATCACCAATAAACAAAGATTTAATCAATCATGCCTACATAATGGATCCTCCATAAAAATCCAAAAAGACAATGTTCAGGGGGCTTCCAGATAGCTGAGCATGTGTGTGTACCTGGACGCTGGTGAGCCTGCAGAGGGCACAGAAGCTCCCCACCCCTTCTCACGTGCCTCTCCCTACTCATTTCTTCCATCTGACTACTCATCTGTGTCCTTTGTGATAGTCTTTACAATAAATGGGTAAACATAAGAACCAGGATTTATAACCAGTAAGTGAGAAGCACAGGTCACAAGCTGGGAATTGTGATTGGCATCTGAAGCAGTGGTTAGTTTTGTGGGACTGAGTCCTTCCTTAACCTGTGGGATCTGATGCTCTAGGTAGATAGTGTCAGAATTGAGTTAAATTATAGGACACTGAGTTGGTGGACACTGGAGAATTGGTTGTCAGTGGGGAGAAATCTCTACACATTTTGGTGACCAGAGGTGAAATGTTGTGTTAAGCAAGTATGTGAGAGTAGAGAGAATTTTTTACCCCCCTCATAACAACCAAAGCCAGATTAGGGATACAATGGCTGAGCAATTGCCAATCTATGCAGACAGCTAAATCATCACTGGGATAAATCAGAAGAGCCACGATGTCAGTCTGTTTCCAAAGGTTATACAGCTGGAGAAACGCAAGTTGGCCTGGTCCTGCTCCATTACAGTGGATACAGTGGCTTAGAAGATGACAACAAAACATTGTTCCTTGGCACAGAGGTATGTACCTTTGTTTGAGTGTTTCTGCAGTTCACACATGCAAGTTGTGCAATGATTCATTTATTATTTAAAATTTACTTCCTTAAATATGCTTTCCAAGAGAGGCTGTCTGGTTCTAAAGATTGCACCAAAGAACTAGAGTACAGGAAAAGTGTGTGTGATTAGTGAAAAACTAGAAATGAAAGACAATTCCACTTACGTTAAATCTCCCACACTCTGGGCATGTAAAAACGTAACCCAGTATACAATTTGTATTAAATACACGAATGCACAATGGATCATAAAAGTGATAGCATGTCTCGAGGAAATCTGCACTATTGATAGCACAGGTGGTGACAGAAAACAGCATACTTGTGCTGATATTCTCAAATGCTGGATGTGCTCACTGATCTACAAGGTTAAAGCTAAAAAAATTAAAGCTGTAACAAATAAAAAGCAACTGCACTATTTGAATGCATTCAGGAAAAATTAAATTGTATTGTTGCTATAGAACTTTCAAGTCCTTAACCTCTGCTTTCTCCCACTAAAATCACTGTTTATAGAACATGATTTTTGAGGTTGCTAAGGAGCACAAGCGTCAAGTCCCTGCAGAACACTGTAACGGGCTTGGATACAATGGCAAGGGTTGCGTTGAGCTTTGATACAGATGACGTCAGGATATATTCTGTTCTGATGCTTACGGCAAGGTTTATTAATAAGCACAGCATCAGCGCTTTTAAGAAGATAAATATTCAGAAGTACCACTGTTTTGTCCTATTCATCAAATAAATCTTAGCATATTCACTCTTAGAGCTATAGTTACAACCACGACCCGTATTCACAGATTTTCTGTATTTCTCCTTCACTCCCTCACCCCACACCCTACTCCCCACATTTCTGGACCCCAAAGTAGGAAAGAGGGTGCGAACTGGCATAAGGAGAGAGGGAGTTGGTGATTTTCATGGAGTCTCATGAAAATCAGTGTTTTCCAAATGCTCAAGAACTTCGCTTTAGTTTTACCCCACATGAGCGCTCCAGGGGAGGTAAGAGTTTCCTCGCCACAGCCCAACTCAAACCTGGTCCTCCATGTGGATCGTTTTGGTTTCTCCCCAGAGCCTCTCGAGGGTCCTTTACAGAGCTGTGAAGGGCCTCCAGGGACATCGAGGGAGGGCCCGGCGCCCTGCCCCAGCGCTGCTTAGGGTCTTCCTGGGGCCGCATGGGGAAACTGAGGGACCTAAGCCCCGTGCCCCATGCGGGCCCCCAAAGCAAAGGACGCGCGGCTGAAAAGCCAGGGGCTTTACCTCCGGGAAATGGCCAAGAGGCCAGGAACGGCGGCGGCTGTCTCCTCGGACGCGCAGTGAAAAGCGAGAGCTCTCCGCAGCCCGAGGAGATGGGTGGGGCAGGGACAGCCCCGTCTCCATGGGGACCCCACAACGCGGACCCGCAGTCCAGCCCAGCGCTGCGCTCCCGCGGCCGACCCTGACCTTCCCGGCTGGAGCGCCGGGCACTGGGGGCGCTGTGCGCCCCTCTCTCCGTGGCCGCAGCGAGTCCCGCTAGGCGAGTCCCGCTCCTCTTCCTGCCTCCAGGGAGCCTGCGGAGGGAGAAATCTTCCCTGGATCCCTGTGGGTCACTGCACGTCCCCGCAGCTCTGCAAGGCGCGGAGCAGAGATGCCAGACGAAAGGCTATGGGACCCCAAGAAGAGACTTGGACACTGAAGCCAGCGTTTGCTTGGTGACAAATAAAGCCAGCAATTTTAAGGCCGTGTGATGGCAAAAGTAGAGCTTCTTATTCTTTATCATGTTCATCTGCAGTAAATCCTCAGAAACTTTTAATACTTGTTATTACCAATTTTAGCGTTATACAGGAGGTACAAAATTAGAAGGAAAAGGCATTCCAAATTAGTTTCTAAATGGTTCTGGTCAAAATGCCTTCAATTATTGTAAAGCCTTTAAAATTTTTTCTTTTGTAGTAATAGTTATCACCATGGGAAGATGTTCACAATACATTAAGTACAAAAAGCAGCCAAGAAAACCACATGAATAGTATGATCTATTTTTTTTTTTTTTTGTAAAAAAAACATGTTTAAGAAGTCTGGAAATGTGTACGAAAATAGGTTAAATAGTTTGCTCTGGTAGTAGGTTTTTAAAGATCACCTGTAATTCAAATTTTTCTAAAATGGATGTGCAACATCTATGTAATAAACAATACATTTTATTCTAATAGTTTTAAAAAAGAGAGAGAGATGGGGTCTCACTATGCTGTCCAGGCTGGAGTGCAGTGGCTATTCACAGACGGGATCATAGGACAATTTGGCCTGGAACCCCTGGGCTCAGCGATCCTCCTAGGTAGCTGGGACTATCGGTATGCATCACCGAGCCCAGCCCTAATATTCTAATCCAGGCACCTCATTTTTATCCTGTTGCCTTTAATATACATATGTTTAAGGAGTGTAAAAAGATACAAATTAGATAAACTAAAATTTTGCTACCTGGGACCCGCATGGGGTCCTTTAACACAAAGGGCAAATGAACCAAGTGAATAAACAGTCAATCTGCTGCCCTGTCACTAACCCATGGGAAACAGCTTTTGCTTTATCTCAGAACCCATCCAAGAAAAACATGTCACATGACAAAGTTTCCTTTTGTCCTGCCAGACTCTAGAGTGCTACTTTCCCCCTAAAATCCCTATTCTCTCAACCCAAATGAAAAGTTTCAAATGAAGTATACAGTTCTGTGACTTTGTAATTTTTAAGAGGGGTATATTAAAAGGACCAATTAGACAAACTGATAAAAATACTTCTAATTCAGAATGCCAAAAATTACTAAAATCAAGATTTTTAAAATATCATTCAATGTGTTCCTCCCCTCCCCCAATTAGGTATTTATTTGAGGCAAAAGCATGGGCATCTTCCGTCAGGTACAGGTAACTGAGCTATAAATAGATAACCAAAATGTGGTATATCCATACAATGGAATATGATTCAGCCACAAAAAGAAATGAAGTACTCATACGTGCAACAACATGGATGAATCTGGAAACTTTGAAAAAATTATGCTAAGGAAAAGTAGTTACAAAATCCCACATATTGTATGAGTCTATTTACATAAAATGTCTAGACTAGAAAATCCATAGACAGGGAAAGTAGATTATGGTTGCCAAAAGCTGAGGGTTTTGGGGAATGAGTGACTACTAATGGGATTCTTTTGGGATGAAGAAAATGTTCTGGAATTAGATCATGGTGTTGGGCATACTATGAATCTACTAAAAGCCACTGAATTGTATATTTTAAAAGAATAAATTTTATGACATCAATTATTTCAATAAAGCTTTTTTTTTTTTTTTTTGAGACAGGGTCTCACTCTGTCACCCAGGCTGGAGTGCAGTGGCATGATCATAGCTCACTGCAGCCTCCAACTACTAGGTCAAAGGATCCTCCTGCCTCAGCCTCCTAAAGTGGTAGAATTACTGGTGTGAGCCACAGCGCCTAGCCTCAATAAAGCTGGTTTTAAAAGGTGATGAAGCTAATGTTTGCTGGTCATCGCCGGTGTCAGCCGTGGTGCTAAGCATCTTATTTCTGCTTTTTCACTTACTCCTCATAAAACCACTACCAAGTTGGTTACTAACTTCATTTTCTAGATTAAAAACAGAAATTAAACTCAACCTGGTTAAATGTACATAACACAATGCTAGGGATTCAAATCAAGGTCTAAGTAATGTTAAAGCCCATGCTTTTTAAATGCTCTTTAATACCAGTCTTTAAATGGACACAAGGCACAGAATTTGCAAAGAAGTTACAGAACCTCAAATTTTATAAACACAGTTTACTTTTGATGATTGAATCTGTATTCCCAGATTGAATAGTATATGGTTTCTTCAAAACAGACAGAGACTAATTTAAAACAATCACTTTATTAAAAATAGCAAATCTCACAAATACATATTTAACCTTTTGTTATCACTGGCCATTGGAAAACACAGCAGCGTGTGTACCGATTGTCTAACGTAAACTGAAGCCGGACTGCCACAAAGAGCCTGTGCGTCACCAACTTATGATCAACACTGGAATAAATGTGGTGAGCTCAGGAAGGATGAATCCTTCAGCCCTATCAGGTACATTAATTATTAGCACAATGCATTTCAAGTATAACCCCATAAGGCAACAAAATATAAAGCATAGCAGCACAACCTCTGCCCCGCGTTACCTGATTAAGCCTCAACAAGACCCAGGCCTGCAGTTATGGTGAATTACAGCGAGTCAAATTTACTAAAAGCGGGATGTGAAAACAATCATTGCAGTTGCATTTTAATTACTTTAATTCCTTATTGTGGATGATTCTGCTACTGGATTTGGCTGGAAAAGTAAAGACTGCTGCTTCTCTTCAACTCACAAGAAAGCAAACTGCATTTCATTTTAGCTAGTAGAAGTATTTGGAACATCTTGTGCATCTGCCAAATGAAGTTTTTGTCTGGATTCATCAGTTAAGAAAATTTTTAAAAAAATTTGTTTCCCATTCTATAAGTCGTTCTTGTTCTTTTTCTTTTTCTTTTCTTTTTTATTTTTTTTTGAGACAGGGTCTTGCTCTGTCGCCCCGGACTAGAGTGCAGTGGCAGGACCATAGCTCACTGTAACCTCAAACTCTTGGGCTCAAGTGATCCTCCTGCCTCAGCCTCCTGAGTAGCCAGGACTACAGACAGCAAGTACCACCACACCGGCTAATTTTTAAATTTTTTGTAGAGACAGGATCTCGCTATGTTGCTCAGGCTGGTCTCGAACTCCTGGCTTCAAGTGATCCTTCTACCTTGGCCTCTCAAAGTGCTGGATTATAGGCATGAGCCATCATGCCCAGACAGGAGTACTTCTTTTAAACTTCTGAAAATTATACTCAGGAGTCAAGAGACAGAGGTATTAAAAAAGAAAGAAAGAAATATGTTTAAAGGGAAAGCTCCTGTGTTGCTTGAGACACTTGGCTGTGGGAAGACAATTTTTAAATGTACTGAATTATACTGCCTACTAGAATTTGAAGACTTTTTTTTAAATCACTGAATCAAGACTATGTTCCAGGTTCCAAGAGAGCACGGAATTATTTTCAATGCATCATAAATCACGCTCATGGTAAGGAGCTGATGAGAGACAAATATGAAAAGACAATGGATTAAAAGAAATCATTTGAGACCAGGCGAGGTGGCTCACGCCTATAATCTTAGCACTCTGGGAGGCCGAGGCGGGTGGATAGCTCGGGGTCAGGAGTTCGAGACCAGCGTGAGCAAGAGCGAGAACCCGTCTCTACTAAAAAGAGAATGAAATTATCTGGCCAACTAAAATATATATAGAGAGAAAAAATTAGCCGGGCATGATGGCACATGCCTGTAGTCCCAGCTACTCGGGAGGCTGAGGCAGTAGGATCGCTTAAGCCCAGGAGTTTGAGGTTGCTGTGAGCTAGGCTGATGCCACAGCACTCACTCTAGCCCGGGCAACAGAGCGAGACTCTTGTCTCAAAAAAAAAAAAAAAAAAATCATTTGAGAAGATACCACCTTATAATCTTTGGGAAAACAATTCTTTGTAAAAGTCCCAAAATAAAATCAAATCATCACAGCTCTAAAATCTTTTCTATAATCCTCTTATTTATTCCTCAAAATGATTGAAAATAGGATGGAAATCTACTTTCCCATCATCATTGTATTTCATTTTCCTCTTCCACCTATATTTATCCACCTGTTACCTACTTTTCAAGACCCAATTCAAACAATCATATGAATACACTGAAGCCAACTAAATGCTAGCAATACATGTATGGCAGAGGTTGCAAAAATGTACAGACATACGCAGAGCCATCAAAGACATTCTTATCCAGTTGGAAGGCTGAAATTTAACACATGTAAAAATCAACAGATCTAGCCTGAGGTACAAACAGAAAGCTTTACGGAAGTGAGCGTAATTTGATAAGGAGAATAGGGAAGTCAGAGCAACTCTAGGTAGGAAGTACAACCTGAACAAAGGCATTAAGGTGAGAATGAACATGGGCATCCAGAGAACCAGCCTGGTGGGAATGAAAAATAATAAAAACTGTAACAAGATATATAGGTTGTGAAAGCCTTTAAAAGGTTTGACATGGTTCCAAAAATTGGTAAGAAACAGGAAAGGCAAGAAGAAAGTGATGTTTTAGGAAGATTAATTTTGTAGCACTGTCTAAAGTCTGGAACAATACTAACAGAAATACAATGCAAGCCACAGATAGAATTTTTAAATTTCTGGTAGCCACATTAAAAAGGAAAAAGAGGTGAAACGAATTTTAACCATATATATTTAACCCAATATATTGAAAAAAATCATTTCAACATGTAATCATTATAAAAATTGAGATATTTTATATTCTTTTTTTAATGCTAAGTCTTTGAAATCAGGTGTGTATATTACACTCATAGCACATTTCAATTCAAATTAGCCACATTTCATGTGCTCATAGCCATGTGGCTAGTGGCTACCATATTGAACAGTGTAGTTCTAGAATTGGAACAGAAAATTGAAAAGTTATGAAATCAGGTGACAAGGGCCTGTTTTATCATTTAGAGAATGAAGAAAGAATAAAAGCAGAACTGATGATGCCTGACAATTGTAATAAAGAGATGGCAAATAGATTTCATGTCCATATCCAGCCTCAATGGTACAAAGTGCCATGACTGATTAGCGAAGTCTGTCACGGTCATAGGAGGAATTTGCATATAATCTTGGAGACTGAAATAACAGAGGCAATAATGTCAGAGAGGGAAATTAGGAGGGTAAAGTTTAAGTATGGAGATAACATTTAATAAAGATGAGGAAACTAGACTTGCCAGACTTTGTTCAAGGTTACACAGTTGCTTACCAAGATTTGAAAACAAGCATTGCAAAGCCTATGCTCTTTTTCATACAAGGTACCATGTTGCTCTGTTTGTGGTGGATAAATTCCACCACAGGCTGAATCATGGAATGTGGTGAAACAATTAAGTCTGAATGTTTGACAAAACTTAGGTAAGAGGATAGAAGATCCTTATGTGTCATAGCATAGAAAGAATATAAAGTATAGTATATAAAGCATTAAAGGAATATAATGAAAAGAACAAAGAATCAGAAACTACTTTTAGGAAAAATCCCTTAACTCAAATTTGATCCTCTTTTTTAAGTCTTTCTTGATAATAATATCTTACATTAATCTCTCCCCAGTTTATGTGGCTTCTCAAACTATTTTCTTCATCTGCAAAATGGGGGGCATACCACCACCTACTTCGAAGGGTAGGATCAAATGAGATAATGCCTGTAAAACCCTTTATACAATTCTTGGCAAATAGTAACTATTAATAAAGATTAGCTACTAATTGTTATTACCAGATTTACGTATGAGGTATTTCTTAATTGTTATTAAGAAATCTCCCTATTTCTTGTTATTACTGCACAATTCATCAAATAATAACAGTATGCATATGTTATAGCAATGATAGTAATTTATATATATAGTCTATATATACTAGTTTGGAAAATTTCACATTCACATCATTACATGTAGCAATTACCCTGTATGACAGAGGACACTCTGGATGTTAAACAATTTACCCAAGATTACATTATCAAAATGTGGAACCAAGTATCAAAAATTCAATCTCTAGACTCTTCATAACCAGTATCCTTTCTATCTCAATAACTTGTTAAAAGGGATGTCTTACCTCTCAAATTAAATTATTTGATAGGCAAAATCATTTCTTATTGGTACCTTACCATTATCCCTATAATTATGTTCAAAAGTGCATTTTGAAAAATTACTGAAATAATTACTCTAAATTGAAATGGAAAAACCTGAATATTCTACACGTGCCATGGTAATTTCCTCTATGCTAATCCTATAATATATTAAAAACACTTAATTATAAAATGTCATTTCATAAGCTACCGTTGAAGGCTGCATTTAAATGATGTTTAATTTTCAATTTTATTCATTTAAAATATTCTAAATGATGATATTAAGTATAGTATATTGTTTCTGGATATCTGACTGCCAGTGAGCCTCAAAATCCTAAGATTCAAAATAATTTATATAGCAACTAGCTTAGTCCTCAATTCTCATGATTAAAAATAATAAATTTGTTTTAAAAACTCAAAAACAATACAAAGCAAAGCACAACGAACCAGAAAGAAACAAAATTTCAGCATACCAAACAATGAGAAAATTCTATTTGGAAACCAAAGAAGAGTGGTGGCCTTAGTAAATAATACTACATGTCCTTGTTCACTATATCTAAATAATATATGTTTCTAAAACTTGATTGGGACTATTCACCAGAAATTGTAAGTTATAAACTTTTCACCGTTGATAGTAGGCAAAGGATACATGGAAGTATTCAATTCTTCTAACTGTAACACAAAGAAACAAATTTAATTTTAATTTTTATAAGATAAATATAAATAGTTGTTAACTGTATGTTTTAAAATAAATTATTTTTCATATAAGCTTTCTCTAAATGAAAAGGAAAAATATTAAAGAAAAAACTTTCAAAAAATTTCCAGGCTGGGAAATTCCTTTTTGCAAGATAATTATAAAATAGCTTTAACATTTATGCAACAAGAATATGAGGAAAGAATGAAATCATATGATAAAAACTGGAGTTTTGTAAGTATTCCTAAAGCCATGCTATAATGCTATAATTACAATCACCTCCAATAACAATTTTTTGGGTTTTGGTTTTTTTGTTTTTTTTTTTAGAGACAGGGTCTCGCTCTATCACCCAGGCTGGAAGTGCAATGGCCCGATCATAACTCACTGTAACCTCAAATTCCTGGGTTCAAGCAACCCTCCTGCCTACTTCTCCTGAGTAGCTGGGACCACAGGCACATACCATCAAGCCCAGATAATTTTTTTAAAAATTTTTGTAGAGACGGGACAGGGGTCTCACTATGCTGCCCAGGTTAGTCTCAAACTCCTGGCCTCAAGGGATCATCCTGCCTCAGCTTCCCATAATGCTGGTATTACAGGCATGAACCACTGTGTCCAGCCTGTAATAACAGTTTTTAAAAGAAAAAAGTTGCCATTTTCGTGAACAAAATCTTTAAAACCTTTATGGATTATAAAAAAAAATTTCACATGTCATTCAGTTTTCTGTATGGAGTAGAATTGATCACCCCTTTTCTTAGTCTGTTTGGGCTGTTATAACAAAATATCATAAACTGGTGGTTCACAAAGAACACAAATTTATTTCTTATAGTTATGGAGGCTGGGAAGTCCAAGATTAAGGTGCCAGCAGATTTGATGTCTAGGGAGGACCCATTTCCCGGTTCATAGAAGGACACCTTCTCACTGTGTCCTCACACGGTGGAAAGGGTAAGGGGTCTCTCTCAGGCCTCTTTTATAAGGGCCCTAATCCCATTCTTGACCTGATTAGAAGGTACTACCATCACCTTCAAGGTTAGGATTTCAACATATGATTTCTAGGAGGACACAAACATTCAGACCACAGCACTCCTGTTTCACAGAAAAAAATTTGAATTATAGAAATGTTAACTAAATTGCTCAGTACAATTAACCCAAATGCAAATGCTGGACTAAACAAAGGCTTTCTGGTTTCAAATTCAGTGTTCTTTTCACCACACCACAGTTATTCTCCTAAGTGTAGAGCAAATTAAGCCTACATTTAAGGGGAATAAAACATAAAACATGAACTGTCAAAAGGAAATACTTACAAGACTGAACATGAGATACTTGAAATAAAAATATTATAGGTTTGAAATTTTAAAAGGATAGGCATACAATGTCCTTCACATTAACTTATTCAAAAGATAGACAAAAAAAACCCAAAACAGAAATGAGCTCTTTTTCTCACTGGTGAATAGAGAATCTAAAACTAAAGTGTGTTGAATTCAATTTTATTTCTTTGTCCAAAAAGGATTTGAAGAAGCAAATTTAATGAACACTTCCAGTGTCACAATCATACATGGTGTTATATGCTGAACTGTGTTTCCTATGTTTTATCCTCACTCCCATTATCTTAGAATGTGAGTGTATTTGGACATAAGGTCTTTAAAGAGGTAATTAAGTCAAAATGAGGTTATTAGGGTGGACCCTGATCCAATGTGACTGGTACCCTTGTAAGAAGAGGAAATTCGGACACAGGCGAGCATAGAGGGAGAATGCCATGTGAACATGACGACAGCCACCTACAAACCAGCAAGAGGCCTCACAAGAAACCAGCCCTACCCACACCTTCATCTCCAACTTTTAGCCTCCAGAATTGTGAGAAAAGAAATTTCTGTTGTTAAAGCGACCCAATCAGTGGTCCTTTGTTACGGCAGCCCTAGCAGAGAAATACACATGGCAATGTACTAAATTACCATAAACACCAAACACAGCTCTGTATTTTAAAAAAGGTAACCACCACCCAAGTAAATGACACAAAATGTATTAATCATGCCAGGAAAAGGTCTTTTGAATACTATCTTCTATATCTTAAGATCTTATTATATATGTACAGAAGCAAATATTTCACTTTTAGATTTGCCAGTATCTGTATTCTGAGAATACATGCTTAGATGTAAATATTATAATTTCCTTGCAACATATTACTTTATAAAAAGAGTAGTTTTTACAAAGTAGATAAAACTTGCAAACACTAAACTAAGTGAAAGAATCCATTTAGGCCACCCATTGTATAATTCCATTTATATGAAATGTCCAAAATAGGCAAATCCATAAAGGCAGAAAGTAGATTAGAGGTTGCTGGGTTGGGGGAGGGGGAATTGAGAGGTATGGGTTTCTTTCTGGGGTGATAAAAATGTTCTAGAATTTGACAGTGGTGATGTCTGCACAACACTGTGAATATGTGAAAAATTGTCAAAGTGTATATTTTAAAATGGTTAAAAAGGTGAATTTCTTTTGCAACATAAAATTTTTTTTAAGAACAAAGAAAAAGAGCTATACTTACATCAGACAGAAGCCTATCCAGATTGGAGTCACTGGCTGTTTTTCTTTTATCTTCAGGAAGTTCCTCTAACTCCCCATAGAGCTCCAAATTCAAGCGAGCTAATTTCTCCTGCATTCCCCGAACATGTTCCATCTGTTCAATGGAACATTCATTTCCTGGGGAACATTCAAGAACATTAATGAAGAGATTAGGACATTTCAAACCAATAGACTTGAGGAAAAACTTTTTTTTTTTTTTTTTTTGAGACAGAGTCTCACTCTGTTGCCCAGGCTAGAGTGAGTGCCGTGGCGTCAGCCTAGCTCACAGCAACCTCAAACTCCTGGGCTCAAGTGATCCTCCTGTCTCAGCCTCCCGAGTAGCTGGGACTACAGGCATGCACCACCATGCCCGGCTAATTTTTCTATATATATTTTTAGCTGTCCATATAATTTCTTTCTATTTTTAGTAGAGATGGGGTCTCGCTCTTGCTCAGGCTGGTCTCGAACTCCTGAGCTGAAACGATCCGCCCACCTCGGCCTCCCAGAGTGCTAGGATTACAGGCGTGAGCCACCGCGCCCGGCCGAGGAAAAACTTTTAAACTCTAGGTGCTCTAAAAGAAATCAGTTTTCTTTCTTTTATAAATAGATCGATAATGATTGTATTTTCTATGTATAATAACAAATCAAATTTATGATCAGGAAAGCAAAATGACCAACCTAAAAAATGACCTTAGGCACTTAATAAAATCACATAGGAAAGATTTTTTTTTTTTTTTGAAAGAGCAAACTCATCCCTTAGGTAGAGAAAATATATTTTCTTCAATAGTAATATTAAACATAGAAACAATAGCATCATCTAATCATGTCCAATTTGACAAACTGGCATTTGAACTGAGTGACCCAACATTTTATAATAACCTGAATGAAATTAAGGGCTCTATAAGAACTTCAACCATGAATCATTTTGCCAACCATTACATATTCTTCCTTTAAGAAATATAAATGAAGACATTCGTGAAGCATGAAAATGTTATGAAACGTGAGCAACACAACACAGTAATATTTTTGGTGGTATATACAGTAGTGCAAAGAAAACTTCATTGCTAACGGGTATCATGTTATTTATTGAGTAGAGTCCTCTGAAGTGACATTACCTGCTCTGAACAACTAATTTATATATATGACATATTATATTTTCATCCAGTTTAAGTGCAGACCCTATAACCCCTTGATACTATAATTAAAAAAAAAAAAACTTTCAGTTTTTCCTAAGGTACCACAAAAGTATACCACACCTCAGCTAAAGTTGAAGTATATATCTTAAATCAATATGCATTAATGTGAATTATAGTAGTTTCCTCTAGTCAGCTTGATAACATCTTCATAAATTGACTATACTACATTATGTTAAGCAATACTAATACTGAACCTCTCTCAAAATCATCCTTTTTTCATAGTAAAATACATCACATTTCCTCTATTTTAATGATATTTTCCACAATTAGTAACCTGGAAGGGCAAGTGGAAGAAACAGAAATACCTCGAGGTGTGTGTATGTGTGTGTGTGTGTGCACAGGGACAGAGACAGATACAGTAAAAATGAAAACAGGCAGAAATCACAAGGGAAGATGTAAGAATAAGAGGACAAATCTAGGTGATTTAACATGAGAACAACAGAAGCTCTAGAGGATAAAAAAAGAATAGATGGAGGAGAAATAATAAACAGTAGAAAATACGTTCCATGAGAGGAAAGATGAGTCAGCAGATATGATTCCCAAGCAGGACTGATGAGAAAAGACGCAGTCCTAAGCATATCCTCCTGGTAAACGCCTAACCTCTAAAAAAAAATTTTTTTTTAAGCTTCAAGACAAAATAAATAAATAAATAAATGGCCTAGTAGGAAAGAATGTGACTGGCAATGGAATTCTCACCGGCAACACTTATAGAGAGCAATCAGTCAAGTAACAGACCTAGCTAAGACTTCAATCGAAAAATACAAAGTCACCATAGAGTAGGGGCAGGGAGGGTGCTGGGAGAAAGCAAAGAAGAAAAAGTGGTTCGGAGATTTCATCTCAAGGGCAAGAGAGAAGAGGGGAGGAGAGGGGGAAGTGAAAGTATTCTCAACAGACCACTTTACTGGGATGGGCTAAAGCAAGGAGGTAGGGGCCTAATAAAACAACGCAAAATAAATAATGTGCTTTTAATGTCTTCTTTTCAAATAATAGTATAACCAAAACTGGAAACCCAGAAACTATAAAAGACAGACATATTTCAGTATACAAACTTTTACAAGGTTAAATATACCATAAACAAAGTCCATAGATAATAAATTTAGTAAAAATAAATAAATGAATAATAGAGATCAGAGGGTTAGTATCTAAAACATATGAAGGACTCTTAGCAATTGACAATTAACAACAAAAGGATATACAGCCAAATAGAAAACTGGGTGACGATCTTGAAAAGAACAATCCAACTGCTTACCAAACACACATGGATATTCAAACTTGATAGTAATAAGAGAAATCTCACTTTATACCAACAGACTGGCAAAAATAAAAGACTGATAATACCTACTATTGGTGGGAATTTAGGGAAAAGTGTTCTTTAATAAATTGCTCATGGAACATAGAAAGGCAGTAATTTTTTTGGAACGCAATATGGATACTTCTGCTAAAATTAAATTTACATATATGCTTTGACCCAGCAATCCCACTCATGAGAATCCATCCCAAAGAAATAAAAGTACCAGCATAACAGTATAAGTAAAAAGATGTTTACAACACCAGTGGTCCCCAACCTTTTTGGCACTAGGGACTGGTTTCATGGAAGACAATTTTTCCACGGACCCGAGGAGAAAGGGGCCAAGGGGATAGTTCGGGATGATTCAAGCACATTACATTTATTTACAGCCACACCTCTAATAATAATCTTTATTTGCAGCCACTCCCCAGTGCATCACCATCTCATCTCCACCTCAGATCATCAGGCATTAGAGTCTCATAAGGAGCACAACCTAGGTCCCTCGCATGCGCAGTTTACAGTAGGATTTGCGCTCCTATGAGAATCTAATGCTGCCACTAATCTGACAGGAGGCGGAGCTCAGGCAGTGATGAGAGCAATGGGGAGCAGCTGTAAATACAGATGAAGCTTCGCTCCCTCACCTTGCTGCTTACCTCCTGCTGGGCGGCCCAGTTGCTAACAGGCCACAAACCATATCCGTCTGGTCCACGGCCAGGGGCGTTTGCAGACTGCAGTACTACACCATTGTGTTTAGTGGCTCAAAACTGGAAACAAAGTAATGCCCTTCAACATGGAAATGGCTAAATAAAGTATATTCACAACTTGGAATATTACGTAGCCATTAAAAAAGAATGAATTAGAGCTATACTAAATGACTTAGAGAGACTTCCATCAGATACTGTTTAAAGGAGGAAAGCAAGACACAGAAAAGTATATATAAGATACCATTTGTGTGAAATAATGAAAACAAAAGTCTGTGTGTCTTTACGTGTGTGCGTATGTGTGTGTATTTATTATGTATATATACATACACGTATATATAGTTGTATTATAATCTGGAGAAAAATATGAGAAGATATATGCCTGATTGTTAACATGGTTAAGTGGTTGGGATGAGGGGAGGTGGATGCAACAGAGGGTTACGTAGGGGGAGTAACAGGAAAAGAATATGGAAGCCAAGCAACAAAAACACAAGGAAGGGAAAGACAAAACTTAAAAAATCATTATGTACATTGATGACACTTGAGCATTTGTAAAAGATTTGACATGTACATATTCAATAATTTTTAAATTGTTTTAAAAATACTTGGAAATAATTTTATCATTAGAAAAGCCTTATAAAGTAAGTTGCAGACTGTACATGAAAACTCTGACAATATCGATCATGAACTCAATATCAAAAATATTCAGAATTTCTATTAGGCTAATCAGTTAACTATGCTTATATCTTCATGAAAGAACAAGAAAACCATATTCTTTTAATTCTTGACTTTAAATCAGGAATCCCAGGCAAGAAACAAGTTTAAGCTTAAAAGCGTAAAGGGAAGTGATCTTGATACTTTTCCAAACTAAGACACGAAGTCTAAAATATTTCAGCTGACAAAGAATGTCCCTTTCATTTGTTATACTTTCAAGATACTTATTCTATTTAACATGATAGCAATCCTACTTTAACATTTCAACTAACCCTCCCTTTTTAAGAAAAATTTTTCCCAGAAGGTTTAGAATGAAAATTATATTCCATGACAAATAAAATCTAGGATGACTGCATTTTATGCTTATGGGCTCTTTTTTTTTTTATAAAACAAAATGACACTTTAAAAAGGAAGAAATACAGAATAATAGAGGTGCAAAATAAATACAGAAAATAGGATGCTAACATCTTAGAGAAAAAAGTAGTAGAGAAACATGTCTCGCTCACCAAATGCTTGAAGTTTTCCAGAATGGAAATCATTCAAAAGACTTAGAAGCCCTCTCTCCATCTCCTGAACATCTGAGACATCAGTGAGGAAGGAATGCTGAATTGGAGTTGACTGAGCACCTTTTCCTTCTCCGCCCTGTGGTTTGGTCTTTTCTTTTGTCACTCTGCAAAGATGATACAATTAACTTTAATTATATCTTTTTAGGCTGTTCTAAATTAAGCTCCTGCTTAATTTTTTAGTGGATTAAGTGGAATTTTCCTTAAAAAAAAAAAAAGAAAGAAATCAGAATAAAATCAAAACTAAATACAACCAGTAACATCAAGCCAGAAACCAAAAGAAAGAACAGGTTGTGAAAAATCTCAAACAAATGTATAAAATATAACTACTAAGGCATATAAAAAGTGTGATTAATACATTTATATAATATGCTAATTCTTTGGACTGCAAAAAAACTTAAAAGAGAACTGCTAAGTCTTTTTACTATCCTATGGTTCACATTTCATTTCTCAGTAAAAAATATTACACTTTTCCCTTCTAAACTTCATCCTATTTGTTCCAAGAACTACCAGTAGTTCAGCAAGTGGTTACGGGTTCCCTACTCTACAGCCAACAGTATGGCAGGAGTGCTTAAGAGAAAGGAAGACACTGAAATTCATACTCACCATATAATGGAAGGCTAAAAACCTGTCATCCCTGACTCCTCCAATTTCCTAAGGCCCCCACATGCAGTCATGAAGTCCTATTGATTATACCCATAAAATACCTAATCTCTCTAGTTCTCTCCTCCACTGCCATCATCCTCTCTCTTGACCAAACAGCTTCCCAACCAGTCTCCCTGCCTATGTGTGTGGTCTGTGATCCTCCTTCTCTCCCCACAGGGCAGTCAAGTCCATTTCTAAAAAGTAAAATCAGATCATATAATTTACTTAATTTAAACCTTTCAGGAGCTTTGGATGATCTGCTGGATAAAGTCCAACATCCTTAAGAAACCCTATGCTCCCTTGTCTATGCTCTAGCCATTCTGAATCTCTTTAGTTCCCTAGAAATCTATTCTGTTATCTTCTTACATGCTCATCCTCTGCCTACATTAGCATCCTTCCACTTATTGCCATCTTTGCCAGGCTACCTCCCACACATCCTTCAAGCCCCAGTTTAAATTTCCTCAGGAAAGCCTTTTTGGAACTCCTAGAGTAAATTAGTTCTTATTATATATGTCTAGCATATAAAAGGCTCCCAAATACTTCAGTGATGATGCTATGCGCACTGTGACATAGGAACAAAGAGAAAGAGCAGTTCACTCAGCCTAGGGCCAGCCAGAAAAGGCTTCCTAATGGTGATAAGTGAATGAAGGCTTAAAGAACAAGTGGGGGCCGGGCGAAGTAGCTCATGCCTGTAATCCTAGCACTTTGGGAGGCTGAGGAGGGAGGATCACTTCAAGCCAGGAGATTTGAGACCAGCCTGGGCAATAGCAAGACTCTGTCTTTCCGAAAAGAAAGGGAAGGTGGGGGGGGGGGAGGGAAAAGAAAAAAAAGGAAAGGAAAGAAAGTGAGAGGGGGAGGGAAGGAGGGAGAGGGAAAGAAGGAAAGCAGTTAGGAAGGAAGGAAGAAAAAGACGGACAAACAAGTGGGGGTAAAACAGGAAAAAGGAAGGAAGAGTTGTATGTTATCTTTATAACCCAATGCATACTACAGATACTTACATGTAAGTATATTCAGTACTCAATTAATTTTTACACAATATTGGAATGAAGACATCTTCCCCAGAACCTACTCACCACAATAAGGATAAGATAAATAGGATATATATATATACATACGTATATGTATATATACACACACATACAGAGAGAGAGAGAGAGACCCAGAATCAGGAAGCCTACATCTAGAAAAGGGTATAGAAATAAATTTACCAGGTAAAAAAATGGCAATGACAATGATACAAATAAACTACTATTGAGAAAGGAGTAATTATCTTTAAATCTCTTGGCTTTCTTTTTCTACCAACCATAACCTTCGTCAAGACCTGGCTCTAAATTAAACTCCTCCAAGAGGAAAACTCCTCATTATAATAATTTATTCAAAGCAAACCCTCATAACACTTGCTGTTTATCGTTTAATACTTATTGGAATATTTTTTCCAAATGTTCTCGTGTCTTTGGCTATGTCCCTTTTATTTCCTCAAAGAGAGATCATCGAGGCATCAATCTTGTTTTTTCTTTTCTATAAACCCAATGGCTAAAGAGTGCTACAGCACTTCCTTAACTGATTCTCCATGGTGAGCTTGCATGTCAGTAAATTTATTTAATAATTGGAAAGAAGATTGAGATTCTACAATGCTTTTTTCTCTAAAGCTGTAATCTTCTCTTCTAAATATCTAATACTACAGAATACTCACATATAAGCAACAGTAATATTAATATATAACACATTTAAACTTGTCACTTGTTTCCTTTAAGTATCCTGAAAACAAATGATGTTCATTTGTCTTCAAATATTAATAATGATTATTTCTAGGTGGTGGAATTTTAGTGTTTTGAATTTCTTACAATTCTTTACAATAAATACAAATCATTTCTACAAAACAATGACAACGGTCTTTTAAAAATAAAAACTACAAGCTGGGCATGGTTGAGCATGCCTGTAGTCTCTGCCACTCAGGAGGTTGAGGTGGCGGCATTGCTTAAGCCTAGGAGTTTCGAGGGCAGCCTGGACAACATAGTGAGATCCCATCTCTAAAATTATATATATTAAAAAATAATAATAAGGCCGGGCGCGGGGGCTCACGCCTGTAATCCTAGCACTCTGGGAGGCCGAGGCGGGTGGATCGCTCAAGGTCAGGAGTTCGAGACCAGCCTGAGCAAGAGCGAGACCCTGTCTCTACTAAAAATAGGAAGAAATTATCTGGCCAACTAAAATATATATAGAAAAAATTAGCCGGGCATGGTGGCGCATGCCTGTAGTCCCAACTACTCAGGAGGCTGAGGCGGTAGGATCGCTTAAGCCCAGGAGTTTGAGGTTGCTGTGAGCTAGGCTGACGCCACGGCACTCACTCTAGCCCGGGCAACAAAGCGAGACTCTGTCTCAAAAAAAAAAAAATAATAATAATGATAACAAAAACTACCAAGGCCCAAACACTCATCATAGTAAAAGAAAAAAAGACTGTCTGACTTTTTATCACTTTTCCCATTTCTGGCTAGCTCATCAATGTTGTCTGTAAGTTTTCTTGTTCTGTGTATTTTACTATAAGACAAAGTAAGGGTCTTCAAACCAACAATTCATGTCATATTTTCTAATCTCTATGCACTGTAACTTTCATAAATGCTTTTACCTAAATCACATATAATAGCTGCTCAATTATTTTAAAAGTCAAAGCAAGACAAAAATGTTATAAGATGAAGTTGATTCAGGATTTACTTTAATAGTATTTTACTGTGAAAATGTGAAAGAAAATAATTCACCTTTTTAACTTTGGTCGCTGTGACGTTGACTGTGATGCAGGATTTGAAAACCCTGTGCTTTTACTAACTGGAATGGCATTTTTTTTGGCATTAACAACCTGAGTACAGTGGGCACTAAAAGACTTAGGACTCCTCCTCTTCACTTTCCGCTCTTCCATTGTTTTGAGATCCTTTTTGCACCAAGGCCAGCTTCTTAAGACCTAAATAAGGAAATATGGCAATCACATATGTATGCTATAATATGCAAAAATGAAAGAGATTCAAAGACCCATTTCAAAGACTGAAAAAGGATCAAGAATTTCAGAGGTCATAAGAGAAGGTGAGAATATAGATTTCTTAAGTTTAATCCACTTTACTATGTTTACAGAAGCCCTTAGGAAACCGTCTGGTAGACAATTTTTTTTTACCATTTTCTTGCTATAAAAATTTATTTGCTCTTTCCCACAAGCCAGGCAATATTGTGGGTATTGTGGAGACCACACTGAACAAAACAAACTCCTTGCCCTCGAGAAGCCTATATTACACAAGGGGAACAATACATAAACAATAAACAAATCATCTATGTAATATTTCCAGCCTGACTCAAGCTTCAGGTGGACTTTAGGTCTTAGGTGGAATACATTCCAAAATGTATTCTCAGGAAGAACCAACTAGATTCAAACAGATATATAATTATCGTCAGTATTCTAAACAGCAACTGGAAGCCTTACTTCAACTACCAAGCAGAAACTCAGTTTCTGCCTCAGTATAATACTGATTCTAGTTCCATGACCAAGTGAAAAGGTCTATAAAATCAAATGTGTTCCTTGTCTATTTTGAATATATTTTTCCACCCATGTACAAGGAAACATGAATCTTTACGATGTATGTTTGGTTTTGCCCATATTAAAAAAGTTAACACTGTGAAGTTACAAATGGCCCTTCCATGTGGAATATGTGTAAGGCCTTCTATCTATCCCTATACCTTCCCCTTATTTTATGTATTAACCAGTATTATTTTCCTAACACCTATCTATCTAAAAATATCTTTCTATATTTCTTTTTTATTTGTGCATAGTGTTAAATATTTCTTAATTCCATTGTTTGATGTATCATAAGATAAGAAATTTATACAGCTATTTATCTCATCAGACTGTAAACTGCCTTAGAAACATTAAGCCTTTTTTATACTTCTGGTATTGAATTTAATCATGCTATGGCTATTCAAAAAGATTCAAACTCATTGCTGTCACTCTGAAAATAATTATTTGAGAATTTTAATGAAAATATATTTTTTTGCTATTGTCTGGACTCAGTGCCACTGGCACTGGAATTTAAACCACTGAGCTCAAATTGGCTCAAGCCGATCCTAGACAATCACAACTGGAGCTATGATACCTCCAAACAAGAAAAAGCTTTCTAAGAAAGGCTATAATGCCCAGTCTCTAATCCTAGATACCAATTGTAAATTCACTTAAAACTTGGCTAACGATTTTTCCTTTAAGAAGTATATTTAGTAACAAAGCAGTGATCTGAGAGTTGTTTCAACATGCAGCACAAATTAAATGGAACTTTAAAAGACCAACAAATAGAGATGATAGGATATCAGTTCTCTGAAAAGGCAAGGATCTCTATAAATTTATAGTACACATAAACACACTGGTCTTCAAATTTAAAGATGCTAATACACATTTGGCGATACAAGAAAAGGAAGAAAAAACAAGTCTAGGAAGTAAAGTAATGCAAATAAATCTACGATATTCTGAGGGGCCAGGGCTGGAGACTTTTCCGGTTTGGGAAGGTGACATCTGTCACAAGAGCAGAAATCTTTCTTATATACCAAGCAGCAAGGGGCATTTCAGAGAAGGCGTAAGAAAATTGCTCATAGTTACTGACTCACACAATAGTTTTGAGTGCCAGGTCCTGCCTCCAAGCATGACCAGGTGGCGGTCCCTCTTGATTTCACCTCATCTCCCTTCCCCAATCTGCCAAAGCGATGACCTCTTACCTCCCAGTACCCAGCAGTGACCAGAGTGGGTGGTGGGAAAGGGATAACGGGGAGTCTCGGGGGTTCCTTTGCTTCCACTACATACCTGAAGAAGAAGGGGATCGGGGCCCCCTTCCTCAACCTGCAAAGATCCAGGAGTCTCCGAAACTACTACCTCAGCAGCAGCTAAAGCTCGCATCACATCCTGAGACCCGCGCCTCCGCAGCAGCCTTTGTTTACGGAAATGACGCAAGGAGGCGGAGCCTCCGTGCCCTGGGCGGGAGCCCCGCCTCTTCCTGCTTCTCCAGTGTCGCTCTCGTCTCCGGCCTCGGCACTTCATTGCTTCCCCTGTCGTGCCCTCACGTGTAACTCTGGCGGGCGTTGAAAGGAAGACCTATGGCTGAGTGTTTCATTTTAGGCTCTATGACTCAGAAGCAGGACGCAATAAGGGGTCGTGGTGCAGGTAGGAACGGGAAAGGTAGTATCCCTTCCGGAAGCTGCCCCGCCCCTTGGTTATTGTCAGATCCCACGCACCACAATTCCCAGCATGCTATTCGAGCAAACCCGGAGGCGGAACCAGGTTGTCGCTATAGCAACTGTCCTTGATTGTTTCCGATTCGCTGCCCTGACTTCTCTCAGCTAAAGCAATTTTGGCTTACCAGATAGGGTGAAGAGCGTGATTCTCTTCAGCGACCCTGCTGCTGAGCCCGTAAATGAGATTCTACTACTATTAATAGCAACTTTTCAGGCACTAGACATACATTATCCTTAAACCTCACTACAGTTCTATGAGGTGGGTGTTATAATTCCCCATCTTAGAAACGAGAAATCTGAGGCTCAGAAAGGCTGATGAATCCAGGTGCCTCTGTCGCCGAAGACAGTTCTCCATCCACTACACTTACAGCCTCTGGAGAAGGAATTACAAGTTGAGACAGAGGATTTGTCTTAAGTGAGGGAAGAAATCCATGTTTCATTCCCTGGTCTGGGTAGCCCTCCTGGTTTGGAGGTTGGGAGTGGGAAGGTTTTAGATCCAAAGGCTGTTAGATTGAAGGGATTGGAGGGCCACCACGTACTCCTCCCGCATTTGCTAATGAGGAAACTGTATCTATAGACTATAGCTCTGCCAGAGAGGCAGAGCAAAGACGAACACAGAGGAGGAAAGATGAACACAGATGAGCAAAGTCTTCTGGCTTCAAGTATTCCCATGTTCTTCTACCACCCTCCATTTTTGAAAAATTCTGAAATGTTTTGAAAAGAAAAGCACTGAGCAAACGCTTATGTACCCACTATCCAGAATAAACAGTTGTTACGTTTTGTCACTTCATATTTTTAAATGAAAGAAATAGAACATTACAAATAAGGCAGGTGCTTCTTATTCCCATTCCTGCTTTACCACCTCCTTTCTTAGAGGCAACTAGGATTATGAATTTGATATATATCTTCCCAAGCTACGTTTCTATACTATGTATTTATAAACAGTATGTAGAATGGCTTTGGACTTCTGTAGTTTTACATGAATATTTGATGCATTGATCTGCAACTTGATTTTTTCACCCTGTTCTGTGTTTTTGAGATCTATCCACATTGATACATATGGCTAGACTTCATTTGTTTTAGCTATGTAATATTCTATCAAATACATTTGTCACAAATTTGGAAATTCCCATAGTGATGGATATTTAGGTTATTTCCCATTTCCACCATTACGAACAATACCATAGGGTACAATCTCAATATCTTTTCTCAATGCCTCCTTTTAGCTAATCTCTAATTGTCTCACTTGTATGAGCTTGCAAACTGGTGACTGACATGCTATTTTTTTTCAGATTGATTGCTAACAGTTAAAACTGAAGATATAAAAAAATGGATCTTTGACATCTCATGAATAAATGGGAAGATGTGACCCTACAAAATGTGCATTATAGCCTGGCAACAGTGGTTCAAGCTGAAGAGCAGCTGCCTCCTTTAGATCAGTTCAAGTGATAACTAGTTTTTCTTTACCTTTAGCACCCATCCGAGCTCTGTGGCATTTGAGTTTGCAACCTGTGATATAATGTGGGGACACAGGAAGGTACCCTTCTAAATGTACGTATTTCTGGTATTCAGAGTTTGGAATACTTATTTAAGTCCCTGTTTGGGCCAGACCTTGTCATAGGAGGTCAGGATGTATCTGTGAACAAAAAGTACAAGAACCCTGTAGTCAGACATCTTATATTCCTGATAAAGAAGAATAACAATAAATTAGTATGCAAATAAGACAGTTTTTCATTTAGTGAAAAGTACCCGGAAATAACAGCTTAAGGTTAAAGGGAGTTATTATTAGGGGTGGGGTACTGAAGGAGGAGTGTCAGGGAAGGCCTTCCTGAAAAGGCAACTTTGAGGTTGAGATGTGAATGAAGTACATGAGCCAGCCATGGAATAATCTGGGAAAAGAGTGTCCTAGAACAAAACATATGGCTAAAATGCCGGTCATTAGGCACAAATGAGCTTGGAATGTTTGAGGAAGCAAGGGGTGACTGTGGCTGGATTGTACTGACCTAGGGACAAATTGATGTGAGATAGAAGTGTAGAGGTACAATTTTAAGTGTGATTTCTTTAATCTGAAATCTAGTGTTCCCCCCTGAAAGAAATTTTGTTCTTTCAGATTTACTAGATTTTCCTTTAAAATGCAAACATCCCTCCTTTGGATTAACTGTTAAATGCACACCTTTTGTAAATTACTCTAATCAGATACTTTTTCCCTAAGGTTGATATTTAGAGAATGAAAGCTTTGACTAACAAGACCCTCCCCCACTGCCCAGCACTAATACATAGGTAGGCAATAAGGAGTACTGTTGACAAATCTCCTAGTAGTGGTGGTGATGAAAACCTAACAGATTCATAGGTTCTAGACCCACTGACCCAAAATCTGCTGGGGACCCAGGAATCTCTATTTTTATAAAATATTTTTCTTATGGAAAATTCTAAACATATACCAAAGAAGACAGAAGAGTATAATGAACCCCCCTCATTCAGCTATTGACTTCTGGCCAATGTTGTCAATTCTACTTGATGCCAATGATGTTGACTCTGACCCTATGTGGAAAGGAATTTTTTTTTTCTTTTTTAGTTTCCACACACAGTACTGAAGAAAGGAATTTTTGTTCTGTTTTTTTTCCCATACATGTACTATTTAGCTTTAGTGTACCAGTCCTGCCACCTGTATATTTTTAGGGTGCTATGGAAATAATGAAAAGAAATGGAGGTTTCAGAAGAAAATTGTAACCAAATTCATATTTTATATGATTTTTGATATGATCGCAGGTAGATTCACATGTATACACATAAACACACCCACAAGTGCAGCTTGAAGTAAATCACACAGAAGCTGTCATTGCCTTTGTATATCATATATACAATGCAATAATTTCATATTTTGCTCAGAAAATGGATTTCTAGTCTTGCAAAGCTGAATGTAGTTAGATGATGTGATAACCTCTAATATTTGTCTGATAGGTATGTACTCAGATGAAACCTGTAAAAAATACCCCTCCCCTACATTTCCCCCTCTCTGATATTATATTGGAGCATATCCCAGATATCACTTCATCCCTAATATTTTAAGATTGATCTCTAAATGATAAAAACTTTTAGAAACTTCACCACAATGCTTTAGTTATTCCTAAAACAACAATAATTGCTTAATATTATTAAATATCCAGTCAGTGTTCAAATTTCCATGAGCATCATAAGTATCAAGAATTTTTTCACATATTCTTTGAATCAGGAATGTCCCTTTCTGTAAGATCCTCAGGTGATAAGTGGGTTCGGCAGCCACTGTTGTGCATGCTCATTTGTTTTTTCTTTTCTTTCTTTTTTTTTTTTTGAGACCGTGTCTCACTCTGTTGCCCAGGCTAGAGTGCCATGGTGTCAGTCTAGCTCATAGCAACCTCGAACTTCTGGACTCAAGTGATCCTCCTGCCTCAGCCTCCCAAGTAGCTAGGACTACAAGTGTGCGCCACCACGCCCAACTAATTTTTCTATATTTAGTAGAGATGGGTCTCACTCTTGCTCAGGCTGGTCTCAAACTCCTGACCTCGAGTGATCCTCCCACCTTGGCGTCCCAGAGTGCTAGGATTACAGGGGTGAGCCACTGTGCCCTGCCCATCCTTATTTGTTGAACCACAAACATGCATTGTCCTTTTCCTTGAGAAATTTACACTCTAAAGGGGATCTCAACTCAAAGCAAGTAAATAATCTACCTTAGTGCCGGAAAAACAATAATCCCCTTGTCCCTTGTAGTTCTTACAGGAAAGAGGGTGTTTTTTTTTTTTGGTTTTGTTTGTTTGCTCTTGGAAGCCTATCCATCACTTGCTAAGTGTGCCTCCACTTCTTTTTCCTCCCATACCAGAATGCCTTGGCCAAGATAGGTCACTACTCAATGCTTCTTTGCATGCCTGGCTCAGGAGACAGCTAGTTTAAAAAGCCATAAAGCAGAAAGGAACTTTGCCTGATCATGGAACTGAAAGAATGCCAGTAGTCTGGAGTGCAGGAGGCAACTAGAGGTGGTATGAGATGAAGTCCCCAAGGTCGGCAGGGGATCAGATCAGGAAGGGTTTTAAATCAAGGTAAGAAATCTTTTTTTTTCTTTCAACCTACATGCAACAATAAGCATTGGAGGGTTTTAAAGCATGACATGGTCTGAGTTACACTTTTTAAAGATTATTCTGTAGAATAATGGAAACAGGGAGGCCAGTTAAGTTGAATAGGCTACAATGTAGTGTTATGTGGGCTTGCTTCACAGCTGAGACTTGAAAGGATATGTTATTTCTATGGCTACCATTATAAAGCTTGGTAAGATTTCTGCTTTGAGTCACCCTCTAAAAATGATACCAAGAGATGGAATCTGAACCATCCAGCACTGAGGACCTCCAGAGAACTCTACCATTGTTGAAAAGATGAGCGAGTCATTTGGGAACTGTTGGAAACTGCTAATACTGAAAGGACGAACCCTTGGGTAAAGAGCCATGAGACACCATTTCTAAAGCATGGTGTGGTGTCATGGAAAGTGCACCAGACCAGGAGTCGGGAGAAACACTATTTCTTGTCTACTATAAGAATTCATCTAAAGCATTAGTGAGAGGTCTAAAAATAAACACAAAGGCCCCTACCATTTTAAGTATTTTACTGCTAATTGCTTTGGAAAAACAAACAAGGGGTAATGAACAGACCTGAAAAGTTATAAAGACAGATATTTACAACATTCCTACATATATGGTTTTTGTATAAACTAGCCTTCCTCATTAGGCTATAAGTTCCTTAAGTGCAAATATGTTTTATTTGATTTCTTTTCTCTTCTTTTTAGAGACAGGGTCTCTCTCTGTCACCCAGGCTGGAGTACAGTGGAACTGTCATAGCTCACTACAGCCTGGAACTGCTGGGCTCAAGGGATCCTCCCACCTCAGCCTCCTGAGTAGCTGGGACTATAGGCACACACCACCATGCCCAGATAATTGTTTTCATTTCTTTAGAGACAGGATCTCACTATGTTGCCTGATTTTGTATCTTAAGCACATGCATAGAACATGGCATAAAATAGCTGCTTGATAAATGTATGTATGATGAACAAATGAAGTTCCCTAATTTTATTTCTGAAAGTAAAATGATTCAAGCAATCCCTCTTTAAACCCAAGTAGGCGTAGTCATAATGCCAATCATATGGCCTCACTACTGCCCAGGCAACTAACTGCTCTTTTTTTCTTGGCAGAGCAATTCATGTTTTGCTACACCAGCCTTTCTGCCAAGAGGTGTGTGTGATGCAGAAAGCAATTCTAAAGCTTAGAGAAATCGTTGACTGATTGGCTCTTAAAAAAAAAAAAAACTTACTTGATTGGAGGAATATAAACAAAAAAATTTTTAAACTTAATATTTGGGATAGTTTCGGTTTCTGATTCTACAAATCTCATTTTTAATCCAATTTTAAGTTCATAACTCCTTTTCAAGGCCAAGAGTAGTTAATAGGATTAGGGAATGATTATCCGCAAGATGTGAGAATGATTCATCCTCCCAGTGTCCTCTCTCCAAGTTCTTGTCATAGGAACACTCCAGCTTTAGAAGAAGGCTTGTATTATAGACTTAACCAGAAAACAAAGTGTACCATGCATGAGTCAGCAGATTGGCTACACTGTAGTACAACCCTTCCTTCAGATTTCTTTTCCTTTCTTGAATTTTAGTCCAACTTCAGTAGTATTAGCATGGAGTGTCATGAGACTTCTAAGAAATACCTGTAGGGATAATTTCCAATGTAGCAGAGAAAGGGGGAGGAAGGGAGGGAGGGAGGGAGGAAGAAAAGCAAGGGAAGGGCTTCCATCACACTTTGTTTATATAACTATGTAACAAGGAAATTTTAAAATGTTATTTAAAACCCAAACTGCTACTACTGTTTCTTTTAAGGAATTGGCATAATTCCTGTCAGTAGGGAAATCTTAAATATAGGGGCAAGAACAAGGATGAGACTGTAGGTAGGTGAGCCTTTATATTGTCCTAATAAACAGTGAAAGTTGGATATACACGGGTGGGCAGGAGGCTGAGTTTGAGGGTGTGAGACTGAGAAAGTTGACTTTCTCTGTACAATACAGTGGGAAGAATTATTCACTGCGGTAGAGTATGGGAGTCGGGAATTGTTGCTAAGAGACAGCCAAGAAAAGGGGACAGCGGGAGAAAGGCCCATTGAAATGGTGGGAAGGAGGAGGACTTTAAAAAGGGTAAGGAAGTCTGTTATTCAATTTGTAATTGTTAGTGTTGCTGTAAATGCACACACGCACACACCAACACACACAAATACGTCCTCCGTGTTCCCAAACATCAAGATAAATATTCTGCATGTCAGAGCTTTCCGTGAATGAATCATTATGGAAACCAAGGGAAAGGGGTTGTGTTCCACATCTTCGGGAGATTTGGTGGAGAACAAAGACAAAATGTGTGAAACAATAAAGCAGTCCGTCAACTGAACTGTGTTAGGAGTTTAGAGTCCAGGGTGAACGGGAAAATTACAAACCACCTTCTACCCTACAATCTTAGAAAGAGGGAACGATATGCATTTTACACTGTATAAAAATGGGGTTAGATTTAAAAGCATTTTAATCTTAAAGGGCAAGGGCACCTGGGAAGACATCTGGTAATCCCACTAGTCTGTTAGCAACTGAAAAAAGGAACTAGATTTTATACATCTTTATATTCAAAAAGGCAAGCATAGTATCTGACATATAATAGAAACTTATCAAATGTTCATTAAATGAATGAATAAACAACGAAAAAATAGATGCATATGATGGCATTTGGCAGAATGGCATTATTAAATCAAGTGTCACTATAACTCAGATTTCTTATTCCAGGATTAGAAATCAGGTTGTCCTTGGTCATACCTGCATCTGATCTCCAGGTGGCAGTATTTTCTCATATTAAATTGTTTGGAGACACCAGATTCCATTTACCTTTTGAGAAAAGAGAATATAAGTATAAAGATAAAAATTCAGTTCTGTAGCTCATTTCTGTAATTGTACATAACCAAATAAGAGATAACAATAATTACGTGAGATTATAGATTTTTCCCTCAATTTCAACGCAACCGAGAAGTACTGGTAGTTCTTGAATTTAACCAGTTTTCACAATCTTGAGATAAATACAAATTGGTGTACTATGTTTATAAAACACATATATTCTTTTGAAATATGAAAATCTCTGTGTGTGTGTGTGACAAAGAGTGAATGTGTGCACAATAGTATGTCTAGAAATAATTCATTTCTAGTGACCAGGTTAAATAGAGTGGCCAGTTAAATCTGAATTTCAGACAAACAAGGAATATTTTATTTATATAAGTATGTCCTGTGCAACATTGGGAACATACTTATACCAAAAAGTATTCCTTGTTTATCTCAAATTCAGATTTAACTAAGAGATCTGTATTTTTCTTTTCTAATTCTGGTAACCTTACCAACAAATATTTTGTTGTTGTTATTGATTCCAAAATAAACAAAATTTCAAGTTTGCAAGGCAAAATCGTGCTTCCTTATCTAGAGAGAGAAAAAGGAAGTAGCTGGTAGGGTCGGCTTCCTTGTAAGTCTAACTTTGTTGTTCTTTGTACTCTACCCATGCAGATGAGAGTCCCTCAGCTGAGTAACTTAACTTTAGCAAACTGAGCCCTCTAGAAAGTGCTGATGGTAAAGCCTAAAGTAGTTATTTTATATAAACATAGTGTTTTATAGCATTTTTGTGTCTGGTTGCAAAAGCCAAACCCTGTGAACATTTGAAGAGATTCCATAGCCCTTCACCTCTGATTTAGATTTTTTTGGGGCTACCTGATTTATAATAGCTATGACAAAAGAAATAGATCAATTGCTCATGAAATAAATTCTATTTTTAAAAAATAAGTAATTTTCTGGAAAATTAAATGAGGTATCATAGATTTGTATACATTTGTATGAATTTTTAAAATATAATGATTCTCTATCTTCCAGGTAAACTATGCTTCAGAAGTTCGTTTGTAAATAAATTTCTGAATTCAAAATAAGTTTTCCATAGAAACAATATCATAACTGCTTGTCACATCTCTCTGTTACCTAGTAAAAGTGTATACTTAATTGATTATGTGGCTGAAACACTGTATTTCCAGTTAAAAAATAGTTTTTCTAAAAAGTTATAATAGTATTTTAAAAAGTAAGGAGAAAAAAGTTTTTAAAATATTGAATATTCATGTTTGAAAAAATATCAGTAACCCTTGTTTATTTTGCTCTTGCCTGATAGCAGAAGCCACTCTAACTGCTTTATGTGAATTAACCCTTTTAATTCTTATAATAACCATAGGAGGTAAATTCCACTTTGATTCCCTTTTACAGATGAGGAAACTGAGGCAAAAGTTAAATAGCTGCCCAAAGTCACACAGCTACTGAGTGGTAGAACTGGGATTTTTTTTTTTTTTTTTTTTTTAGACAGAGTCTCACTCTCTTGCCTGGGCTAGAGTGCCATGGTGTCAGCCTAGCTCACAGCAACCTCAAACTCCTGGGCTCAAGCGATTCTCCTGCCTCAGCCTCCCGGGTAGCTGGGACTATAGGCACTCACCACCATGCCTAGCTAATTTTTCTTTCTATATATATTTTTAGCTGTCCGTATAATTTCTTTTCTATTTTTAGTAGAGACGGGGTCTCGCTCTTGCTCAGGCTGGTCTCGAACTCTTGAGCTCAAACAATCCGCCTGCCTCGGCCTCCCAGAGTGCTAGGATTATAGGTGTGAGCCACCGCACCCGGCCTAGAACTGGGATTTGAACCAGCCCACAGCTAGTTAACCACTGCACACCACAGCTTCATCAGCTTAGAATAAAGCAGTAAGTGAACCACTGAGAAGATTCTGAAGGGGACATCTGATCACCATCTAAGGTGGTACATGGTATTGTTCTCTGAGTCTAGAACAGTTCAAAGTGAATGGCTGGCTAGTCTTTTCTTCAATTTAGGTGTGTTATAAACACTACTTCTGTGCTTGTCAACCAAAATGGAGTTTACAAATGGAACAAAGCCTGTCAGAAAGAGGGAGAAAGATTTACCTGAAGTAACTGGATCATAGTTAATAAAAGGCGGAAGGGGATTAAAGAGTACACGTTTGTGCAGTGTGAGAAACTGATTTCTGAGGTGGAAATAACTGAGACCTGAAAAGAAAAATAAAAGAGAGAAAAATTTGACTTTGCACAATTATCCACATGAAAAGGAAAGGGGAAGTGGGGGAACATTACCCTGTGCTATTGTCAACTCTGACTAGCTTAGGTGTGTGATAACTTGAAGTGGTTCATGCACCAGTCATGCCAATAGTGGATTGCCTAGAGGCCCCTACTCAAGATGATAGTCTTATGTGCTAAAGGAAGAGTCATACTTTGACCCCAAATTAGTTGTCTTTGGACATTCTTTCCACCCTCTTTCCTCTCCCAGAGAGTTAGGTATGAGGGAGCAAGGGTGGAGAGGCCTGGGCTGACTATTAGAGGAACAGAGTTCTGAGCCTGCTACCTCATTAGCTTTCTGAACTTTGGTGAGTTAAAGTCTCTGAGCCACTTTTTTACTAAGCTCTGAGAATAGGGGTGACTGTACCCACTTCATGAGTTTGTTGTAAGGATTAGGTGGGTGCCATATGCGAGAGCGTTGAATGCAAAGCCTGACGGGGGAGGCAGAAGTGATCCATTCTGTGATCTGTAGTCATCTATGGCCATGATGGGGGCCTCTCTAACTCAACAGCAGTCATTGTTGACCAAGGGAAGGACTTATTGATATTTATTTGCTATCTACTTTGTATACGATAATATGTTAGTGTTAGCCGGGAGCTTGGGTTCAGAGATGGACTGTCTGGCTTCAAATCCTAGTTCTGGCTGTGTAATTTTGGGCAAAGAACTTGACCTCTCAGTGACTCATTTCTTTCCTGTGAAATAAGAATCATTGTAGTACCTTCCTCAAAGGCTTGCTGCGAGGTAGGAGACATAGTCTACAGGAGCTCAAAGGAGAGACAGGTGTGTAAACAAGTGATTATAATGCGCCACTTGATGAGTGTAGTATTAGAGAGATGAATAAAATACTTTGGTAGCACAGGGAAAAGATGGGAAAAGGGAGACTAACCTGGCAAAAAAGTTCAGTTAGAAACATAGAAGACACACACACACACACACACACACACACACACACGGCCAAGGCCAAACAAAACAGTTTTTGCAGTTTCTGTCCTTGGGCCTAAAGATAAAGTCCGAACTGGCTGATCAGGTCCTTTATGCCTAAGCTCTGTGACATCCACATCCCTTTTCTCTGCCCCTACTTACCATTCTCTGTCCTTGGAGGCACTTCCATGACTCTATACTTTTGCACATTCTGTTCCCCGACCTAGAATGCTCTTCCATATCTAAACATCTCTGAAGAGTTCAACAGTGATAATAATATTACTGTGAGAATAGCCAAATAAACAATACAAATAATTTAAGTAGCTTAAATGTAATAAATACCAGAAATTTACATGCAGAGTCTCATCTAAGCCTTTTAACAACCTTAGGGTCAAGTAGTATTTTTAACCCTTTTTTTTTTTAAGAGATGAGGTCTCACTCTTTTGCGCAGGCTGGATTGCAGTGGTGAAATCATAGCTTACTGCGGCCATGACCTCCTGAGCTCAAGCTATCCTCCTGGCTCAGCCTCCTGAATAGCTAGGACCACAGGCACATGCCACCGTGCCCAGCTAAATTTTAAAATTTTTTTTGTAAAGACAGGGTCTCACTATGTTGCTCAGGCTCATCTCCAAACTCCTGGGCTCAAGCAATCCTCTTACTTTGGCTTCCCAAAGCGCTGGAATTACAGGCATGAGCCACCACACCTGGCCTTTAACCCTATTTTTTAGTGAGTATATTGAGGGCAAAAGATACTAAATAGCCTTCCCAAATCACACACTGGTCAGTAGGACAGCTAGGATTTTACCTAGCTCTGGCCAATCCTGGAGCCTACCTCTTAAATTCTGTTGTCTCTCAAAAGGTACTCCTTAGTGATGTAATTCTACAATTTAAATATCTTAAACAAAATTTTGCTTCATATGTTCCTTACTAGTTTTATCTCCTCACTTATTATAATATCCATCATAATTCATTTTCATTTTTATTTTTTTAAGTTGTGAAAGTAATGTTTATTATAGAAAATTAGAAAATACAGATAATCAAGATAATAAGAATAAGGAAATTATTACCTATAATTCCACAATCTAGAGAGAAAAACAATATTAATCAATAGGGTACATCCTGTATGGTCTCATTTATATGACATTTGGAAAAGGCAACAACTATAGGGAAGGAAACAGTGGTTGCCCAGGGCTGGCCTACAAAAGGCTAATGGAAATGTTCTATATATATTGATTGTGGTGGTATTTAATAGTTACATGACTGTATATATTTTTGAAAATTAATAGAACTGCACACTAAAAATCAGCACATTTTACCATTTATAAATTACATCTCAGTCAACCTAACTGAAAAAAATTACCACCTTGCTGTATATCCTTCCACACTTTTTCCTATGAATATATTATAAATATATATCTTCTAAAAATACTTTATACTTTTTATTAAATGCAGTTTATTTTTAGAGCATTTCTAGATTTACAGAAAAATTACAAAGACAGTACAGTGTTCCTGTAGTCATCCCCCTACATTATTAACATCTTACAGTAGCACGATACATTTGTTACAATTAATGTGCCAATATTGAAACATTGTTAACTGAAGTCCATAGATTATTTTGATTTCTTAGTTTTTACCTACCATTCTTTTTCTGTTCCAGAATCCCATCCAGGATACCACATTATTTTTAGTTAGCATATCTCCTTAGACTCCTCTTGGTTGTGATAGTTTCTCAGACTTTCCTTGTTTTGATGACCTTGACAGCTTTGAGGTCAGGTATATTGTAGGATGCCCCACAATTGAAATTTGTCTGATGTTTTTCCCATGTTTAGGCTGAGGTTATAGATTTTGGGGAGAAAGACCACAGAGGTAAAGTACCATTTTCATCACATCTACGTTATGTTTTATAACCTACTTTTTCACTCAAAAATGTGTCAAAAGCATATTTTCTACTTGATAAATATATAAATTTATAGCCTTCTTAATGATGACAATAGTATTCTGATGTATGGTTATAGCAAAATTAGTTTAACCCATCACCTATTATTGGACACTTATGGATTCACTGTAGTGTTTTCATTATTGCAACAAATGCTACAATGTATATATTTGTGCAAACATCTTTGCAAATTTGTCTGATTATTTCATTAGAATATTGTGAGCTGTAGGGTGGCTAAAGCAAACTACATTCACTTTGTTTTAAGGGCTTTTGGTACATATTACCCTCCAGGAAAAATTGTTACCAATTTGAGCTTCTAACAATAGTGTTTCAGCACTATGTTTCCTCACATTCTAGCTAATACTGGATATTATTTTTCTTTTCAACCTTTGTCAATTGTAATAGAACAATGTATCTGTATCATGTTGCATTGTATTTAATTGTTTCCCTATTAGCTGCTTCTCCTAGACGGTGATATCCTAAAGGAAAAGATTATATCCTATTTATTTTTCGGTACTCAGAGTCTGTAAGTTGCTACCTGGAAAAAATAGACTCAGCAGAAAGGAGAGGGTGAGAGGAGGGCCTTGAATCCAAAAATGATTGTGTGATCTGACAGTATAGTCTATGCTAAGGAGAGGAAGGGTTTTCACCATCATTGGTTGCAATTGTAGAATCTGGGCCAAGGCCCCATATGTATTATGTAATCTGAAGGTGTGGCTCTACTCGTGTGAGCTTCAGACCAGGTAGGAGAGAAATCTACACTAGACTGAAAGAGGATAAACAGGATCTTACTATGTTCCTCAAATAACAAGAACAATGATAAGGATTTATTTTACCAACTCTGAAGGGGAGGATCACCTTATAGTTCCTTTAAGCTGAAATGCCATTCATATATTCCCATATCACAGCTTTTTGAAACAATTATGCGTATGTGTGATTTTTAGATCTTTTAGTCAATGCCATCTTATTTGTGACTTTGCTAATCATTAACCATAGCTGCCAAAAATTTTGTTGTTCTTTTTTCCTGTACACTTCCCCAATATTTTATTTATATCCTTTTTTATAAAAGCTTTGCTTTCTCCCATTCCCCATACTTTGCTCTTCCTAAATCTTGATATCACATAAATGCAATATACAATCATAATGATAAATGTTACTGTTTCAATTTATTACTCACTGGAAGAGGACAGTACAGAAGGAAAAGGAGTATGTGTTTTCATGTTACATTTTTTCATTTTATTTTCTAGTTTTGCAAGATTGACTCATTTAGCAAGATCTGAGAAAAGAAAAATGTTTTTGGAGGCCTGATGGTAATTCAGTAGACCTCTCAATTTGTTAATTGTTTTAGTTTTCAGTGGGATATTTTCTTAAGGTGATGCTATTTACAGTATACCTCATCTAAGAATTTCCACGTATGCCTCACAGAGATCCGCATCTCTGCCAGTTATCACTTAACCTTTCCCAAGAGTGTGGAGTGCCTTTCCAATATAGGCTGACAGATCAGGCCCCAAGTTGTGAGATAGAATTTGTCTCCTTCTAAGTAAAACAAGCTTCTGCAAGTTAGTAATATAAGAGGGGGAGAAAGAGAGAGAGATCATATCGTAATATATATTAGGGCACGATGAAGAGAAACTCAAAGAGCCAGATAGGTTTCTGGAGTAAGAAATTCTTCAATATTAAAATTAATTTTATAATTTGGATCTTTTTGTGGTCTATAATGAATCTCTTAATAGCTAAATCTATCAGCAGAGGGAAATAATTGATGTTATTTTATTACATGAAAAGAAACTTTACAGGGTAGTGATAAAATATTAAAACAAGCATTTTGTAGTTAAACCATTACTCCTGATTGTTCATCAGCTAATTTTTTTCATAAAATTATTTTTCTGTTACACACGTGGAGTCATAGACATTTAATTTGAATGCTTTAAAATTATGTCTTTAGTTTTTTTCTTATATTTTTAGTAATTTTTCCTATTGTCTTAAGTTGATTACTTAGAAATTATTCAGTAATTTCTTTTATTAAAGCGTTATCAACAATAATTGTCACTTGAAAAGGTAATACTCTCTCTTGAAGATAAATTATCTGATGTTCTCATAGCACACTTTCTGTTGCTTTGAACAAGTTATATTATTCAGCTAACTGCCTGGACAACCTTACTATTACTATACTTCAGTATAATCTGGGATGTGGAATTGTTTTGAGATGAATAGAGGTCAAAAGAAATAGGTGAGAATCAATGAGGAAATTAAACATCATTTAAATTACCAACATGTCCACCTGAGACTGTAATTGAGAAGGAAAAAAGAGGATCAGAATTGAGTTTCAAGAAGCAGCCTCTTACTTTTCCTATCTTTAAAGGATCAAATTTGATAAGGAATCTACAGTGTTTCCTTGACAATCAGAGGAAAGGAACTTAGGACTCAGCCTCCTCCGTCACACTAGAGCTTAGGCATTTCATAGTTAATTGATAATCCTCAGGCATTTAGGTAAACCAAAGTGAATATATCTGACTGCATCCCATTACTTCATTCCAGAATATTAAATATTTTAGAATAACCAGGATATTATCACATTAAATCTTTCATGTGTGAAGTTAGTCATACAGAGCTCCCAATAATGTATTTCAGAAAACAGGTTTCCCAGGCTCTTGGTGGAGTAGCATGCAGACTGATTTCAGCTTAGTCAAATGTTTTGATAAAACAAGACCTTCAAATGGAATAAGTTCAGTCATTATGTAAACCAGTCAAGATATTTTAACCAACTCTGTAAACTCAAGATGGCGGAGGCAAAATTCCTCACATAAAACAGTAAGAGAACAATAAGAATTATTCTCTGTTCTGTACTTTGTTTCTATCATGTCTCTAATTTGCTCAAAAACCTCCTGTCCTTCCGTATTTCTTAGAGAAGCATTTCCCCAAATCTGTACATGGAAGACTAGTACTCTGTAAGGTATTAATAGATCTTGCTGAAAAATAGATGCCTATGTAGTTTTTCCAAAATGTATTTTAAAATCTATATATGTAAGAAATTTGTAAACACCTTTAAGAAATAATTAACATGGAATAATTTGCCTTTAAGAAATGAAATGCCAACTTCTATGCATCAAAAATCACTTTTAAAAAGTTATAAGACAAGGCTGAGCACGGTGGCTCGCGCCTGTAAACCTAGCACTTTGGGAGGCCAAGGTGGGAGGAACACTTGAGCTCAGGTTTTGAGACCAGGCTGAGCAACATAGTGAGACCCCATATGTACAAAAAATAAAAAGATAGCCAAGTGTGGTGGCATGCAACTGTAGTACCAGCTACTCGGGAGTTGAGGCGGGAGGATTGCTTGGGCGCAAGAGTTGGAGGCTGCAGTGAGCTATGATCACGCCACTGCACTCCAGCCTGGGTGGCAGAGTGAGACCCTGTATCAAAAAAAAAAGTTAGAAGACAGTAGATACTGCAGAAGATACATGCTATACATGTAATTGAAAAAAGTTTGGTTTCTAGAATATATTAAAAATGTAGGCAGGCTGGGCGCGGTGGCTCACGCCTGTAATCCTAGCACTCTGGGAGGCCGAGGTGGGCAGATCCTTTGAGCTCAGGAGTTCGAGACCAGCTTGAGCAAGAGCGAGACCCCATCTCTACTAAAAATAGAAAGAAATTATATAGACAGCTAAAAATATATATAGAAAAAATTAGCCGGGCATGGTGGTGCATGCCTGTAGTCCCAGCTACTCGGGAAGCTGAGACAGGAGGATCCCTTGAGCTCAGGCGTTTGAGGTTGCTGTGAGCTAGGCTGACGCCACGGCACTCACTCTAGCCTGGGCAACAGAGTGAGACTCTGTCTCAAAAAAATAAATAAATAAAATAAATAAATAAATAAATAAAAATGTAGGCAAAAGATATAAAATATAATTCACACAGGAGAAAATAAAAACAATCAATAAACACATGAGAAGATATTCATATTCACTAGTAATTAGTTGAATGCAAATTAAATGAAATACCATGTTGACTCAGATTGGCAAAAATTTTGAAAAATCTCACAATATTAAGTACTGTCAAGGTGAAACAGGAGTTTCATACCTCGTAGGTGGGGATTCAAATACATACCACTTTGGAGAGTTGGTTGGTAATACCTAGTAAATTTAAAGATGTGCTTAACTCATAATACAGTAGTTCTACTTCTAGATAAATTCACATGTGCACAAGGAAATATATACAAAAATGTTCCAACATACATTTCTAAAAGTGCCTAAATAAGAGAATGGACATATGGTGAAATAGTTATTCGTGATTCAGTGAATATTTATTGAACACCTGTAGTATGCCAGCACTGTTCTCAGCATTGGAGATATATCAGCAAACACAACAAAAATATCTACCCCCACAGAGCTTATGTATTATTGGTGTGGGGGTGGGGAGTGAGGAGTGGACAGATTTTTTGGAATCAGAAAAACATGATGTATAAGAGACGGTGACATGTGATGTGGAGAAAAATCAACCCAGAAAAGGAGGAGAGGGAGTGGGAGTTGGTTCTTGGGTGGTAAAGGAAGATCCCACTGTGAAGGTGACATCTGAATAGGACCTGGAGTGGCAAGGGAGCCAGTCATACAGATATGACAAGAGCATTGGAGGCCCAGGAAGCTATATGTGCAAAGACCTTGAGGCAGGAGGATTCCTAGCATGGTTGAGAAAAAGCAAGGAGGCAGGTGCCTAGAGCCAGGTAGGCCTGAGCCCACTTTGAAGACCACTGCTCTAATACATGAGGCAAACTTTTACTGAGCACTCACAATATGCCAGGCACCATTCTAAGTTTTTTACACATATTTTGTCATTTAATGCTTACAGTGTTCTTAGGGAAGCACTAGTATTTAGCCTCATTTTGTAGATGAGGAAACTGAGTCACAGAGAAGGTAACTTATTCAAGATCAGTAAATTGTGTTGTGCTGATTCAAACCCAAGAAGACTGGTAAAGCAGACCCTCTGAGTCACTAGATGAGCTTCCTTTTGCATTTGTTCTCTCAGGAATGTTTCCCCTGCTGCCGTATGTCTTTCCCATCATCCCAGGCTGTACCTTGGGTCACTTACTGTCCTTTTTCATTGTTGTCACCTGGAATTTGGGTACCCTTCTGTCTTAGTCTTTTTCATGTTGCTATAACAAAATACCACAGACTGGGTAAATTATAATGGACAGAAGTTTATTTCATTTGTGGTTCTGGAGGCTGAGAAATCCAAGAGCATGACACCAGCGTCTGGTGAAGGCCTTTGTGCTGCCTCACCCCATGGTGGAAGGTAGAAGGTCAAGAGAGTGCAAGAGCAGAGGGGGCAAAACTGGCTTTTTATTAAGAACCCACTCCTGCAATAAGGTCATCAATCCATTCACCTATCACCTCTTAATGGTTCCACCTCTTAATATCGTCACAATGGCAAATAAATTTCAACATGAGTTCTGTAGGGGACATTCAGACCATAGCACCTTCTCTTCTGGAATCTGGGAAGACATGAGATGGGACAGTACCTCTTTTCCCTGGCCTCTTTTTCCTTTCCATCTCTCTGACACTAACACAGTAGGCTTGTTCAGGTCTGTGCAAATTTCCTTGGTGAAGAGTTGGGACAAATTCACAAGGGAATTTTACAAGTTAAACTTTCTCTTTTTTTTTTTTTTTTTTTTTTTGAGACAGAGTCTCACTTTGTTGCCAGGCTAGAGTGAGTGCCGTGGCATCAGCTCACAGCAACCTCAAACTCCTGAGCTCAAGGGATCCTCCTGTCTCAGCCTCCCGAGTAGTTGGGACTACAGGCATGCACCACCATGCCCGGCTAATTTTTTCTATATATATTTTTAGCTGTCCATATAATTTCTTTCTATTTTTAGTAGAGATGGGGTCTCACTCTTGCTCAGGCTGGTCTCGAACTCCTGAGCTCAAAGGATCCGCCCACCTCGGCCTCCCAGAGTGCTAGGATTACAGGCGTGAGCCACCGCGCCCGGCCTAAACTTTCTCTTGAGTGTCAAAAGAGAAGGCAAGTTAAGACTTAGGTCTTTACAAGAAGATATATCCCTCCCCCCCACCCCGAACACTTTCCTTATTCCGAATAAGAGAATATTAAGATGGCTCTTCTGTCCTCCTCCTTTTAAGTACCTTCTTCTATGGAATCTTTATTATCTGGGCATGAGATTCAAACTTTATTAAATTCTTTTAATTCACTAGTTTTTTTCTGATTTGGTGTTAGTGGTAATATTTTCCTCTTTTATCTACCACACATACTTATAGTGTTATTCCATTTCTATTATAAATTAAACTTTTCTAATCATACTCATTCCTCATGAATTTGTGGCTAAAAGAAGCCAGGTTTGCCTGGGCGTGGTGGCTCACACCTATAATCCTAGCACTCTGGAAGGCTAAGGCCAGAGGACCACTTGAGGTCAGGAGTTTGAGACCAGCCTGAGCAAAAGCAAGACCCTGCTCTACAAAAAAAAAAAAAAAAAAAAAAAAGCAAGTTTTAAAAGAAAATCCATCATAGATCTCTTACATTGTGTCTGAATCCACAAACAGAGCTCTGAATACTTCAAAGTGGAATTGAACACTGGCACCAGCAGTTACTAAAAAGCTAGGAGGTGAGTGACAAAAACAAGGAGTGGTGTTTATGGTGCATCCTACCACTTGGGTGTAAAGATCTCTGCCAGGACACCTGAAACACTGAGAGGAGTGAGTGTCTCTGGGGAGAAGAACCAGGGTATTATGGCTCAAGGGTAGGAGAAAGGGAAACTTCCTTTTCACTTTGTACAGTTAGACTTTTGTTTTTCTTTATCATGATACATAATACATTTTCAAAAATGTGATAAAAAACAAATTAACATTCTGGAGGTGAGCTATTGAAAATGTTGCAGTGATTTTTAGAAAAGCCTATTTCAATAATATCCTACTTGGATATTACAAAATATTCAATACTCCTTTTGCTGCAATGCACCTTGTGAAATGCAGTTTTTATTAACATATCATACATCAGTGAAAGCAAAATGAAGGAATAGAATTGATGCAATGTCTGATATGAGACCCTGACTCACAACACAATCTTAACGTCAAGTGACCACATTATGGGGAAAAGGATCCCCTTCTCACGTTACAATATTTTTGCATGTCATTTTGTATAATAAAAATATAAAATGGGAGATATGTAACATTATATGTAATTTTTTCTTGATAAAATAAATGTTTTGATTCTTCTGTGGGTAGGTGTGTGAAAAGGGGGGGAGATCAAATTTTGATCATTTATCTGAAGGTACATTTTTGGCTATTTACTTTAATCCGGGCAGGCACTATATCTACCCATCTTCTGGTGGTGTTTCAACAAGGTGTTATTATATTAAAAATTTTTAATTTGAATGGTTCTCCATCAATACATCATAATGTTAAAAAGTGCATTCTGGTCAATTAACTTTGGAAAAGGACAGAGATCAAAGTCCTCAGTCCTTCTCATTCTGGTTCCCATTCACACTTCTTCCGTGAAACTTTCCTTCCACCAAAATATTCTAACCTTTGTCCCCCCGTCCCACTTCATGCCTTACATTTTCCAGGCCTTGACCTTATACCTACTCTCAGCTGGACACCCACTCCCATATTTAACTTTTAAAACTGAATCTATGCTTTAAGGGCCAGAGTAAATCTACGTTTTCCTTTAGGCTTTCCGTGACCATCCCCAGCTACAGTGACATTAAACTCCACTGAACCCTCTTATACCATTTCTTTATCTGTCTTTATCATTTATTAGGTGCAGTATGCAGAGCAATGGCCACCATCATAGTTCATTTGGTCTGCTATACCAAAAATACCATCTACTGGGTGGCTTCTAAACAACAGAAATTTATTTCTCACAGTCCTAGAGGCTCGGAAGTCCAACATCAAGGTACTGGGAGATTCAGTGTGTGGTGAGGGCTCACTTCTGGTTTCATAGCCATCTTCTTGCTGTGTCCTCATATGGCAGGAGAAACGAGGGGCTCTCTGGCTCCTTTCTATAAAGGCACTAATCTTACTCATGAGGGCTTTGCCCTTATTACCTAATCACCTCCCAAAGGCCCCACTTCCAAATACCATCATATTGGGGTATCAACATATGAATTTTGGGGGACACAAACATTCATCTGTAGTAGCCCCTAAAGATGTCCACATCCTTTTCCTCAGTACCTGTGAATATGTTAGGTTACATAGTAAAGCGGATTTGAGGTTGTAGATCAAGTTGCATTGCTTATCAGCTGATCTTAAGGTAGGGAGATTCTCCTGCATCAGCCTGGTGGGCCTAATGTAATCACAAGCTTTCTTAAATGTGGAAGAGGAAAGGCAAAGAGAGAACTAGAAAGATGCAGCATGAGAAGGACTCTGCCCAACATTTCTGTCTTTGAAGGAGGCCACAAGCCAAGGGATGTGGGTGGCCTATAGAAGCTAGACAAGGCAAGGAAACCGTTACCTTCCTGAGCCTCCAGAGCATATGCAGCCCTGCTGACACCTTGATTTTAACCCAGTGAGTTTCATTTCAGACGGCTGACCTCTCAAACTGTAAGATAATAAATTTGTTGTGTTTAAGCCACTAAATTTGTGGTAATTTGTTACAGCCACAATAAAAAACTAATATACTAGGATTACTTATTTATCTTTTTAGGTATTTTGACATCATTCTATTAAGTGGTTGTAAATTCTGAGAAGATGGGTATCAAGCCTTACACATGTTTATAGCCAACTTCAGAATAGTGTATTGAGTGTAGAATATGTTACAATCTGATTCTAAGAATTCAGAAAGAAGGGGGGAGAATTAAGCCACTAAGGTGCTTTATACTGATTTTTAGATGTCATATCTGCACGCATATGCCTGCAGAGCAGTCATTCTTAGCTATCTACCCAGGAGGGAAGTCTTGCTTAGCTATAAGCATTCTGATAGTGGCCCTAAGTATTTATAATAGTATTAACTCTCCTGAGCTACACTTGAAAGAGAGGAATGAGACATGTATACAGCTTCATTGTAAGTCACTAATTCAATACATATTGATGTGAAACACTTCAGATTGCTTTTTATTTCTATTTCTTTGAGACAGAGTCTCGCTTTGTTGCCCAGGCTAGAGTGAGTGCTATGGCATCATCCTAGCTCACAGCAACCTCATACTCCTGGGCTCAAGCCATCCTCCCACCTCAGCCTCCTGAGCAGCTGGACTACAGGCCTTTGCCACCATGACGGCTAATTATTTTTTCTATTTTTAATTGCCCGGCTAATTTTTTCTATTTTTAGTAGAGATGGGGTCTCGCTCTTGCTCAGGCTTGTCTTGAACTCCTGACCTCAAGCGATCTTCCTGCCTTGGCCTCCCAGAGTACTAGGATTACAAGCGTGAGCTACCATGCCCTGCCCAGATTGCTTTTTTATAAATGTGATTCCATTGCTGCACTGCTGTATGCAAAACCAATAGTATGCAAAGCACACATCACAGTGTGCTTATTAAGAGCCACTGCAATCCAAAAGGTAGGGCCTCTTACCATCCCCATTCTGAGGAACCTGAGGGGCAGATTAAGTTGCTCAATGACATGGAGCTTGTAAGTAGTGGAGCAATGATTCAACCCTGTTTAGCCTGTTTCCAGAACCCCAGCTTTGAATTTTAACTTACGCTATCTTAGTAATTTATCATGAATTCTTTCATGTCTCAAGCCTGAGGTGTTTAGGCAAAAGGTCAACAATTGTTAAATATAGGTAGCTCTTGTTCCATTCTCCTAACTTTTTCCGATCACATTTGTTTCCTGATCAGAATATGGAAAATATACTCAACTTGAATCTCTATACTTTTCTGGGTAATTTGCACTTTGCAAAAATTTCCTCCTTCATGAACATTTGGATTAGAAATTAAATTTGACATTTGGGTTCCCAAAGAACATGTTCTTATTCTATTTGTTAACATTGGATTCTCATCTATAGAAAATAGTTTCAAGTATAAATAATAAATATATCCAGTTGGTGAAATTTTGTGCGACTTTTGTGTTCTTTGACCTTTATTTTCTAAATTCTTTTTTTTTGTTTTTTGAGAGAGACAGGTCTCTCTTGTACTCAGACTGGTCTCAAAGTCCTGAGCTCAAGTGATCCTTCCACCTTGGCCTCCCAGAGTACTAGGATTATAGGCATGAGCCACTGCACCCGGCCATTCTATTTTCTAAATTCTTTTAATGAATCCTATTCTACATGAATATATTAGAATTTATTTTGTCAATATCTAATCACCTTTTTTTTCACATTTCAGTTGTGAGAAGCAATGCCACAGTAAGCATCCTCATAACTAAATATCTGTGTACTTTCATTATTTTCGTAAGATACATTATCAATTTTTTTGTATTTTCCAATATCTTCCTCTAGTTCTGTTGTCCCCCAGGCCTGGGCTCCTGCTCTAAAACATTATGCCATTAATACATGTCTTTGAATGTGTGTATATTCTTTAAATATATATGTATAAATAATATAGACATAGTATTTTATGTGTGCAATTTTTAAATATTCATAAATTCCACTGTGCTGTAGATCTTGCTATCTTTTTTTTTCACTCAGTGCTATGACTTTAAGATGAATTCATGTTTAGTATTATATTATTCCATAATAGGGAATAAACTTGAGCATTCAGCTTATCTATTCTAATGATGAACACATAGTTTACCACCAACTCCCCTCTGCGATAGACAATGTTAGCACGAACATCCCTACGTATGCCTGTAGACATGTTTGTGTGGGTTTTTAGGGCCAGAGTTCTCAGCCATTTTTGTGCTATGACTCCTTTAGCATCTGCAAAAACTAGATGGATTATGTTGGTTAATGGTGATATATTGAACTTAACCAATTAGTGCACCCCCTTTATTGTTGAGTATTGAACATGTTTGTAAGATCAAGCACTATATACCATGTGCTAGAGCTTGTACTGATCTTTCTGTTAAGCTTAACCACTGAGTAAACTCCTAATCAAAGTAGTGTTCTTAAATGTATGAGATAAAGTACATAGAATTTACAAAAGAAATCACTTACATTAATATACAGTAAATGTGGGCTTCTTTATTAATGAATTAAATAAGATGTAATAACTATGACAATTTCAAAGTAGTAACAGCCATAAATAATGTAAAATGAAAATATTCATGATTTCTATTCATTATAATGTTAAAATATTGTCAATATTACTGTGATTTGTTATCTACCTACCTAAAGAAAATGCTAAATTTCATTAGCACATATAGCCCTGCCTCTGGAAGGATTTTCCTTTACTGCCATCTTTTTGTACCATTCCTGAGTAGAATTGTGTGTTTCAGCAGTTTATTTTTGGCTCACACCAACATACTGAGTGAACCCATCTGACAGCCAAGCCTGAGTCTCATCTTCCCCCATCAGCTGGTCAAAGGTGTGAAGTGAGGCATTCCTGCGATAGAAATAGGTGACATGGGAGCTTGGGCCACCTGCTTATGTAATTTATTTGTGCCCCGTTGGCATGCTGGACCTTATTCTATATGCAACACTTGCATTTAATGATGGATTGCTGCTATATTCATCTGGATTTATGGGTTAATGGCTCTTATAATCCCCCTGATAGGTAGCTCTGGTCACACAGTCACTTGATGTCCCATGTCAGAAGCTCAGTCTCTATTAGGGCCTAGTAGCACACCAGGAGCTTTCAAATGACAAGTAGTTATCTGCCACAGAAGTCATCACATTCTGCCAGAATCCTATGGTCTGGGTTGCAACTCTTCTATTAAGGTTTGCCAGCAATCTACAATATCCTTAAGTCCTTAGATAACAAAGATACCTCTAACACCATTGATTCATGGTTAGCATAAGACCTGAGTGGCCTAAAATTGCTGATGTGCCTTCTCTTCCACTGGGACCCACTCAAAGCTGGCAGCCCTCTGAATCTCTTAGTAAATGGCCTGGAGCAATATTCCCAAATTCAGTATATGCTGAAATCTAAACGGGCTCACCAAGTTCTGTGCCTCTTTCTTAGTGGTAAGGATGCAAGTTGCAATAAGTTGTCCTGTTCCTTAGGACTATCCATGACATCCCAGAATACTGGACCTCCAAAAGATTCACTGAAGCAGCAGGCCTTTGAATCTTTGTAATGTTCATCTCCCACACTCTGGTGTGCATGGGTCTTACTAGGGCATCCAGAGTACTTGTGACTTTATATTTACCAAGTCTACTTAGCATGATGTCATAATGGACCAGCTTGATTTTCTACAGAATATCAAAATAATTAAGACCTTTGTGGACTATATTGTGAATAAAGCAGAAAAGTTCATTAACCCTGGGTCAACACAGTAAAATGTACTGCTGACTTTCTCATGTGAAGGTAAAAATTTTTTTTTTTTTGAGACAGAGTCTCACTCTGTTGCCTGGGCTGGAGTGTCATGGCATCAGTCTAGCTCACAGCAATCTCAAACTCCTGGGCTTAAGCAATCCTTCTGCCTCAGCCTCCCAAGTAGCTGGGACTACAGGCATATGCCACCATGCCCGGATAATTTTTTTTCTATATATATTTTTAGCTGTCCAGATAATTTCTTTCTATTTTTTAGTAGAGACAGGGTCCCGCTCTTGCTCACGCTGGCCTCAAACTCCTGACCTCAAGCGATCCTCCCACCTCGGCCTCCCAGAATGCTAGGATTACAGGAGTGAGCCACCTCGCCCAGCCCAAAGGTAAAATTTTTTGATCTTCTTTATTGTTGGATATTGAAAAGAACATGTTTGTAAGATCAAGAGCTATATACCATGTGCCAAAGCTTGTGTCAATCTCTTCTATTAAAGGTACTATATTCAGCCCATCAGCGGCAGTTGGAGCTACCAACTGGTTAGGTTTAATATATCACCATTGACCATCATGACCCATCTAGTTTATGCAGGGATCATACAGGTAAATTAAGCAGGACTATGATGGAAACCAACACCTCTGCCTCCTTTAAATATTTGAGAGCTGTGTTTATTTCTAAAATTCCTCTTGGGATGTGTCTAACTTTCTATCTTGGCACTGTAGTGGCAAGAGGGCATTTTCAGGGACGTTTTCTTAGCTCTTCTTACAATAATAACTTTTACACAATAGGTCAGGGACTATGAAAGTTTTGCCAACTGTTAAGTATGTCTGTTCAAATTTCACATTTGAAAACTGGGGTAATAACCACAAAATAGGTTATTTCCTATTCTTCAGGATTCTATTCTGCAGAATTTTTGGACTCACAGTAACATGGACTGGGGCCAGAACCGCATATTATCACCTGGCCTCCGTAAGTCCTTATTCTACCCAGGGGTGTATGTTGGCATTTTGGGTTTTTTTTTTTTTTTTTTTTTTTCAGTGTCAGTTCAGCCCCTCTTATGTAAAAGTCCTCAAAAGGTCTGGGAAGACCCCTTACCCCAGGATACAGTTTCTCTAGAAAATGGCTGCAAGAGCTTTTGAAGAATAATGGGGGGAATATTTATCGTGCATACTTAAGGAAGTATTTTATGGTCCTTCCTCAAGGAGACCTATACTCCCATTTAATCATGGGCTCTGGGCTATGCACTGGCTTAAAACTGGATGAGAAACCACAATCTTTTTCCATTTTGCAGATGATGTCCATTGTCTCTGCAGTTTTGTGTTTTTGTTTCACAAGGTAAATAAGTAACACCCTGTTGGATATCTAACTTTCTTGCTTCTAGGAACATTGTAATCTATTACCCATCACCACAGATTTCTGTAGATCAAGACGCACTGATTGCCATTCCAGCCTTTCTGCCTATTGTGGTAGTTATGTCCATATTGCCTGTCAGTTAGGTGCCACTCCCTGGCTTCTGCCCTTCCAGAATCCTGTCACCTCCATTGATAACTAGAAGCCTAGTTTCAAGGCTGCATCTCTTCAACATACAGAGGAAATGTGTCATTGAGTTTCTCAAAGATCCCAATGCAAACTTCCTTGTTGCGTTACTCACTCCCTTAGTAAAGCAAATATCTTTTAGGGCTTCCTGGGAATTATAGTCAGATAGTGGGTTTTCTGATCAGATGTAATAGGTGTAATACATCTACTTTAACAGTTTCACTACCCTGAGCCTTATGACCCCTTCTTCAGTATTGTGTCAAATTAGTTCTGGCATCTCCACCTCATTTACAGTAGGACATCAACACAGCCAAGCTTCAGGAGCCAATGTCAGCAGGTTTCCTTCCCAGGAGGCTAAACCCGAAGTCATAGGAGAGTGCTCCAATGTCAACAAACTCTCCACTATGCAGATTTATATTCTATCCTTTCACCACTATCCTGGTTCCATACCCCTGAGATCCACTCTCACAGGTGTTCTTCCATTCTTGCCAGTACTTCTTATTCTGGTCCTGTAATTGTTTTGATTGTGTAAGAGAAGGGTTTTCCCACTAGACCCTTGTTATTCCTCAGACAATGAGGGGTGTGGTAGCAGATCTTGGAGAGAAAAAAAAGCATTGTCTTACAAGACACCTGACTCAGGTGAAGTTTTGCAAAGCTTCCAGGTATTGTGACATTTTCCTCTCTAGCAAGAGGAAGAGGACGACTTTTGGCAGAAAATTCAAGGGATCTGAGCGTTTAAGATATTTAGGTTTATGCACCCAAATATCACCCTCCCAACTGTCAGGATATCAGTTTTCCTATCAAGGTGTTGGCTTTGGCATAGAAGACTTTTTGAGGTTGTGCATTCAGTCTGTTTTGCAGTTAGCTTTGCCACTCTTACAATTAAATCCTGGGCCTGATTTTTCAGCATATGTTGCCCTTCAGCTACAGGTAATGAGGATCCTTTTATTTTCATTTTCTCTCTTTTCTCTATTTACTTTTGTTTTTCAAAATATAGCTTACATGCAGCAAAGTGCACACAGCTAAATGTAGAGCTAGACATATATTTATATGTGTATGCACCCTTATGATTTCTACTCTGTCTAGATACAGACCATTTCCAGTATTCCAGGGGCTTCTTCATGTTTTCCCTCATTGTTTCCCTCAATGTTTCCAAAGAGTCATTATTTGAACTTTTTCGCCATAAATTCATTTTCCCTATTCTTTAACTTCATATAAATGGATTCATGGTTTGTACTCTTTTGTTCATCATTAGGTCTGTAAGACACATTTATATTATGTGAAGCAGTAGTTCTTCTACATTGCTGTTTAGCATCACATAGCATATCACAATTCATTTAAACATTCTTCTATTGATGGACGTTTGGTTATTTCCAGTTTGTACTGTTACGATAAAACTGCTATGAACATTCTTACACAGGACTTTTGGTGGACATAAACACTCATTTCTTTTGAGAGTAAGATTTTCCAGGAGAATTTGCTTAGTCATTGGCTATACGTGCCTATAACTTTAAATAAAAACTGCCAAGCAGTTTTTTGAGGCGGTTATACTGAAACTCCCCTACCAGCAACATAAAAGGTTCCAGTCACTCCACATCTTCATCATGTACTTACTTCATGCTGGCGGTCCTTTCCATTTGTCACTCTTATGAGACTGTAATAGTATCAAATTGTAGTTTTAGTGTGCATTTCCTTGATGAATAATGATGTTAATTGCATTTCATATGCATTTTGCCATTTGTTTATCCTCTTCGTGAAAAGAGTTTGGGGACAGTTTTTATAAATTGGGCTTTATGGGTTTTTTTCCTTACTGATTTGTAGAAATCTTTTTGTATTTTGTATCTAAATACTTTGTTGAATTATGCTATGAGTATTTGGGTTGCTTTTTATTTTTTTATTTTATTTTTATTTTTATTTTTTTGAGACAGAGTCTCACTCTGTTGCCCGGGCTAGAGTGAGTGCTGTGGCATCAGCCTAGCTCACAGCAACCTCAAACTCCTGGGCTCAAGCGATCCTACTGCCTCAGCCTCCAGAGTAGCTGGGACTACAGGCATGTGCCACCATGCCCGGCTAATTTTTTTTTTATATATATATATATATTTTAGTTGGCCAGATAATTTCTTTCTATTTTTAGTAGAGACAGGGTCTTGCTTTTGCTCAGGCTGGTCTCGAACTCCTGACCTCGAGCTATCCACCAATGGAAAAGCTCAGAAACAGCACTACACACATACACTGCCATGTGCATGCATGCATGTGTCTATATAATAAATTGGTATATGAAAAATATTGGCACTTTAAACCAGTGGGAAGAGGATGGATTATTAAATAATCGGTGATTAGATACCGGACTAATCAGTTTTTAAAAAGTTAGGTCCTTATTGCATAATTTGTACCTAAAATAAATTCCAAGTGAATTAAATATTTGAATTCAAAAAAAAAAGAAATCATAAAAATGTTGGAAGAAAATATAAAATGAGTGTTTTATAATGATGGGGTAGACAATGGCTTTCTCAGCATTACACCAAAGATAGAGGTTTTGATAGATTTGATCAACGTGGATACCCCAAAAGGTAGTCTTCTCCAAAATGGAGTTAGCTCTGGAGCCAGACACCCAGCTCTCCACCCTATTCACAGAACTGGATTCTCAGCAACTGTGTTAGAATCAGGTGACCCTGCTCCACTGGCCCTCGATACCTGACCCAGCCTGAACCAATCAGGCTTCCTTTACAGGGAATTTGTATTTGGAACAAAGACCTTCTGGTTCACGCTCGTTGCTATATTCAATAGGAAACATGTAAACACAAAAGAGATGGGATGGTCATTTTCCACCCACCTGGTACTTGTAAAGCAAAGAAAGTTGTACTGCCAGGAGACGAAAACGAAGCAGATGCACAGAGAAAGGCAGATATGGAGACAGTGCCTAATGGAATTTCAAGTACTTGATTTCAGACGCTTTTTGACACCCGGCTGCATTGTTGTTCTTGGGTTCTGTGAGCTTCTTTTTTGCACATCTTATTGTGATACAAATGATTCCACACAGGCTTTGACTCTTTTTCTCTCTCAGTATCTGACCTCAAGAGTGGGCCACACACTCTTGCTTCCTGCCTAGGGCTTCTGTGGCGCTGTGGTGTAGGACAATGCAGGAGCCCACTGGGACTGACTCGGGCACCCCAAAGAGTACACCAGCAGTAGGGGAAATGCTTCGTATTTTGTCTCTTAGACAAAGGTCTGCAGAAGGTCTCAGCAAGGACATGTCCCAATCTTCTGTAGTGGGGCTACCCAATAATGCAGTCTAGCATTGCCTTTCTCTTCTTCCCTATTTCCCTTTCCTTGGTCCCTCACTCCTGCTCCCTAGAATCACATACCAAAGGAAGACCTGCATGCAACCCTAGCCCAGGCTCTGCTTTGGGGGAAATCCAGAATAAACAAGTTGATAGCAGAAGTGTCTACAGAAAGAAAACCCTCAGACAGATTCTAAATCTGGATCACCCACTGGTCAGGCAGCTAAAAGAACCCCATTGCTGGTAGTATGTGAGATGGTCATAATCTCTGGTAACTTCACAAAAGGGCTTCACAAATTGCAGTCGTTTATGTTAGGTTGGAATGTGGTGGCAGAAGAAGGTGAAGTATGGGTTACGTGGTATTTTGGCACTAGAAGAGGTGGTAATTATAAGAATTGTAAAAAAAAAAAAAAGGTTAATAGAATGGTTTGGCTTTTGTTAACTACTTTTAAAGTCTTGATAAAAGAAAACAACATACTCATGTCATCCAGCTATCAACTCAAGTCCCACTATAAAAACAATAAGTCCTCCACAGCAGTGTTTAGAGAGACTCCCAAATAAAAAAGATGGGTCTTTTCCATAATTGGCACTGGATATCCATATGGAAAAACAAATTTTTCCCTTTACTCCACACTATCGCCCCAAATTAATTCTAGATGGATCATAGACCTAAATGTAAATGGCAAAACAATAATGCTTCCAGGAGGCGGGGCGCGGTGGCTCACGCCTATAATCCTAGCACTCTGGGAGGCCGAGGCGGGAGGATCGCTTGAGGTCAGGAGTTCGAGACCAGCTTGAGCAAGAGCGAGACCCCATCTCTACTAAAAATAGAAAGAAATTATCTGACCAACTAAAAATATATGTAGAAAAAATTAGCCAGGCATGGTGGTGCATGCCTGTAGTCCCACTACTCGGGAGGCTGAGGCAGTAGGATCGCTTAAGCCCAGGAGTTTGAGGTTGCTGTGAGCTAGGCTGACGCCACAGCACTCACTCTAGCCCAGGCAACAGAGCGAGACTCTGTGTCAAAAAATAATAATAATAATAATGCTTCCAGGAGAAGACACAGAAGGATGTATTCATGACCTTGGGGTTAAACAGAGCATTAAGAACACTACCTATAAGAGAAGACTGATAAACCATACTTCATTAAAATTAAGAACTTCTGTTCATCAAAACACACTATTAAGAGAATTAAAAAGCAAGCCAGGCTGGGCGCAGTGGCTCACGCCTGTAATCCTAGCACTCTGGGAGGCCGAGGCGGGTGGATAGCTTGGCCTCCCAGAGTGCTAGGATTACAGGCGTGAGCCACCATGCCCAGCCCTGAATTTCATATAATTGTCCTGTGTCAGAAAATATTATTTTTTAACTTTTTTCTCCCTAACTATTTAAAAATGCAAAAACCAATCTTTGCTAGTGGGTTGTATGAAAACAGGCAGCAGGACAGGTTTGGGCCATGGGTCATAGTTTGCCAACCCCTGCTATAAAAGAGACTTGCTGTTCCTTTTTCACCCCAAATCACTCTTATTATGCTAATAGGGTGCTATTAGCATATAGGTGCTAATAAGGTTCCCTAATTTCGTTCTGGGAATATTTCCCTCACCCCCAGTTCTCATTGAAAACTGCCAGTCTGTACATTTCCAGTGATGCTACAGGGATATCGGGGTGAATATTGCAGTTGTGTGGGGTCTACTTTTTCTCTTTCCACAGGAACTTGTAGTGATTAGGAAGATATGGGCCTGGAATTGCCAGAAGCCACCACGTGAATCTTAAGAATGAAGCTGACACTGCAGAAGGCAGAGCCCAGAAACTAAGAGAAACCAATTTCAATTACATTTTTGGAGCTCCTGGGTCAAGCTGTTCATGACACTAAACAACCCTGAGGCTTTTCTACTATATGAATAATTTTTCTTTCCTGTCAAAGTGAGTTTGAGTTGGGTTCTCTGTCATGCACAACTAGATATTAACTGAGTCAAACCTCCTTATCTCTTACATTTATTATATCTATGAAACAAAAACAAAATTTAAAATGAGATTCTAACACAAAGACCAAACTGGAAGAGTTCAAATCAACATTTATGGATAATGTTTTACCGAAACTAAACTTCTTCTCCCACTATGAATATGGCGTTAGCGGATACTTTGTGGGTTGTTTTGAATTCTACATGCCTTTGTGTCCTACACATAGGGTGTGCACTATGTACATCATTTTTCTCAGTTTGAACCATTGCAACACCTTCATTCACAGAGCATACTATGAATGTTGATTCCACCTTCTCTTGCTACAAATGTGTAATTTATATAATATGTGACTCTGTACTTCCTTAGTAGCTAAAACAAAGAAAAACATCACTCACTGCCTTCCAAATTATATCGATATCAAAGTCTCATTTTATTAAATTACTTAAGCCAAAGTCTTTGATTTAGGAATGTATGTTTCAGTTTTAAATGGAAAAGAGAAGCTTTGTGTTGTTAACAGGAAAAGAATTAAAGTGTGATGATTGTGTTAGTTTGCCATTGGGACGTGCCAGCTCTCAGTAACTTAATAGACAAGGCTATGATGTACTAGACCTGCTTTGTTCATTTGTGGCTCTGTTTCTGCACTTTCTACTGATTCCCACCTGTGTCACATAATTTCCTACATTGATGTGATTTATCACTTCTATTAGAGATTTTAAACTAATTGTTTAAAATTAGTTTAACTTGTTAGAGTCTCTTTGTCTAAAATCCATAAAGTCCTCATACTATTAGCATTCTGTAATCTGGACCTGCCAATGTGAACAAATTTGTGCTGTTTATTTTAACCAGCAATGGTGTATTAGTCACCTGTTGATCCCTAAATCCTGCATACATATCCCCCAAACATTCAGTAGCTTACAACATGAAGTATTTGTTTCTTTGCTTACAGGTCTGTGGGTCGGCTAGGGTAGGTCTGCTTCAGGCTTCAGGTCATCTTGGCTTGGCAGATTTTAGGTCATGTGCATGTCTCACTGCCTGTGTGTCTCACTCTGGGCCCAGATTGAAGGGACAGCAGCTGGCTGATGCATGCTCTCTCTTCATGGCAATCACAGGGGTGCAAGAGTCTGAGCCAAAGGACACAAGCACATTTAAGTCCTTTGTGCGTGTCACGATCACTGACGTTCCATTGACCAGAGCAAGTTGTATGGGCACATCACCAACAGAGTGGGGGATACACCCACCCACTCTAGCGTGCTATGGGTTTACAAGGTGAGGGATGGGGGAAAGAGTTGTAGTTGATAATACCACCTAGTACATTCTGTGAACTCTCTGCTCCTCCAACTCTCTGATCTCAGTTGCTATTGCTAATATGACCTGTGGAGAGAAAACACTTCCTATAACTAGTCTGAATTTTAAAGGAAGAGAGTATCTTCCAAATAGCTTAATGGCCACCAGTCTAGAAGCTGCTATAGCTGAGTTTCCATTTTGCCTCAATCTTCTGGCTTCTTTGTTGATTAATTTTTCTGATAAAATGAATTTTTTTAAATATTAAGCTTTAATTTTGCATTTTAATGCAGCAAAACATAAAGCATACATGGTTCTATTATTTGATGTATAAATATACAATATAGCTAGTAAGGGATAAGGGGTCCCATTTGAAGCCAGATTTATAGGACCTAGCATGGTACTAGGCTTATAATAGATGCTCAAGAAATATTTGTTGATCCAAGTGTATTATTATTTACTAATGATTATTATTGATTAACAGATAGTAATTTGGGCCTGAATAGACATTTTATTCTTTAATATAATGATATATATATAATCAATATCCTTTGACTTTGTTAGTGTCTGTTAACTACATCAAAAGGTGTTTATAATGTCATGCAGAGAAAAATGATAAATTTGTGTTTGCTCTTTTTAAGACTAAGAAAAAATTATTGCTTGCCATTTTTCTCAGTTTGGGTTTTTTTTCAAATAAATTTTATTGTGTCCGCTGGGTGTGGTGGCTCATGCACTCTGGGAGGCTGAGGTGGGAGTATCACTTGAGGTCAGGAGTTTGAGACCAACCTGAGCAAGAGCAAGACCCCATCTCTACTAAAAATGGAAAAAATCAGCTGGGTGTGGTGGTGCACGCCTGTATCCCAGCTACTTGGGAGGCTGAGGCAGGGGGATTGCTTGAGCCCAGGAGTTTAAGGTTGCAGTGAGCTATGATCAAGCCACTCCACTCCAGCCAGGGGAGACAGAGAGAGACTCTGTCTCAAAGAAAAAAAAATTTTTTATTGTGTCTATTTGAGTTTTATAATATGATGTTATGGCATACATATAGATGGTAACATGGTTACTATATCCTCAGTTTTGTTTTAAAAATTATTTTTTTATATATCCTTTTGATGTGATAAGCGTCCTTAGGAGAATGTCTAAACAGATAGTTAGAAATATGTACCAATATAGGCAAAATCTACTAATTTTCAAGATGATAAATATCAGCCATTGAAAATGTCATTTAAAATTACTTTTAAATAGTATTTAAAATTAAAATTATGTGTAATATAGATACAAAAGGATCATAATGCATGAGAAAGGTAATGAAAAGAATAGGTGCTGCTTAAAGATTATTTCCTTCTTAAAAGGAAGTAAATTACAAGAGTTGATTTTATGAAAACTGAACCTATCATAAAACAAAAAGAACTTCATTTAAAGACAGTTTGCTTTGTATCATAGGTCATCTGTTTAGGGGAAGAACAATACTAAAGTAATTATATGCTTTCTTGGGCTTTCTCCAATGATTCTGAAGTTTCAGGCAATTTCCTTTGCTTTCTTATAGGAAACATTTATTACAGCTTAAATATGCACTAATGTCTCAAGTTATAATCATCTCGCCAGATATACATATGACATAAACAAAGGAAGGAAACTAATATTAATGAAGTGTCTACTGTATCTCTGGTAAAGTGCTAAGAGCAAAGCCTTGTTAAGATGAGAACTACCTACATTTCAGAAAAGAGGAAACTAGGCTTAGGAAGTTTAAGTGATGGGTGTTTTTTGACTCCAAAACCATGTTCTATGGCATGAGCCAAAACCTGAGAAAACTGTCCGTTGGAAAGCTGGTATGAACTCTACTTGCAAGTTCAATAATTGCAGTGTAGTAAAACCAAGTTTTATTTAGAGATAAACAAACAACAACTATGAACAATGTTTTGCAATAGACAAATCACAGTGGTCCAAAGTCCTACAGTGGGTATTCCCCAATGCCACATAAGAGACCCCGAAGAACATTCAAATGCAGATGTACCCACTAAATGCTCCCTAGGCTTGGGCTTGAGTTGACACGTTGGCCCCCTCCTGGCTGGAATTTCTCCTTGTGGTTATTCCTGCAGTGTCTGCAGCATTGACCTTACTCCTGGCCTCAAAATCCACTTCCTCTTCTAGTGGATGTCTTGTTTTTCTCATGCTTCTTGCTTGACCCACTTTCCTAGTCTGGTGACCCCTCCAGACATTATTCTTTGACATTTCTTAATTTATAAGAGGACTTCCAAATGCCTTCTAAACCAAGCAGGAGTTATCACTTTTATCAAATACTTTTCCCAAACAAGAGGATCTTCCTCTTGATTATCAATGACAAACATTAGCAGGTGCTTGTTATCTTCACAATCTGCTTCTAAACTGTCCACCCCGTCCTCAAAGAGTTTATCATCAATTTAAGGAGAAAAGCTATTCCCATAAAAATGAGAGCTGTAGATAAGAATAGGCAAGTGTTAGAAGACTTCATAGCAGGGAAGGATGAACTTGAACTGAGGCATTTAGAATAGAGCGAGCCTTGAAAGCACGTGTTGACCACAGGTCCTCCCCCATCCCCCAATCTAACCAACATCATGCTGTGGTCAGCATTAAAGGACACATCAAAGATGTGAGGAATGCAATGGGGCCAGCCTTCTGAAGGAACAAAGGCATCAACACTCTTTCTGCTGTGGTGAGTCATCTTCCCTCTCTTCTGCAGAACTTTAAGAGGGTTTGTTTCTCCTTTTAAAGGAGGGACTGTGACTTTACTCTCAGAGCCCTGAGTTTATAAGAAAAGATGTCCTGGCTTTGCTCTGGGCCTAAGAGAAAGACATACTTGTGGTTTCTACCTTGTCCAGTGCAGCTTACAGAGTAAGAAATGAATATCATGCAGAAACTCTGGTCATAGGAATAGCAAATGTGCGTTTCTCTAGAAAGGGCTCTGTATCATATCTAACTAGGGACCCTAATGCTGTGCTGAGGCAGGTTAGTGATGGTAAATGGCTAGGGGCTCAGGGTTTGGAGTAAACTGACCTGTTAAGTGTCCCTGAGAGGGTTGCTGTAATTGTAGCAGTGAGAGAGCATCAACAGAGCTAACGGTAGAATTTGGAAAAATATCGCATTGTTGTTCCATTGCCCTAGGATAAGTTGGCAGCACTCGTGCTCAAAATACCTGGGATCAGAGGCTTTCTATGCTTCTAGGTGCTTCACACGTTACTGTAAACAATTACCTGGTGTGGTAGTAGCTCCGTTTTTACAAATTAGGCAAGTTAACTTGCACACATTTATGAAACTATTAAGTGACTGATTGACTAAACACTTGGTGGAATGTGAATATAAGTTCAATATAAGTTGCACTAGTTTTTATTTAATGCAATTGAAGAATTAACAACCTGAAAGTCAAATGAAGAGTTCCAGACTGCTCCACCGCTCTAATTTACTAACTCAAGTAAATTTTAATGTGTATGGGATATTTCCCCTCCCAAGATATATATTTGCATTTGTAACTGGTGCTAGGATATATCTTAATCCGGTTATTGCTTTTTATTTTTTAAAGGCAGTGTAAACTTACTGCAAATGAAATCTTACTCCAAAGCCCCTTAAGTGTAACTGCACCCCAGCTCCCACTCAACTGTGGAGGTGGTGATGGTACAAGGTCTTTCCTTCCTCCATTTCTGTCTTTTTCCCTGAGGTTGCCCCTGAGTGACCCTGCCCTATGCCCTAAATTGTACACGTGATGCTCACCCACTAACTTAATCCCGGGGGATGAGAACTTTGATCTGGCAGGTCTACAGAGGCCTTAAACTGTACACCCCACAGATGGATGCTAAGCCCTTTCATGGCAGGTAAAACCCTGCTTGTAGCTCAAAAGTCTCTTTTTGAGGAAATTGACCTAATCAGGATAGTAGGAATTTTTTCTCCAGCTTAAGATCCAATTAAGTAATTTTGATTACAAAAATTAGAAATAACCAAGAGCTGTCTCCAAAATGTATATCATCTCAGGGGTAAAGGGGTAGAGCAGCGAGCGGTAAAGCTTGGAAAATTCCTGCATTTGGTTCTAAGAGATGCGTGTATTTACTTCATCTACCCCACCACACCCCAGAATAAAAAACATTATGCAGTTGTTACGCTGTGATATTTCAACTTAGTAGCGAAGAATGGTTTTAAGTTCTTAAGGAAAATGAACTGAAAAGACTAACTCCATTATATATCCATGTGTTATAGTTTCACTGAAGTCACTTGAAATTGTAATTGTTTACAGTTGGCCCTCCCTGGCCATGAGTCCTACGTCCATGGATTCAATCAACTACAGATCAAAAATATATTTTTTTAAATAGCGTCTATACTGAACATGTACAGACTTTTTTCTTGTCATTATTCCCTAAAAAATACAGTAGAACAACTATTTATGTAGCACTTGTATTAGGTATTATAAGTAATCTAGAGATGATTTAAAGTATATGGGAGAATGTGCATAGGTTTTAGACAAATACTGTACCATTTTATATCAGGAACTTGAATATCTGTGGATCTAGGTATCCTTGGGGGTCCTGAAACTAATCCCCCATGGATATTGACAGACAACTGTATTTATTCTCCATGAAAACGAAAAATTTTAAAATGTGAACTTTGTTTTTCATTAGAATTGGTTCTGGTAATAAGCATAGAATAGAAAAATTCAAATTATACATCATGTAAATCAAATTTCTTAGGCATTCCTAGTGCAATCTGACAAAAACATCTTTTCTTAGGTGCTTTATAGTTTTTGGAAAAATAAATTAGTATTGTCAGAGAGCAATTTATTTTCCTTGGTGTATTGCTTTTATCAGTTGTAAATGTTTTTGCCTGCAAGCAAATAAAGACTCAAGAAAGGGAGGCTTAAACAAGTATCGGGTTTATTTGCCTCAAGCAACAAGATATCTAGGGGCAAGTTTCCAGAGCTGAGATGGTGGCTCAACCAGGTACTCATGTGGCTCTCATTTCATGGTTGAAAGATAGTTTCACTCTAGGCATCATGTCCGTGTTCCAACTGGGAAGAAAGGGGAAGAAGGAAGCACAAAGTGTAATGGAAGTTGCCAACCCAGCCTTTAAAATAGCTTTTCTAGAAGCCTCAAGCAGAGATTTCTGTTTATATTTTATTGGCCAGAACTGGATCACATGGCTATTCTACTTCCATCCAACAGGGTCTAGGGAAGCAAGTGTCTCACTTTCCAACCTGCATGCTAGTGGAGGAGGCTGGTTAGGAAGGTGGTGAAGTGTGTGGGGAGGGAGGCAGCTTTTAATGTCTGCCACCACTGATGTGGGATTCTTCTCTTACTGATTCCTTGTCATGTGGATTACTTTAAACAAACAAAAAGTTTGCAGTTCAGAAGTTCTGGTTTAGGAATGCAATGTCCTTACCACTTATTTCCTCTTTAAATGATAGATTTGGGCTGTCTTGTCTCGAAATAGCTACTTATTGTAGCTTGTGTTTTGAGAGCAGCCTATCTAAGATCAAATGACAAAATGAAGGGAAACATCTTGTGACCTTTTGGTTTCAGTCATTTGGGATGTATTTTTTGCCAGGACAGACAGTTCAGTATTTTGAAATATTCTGATGTTTATTTGTTCAAAACCAAGACAGAACCATCATGAATAATGAATAGACAAAAAAAAAAAAAAAAAGAGCCAAGCAATGAAATATACATTTTTGAAACTCAGTTGGATCTCTTGAACTAAGACAGTTCCAATTAAAGAACTGTATTATCTTCTTCTTTGGAGGTGAAAATTTTATTAATTTACATGGGTAAAAGTTCACATTGTAGTTTCAAACTCTACTAAAGACATATGAACATTGTTGACTGATTATAAAAATATCTAATTTGAATACAAGATCATACTATAATTCTAGTCATCAGATTATTGCAACTCAGAGCTTTAAGAATATTTCCTTTTACAATTAGAATGCCATGCTTTCATTAGAGAAACTTTGTAAATAATGAGAGATCCTTTCATACATCCACTATTGTGAATACTTAACATTTTGATGTATTTTTGTTTATGAATGGAAAATAATCATAGTTAACATTAATTGAATACATACTCTATGCCAATAATTTGCCAGTGTATTATTAATGTATAACTTAATCCTCTCAAAAACTCTAGGAGCTGGGTACAGTTTTATCCACATATTCATATATGAATATTGTTATGGTTAAATAATTTGCTCAAAGTCACATGCTAAGTAGCACAGCTGGATGTGAACTCAGAAAATCATCAAAACTTCAACATTCTCAGGACCTGACCAGGCAGTGTCAGGAATGTAGGAGGCCAAAGCAAACAGACTCAAGGGCTTGCCAGTACTTTTCTGTCCTTATATCAATTGACTCAAGATTCTGACTTTCGGAAAAGCCTGTTGACCCAGCTGTCCATTAGTAGACTATATCTGAGAGCTACATTGGTTCTTGTTCTTCTTGAGGGCTGAAATGTCACGTCTCCTTAGGGTCTGTGAGCTTCTCCATAGCATTCGACAAATTTTTTGCCTTAATTTCCAGAGTGTTTCTGATGCATCCTATCAATGAACCCTGATACAACAGCTTTTGTGACTTGGAAATCTAAACATTGTTTTTGTGGGAAAATGTTTTTGTGGGTTTCCAACAGGGAACCTCATAGATGAGCTTCTTAAAACAACCCATTGGTTAGATATTCTATTCATAAATATAAAACATTCTATGTGCCTTATATCCTATCCTAATTGACCTTTTAAGAAAAGTCTCCAGGCTGGGTGTGGTGGCTCATGCCTGTAATCCTAGCACTCTGGGAGGCCCAGGCGGGAGGCTCACTTGAGGTCAGGAGTTCAAGACCATCCTGAGCAAGAGCAAGACCGCGTGTCTACCAAAAATGGAACAAATGAACTGGATATGGTGGTTTGTGCCTGTGGTCCCAGCTACTTGGGATGCTGAGGCAGAAGGATCGCTTGAGCCCAGGAGTTTGAGGTTGCAGTGAGCTATGATATGTCACTGCACTATACCCACAGCGACAGAGCAAGACCTTGTCTCAAAAAAAAAAAAACCAGTCTCTTTTTTAGTCCCATTTGGTCACTTTGTCATTAGAAGTTATATGCATAGGTTCCTAATATATTGACTCTAAAATTGTGTACATTTAGCCATTTCCATTAGGCAGGGACCTTGTCTTTTTTACATAGTAGCTAGTACACTGTTTATGCTCAGTAAAAAATTTTCATACTCTTTCATTTATTTCAGTTAAACAAGTTCTAGTGAGTTTGTTCATGTGTAAAAAATTCAAACAAAACAGATGAAGTGAAAGGCTCCTTTTAACTGCACCCAATCCTCAACCCCAGAGCTAAATTCAGTTATCAGTTGGAGGAGGAAACTTCCTGTTCTTTTCTATACACTTACCTACATGTGCATCTCCTCATATAGAAATATAGAGGGTTTTTTGATGTGTTTTATTTTAAAAAACTTAAATATGCTAATAAATGTGATTTGTTTGTTTTATGTAACAGTATGTCTTGGAGCTCTTTCTCTGTCAGTACAAAGAGATCCATCTTATTCTTTTGTACTGCTGCCAGGTATGAAATGATATGGATCTACAATGGCTTATATAACTAGTCTTCTTTTGATGGACAATTCAGTTGTTTGCAATTGTTTATTATTATATTACAATGAAGCTGTGGCAAATACCTTACCCATTTCTCTTTGTGCACTTGTTTCTCTAGGGTAGATATCTAGCAGTCCATTTCTTGAGTTGAAATGTATATGCTTTAAAAATTGTAATACTCAGTGAAAAATGAACTCACAGCCAGGTACATGATCAAGTTTGCCACCAGTTCCTTGTGATCACACTAAATCTTTTGTTTCTCAACAGTTACTCTTACAGAAAATCATTTTGACATTCTATCTCTTGGTTCTTCTCTCTCATGCTTCCATTCCCCTAAATGATTCATATTAAAGATGTATTAGGTTGGTGCAAAAGTAATTGCAGTTTCAGACCATGAATTTTAAAGCATTATAACTATGCATATGGTATTAACTCTATAATATATTGCTATAATACATTCAATTGTCATTTAGAGAGATTTAAATAAAGGGAGGAAAAAATCCTTATACTTTACCCATGTAGTTACTATTTCCAGTGTTCTTTATCCCTTTTTGTGATCCATATTTCTGTCTGATACCATTTTTCTTCTGTCTAAAGCACCTCCTCTAATATTTCTTAATGCATGGGTCTGCCTGGTAATGAGTTCTTTCAGTTTTTGAGTGTCTCAATAAAATATAAAGTTTGTGGTAAAAATGATTTAGTCTTTGTTCTCAGGATTACTTAATTTATTATATGTTTGAATATTTATTCATATGTTTATATTTTTATATGTTAGCATAATAATAATATCTCGTTTTTAATAGGATTTTTTGTTTGTTTCAGTGCCTACAATGGATCAGGCTCTGTTCTGCATGAAAGGGCATCCCAGACCACAGGGAAGACAGGCTCCCTGCCCTCATAGAGTTTATACTCCATCCATGGGATTTTATTTATTTTATTTTATTTTTTGTTTGTTTTTTTGTTTTGTTTTGTTTTGTTTTGAGACAGAGTCTCACTCTTTTGCCCAGGCTAGAGTGCCGTGGTGTCAGTCTAGCTCACAGCAACTCAAACTCTGGGCTCAAGCGATCCTCCTGCCTCAGCCTCCCGAGTAGCTGGGACTACAGGCATATGCCACCATGCCTGGCTAATTTTTTCTATATATATATTTTTAGCTGTCCAAATAATTTCTTTCTATTTTTAGTAGAGATGGGGTCTCACTCTTGTTCAGGCTGGTCTCAAATTCCTGAGCTCAAACAATCTGCCCACCTCGGCCTCCCAGAGTGCTAGGATTACAGGCGTGAGCCACCTCGCCCAGCCCATGGGATTTTATATTCAATACATTCAGCTCCAACTACATTTTATTATAATTGTGCCTAGAGTGTTGCAAGGTAATATTTTCCTTTTAAATCCTGGAAAGACCTCTATTTGTGAAATTATTTTAAACTTTTTTCTATTCCCTTCTTAAAATTGGAATTTTTGAATTGTTCTTTCAGTATTCATTTAAACTCCTTCAGAATTCCTGGGCTAAAAGTTCTCATGTAAAGAACATCAGGAAAACAAAGAATAATGTCTACTTTTCACAACTTTCTGATTCATTGTAGTGATTACATAATCCTGTTTATTCTCATCTGAGCCCTCAGCAGACAGCCTCTATTTCTCCATGGAACTCTGTTTAGCAGAGCAGCTGATGGTGTGTTAAATTGAATTTTGTGTCAGAAATTCAGTCTTAAGAGTTTATGTAGCTCACTTAGTGACAATGATTACTTTGCCAATTGAATTACCCAGTATTAATTTAGTAAGAGAAATTAATTTGAAAATATATACCAAGCAACACTCCTATCCAGGTTTTTCATGGTTCCTATCAGAGTGTGTGTGTGTGTGTGTGTGTACGTGTATCTAAAATATTTGTTTTATATTTGCTCAGCTAGCAAATACATTTCTTATAACATTTTTGTAAAAGTATGAACATATCAAAACTAAGCATATTATAAAACTCTTTAAAAATATTCCATAAAAAATGGAGATTTGATCTTAAAAGTCCATGTCATGGTTGGATTATGGGTGCCTATGGATCAGGGGACAGGGTGAGAGCCTTGACCTTAGGTATGGAGGCCAAGCTGGAAATGAAGGATGGGATAGAATTAGGCCTGCGCAAGGGAAAGGTGGGGTTAAAGGTATAGACCTTTGTAACACAACAGTTCAAAATAGAAAAACAAAATGGGCTTTTCTGTGAACCAGTAAGTTTCACAAGATGTGTTCAGCAGAGGCTAGGCAATCTGGAATGTCATAGGATATGCTGTATTAAGGAAACATGACTTCTAAGATTCCTCTCCATTTTAGGATTTTTTTTACTGTAGTGGTGCTATGTATTATAGCAAAAGGTTAGAAATAGCACAAATGGCTGGGCACGGTGGCTCACACCTGTAATCCCAGTATTTGGGGAGGCCAAGGTGGGAGGATTGCATGAGCCCAGGAGCCTGCGCAAAGTTGAGACATCTGATCTCTACAAAAAATTTAAAAATTAGCTGTGTGTGGTGGCACGCACCTGTAGTTCCAGCTACTCAGGAGGCTGAACCAGGAGGATTGCTTGAGCCCAGGAGTTGGAGATTGCTGTGAACTATGATCATGCCACCGCACTCCAGCCTGGGTGAAACAGTGAGATCCTGTCTCAAAAAAAAGAGAGAGAGGGAGAGGGAGAGAGAGAGAGAAAGAAGGAAGAAAGAGAGAGAAAGAGAAAGAGAGGGAGAGAAAGAGAGGAAGGAAGGAAGGAAGAGAGGGAGGGAGGGAGGGGAGGAAAGAGAAAAGAAAGGAAGAAAGAAAGAAGAAAAGGAAGGAAGGAAGAAAGTAAAAGAAAAGAAAGGAAGAAAGAGAGAAAGAAAGGAAGGAAGGGAGGAAAGGGAGGAAAGAGAAAAGGAAGGAAGGAAGGAAGGAAGGAGGAAGGGAAAGAAAGAAAAGAAAAGAAAAGAGAAGAGAAGAGAAAAGAAATACTTGGCCGGGTGAGGTGGCTCACGCCTGTAATCCTAGCACTCTGGGAGGCTGAGGCGGGAGGATCTTTTGAGGTCAGGAGTTTGATACCAGCCTCAGCAAGAGCAAGATCTCCCCCCCCCCCCGCCCCCATCTCTACTGAAAATAGAAAGAAATTAGCTGGGCAACTGAAAATATAAAAACAAAAAATTAGCTGGACATGGTGGCACATGCCTGTAGTCCCAGCTACTCGGGAGGCTAAGGCAGGAGGATCGCTTGAGCCCAGAAGTTTGAGGTTGCTGTGAGCTAAGCTGACACCATGGCACTCTAGGCTGGGCAACAGAGTGAGACTCTATCTCACAAAAAAAAAAAAAAAAGAACACAAATACTTAAAATCAGGGAAAAGATTGCACAAACTATGATTTATGTACATTTTAAACTCATATCGAGTTACAAGTTTATAGGCTGAGTCATCGATGACAAACTCTACATAAAATAATTCTTAAGCAACCAAACTTATAAATTTATATTGATTATAGGAGTATAAAGTAGTTTATTAAGTAATATTTGAAAAGAACATGGGATAATAAAAATTAATGACAGGGTGGGTTCTCTAATTTTAAATAACATCTTGTAGAGTCTTAGAAATTTCATTTTAAAAGGAAATCTATGTTTTTTATTTAACAAACCCTCATAGAGTACTCAGGGATGAACTAAAGATTAACTCATTTAACCCTCACAAAACCCTATGAAGTATTATTGTTATTGTGTGTTTTAAGTAAAAAAAAAAAAAGTGAGATGCAGAACAATGTACAGAGTGCTGCTACTGTTAAAGGACATAGATACAGATGTAGCCTTGTATGTGCAGAGAAAATTTCTGGAAGAATAATTCTCTCTCTCACACACACACACACCCCTCCTGCTGGAGAAAGGAACTATGGTTCAAGGTGAGTTCAATGTCTTTTGTCCTATGTAATGATTTTAAATTCACATATATTATTTTAAAATATAACACTATTTTAAAAATAAATAATCTATGGTTATAGACTACTTTAAAAAATAAAAAGTCTTTGGTTCTAAATTTAAAGCCTGGAAAAAGGGTGAAGTAGAGTGACTAGAAGTCACTACCTAAGATGAGTTAAGCTACTTCCTTAAGGAGTGCTGTAAGATTTAAATAAGGATTGAAGAATCAGACAAGAATAAAGCCAGCAACTAGACAATGAAATAGAGATTAGGACAAGCCAAGAAGTTTAGGTAAAGTGAGAAGTTATAAGTCAGAAGGGAGAACAATTTCTAGGAAAATGCTATACCAAGGAGTTACAGTTACTGATGATCAGACCTAAAGATGGTTAAGAAGTTCAGCCAACAAAAAGGGCAGAGCATCAAAAGGACTGGAAGCCGATATCTGCCAAGCCGTTCATTAAGAAGCAGCAAACGTTGAGTCCTAAAACTGATTCCTCATGGTGACCCAGGCTACCTTTCTACTTTTCCTATTGAGGCAGGTGACCGTCCTCACATGGCACACACAAGGCTCGTCCCAAAGCTTGTTCACAGGGAATCATTTCTTTCCCTCTCACTTGCCCACCCCTCATCATCCATCCACTCCCCAGATGTGTACTGAGCACCTGCTATGCACCAAATAACATTTTAACAGGGATCATCTAATACTTCGAACTTTAGCAGGGAAAGTGCTATTCTCTCTCAATTGTCTAATAAGCAGTTCTGAGTCTTAGATTTCTAGGCAGATATTGCAACTAGGTACCAACTGGCTTACTCTGTTATTTGTGGCTTGGCAAAAAATCATAGACTAATGTGTTAGTTTCCTATTGCTGCTGTAACAAATAACCACAAACTTAGTGGCTTAATACAAGGCAGATTTATTCTCCTTCACTTCTGGGGGTCAGAAAGCCAAAATAAGTTTCAGTGGTGTTAAAACAGAGATCATGAGACTGACAGAATAGACTCTTTATGGCAATAAGATACGAAATTACAAACAAGGCCTGAGGCCATGCCAGGCAAAGGTTAAATTGTGCACTCCTACATGTAAAGAATAAACTAACTGCCACAGGGTTTTTTCTTTTTTTCCAGCAGCTAAACATTGGCCTCAAGTTGAGCAATATTGAAACAATTTCAACTCACCAACCACCAGATACTGACTTACTGACCCCCAGCCCCATTCCGCAAGCCGTAACTACAGCTTTAATTGGACAAGAGACTGATTTCACTAACTTTCTCCGGTTAAGAGACCACTGACCATGAACTGGTTCTGGCTGGTTTACAGAGGCTATGCACTTAAGTGCCTTGATATCCTCAGCTTCACATTTTGACATATAGAGCCTAATTGTAATGTGTTTAAATGATAGATCTCCACCCCAAAGTGGACATGGGGACGTATGTAACATACATATTTGCTTACTATGCATGCACGCAGCCCCCCTTGGTGAATATTCATAGCTTCTCCTGTTAAATATGTACAAACCTGTTCAGCATAAATTCCTGTCTCACTTTTCCTCCTTCAAAGTACCTGTTTTCAGTTTCTGCTGGAAGCTATTCTTCCCAGCCTGTCAGGATGGTCAGCCTACAGGCTATAACTCTTTGTAAGAAACAAAGCTGTCTTCTCCAAATTTAAAGATCTCATGATTTTTAAGTTGACACTGGGCTAAAACCAAAGTGTCAACAGGGCAGCATTCCTTCAGCATGCTCTAGGGGAGAATGTATTTCCTTCATCCTTGCCCGGCTTCTAGCGGCTGCCACATTCCTTGGCTTCTGACTGCATCACTCTGAGCTCTGCTCGTCATCACATTTCCTTCTCTGACTCTCTTGCTTCCCTCTTTTCCCTTATAGACATCCTCATGATTACATTGGGCCCACCAGATAATCTAGGATAATTTCCTTTACTTATAGTCAAGAGATTAGGGACTTTAACCTCATCTATAAAATACTTTCAGAGCAATTCCTGGATTAGTGTTTGATTGGATGGATAACTAGGGACTATAGCCTACTCATAAAGCTGATCATATTTGTATACTCTTTTTCTTTAAATATGCTCTCTATTTAAATATATTTACTGAAAAAGAAAAATGTGTTTCACTGCGTAATGAAAAAACCCATGTTACTTCCTACAATTAAATAAATGAAAAGAAATATCATGAAAAAACTTGTTAAATTCTAGCTACATACCATTGCCTGCTGAAGGCTGAGCCCTGGCTTGGTGTCATCGTTTACAAAGGGAGATAAGCAAGGTTTAGAGACGTGTTGGTGAGTTAGCACCATACTGAGTCTTTCTCCTTGATAGGGAAAGAAAAATAGAAAGACCTTAATGACTTTCTCAATATTTAATGAAGCATCTGTGCACCAAATAAAATCCTGTCACAGATTGCCAGAGATTCTTTTTCAAACTTTGAGAACCATTGGCATAATGTTTCTAAGCTCTTGAGTCCAGGCTCTTGAGCCAGCAGGCTAAGTTTAAATCCCGTGTCCCTTCCTCACGTACTAGCTGTTCACTGTTACACCACCTCTCTGAATCTGTTTCTTACCTGGAAAATGGCAGCAATAAGAAAACCTTTTTCACAGGACTATTTGTAGATATAAAATGAGATAAGGCATGAACATCCCTTGGCATGAAGCCCAGTACTTGGTAGGTGCCTCAAAAATTTCAGTCATTTTTAAAGCAGGAAGTCATTGTCATAACTCAGACATCAGGACACTTTCTCATATTGTCAGCTTTCTACTCATCCTTCCTACCCTCGACTCTAATACACTTGACCTTGACCTAATCTCTTCACTCTCAAGGCACAAAAGCACTTCACTGAATCTTTTATTTCAACCATGGAATCAGGACCACGATTCAAGTATAACATAAGCGACTTTGTGGAAGGAACACGGAAATTGATCCAGGTGGGATTGTGGGCAAGGTCAGCTAGGGAATATGTGGTCAGCATTGGCCTGCCATAATCATCATGGTATCATTGCCAACAGATTTTTAGGGGTGAGCACCTCCTATGGGTAAAACTCCATGACAGCTTCTGGGAGTACTATGCTAGATGGTCATCATGAGCTTTGGGCTGGGTGTCTGCAACACACTCTAAGGGGCCAACTGGAAGCTGCAGATCATGCAAACTAAAGCCACTTTACAGTGGAGAGGCACAAACTACAAGGCAGGAAATTATAGCTTGCTCAGAAGTGTACTCTACATTTCCCTGTGGCTGCCTGTTTGTTTCTCAGTATAATTTGAGGTGTTGACGATGGACCGCAAAAATCTGGGTGGTTTTGGGTACCAGGCTGTCTTGTGAATTACCTTTCTCTCTTTCTAACTTCCTGGTTGCTAAGATTAGCAAGTGTGGTTGGGATTATAATTGTTGGATTTAAACTACAGAAAGAGTACTCTTTGATGAAAAATTCTCATATTTCATAAATGTTCTCATTTGATAAAACTTTAATCTCCTTGCCAACAGGTCATAATGGACAAGTAATTTTTTATTGTCTTAATATATTGATGGTTTTTTAAAATATACTTTGTTCTGAAAGCAGAGATGCTGGGGGTAATATATCAACTCTTTAGAGACATAATGTAGATATATTGTGCCTTTAAAAATATGGGCCATGTCTATGACCAGATTGATTGCATATTAAATTATTGCCAATTCTCCTAGTTTATTAGGTAATGTTAATTATGGCTAAATTATTAACAGAAGTTAAAAGCTAATTATTGAAATTATGGTGGAACTTATTTGAATATTTAAAAAGCCATTTTCCCAGATTATATTTTCTTTTCTTTTCTTTTTTTTTTTTTAAGAGATGGGGTTTCACTGCGTTACCCAGGCTGATCTTGAGCTCCTGGCCTCAAGCAACCCTCCCACTTTGGCCTCCCAAAGTGCTGGGATTACAGATACTGCACTTGGCCCCATATTACTTTATTTTTTAAATTATTTTTTATTGGTACATAATATTTTACATTTTTATGGGGTACAGGTGATATTTGGTTACACGCATAGAATGTGTAATGATCAAGTCAGGTTTCTGAGATATCCATCACTTTGAGTATTTACCATTTCTATATGTTGAGAACAATTTAAGTTCTCTCTTCTAGCTACTTTGAAATGTGAAATACATTGCTTTTAACTACAGTCACTCTACTCTGCTGTTAAATGATAGAACTTATCTAACTATATGTTTGTACCCATTAACCTAAATCTCTTCATTCCCCACTCCCAGCCACCCCTCTTTCCTGGCCTCTAGTGTCTATCATTCTACTCTCTACCTTTATGAGATCAACTTTTTTAGCTCCCACATGAGTGAGAACATGTGATATTTGTCTTTCTGTGCCTGCCTTATTTCACTTAATGACCTTGAGTTCAATCCGTGTGGTTGCAAATGACATGATTTCATTCTTATTTTTATGTTCAAATAGTATTCCACTATGTATGTATACCACAATTTCTTTATCCATTCATCTGTTGATGGGCACTTAGGTTGATTCCATATCTTCACTATTGTGAATAGTGCTGCAATAAACATGCGAATGTAGGTATCTCTCTGATATACTGATTTCTTTTCCCTTGGATAGATACCCAGTAGTGGGATTTCTGGATTGTATGGTAGTTCTACTTTCAGTTTTTTGAGGACCCTCCATACTGCTTTTCATATTTGTTGTACTAATTTACATTCCTACAAATAGTATGTAAGAGTCCCCTTTTCTCCACATCCTTGCCAGCATCTGTTATTTTTTTTCTTTTGGGTAAAAGCCATTCTAACTTGGGTAAGATGATATCTCATTGCGGTTTTGATTTGCATTTCCCTGATGATTACTGATGTTGAGGATTTTTTCATATACCTGTTGGCCATTTGTATGTCTTGTTTTGAGAATTGTTTATTCATGTCCTTTTGACTACTTTTTAATGGGATTATTTGTTTTTTTAATTGTTGAGTTCCTTGTATATTCTGAATATTAGTCCATTTTAAGACAGATATATAGTCTGCAAATATTTTCTCTTTCTTTCTGTAGGTTGTCTCTTCCCCGTGTTGATTGTTTTCTTTGCTGTGCAGAAGCTTTTCAGTTCAATATAGTCTCATTTGTCTATTTTTTGTTTTATAATAGTTTTCCATGCTTTTGAAGTCTTAGCCATAAAATTTTTGCCTAGAACAATGTCCTGAAGTGTTTTGTGTATGTTTTCTTTAGTAATGTTATAGTTTTGGGTCTTACATTTAAGTCTTTCATCCACCTTGAGTTGATTTTTGTATATGGTGAGAGATAGGAGTCCAGTTTAATTCCTATTCATATGGATATCCAATTTCTCCACCACCATTTATTAAAGAGGGTGTCCTTTCCCTGATGTATGTTCTTGGTGCCTTTGTCAAAAATCAGTTGGCTGTAAATATGTGGATTTATTTCTGGGTTCTCTCTTCTATTCCACTGGTCCTTGCATTTATTTTTATACTAATACCGTGCTGTTTTGGTTACTATAGCCTTGCAATGTATTTTGAAGTCAGGTAGTGTGATGCCTCCAGCATTATTCTTTTTGCTCAGAATTGCCTTCTTGATTTCTTTTTCAGCTATTTCATTACTGGTGTATAGAAACACGATAATTTTTGTATGTTGATTTTGTATCCTGCAACTTCACTGAATTTGTTTATCAGCTCTTAAGAGTTTTTTGGTAAAGTCTTTAGGTTTTACTCTGTACAAGATCATGTCATCTGCAACAAAGGACAATTTGACTTCTTTTCCAATTTGGATGCCTTTTATTTCTTTCTCTTGCCAGATTGCTCTGGCTAGGACTTCCAGTACTATGTTAAGTAAGAGTGGTGAAAGGGGACATCTTGTCTTCTTCTAGTTCTTAGAAGAAAAGCTTTCAACTTTCCCCCATTCAGTATGATGTTAGCTGTGGCTTTGTCATATATAGCCTTATTATTTTAAGGTATGTTCCTTTTATTCCTAGTTTGTTGAGAGTTGGTATCATGAAAGAATGTTGAGTTTTATCAAGTGCTTTTTCTGCATCTATTGAGAAGATTATGTTTTTTTCCACTTCATTTTGTTGATGTGATATATCATGATTATTGATTTGTATATGTGGAACCATCCTTCAATCCCTGGTATAAATCCCACTGATCACTGTATATTATCTTCTTAATGTTCTGTTGAATTTTGTTTGCTAGTATTTTATTGCATCTATGCTCATCAGGGATATTAGCCTGTAGTTTTCTTTTTTTGTCACATCTTTGTCTGGTTTTGGTATCAGGGTAATGCTGGCCCCGTGGAATGAGTTAGGGAGAATTCTCTTGTATTTATTTTTTAGTAATAGTTTGAGGAGGATTGGTATTAGTTTTTCTTTATAACTTTGGTAGAATTCAGCAGTGAATCCATTTGGTCTTGAGATTTTCTTCACTGGAAGACTTTTTATTACTGATTCAATCTTGCTACTCATTATTGGTCTGTTCAGGTTTTCTATTTCCTCCTGATTAAATCTTGATAGGTTGTAGGTATCCAGGAATTTATCCATTTCCTCTAAGTTTTCCAGTGTACTAGTGTATAGTTGTTCCTAATAGTCTCTGGTGATCTTTTGTATTTCTGTGCTATCAGCTGTAATGTCTCCTTTTTCATTTCTGATCTTGTTTATTTGGGTCTTCTTGCTCCTTTTCTTGGTTAGTCTAGCTAGTGGTTTATTAATTTTGTTTATCTTTTTGAAGAACCAACTTTTCATTTAATTGATTCTTTGGTTTTTTTTTAGTCTCTATTTCATTTAGTTATGCTATGATCTTCATTATGTCTTTCCTTCTGCTAATTTGGGGTTTGCTTTTCTAGTTTCTTGAGGGGCATTATTAGATTGGTTATTTAAAATCTTTCTCTTTTTTATGTAGGTGTTTATTACTATAAACTTCCCTCTTAGTACTGTTTTTTTCTGTATCCCACAGATTTGGTATGCTGTATTTCCATTTTCATTTGCTTCAAGAAAGTTTTTGATTTCTATCTTAATTTCTTCATTGACCCAATGGTTGTTCAGGAGCATATTGTTTAATTTGCATGTATTTGTATAGTTTCCAAAGTTCATCTTGGTATTGATTTCTAGTTTTATTCCATTGTGGTCTGAGAAGATACTTGATGTGATTTTGATTTTTCTAAATTTGTTGAGACTTCTTTTGTGGCCTAACATATGGTCTTTTCTGGACAATGTTCCATGAGCTGATCAGAAGAATGTGTATTCTGTACTTACTAGATATAATTTCTGTAAATGTCTGTTAGATCCATTTGATCTGAAGTCCTTTTAAATCCAATGTTTCTTTGATGATTTTCTATCTAGATGATCAGTTTAATGCTGAAAATGGGGTGTTAAAGTTTCCCACAGTTAGTATTTTGGAGTCTAATACTCTCCTTTGATCTAGTAATAATTGCTTTATGAACCTGGGTGTTTCGGTGTTGGGTGCATATATATTTAGAATTATTTCCTCTTTCTAGATTGTTCTCTTCATCATTATATAACAATCTCTTTGATTTTTCTTTCTTTTTTTTTTTCTTTTTTAGCTTAAAGTCTGTTTTATTTGATATAATTGTATAATAGCTACCCCTGCCTGCTTTTGGTTTCCAATTATGTGGAATATCTTTTTCCATCCCTTTACTTTCAGTCTACACATGTCTTTACAGGTAAAGTATGTTTCTTTTAGGCAGCATACTTGGATCACTTTTGAAATCTACTCAGCCAAAAAGATACGTATGTCTTTTAAATGGAGAATTTAATCCATTTATATTCAAGGTTAATATTGATATTGAGATTTTGTTCCTATCATATTAATGATTTTCTGGTTGTTTTATATATTCTTTCTTCCATTCTTTTCTCTTATTGTTTGTCATTGTGGTTTGGCAGTTATCTGTTGTGGTACCATTTGAATCCTTTCTCTTTCTCATTTATGTGTTTGCTTTGTGTGTTTTGCACCTTCATGTGTTTTCATAATGGTAAATGTCATCCTTTCATTTCTAGGTTTAGGACTCCCTTGAGCATTTCTTAGGGAACTGGTCTGGTGGTGATGAATTCCCTCAGCTTTTACTTGCCTGGGAAAGATCTTATTTCTCCTTCATTTATGAAAAATGATTTTGCTGAATATAGTATCTTTGGTTGGCAGTATTTTCTTTTGGCACTTTGAATGTATCATCCTGTTCTCTCTTGGCTTGTAAGGTTTCTGCTGAAAAATCCACTGTTATTCTGATGAAACTTCCTTTATAGGTGACTAGATGCTTTTCTTTTGCATCTAGTCTCTCTGTCAGTGACTTTCATTTTGACTATAATGTGCCATGGAGAAACCCTTTTTGAACTGTATCTGTCTAGGGATGCCTGGGCTTCCTGTATCTGGATGTCTAAATTGCTTGCTAGACTTAGAAATTTTTCATCTGTTATTTTGTTAAGTAGGTTTTCAAACCCTTTTGTTTTCTCTTCATCTTCTGCAATACTGATAATTCTGTATTTGGTTGCTTTAAGGGGTCTCATATATCATGAAGGTTTTTTTCATTCTTTTTTATTCTTTTTAAAAATTTTTATCTGATTGGGTTATTTCAAAAAACCTGTCTTCACGTTCTGAGATTTTTTCTTCTGCTTGATCTAGTTTATTTATGAAGCTTTCAAATATATTTCGTAGTTTATTCAATGACTTCGTCTATTCCAGAATTTTTGTTTGGTTCTTTTTTATGGTATCTATCTCTTTGGAAAATTTCTCATTCGTATCCTGAATTGTTTTTCTGATTTCTTTGTATTTTTTGGAATTCTCTTATATCTCACTGAGCTTCTTTAGAATCTATAATTTGAATTCTTTGTCTGGGATTTCATGAATTTATTTTTGATTGGGATTGGTTGCTGTGTAATTATTGTGTTCCTTTGGAGGTGTCATATTTCCTTGCTTTTTCATGCTTTCTGTGTCCTTACATTGATATGTACACATCTTGTGTAATAGTTGCTTCTTCCAGTTTTTTGAATTTGCTGTTTTAGAGGAGGACTTTTTCCTGAGGATGAATCTGTGGTGTTGGTTGGGTGGGGCACTTTGGCTTTGATTCTGGATCCATGCAATAGTGTATCTCTGTATGATTTCTTTGGCTGCAAACAGTGTCAGTGGTATCTGAGATTTCCTTGGTGGCTTAGGGTGTAGTTAATTAATGGAAGCCATGGTGCAGTTCTTCTGGGGAGACCAGTTCTTTGTATCCCAGTGGTGGTATCTGTGGTCTGATCATGTCTGTCTTTGGGCCCCAGGGTGGTGTACACTGGCACTGGTGTTAAAAGATACAAGTAGGGTGATTCTTGGGACCCTAGGTGGCTTACTCAGATGCTGGTAGTTGCAGCCATGAGCCAGACAGGTTGGAAGGTTCTTAGTCCCCTGGGTAGCTGGTGTGATCAGAGTGATAGCAGTCACAGTGGCAGGATAACCCTCTGAGTCCCAAGCAGTGTGTGCTGGCATTGCTGCTGGCTGCAATGGGCTGGGTAGATCAGTCTCCAGGCCTGCAGGTGATGTATGCAGGTAGGTGACAGTTGTGGTGGCAGCAGGTGAGTTGGTAGACCTGACTGCAGTCTCCTGGGAGGAGTGTTTATGTGCCAACAGTGGTGGACTGGGCGGGCAATCCCTGGCCTCCAGACTGTCTGTTCTAGCATGGGGAGAGGGATGAAGCCAGGTGCTAGCTATTGGTAGGCAGGAGCAGGGGCAGGGCAGTACCTAGACCACCAGCAGAATGCTCTGGTGGGAAGCAGCAGTGGCCACCCTGCTGCCCTGACACTAGGGGTGAGGGCACATTCAGTGATAGTAGCCCATGCTGGCAGGTGGGGGGCTGCAGCGCACATGCCACTTGGACCTCAGCCCCAGCAGTACTTGGACCTCAGTCCTAGATGTTTTACCCTGTGGTCACTTGTACCTAAGCTCTTGGGTCAGCAGCTAGTTCTTCCCTTGGGCCTCAATTCCAGCACTGCTGGGCTCCAGGATGGTGTACAGTCTGCTGGGGACAGGGCTCTAAAATGACACCCTCAGCTCATCTAAAACAACTGGATAAATAAATAAATAACACTCTCTGCCCTGGGTGTGATAGCCTGAAGTTGCTTATACCTAAACCTGGGGACAGCAGATGTTGCTTCTCTTGTGCCTCAGCCCCTGCGCCACTGGGCTTCCGGACGGTGTGCAGCCTGTTGGGGGCAGAGTTCTAAAATGGCACCTTGCTGTGGCTTCTAAGGTCTCCGGGAATGTGAGGGGCCCAGCACAAGCCTCCTCCCTGGGGCAGTGCCATCATACGGTCTCCCAGCAGCTCCTTATGTTAGTTCCAGGGCTCTTGAGGGTCGAGAGGCTCTCCTGTGGCTAGGATTGCAGGAGTCCATGGTGAGAAGGTGAGAATGTGGATCCCTGAGGTTCTGTCACTTAACCTTTTCGAATATTTGAGGGTCTCTCTCCGCCCCAGCCAATCCCAGCTGAGGAGGCCACCTCACTTCCTTTCCCTTCCTTGCTTTAGGTACCGCCTATCACTTTTCTGTTGAATTCCAGTGTTCTCTCTTGAATGATCTATTCAAAGTGTGATTATCTACTTGCTATTTTAGTTGTTCTTAGTGGAGGAAGTGAGCACAAAATGCCCCTGGTAAGCCATCTCAAGATGGCTCCCACATTCTTCTCTATCTTCCATATTACCTTAATAATAGCATTATATAAATGACACAAATAGACACATATTTTTTCTTCAGCTTATACAACTAAAACAGTATTTCATATAAGAGAGCTGCATGCTGTAGTTATAGTCTTACTTTGGAAAAAAATAAACTACCGAATTGCTTTTCATTGAGATGAGGCATACATCCAGGTTTCATTCAGCCTGAAGCTTATACAATTTTGGAGTCCCTCTTCAAGAAAAAAGAATACCCAAATAGTCAACTTTTCCAAATTTATAAAAATATGTGACCCTTACCCTAGTAAGACCTGCTTGCAGGGCCCAAGAAGAAGCAAGTTAGGGTTTCTGAGTCTTCGTCTATATCATCTTCACAGTAAATCTACCTCTGACTAAGGTATAGGATTGTGGAAATTTCTGAAAATGCTCCAGTGTCTCAAATTAATGAAAAATCCCTCTGGGTTTGATCCTTAGACATGGGCAATATTACAAATAATCAATTACCTGCACAAGATGATGAATTTTCTGTTACTGACAGTGTTCCCTTACTAAGTTTTATTTGCTAAAGTATGGTAATTTAAAATCTAGTATTTTGCATTTTTCAAAACAAATAGCCATAAGTACAATTACCTACTTTCATGAGATATGAGAAATGGAAGGAAAGGATTATACATATTGAAAGCATTTTTTCTCTCAGTACAGATTTTTCTTCTGGAGATTTAATGAATAAGAACATGGTATCTTGCTCGTATTTACATACTTTCTTAAGGAATGTTACATACAAATATTAGGTTTAACTGGTGGTTGAAAATGAAAATCAAGAGTAAAGCAAGGAAACCAAACTTAGAATAACTTCTCTATAACTGGGAAAAACAATTTTTTATGCCTTGTTAGGTCTTCATTGTCAATAAGAAAATTACTATGAGAAAATTTACTATAGGTAGGAAATATCTCTACAGATAATTCTAGAAGAAACTTTTTTTCCAGACTTTGCAAAATAAGAAAGGAATTTCCTTAATTTTGTATTTTGACTACAGGGCATTGGTCTTGAATTTTTTTCCTGTCTCAGGCACATAATTTTAGTAGCCTAATGTTTGGCAATGTTTTCCCCACTGCTGCTTTCTTATGATAAATAATGAAATAATTAAATGACCAAAAGAGGGAGGAAGGAGAGGTTCAGAATGAGGAGTCTGGAAATGAGGAATGAGGGAAATTGGAGAAGGAAGATAATAGGAGTTTGTGGAATAATAAATTTGGCCCACCTCATCATCCTCTCAAACTGTATTTGGAGCATTGACGCTGGGAGGGAGGGGCCTCTTGTTTGGATAAAATGATTTCTCATACCCAGATGGCGCAGGCAGGATTCAGGGACTTGCTTGGTCAGTCCAGTCTGGGCAATAGTGTGGTCACTGCCTCTGTCAGGTGGGCTTAACGGGTTCGCTGCCTCCCCTGGATATGCATAAACAATGTTTGCAACCTCAGAACATTAAAAACAATAACAGGGGGTGTAGAATGATGGCACCCTAGTAAATAATTAATTCAGCAAAAAATTAAATTTAATTCACACTTCACCTTTTTCACCAAGGATTTGAGGCAGTTCACCAGATACACATATAAAAAATATATACAAAATTTTTAAAGATCATGGCCATGGAAAATAGAATAGAAGGTTAGGGTCAGGCACTGTGGTTCACGCTTATAATCCTAGCACTCTGGGAGGCCAAGGCGGGAGGATCACTTGAGGTCAGGAGTTTGAGGTTGCTGTGAGCTAGGGTGACGCCACGGCACTCTAGCCCAGGTGACAGAGCAAGACTCTGTCTCAAATTAAAAAAAAAAAGAATAGAAGGTTAGTGGTCAAGGTGGCGGTGGTATTGAGTGCAAATATAACACATACATCCCATTGGAGGGCTGTCCAGACACTATAATATAATGAATTTGTCTCAGAAACCAAATTTGTTACAGAAACCAAAGTAAAAAGAAAACTATGGTTAGTTTTAAATTTTAATAACCATGAGAGAAAAAAGTACTTGTTTCTTCTGGGAAGCAATGCTGTTCCTACTGTCAGTTTCAAAAGGAATCTCTGAAGTGAATATTCACAACAAACAATATAATGAATTTATACGCTAGCTGTTTCTTATATCGTCAATTGACAAAGGCCAGCTGAATTTTCAAAAAGCTACTGAGACTCTGAAAACAGCTCTGCAGGGAGTAATCCATACTATGGAATGAACCACATACAGTATACTAAACAGTTAACCAAAACATAAATATGAAAACAGCAAACTAAAAAGAATATATACTATTAATACAATTCTGGCACTTCTAATTCCTTCTCAATATGGTGTTGGAGGCCGGGCGCGGTGGCTCACGCCTGTAATCCTAGCACTCTGGGAGGCCGAGGCGGGTGGATTGCTCAAGGTCAGGAGTTCGAGACCAGCCTGAGCGAGACCCCGTCTCTACTAAAAATAGAAAGACATTATATGGACACCTAAAAATCTATATAGAAAAAATTAGCCGGGCATAGTGGCGCATGCCTGTAGTCCCAGCTACTCGGGAGGCTGAGGCAGTAGGATCGCTTAAGCCCAGGAGTTTGAGGTTGCTGTGAGCTAAGCTGACGCCACGGCACTCACTCTAGCCTGGGCAACAAAGTGAGACTCTGTCTCAACAAAAAAAAAAAAAAAAAAAAAAAAAATATGGTGTTGGTAAAATTCACCAAGAAAAATGTTATTGCCCTCATTCTGAATCAGGTTTCCTTTTCTCTTTGTACTTGTTCTTTGTGAACATTATGTATTATAACTGTAGAGAATTTGTTTCTAACTGCTCTGGTGTAGATTTTAAAGTATATTTATTTGCTGGATTTCATTTTCTATAGCTATTTTCTGTCTTTGGATCAGAGATCCTTAGTTCCTTTTTGAGGTGGTTGCTTGCAGAACAGAAAAATGGCAACCTGATTTCAGTAAGGTTAATAGACTCCTGTGATACCTTAATAGACAAGACAGAGGAACACGATTTGGGTGGCTGATTTGTAGGCAAGAATTTAGGCCATCATTCTGGAGCAAAGACTCTGTGGTGTGCTTTGAGGATTAGTTCAGGTACGGGAAATGCAAAAGGGTGGGTAGAGTAGATGAAGTCAGTTTTGGACACGTATATGGGAATTTTGGATTGGAATGTCCTTTATCAGTTGAATATATTGAATTGGGACAGGGAGAGAAGGAGAGAGGATGGGGAAGGGGAAAGAAAGGGGGAGGGGAAGAGGGAGAGGCAGAAGGAGATACCTAGCTATAAACAAATATTAATTAAATACTAACCAACTACGTACCGTGTGATGTGTAAGTATTACCATCCTCCGAGTGGAGGTTCTTTCAGGTTCTTGTGGTCCTCGGGAAGAGAATTTCAGGACATACCACGTAAGCCAAAGCAAGCAGCTTTTTACTGATAGAAAGCAAGAATGCGCTCTCAAGAGAGAGAGCGGGCAAGCTCAAAAAGAGCAGCTGCACCAGGAGGATCTGCTCTTTGGTCTTTTGAAGTCTTAATAATTGATGGGAGGAATATTCAAGACTAAGGGGTTGGCTTTCACTAAGAATTTGGGTAGTAATTCCTAAAATTGGGTTCCCTCCCATTTTCATACTTTATATGTTTGTTTTGGAACTGTCATGGCAATTTAAAGGCTGGAGAAATTTTAAAACCACAATGCAAATGCTACAATATTTAGAAAAAGTTCATGTAAGATAGCAGAGATAGCTGACAAGCCCATTGAAGCCAGTTCTTGCCTGCAGTTATCAGCCCCTCTAGAAAGCTTCTACTTGAAGGTTGTTTACTTTAGCACCTGCACCCACTCTGCAAGGCCCTGCATTCAGTCTCAGCCCGGTCTCCTAATCTCCTACTGTAACATAAGCACTTTACATGTTGTAACTCATGTGAGGATTATCTCATTATGGTTTCCATTTTACAGATGAGGAACTGAGATATGAGTGGTGAACTTCTTTACCCAAGGCTACACAGCTGGTGAGTAAGAACTGAGTTCTGAACCCTGTTTGAAGATATAGATTTGGGCATTATCAGTAATTAAGCAATAGATAATGTCATAGGTATGGCTGAGTTGCTCAGGTTGCCTATAAGAACTGAGGGACATCAATTCCTAGAGGATCTATGTGTTGACTTTAGATGTCCAGGAAAATAAAAGCCACATTTCTGGTCTATGTGCATTTTCTGGAGACCATGTTTATAGCTTTGAGCTCCCAAAGTTCCGAAAGTATCACATAGAGCGACTAAATAAGAGGAGCATGGCAGAAGCCTGGGGAGGAAGTTTCATGAAAAGTGGGAGCAGTCAGTAATGTGGGCCGCAGCATACATCCAAGGGCCAAAGCAAGCAGGAAGGCCCTGGAGCATCAGCAGGAACATTGCAAAGGAAGGATGGGTGAGAAAGCAGAGTGTAGTGGATGGTTGTGGACCCAGAAACCTATAATGCAGTCTATTCTATTATAGAAGCTTGACCATGAAGGAAAGGAGGAAGAAAGGGTTGTGGCTAGTTAAATAGGGAACCAGGATGAAGAGAAGAATTTTAGTCTTTCAGTGAGAAAAACTTGAGTGTATTTTAAATGTTGAGTAGCAAATAGAGAAGGAGAAATTGAAGATACAAAAAAGGGGGTAATATTTGGTACAAGGTCTTGGAGGATGCAGGAACAGATGGACTCCTAAGCACAGGTGACCAGAACATCTTGAATAGAACTGGAGTTCTGCTTTTAGATGGAGGAGTGAAGTGATGATGAATGTACAAATACCTAAGTATGTAGAGGAGAAAACTCTAGCTTTCCATCATGAGAAAATAGAGGCCCAGATAAGCTAAGTGATTGGTGTAGGGTCTCCCAGCCAATTTGTAGCAGTTCTGGAACTAGAACCCACTGTGTTTTCCATGACATCATGTCCTCTCCCAGTGAAAAACTCTCTCTTTCCTTGTCATTTAAGACACTAGGCTATTTTGGATCTTCTCAGACTTCTTTGAGCAATCCTTTTCTGTTCCTTTTTCTGCATCTTCCCTCGTCCCCATTTAATTATATTCTGGGCCCCCCTATAGTGTGGTATAGTGGAACAGTTAAGGATCTTCAAACCCTGACTCTAATACTTCCTACCTTTGTGATCACGGGCAAGGTCCTTAACTTTACTGAGCCTCTCAGTTACGTAATCTATAAAGTGGGTACAGTAAAACTGAACTTCAATTACATGAGGATTAAGTGAGATAACATGCACAAAATGCCTAGCACAGTCCCCTAGCACATAAGAGATGCTCAGAAATACAACTTCCCATCTATTCTCTCTCTCTTGGTGATCCCTGGAGACTCAGCCTTCTTGCCAATGTGCAATTTTAAGAAAGTCAATCTTTCTATTTCCTTATCTCAAAAAGGGAGACAATCCTGCTTGCCACACAACATTGTCCTGAAAATGAAGACAATCGTATGGAAGTACCCAGAAGAGTGGTCAAGAAATCTTTGTTGAATCTAAGTCTCATCTACTTCCTGAGCTTCACTTATGACCTCCATGAATATGTCTCTCAAGCACATTCTCCATCCTGTTCCTCATACTTGAGTATGAGGCTCTTATTTCCAGTGGTCTGTTGGATATCTCTACCAGATCTTCTGCCAGGTGGTATAATTATTTTATCTCATTATATTCACAACTCATCTATGCTCTCTTCCACATCTTAGATAGTTAGCAAGCCCCTTCACCTGACTCCCACTTTCCCTAGAGGCAGCCACTTCTCTTTCTTCTCATTGTGCTGGTTGTTTTCTACATACTGTCTCTCCCCTATCCCCCCAATATTTCAAGCTTGAGAAGGCTGATTCATGCAGCATTCCTCAGTTTCCCTTGTCAGCTGGCTTTTGATTGAAAGTCCTTGTTAACAAAGAAGGAAAGCACCTTCTGCTAGAGAACAGAGTCATGGTTCCATTGGAAGCTAAGACTGCCCTCTTGGTTATTTGGGGCGCCTTTAGCCACTGTATGTATTGGCAGATTACTTAGGGGAAATTTTGTTGTTGTAGGTAGTAGAGGAAAGGAGTTGTGATTATTGGTTTTGGCCCCATGACTAATTATAAAGGTGGGTATAAACTTACACTAACTGATTTTTTTTAAATCTTTCCACTCTCCTGCTAGCCTATGTGAAGTACTGAAGGTAGTTAACATCACAATTTAGGTCCTGCTCAGAACATGACTGAACTGACATTGCCCTGTGGCTGATAGTAACTAAGTGTGTTTCCCAGATGTTGGCTAAGTTTCTTCTTCTGAGGGAAAAGAAAGAATAGATGCTAAGGGGCAAAATGTGTGGACTGTTCTGGTTAATTCCATTTTTGTCTCTGCCCTCCTCTCCCGACCACATCTATTCTCTGCTCCGGTCTACCCGAGGAGGCTGATCCCAGGGGATTACATCATCCAGCCACCAATGGAAGGGCCAGACAGGAGATAGAAAGGTGGGAGGGGAGAGGCTGTGATATTTCCTCCCCATTCCCTTCATGTTCAAAGTGCTCCTTTTCCTGGACTTGGGTGACACTTTCTTCTCCTGGGCCCTTTCTCCAGGCGAGGTTCTGTGGGGAGCAGACTCTGATACTGGGCCTGTGGGAGGTTTGCTGGGGAGTGTTCTTAGGATGACCACTGGGGTGAGGGAGTGTTCAGGGAACCAGGACTGGGCAGAGTGGGCTGGGATGGCTGTGCAATAAGTTGTTCCAACTTGAGGCAAATGAGCTGGACTCATTTTTTTTAGAGAAGGGAGTCTTGCTATGTTGCAAGTCTTGCTATGTTGGAGTATAATGGCTATTCACAGGTGGGATCATGGTGCACTACAGTCTCAAACTCCTGGACTCAATTGATCATTCTGCTTCAGCCTCCCAAGTAGCTGGAACTACAGGCTTGCACCACCACCTCCCATGAGTTGGACCTCTATATGTCTACATAGACCATTGCATGAGGCCAGCCCCTGGGGAAGGGGACATGCTTTTGGGTGAGGAAATTCTAGTCGAGAACACCCTTAAAGGATTTGGCTGAGACGTGTTGGCTTTAGCACTCCCGGCTGCTAGTGGATGAGTGTTCCAGCCTGGAGGGGAATCTAGGGGTGCACCCTTATACCCCATCAACTCAAGGGGTGGCAAAGGTGTCCTGATATTGCCAGTTCCTGGGTACCTCAGAATTTTTGTTTTTTGTGTCTTCAGTAAATTCTCTTAATTGAGTCATCTGAATTGGTTTGTTTCCTTTCAGGGCCCTGACTCATATAGATAATTAAAAAATCATATAAATATAGAAATACAAATTCTCATATGTTCAAGAAGAGGTTCAGTATTCTATAATACGAAGGCTTGATCTAGTGTGGGAAGTGAGGGCATGTTTTGTCAAGGAAGTGACATTTGAACCAAAATCTGAAAAGCCAACTTAACAAAGAAGAGAGGGAGGAGGGAGAATGAAGAAAACACTGAGTTGGTTTGGCCCCGGCGCCCCCCCCTTCCCGGCACCACACGGCGGGGGGCGGGGGCTGCAGTAGAGGAGGGGTGGAGGCAGGAAACTGGGCTTGTGGGCCTCATTAAGGATAATCCTAAAGGTAATGCAAAAGCTTTGCAGGTTTTTGAGCTGGGAGGGACACAGTCATACTGGCATTTTAAGATCTCTGTGGCTAATCAAAGACCATTGTTATTTTTAATTTGGTGGAAAATTACTACTTGTCTATTCGTGTCTATTAAAAGTAGAAAAGTCTCTTTTTGGTTTATTGGTCTCCAGGCTGGCTGGCCAGAGGTTTCTACCACTTGGCTAATTCTGCATATAAACTGCAGTATTGCATGGCCAGAAGAATGTTACATGCTACACCCTACAGGGCCTGTTGCATCTTTTTTACATCATGATAATTTGTTGCTTTTTCCCCTGTAGTGGGTAAGATAATACTAAAAAAAAGTATCAACCATTAGACTTTTAATACAGGAACAATTTGTACTATATATTAAAAAGCTGCAAATATATACTGTCTGTACTTTACTTTCCACTTGTTTTTGGAGTGTTTATACACACACACACACACACACACACTTCAAAATTTCTCTGTGTATATATGTGTGTGTGTGTATATGTATATAAACTTCTACAACTTTGGTTTTGGAATTGATTTAACAGGATTTCCCTTTATTCTCTCTTCAGGTGTTAATGGAAACTGGGGATGGGGAGTGCTGTCAGGCTCTTACACTCATATGTGGCTCAGGCCCTCAGAGCGCCTTTCTTCTCTCTCAGGTCTTGATGACTATTGAGCAGAGACGAACAGAGTCATGGGACAGAGTCCAACCACTGACCTCAGTAAGTGGCATTAAATTCTTCTTGGAATAAGTTGGTGTGATGTTTTTTTCTTTTCTATCTTACATGATGCAATAGTAAATGGGAAGTTGTGACTGACGCACCAAGACATGATAGATAACAGATGCCAAAATCAATTATGATGACTGTGATGTGGAAATTTCAAAGTAAATGATTAGTTGAGGACTGGTTAGATGCTCACTCACAGAGGGTACAAAAGAGTCAAGTCACTGATGATTGAGGAGGGCTTTTTTTGAAAAAAATGTTGTTTATTTCAATAGATTTAGGGAGTACAAGTGTTTTATCACATGAATGAGGAGGGCTCTTCAAGGAGGATTTGTTTGGACAGAGCTGCACTGAGTCCCACCCTCTCCCCGCAATGGGTGGGGACACTGGCAGCTGACCCCAAGCTGAGTGGAGGGCTTGGGGGATGCACCTGGCCAACAGCAGACAGATGTCCCACTCCCACCTGAGGAAGGCACAACGTCCTATGGCAGCAGAGGGGAGGGCTGTGGCCGGGAGGTCATTGTCCTGCCTCTCAGCCACGAGCTTTTTAAAGGCCGTGAGTCTCAGAGACCCTATGTGGAATCCACAGTAGGGTGGTTGGCCCGAGGACATTTTAAAAGTGATTCTTCCTAAAAGGTCTCACTGAAGGGTTGATAGGACCCCAGTGGTGAGAGTGTGTATGGAGAGGATGGAAGGAAAATGAAGGTTGGGGTAAATAAGCAGTCAGAGAAAATTCATTGCCTGTGTGTCAGGAAGTATGGCCCAACACTTCCAGTGAAGGAACACGAAAGTGTTCACGGAAGAGTCAGCTTCAAATGCCCACCAAGCCCAGAGGGTGTGAGGCCATTTCACCAGAGTGCGAGTCCAGGACACACTTCCCTGTCCCCCTCCACTTCCTCCCTTTACTGTGGCCAGAAAGCTGGCTGGGGGAGACGGGTGGGGTAGGAATGAAGCTCCCTGACCATACATCTGCCCACAAAAGGCTCCTGCTGGAGAAGGGGGCAGTACTTTAATTACTGAATTGAGAGCAGTATGATTTCTATTACTGGAGAGAAGAAAAAGTTTATGGGACTGCTTGAGTGTCATTCAGTGGAAGAGGAAGAACTATCCTCACTAAACAGATTTTTAAAGGGACAGCAGGAGACTGGAAATTAAGTTGCTTTTATGGATACACCCATGAATCCTGTTTATTCCATGTTCTGGTTATGTATAGAGTTTAAATTCCACTTCTAGAGCAGTGAAATAATTTTTATCACAAAATTCTATTTGTATTTCGCCAGGATCACAAATTTACAAAAATACCCTGGCTCTCCTTAGTTCATATGGTTAAACCATATTTCTTTTCAAGCCAAGAAGACAGTCTAAAGGATGAGAAGAATGAATAAAGAATAATGCAAAACCACAACAGTTGTTAAAGCAACTAGTAAGGAAATGTAATACACTAGGCAGACGAGATTGGACAAGGAAGAGGAGACCAGACCGAACAAGGAAGAGGAGACAAGCCTGGAGGAGGAATAGGAGAGGAGACCAGACGAGGAAGAGGAGACCAGAATGGAGGAGGAAGAGAACATTTGCTGTTAAAAGAATACCACAGTGAGGCATTTTATATTTTTGCCAATATATCTTAGGGTTAGATTCCTATAAATGAGATCAATGGGCTAATTCACTGTGTAATTTTGCTGATGTTGGACAACTTGCAAATAAACTTCCATACCTTTAATACTTTTTTTCAGACTTACCATAAATGTGTACCTACCCTGTTCTCCATAGCTTCATTAACAAAATACTTTGTCAGGCTTTTAGAATTTTGCCAATCTGATGAGATAAAAAATACTCATTTGTCTTTCTCTAATTATAAGTGAGGGTGAACAATTTTTTGTATGTTTAATGTTGTTTGTTTTTTCTGTGAATGCCTATATTATATTTGCCCATTATACTACAAGTTGTTGATTCTTTACTGCTTAATATTTAAGAACCCTTTGGAGATAAGAATTTCAACTCTTGGCTGGGCAAGGTGGCTTATGCCTGTAATCCTAGCTTTCTGGGAGGCCAAGGCAGGGGGATTGTTTGAGCTCAGGAGTTTGAGACCAGCCTGAGCAAGAGCGAGACCCTGTCTCTACTAAAATAATAGAAAGAAATTAGCTGGACAACTAAAAAAAAAAAAAAAAAAAAATATATATATATATATATATATATATATATGAAATTAATTAGCTGGGCATGGTGGCGCATGCCTGTAGTCCCAGCTACTCTGGAGGCTGAGGCAGAAGGATAACTTGAGCCCAGGAGTCTGAGGTTGCTGTGAGCTAGGCTGACGCCATGGCATTCTGTCTCAAAACAAAACAAAACAAAAAAGATAAAAAAAAAGAATTTCAACTCTTTATCATATAAACTGGAAACATTATTTCCCAGTATGTTGTTTGTTTTTGACTTAATTTATGGTATTTTCCCCTCAATATTCACTCATTAAAAACTTCACTGTAATTTTCTTCTAGGTAATGTATACTTCCATTTTTTTTTTTTACATTTATCCTGAAGTGAGAAGGAGGAAGTATGAAATTTATCTTTTATTAAATAGCCAATTGTCACAATACCATTTAAGGTCTTTTCTTTAAATAAATATCTAAAGTATGTAGTTCTTTTTAATTTTTGGAAAGTATGTTTTCCAATTCTGATGTCCTTAAGGGTGAGAACTAATACAGTAGAAAAATAATATTTTGCAAAATTCTTTGAGATATTAGGTTTTTGTTTTGAGATTTCATAGTCTTTCAAAAACCTAGAGAACAATTTTTAATGGCTTACTTTTATCACATCTTTATAATAAGTTAGTATATTCTCTTATGTTTTATAATTTTAAATAATTTCTGTTAAAATTTGTTAATATAAAAGCAGAATAGGGTATTTTGGAAATAAAAAAAGAAATGTAATACACTAGGGACTTGTATCTAGAATAAAGAACTATTACACCTAAATAATAAAAAGACAATAATCCAATTACAAATGGGCAAAGAATCGGAACAGACATTTCTCCAATGTTATCTTTTTCCAAAGAATATAGACAAGTGGCCAATAAGCACATGAAAAGATGCTCATTATCACTAACTATGAGGGAAATGCAAACCAAACCCACAATGAGACAACACACCCACTAGAATGGCTATAATAAAAAAGATAACAACAAATGGTGTTGAGGTTGTGGAGAAACTGGAACCTTCATGCATTGCTGATGGGAACATAAAATGGAGCTGAAAAAACAGTCTGGCAATTCCTCAGAAGGTTAAACAGAATTCCACTCCTAGGCATATACCCAAGAGAAATAAAAACATATGTCCACCCAAAAATTTGTACATTAATGCTTATAGCAGCATTACTCATAATAGCCAAAAAGTGGAAAACCAAATGTCTATCAACTGATGAGTGGATAAACAAAATGTGGCATATCCATACATGGGATATTATTCAGCCATAAAAAGGAATCAAAGTACTGTGGTCCACGCTACAGAAAACATTTCACCAAGTGAAAGAAGCCAGTCACAAAAGATCACATATTGTATGATTTCACTGATACAAAATGTCTAGAATGAGCAAATCTATAAAGACACAGGAGTGGTTGCAAATGGCTAGTAAAGAGTTAAAGCGAGGAGTGTAAGTACTAAAGAGAACTGGTTTTTTGGGGGGCGGGGCGGGGCAGTGATTAAAATGTCCTAAAATTGATTATGGTGATGTTTGGATGACACCGAATCTATTAAAAAGCACTGAAGTGTATATTTTAATTAGGCAAATTATATCGTATATAATTTTAAAACGTTAGGCATGGTCTACTGGACTGGGAGACTCACGATGGCAGGGATAGAACCAGCTTTGCACATTACCTTGTCTCTAGCCACTGCTTAACACACAGGCACTCAACGAAGATTTCTTGAGGAAGCAGCACACTCTTATACTGTTCCTGATGTTACACACTGCTTCGTAAATTTCAAAGCATTTTTTTCCGCTAGAGAGCAGCAGTTCCTCTGTGCCTCATAACAACTTGAGGGTGGTCAGAGTAGGTGATGAGAGATTGTCACTGGCCCATATTGTAAAAAATGAGCTTGTGTATATCAGGGGGGAAAAATCATTTTCTGTCTACTAAATTTTTTCTGGAGGTGCTCTCTCTCTCAGGCCAGTTTGTCTTGCTTTGCTCCTGTCCCCTAGAGACAGGGAACACACTTCTGAGTACAATCAGCATTGCTCCGGGAGACTGATTCCCAAACTGTCATGTAATAGTACAGCCATGAGGGTCAGTCAGGGAGCAGAAACCAAAGAACCGAGATTTCTTTTCTGAGCAAACATAGCGATGAGGCCAGTGGGACTTTAGCTTCGGGATATTGGACTCAGTCTTTCTCAAAGACTTCTAACCAGAAGGTTTGAGTTAGCGGGGTGTCCAAAGACCATGATCTCAATAGCAGTTATCTTAAACGTCTTCCAGGCCCCGAATTCAGGGTTCTAAGTTCTGGTGCCCTACCCCTCAACGCTCAGATTTGGGGTCAGAAACTAATTAGGCACATTGTAGCTTGGACCTTACTCCAGTTGGTGCAGGTTTTCTTGCTGAGAAAAACTCACTGCAAGCCCCCTGAAAAGAGGTCCTCAGAGGTTTTTCCAATTCGGATGCGGACTCCTAGTCGGCTACAGAACCCCTGGCCACTGGACGACTTAATGATGTCCTCTTTCTGGTCCACCAAAGCGGCCAGAAGTCTTGGCTGCCTTCCAGACGGAAAGTGGAGAGACCGGGGGGACCCAGGGAGCCCGGGGCGTTCCCAGTGGGGCGCACAGGCGCGCAGGTGAGCAGTGCAAGCGGGGCCCGCAGCGGCTGTCCCGGCGCCTCCGCCCCCGCGGCGCCCGCGCTGCGCTCCGCCCCGGCCCGGGGGGCGGGCGAGGGCTCTGCCCCACCGCTCGTGGGCTGCGGAGGAGAATGGGGCGGCGACGCGGGAGCCGCCGGACTGTGCGGCCGTGCCCGCCCCGGCAGGGTGCGCTGAGGCGCCGGGCCGCGATCGCCTGCGGGCGCTGGGCGCGGCAGCCGCGGGAGCCGCAGGTGGTTCCCCGGGCCGGCCCTTTTCTCCTCCCCCTTTCCTTTCTTTCGCCTCCCCTCCCTCTCGCCCGGTGTCGGCGGCACTTCCCCCGCTTCCTCCTCCCTCTCCAATCGGGAGGGAGGGAAGGAGCCGCCGGCTCTTTCCTGCCTGCCTGCAAACTTCAGCGGGACTCGCGGCTCCACTCGCCACCGCGGCCACCGCCGCCCTCCCGGGAGCTGCCCCTGGAACTTCCTCCGGCCCCGCCGCCCGGGATCCCCGGCGGGTGGAGGGACGCCACCGGGCGCCAGGCAGCCGGGCTCGGACCCCCGATTCCTTCCCGCGGTTCCCCGGGTGCCTGCCCGCCCGCGCGTCCGTCTGTCTGTCCTTCCTGCCTGCCTGGCCTCTCCCCCGCGGGCAGGAGCCGCCAGGCTTCCTCTCGGCGCCCCGCCGCTGCCCGGGACTTTTCTTTGTGTTGGATGCAGACTCGCGCCCCGCGCCGATCGGGGGCGGTCTAGGGGCTGCGCTCGCCCGGGCGGCTCCCAGCGCCGCCGGCCCGAGCCGCCCGTCCGCCCCCGCCATGCCCTTCCACGAGAGGACCGTGGAGCCCGCGCGGCTGCGCCGGCCCGAGGCGGCGGCCGGGGCAGCGGACGCGCCGCTCTTCCGCTCGCTGGAGCAGGTCAGCTCGCACGCCCTGGTCTGCCTGCTGGCGCAGCTCGCCGACCTGTCGCGCTGCGCCGGGGACATCTTCGGCGAGCTCGAGGGCCAGGCGGCCGCGCTGGGCCACCGCACCGCTGAGCTGCACCGCCGCCTCGACGCCCTGCACGCCGCCGCCGCGCGCCTCGACCACCGCCGAGTGAAAATCCGTGAGTGGCCGGCGGGTCGGGGGAGGGGAACGGGGGAGGCACCCGGCGAGCTGCTCCCTTCCGCCCCCTGGCGGCCCGGGGCCGGCTCGGGGGCCGCAGCGCAGAACCCCGGCGCCCAGCGAGTGTCGGGGTCCGGGGGACCGATGGGAGGGGACCGCCTGAGCACAGAGGGAGGCTGCGCAGGTGGCGGGCGCAGGTGGCGCTCTCCAGCTCTCAGATTCCGGGAGGTCGTTGGCGCCATGAGGGAGTGGGTGCGGAGTGTGGAAATTGGGCTGCCCGGTCCCACTGTCCGGTCCTCTGTGTGGGAGGCTGAGAGGACACCCAGGGGTCCTGAAGAGGAGGAGGCAGGGTCGTGGGAAAAGAGCCAGAGACAGGTAGTCTGTTCGGGAAGCCAGGGGAGAGTAAAGATTTGGATATATGGTGGTTACAGGTCTTGAGACTTCAGGAAAATCCGTTTGTAAAAATCTCTGGGCATTTCAGCGAGCGAAGGGTTGCTTGTCACCTTTCTTCCTGCCACATACCTGTGTTCTTACCTATAAACAAAAGTATGCAGACTTTTAGTTCAGGGTTTCCCCTTTTGGCGCTGAATTTTGTTTCTTCCCCCAGACTGATCCACCACCTCTTTGTGATTCAGAGGACCTTGACCTTGAGCTCTGACTCTGAATCCCATTCATCTTTGTCTGGCCTCCTCCAACCCTGAAAATCAAGTCTATGTCCTGACATAGTGATCCCTCTGAGCACCCATTTCATTTCAGCAGCTTAACTGGCTCTGGTGAATGAAGCAACTGGAATTTCCTGCTGGCCCAAAGCAGAGAGACTTTCAGTGTGATGTCTGTGTGGTTTCTCCCTTTTAAGTATGTAGACTTTGTCATAATCCTAAATGTAAAGAATAAATTGGAGATGGCTGATGGATTGCAGGGTGGGAGAGGAGATGTTTGTTGGTGTAACACACACCTAGATTTCAGCAACTCTTGATGAAATACTGGCTGTCTTAGAATCACTTCACGTGCAATCATGAATTGCTCGTTTTCCAGCTTGCTAGAAAAACTTAGCTATATTTTAACTACCTTCCAACCGAAGAGTTCAAATTTTCAATAATTTAATTCCAGGGAGATTGCTTGCTATAATACATCTTTCTCCAAGTTGTATAGTTTTCTCATGATGGTTTTACATTTTTACAGTTCATCTCTTTGATCGTGCTGTCAACACATCCTTATGAATTGTGGACAGTTCCCAACCTGGGAGAGTCTCCCGTTTCAAGAAAAAAAAAGTTGGGGGATGGGGAATGAAAGTGATCTCATAAAGTCTTTGGGACATAATCAGAATATATCTACTTAATGTGAATAATGACCTCATGCATAAGGACATACTGTCCTAGTAGAATGTCAGGGTCAAGATGGCGATCACTAGTTGGCTTCTATACCTTTTCTATGTAGGGTGTATGTGTGTGGGTGGACAAGAATTTCACCCTTGACAAACAATGTGATGAGGCAGATCTGACTGCTAGGTGAACTGATCTATTGTGGTAATTAAAAAACAAGAAAAACTCCCTGAAGGTCAAGAACTCCTTCTTTTGCTAGTTTGTTTTGCACTTAAATGTATCACTTTTCTCTCTTCTTTTCCTGCATATGCCCCAATAGGCTACTGTCTGTAGTCAGAAATCCCCCAAATTCTCTAAATTAACTAAAGTTATCCTAATTACAGTGACTGAAATAACTCTTTTTCAAAACTTTTCACAAGTTTGTTTGAATCTTAAATGGCTTTGGTTTTATATCAGAAATCTTGGCTCACCATTTTTTTTTTAATGATCTGGAAAGAAGGCTTTATTGAATTATAATTATGTCTGAGTATAAGTGCACATGTAGAAAAGAAAGCTATAGACATTAATTTTTGTGTTTTTTTCACCTTCACTCACTTAACTTTTTTATATGCTAAAAAGCAATGAAATGCCTGTGCATTCATTCTATTCACCATCTGTTAGGATTCTTTTAAAACAATGCCTCAAACCTTGTTCCTGTGTAAAAGCTACATTTCTAAGTCATTTTGGTGCCTTTAATGGACTTGATTCCTATGGGCGCCTGGACTTTGAGACTTGAAATTGACAATAAAGGCCATCAATTTCATGAACACGGGAGGAAATGGAGTCCAAGAGCATTGAAGTAAGTCACCCCAGGTTAGGCTGTGGTTAATGGCACATACGGGCTGGGGAGCCTGAACCTTCTGATTGGCCTGCAGTCCCACTGGGTTTGTCGCTTCCCTTTAGGGGTGCTTGGAAATGGGGAGCACAGTTTAGATACATTCCATAAACAGTCCTAAGGATAACCATGACCGTTAATCTTATCCTTCTTGTCAAATCAGCCTTTTAATGAGTCTTCCCAGGAGCAAGTAACAGAATCCAGTAGCTTACCAAAGCCTGGGGCAGTAGGAGACAGCATATTTCATTGGCTGTTGGGTTTCCACTGTAATAAAGGATGTGAGTGGAACAGTTTTTAAAACATATAGACTCTCTCTGCACTACAGAAACAACGTTTTCATCCTGCGGGTCGGTCCTGCTGGCTTTAGTGATTCTGAGAAATACTAATATTTCATCAAGTTTGCCATTCCTCACAATCTCATGGGTAGGAAGTCATCCAAAATAGTTTTTTGTCCTAAATTGGGGAGAACACACATTAGAATTCTCCTATTCACTGAAGACTCCCCTAATGCCTTTCCTGACACCCCTAGGTTGGGGGAATGTTCCTCCGGCATCCAACATGGTCATCGGTACGTACTGTCCGTCACCTCATTTACCAGGGGGACTGAAATTGTGTATCTGCTTCTGCCTCCCTCTGCCAGACCTCAGGCTCCTTGAGGTCCAGGATGGCCCTGGCTTTGTTTTTCTAGAGCTTAGAACAGTGCCTGGAATGTGATAGCTCAATAGATATTTGACCTGAACTAATATTTAGTTTCTTGGTCCTTATTGTCACTAGGAATAACTATAAAAACTTTAGGGAGGAAGTACTACACTGCTACAAATCTAAGCAAGCAAGACAATTACTTTAAAATCAAATGAAAATGTAAACTTTCTACCTTTTTTAAGTTTTGTGCTTAACTGCCAAGCTCTACTCTTTTCTGTAAAAGTCAAACTTCATCAATTGTGCTGACAAAGTAAGTTCTTATCAAAAATAGTGACAACAGCCAATGTGAATAGTTACATCTCTGCTCTGTAAACAATCAAAACAGACTTTGCTAAGCAGAAATCAATAGACATTCAACCTAATAGTCTTGTTTTATTTTTAAGCCCTGTGTGGTTTTTTTTTTTAAAAAAACTTTTATTGAGTAAAATTCATATACCATACATTTCACCCCCTTGAAGCATATAGTTCAATGGTTTTTAGTGTACTCAGAGAGTTGTGCAACCATCACCACAATTTTAGAACATTTTCATCACTCCAATAGAAACCCTATGCCCATTAGCAGTCACTTCCCATTTCCTCTCGACCCTCCCACCCCTATGCAACCACTAATCTCCTTTGTGCCTTCATAGATTTGACTGTTCTGGACATTCCATGCAAATGGAATCATATAATATGCGGTCTTTTGCGACTGGCTTTTTTCACTTAGCACAGTGTTTTCAAAGTTCATTATTGGTTTCTTCTTTTTTTTTGAGACAGAGTCTCACTGTTGCCCTGAGTCGAGTGCCCTGGCATCAGCCTAGCTCACAGCAACCTCAGACTTCTGGGCTCAAGCAACCTGCCTCAGCCTCCCAAGTAGCTGAGACTACAGGCGCGTGTCACAACGCCTGGCTAATTTTTCTATTTTCAGTAGAGACGGACTCTCGCTCTTGCTCAGGCTGGTTTTGAACTCCTGATCTCAAGTGATTCTCCTGCCTTGGCCTCCCAGAGTGCCAGGATTACAGGCATAAGCCACTGCACCCGGCCTGGTTTCTTTTTATAATTAACAACAGCTGTCTACTTATGATTGAAAAAGTATCATTCATATTTATTATTTGATTAAAAACCTTGTGAGAGAGGAAGGCCAGGTTGCATTATACCCATTTATTTACTTATTTTTAATTGATACATAAGTGTACGTATTTACAGTTGTACATTTGCAAATGCAGTCTTTGCATAAACAGATGTGAGACTTTGGCAGATGCCGTAGGTTCATACTTCTGAGTGGTATTCTAGGTGTTGAGATGCATTGTACTGCCTCACAACAGACCGCCCCCTGACCTAACCAGAAGGTTGGCTGATCCTGGTATCAGAATATCATTACTTCTTCCTCAGAATGCACAGTCCTTGTCAGAGTTCTAAAGACAGTGGCGACTTTACTGCAATTCTAACAACAGGTTGTGAGGCTGTTTTTGTGCCTGCCTGCTCATGAATGTCTGTCTGGTGAAATTGGCATAAGATTTACTTCCATTGACACATACCTCCACCCAGCTCTAATCCCAGGAGAGTCCCTGCATTTATTAACAGAAGCTGACAGTAGCTGTGGTCAGATTGCACCATCAGGTTAAGGAGGCCATGTGATTCTGATACTTGCCTGACCTTAAGAATTGCCTGGAACTTTTGTTAAAATTACAGATTCACAGACCCTTCCAGAGCCCTATCGAGCCAGAGTCTCCAGCGTGTTTGACAAATACCACAGCATTCTTTGGGCAGGCAAATTGAGAAGCACTGCAATAACCTTGAAAGCTCACTACATTGGGAATTGGGAATTTGGCTTCACCTCTGCCTTTTTTTTTTTTTTTTTGAAACAGGGTCTTGCTCTGCCACCCAGACTAGAGTGCAGTGGTATCATCATAGCTTACTGCAACCTCAAACTCCTGGGCTCAAGCCATCCTCCTGCCTCAGCCTCCCAGGTAGCTGGGACTATAGGCATGTGCCACCGCACCCGGCCTTATGCCATTTTATTAACACAGATTTTGAGCAATTTATTCAATACCTGGAGACCTTAGTTTCCTTATCTGTAAGTAGAGACTTTGATTAAAATAATCTCTATGGGCCTTCCCAATTTTAGCATTTTGTGATTCAACTGAGAGATTTAAAAAGTTTATTTATTTATTTTGGCAAAATGGCAAATAAAAATTGCATATATTTATGGTGTACAACCATGATTTTTTTTTTTTTTTTGAGACAGAGTCTCACTCTGTTGCCCGGGCTAGAGTGCCTTGGCGTCAGCCTAGCTCACAGCAACCTCAAACTCCTGGGCTCAAGCAATCCTCCTGCCTCAGCCTCCCGAGTAGCTGGGACTACAGGCATGCACCACCACCATGCCCAGCTAATTTTTTCTATTTTTAGTAGAGATGGGGTCTTGCTCTTGCTCAGGCTGGTCTTGAACTCCTGAGCTCAAGCAATCCTCCTGCCTCAGCCTCCCAAGTAGCTGGGACTTAGGCATGTGCCACCATGCCCGGCTAATTTTTTCTATATATATTATTAGTTGTCCATATAATTTCTTTCTATTTTTAGTAGAGACGGGGGTCTCGCTCTTGCTGAGGCTGGTCTCGAACCCCTAAGCTCAAATGATCCGCCCACCTCTGCCTCCCAGAGTGCTAGGATTACAGGCGTGAGCCACTGCACCTGGCCTAACCATGATGTTTTGATACATGGTTATACATTGTGGCATGGGTAAATCAAGCTAATAACCTACACATTATGTCACATACTTATTTTTTTTTTGTAGTGAGAATATTTAAATTCTACTCTCTAAGCAGCTTTCAAGTATACAATACATTGTTTTAACTATAGTCACCACATTGACTATAGATATATTGAACTTATTCCTCCTTTCTTACAGAAATTTTCTATCTTTTGACGAACATCTCCCCAATACTCTCCTCCTGCAGCCCCTAGTAACCACCACTCTAGTTTCTGCTTCTTTGAGTTCGACTTTTGCTATTTGATAATAGTGGCTCAGGTAAACATAAATACAACTTTGATCAATAATCTCTCTCTGCTTCTTATGATGAGAGATTTAAAAAAAATCTTTGTCTTTGAAATAAACCCTTCATGACTGTATTGACTCTTTTAACTAATATTTTACATACACAGAGACCGTGGAATTTCACGTGTTGAGGGATTAGTCATTTTCCAAACAGATCAGGCAGGTACTTGTTTCAAATTTGTGTATATTCTGCCCACGGCACATGCATAGCTCCTTCCCATCTTCAAAAAGTGCTAATGTCATTATGGAAAGAGAATTGTGTTTAAATGCATTTGCCAAATGTTTATATTTCTTTAAAAAATAGTTTTAGTTTTTGAATTGTGAGAGTGTATCCTTTAAATCAAAACATCTATCTACTCATTGACTCTTGGGTATTGGGAAAATAATAATCTGGTTTAAAAAGCTACCCACATGTAGGCTGAAATTATTTATCTAGCAATAATCTAGTTTTTACTGTATTGGATAAAACCCTAATATTAAAATTTCAGCTGTATGTATTATTTTAGGATTGGGACTGGCAAATGAAAAAATTTAAGTAACAAAAGAGAAATTTGAGTTTCTTAATATTTGGGGAAGAAAATTCAGAGACAGAAAAAAATAATGTAATGTTTGCCTCTGGGTGTCATTTTAATATTATATCTTGGCCGGGCGCGGTGGCTCACGCCTGTAATCCTAGCACTCTGGGAGGCCGAGGTGGGTGGATCGCTCAAGTTCAGGAGTTCGAGACCAGCCTGAGCAAGAGCGAGACCCTGTCTCTACTAAAAATAGAAAGAAATTATCTGGCCAACTAAAATATATATAGAAAAAAATTAGCCGGGCATGGTGGCGCATGCCTGTAGTCCCAGCTACTCGGGAGGCTGAGACACGGGATCGCTTGAGCTCAGGAGTTTGAGGTTGCTGTGAGCTAGGCTGACGCCATGGCACTCACTCTAGCCTGGGCAACAGAGTGAGACTCTGTCTCAAAAAAAAAAAAAAAAAAAATTATATCTTTAAAAAATCAAGTTTTAAGTATAAAATAAAATGGCTTGCACCTAACTAGGCCCCCAGTAACTTATTTAGTTATTTAAGTCTGTTTCTCCTCAACTGGTTTATATCCTGGAATGAATTAATTCTGCAGGAATTGAAGTTTAAAATCAACAGGATGGTGCTGATGGCCCTCTGGCTTTCACGTATTGGTGACATTTGTGGTGTGCACTTGTCACAATACGCACCTTAACAGTACTTTGGACAAACGTAGACGAGCTGGAGCATCTGTCTTTGAATGAAGAACTCTCTGAGGAAAGGGCCAGGAGGCCCCAGCCTTCAGTCCCTTTCCTTGTGTCTGTGAGCGCCTTTGGTGGCACCAAACAAAAAATGTCATTACTGGCATCAGTAGCTAGGGCAGCAGCGTTTGCCGTAGGCCAAACACTTTCATACGTACAAGAGCTCTATGAGGTGGATACTGTTATTATTTCCGCCCGACAGATGATAGATGTAAGGCACAAATAATTTGTTTGTCTGCATTCACAGCTAGTGAGCAATGGAGCTGGGATTTGAACCCAGACAGGGCTGTTTCCAGGGTTAGCCTGCCCAAACATTGCACGGGACTGCCTCTGCATTATCTGATCTAACTTCAGCTTATGACATTCCCACACTCAGATGAGGGGAAACGATGCCAAGAAGATATGGCGAAAGCCTGTCAAATATCTGAGAAAAAAACAAGAGGCTTTTGGGCTTTTCCCTTTTCTTTCTCTCTTTGTTTTGAAACCTCTCAAACTACTAGCAGATGGCCAAGAAATTTGAGACATACTTCTATAGTACTTACTTATAAGCACAGTGCCTGGCACATAGCTAACATTTATTTAACATTTGCTGCTGTTTTGGTGACATTGAAGGCTGAGTTAGCATCTGTGTGTACATGTATGTCCCTGTATCACCACAGATGGCCCAGTCCATGGGAGGTGGTGACATTTGAAGCCTGGGAGATGAAAGCTGACCAAATCCAGAGGAGAGCTGGTGTCAGAGATAAACACAAAACCGGAGATTTCTGCACAGGGATCTGGAAGTATGTTGTAGCTCCGGACAGGAATGTGTGAAGGGCTGTTTGGGGGAGCCAGCCCTTCCCCTGGGGCCTTTATATGGATGTCCTCTTTCTTTCTCAGAGCCCGTTTGCCTCCGTTTCTTCTTACTGTGGGAACTGGAGAGCCACTTAGCTCCCACTTAGCTTCCTATCTGTGGAAGAACTTTCCTTTTTGCCTCACTTGGCTGTGGGTAGCTCTCTGAGTCTCTACCAAACCCGATTTCATGTTCCCACTCAGAACTTGATGGGCTCAACCTGGACCTCAGCTTTCCTTGGGCGTCTTGGAACTCACAGCGACTGTTAGCACTATTTCATTCATGTCTGGGTTACCCACACTTTCTGAATCATAAGATTCACTGGGGGCTTGGTTCAAAACATTCCCAAACTCCGCCCCTGGAGATTCTGAATCAGCATGGCTGGGGTGAGGCTGGGAACATGCCTCCCTAACAGGTACCCCCAGGTGATTGCCTTTGTTGTGTGAGGAATCTTGTTCATTTAGGGTGGCAGGACATTCATCCATTTATGAAGTATATTTGGGGTTATTCTGCTAGTATTAAACTGTGAGGGTTACAGAGGGTCAAGGTACTTGACAGTTTCATGTGGATGATTAGATATATAATTAACTAATAAGGAATAGAATTATAACATTATTTCTAGAAGAAAATTTGTTCTGAATTCCAAATTGCCGACTTATTAAGAAATTGGATTTTTAAAAGATATCTAATGTATAAGACCTGCCTGTAAGTTTGTGGGACGGTGGTACTCCCACACATGTAAAATAATGATTTTAAATGTGCACAGCATATTTTTTCTAAAAATTCTAAAAAAAACAAATATAAATGCTCCTGTAATGAGTTTTTTTTTTTTCCCCCCTGTGGAATGGTGAAAATTTTCTTCTCTTAGTACTGCTTTATTCTCACTTACTTTTCTGATTTGTTTCACAAGAAATTTCCACCCCTGTAGAAAAGCAGTATTTGACTTTGGAAAGACAGACAACTGTTTCAGATTACTCCTGCAGGGAAGTCCTTTATTATACTTTCCTCTACTTTTTTTCTTCTTTGTGATTAAAAATTGATAAAAGCATTATCAGTAATATGCAGAGGGCTGTGTAGTAAGTAGCTGATTTAAATTGCAATAACACATGATAAAATATGAGGGCTTCCTATGTGACAGTATTAGACATCTGATAAAATGTTCTGAGGCCTCAAAGACCACAATGTTTAAAAACAAAGGAAATTGAATTAAGCAGGGCTATATTATGCATAATCAAAGTGTGCCTGACTATGTTGGCACCTGAGAACTACTGTTGAGGTGCACCGCCATTTCCCGGTTTCCCAGCTGATGGTCTGGCTGCTGGGATGACCATCGTGGCAAGGGCACTGGGCTACTTCTCAGGATTTTGCAATTCTGCTCATTAGCTGCCCAGGATACTCTAGCTCCAGGCAGCCTGACTCCGAAGCCTGTGTTCTTACCTGTACATTACATGAGGGCAAAGGTCAGTGGAAAAATCAGAATGCAGCCCAAATAATCTTGCCATAAGTTTTCATTTAATTTATTGAGTAGGCAATACATTTACATTGTTCCATATTTGTAAGTAAATATTTATATATATATATATATATATAAGGCCATGCAGAGAAAAGTCTCAGTGCTACTTCTGTTCCTCATCTGCCACCACGGCCCCCATAAACACATTTATTAGTTTCTTCGTATTATTCCAAGGTTCTTTTATGCAAACATAAAAATATTTGATTTCCCTGCATTTTCCATGTACATAATTTCTGGATTATCCTGTTATTCTTCTTCATTCGTGTATATATAATCCAAAGTATTATTTTCATTGTTTTTCTTTATGTCTTTTAGCTTGTTTCTTTTTCATTTGTGAAATCCCAGTTACATTTTGTTGTTAGAGAAAGCAGGTGATTTGGGAAGAACAGGATTATTTAGCATTGGAATAGATTGTTGAGCTCTTTCTTCTTTCTTCTTCTTCTTTTTTTTTTTATTGCTAATGCTTTGATTTTTAGGAATAGTTTAAATATGAGCTTCCCCAAGAGATGATTAAGTTTTTCCTATATTAAGAAAGGAAAAGGGAGGAGAGACTTCTGTTAAATGTCTGTAACAATACAGTAAACTGAATTTATTTAAAAGCAGGCATTTTCTGCCCTTTATCTGGATATCTGCATGCTGAATGTGAATTACTTCCTGACTTGGGAGGAGGATATTAGTATCTAGGACTGTGCTTGAATTTTAGTGTGGAATGTTTTACTCTGAGATGGTAACTTTGTTTGCTAAATAAATGCACTTAATCATGAGATCTGCTTAGTATATTTAATTTTGCTGGGTTGGTTACAACAACCTGACTGCCGTGTCCCAGGTGGTGCTGTACGGTGCAGAGTGATACTGACAGACGTTGGAATGAAGCAACTGTGGTCAGTGGAGTTGTTTCTCCCTAGTTGCTAACCTGCTTAAGACCACAGATTGGTGCTGAATTAGTACAGAAATGACTAATCAAAGCATTGTTCATGAGTGTAGACTCAGGAACATAATCATTGCATTACATAGCCCACCCACAAAAGTACATTGTACTTTTATGCAAATAAAAGTACACAAAAAAGTGTTCAGTCTTACAAAGGTTGCTATAAAATGTTTTGATTATAAAATTAATGTATATTCATCCTAAATTCCAAATCGGTAAAGTGTAGAAAATATAAAGAAGAAAAAAAATCCTAACCTAGAGAGTAGCACTCTTTTTCCTCTCTTTTTTGCTAATATAGCTATATATTTGGATCTTTCTATATTTAGGTATAGCAATCTATGGTATTTTAAACAGAACTAGGGGCATTATCCTCTGTATATAGTTTTGCGTCCCAGTTTTTTAAAACTTAGCTTGTATAGTGAGAATTTCCACCATGTCGTAATTATCCAGAGGCTGTGTTTCTATTTTTCAGAACTCAAAGATACAGTTGTGAAGAGGCCATTTTCAAGAGGAGAGGCATTGGGATGAATCTCTCTGACAGTCTCTTTATTTCGCTGTGGCTCCCAAGTGAAGCCCTTTTGATGTTCTCAGGGGCCTGTGTGTTCACACGAGAATTACCAAGTGGACAGAAGTTTGTTATTCTTCAGGATCGTCCTACAGTTTCTTCTCCATGGGTTTAGTTATTTGTGAACTGTGAACCTTTAAACTGCACTCATGATGTAGTGTCTAAAAGATGTGTTGGAGTCCTATCAGTTAGTACAGTATATTGCTAAGTCTTGGGCGTCATCACCATCTTCTAGAAAAGTTAACCATATTTTATGTCTAAGATCATTTACCCACAAAGACAGTTCTCTGTATCTTTATGGCTGACAGATCATTGAGTCAGAGGACTGCTGTCTCCTTATTTCCTTATTGGTTCTTTAGTTGAGCAGCATGCCTGTTGTACTAATAAAGTATTATGTTGCCTTTTTTCCTTTGAAGTTGTGTTTCTCTTTTCCCCTTAAAAAACAAAGTTTTCCCTTTCCCCTTCCCCAAAATGGCAATCAGACATCTGTCTCAACTTTTCTCACCTTGGTGAGTGCCTGCTTTTGGCAACATATGGGGTCTGTTTAGATTTAGCTCAACAGGATTTTAAAACAAAGGTCTTTCAGTTATCTCTTACTCCAACTTTGGTTCTTGTTTTGTGGAAGGACGTGGAATAAGCTTAGATCTGTTCCTTTTATTCTAAATATTGATGGCTTAATTGAAAAATATATAGGCTGTCGAAAAATTGGGGGTCTCTGGGCTAATTCACTTGTGATAGAGGTGACAGGGGATGAAGGTTGAAATGGGATGGGAAAAATGTCTGAGTGCCTGAAACTAGTACTTTTTTTTTTTTTTTTACATCATCTAAACATTGTTTGCAAATTGCAAGTTCTGATCAATACAAATATTAACAATAATTTATATTAACACTTATAATATTTACAGCTAACATTTATAAGATACTTACTTGTGTCCATTTCATTTAATCCTCATAAAAACTATATATTGCCAACCCTCTATTTTACTGATGATGAAACAGTGGCACAGAGAGGTAAAGTAATTTGCCCAAGGTCACACAGCTGGTGATAGAGACAAACTATGGTATAGGTGAGTTCTTACTACGTTTGTAATGTGTTTAAACATTTCATTTGAATAATTGTACGTTTTAAGTTTTGTAAACTTTTCATTTAATATTGAAAAATTTCTGAGTTTGGCTAGGGGTTAATAGGTATTTTCTATTTTGTTCTGTTTTTTTTAAATCACTGTACCACTAACCCAATGACATGATCCACGGAGGTGAATTAATGGCCCATGTGACAATGCTGTTATGAATCTGTAGAGAATTAGTGAAGTTTCTCTGGTTCTTTCAGCTGCACCGATGAAAGGTCGTCTAGTCTCTAAATACAAAGTCTTTTTGTTAGAGCTTCCCTTCCCTTCGTCCTGGCCTCTTTTCCTTTGCCCAGACATTCGTGATCAGTGTCAGAAGACAGATGATACAGGAACAAATTCAATTTCTGGCTGATTTTTATTTTGTGATATGTTAATGTGGAAAAAAATTCTCTTTTCCCTTCTCTCCACAAACTTGCTGTGTTTAAATACTAATGACACTGTAAAATGCTATCTTCAGCCTCTACTTCCAGGAAATTGCTTAGTTTTTTATTTGCTAATGAGTGGAGGGTGAGAAGCCCCAGGTTAGACTAGCTAGCGGATTGTCACTCAGCTCTCCAGTTCTCTGCTCTGTCTTTACTGATGGAAAATACCTTTAACTTTGTGGTGTTTTGTAGTGCTACCAGCCAAGAGAATTGTGACCCATAACCATTAACTTAAATCAGTGGTTCTCAAAGTGTGGCCCCAGGACCAGCATCTTCAACGTCTCCAGGGCCCCAGCCCTGACCTACTAAATGGGAATCTCTGGGTGGGCTCAGCAGGCTTTGTGAAGAGCCCTCCGGTGATTCCAACACACACTGGAGTTTGGGAACTGCTGTCTGCAGTATCCGCTGCTGGCCCTGGGCCGGAGGAGGGCATCTGCTGAGAGGCCCTAGTGCCTGTGCTGTGCTTGAGGCAGTGACTGGGGCTGCCAAAGCTAAATCCTGCGGGGGTTCTTTAGAAAGCTTCTGCCTCTGGTGGAGGGCAGTCTGGGGCTTATGAACTAAAGCTTCATTACCATACAACAATGAGCGGGTAGCTTTAGGAGCCGATGCGTGCTTCAGAGACACACTTGGTACAGGCCTTCGCTATTGGGAGATTAGTAACCCGGCCCCTGGCTTGTTCATCGGCCTGGGGGCTAAGGCGGGTCTCTCTGCTCTCTCTCCCTTTTCCCAGGAACTTTAAACAGCATCCAGAGAGCAGTGAGGTGACTCAACACAATCACAGGGTAGGGACATAGTTTCTGAACAAAATCTGAGGAGAGAGGACTATTCTATATAAATGCTGATTATAAAAACCTCCCTTTTTGATATTTTGGAGAGAGTGCCTCTTAAAATATGTAAGAGGCACTTACATAACTAGGGAAGCTTGAGGCAGGTATGGGAAATTTTACTTGTGGATGGGACATAAACATTTGAATAAACATGAGAAAAATTTATAAGCATGAACTTATTTGAGTAATGTGTGTTCTTTTTTTAATATATGAAGCAGGTAGTGAGGAGGGGGTTCAATTTCCTTGGTGGTTTTTTTTTTTTTTTTTTTTTTAGATAGAGTCTCACTCTGTTGCCCAGACTAGAGTGCCGTGGCATCAGCCTAGCTCACAGCAACCTCAAACTCCTGGGCTCAAGCGATCCTCCTGCCTCAGCCTCCTGAATAGCTGGGACTATAGGCATGCACCACCACCATGCCCAGCTAACTTTTTCTATTTTTAGTGGAGATGGGGTCTTGCTCTTGCTCAGGTTGGTCTTGAACTCTTGAGCTCAAGCAATCCTCCTGCCTCACAGTATAATCCACTGTAATTTGGAGAGGTCAAAGATAAACTTTGATAAAAGGCAGCAGAGCATAGTGGTTAACAGACAAGATTTACTAGTTGTGTGACCCTGAATAAATTACTTACCCTCTCTGTGCTTAAGTTTTCTCCTCTGTAAAGTGGGCATTGTACTGATATCTCAAATGGTTGTGCAGAGAAAGGAGATATAGAACAGTGCCTGGCCTATAACAAGTAATAAATATTAGCTGATCTTTTGGACCGGACCTTACTATTTTTTTAAATGATTTTTACTTTTTCTGAGTATATTTTAAAATCTAAGTGTAGATGAAGATAAGATGTTGGAATAAAGGATTGGACTTAATTATTTGATTGGACTTCAATAGTGTAAAGTTTCCTAAAGAGTGTGCTTGTGTTCTAGTTAATTGAGTTTTCCAGATAGCTGATCGTTAGGTTTGATAAATTGGGTTATTTTGCAGTTTTTGGATCATTGTTTTGGATATCGTGATAATTCAATTCTGAAGGTATAGAATATTCGATTAAAATTATTCAGCATGTCCTCTAAATAGGTGTTTTGATTTTGTCTCTAATATGAGTTTATTTTGATGTCATTTTTCTCTTTCCCAATTGAGATCAGATTAAGTTGGGGTTTTGGTTTGTTGGGTTCCAATGAGTTGGTTTTATTACATGCAGGTAATTAGAGAATTTAGAAACTTGTCAAGTTACAAAAGTTAATTTGTAAGTTAGTTTGAACTTGTAATATATTTCCTTTCGTAAACCATGTTTCCAAAGCATGACCAGGCACAGGGCAGCCCCAAGAGCCTGTTCATCCTGAAACACAGATCCTCAGACCGACAGTGCCATGGGGCGTAATCCTCCTGTAAGAATTTTATGAGAAAATGGATTATAAATGACAATCAAGATACCAAGGTGACCTTTTTCTATTCCTCCCACTTCCCTTAGCTGTGTGACTTCGGCCACATCTATAGCATGAATGATTTGGGTCAGGCCTTCAGGTGCCATTTTGGGGGGCAGGTTGCGGGGGAGCTCTATGATATGGTGGTGAGACGTGTGGGTAAGAAGCATTGGAGGCAGGGGGTAGGGTAATTTCCAGGGTACTTGGGTGTATGGGACTGAGAACTTTAGGCCCAATGCCCGGCGGAGCCTTGGCTGTGGGCATTCATTACAGGTGAGAGCTCCAGGCCAGTTGAGGGAAGGTGAGCCACCGGCAGCCTGCAGGTTCACTGTGAGGCAATTGGCAACTATATGCAGAACATTTATAATGGAGTGTTTGCAAGCAGGGGGCTGTTTGTAGTGCCTCTTTTATTTTTTTCCTATGGGACTTTAAATGGATAAGGACAGAATTTTTATCAGTTTTAAAAGCCCACTTAAAGTTTGTGTTTTTGTTTTTCTTAGCTCTGTGGCTGGAAATGATTATTTTCATATGTATATAGTTTTATCCTTACCTCACCATACCTCATAGTCTATAACTTAGTATCTATAATTATACCCTTTTACCTACTGATAAGATGCAAGAAAATATTCATTCAGTTTTATATTGGCATCCGTTCACATTTCATTTCTGTCCAGAGATTGTGGTGCCTGTATGTGTTTTAATAAACAATATGCAAAGCATTAAAGATCCTTTCCACTTCTGTGCATTCTTTGTAAAAGGATCTGGATTGTTTATAGAATCCTACAAGCTTTTGGTAAAGTATTTGTTTTTAAATCATGTTGAACGTGTAAGGAAAAGACAGACTTGGGCTTGTTAAAAATTATTCCTGTCAAGTGCCATGTAGCTTCACATGTCAAACATGACTTGAAAATGTTTTCCCCAAGTGGCCATGTCTTAACAATTTATGTTCCGGAGGGAGTTCCCTGGAAGGAATTAAATAATGGGAGGTCACATTTTTCTTTCAAGTTTGATTTCCAAAGTGAAAATGAACTTCTGTTTTTTAACTTAAACTTGAAAAAAATTCAATGAAGAGCTTTTAGAATTGTGCAAGGATTGTGTTATATGGAACTGGGCTTCCCCATCTCTGTAGCCAGAAATGAAACTTGACAGTTTTTTTTGTAGCTATAAAAATGAAGAGGTAAAAAATGCTGAGTCTGGGAAACTGTTCTAGTCACATAAATCTTAGCTGCATACATGCCTGTTATATTAATGGAGAAGGAGAAAATAAGAAGAGTCTTTTTTTTCTGGTTAAATATCTTCCTCCCACCCCCAGGATATCACTTTGCAAATTCCTCAGACTTTCTTATTGAAAACATATGAATAACTAAAAATTAATATTAAACGTAATTAGGAAATATCCTACAATTTTTACAGTGAAATTCCAATCAAGTTATTGGATTCTAAGTTACTGGAATTCTAATTGGTTATTCATTCTTTCTTGATATTTGAGCTGATGGAGAAGAGAGTTAATAGGAATAATCTAGACACGTTTTTACTATTGTAAGTCCTTGAAAAGGAATATATCTCATGTTTTGAGAGGTGTAATGTACTACTTTAAATTGAGCCCTCGTGAATATCTGTTTCAGAAAGAATTGGAAAGTGTTCTGAATTACCTGTTATGTCTCTTTTGCTCAGATATTTTTCTTGTACATTTCATGTTAGACCTAGACCGTATCCCTCTCAGATGGCTTTTCAGATCTAGACCAAGCTGAAGTATCCCTTTAATATGCCATGATTTTTTATTTTCTTGGATTATAGATAATAATTACATAATTCCATTTTTAAGTCTTACTGTTGAGTAGTGGGTGGTCAGAGGAGTAAATGTGGAGAAATAAGATCATAACGAGGAAGTAGTGATTTTTTTTTTTTTTGGCTAATAGTAGTTATTGCGGCACCTTGAAAGATAATGCTTTCTCCTTAGCATTCAAAGATATAACTGCTATGAGACTGTTAAACTGTCTTTTTGACTTTTCCCCTAATGGCTGTAGAGGATTTATGGTGAATAAATTTTCATTTCCTGCTGTATACACTTTGGATGAATGAGCTGACTTGATGGCCGTGAATATGGGCAGCAGAGATCGGCTCCTGTGACAAACCTGTGGTCATGGGTAGTCATTTCAAATTTTTAGCTGATTTTTAAGAAATTTACTTTCATATCACTAAACATCATGCTTGTTTTGCTATTCCCTGGTTTTTCAGTTTTAAGTATTATCTATTGGCTTTTCAAGATGAGGACTTAGCTCTTTTTCCTTCCCTCGATCTACCCGCACCCTATACCTCCCATCCCCACATCCTCCCTAGACACGTACATTGCTTTGCTTGGTTCAGCGTTCAGCGTGTACGGCATGTGACAGCGCACGCCATTCGGAGCAGAGCCATGTCGTCAAACATGATTACTTTTCCTTTATTGTACAACTTTTGTCTTCCCTGGCATTACCAATGGCTCTTTATGGGGTGTGTGCGTTTCTATGTGTTTGTTATTTATTTCAACTTCCAGCTCTATCCATATCTTCTTTTTACCTTAAGAATTCAATCAGTTTGATCTCTTTTGGAGATGTTATTCCCAGAGCTTTCAGATATGATCTAAACTAATCTAGATTGAATTTTTTTTTTTTTTTTTCCCTATGGCTGGTTCTGGCTGTCTCTGTGATCTCCTTCACTATCGTCCTAGAGATTTCCTCCCTCTTCTGATGCCTGTCTCCCTTAAGGCCTTCTTGGTCTCCTTTATTTTGGTGAGCCCTGCGTCTGGTGGCTTCCTAAGAAAGATTAGTAGAGGTATATTTTTTGTATGCCTACCCTCTCATTTGATTGATAGTTTTCCAGAGTAAGGTATTCTAGGTTAAAACATTTTATACTCTTTCGATTTTGAAGACATTGCTCTTTTAGTTTCCAGTGTCGGTGTTGGGAAGCTCAAGACATTCTGATGCCTGATCCTTTGTATATAACTTTCTTTTCCTTGATAAAAGCTTTTGAGATCAGCTCTTTAGTGCCAGTGTTTTGAAATTTCGCAACAGTATCTTTTGGGGGTGTGTGTGTTTTAATTAATATTTTTTGGTTACTTGATAACTTCTTTGAATCTAGAAACTTTTTCTTTAGTTCTGAAAAAAGTTTTTCATTTAATTTTTAATATCTTTTTAATTCTTTCTCTTCTTGTATTTTCAGATGTTAGATCTTCTGGACTGATCCTCAAACTTTCTTATCTTTTCTGTATGCATTTCCATCTCATTGTCTTTTTGTTTCACTTCTGGGCCATTTCTTATTCTTTCTCTTCCAGTTCTTCTGTGAGCTTTTCGTTTCTACTATCAGGTTTTTCATTTGCAGGAGCTCTTTTTCTTTGTTCTGTGTATTCTTTTATATCAGGGGTCCCCCACCAATGGTGAGTTATATGATTATTTCATTATATATTGCAATGTTATAATAGAAATAAAGTGCACAATAAATGTAATGTGCTTAAATCATCCCAACCCCCCCCCCACGCTGCCCACCGGGTCCGTTGAAAAATTGTCTTCCGTGAAATCAGTCCCTGGTGCCCAAAAGGTTGGGGACCACTGTTTTATATAACATCCTTTTTTTAGTTTATTGATGTACTATCTCTTCCTATATCTGAGAATAGTGAATTTTTAAAGTTTTCTTCACCTTCAATAATATTTCTTCCACATTGTTTTTTTCTGTTTGGGTCTCTGCTTTTTATTTGAGTGACTTCCCTGAGGTGTCTAGCAGTCTTTGGTTGTCTGCTCATTTGAGAGCAGGGGAACTATTAATAAAAGGCTCCTTGAAAGGTCTGAGCATTTGGACAGGGCTTGTGGACTGGGCAGATTTTGTGGGAAAGAGCGCCTGTCAGTAACTTTAGGTCCTTTTGGGCTGCTCAGATTTTCCAGAGAAGACCCTTCTGATCTCTTAGCTGGCGAGTAAGCCCTGGCTGTCAGCTTTCCAGGAACTGTGTGGAAAGGAGGCTGGGACCTCAGCATTCAGAATGCATCTATTCACTAATCCCTCTGCTTTTGGTAGGTTCTCAGCTGTGCCTTTAGTCTCAGGCCAGAAACCCTTTGTTTTAATCTCTTCTGAGAATTAACATCCAATCTTCTGCCAGGATGGGAGGGGTGGTCATTGACGGCCTGGCGTGGGGTCAGGGGATGTAGGGTTCAAATTGCTTAAGCAGTTTTCAACCAATCCTTATTTTAGTTGTTCCTACCTCCCCAAGAAAAGAAATTCACCTCTACATTCAGAAGTACTGGTTATGTCCACTCCCTGTGCTGTGCTCTGCTTTGCTTTGAGAAGTCTGCAGTATAAATCCCGTAGGTTCTTCACTTCCCCCCAGGCTGGTTTAGTATTGGCTTTATGAAGTCTCCGGTTGGTTACTGCTCAACTTTTTTCCTCCACTTTCCAGAAAATTTCTTGTCACCTCTTCTCCCATTCTCTCCATCTTTTTAAAAGAATCCCTTGGCTGCAGTTTTAGTAGAGCTTTGAGAGGGATCTAGATTTGATATTTGTGTTCAGTTCACCCTCTTCGCTACAACTCTGGGACATTTTTGATGTGTAGTTTTCCTGTCTTCTCAAACAGAGCACCACCGTTCTGCTAGTCATCAGAGCAGAACTGAAGGGCCAGCTTTGACTTTGACTTTTCCATTTCCCTGCTTCCCCCATTACATAGCCAACCAGTGAACAGTATCTTTCTCTTTTTTTTTAATTCTTTTTTTTAAATTTTCTTTTTCTCAGTTTTGTTTTATTTTTAATTGACAAATAATAATTGTGTATATTTATGGGGTACAATGGGATGTTTTGATATATGTATATATTGTGGAATGATCAAGTCAGGCTAATTAGCACAATTACTTTCTTAGCAAGGTCTCTCATTCTCTCTTACAAGTCACTCAGCCCCTGCGTTCTGGAGGGGCTGTCCACACTGGCTTCTCATGTGGCATGTATGTCCACTAAAATGAGTTCTTCCTGAGTGGTCCTCAGTTTACCACACAGTCTATAACAAAGATATTCGAACATCTTTTTTTCTGATTTCAAAGGAAAAGTTAAATATTAACTATAAAATTATAGAACTATGCACCATAAGTAATGAACTTTCTTCATAGTTCTAATCCTCAGATGCAATCACTATAAGCAGTTGGTATGTAACAGAAGCATTTGAAAATCAAGAGTGTATTCTAGTTTCAATACCTCATTTGATATTTCCCTTTCTAAATTAATGTTAGTGAGAATATGGAAAGGACGTGAAAGGAGACAAGATATGTACAAAATAAAGATACATTCCTTGAAGAGGCAATTAAAGAGTCTGGAATTCTTTTTGTTAGCTGTTCTGCGTTTTGACTTACTTGGAATTTGGTGAGTGAATGAAATTCTAGAAGTCAACTGAAAACATTGCGGTTGAACAAACATTGACATTTTATCCTCCTTGTCTTTCCCTTTCTTTAGAATAATGTGTCAAGTATATGCTTTTCCATTCTGTCTTGTCTAAGAGAAATTATGCTGTGCTGAGTGATGGTTGTTCTGTCTTCCTTAATTTTTTACATACAGCTGAACAGAAGTTTCACTGACACAATTTTTGCATTGTCTCAGATTATGGCATAACCTATGAAAATCCAAAGTAGACTAGAGGGCAATTTTTACTGTCAAAGTTTTCTGTTACATCAGGCTTTTTTTTTTTTTTTTTTGAGACATAGTCTCACTGTGTTGCCCAGGCTAGAGTGCTGTGGCGTCAGCCTAGCTCACAGCAACCTCAAACTCCTGGGCTCAAGCCATCCTCCTGCCTCAGCCTCCCGAGTAGCTGGGACTACAGGCATGCGCCACCATGCCCGGCTAATTTTTTCTATATATATTTTAGTTGTCCAGCTAATTTCTTTCTATTTTTTTTTTTTAGTAAAGACGAGGTCTCTCTCTTGCTCAGGCTGGTCTCAAACTCCTGAGCTCAAACGATCCACCCGCCTCGGCCTCCCAGAGTGCTAGGATTACAGGTAGGGGCCACTGTGCCCGGCCCAGGCTGTCTTTTAACAATGCCAAAAGTTGCTCCATTAAAAAAAAAAAAATTCTTTCCTTCCTTTTACTTCCTATTGATCAGTTAAAGAAAGAAATATTCTTTAATTTCACTAAGAAAGACATTATTGTATGGCAGATTATACCTTCTACTGTCCCAGAATAAACCTTTAACTAAAGAATTGATGTAAACTGCTGTTGGACTTTGAACTCTGAAACAGCCTAGGGACAGGCATTTTAAAATCCTACTTTGGGTTTTCTTGCTATGTCTGTGCTGTTAATGAAATTGAGGAATGGGACACTGCTTGCTGCCTGTTTCTGCATTTAGAGCTCTGGCTGGGGTTGCAGTTCTAGTTCTTTGCTTTTGCTCAGGAATTGCCTTGTTAGAAGGATACCAACAGCAGTGGTATTGAGGGTCCTAAATGGTCCCATGGAACACAGCTCTGGAACACTAATGACTGCAGATGGAAAGATGCAATTTGACATTAAAAAACTGACAAAATATTATTCCATACATTTTGGTGAAAGCATTCTTTTTATAGTAGTCACATTGAGAGAGTACGTGTTTAATCCAGTGTTGCTGGTGTTGCTAAAAACATTGTTGGATTAAAAAAATTGAATCTGGAATCTGTTAGTATGTTTATATTTTCGTTCTGTGCTCATTAGTTGTATGATTATATTCCCATTGAAAAGATTCCCATGTTACAGAGTTTCATTTCCCATAATCCCTATTTTGGTGTCTATCCTCCATTCTCTATTTCATCCCCTCTGTGTCAACACACAGATACACAACACACAGATACACATTTGTCTCTTAAAATAAATGATTGGGATCATATTATATATAAATTTTGACTTGAGTTTTTTTCCTTCTCCTAACAATATGTCTTGCAGTTTTTCATGTCTGTTCGTATACATTTACCATGTGTTCTTTCATGATTACCTAGTTTCCCATTGTGTGAATGTCACAGTTTGTTTAGTCATCCTCCTATTGATGGACATTTAGTTTGCTTTTCAATTTTGACCATTTCAAACCACTCTGCAGTGAACATCCTTTTGCCTACCTCATTGTGTAGCATAGTCTTTACAATATCTAGCATTATTATAAAGCTGTCCTTTGAGGAGTATGGATTTGATTATTGGGAACAGCCTTAAGTTATAGAGCAACAAATCTGATGGTCAAGCTCTTCAGAAATTCTAATTTTGAGAGTTTCCAGATTTGTTGCTGGAATAAGTGTCTCAAGATTATTAATTTAAAGGCTGGTACTTATCTGGATGTATCATTCCCTGGATGTGTGTGTGGGGGGTTTGAGTGTACATGCATGCATGTGTGTTTATCTCCTTATTTTATAATCAGACAACTATACTAGATGTGAGTTAGCAATTGTGTTTAGTTATAATAGGTTATTTTCTGAACCTCTAGTTAAATAAACATATTTTGATTCCTCATTGACTTCCCCCCCCCCACATTATAATCGCCGGTGTTTTTGACTGGATTGCCTATTCTCCAATTTGTCAGTCTGGCTAAATCTACTTACCCTTTCAAGGAAGTGGCATTTGAACTAAATTGTGAACTATCCTTTCTCCCTTCCCAGTGTTCTGTGTGTTCTCACGGATCTTGTACCTAACTGTCTTGTAGGTTGTGTTGTGGCTCTTTCTTTACGGGGCGTGTCCTTGCAGATTGAGTGCCTTCGGAGCTGGCATTGTCTCCTGGATCATTTCATTCTCAGACACAGTGTATGTTAAATACATGACTGCATCCAGTAGTGAGGCTAACTACACAGGGAGCCTGGGCCTTAAATTGGGAAGGAACTTGATCACTAGGAAGAAATCCTGTGCTTAATTCAATGGGGAAATAAAGGTTTTAGCTCCAATTAGGAAGACTAAATGTTAGTAACAGAAAACTGAGATCATTGAAAAATCAGAATACGGTGAAAGTGGTCTGGCTTATATCTGTGTGGTGATAATGGAAAAAGAAAGGAGGTAATATTTTGGAATAGAATTTACCGCGGTTGGCAACTGATAGGGTTCAGCATTCATTAATTCATTTATATCCATTCATTCTTCCAGCCAACTCACTGAGTGGCACTGTGAGCCTGGCATGGCGTAAGCTGCAAAGGACAAGCATGAACCAAAGGTGTTGAACAGGTTTGGAGAGTAGATGACCTCTAGAATGATGACAGCCACAGAAATTGTAAGGTCAGGAAAAAGCAACTGTTTTTCTTGGACAGTTTTTTTTTTTTTAGCTTTTAGACTTGTAGATGTTAGGCTGCCAGGGCTATGCAGCAGGATGTTGGCAGTATGCGTTTTTTTGAAATACATTTAGCATTGAATCTGTGTGGAGGGCATAGTTGAAGCCACAGAAGTGGAAAACGGCAAAGAATTAGATTCTGAGTCATTGGAAAGTGAAGTTGCTCTGTGTTAATGGCACGGCACAGAAGCTTCCAGTGCAGTACTGGAAGTCCACACAAGGACTGAGAAATAAACTGAATTTGAGTGAGGGAAAAGGGAAGATGGAAAATAGACGAAACAGATGAAGATGAAGGGCCACATAATGCCTAATTTTTTTCTCATTAATTTCTATTATCTCCTACCATCAAACCATCTAATTTTATTACATCTGCCTCTTATTCCCTTCCCTTCCCTTCCCTTCCCTTCCCTTCCCTTCCCTTCCCTTCCCTTCCCTTCCCCTTTCCCCTTTCCTTTCACCTTCCTCTCTCCTTCTTTCCTTCCCCCTCCCTCCTTTCCCTTTTCTTTCTTTCCTTTTTCATGTCTTGCTCTGTCACCCAGGCTGGAGTGCATTGACACAATCATAGCTCATTGCAGTGTTGAACTCCTGGGCTCAAGTGATTCTCCCACCTCAGCCTCCTGAGTAGCTAGGACTACAGGCATGTGCCACCATGCCCGGCTAATTTTTAATTTTTGTAGTGACAGGGTCTCGCTTTGTTGTTCAGGCTGATCTTGAACTCCTGGCTTCACACCATCCTCCTGCCTCTGCCTCTCAAAGTGCTGGGATTACAGATGTGAGCAGCTGCATCTGGCCTTACTTCATATTTCTGACTTGGCTTCTGTGATGGTTAATTTTTTGTGTCTGCTTACTAGGCTATGGGGCCCAGATGTTTAGTCAAACATCAGTTTAGATGTTACTGCGAAGGAAATTTGTTTCTTTTTCAGAGTGAAGCTGGGTGGGCCTCATTCAATCAGCTGAATGTCTTAAAATAAAAAAGACTAAGCTTCCCCCCTACACCACAACCCCAGCAAGAGGAAATTCTGCCTCCAGACTGTCTTCTGACTTGAGTTGCAACATCAGCTCTTCACTGGGTCTCCAGCCTGCTGGCCAGCCCCGCAGATTTTGGACTTGCCAGCTCCCACAACTGCATGAGCCAATTAAAACAAAAACCAAAAAGCCTCTCTATTTCTAGATAGATCTATTGATAGATCAATCAACAGATAAAGATGTAGATCTATCTATCTATATCTGTATGTATATATAGACAGATATATACATCCTATTGGTTCTGTTTCTCTGGAGGACCCTGGCTAATACAGATTTCCACATAACTAGAGTCAAAGTTGTGTTTTCTATTTAATGAGCTTGTTCTTTACCATTTGGCTCCATCCCTGATTGTCTGAGTCCTTTGACGGACAATTCTCCTTTTTCCAGGCAGTTATTCGATTCTACTCTTGCTCAGTAAGTACCTTGTGTGTACCTCTCTTGTGCCATTATAGTATTGTAGTTATTGGCATGTGTGCCTGTTTCCCTAAACTAATCTCTGAGCTTCCTGCAAACTAGCACCTGGTCCTACTAACTTGTGTAACCAGGGTACCTAGCCTAGTTGGCATGTAAGAATTTGTTGCTATGTGTCTATTGAGTAAAAGAGTTTAACTCTGACCTGACTCTTAAGTATGACACTAGGAAAGAAATAAAAAGGAGAAGCACTAAAATGGAAAGTAAGGATGACCAAAAAGCTCCAGGAGAGGTTGGCAAACACACTGTCAAACATCTTCTGGATCATAGCCTTGATGGCAGGGGTGAAATGTGTTGTGATGATTGGAAACACCACAGCGACAATTATCTAATCAGCATTTGTTTGTTTTTCAAATATATATTTCAAAATTCAAAAATATTATTAAATATTTTTTAGCTGTAACTTCACCCAGTGATGGCCAGATAAACTCAGATTTTAAAATATATCATAGAGACGTTTTCAAGAAAAGACAAAAGCATTACGAAGGAAAAATAAATGCTTATTATATCATTACTCATGGTTAACTATGAACATTTTTTGTGTATCTCTTCTTATAATTTTTAATATGCCCAAACATTTATAATGATAACATGTCTTAACATGTTTTGTTACTTGCTTTTTTCAAGTAAACGTCGTAACATCTTTTGCTGTTTTTAACTATACATTATTTATAATACCTGCATATAGGGGGATAAAATGTTATTTAACCAATCCACTACAGGGAAATACATATATTGTTTAACTAATCAACTTTTATTGGACATTTAATCTGTTTCTGTCTTTTTTTTTCCTATTGTAAACATGGGCCCAGTGAACATATTTGCACGTGTATCTTTGTGTACTTGGCTATTATTTTCTGAAAATGAATTGTTAAAAAAGTAGAATTTCTGGGTAATAGGTAACTAATTGTTTTTAAAGGAGGTTTTTGCTATATGTTACGTAAATGTCCCCTAGAAATGTTTTAGCAATATATGTTAACTCCAGCAATGTATGAGAATTGAAATGCATTCTTAAAATAGGTATAGGCGCATGACTGATTTGTTTTTTTCTTCTAAGACAGGTTGCTTTTCCTTAAATCTTGAGTATTTTGCATAAGATCTTGTTCAACCTGTTAAGCCTATTAGTGATTCTACCAGGATAAATTAATAGTCATCATATATCCATGCTTGTTTGAACAAAATACTCAAGCATCCAAAATATGAGTAGCCAGTCTTTCAGCATTCATGAATGACTCACTTGTTTGTTTCAAATGAGAAAACATGGGAGGAGGCAAGTCAAATGACTATGAATCTTCTTTAAAGAAGCCATTATATGGCATGTAAGACCAAAGGACTGGCCCCAATCCCAGCCTTTGAGGGATATAGTGTAGCACATTCAATCATGTTATATTTATTGCCATAAAGTTCCAAACTAGTAAGAAATGATACAACTATCGGTTAAAAATAATGGTTTCCCAAGAACCAGGATCATAACCTTTCCATTTGTACCTTAATGTGTCTTTGAGAAGAAATGTTTAAAGAATGATATTGTTACCTCAAATTTGAATTTTTCTCATGGATTACACTTAAACTGCATTTGTAATGTTATTTAATGATAATCCAGGAATGTTTTAGAATAGAAAGGCATCCCTGAAAGCTATGGTGTTTATTCTTGTTTTCTTTTTGTTGTTGTTTATAAAGATAAATTTGTTTAACATAAAAGACTATAATTTATTCTAAGATCTTTTTATTTTGAAAAACAGGCTTATTCTAGTAATAAATTTATTTCTAACTGAAATTATTCAAGACTCTTTTTCCTACTTAGATTTACTTCATTCTCCATTTAGCACCAGGCATTCTAGAAACTTTACCAGTCTAGCTAGAAAATGAAGACATGTTTTAACAGAATCAGTCCTGGTGTTTCTTATCTCTGTTTACAGCTGTTAACAAATGAAATAAAAGGTAAATTCATAATACGAGAAATGAAATTTAAATCTTCTCATGTTCAATAATTTTTATTTTGATTAAACATCATTAAGTAACTATTGGAATTTTGAAAATGTATGGATAATTTAAAGTAGTTCCTGTGGTACGTATAAATTAAGGGGGCATGGGAAATGGACTAAATCTTGCTATCTGTGTCTTTGGTCAGAGTTCTATATTATTTTTTTCCCCCTGATTTCAAGGGAGGAGTACTTTTATTATGAAAATGTTTCTGTATAATCAAGTCTGTGAGTTTGATTCCTTAAATAGTCAAGTGGAAGTACCGAGACACATGTTAACTGAAATTTTCTGTGCTCAGACTTACGTTTTAGATTACTGGCACCTTAGATGTTCCAGTACAACTTCATCAAGAGGTAGAACATCAAAAATGAATAAATGATTTAAAAACAGTACCAATACTAGGTGTGCTATTGCAGAAAACAAATTATATAGGTATGGTTCCTACTGCTAGTTGGAGTAAAACTACTAGATTAGAACCACTGGGGCTCCTGGGTCTTCAGTTATGCAGACTTTTTATAGAGATACAGTGTTTTGAATCAACCTAGGAGTAAGAGAAACATGAAGTGTTACGCAAAGAAAGGACACCATACAAGTGTTTTAGAAAGGATGTGGTGGGGAAAATAACTCTCCCTCTCTTAATTAACTCATTATGTTAGTTGCCTGACTTATATTATATTCAATTAATTTAATAAGTAAAAATATTGTGAGGTATTTTTACCACTGGGTATTTTTATAATTTTTGTGTTCTTTAGTCCCCAAAGAGTCAATCGTTAGGTGTTAGAGCATTATTCTCTTAACTGGAGATGCATAACTTGGCAGGAGATGTCCAGCATTAACCTGGCTTTTCTTTGGTTGTAAAGAAATATTAATTCTCCTTCACAGCTACATGTCTTAAATTTGCTTATACTTTCACTAGTAGCCAAGAGAAGTATGAAGGTGATTTTATAAAAGTTAAGAATTACAGTTAATACCTCAGGCATGTTATGCATAGCTGCTTCCTTCTTCTCTTGCCCCTTGCCAGTGTGTGTGAATGTTGAGTGGATGTTCCAGCCTTGTCTTGGTGTGAGTACAGGTCAGTTTACCAGGCTGCAGACATAATAGGTATGGGAAGACAAAGGTACAACTGTAAATTTAAAAGAAACAATACTTTTTCAAAGTCCTCCTCCTTCTTCCTAGCTCCAAAAAATTCCTTTTTTCATTATGGTGGATTGTGTTAAATTAATTTAAATTCTTTTAATCCCAATTTAAAACGAGAAGGATTTGGACTGTCTCATTTATGGACCCTGCAATCCCACTACTGGATCCATATCGAAAGGAAATAAAATCACTATCTTAAAGAGATATCTGCACACCCACGTTGGTTACATCATTATTCACAGTAGCTAAGATATGGAAACAACATAAGTGTCTGTCAGTGGATAAATGGATAAAGAAAAGATGGTGTAGATATGCAATGGAATATTACTGTGCCTTAAAAAAGGAAATTGTGCTGTTTGCAACAACATGGATGAACCTGGAGGACATTATGCAAAGTGAAATCAGCCAGACACAGAAAGACAAATACTGCAAGATACCACTTACATGTGGATTTTTAAAAAGTCAAAATTCTACAGAGAGTAGATGGTGGTTACAGGAGGGCTGGCAGGTGGGGGAATGAGGAGCTGTTGGTTGAAGGGTATCCAGTGGCAGCTATGCAGGATGAGTAAGTTCTGGGGATCTAACATACAGCGTGGTGTCTATAGATAATAATGCCGCATGAAATTTGCTCAGAGGGTAGATCTTAGGTGTTTTCACCACACACATATACAAAAACACAAAAAGGGTAACTATGTGAGGTGCTGGATATGTTAATTAGCTTGATTGTGGTAATCATTTCACAATGTATACGGATATCAAATCATCACATTGTATACCTTAAATATATACATTTTTGTTAGTTTTTCCTCAGCTGGAGGGAGAAGGACTCATACAATCCCATTTATGAATCATAATAGAACTCAGTGATAGCCAGAGGCTTCACTATTAGGAGATGGCAGAAGATTTTTGCCAAGATAGTTTTATGATTTTCTCGTTAGATATTCTCTCTTAAACTAGGAATATATATTTGGGAATTTTTTCTTTTAATACTTTCAAATATTATATCTTAAAACTCCTTTAGCAGTTGTTTTCTTATTGACATTCTTTGAACTTTTTTCCTCACCTATATTTAGTTGATTTTCCAGATAGTTCAGAAATATTCTAGAAGCACCCAACTTCTAGACAAAAATGGAAGACATGCTTTCATAGAGACAAGGTGGATTGTCCCTAGAGTTACTCCCCTCTCTCTACTGCTATTAACATGCATAATAAAAGGTAAAAGTGTAGTACGAGAAATGAAATTTAAATTTTCTCATATTTGTTCATTTTTATTGTTTAAAAAAAGCAGCATTGATTTTTGTGCTGATAGTCTGCCAGGAAGTGTGTATCTTCTGAATGCTTGAGCATTGGCTCTTGTTGGGTGGAATAATTTCTTCTGGTATCGTTACAAATTTTCTGGACCCTGAGTTTCTAATGTCATCCAAGGCCTCTGATAACTTGCTTATAAAACTTTTTTGAAAATTCATATGAGTTTCTTTAAAAAATTATGGAAAAGATGATTGAAATGTTAATAAAAAACCAGTAACTCCCATTCTATAAAATCTGGTTTTCCAACAAAATTTGTGTTGATTTTTCAGGTGCCTTGCAGTTCCAATTGTAGAAGAACACCACGTGTGTGTTGAAAATGTGTGTGTGTGTGTGTGTGTGTGTGTGTATTTTATGGGGTGGAGGACGGTGAAGACAGATTAAAGCAATAGTACGTCAGGTTTAAATCCTCTATAAATGAGAATTGATTATTGGAGCTGATAAATGTGGGAATGGGTAGTTTGAGCATAGTATGTAAGGAAACATGACTTTTCTTTGTGGTTGCCTCTTAGGGTAATTTGTGGTGTTGAGAACCTGCCTCAGGTTTACTAATGTTTTCCTAGCTGACTAATTAGGATGTGCTACTGATGTGATCCAAAAATCATTCAGCTCCAAAAGAAGTTGCCAGAAGAAGGGAAGACTGACTATATACAAGTCTGGAGATGGAATGCTCATGTTACTTTGGGGTGAATGGTAGATGCTGATCACCTTCGTGCCTGTGTCTGTCATCACATTAGCAACTTTTGTTTTTCCTTTCCCATTCATATATGAGTTTATTACCTAGATCAGATCTTCCATTTCCTCATATTATTCTAGATGCTCTTAGAATCTCAGCAACAGGATCAATGTTGAATGTGGTGCTGATTTTCCCCCCATAGATAATGTGTACCATTAGGAATGCTTTCAGCTGCAGCAGAAAACCCCTGCACTGGGGTACACAGACAGACATTTCTTTTTCTCATGTAACAGAAGGTCCAACAGGGAGTCAGTCATTCCATCTGGGGTTAGTGTAGCTGCTGAACAGTGTGATTAAGGACAAGCTCCTCCTATTATTTAGGAGGGGGAGGGGGAGTTGTCTTTGTCATGTGGGTTCCTCCTCAGTCACAAGTTGGCTGCTGCATCTCCAGGACTTAACTCAGGGCAGAAAGAAGAAGGAAGAGGAGAGGGCTTTCTCCTAATGAGATTTTTTGTTTGTTTTTTTGTTTTTAAGGGGAGGTGAGCTCTTTCTGGTGACTTCTGCATACATCACATTGGCTAGAACTGTGTCTGTCAACCACTAGCTTCAAGGAGGTTTTGTGTTTTTATCTGGGCACACAGCTGCCCTGGGAGGTAATTGATGTTTTATTAGTAAGAAAGAGAGGGAATGGGTTGGTTGGTGATGCAGTATGTGCCACAGAATGCTGTTATTCCGCAGATTTTATCTGGATATGATCCTTTTGAAATAATTGCTTACATAAAAGAGCAGTACTTCATGTGGCTTTGCTTAAATTTTTTTAGTTTCAAAGTTATTTAAAATAAGAAAACTTAATAGAAGGGCCAATTGTAATTTTGTTTTCAGCTATCGCTGTTGAATATGATCCATTTTTCTCTGACTCATCTCAATGTTATATATAAACTAGTTAAAAGTCGTGTTTGTTTCACAGATTTTTAAAAAAAAATCTTTATTCTTCATTGAGCAGCTGCCTTCCTAGGTAGACCAGAGAGTGATCAGTGGATAAAAATGATAAGGATTCTCTGACCTCACAGAGCTTCTAGTCTGCTCTCCAGGCAGAGAGAGCAGTTGGTAACCATAAGGAAAGGAAGCGTGAAGTACACACTAGATCCGGAGGTTAGAGGGAATATTTTTGCAAGCCTTATGGGAAGAGGGCGACAGTGGGGACATAAAACACAAGTAGTGTTATTGTTTTATTTCCACATTTTAAGTTGTATTTTTACAAAGTTTCATTAGTATGTTAAAGAAAGGTCTTATCAGTTTAATAAGGAAGGAAAAAGAACTTCAGGAGTCAAGGATGTCATTAGAAATAGGTTAATTCCCTTTCTCTTTCCCTCCTTGCTTTGTAGCCCTCACATAGGCTCTGCTAAATCCCAGTGCTCAAAATAGCCACTTAAGGTGTAGGAATATAGTATGGATTTTAGTTTCCCCAAATAAAATATTGCTAACCTAATAAAATTAAACTATTACTATGGAAAGAAATTCTTTAAAAAAAAAATCCAACAGTATTGGCACTCGCAGAGCAGGCATTATAAATCTCTCTTCACACTTCACCACTCCCTGCATTTATTCACACACACACCCACGGCAGGGTTGGTTTCTTTTCACGTAATTAGAATCACACTATATGTATTGTTCTGCAGCTGGCTTCCCCTTACCCTCAACATCTTTGTTTGATTCTTTTCTCCTCAGTACACATGGAATAGTGTTTTTTTTTTTTTCAATTAAGGATGGTACCACCCTCCTCCAGGGATTTTAGAAAAATTCGTGGGGGCATTTTATGAAGAAATGTCTTGCCCAGAATAACCAGTAATATCCCATTGAGAAACAATGGTAGGGAAATGCCTGGTCTTCTTCACATTTCTTTACAGAATTAAAAAAAAAAAGTGGTTGTACTATAACTGTTTTCTCACCGACGGTCAGTGTCTTTAAACATCTGTCTCTGTGCGTGTGCAAGAGCATAGCACAAACTACCAGAAATGCCTTGTCAAAGGGTAGGCACATTTAAAATTTAACGATGTTCCCAAATCACTCTCCAAAAAGGCTGTACAAAATTACAGTACTAATAACAGTGTATGCATTTTCCCACATCCTTTTCAACACTTGATATTATCAGTTAAAATTTTTTTTTTGCCAACATGATAAGAAAAATTAAAGTCTTGTTTAAGTTTCCATTTTCCTGTCCAAAAAAGCCTGTGACAGAGTATGTTCAATGAGGTGATAAATGATTAATTCACGCTCAATGAGATGATAAATGACTAATTTGCTCTTAGAGATAATGCAGTTGGTGCTTGTCTGCTTTGGCTACTCTGATGCCTGTTTCATTCATGTTTCCAAATCAGTCACCTCTTTGGACTGTCTTTTTAGTCCCATCCGCAGATCCGTCTACTGATCCTGATTGGCAGGAGTGAATTTTACGAAGAACTGTGAACTGGAATTTGTGTATGGGGAGCTGTGTTTTCCAAACTGTGGTTGCCACCTAAACCAGTGGGCTGGTGAAATTGAATTAGGGATCATGAGCAACATAAAAAAAAAGAAGTAGAATAGGATTTATTGGGGAGTGTCAGAGAGTAAGGGTAAGACATGTTTTGTGACACTTATTTCATATGTTTTTGTGTGTGTTTTGAATTTGTTTCTATGTATGCATATATACCTATGTAATATGTCCGAGTACTGCATTGTGATGTAAAAAATACACCTCTGTGAGTTGAGGCATGCTGGTATGGAGAATCTTAGCTTTAAAAATTTATTCAAAGCACAGTTTATTTCTGCCTTCATTGAGGCAGCAGTTTCATACTTGATTATGGCATTTAAGAAAATAGGTTACCAATAGTATCAATACTTTGCAAAAGGTTAAAGACTAAAGCTTTTTAGAAGATCTTAAATGCTTAAGAATAAATGTCGCCTAATTGGACCTGGAGATACACTAGGTATGGAAAGCCAAACTGGCTTGGGTGCAGAATGAAGAAACGGAGAGTTACACGCTGCTAAACTTAATTTCACAGAGCAATTTAATTCTTCCATGCTGCAATGCAGTTACTGCACTTGACTCTGTGGTAGCTGTGTGGCTGTGCAGGCAAGAGGATGAGAGGAAATACTTGAATTTCCACAGCTTCTCCCGTGAGTGGGAACAAGTGCAAGTGATCATCCAAGAGTAGTTGCTGAAACTAATTTAGAATATTTAGCTCACCTTGATTCCAGTGTTCATCTTGTGTTGCTTAGAAAATTACCTGTTGGTGATTATAGTAAATGGTGGTAATTAAAATTTAAGAAAGTGATGGCGCATTCTGCATGTGGGTGTATTTAATTATCTGGCAGGTGTTCATGTTTCTAGAGTATGAAACTTATGGGTAAACAATGGCCTTTCTGTTAGAAATTCTGGCCACACTTTTGTGTTTTTCCTCTTTTATGGATAGATGTTTTCAATCACTCAGTAACAGTGATGATCTAACTAATTTGTGTTATGTGTTTCCCAAGTGGTTATTTTTTTGTTTGTTTTACCTCAATTCTAACTTTCTTACTTGAATTATTTTTATTCAATAATTGCATCTTCCTAAACATGATATGAATGGAAACATAATCTTATTTTCTAGATTTATAAGTAATGATGTTAGAAAATTAGGCTTTTAAAGTTCTGTGATATAGCCATACATTAATTTCTTTTAAATTTTATAAGGTGGCTGGGTGTGGTGGCTCAGGCCTATAATCCCACACTTTGGGAGGCTGAGGTGGGAGGATTGCTTGAGGTCAGGAGTTCAAGACCAGCCTGAGCAAGAGTGAGACCTTGTCTCTACAAAAAAAACAGAAAAATTAACTGGGTGTGGTGGCGTGTACCTATAGTCCCAGCTACTTGGGAGGCTGAGGCAGGAGGATTGCTTGAGCCCAGTAGTAGCTACTTGGGAGGCTGAGGCAGGAGGATTGTTTGAGCCCAGGAGTTAGAGGTTGCAGTGAGCTATGATGATGCCACTGTACTCTAGCCTGGGTAACAGAGTGAGACTCTATCTCAAAAGAAAAAAATTTTTATAATGTATTACTGATAAATTTTGGCAAAGGTAAACACAAGATATAAATATTCCTTGACCAAAGAAGATGAAAGTAAAATTTCTTTAAAGGCTATTAACCACCACATAAAATTATTGAATACAAATGTTCTGATATAGTTCTAATGGTCTATATTGTTAATATGAAATAGAGAGAGGCAGTGTTAACATAGAGTATACTTATTATTACTTGAAATTTGGGTATAACCATTTAACACAAAAGAGTTTAAAATAATTTTATACATATTCACTCTAATCATATATGTGAGATGGCATCTTCTGTTCATCTCAGTGTTTGGTCAGTGGTACCAGGGTATCTGATATCTATTGTGGTTTCTGCTTAGAATCTCCTGTCAACAAAAGTTTGCTCATGCAAGAGCTTTGAGCTCCTAGCTGGTGGTGAATATGAGGACTGACATTACTGTCAAGTGGCTTCTGGAATTTCGTGAAACAGGAGATCCTTCAGATGAGTAAATAGATGGTATATATCCTCTGGATCCATGTTATTACTCTTTCTTCCTTTGTCTTGAAAAACATTCCTTTCTATTCACCTTTCGTCTAAAGAAGCTACTGCTGCATCTGGAAAGAGAACACAAGGTTAGGTTTAGGTGATTCCTCAGTGAGTGCTGAAGTTTCATTGTTTCTAGTTCAACTGTTCTATTTTGTTAACTTGTGTCATAACTTAAAATGATATAAATGCTAATTAAGCCAGCTGGCTTGATGACAGAGGCTTGCATATTGCAAAAAGAGTCCCATTAATAGTTGTTTAGAAATAAAAAGGAAAGCTGTCATAACGCAATTTATGAGTTTCTTTGAATAGAATTCTTTGAGTTCCTTAAACTTTTTCTAAGATTTGCCCTCCCCAAATTTAAATAAGAAATTAAAGGTAAAGGGATTTGTCAACATTAGACAACTAAAGAAATTCCAGTAAAAATTAGTTGTAACATATGAGTTTTTTCCTTTGAAAAATATTAGATAGTGCATTAAGTTGGTTGGCATGTGTAGCTGCTGAGGCTTAACAGATGAGTTTTGTGGCATTTATCAAAATATGAGGTAATTTAAAACAACTGTCACAAATAGATATAACTCGATCTAATTAAAGAAGACCCACATGCAGCCTTTCAGAAATAGAATTCTCTGTTTTTCCCCCCCAATGGTTTTATAGGAGGAAATAAAGATTTAAAAGACCTGTTATATATAGGTCCAATTTAAGGAAGAGCCATACATTATCAAATTTCAGAATGGCTTCTTTGACTTTTAGGAGTAAAACTGCTGAATATAAAGGGTGTATGGCAGGAGGGTGTCCCCTGCCTTTCCCAGTGAAAGACTGACTACAAGAGGCTTATTGTAGTAGAACCCACAGCCTCCCAGGCTAGTGGTCTACGAGAAGTTATAGCTGTCGGGTGGAGAACATGTGGCCTTCTGGATCCTTGAGTGCAGCCTTTTAACTGAATCCAAATTTTACAAATCCTTGGGGATTTGTTCTGTGAAGTTAGGATTCAGTCGTGAGGCCTGAAATTTGAAAAAAAAATTCTTTCCTCTTCCATGGTACTAACCCAAAGAAATACAGTGTAAGTTCTGAGGATGGAATGTGAAATTGTCCTTATGGTCTGTTACACTGGGGGCTCCAAGAAACTATTCCTCTCGGTATTTGTACCACTGTGCAGGCCCCTTTTTCTGAATGTGTGTTGAGTCTAAGACATTAACTGATAGAATCAGCAGACTTGATACTGTGCAAGTTCCAGGCCTAACCTTTCAGCAGTTACATTTAAGAAGTCCAGTTACCTTAATGGAGAGGTTAGATGGATGGAGGGAGGCCCCAGGACTACACAGGGGGAGAGGGACACCTGGCCATCCAAGTATCATAGCTGGTCCCTGTCAGCTGATTACTGCCTCATGTGATGGCTGGAGAGATGAGCAGAAGAACTTCCCAGCTGAGCCTAGACCAGATTGTAGAATCTTGAGCAAATCAAATAATTATTTTTAAGCCATTAAGTTTCAGGGTAGCTTGTTATGAGCAGTAGATAAATGAAAACCCCACTACATTGATGTTTATTAATAGACACATTTTAATAGCTATGTAACTGGCTCCATGAACGCCATGTTTTTTTTATAACCCTTTCCCTTAACTAGCTACTTGATCCTTTGAATTGTTTCCCAGAAATGATGGGCTTGAACTCCTAGCCTCCCAAAGTACTGGGATGGCCTGAGCCACCACAGCTGGCCTGAAATGATGGATTTTCTACAAAACAAAGGAGTTGAGATTCTGAAGGCCCCAGGGCAGACCTCACCATCATCCACAACCTGCCCCCAATGCACATAGCTCCTTGTGAGATACACTGTGACCTGCCCCAGGGCAAATGGCCCCTCCTTTTAAAGCCCATGATGTCACTTAGTTGGGGAGACAGATTTGGGGCAGCTTCTCCTGTTCTCCCAGCAAGACGTGTCATATTAAAATTTCCTTTCTTCCTTGGCAATCCTTGTTGTCTCAATAATTGGATTTTTGTGCGACAAGCAACTGGACCTAGATGGTAACCTCCTCTCAGCAGCCACTTAGCAATAATTTGTGTGTACATGCTAGAAAAATAAAATGTAAATTATTGCTAATCAGCTATAACATAGGTTTATCAATGTATTACGTGCTATTTACTAATATAGTTACATTAAGAGGGAAGGAAACAAATGCAATTGAAGAGATTTGAATGCCATTCAATGCTGTTAAAATTAAATACAGGCTTCCCCATCATAACTCTATAAAGTAGTGATGACTTTGAAAATTTTGGCAACAATTATGGCCAGGTGGGTGGCTCACTCCTGTGATCCTAATACTCTGGGAGGCCGAGGTGGAAGGATTGCTTGAGCTCAGGAGTTAGAGAGCAGCCTGAGCAAGAGTGAGGCCCTATCGCTACAAAAAATGGAAGAATTAGCCAGGCATGGTGGTGTGTGCCTGTAGTCCCAGCTACTCAGGAGGCTGAGGAAAGAGGATCACTTGAACCCAAGAGTTTGAAGTTGCAGTGAGCTACGATGACGCCACTATACTCTACCCAGGGTGACAGAGCAAAACTCTGTCTCAAAAAGAAAAAAAAAAAAAAAGAAAATTTTGGCAGCAATTTAAACCACAAAATTGGAAGAGAAATGTATGTAAGAAAATTAAAAATATTATTTTTTGATGGGATAAGTTCTTTTTCCTCACAAAATCATTTTCAATTGACGTTTTTTAAGCAAAATGCCTCTGTAGGTTGACTGATTACAAATGTTTTCCCTCAAGCACACCAGCTTCTAAATCTGTCCGTAAGCTGCTTTCTTAAAAAAGTGAATAAGCTTAGGAAATAATTATTCCTCAAAGTATACAAAACTCCCAAGCAAGCTTTTGTTCTGTAGACAGATCTGATTCATCAAGAAACATCAAGATAATTGTCACGATTTGAAATTTTAAAAGAAACCCAGGAGCCTTTGGCTTAAAGTGTAAAACTTTCTGTTGCTTTCTTGGCATGATGCCTTGAGTTGAATATTTTTTGTTGTATGTTGCTCCATTTTTTTGTTTTGGTTTGTATTTTTGCCCCTGGGACAGGAAACTACAGAACAAAATATATTCATTTCGAGAACCAATGCTGGTCCTTTGGTGACTCACTATTTTTGAGTGATGAGTACAGAAAGGAGAGGCTGACGCTTGGATGCTGCGCTCTAGTGGATGCTAATGATGAGCCGCGGTTTTATTCTTCCATCACAGATATTTGTAAAACCGGGAATCACTGTTTGGACACAAGAAGAACAACATTCACATTAGAGCACTCCCCCGTCTCGTAATTCATTTCTTTCAGGCAGTAGTATGCTCTCTTTTAATTAAAATTCTTAATGGGCTCAAACAGTTTGAATTTGAATACACCTTTCTCTTGGGATTAGACTGTGTGAGTGTGTAAAAGTAATTTTATAGGGAAACACTTTCTTACTAGGTTGTAAGCTCCAGGAGAGCCGAGTTATGTTATTACTTGAATGTAGGACAGATCCTGGCATTTGTTAAGTCCAAGGTCTAATATATATTGTTTGAATTAATGAATTTAACTTTTTTTTTTTTTTTAAGAAACGGAGTCTTGCTCTGTCACCCAGGCTAGTGTGCAGTGGTGCAATTATAGCTTATTGCGGCCTTGAATTGCTGGGCTCAAGCGATCCTCCCACCTCAGCCATCCTAGTAGGTAGGACTATAGGTATGAGCCACTATGCCTGGCTAATTTTTTTAAAAACCCTTTTTTTTGTAGGGATAGGGTCTTGCTATGTTGCCCAGGCTTGTCTTGAACTCCTGGCCTCGAGTGATCCTCCTGCCTCAGCCTCCCAAAGTGCTGGATTATAGCTGTGAGCCACTGTGCCTGGCCGAATTTAGCTTTTTAATCAGTGTTTTTTTGCTTCCCCAGGAGTTGCTGGTTTAGGTAGAACATCAACAATTCCAGATTGACAGATTATGTTTAAAGAGTTATATATTTGTTCTTCCTCAGTGGATAGTCACTGATTTATTCTACCCCAATTCCATGAAGTATCAATAAGAATTTTAATTCAAGTATTTATATATGCTGGATCTTTTCAATATATTATTTCAAATGCTTTAACAAATCCTTTGGAGTTAGGGGTTAAAAATATTGGTGTATTTCAATTTTCTCATAATTCCTTACTGAAAACCTATAACAAAGGATTTATGTGGTATGTCACAAGGGATTTATGTGGTATGTTAAGAATGTTAAGATGTTTCTGGAATTACTGAGTTGGAAGAATCTTGAGTCGGAGAGATGCACTGGAAGGGCTGTTGTATTCCTATAATTTTATGACAAGAGAAAGTTTTTAGGTTCTTATGAACTTATGCTAAGTTCTTGTGAGCTTATATTTAAGATTTTTCCCTACCTGAAGGAGTATGAGAAAATTTTGGTTCTAGGTTTATCTTTTTGCTAGATTATATCATACTCTCATTCATTAAACAAATTTAACAAATACATATTAAGTCCTAATTTTATACCAGCTATCTATCTTTTAAATTCTTTAGGTTCCTCAGGGAACAAAAAGATCAAAATTCTTGCTCTGGGGAAATTTGTGTTCTAGCAGTGGAGACAGACCAACAAAAACCACCACAACGAAAAGTGGATAGTATAGTAGGTTATAAGGTGGTAAATGCTATGGAACAAATCAAGTAGAATAATGGAAATCTAGGAGAGAGAGAGGGTTATAATTTTAAATAGGCCAGACTGGTTTCGTAATGGTGACTTTCAGCAAAGATGGGAGGAGCGGGAAGATGTGGGGCGGGACCCCCTCCTGGCCGAAGGAAGGGCGGGAGCGCTGAGCCAGTGCCCGGGGTCCAGCCTGCCTGCTGCACCTGACGGATGCTTTGACAGTTCAGCCTGGTCCACACTGCTACCAGATATGCTGGCACTTGTGGGCCTTATTGGAAATAATTATTGCCTATTACTCTATCATCCTATCATCAGATCATAAAATAACACCAAAAAGAGAAATTATTAGAATAGAGCCACATAATATGTGACCTTGAAACTTTCCTTTTGCCTTTTATGGTTTTGAGGGTTTACACAAATCATATAGTACCTCAGTGACGGATAACTGTTGTTTTAGAATTCCTGGTCAGGCCCCAGAGGCCTTTTAGATGTTTAGGTTTCAAAATTATTGACTTTGTATTCCAGGTTAGAGACCATATAAATCATCTATAAAGGAGTTGGAGGATGTAAAATTCCTTATATCTGTGCCTGTACATAGTAAGTACTCTACAAATATTAGTTGAATTTAGAACAAGATGCATTTTATTTTTTATATACCCACATAGAAAATACATGTCAATTTTTAAGTTTTCATTTAAAAATAATTTATCTTTGTCTCTTCTCTATTTTGCTTATTATCCTATTTCCTTATCTCATAGTTCCTGCTCCTTTTAAATCAAAACCATATTTTGGGATAATAACATTATTAATAACATAGCAATGCCTGTGTCTCTTTTTTGAAAAGATTGTTTTGTATGTAACATGTTTTTAAGCTTTCCAATACAGGTGAGTTTTTCAATTACTTGATACTTTGGAAGAAATTGCTTCCTATTGAATATTATAATTTGAAAATAAGAGTATTTAAGAAATTTTTCCAGTCTTGTTCTGTGATTTTCTTTTTTAAAGGACTGATAATATAAATTTGAGAAATAAGTTTTGTTTATATTATAGTAAAGAGATAGAATTCTTTAACAGCCAAGATACCTTTCTAAATCCCAAGACAGTCTGTTTTGAAAGCACTTGAGCTACTTAACTTTCACTGAAAGTGCAAATCCTCTGATTCTGTTAAAATATAATTGTACCTAATTATAGCATGATTTTGATGACTGAGATATATTTATTTAAGGCCTGCTGTGTGCCATAGGTTGTCTAGGTGCTAATGTAGGTGTATTTCCATCTTATGCAATACATACAGTCTTTGAACATCTATAAATGAGCATAAGTTTGAATTTTGGCTCTGTGAGTTTTAAAGATGTACCCTGATTCAGGTTAATGACTGAAAGGGTGTGAAGTCTGTACTCGGGCTGAGAAAGATTTCTCACACAATGATTAGGGTACACAGAAGTAAAAGTTTATTTATTTTTGAAAGAATAAAAAGGAAGGGAGGGAGGGAGGAAGGAAAGAAGAAAAGAAAGAGAGAAAGAAAGAAGAAAGGGAGGTTAAGGCCATGGCACACAGAGGAAGGAAGGAAGTGCAGGACGCTGAGGGAAAGCTGGAGTTTTAAAGGGTGAAAATGGCCTTCTCCCCCCTCTGCTTCAGCAGACTGATAACAAAAGCGCAGTGAAGCTGTTGTAGATGCTCTTTCCGGCTTATCTGTGTCCTTGGAATCTGGTTTTTGGCAGGAACTGGGGCAGAGAGTTGGAGTGGGAAGTTTGCAGCCCTACTGTCCGCTATGGGCTCTTCAAAGCTGAGAAAGGACGTCTTAGAGATAACAAGTTAGACCACAGGTGTTTTAATTAAACAAAACAAAGGGGGTAGTTTTGGTGTGAGTTTTTTCCTTACTTTCTGTTAGAGAGTTTATTTTCCTCTGTTAGATAGGTTGTTAGTAAGGCCACCTTTCAATTACTTAATTCTGTGAGGCTAAGTTTCCCCATTTTAAAAAATGGTGGATACATGTCGTTGTATATTTGTCCAAACCTATAAAATGCGCAACACCAAGAATGAACCCTAATGTAAACTATGGACTCTTGGTGATAATGATGTGTTACTGTAGGTTTATCAATTATAACAGATGCACCAGTCACCAGTCTGTGGGGAATGTTGATAACAGAGGAGGCTGTACCTGTGTGGGGGTAGGGGGCATATACAGAATCTCTGTACCTTCCTTTCAGTTTTGCTGTGAACCTAAAACTGCTCTAAAAAAATAAAGTCATAAAAATATAAATAAAAATGGAACCAATGATATTGTGAAGAATAAAGATGATGTTGGGAGAAGGCATAGGACAGTGCTTGACACATAGATCCTCAGTAAATGGTAGCTCCTGTTAATAAAAAACTCATCTCACTTATTAGCTATTATTTTGACTTGATTTGTTTTCATCTTTAAGCTGTCTTCCACCTGATATTTTAAGCTTGCTTACCTGTCCCTATTCTGTTCTTTAGCCTTTTGAAAATAGCCATTTAAGTATTTGATAAGTATGTTTATGAAGCAGGTCCAATGTTTGAAGGAATCTTAGAGTAAAATACTTTAGGAATGATTATCCTTTAATTATAGTGTCTTTCTTTGAACTTTCGAGTTTCCTTTTTATAATCTTTTCCCCTCAGCACCCACAGCCCTTATCTCCTTGTGTCTAGATTAACTGTCTTAACCTCCTATTGGATCTCCCACTAATTATTACCTCCCTCATCTGCTGTCCCTTCTTCCCTCCCCCAACTCTCTACATTGTTGCCAGGCACAATTTTCTAAAACACCACTGTACCCTTTTATTTTCTTAAAATTTACATTGGCTTTTTTTTTTTTTTCCAACCAAGTCTGAACTCTTTTGCCTAAACTTCATGATTCACTACAATCTGGAACTGTATTATTTCTTCATTGAGTTTGATTTTCCATGATTGCTAAACCATTTAGTGGAGACTGTGCATCAACACTGTACATTTGATGTGCATTCTTTAATTGAAGGTTTTTTTTTTTTAGACAGAGTCTTGCACTGTTGGCGGAGCTGGAGTGCAGTGGTGGGATCATAACTCACTACAACCTCAAACTCCTGGGCTCAACTGATCCTCCCGCCTCAGCCTCCCAAAGTGCTAGGATTATAGGCATGAGCCACCACACCCAGCCACTTGAAGCTTTTTTGCCTGTGCCAGTCTTTCCATTAAGGTTTTTCTTCCTCATTTTCCCTAGCTTAAGTCAAGCCTATTTTGTAAGGGTGTATTCAAGTTTATGTTCTCTTCAAAGTCTTTTTCTGACTCACTCAGATTTTATTGGTTTTTTTTTTTTTCTGTTTTCCATATATAAAATTGTAAATTAATTAGAGAATGTATTTATAAAGTACTAAGTGCTCATTTTAGTCTTATGTTTGAGGCAAAATTTAAATTCTTATAAAATTAGGTTTTCTATAAAAGAGTCTAGCCAAGTACCAACTACTCAAACATTTAAGTGGTTTGGTTCCCTAATCTCCTATGTCTTAAAATTGATTTTTATATGAATTTGGGAGCATAACATAATAAGGGAAAATTTGATGAGTTGTCAGCTGGACAGACTATTTAAAATAATTCAACTGTAATAAATGTAAATATGATAATACTTTAAATTTTTATTTCTTTTTCTAGTCCGAAATGGTATGTTAGAGAACATGAAATTTGTTACCACTTCAGATTTTTGCAGGGTAATAGGAGAAAAGGAAATATTTTTCAAATAATTTGCAAATATGTTAGATTTCTCTGATAGAAAGGACGAAATAGAAAAGGGCAACAGGACTCAGTGAATGTGATTTCCTTAGCTTCACATTCACGCCTGTTTTGAGTAGGGAACTGTCCAGCATCTGGTGCTTGGTTTTTGCTTAGTTGATTTTTTGTTGTTGTTTTTTGCTTTTAAAAATCACTTTTATTGAGGTATCATTTACAAACAGTGAAATGTGCAGATCATAATGTACAATGTAATGAGTCTTCAGAAATGTGCATTCACCAAACAACCAAAATCTAAATTAAGACACAGGATAAACATTATCTCAAAAACTTCCCAGAGTTCCCCGTGCACTACTTTCCGGAGAACAACACCCCTTCCATGTGAGAGGAGCTACCATTCTGATTTCTGTAGCTGCATCTTGATTTTGACCTTCATGTACATGGTATCACATTGGACATACTCTTTTTCTTTGGCTGGGGGGGGGGGTCTGTCACTTAATGTAATGTCTTTGAGATTCATCCCTGTTGCTTCATATATCCACAGTTCATTCCTTTCTGTTGCTGAATAGTATTTCATTAAGTATGTTCATTAGGAACATAGCTAAATTTGTTTATCCATTCTCCTGTTAATGGATATTTGGAGTATCCTCAGTTTGGGGTTATTATGAATAAAGTTGCTGTGAGCCATTGTGTATAAGTCTTTGGGTGAAGATACTGTTTTCATTTCTCATGAGTAAATACATAGGAGTGGGATTAGTAGGTCAAAGGGTCTGTATATATTTAACTTTATAGGAAACTACCAAACTTTTTTCAAGGTGTTTGGAATATGTGAGAATTCCAGTTGCTATGCATCTTTGCTAACACCAATACTGTCATTCTTTTTAATTTAGCCTTTCAATTATGAGTGAGGTTATATGTAATTGTGCTGTGAATTTTCACTTCCCTGAAGTTGAATACCTTTCCTCTGCTTATTAGTTATTTGTATAGCTCCCTTAGGAATAGGCAAATATTCAGCCTTCTGTCCATTTTTATTAATGAGTGGTAGGAGTTCTTTATATAATCTGCATATAAGTCCTTTGTCAGCTATATGATTTAGCGATATTAGCTTGTACTGGCTTTTTGTTCTTGGGAACTCAGGCAATAATTCTAGAGAGCTGCTGCTGTTTCAGACATTATGTCTTTATAGGACTGTGTAAAGACAGGAATTTGGGGGCTAAGGTGGGGAGAGTGGAGGCCAGGTAGCAAGTGAGAACTTCTATCATATGTTCTCTACTTCTATCTTCTGAGAAATATTTTTCTTTCCCAGAAGCCCTTTGCCCTTGTCCCCCCAGAAGACTTCTCTCTGTGTGTCTTGTTGACAAGAATGCGGTTACTTTGACTATCCCACCTACAAGGGAGGCTGGGAAAGTATCTTTTTAAAAATTTAGATAAAGTCTCTATAGTGGTACGTGGAGAACGAGAAGGGATTAAGAATGTTTGTAGCCTACCCATAGCCAGTCAAGGGCAAAGTGTCTCAGGAGAATAAATATACCAAGCTCTGAGAGGTGCAAGAGCATAGCCTGTTCAGGGGACTGCTGTCATTTGATTGATTGATTGATTGATTGAAATGGAGTCTCACTCTGTCACCCAAGCTGGAGTGCAGTGGTGCGATCATAGCTCACCACGGATCTCCTGGGCTTAAGTGATCCTCCTGCCTCAGTCACCTAGTAGCTAGGACTAAAAGTGTGTGCCACCATACCCAGCTAATTTTTTTATTTTTCTTTTTTGTAGAGACAGAGTCTCACTGTGTTGCCCAGGGTGGTCTTAAACTCCTGGGCTCAAGTGATCCTCACTTTCCCAAAGTGCTGGAATTACAGTTGTGAGCCACTATGCCTGGCCTTAGTGCCATTTTGAGAGAAAATGAATTTATTGCTTGAAGAACCTTTGTGTGTCTCTATCTGAATGTGTTGGTAGCCAATTGTCAGAACATCTGAGCTGGGGATTTGATTTGGAAGCACTCGGTGAGTACATGGGACTAGAAACTATGGTGATGCTGAGATTGCCCAATGAGAGCTCATGTGATATGAGGAAAAGGAAGAATTTGGGCCCTAGGGAAAACTTACTTTCAGTGACACGCAGAGGATATTGATTTCCAAAATAGAGAACTACCACTTCCATGAAGAACAACCACCAGCAAAGTAGAGATAGTGTTAAAATAGCTATGGGAGGAGTTTCAGGAAGGAGGGAATGGTCAGTGGAATGGTATGAGGAGCTGTTGCTAAGGTGTCAAGAGACATCTGTTTGGAGTGAAGGAAGTAGAAGCCAAACTGCAGTCATCTGAGGGGAAATGGGAGCTAAGAAGGTGGTGGCATTGAGTCAGAGTGCTTAATTAAGAAGTTTACCTGGGCCGGCCGCGGTGGCTCACACCTGTAATACTAGCACTCTGGGAGGCCGAGGTGGGTGGATCGTTTGAGCTCAGAAGTTGGAGACCAGCCTGAGCAAGAGCGAGACCCTGTCTCTACTAAAAACAGAAAGAAATTATATGGACAGCTAAAAAAAAATATATAGAAAAATTAGCCAGGCATGGTGGCGCATGCCTGTAGTCCCAGCTACTTGGGAGGCTGAGGCAGGAGGATTGCTTGAGCCCAGGAATTTGAGGTTACTGTGAGCTAGGCTGACGCCACGGCACTCTAGCCCGGGCAACAGAGTGAGACTCTGTCTCAAAAAAAAAAAAAAAAAAAGAAGTTTACCTGTTAACTCCATTAAAAAAAAACTTTTATGTAGAAGAACTATTGAAATATGTAAAGGAATTAAAGATACAGGAGAGGGGAGGAGGTGGGGGTAGAGAATTGGAGGGGTTTGTCTTTTTGGATAGGAGTAGGAAGGGGCTCCACACCTTCACAGGTCAGAGAAATTGAGCAAAGAATAAGGGACACTTTGTTCTTTTAAGGCTGGAGGAAAAGATGGGTGTGGTATTTGGGGGAAGGCAGTGATGGTGGGTAGGGCATGCTGGCAGCAGAGAGTTCTCCTGACGCCACTGTTTTCTTATTTCTACTAAGAGGGGCAAGAATGGCCGTCAGCTGAGATTGGCTTTGGGATGGGAGAACTGTTTTAAATTCTGCTTTTGACCAGGTCTACAATATTTTGGAAACATTATTTATCAGTTAGAAAAACATTACGTGTTTATATCAGCAAAGCTGGCAGTTCATGTATATTTATAGAATTCAGTCTGATAATGGATCAGCCCATGAACTAAATGGACTCAAGACTGAAGGTGGCTTTGGTTTTACCAACCAGTAGATACAGTTGACCCTTGAACAACAGGGGCATTAGAAGTGCTGTCCCCCGCACAGTCAAAAATCTGCATATAACTTTTGACTCCCCCAAAACTTAATTACTAATAGCCTTCTGTTGGCTGGAAGCCTTAACCAATATCATAAAAAGTCAAATGAACACCTATTTTGAATGTTATGTGTATTATATACTGTATTCTTACAATAAAGTAAGCTAGAGAAAAGAAAATGTTATTAAGAAAATCATAAGGAAAATATATTTACTATTCATTAAGTGGAAATTGTCTTCATCCTCGTCATCTTGATGTTGAATAGGCTGAGGAGAAGGAGGCAAAGGAGGGGTTGGTCTTGCTGTCTCAGGTGGAAGAAAATTCGCATGTAAGGGGACCCATGCAGTTCAAACCTGTGCTGTTCAACGGTCAGCAGTATTTTTTAAATGCCTGTTACATGCTAGGCATTTTGATAAGTGCTATGAGAATTCTAAGAAATTCTAAGGAATTACAGAATAAGTTTGGTTGCCCTAGCCTAGAAGTCAGAATACTAGGTTCCTTTTACTTTCTAGCTATGATGCTTTGTAATGTAAGGGAACTTTTGACTTCAAGATTTCCATAACTGTATAATGGAGGGTGCAGACTGGATGAGCACCAAGATGCCATAAGATAGAGAAAAACTATTCATTACTTGGTGTAGACAATAAGACCTGTAGATCATTCAGAAGGGGGAAGGGTTACAGAAATGCACAATGCTTCACCAATTTGCACAGTAGGTAACACAGAAGGTTCAAAGATGGGGTTGTTTGCAGTTCTCTGTAAAATTACAGTGTGTGCAATACAATGAGGAGATGTTTGAAATGCTGATAGAACTTTAATGGGTATTTATGATGAAATATATCATTCTGGACAAAAAGCTGAATTTCTTCAAAAAATAGCTAAATTCAAAAAATAGTTTGTATATAGGGATGAAAAACTTACATATATCCATGTTTTAATCAGTAAAAGTTGTTATGCAGGAAATATTAATTTTGTGGTGAATGTAATATACTTTATGCCAAATTCTCAAGTTTTTAGAAAATATGTTTTATCTGTAAGATATTTGCAGGGAATATCCATAATTGCTCCCCGGAGTAGGTAGAGAAAAGAAGTAATTTGACAGCATTTCCAGATGACCATTATAAAAATAATAAATTTCCTTCAAGTTCTTGATTCCTAATGCTATGAGTTTTGTTGTATTTCCAGACAAATAAAGTAATTCTAATGTAAGTATGAATCTGCTGTAACCCAGATTTAACTTTATTAAAACAGATGGTACAAAAAAGGAAGAAAAGTTTTTTACCATCCCCTGTGGGCAAAGCTCAAACTTATTTATCCTCATCCAAAGGCAGTTTCTCTCTGTTTTGGCCTGACTTCTGGGAGCCCAGAACTCTTAAAAGATGTTTTCTTGAAAATAGTGAGCCCTTTTCTTGTTTGTCCTAGTGTTCTTGGCTGAGTTTCCTATATTCCGGCTGTTTTTGCTCATTAATATGCAGCGTGATCCATAGTGGCTGAGAAGGCAGGGAAGGGTTGGAAGTTAGTGCCATGAAAGATCCTATGAGGGCCTTTCTGAGGAAAGATGCAAATGTGCCCAGGAATAGTATATCCAAGTTTCATTTTCTCAGGTCAGTTGAATAATTAAAGCTTTCAACTGATTTAAATAGAAAGTTTCTTCTTTCTTTTCCTTTTGATGTAGATTCAATTGGGACTTAACTTTTCTGCCTCCTTGACAGTAAGTATGCTTTTCTTGTTGAAAATAAAATGATTAATCAAGTTAAGCGTTGCACATTTCTCAGCTCAAGCATATTTATACAGATTGACAAATATTAAGTTGTGTTAAGAATTGCTGTCAGCAATGTGGCTGAAATGAAATTGATTGTAAAAATGGAGACTGCTAAAACTTCAGAATGAGTTGTTTCCTTTTTAGCATATTGAAAAAACACATTTAGATATTCATCCGAGGGTATAATTATTTCTTTCAAAGATGGCTTTGAAAAGAGTAATCAACATATGTAGTTTACAAGGCTTTACAGTGTAGAATCTTTTAATAGAAACTTTGGTTTGTTTATTTTGGGAGAAAGTGATTGTATATTACTGAAGAAAATCTGAAAAATACATAATGAAAGAGTGCGTTCATTATTTCTGCAGACTATGCTACTTTATGAAGCCTAGTTTTATAGAAATCAATTTCTACTTACTATGTGTTTGCTTATTAAGGTTTGAGGCTTTGTATATGGGTAGAAGGAAATCCAATTACCACAATCGCTTTTATAATAATTGCTACTGCCACTAAATCTGTGCATTAAAAACTTCTGGCAATTGCTTTTCTTTAATTTTAAGTAATATTGATGTAAAAATTATTGAGCAACAAATAAATTTGGTCCTTTCAAGTCATAATGGGATTTGACCTTCGTTGCCATAATTAGGGATGAAGATTCCTTACTATTTCATTTACAGTTTAGTTGTCTGACAGAGTGGTCGTTTCTGGGCGGAGCTGATGGGAGGGAAGTAAAGCCGTTGTCGCCCTCTCTGTGGCTAACTATGTTCAGTCACATGATAAAGAGAACATTCCTATGTATACGAGTTGCAGAGCTTCGTAGGATTATTTGAGTTTGAACACCTTTTTTGAAGCTGGGACCATGGAAGACAACCGTGCTTTATCTTTGGAATCCTACCTGTGCCTCTAAGAGGCTGACATGGAATGATTGAAGGGAGTTGATCTCCATAATGACGTCTAATGTTTTCTTCTCACTGCGGCCAGTGTTCTGATAAAAACATAGATTTTATTCAGCATTCATTCATTCATCTCATAAATAGGTACTAAGTGCCCAGTTATGTGCCAAGGACAAAATTTCCTTGGAGTTATTAAATTTCCATAGAAATAGTTTCTGCTAACAAGTGTGGCTTCAGGTGACTTCTAGTCTTGGTCATTGGATGCTGTGGAAAAAAAAATGGAGGAACACTTTTTAATTAAATAAATTCCAAATAAGTATTTATGTTACATAATTGAATAATTCTTGTTGGGGGTACTCAGGGTAAATTAAGATATTGAACTAGAATTTGCTTAACCAGGGTAGGACATAGTATTACAAAATGTGAAGATAAAGCTATAGTTATCAGCTCCATATAGTAACTCAAATTTGCCTTGCTGTTTGTAATGCCAAACATTAACATGCTTTCCAACATATACACTTTAAAGATGAATTATAGGAAATTAATAAATATTTATCATAAGTGATTTTATAGATGTATGTTTTATGTATTAATATTTGTGTGTGTATATATATATATATGAAAGCATAAAATAACTTTGAGCTATTGCAGATAAAATATGTTGACAAGAATATTTTAAATAAGCTGCAGAACTCACATCAATGAATTTCTCATGTCTAGTATACTGCTGTTATATTTGAATACTATGAAAATTCAGAATTTTTCTTCTCTGATGATTGAAGAACTCTTTTAGTGTATATACATGTGTATGTGTGTATATATTTTTATATATAGATAGTGTGTGTGAGAGAGAGAGACAGAGAATGTTTTGTCCTAATATAAAATCAACTGTATTAACAGTTAACCCACTAACATGTTAGTAGTTTAAAATGTTAATACAGTGGGCTGTGTTGGTATAACTTATAGTTATTATCAGTTTTTTTAATATCTCTTCTATACGAAATCCAGAGGAAGCAAATGAAGCTGGGGGTGGGGGATAGGGGGAGAGATTTGCTATTCTAGACCTTGTGTTTATTTACAAAGGAGAATAGATTCAGGTCCATTCTATTTAGTAATATTGCTGACACATATAAAAAAAATCTTTTTGTATATTAATTATCATTCTTAAAATATAGGCCAAAAGAGATAATTTTCTTGATTACAGTAATGGAAATTGACTAGCTGCATAGTTTGAGAACTGAATTTACTAGGTGTAGAATTTTAGTCCTATTTTTCTTGGGAACAGATTTGACTTTAGCTTGGTATTCTTGCAGAGAGCAATGTTGCATAGAGAAGACAATTTCTCATCAACATCTCATTAATCTTAACATTGTCCTTAGAGGAGAAAGAAATGGTTAAGTGTTTTGAATTTCTTTATGGGGAAAGTAGAAAGTAAACATCACATTGTCTTAGGTATTTTATATGAAGCAGAATTTTAGACTTTCAGTAAGAAGGTGTATATGATATACAATAATGTTTTTGTTTAGTCTTGATTGATTAACACTGATAGTCACAATTTTTAAAAAAATTCATTGATTATGTAAATAATATTTGCTAATGGTGAAAATTTGGAAAATACAGCAACTTACCACATGGAGTTAAGTTCTCAACCCCAAAGGGCTTAAAAAGGTGTTTTTAAATTTTTTTTTGTATTTTAATAGACACAAAAGTGTTTTTGACACAGAGAAAAGTCAGATGTGTCTGACAATTTAGCAAAATTTATCGACTACATAATAAACCCGTCTACCAGTGTCAACTGTGAGAAAATAACTGTGGCTCTTGTAAGATTTTGCCTTATGAGGGAAGAGATTCCTGCGCTAACATTCTACCTAAAAGAGTTTGGTTCCAAAAGTTGAGTGAGTTTTTAGAATTAAGTGGACTGATCAGGCAGGACTGGATGGTTGTTTCCAGATGTTTCTTTCCCAGATCAACATTGATTTGTTGTCTAAGAAGTCAAATGGAATAAGTCAGACACCTTAGTGCCAGGGATCATTTGATCAATTAAAACCAGACTGTCTGGAGACAGCCTTCTGCCTTTTCTTGATTCTAACAATGGACTGTTACCGCCACCAGTGCCTCAGTGCTGGGACAAGAAGTTGGACTGATGCTACAGGCAGAAGAAAAACACTCCTCAACAGTAATTTTCCACCAAGAAAAGCTAAGATAAGGAAACAACATTCACTCAACCAATACTTTTGAGCTTTTACTGTATTCATGGCACTGTCCTGTTCTCCAAGAATATATAGAGAGAGAGAGTAAGAAAAGAAATCCTACTCTCAGGGAGTTTACTGTCTAGAAAGGAGACAGAGTAGTTACATAGTAAGGGGTAGTGGTAAGTTCCAGATTAGAAATATGTCAAAGACCTGAACTCTGGAAAAGAAATGTCCCCAGCCATAATCAGGAAACATAAAAAATTAACAGTTCACTCTTTTGGATGTTTATTCCAAGCTTGCTTCGCAGAACATTAGGAAAACCTGTAATTCAAAGCAGTAGAGACAGGTAGAGCTATTTAGAAATGTGGTTCTGATGAAGAATCCTTCCAAGGACCCACCAAAATTTTTACAAACACCTTCTCTGCTGCCATTTAGCACCCTCAGAAATATGAAATTCATCACTTTACTTGCATGAGGAAGAAATGTTAGATAGGTTCGATTTTATTTAATTCAGGTGTGTGTGTAGGCGGCCATTTCTGAGCAGGGCAAAGCCCTAATCATCTAAGTATCACTCAGCACGGGGTTTCTGAGAGATTTTAATTATCCATTCAGGAAAAATGGAAAACTCATTGTTCTGCCTTAACATTACACGGTTTCCCCAGGTAATCTAATTTTATCCTTCCATTTTTTTTGTGCTGTGTCTACGTGAGTTACTCTCAACTCTAGCTCCAGGCAGAGCACCAGACTCATACTTCCAACTTTAGTGACCCAGAGCCATTTTGTGTCATACAATGGACTCTTATACTTGCCCTCCTTCTGTTTTCATTTCTCTGATTCCTGGTGTTTCGGATGCTTGCTTCTCAGAGTGTGGTCCATGGTAACATCAGTGTCATTTGTGCTTGTTAGCAGTGCAGAGGCTCAGCCACCAGCCCAGACCTACTGAATTAGAATCTGCATTTTAACAAGCTCTCCCGGGAATTCTGTGCACTGTCTTAACCTCCATCTCCCACCTCCTCACATCCAATCAATCAATAACGTCAAAAGATTGTGCCTCTTCGACAACCTTCGTATTCAGGGTAGTGGGTTTGGCTTGTAAGCTATTAAAAAATGGAGGGAAGGATTGGGGAAATGTTGGTCAAAGGACGCAAAATTTCAGTTAGAGAGGAGAAATAAGTTCAGGAAATCTATTGGACAACATGATGACTGTAGTTAATAACAATATTCTTGAAAATTGCTAAGAGAGATTTTTAAATGTTCTCACCACAAAAGATAAATATGTGAAATAATGGATATGTTAATTCATTTGATTTAGTCACCCCACGATGTGTATATATATCAAAACACCATGTTGTACACCATAATTATGTACAATTTTTATTTGTCAATTAAAATAAATGAATAAACAAAAAAACAGGCATTGTCTAATGGATTAGCTCTCTGTTGCACTCCAGGCCCCACCATTCCCTATTGTCCCTTCTGCCTGCCTGCCTTGAATTTCTAAGCAGTGTGCCCTGTGTTCAGGCCTTAATTTTTCCTGGTCTGAATGACCGCAAGAGCCTCTTAACTGGCCTTTGCCCACATTCTCATCTCATTGCTCTCAGATCCACCTGATTAATGGAATGAAGTTTTGTAAATCAAATCGCACACCAAGTCACGCACCTGCTGAATAGCCTTGGTTTACTTCTTATCACTCACTGCTTATTTTTTCTAAGTCGCTCTCTGAACACACCTGGCTGTCGCGGGTCCCCGTATTGTGCACGTACTCCCCATTGGCCTGATCTCTGCTTTTCTCCTTTCCTTCTCTTCCCTTGCACTGCATGGTAGTGTTGCCTGCGGGGTCTCCTCAAGACCACCTCCCTGTGCTGTACTCCACTACTTCTGCAGCACCCAGGGGGCGCTCACAGTGGGGCGGTGTCTCTCCTACACTAGAATGCAAATCCCTTGGGTGCGGGGACTGTAGGTTTTATTTATCTGTGATATCTGGTGTAATAAGCACAGCATCTGATAATTATAGTGAGTAATCAATAGCTGTTTGTCAACTTGAATTGGTTTCACTGACTAGGAAATTTCATTTGCTTTCTTGGAATTATTAAAAGATAGCTACTTTCTCCGCCACCCCCCTTCTAGAACTCAGGCACACATAATTAGATTAATCATAGTCCTTGGCCATGACACATTCTCATCATTGGTTCATACTTGCTCCCCTTTTGTTTTATTTGTTTACTAGTAAATTAATATACCCTTATAAACCTCCTCCCACATGAAAACCAATAAATAATTATTAATCTTTTACCTATGTACTCCTTCATGTCATTCCCTGCTTACCTTCTACCTTTCCCATCCTCAGTGACTTATTCTTGAATTTCCTTGTTTGCTTTATAACATTTTGAAGCTCTTTGAGTTCATAATAGCTAGTACTTTTGAACACCCAGTACACACTAGGGTAGTCACTTTTACATACTTCATCTCATTTAATCTTCTCAGGATTCCTGCAGGTTATTGTAGATGGCATTATTCTTATTTTGCAGAGGTAGAAGCTGAGGCACTCAGAGGCTGGGCACATTTCCCCAAGTCACATGTCTAGTAGGAGAAGGATCCAGACCTAGTGCTGGCTCCAAAGTGTGGCCTTGCTGTAACAGTGATATTGTTTGTTTACTCTGGATTTGCACAGACTGATTACATCTGGGCCAACCCCTAACTTTTAGTCTGCATGCATTTTTTTTTTTTTTTGGTAGGTAAAATTCAAAGATACTTTTTAAAAATAGGCATTAGGAAGTTCATTCTATTGATTTTTTTTTTTTTTTTGAAATATTTGAAAACATAAATTACCAGAGGTAATGGAAACATTTGTGTTATTCTCCACTATCCTTTCAGTTTTTGCATTTTTCTTGCTTTTGCTCTTCTGGGATAGACTTGAAGCTTTGATGTTTCCATGGAACTAAATTGGAAGATAATCATATGTGCTTATTATAGGCAGTCTTGCATTTTTATATATTTGACTTGCATACCATTTGTAGTATACTTAACCCTTCTCGATAATCTCTTTATTGAAGATTTCATCAGCTTCAAGTTTCTCAGCTGTGATGTCACTATCGCAGCAGTGACTCTGAGGAAACCTGGAAGGAGGGCAGGAGGCACTCACGGTGGTGCCACTGGGGCCTGATCTGTCCGCTTTCTCCTCCTCCTCCTCCCTGCTGCTCCCTTCTCCCTCACACTAGCACCATTGGGCGCCCCTCGCTCAGCCCACCTGTCCTCCCCAGCTGTGGCTTGTGTGCAGCTCCAGGTGCAAGTGCACCCTCCTCTCCTGCTTTAGGTTCCAGCACGTGGGATGGTGTTTGGAGACTGGAGACTGGCTCACAGGATGGGGGCAGCTGGGAGATCAACCTACTTCAGCCTCCGGCCTCTGGCTGTTTCCCAGCCTGAGACGCTCTAGTAAACATTGCCATGTGCTGTGGGGGCTGAAGGAAGCTATACTTGCTAGAATAATCAGGAATATTATTGTATGTTTTTAAAAAGAAATTCTAGAATTCTCTTCCCATAGAATTCAAAAATGTATTTATTTGTTCTAATGTTAGATGTTTGTTTTTCAACATGCTTGCAGAAATAGTGTTATATACATAAAAAGGAAATGCCTGCATTTCCATTTTTCCCATTAACATTTGTAGTAAAATTATTTAATTCTTCACATTTTATTTTAGCAACTACCATCTTGACCTCTTTTCTAGAAATGATACAGAGTTTAGCTTTTTGAATTGGTCATATTCTATCATTGTAATGGAATCCTTTGTGAAATTCTGTTGTTGCCTTTGCTCTTCTCAAAATAATGGACTAATGTTATAAATAGTTGCAACATTTTGCTAACATTAAATTCTTTTGGGGAAGGGCATGAGTCTGATTCATAAACTCTTTTTACTCTATTGCTTATGTTGTGACCACCTCAGATGTGGTCTTGTGGACAGATTGTTTCAGATCATTTCAGTCATGAAATATTTTTCTTCTATCTTCAAAAAACAGAGTTTTGCCTCAGTCCTGGGCCGGTGGTGATCATTTCCTTTGTGCAGATTTTCTTTCAAGCTCTTCTTTCTCTTCACCTAAATCTGAAGGATTCTTTTCTTTGCATCTGAAATGTTATCGCATCTTCTTTCTTGGCAAGTTGTAAGGAGTATCTTGGCTTTTGTTCCCCTCCCCTTCATACAGTTAAAAAACTGACCATTAGGTTATGGTGGCTTTGTTTTTGCTTTTGTTTGTTTGAGTGGTTTTAACTTGGAGATTGTCTCTTAATTATGTCTCTTAATTTGTGGAAATAAAAAAATTATTTCTGAGATTTTTGGTTCATATTTCAAATCTCCTTGAATCCCGTGTCTTCTATGATTCTGTCCCCTATTTTTAAAAACTCCATGGAGAACATACTAAATATATAGCACTCAAACTTGCCTTTTCACTTAAACTTATATTGCCGATGCCTTTAGCAGGTCCTTTAATTAGATGGGAATGGTAGGTATGAAAAGTAACAGTCAATCATTCTCTCCCATAACTGCTGGAGTTAATAGTTTCTGTCCTTATTTAACTAGCTTTTAATAGTCACATTAAGTATTGTGTGCTGCCTCTATAGGCGTTGATCTTGGGGAAATCTTGATGGATCAATTGGTACTTATGTATTTTTTTGTTTTAAGTAACTTGCGTCCTCCTCTTTCTTACTCTTATAGAAGAGGAAAATACAGAGGAAGTGGTAGGAACTCCTGTGGTAGGTAGAGTGACAACCAGCCCAGGGCCTCCGACAAATGACTAGGAAATGAGAGGGTCATGACGTGTAGACATTAGCTTCTTTGGCGATGATTAATGTGTATTTTTAATGCCCGGCATGACAGATTTAGCAAACAATTATTGCTCAATTCTGTGCCAAGTGTCAGACAGGCCTCCTGTGTCATCTGGGTGTGACTGAAGTGGTACCTCCTTACTGGCAGATCCCTCTGTGCTGGTCATTACTTCTTTTATACAAAAGTGTTTCAGAAGAGCAGAAAATTCTATGTAGGAAGAAGAAAGAGGAAGGAAAAATATTCTTCCCTACCATTATGGTGTTTCTTCATTCCTTCTCTACCTTCCTCTTCTAAATATTATATTATATATATTAGTTTTTAAAAATTGATTTCATATCGTGTTGCCAAAATATCCTATGCCTGTCTGTTCATATTATGCAGGTGAGTGGCTTTTCTGCAGTGTTTTAACAGCTTCTCAGAAGATGATATTTTCAATCAACCCTTTGCTTTCAGTTTGGTGTATTAATTATTTGAAAAGTGTTTCGTTTTTTCAGTTGGGTGGGACTTGGAACACAGCTACTCATGAGTATCCTACAGATTGGCCAAAGTGTTCTCAGTCATTTGAGGCACAGTCAGGACCAGTTGGAGGAGCTTCAAAATACACACATCTGAGCATCACTCTTGTCCTACTGAGTCTGAGTCCCCAGGAGTTGAGGCCTGGGCCTGTAGCTCTTAGCAAAATCTCCTTGGATGGCTGATCTGATCTACAACCTTGATAGGAAGCACTGGTCTAACAGATGTTCTTCCTCTAGTGTTACTAAGAATGTTTGCATAGCTTTTCCCTGCAGGAAGGTCTCCATTATAAATTTCTATAAATTAATACTTACTAAATAGTGGCATATAAAATCATACCCATATGCAAATATCAATGTGGTCCTAATTTACTAATGGGTGTTTTCTATTTTTGACACTTCTCCTTAGCTCTGCCTCTGTATCTCCACAATGCTTCGTGAGAGATGTTTGGTGGTCAGATCCAAAACTTGTACAGCTGTGACAGCTGCAGATATGAGACTGAAGCTGCCATCACCTTGCAGTTCACTATGCCCTGCTGGGCACAAGTCAGTTCCAACAGCAGTGGACTGTGTCATGTTGAGATCTGGTGGGAGCAGGGCACACATCTCCCTGGGTGACTCAGCCTGTCCTGCAGGAGCAATGGGAAGGTGGTACTTGCAGTTGTGTAGAATTCCTGACATCCTCAGAAGCTCTGTCAATCTAGTAGCTCATAGCTGTCCAGCATCTTAATTTTCTGCGTGTTGTTTTTCATTGTCTATTTGTTTCACAAGGATGGGTTCCTCTTCTCATTTGTCCTCGATGTGGAGGACTCGTGTAGTTCTAAAAAATGGGTTTCCTCTATAAACAATTACTAGAGGGATGTAGGGAGGAATAGATGAATAAGTGAATGAAAGGTGGACTTGATGCCTCTGAATAAGGAGGGGTGGCTGGGGTGGAAGTGGGGGCAGAGAGAGAGAGAGTGAGAGTGTGAGTGGGAGGTAATGTGGATTGCATTAGGGTGTGGGAGAATGCGGTTTATCTTGTTCCCTGTGAGGTTCCTCTCCTAGCAAACAAGAGCACTGACTTGACGTTGTGTACACGTTACCTGTGCCCTTTCCCACTGCCCGAAAGATCTCCTTTCCCTCTCTGATTAGCCAGCATTTTGCATGATATATAAGTCTCAGTCATCATTGCATAAAAGTCGAATCATATATAAATCTCACCATCACCATGGGGTCACCCATCCCACTATTCTCTTGTCTTCCTCCTCTCCCCTGTTACCATAGTACTTGAGTTGCCTTACCCACCTTTGTATTTAATTATAGTCACTCATGATTTGCTTATTGTTTTCTGTGAGCAAGGTCATTTATCTTTTTCAATAGTCAGTAACTGTTTAAAGAATAGCACTACATTTTAGGTTACTTTTGCACTCCCTGCTGTACCTGTGAGAGCTGTGCTGGGGCTCCCAGGTCCTGGGAGAGCTCACAGGAGCACTTCCTTTCAGCTGGTGGCTTGATGGATGATTGACAGATCAACCTCTGCCCCCTGACTGCTCAGCCCTAACAACGGTAAACTAAGTTCATTGTGATTCTTTGACCTGGTTCTAGTGGATTAGGCGCTTTTCCTAGAGAGTTTGCTAATAGCCTTGGTGGGAGGAGGGGGGAATATAGACTGGTTTCAAAAATTCCAAAGATCTAGCAAGACCTGTTCTGGCCTCTCCCCTCCAGTTCAGGTGTGGTCAGGTGGGCTGTATGATCTGGTTTATCCAGACTTGCAGGAGCTCCCCTACACTAGCTAAGTGCTGACCCAAATACTTGGCATGGGAAGGTCCACTGAAGGAACTTTCTCCCTTTCTCTCTCTCTCTCTCTTTCTCCCCCCATCTTCTCCCCACCACTCTCTCCTTACTCTCTCATCCTTTCTCACTAGGGAATTTGTAATATCACAAACTAGCCTGTGCTGACCTTATTGTAAATTTTGCTAGTGAGTGCTCTCCTTGAATTAACTGTTGTACATTGACTATTATCATGGTGTTCAAGAAATACAAAGTTATAGACTAAGTATCTGATATTTATGAAGTCCCACTTGCAATTTTTTAAACCTATGTGGCTGTACAGTAATAATTCAGCTGTGCAACAATGTATATAGTCTGTGTGTGGCCTCTTCAGCATTTGTTTCATGAACAACATTGATAAAAAATATAATTTGTGTGTGAATATTTTAATATTCATTTTAATATTCATGTTACATTCATGTTCAAATACATTTTAATATTCATGTTAATGATTTGCTCTGTTTCAAAAGAATAGCAAATCAGACTTTAGATTTATTATTACTGGTACTTTGGCAAATTTGATTAGAGCAGATATTTTGAAATAGAGTCCTAAATCTTCCAAGTTAGTAGAGCTGTACCCAGGAGTCCAAGTACCAACATAAACTTGGGCACTGTACCCCCCATCAGTTGGTATCAATTTGGATTTGCACAGTGCTCCTCTTACTTCTCCTCCTCTTATTCTTTTTATCCTTATTGTTTTAAGAACCTGACTTGTGTGCTTATTTGGTTTATTTCTGTATCTAAGAGTGGTTTCCTGAACTGGTATCTCCATTCATATAAGTTAAATGTCTTTTGTAGCCAAAGAAGACTGGGAGTGTGTTTATGAACAGAATCTTAATTTTGGCCAGCAACCTAGCTACATTGACAAGAAGGGGCTGGAAAGCAACATTTTGAGCATATGATAAGAGGCCTGGAACCATGCAACAAGGACACCATTTTGGTCACATTGCTGCGTGGAGGGTGTGAGCTGGAAGGCTCTCCTGGCTGGAGAGAAAGTGTGGGTGACAGCGCGGAGCTGGCTGTCACCCTGCAGCACCCACGGGGCCGAGGTTTCCCTAAGGTGCAGGCCGAGAGCTGGGAAGGGCTGAACTCTGGAGTTCGACTGTCTGAGCTCAAATCCCAGCTATGCCATTCGCTAGCTTTGTGATCTAGTGTATGCTATTTAAATATGCTGTGTCTCAGTTTCCTCAATTGAAAACGGGGAAATGAAGAGTAGCTACTTTGTACAGGAACTGAGAGTATTCAGTGGGTAACTCACTTAGAACTGAACCTGCTATGTAGTGAGCAGTTGTTTCCTTTAGTCACTATTCAGCTGCAAGTGACAGTTCCCCAACACAGGTGACGAACACATGTGGATGTTAACTTTTGTCATGTAATGAGAAGTTCAGAAGTAGAAAGCCCAGGGCTGCTATGGTGGTTTCATGAGGCCATTACCAGACTCCATTATTTCCACTCTGCTATCCTTAATGAGTGTGTCTTTGTCACCGCACAATCACAAGGTGGCTGACTTACCTCCAGCATCATTTTTAGGTTCTAGGCAGGAAAAAGAGGAAGGTCAGTGAGCAAAGGGTGAGCACCAGCTGAATTGCCTCTCCTTAGAAAGAGATTTCCTGGACGCCCCACCCTTCAATTTCCACTTATATCCTGTTGGCCAAAATTATATCATACGACCTTATCTATAAGGGAGGAAAGGAAATGTGGTTTTTAAATTGGGTATATTGTCATTCCCCAAAACATCAGGATTGTTGCTGGGAGTAAGGAAGAACTAGAAAAGGGATATTAGGTAGGCAAATCCACAGCATCTGCCACAGCACTCGACATTGTTACCATAGAAATTTGTCCTTGAATGTGGCTGTCTCTAGAGATAGGGACCTTGGAGGAAGAAGGCTTCAGGATCCTGATTAGGAATTGGGGAAATATGCAGAAACACAGCAGCATTCGTTCCAGGTCATCCCTGAGTAGGTGTGAGCCCACCACTGACCCTTCTACAACCTTTCTCCTGCTTTCTAAGCCTCCTCCCCCCCCCCCCGCCCCCCATTACTGCATAGGGACTTAAAGGTCCTTATCAGATGCTTTCCTGCCATTCTGTTGCCCACCAATTCCAGGGTGCTTTCAGGGAGTCCCTGGAGGCAGTGGCAGTCTGGTGGCCCTACCGGACAGGATGCAGGGCAGCCCAGGTAGCCACAACAGGTGGGGAGTGGACAGGTAGCATGCCTTTGGGTGCTGGGTGTCCAGCTCTGCACTTGCTGCACTTTTTCCCCCTCTGATCAAATTCTCAGGCCTTGGTACTTTCTCAGTTTCAATGGCATTCCGTTCCCATGCTGGGTGCGGATGAGATGGAAAAAGAGCCTTTGCCTGCATTTGTCAGCAGGGGAGAACTTGGCTCACACTCTTGGACCCAGGCATGGCGTTTCCCATCTGCAGTGGCCGTCACTGTCACCGGAGTGACGTGCTCACGGCACACATCCGTCAGTGGTTCTGAAGTTGGGGGAGGGCAGGAGGCCAGATGGCATCATCCAAAACTCCACCTCAATCAGAAACAATGAAAATAATGGGAGCAATTACTTAAAATCTAGGCTCAGGATTTGTTAGAGGCTGCTTCATTAATAGCCTGTCTCACGACCTGCGTTGAAAGGCGCAGTGCCTGCCGGCTTGGGAGCAGCTTCCCTGACTGTTTGCAGCCCCCGCACTTCCCCCCCAGGGTCAGCAAACTTTCCGTCCAGTGTGGCGTTTTCTCAGGATTTGCTTCAAATCTATTTCTAATTTCATTAGCTCTCAATACACAGCTAGCACAAGTTCAGTTAAGGCTCGTTCCTGAAGGCAGAAATGCTTTGTGGTCTGGTTATGACAAAATGGTACCTCCACGACCTCTCCTTTCAGAAAGAGATTCTTTCTCTCCATCAGGTGGCTTGTAAATGCAGTGAATCAGCAAAGGAAAGTTAATTTTTTTGAAAAATTATATTTAATTTATTTAGTGCTGTGTAAATGCCACAAACCAGCTCACTTAGTACAGAGAGGATAGAGTTCTAGAACTCGTAAGTAACAGGTTAATGCTGGCTGGGCGCGGTGGCTCACACCTGTAATCCTGACACTCTGGGAGGCCGAGGCGGGAGGATAGTTTGAGCTCAGGAGTTTGAGACGAGCCTGAGCAAGAGTGAGACCCTGTCTCTACTAAAAATAGAAAAATTAGCCAGGTGGGGTGGCGTGCTTATGGTCCCACCTACTCAGGAGGCTGAGGCAGGAGGATCGATTGAGCCCAGGAATTTGAGGTTGCAATGAGCTATGATGATACCACTGCACTCTACCCAGGGCAACAGAGCGAGACCCTGTCTCAAAAAAAGAAAAGGTACTGAGTTTGACAAGTTAAAAGGGAAGATGGTTGAAAGACCAGTGTGTGGTTAATTTAGTAATTGTTTTTTTATATGGACGCCTTCTCACAGTAAAATGTTGAAATATTACAATTCTCCTTGACCAGCCCTTCTTCAGAGGTAACCAGTATTTTCCTTCTGTCGTGTATCTTCCAGACGTTTTTCTATGCATTTATATTTGCCCATGGAAATTATCCTTAAAGCAGCATAGAGTATAATACTGTGTGTTATATAACTTTTGGCTTTTAACAGAACAATGTATCTTGAAGATAATTATATACCAGTACATTTATACTTACTCTTTTCCATTTCTGCACAGTAGGCTATATTATGGACAGACCATCGTTTCAGTCTTTCCCCTGTTGTTGCGGGCTTACATTGTTGCCAATGTTTTTGTTTTGGGCTTTGGTTTTGGGGTATTACAATGATGCTGTTCTTGTGTTTTTCTTTCTGTACATATGTGTGAGTGTTTCTTCAGGATAAATACTGAGAGGTTAAATATTTGAGGGGGAAGGCATATACATTTCAAATTTTAATAGATACTTTCAATTTGGCTTCTAAAGTGGCTGTACCAAAGTACCCTCCCATCGGCAGCATATGAGAGTTTCAACATACTTTTTTATATGGCATTTTTCATGCTTTAAGGCAGCCTTTAAGGTTTAGCTTTTGTATACATTTTTATTATGGATGTTCTGGGGCTACGTGTAGTACATATGTATTTAGTAATGCTTTTAATTTGAAATAGTGGTAAATATTAAATCACTGTTATACCACTGAAGCAATGGCAGTACACTGAGAAATTGTGTCACCCTTATTTCTCTCTCCTTTAGTGAGGTATACATGGATGAAAGTGCTGTTAAATGCTATGTGTTGATTGCTATTTATAGTTGATGTTGATAGTTTCCTACCAAGCATCCGTCCTCCCCATCCTTTTGTATTAGCAGAATCCCCCCCTCTTTTTTCCTGCGGAAAAGTAACCCCAATTCAGGGGTAAATCATTGGAATACCATTCTCCTTGCCCCTTGAGTTTAGGTGTAAGCATATGATGTAGTTCTAACCTATGAAATATGGCATGGCACCCACTGAAGGACTTCTGAGATTTCCCCTTATAAAAAGAAACACATAGGAAGAGAGTGCTCTGATGTTGCATGCATTATTTCTCACGGTGGCGCCTACAGCAGTGGCTGCTATCTTTTGATAAGAACAAGATGCTGAGGGTGGTAGAATGGGAAGATGAGAAGAAGCTGGTTAGGATTGCTCTCAGCTGCAAGAAAGAGAAATTTAACGGAAGTGGCTTAAATAGAGAGTTTTTTTCCCTCATTTATCTTGGCGCAGCAAGGCTCAGGTTATTCCACCCTCTACATGCTGATTTTCCCCCCTATGCTTTACCTCTTGGTCACAAGGGGGCTGTCCCAGGTCGAAGAGAGGGAGCTTCCATTTAGCAGAAAGCAAAGGCCTCTCAGTGGACTGGCTCTTATATTTCATTGCCAGTACCAGGTCACATGGCCATTGTTACCCCAAGGGTAGCTGAAAAGTCTGATATTAGGCACAGGGGAAGACAATCTTCATGATTTGCTTATTAGACCAATTAAGATTTACCTACAGGTATAATCTTACCCAGAATTTTGCAGTTATATAGTAAATTATCTTGCTGCTTGAGTCTTTTTGGGTTGGATTTTTTGCTACTTGTAGCCAAAACAATTCTAACATACAATTAAACAAATGGGAACATAAGACCAACAATTCCTGTGGTTCTTCCTTAAGGCATGGATCTACTTACATGTTCCTTTGATGGGCATGTGTTATTTGTGCCTTTCTTGTATACATTCCCTACATTTTCTGTTCATAACACCTTTATTTTTTGGAGTGAGACTGCCTGTCTCATTCTTGGTTCTGTAGCTTTTGGGGCAGCTGAGTCAGTGTGGGCACATGCCCCAGCCCTGGCCAGAGATGCCATCTTGGGTTCACTGAGACAGCCAGAGCCAGCTACGCGTCGTAGGCTGGAACTATCAAGATAGGGTGGAACTAACACAGAGGAAAACGGAGCTGAGAGAAAGAGCTTTGTGATCCTATCTTTCGAGCTATCTATCTCCGGACTCTTTACTTTTAGCTTATGTCTTTTGTGTTTCTAGTATTTGCTACTGAATACCTAACGTACAGCCTCCAGACCTAACTTTTCTTTCTCTCCTCAAGTCTCGGTTCAAAAATTTGTTTTGGGCCCTCTGGGAGGAGGCATTGGTGGGAAACAAACAGCTAACCTCTCTCACGTCCAAGTTGAAGCAGGTAGGGGTGATGTGGGGAAGAAAAGCTGAGAGTTTCCTGGTAAACCCTCAGGTCAGATCTAAGGGAGGAGTGTGGCAGGGGGGCCCGAGATGCATCGTGCAGCTGAGCACATCTCCCCCTTCAAATGGACACCGTGGGGGGCGGGGTGGTGGTGTTGATGGCGGTGGTGGTACAGCCACATTGCTGCGTGCCAGGTGCTGTGCTAAGCATTTTGCTTTCAGGATCTTGTTTAATCTTCATAGCAGCGGTCTGAGATAGGTGACATGGACGGCACCATGTTATAGAGGCAAATGAAGTTAAGATACTCGGTCCAGTTCACACGGCCAGTGGCAATAGCAGGGCTTGAGTAGTCTGATTCCTGGACTGTGTGTATCCCCGGGTGCTGGAGTATTTCCCGCCTGCCCGAGCAGTCTCTGCTGTGTCCCGTGTTGTTCCTGACGTCCATGCTCCTCTGCAGTTCTGGTCACAGCACCCCCCCACTGTCCCCAGCACCATTTCTATTAGTTTTGGCCTGTGCGCTCTGCCTACGCTTTGGGGCCTATAGAACACCCACTTGCTCGTCTGCTTTTCTTGGTCACTTTCTTTGGAAGTAACACATTCCTTGGGAACTCTCTAGCTGTCTGTATCAGCAGTTTTTAATCTTTTTGGAATTATGGACCCTTTGGATAAGCTTTATTTTTCTTACCAAAAAAATGTATACAGTGAATGCATGTAAACTTACCTACAGTTTCGTGGGCTCATAGATATTCTCACGTGCCTCACATCTTCTAGCGGCAGCTAACAGGGTGGGTGTGCAAGACAGTGGGTTGAACGAAATGTCCCTGTCCTGTAAATATGTTTCCTGTGTTTAAGGCTCCTCTTCAGTCCCCTCGAAGGGATGGGTAGTCTCAATCTTATACTGAATGTTTGTGTATTATGATGTAACTAGTATAGTTATTTGTTCTAGAAATTGTAGTTTTGTTTATAGCGGCAGTTGAAGGAGGCCTCTGTGCCTTGTGTTTTGCCAAATCATCCTTGTTCCAAGTAGTTACAACAGATTGTAGACCATAGTAATGGATCAGGAATTTTCTTTATGAGTTTGTTAACTGGACAAAGTAGAAATAAAATTTTCAGTATGGATAACAAGTTTAATCAAATTTAGTAGGCCCAAGAAATGATGCCGTGCTACAGACCTACCACGTTATAACGACGCCTATTTTATAGAGAAAGCAAGCACGCTTGGATTCACATTGCATTGAAACTAGTTTAAAATTTCCAACTCCACTTTTTACCCATTTCGGTTGACTTATACATATGGAACCTGAAAATGAGCTTTTTTTTTTTTTTTTAAAGGCCAACTGTTAAAATTCTGCTACATATATGATTTACTGCTTTTGTGTTTGGATTATTGGCGCTAAGACTTAAAATCTTGAGACTGTCTTGTTGAAAACTGACTTCCTTTATCTCAGAAATTACTCGATATGAGAAACATGTCATTCAAAGTAGTTTTCATGATCTTCTAACAGACAGACACGTTAGCGCCTTTCAAACAAACGACAGCCCCCATTTAACAAGATTTTGCATCTCATGAACTAAAATATGTCCTTTGATAAAGCAGTTTCTTGGTCTAGAATTCTTTTGTTGGGGCTCACTGCTGCGGAAGAGCGTTCCCTGCTGGGCTGTTCCGCTTGGTCCCGAGGCCAGACAGTGAGTGGGGCTGACAGGGTTGAAGGTCAGCATCGTGGGACCTGGGGGGGCTCAGCCCTTCTACTGGGGAGCTTGAGGAATGCCACAGTGTCTCCTGGCATTGTGTCACTTATTGTTGGAGCCAGATCGTGGGACTTTCGACTCTGTTTCATAGGAGGTATGAATTTAAAGACATTACAAAACATCCATTTGGTCTCCCAAATATATTCCCTTTGACTAGTTGTTCTTCTGAAACAGACCTCAGCATTTAACTTCCAAGCCACAGGGGATGGAGGGAGGGCGATAAGAAACTCCACTCTGTGGTTATGACAGCCCCCACATTTACGAGGCACTCACCACAGCATTTGTTCTTTCTTTTGTTCCACGAGACACAACTTGCTTTTCTAGAGTTCCCCAAGCTTTTGTACGCTGAAGAAAAAAAATCAGAGCTTTGGAATTTTAATCCTGATTATATCCATCTCACTTCCAACTCAGCTTCAGAAAAACACACACAATTTTAAGGTGTAGTGTGCTAAATTGAAAACCATATCACTATAAGATTATTTGTTTGCTTGATGGTATATTTAGAAACAGTGTTTAAAACAATGATGTCAGAAGCTTATAAGAGGGAGACTATGGCTGATTTCGTCTTTCTCTTCACGGTGTTGATACTGTAGCTTATAGTCAGTGAATGAATGAAATTTTTACTTGAGCACTTATGAGTGTCAGGCTTGGTGCTAATTTCTGGAGATAAAAAGTTGAATGAGATGGAAGAGAAAGATAAAGAAGAGGAAATAATTCCGCAACAGTGTGGAGTGTTATATGCAGATGCATAGGTTTTAGTGGGAGCACCTGGGGGCACCTACTCTTTGAGGATGTCCTATCTTAGCTGATTAAAAAGGTAGCATCAGTAAGCCAGATGAAGGTGGGGTGGGGACACTGCCAATCACAAAAAGCACAGGCAAAAAATGGCGTGCTGTGTGCCGGGAATACAGGCACTGGGGACACAGTGCTGGGTGGCCAGTGTCAGGAGCCCCATGAAGTGGGCAGGGCCCTTATCATGGAGCTGCTTGTGTAGCATACGAGGGAGATTTGGTCCCAGCTTAGAGAATTGACCAGGAATGACATGGGCAGGATACTGAAGAAGTTGATGATTTCATAGGCTTGCTAAATGAATAGACATTTAAAAAATCTATCATAATGGATGCCATGTGACTTAGTATCATTTTGTTGTTTTGAAATATGATGATGGTGGTTGATGAAATTAATTAATCATAGTCTGTAACAGATGGAAAGGAGACAATTCTAACAGTTCCCTCTCTGTAGGGAATGAAGTATTTTGGTTGCAAGAGGAGGAGGAAGGCGCAGTCTATTTCCTTTGCAGCCTCTTCAGGCCAGAGGAACATGTGAGTTGTGATTTGTGGGTGGCTTATTGTTCTGTGGGTGGCAGGCACAGCAGAGGGCTTTGAGAATGCAATAACACTTGTGTGCACAAAGCTCTTTGCTGTTTTATGAAGCCCCTTCATCTGTGTAATTAATTCTAAACTCACAGAATCCCTATTTAAGAAGAAAAGTAGGTCTCTCCAGTTATTGTTATAAAGTTCAGAAAAGTTAAGTGAGATGTTTAAGAATGTGCATTTAGGAATTGAAAGATATGACACAACCTCCACATTTGCGGTTCCAGAGCTCACATACTTTCCATATTACCACACTTCTGCCTTGCTTGATAGCAGTTCAAGAGACCAGACCCTTCTCCTCCCAGCATTGCAAGTAGCTTCCTTCAGCACAGAGACTGTTGCATAGACAGATTGTTCACATATAGAAACTTATCTTAATCAAGTGAATATAGTGTTGGGTCTGTTCTCTAGAAGCACAATTATTTGGTTATATGATGCCTCTCTTTGATAAATTTTTGCCTTTGTTTGTGCCTAATATCTTAGAAATACTCTTCAAATCCAATAATAAAGTCATGGGTGGGAGGCACAGTGTGAGCTGATCTGGAACAGTTGTAAGAGAACTAACACCTTTGTCTTTTTCTGTGCAGTAGTTATTGGCCACATGCTTAGAGCTAATGAAAATCAGTTCTATTTTTGACGGCTGCAGTATTTTAATTCTGGTAAACCCCCTTTTGTGAGGTGAGAATGTGAACATTTATATTTTTATTTGTTTACGTAAGAAGATAATAAGAGGAATACCTACAAAAAATGGTGAAAAGTAATTAGAAGGGATATGTCAGTAAAGTTAATATTAAGGAAATCAGTTACTTTCCTAAGATTTGAAACAATTTGTCATGACTGAATCATAGGGCAAATAATAGCATTATTTTAGTTGCAGAACAAAGGAGCTGTGCCTTTCTGCAAAGGGTTAACCAGAAAAAGCCTTCCTCCCTTTGCTTCTCAGCTGTCAGGCAGAAGTTCCTAACCCCAAGCTATGCATTGCAGGGGTAACATTTGTGTATATATGTGCTTTCTGCAGAAAACATACTTAGTGTTCCTCAGATTTTCAAAGTTTAAGGACTACTGCCTTGCATAATTACTTCTCTTGCATGGATTTTGAAAAGGAATTTCAGAATACAGGAAAGCCTCTGGCATCCTGAATGCATTAGCCTCCTGATTAATTGTCTTTGGGAAACCAACTATGCAAGGTTCCTGTCAAACTTCTTTATATTTCTCTTTAGTTGACCGATGGGAAAGGCATTGGATGCTTAGAAAAGGTTTGACTTTCTAAACAAAAATATTTAGTGCTGTTGGATTGATCAACATTGGCTGTGATTTTTGGGGTGGACAACTCATTTAGCAGAGCTTATGCTGATAAGATTCTAAAGTGTTTCTGAAGGAGCTTTTGTGTGAAATGTAATACTGAACACTATATTGGCACTGAACATATTTTTCTTGCCCCCTCCATTCCAAAGGGCCAATGTGCCTGACACATCTCTATTATTCAGAGTCTGTGTAGTCTTTTAAATGAGTTCCAGGTAAAGCTTAAAATTCATGATATATTTTGCATGTTCTCTCTTCTATATGTGGTTGGTACAGGTGTGTGATTTTTCACTTAAAGAAAAATTAAAGCCAATCTGGAACTTCTATCCCATTACATTGTCCTGCAACTGTAGATATGCTCCTTGGTAGTATTTAATGCGTTTGGCATGCTTCCATTTTAGAGGGGTGAGATACTCTTAAAATAAGAGATTTTAAAGTTAGAGAAGGGGATTTTGGACTAAAATCTGGCCATATCCATAATAACTTATAACGGTAACTTTCAAGTTTGTCTCTTGTCATTAGACAGTGGGCTCCACGGGAGCAGGCCTGAGCTCATTCATGTTTGTTCTTCAGCTCCCAGTGTGGGGTCTGGCAGCTTGCAGGTGTTAAGGAATTGTTAAGAGACCTTCTTATTTAAGCACTATTTTTACTGTACAGGTACCACTGAACCTTGTGGTGCTCACTCAGGAATGTCTGGGAAATCTTCACACTAATCAAAGAACCTTGGCAGCTAGAGCACTGAATCTTGTTTTGTTTTTAAAATATTCAGAATCCTCACTTGGTTTCCCCTAGATGTGCGTAAAATATTATTCCTCTCTCAGCACACTGTTTCATTTTAAAAGCTTGAAACTAATGGTTACATTTCGATCATTGCTTAACTAGTTAATTTGGGTAGTGGAATGCATCTTTCTTCTTTCCATAAAAGGAAACTAAAGTCAGAAAACAGTGTGAGCTGAATTAATTTTTGTTTATGTTGTAATTTCTCTTAGTTTGTTTGGAGGGCTTTCTCTGTAGGTGCTTCATAGGAACAACAATGATGTCCATTTTAGATTTATGAACTATCTGGGAAGAATTCTGTTTTAATTTCTCACAGTACAGCAGTCTTTTTATTTATTTATTTATTTATTTATTTATTAAAAAGTAGAGACGGTATCTCGCTCTTGCTTAGGCTGGTCTCAAACTCCTGAGCTCAAACGATCCACCAGCCTCGGCCTCCCAGAGTGCTAGGATTACAGGCATGAGCCACCGTGCCTGGCCTACAGCAGTCTTTTGAATGCAAATATTCTTAATGCATCTGATGATGATTCTAAACATTTAAGCATGCTTATGATGAGAAGAACAAAAGCCATGTCGTATTCAGTTCCAAGTAGATTTTCTTTGCTGCATTATCCATGGGAAATAACAAATGCCCAAAATTGTTGGAAAATATTTAAAATTACTTGGAACAAACATTTATAAAAATCTATCAACATTTGCATTTCTATGGAAACTGAAATTAAAAAATGCAATGCTGTTATTTGCTTCAAAGAAAATGAACTACTTAAGTATAAATCTAAGAAAACATGTACAGGATCTATATGCTGAAGATTATAATGTGCTTATGAAAGAAAGCAAATAAGACTTAAATACCTAGAGAGAGACATACCATGTTCATGGATTGGAAGGTTCACCATAACTTTAGTTCTCCTCCAAATTGTTCTGTAAATTTAATGCAACTTCTATCAAAATCTCAGTAATTTTTTTTTTGTGGAAATAGCAAGCTTATTCTAAAATTTATATGGAAAAGGAAAGGCCATAGAATAGGTGAAACAACTTGGAAAAAGAAAATAGGAGGAATTAGTCTTCCCCAGTGTTAAGGCCCACTAGATGGGTACAGTAATCATGACATTGTGATACTGGGGATGGATAGAAATAGATCAGTGGAACAGAATAGAGAATTCCAAAATAGATCTATCCAAATATGTTCAATTTTTGACAAAGGAGCAAAAGCAATTCAAGGAAGGAGGGATAGCCTTTTCAATCAATGATATTGGAGCAACTGAATATCCATAGGTAAAAAATGAGCTTTACCTTAAACTTTATACCTTATTCAAAAATCAACTCAAAATGGATCATGGATTGAAATGTAAGACATAAAATTACAGGAGAAAAACATAGGAGAAAATCTTCAGGACCTAGGACTAGGCAAAGAGTTCTTAGATTTGACATCAGAAGCACATTCTAATTAGAAAATGGGCAAACGATACATACAGACATTTCACTGAGGATACACAGATGGCAACTAAACATGTGAAGATGTTTAACATCATCAGCCATTAGAGAAATGCAAATTAAAGCCATAATGAGATACCACTGCATACTTCTCAGAATGGCTAAAATAAAAAAAAATAATAATAACACCAAATGCTGTTAAGGATATGGAGAAACTGGATTTTTCCTCCATGGTTTGTACAGCCACTCTAGAAAATAGTTTGGCATTTCCATTTAAAACTAAAAATGGACTTTCCATGTGACTCACCACTTGTACACTTAGATATATATCCTAGAGAGAGAAAAACTTTCACACAGTATACACAGCAGCATTATTTGTAATAATGAAAAATTGGAAAAGTGGCTAGGCAAGGTGGCTCATCCTGTAAACCTAGAACTTTGGGAATCTGAGGTAGGAGGATCATCTGAGGCCAGGAGTTTCAAACCAGCCTGTGCAACGTAAAGAGACCTCATCTTTACAAAAAATAGAAAAATTAGCCAGTTGTGGTGGCCCATGCCTGTAGTCCTAGCTACTCGGGAAGCTTAGGCAGGAGGATCACTTGAGCCCAGGAGTTTGAGGTTGCAGTGAGCTATGATATGCCACTGCACTCCAGTCCGGGCAACAGAGTGAGATCTTGTCTCCAAAACAACAACAACCCCACCAAAACTGGAAATTACACAAATGTTCTTCAATAGTTGAACAAACTGTGATATACCTGTATGATGGAATAATACTTAGTAATAAAAAGGAATGAACTATTAAAACAGCAACTCAAAGTATTGTAAGAAAGAACAAAAAATGTTTTAAAAAAGGAATGAACTACTGATACACAAAACAACTTGGATGAACCTTGGAAATTATGCTGAATGAAAAAACAAGTCAATCTCAAAAGGAAGCATACTGCATGAGTCCTTTTATATAACGTTCATGGAAATAACGTAATTATAGAGATGGAGAACAGATTAGTGGTTTTCAGGGTTTAGGGATGGTGTGGGTGTGGCTGCAAAGGGGTGGCATGAGAGTCCTGTGGTGAGGTTATATTGATTGTGGTAGTAGCTCTACAAAGCAACACAAGATGAAATTACAAAGAGCAACACACACAAGTTCATACATAATATAACTGGTGAAATCTGAACAAGATGTATGGATCGTGCCATTATCAGTTTCCTGGTTTTGATATTGTACTGTAGTTATATAAGATGTTAGCACTGGGAGAGGCTGAGTGAAGGGTGCATGGGACTTCCCTGTATATTTCTTTGTGCTTTTTTGTAAATTGATAGCAATTTCCAAATAATAAGTTTAAAAACATAAGCCTGATGCTTCATTTTCACATCTTAAAAATTCCAGCTTAATTCTTAATTATCATTTTTCTGCATGGTGCCCTCTCATTGTAGTCCTATGAAATAATGATACACTTAGGGGTTTGTAATCTGATAGATCTTTTCATGAAAAGGTTAAAGTATATACATTTCCTTCTTCTTTAACCTTAGTTTGTTGTTGTTGCTGTTGTTGTTAAAATAAGCGAATTCTTGAGTGGTAGTATTGTGGTAGTATTGCTTGACTGAAGAAAAACTCTTATGGTCAGTATTAGTGATCATTTTAGATTCACTTTAGAGCAGTTTTTTTTAAAAACAGCATTCCTCTCACATGAATTTTCTACATGGCATGTACCATTGAACAATAGCAACGCAAGTGTCCAGGGATGGAGCTGCATGTGTAACAAAAGGTTAAAGGGTTTTCTAACAGATTGCCAACAATGTTCTGCCTTTCCTGCATGATCTAGGTGTTGGTTTAGCTTGGGATTGCATGTACATAAAACTGTAGAACATAACTGAACAGATTTAAAAAATAACAATGGATATGGTTGTTATGTTAGAAGAGTTAAATAAAGTCAGGCCAAGGAGTGTAATGAAAAGATACTCAACAATCCTGGTGAGTTTTATGTTAGAAAAAAGTTTTAGGATAAGTGATTTAGATTTATAGTGAAACCAGATTTTGTATTCATTCCTCTCAAGTTAACCCAGACTCTATCTTGTACATTTAGTCCCCTAATAGGTAAATGAAGGCGCATAACATTAGAATAGAATCCTTTGTCTTCTATTGAATTTAATACTTTTGTAATCATTATGAGAAAATACTTTCAGATGATTTTACAAATATCTTAGAAATTGAGGCAGCCCTTTCCAAGTGGATATTGTATTCTGACACACAGTGATACATGTAGACATATCATGTTACAATGAAGTGGCCAGTTTTGTGGGATGAATTTTCTAAAGAGCATTTTGAAATATTGGAGGTTAGGGTTATTTTAAAACATACTTTTCTCCTCTCACAGATTAAAGTTTTTCATCCCTATAATTGCCAAACATATAAGTTCTAATAAGGATATTAAAATCTCAATGTCTGCATTCTCTGTTTCAAAAAACAAGTAAGGTAAGAAAATTTTAAGTAAAATTCTGATTTTTTTTTTTTTTTTTTTTTTTAAGAGACAGAGTCTTACTCTGTTGCCTAGGCTGGAGTACAGTGGTGCAATCATAGCTCACTATAACTGTGAATTCCCAGGCTCAGGCTCAGGTGATCTTTCTACCTCAGCCTCCTAAGCAGTTTGGACTACAGGTGTGCATCACCATGCCTGGCTAATTAAAAAACAATTTTTTCCTCCCCCCCCACCCCCCAGAGACGGGGTCTTGCTATTTTTTTAAAAAATTTTTTTCTGTTTTCCTTCCCACCCCCCCCCCCGAATACATTCTGCACAGAGGGGTCTTGCTATGTTGCCCAGGCTGGTCTCAAACTCCTGGCCTCAAGTGACCCTCCTGATCCACCTCCCAAAGCCCTGGGATTATAGGCATAGGCTATCACGCCCACTTCTGAACTTTTTAAAGTACCAAAAATTATTTTTTCCATTAAATTTATAGTAATTTAATAAAAGACAAATGGTTTAAGCCTAAAGAAGCAAGGATTGCAATTGATTTTGCTTAGCAATATTCACTTTTGATTAAAAAGTAAAAGGTAAAGTAAAAGTTTAAAAGTACTTGGAAAGAAAGTTCTTTGGTTTTTGTCACTTAGCAACTTACAGTCAAATGACCCTTTGCAGTGCTGATAAACACAGACATTTTTGCAGTAGGCATTGCTAACTTGGAGTGAAAGAAGGCAAGTAGTGAGTGAACCTCAAAATACCTCTGAATTGCTTCATTTTAAGTTTACTTCATTCTTCTGGGTATCCTGAATTCTCTCAGCACCAATGAATAGGAAAGACATGTAGGTGACATTGGAAAGTTACTTTCTTGTCTCTTCTACAGGTACTAACCTGACCCCACCTGAGACCTTACCTCGAGATCAGATTGGACCCAACTGAACATCTGTCATTTGATAATCTCACGGTATCTCAAGCACTCAATGAGAAACTGGAGGTTTCTTGGGTATCTAGGTTACACACTTGGTAGATAAGCCAATTCTAATTTTGTGAGCACCATTATTTCTGCATATGTTATATGAAAAAAAAAAAAAACGACTTTAAAGAGTTCTAAATCTTTTTTATATAGAACAGGTTACCCTAAAACACTGTGTTATGTAGAATTTGTTTTGAAAAAATAGGTAACAGAATTCAAAACAATTAGGTAGCTCAGAATGTTTTATTAGGTTATACTGTGTCCCTGTCTCTTAAGGTTACAGACAAATTGGATCTGAATTTTACAGCTAGATAAGCCTGGCCACACAGAGAGCAGGTGATTTGCTAATGATCAAACAGGGAATCTGATGGAAATCCAGGCCCTGACCTCTGGCCTTTGACTCTTGCACTTTTTGCAATCTAATGATTAAAAACACAGGGGTGACCTAAATTAAAAAGCAATGTGTAGAGGGCCGTTTACTGTAATTTCATCTTCACTACAGCACTTAGAGTGTGCGGATGCTGCTGTCTTGGAAGGAACGAAGGCAAGATTCATTCAGCATTGGTGGAATCATAGCTTCTCCCGCCCTACTAACAAGAGATGAGGAAAAGCTGCATGTCATTTTAGCCTAGTCAGCAAATCCAAATCTGTGAGCATTGTGGAGACAGGGTCAATGTTCAAGTATTTTTTTTAGTAGTACTTAGAAGAAAGGCAAATGCTGATTTTTAGGAAGGTGGCAGAGAATTTCACCTGTACCTGCTCTGGGAATGAATATCAAGGTTTGGAAGAGCTGGGGCAGACAGGCAGCGCTTGTCAATCATAGCAAATAATTTGTAATATCCTGTTTCTGTCCTGTAGCAAACCGTATTTACTAGAAGATGTAATGAAACCGTTTGATGCCTACGTGTACGTGGAGTTGCCACCATGAGAAAGCTAGGAACAGTCTGAGTGGGGGAATGGTCGGCAGTGTGATTTTCAGAAATGGTGAATAATTCTTGGTAAAATTCCAAACTAAGCAAATGAAAGTGATCTCTCTATTTCAGTGTCAGCTGTGTTCCTAGGGATTTTGATATGTTTTAAAGTCAAGCACAAGCATTGTATTTTTAGATAATATGAGAAAGGTTTTTAAACCAACATAAACATCTAGAACTTCCGAAATCAATCAGGATGTATTAATAGGACAGTATACTGTTGCACACATAGCAAGATGGCCAGTATCCCTGCTGCCTGCCCACCAAATCCCAGTGGCATTACCCAATTACAGTGACAACCCAGAATGCCCCACGTGTCCAAGATGCTGGCTAGGGAGAGGTTCTGCCCTATTGAGAGCTCCTATTCATTTCCTGCTGCCTTTGGAAGATTTGCTTGTTTTTCTGAAGTAGGCATTCTGTCGTACCTCCCAATTTCTCCTACTCTCATAGGGTGTAGTTGTTTGTAGGGTAAAGTGAAAGGAGGAGAGAAAAGATTATAGTTTATAGTGGTGGGGAAGAGTCTATGGAGAGTACTTTGAAGATGTTTTTGCATTAATTCATGTGGGAAGATGGAAACCTTAATAGTGCTTTGGCCCTTCAAATCACTCTTCAATGCAGAGCAAAATTTGCTTGCATTATTTCAAGCAAATGGAAAAAAGTTATTTGCTTGACCTCATTTGCTCCATAGCTAATCTGAAGATTATGTTAAATACTGTTATGAGAAGATTAATTGGAATTTTTCTTAGGAACACCTACCTATTTAATATTATTGAAGGTAAAATTTCAAAGTCTGGCACCCGCCTAGTTTTGGTTATCACAGCAAAATCAGTCATGACAGCTGGGTGTGACTCTGAGTGCTGCTGTGTTTGACTCGTGTGCACCAGCCGTCAAACTGGTGGAGTAGAAACAGTATTGGCTGTAACATACTGACAGTGACTTGCTACAATATTGTCCCCAAATCATCTCAGTTGTGTTGCATTTCAGATTTGCACCTCATGAGCATGCACTTCTCTGCGCACCTCATCCCTACCCCGATCCCCTGAGCCAGGTTTGCTCAGGGAGCCTGATCCCAGCTGCAGTGGACTGGAGGGGACTGAGCACTGGTCCCGAGCTGCCAGGGCCTCCTCCTAGGAGCTGGTATTGAAAGCGGGGAAGGAGAGAGAGAGAGAGAGAGGAGAATGAGAGGTTCTGTCCCTCTGGGTGGTAAATTTGGGTGCTAGGGCTGAAATCAAGGCGTTGGCCCAGTTGATTCCTTTTGAGGGCTGCGAGGGAAGGATGTGTTTCTGGGCTCTCTCCTTGGCTGGTACATGGTCATCTTCTCCCCATGTCTCTTCCCATTCTGTTCCTTCTCTGTGTCTGTCTGTGTGTCCAAATTTCCCCTTTTTATAAGGGTGCCACTCATACGGGATCAGAGTGACCACAGTGGACCAGAGTGACCTAGTGATCTTATTTTAACTTGATTAACTCTGTAAAGACCCTATCTCCAAGTAACGTTACATTTTGAGTACTGGGGTTTAGGACTTCAATGTATCTTTTTTTTTTTTTTTGCTGGGGGGGTGGTGGGTGCACATTGCAACCCATAAGAGGTACTCCAAGCCACAGTCCTACTATATGAACTGGAGAGTACAGGAAAGTGATTTGCAGAGAGAAAGAATAAGGCACAAACCAGGCATGGAGAGAAATGACAGCTCAGATTCTTGACTTGTCATTTCATTTCCAATTTTTCCTGAAACTCAGTTGTATTTCCAATCTTGAATTCTAGGAGCTGCCACTGTGGGCTTCCAATATGTTCCCCTTGCTTAAATGTGTTTAGGCTGGTTGCTGTTATTCTTAGCCACAGAATGCTAACTAACAAAGAACCAACTTGGGATAGGCATTGTAGTATGCAACTCTAAGGATCTGGGTATCACCTTCTAGGTTTTGTGAAGCCATCGCTGGTTAGATGGACTGGAAAAGAGAAGCAGGAAGCACCATTAGAAGCCCACCGTCATAGAGTCATGAGGTGATGGAGGGAAAGGAAGAACGGAGCCAAGAGATTTTGGTCCTTTTCAGGGTACCTGTTAGTAACAAGCCCTTTTGTTTAATTAGGGCCTGAATTAGGGACATGGATTAAAGAGATTCAAAGAAAGAGGGAGAGTGAGGAACCCATGTTGACCGTGAACTTTCTGTCTTAGCCAGTGGGGTTGATGGGTTTGGTGTTAACCAGACAGAGGACTGTCGTATTTGAGGGAAGACTGAGTCATTTGGAAGTGCTGAGTTGAGTTTCTCGAGGGTGGTGACAGCCGGGAAAGTTGGGCATGGTGACTGGGGTGCAGGTGGCGGAAGCATGTTTGGAGAGTCACTGTGACATGTGGTGGTGGTGGAAGCCGTGGTGACTGGAAGCTAGCAGCAGGGAGAAGACAGAATCCCGGAAAGGGCCGTTTATGAACATCACCTTGGGCGGGGCAGCCAGAAGAAAAAGGTCAGCAAGGAAGGTGAAGGCAGAGAAGCAGCCACCTGAGGGAGCAATGAGCTTTAAGCACACTCCACATCTGTCAGCACAGTGGGGAGGAACATGAAGTTGTGTTGCTGGGGGATGAGGCAAGAACCATGCATCGAAATAACTGAGGCAACAGCATAGATTGTTCCTTCAAGACTGTGAGAAAGGAAGAGAAAGACTGTTTGAGAGGAAGGAAGTCTGGAAGGAATATTCCCATAGGAAGGGGAAATCCACATTCCTCCAAAGATCTGCTACTTAAAATAGCCGTTATTCACTGAGGCATGCATAGTGTCTAGCACTGGCTAAATGCTCTAGATACATTATCTAATGCAGCGCTTCCTCAGACCTGTGAGACTTTAAAAAATGTTGGGCTACTTCCCATGTCTTTCTGTGGACCTCAGAGTCATACAACTTGTACAAGGTTCAACCGGTAAATAGGCCCAGGTCTGTCTAAATCCAAAGCCACCTCATTCCTCACATCCATTCTCCTGAAAAATCTCTTGTCTATCAAAATGAATTTAAAATATAAACTAAGTATAAGAAAATACAGGAATGGAACTCAGGCCATCTCCTGGAATTTTAAAAATGGAATTTGCCAGGTATTCTGCATTATTGAATTAAGCAAATGATAATAGGTAAAAGAATAAATTTGTAAATGTCAATAAGAGGCACTCAGGTCCTGTTTGGTTTGGAAAGAAATTGGTCTGGGCTTAGATGTGTAAATGAAATAGTAGGAATTGAAATTCATTCTCCGGGTGGCAATTAGGGGTAAAAAAATTGGGTAATAGAAAGGCAAGCTCTTTCAATTAAGGTCACCGGCACTTATTCAGCAGCAGAAGAACAATTAAGCAACCTAGATATGAGCATCAGGAAGCAAAAAAGGCATGAATTTAAAACTAGACTAAAAGATGAGAAAGAAATATTAATGCAGGAAAGTTAAATATAATACAAAGCATAGGGTAGGGGAGACCCTCCAACCCCCTAAAAATGATGAATGTCAATAGAAATGAAAGAATTCCCTTTATTCATTAATGAATTCCCTTAATTAGTTCTTCATTGAGTAATGTTAATGTATGTTACATCTTTTATTGTGTATATAAAAGGGTATGTGTAAAATAAACCCAGGCAGGTCACAGGTTGCAAAGTTGTGTACCATTTGTTGTAACAATGCCTGCCAGGTCACACTCCCCTGTCTTCCTGTTTCCCTGCCTGCTAACCCCACTAGATCAGACCATGTGTTATCTTACTTCATCCCTGGGTCCTTAGCAGTTCCCACTCTACCTGGGTTGGTAGTGGCCCTCTATCAGTACATGTTCTGTGTGTTTCTTCATTTCCATTTAATACAGGAAAATAAAGAGATTACAGTTTTCAATAGAGGATCTTAGGTACTTGAGCAATGATTCACCAGCTCAATAAAATATATACCATTTTGTTTTATCTGGAGGTGGAACTAAGACACAGGGAATCTTAAGTTTACATTAGGTTTTTACGTTATTAGAAATGTTATCTTGGCTTTTGATTACAAATCTACATTTCTCTTCAATGTTTGATTTTTATCCCAAGAGGACCTATTGGTAAACCTAGTAGATACTTTTATGTTAAAGTGTAACATTGTCAAGTTGATGCAAGGCTATATGTTACATAAAAGAATAATGTTTTTTTTTTTAATTTATTTTTTGGAACTTTTCATTGAAAGATAACATGCATACCAAGAGGTGCACAAACTTAGTTGCTTTTTACCTTGCAGATGCCTACTTTCACCGTACAGTTGATTGGTTTATCTTGCTTCCCACACATACTTTAACAGGCCATCATGTTCACTTCTGGGTCTCCCCAATTCGCCGCTGCTAAAGGAAATGACAAGGACAATGTCCACACTAAGATAACACAAACAAGGAATGCCATTTACGTAGGAGCTCTTTAAAAGTAAAGCATCTGATGATGTTTGTTCGATTTTTGGATTAAAGTTCTGTAACCATGAATAGCACAGACAACTGAATGAGAATTTGTCAAATCAATAGTTTATGTCGCTTTTACTATTGAAAGGAAATAACAGCATCTGAGTAGGAATGAAAATTTCAGGCTTCCTAAAATCATTTCCTGTCAATTCTTTGCTCTTTATGCTGCGTGATACCAGATAAAAAATTCAGAAACCAACCAGCCACTTTCACGCATTGATGCCTTGTATGCCAGCACTTCATTAGGCTTGTGTGTTCTACTCACTATTTGGAGGTCTTAGCTTTTTGATTGTGGGGTGGGAATCCTGAGCTCTTGAAACTTTCCTTGAGAGAGTGTTTCTGTGAGCTTAATTCGTGCGAGGTAGGAATAATTTGCTACCGCTGCTGCCTCTGGAGACTGTTTTAAAGGATTATCTCATTGAAGCTTTGAGAGCTTCCCCCTGCCCTCCTGAATGTGGGTGAGAAATGGATGCGAACTTAAAAACTTACAAAGCTTGGTTAACCTCTTAGGAACAGCTCTGCTAAATTAACCGCAGCGAGCTCCTTGAGATGGTCTTTTTGTGGTGCTCCTGACTCTTTCAGGAACCTTGGGTGTCTTGCCAAATGTACCGCCCCATCTTAAGCATTTTAGCAAGTGAAATACCGTTCAGTATCTTCACTTGGTTTTAAATATGTCATGATATTTTAGCCACCCACTTCATCCATCAAAATCACATTTTGACTTGTCCATATAATCCTTTTAGTCTATTTTTAGATGTATTAATCGCTTTGTGTGTAGTTGATGAAAAAGCTTTCATTTCAAAAAATTATTTCCACGTGACCCTGCAGGCCTCCCGTTGTAGTTTAACAATAGTTGACGTGTCGCATTGTTCATACAAAACTGCCAAGTGGAGTTAGCGCTGGTGGATCTGGGTCTGTAGCAGGGAACCTAGACGGAATACTGGGAGAGACTTAGGGCTGGTAACTTAATCTCTTCAACTGGACAGTCATGATGCCCAGAGATTTTCAGCAGTTTATCCCAAGTTACTCCCCTGTCAGGCAGTGCTGGGTCCTGCCTCCTAGGCCCTCTTCTTTTGCCTTCATTGGATTGACCCTTGAATACCGGAAGACATTCAGATCATTATGACAGAAATGTCTTTCTAGTTGGTTTGCATGAGAACTGTGAGGGAAATATACTTCTTGTCCTGGATATTTTTGGTTTTGGCTTCCAAAGAGAGCTTTATGACCTTTTTTTTTCTCCTTGGGGTTGGGAAGAAGGGCAGTGTTAAAGGGAAAGAGACCCGGAGACACCAGCATGCTATTAATAAGGAGGAGGAAGTCAGGCCATGTTGGAGCCACCTCTGCCTGGCGGCTGTACAAGCCCTGTGGCACACGCATGTGCGGACACAGTGTGGCAGCCGGCAGCCTCGGCAGCCTGTGGACCCTGACTTTCTACTTTCTCTCAACCTTTATCTCCATCAGAACTCATGGCTTTGTTGCTTAACAATCTCTCAACTTTTCCTTTATTCTGTGCTATTCTTATCTATTCAATGTGCATAAATATCTTTTCTGCTGATTAAAAACATTCAGAAAGGAAAGAGGGAGAGATTCTTTTTATATTAATAATCTATTCCAGGGTCTGTTACTATATCGAAGTTGGTTCTATTAAAAAGACTTAATATATCTTTAGTTTTAACTCTCCCTCCTTGTGCCTGTTCCTTTTTCTGACATACACTGCCTAGAGACTGTATGCCGAAAACAGTTCAGGTATTATTTAGAAAGGGTTTAGAACAGTTTTCAAACATCACTTTCTGTCTCCCATAGGTGACTGACTGACGACAAGACCCACAGAGGCTTACACCCTGTGCTGTATTTCATACAGCAAACTCGGCTTTGGCACAGTGAACATTCCCGGTTTTGACTTTCTGAGGCGACTTCCAAAGGTCCAAGACATGTAGTGAAATGTTGAGTCACAAATTAGGGTCGTGTGCTGGGTGGGGTTTGTGTTGGGGCTCAGGGACTTGGCTCACGTGTGAACCAGCAGCCCCCTAGCCTCAGCTGTCTGCACTTGAATGAGTTTTGCGGCGCACTCCTGGTTTTAAGCGCGGTGCTCCTTTTAAAGTCTTAATCATACATTTTTCTTTCTTTGTGAAAATGGCCTAGAAAAGAAAAAGCCCACTTGTGAGTGATATAGATTTGTCTGTAAACTTGGGGACTCATTGTAATCTTGCTATGTACCCCTTTCCGTGTTAGTGTCAATGTGCTCAATTTAAGGTAGGTGCGCTATCAACTATTTGTCTTACTGTCTTGATCTTCCTAGGAAGCAGAAGCGTGGTTTTCAGCTCTGGCTGTTGCTCACTGGGAATCATGTTGGAGTCTGTAGGTTTGGCAGTGGGCCCATACATCTGTAGAGTTAAAAGCTCCCTAGGTGATTCTGATGTACAGCCATGGTTAAAAAACACTGAAATAGACTAGCGCATGCAGATCAAAGAGTTCAGGGAAAATACACAATGACTCTACTTTATTCCCTAGGAACAAGTCTAGGGGCTGTTTTTGCTTAGAGCCAGGGAGCAGTTGCAGAAGCCCAGTGAAATTGGCAGTCCTGTTGGCAATGAGAAGTTAAGCTTTCAAGGATTTAGTTTTATTTGGGTTCATTGTGCCAATTGACTTAACAGAGACTCCCACCTTGTCTTGAAATAGTTGTGAATGGGAGTCTAACTATTTTCTGCTACTGAAGATCAAAAATACTGGTACTTTAAAAAAATCCTTTCTCCACTTTGTTGCTCAGAAGCTACTGAATAAGTGTAGTACATTTCTCCTATTTTATTTCCATCCACCCTTCTAGATAATTAATGCAATCAAATAAACCGGCCCCACCCCCATCCTTGGAAATTTACAGCAAAATTAGCATATCAAGGGCTGGGAAATCCTGTGCTTAACAAGACAAAAAGCCTTTCAAAAACTTTGTTTGCATTAAACAAACTTATTTCATCGGAGGAGACTTTTTAAGCTCCTATACCTACAAGTGAACGGTTTTTCCTTAACACCAGTTTGGGAAAAACTGCCCAAGTCACTTTTTGATTCAGTAATTTTCTTAGGGTTAATTTCTGACAGCTGAACTTCTCTATAAACTCCCCTTTGATGTTGGACTGAATTAACAAATGGAAGGCTTGGCAACAAAGTTTACTAATTCATAACTATATCCCTCTGCTTTCTTTGTGTTGCTAAGTACTATAATCTTTGACCTGAAAGGAAGAATACTGTTAACAAGTAAATATTTAAAAGGTCCCATGAAGTATAATGTGCATGAGTTTGTGCCTGGGGAGACCGTCTGCTGGATGAAAGAAATGACTCACTTTTCATCTCCTAATGAAAGTGAGGTGGTTGTTTTACAGTAGGTTGAAAGGAAGTATTTTAAGTGCTAAGGGTTAGGTTCCTTTTTCTTTTTAGATTGAGTTGGCCATTGGGCTTCACTGATTTGAGGGTTGCCTGGCAAGTCATGGTTCCTAAGTGTACTAGTACTCTGTGAGAGTGAATTAGCATTATTGTGAATGAATGAACTCTGTGCTACCAAAGGCTATTTGGAACAGGGAGAGGAAACGGAACCATGACTCACTGATGTACTTGGAGAGTTTCAAGGGGGAATCACTAATTTCAGAGCCAGACTTAAACAGAACCTGAACTGGGGTAAGGAGACGGGGATTCTAGTCCTGACAGTGCTACTGACCGCCTTGGTGACAGTGGTCTACCTTCTGTGCATAATAGGATGTGTGAATCATTTGTCACAAGTAGGGACCTTCCAGCTTCGAGATTCAATAAGTCTTTGAATTCTGCTGATTTTCTGGTTTGCACAGAAGTGGGTGTGTATGTTTTAATGGCCTTCACATGGGATTCATCAAGCCTCCATTAAATGAAACTTTATTTTTAAAATTTGAAGTGAACTTTGATCACAACATTTGGCTACAAAAGTCTGTAACAGAAAATGGGGAAGCATGTAAATTTTGATTTATAAGGCTGTGGGCAACTGATTTCCTGTGGCTGTGGCATTTGGCATATGAAGTGGTGCATATGTGATGCTTTTTGGAGAAAAGTTAGTTATTGTCTACAGGCAAAAGTTTTGCTTCATTAGCATTTCTTCTAAAAAGCTAAAATAGCTCCTAGTTGCCCTATTTGATATGCTTTAGAAAATATTTAGACTAACCTACTAGGATATATCCACAGACATTTTGCCTTAAGAGAATGCACACCAACCACCGTCCACTTTTGAGCTCTGGCTATATAGTTTTACAGAGTCACTATAGTATAAGAAGCATCTTGTGTTCTATTTTCATTCCGTTACATTCTTTCATGCAGGCTAAACTGACAGATACCTCGAAATGTCCTTTAAAAGTGATAATTTGGTTTGTTTAGTTTTATGTTTTGGGGAGTAGGTTTCTTGAGGGTGATGATTAAATTTGCTATAGTTTTATTACGGCTATGAGAATACATTGTCATAGAATAATTAAGAAAAAAAGGCCCCCAAAATATTTTAAAATGGTAACTTTCAAGTTACAGTATTCTCCCCTTATCTTCCGGGAATACATTCCAGGACCCCCAGAGGATGCTTGAAACCGCAGATAGTACCGAATTCTTCATACACTATGGTTTTCGGGTCTGATAACCGAGCAGGCTATTAGTAACCCGGGAGCGGGTAGTGCACACAGCGTGGATCCGCTCGCTGGACCCAGGGATGATCCACCTCCAGGGCAGGAGGGCTCCCAACGGCAGGGGGTTTCATCACCATACTCAGAACAGCGTGCAATTTAAGTCTTCCGGATTATTTCTGGAATTTTCCATTTAATATTTTCAGACTACAGTTGACCTTGAGTAATTGAAACTGTGGAAAGTGAAACCATGAATAAGGGTGGAGGGTCACTTTGAATAATACTTGAAAGTTTCTATAATTTTACCCCTTTTCTCTGCAGCGTAAGCCACAGTATAATATCTGCTGCCAATGTTTCCCCCCTTAAATAAGTGGTGTCGATAATCCCTTACCTATTCCTTTTGCTGATTATACCCTGCAGATTCTCAAGTTCAAAATGATATGCCTGACAATACAATGATGATTCTTTGTTCTAAGCGCCTTCTAAAGTGCTCCGTGCTTGACTCATAACCCCACTAGGTGGCGGTATTGCTGTTCTTTTCCTGCTGGGGAAGGTGCTTCAGAGAGGCTTACCCAAGATCCGATGTCAATAAGTAGAAGTGCTGAAGTCAAGATCAGAATATTCAGATATTTTTCTGATTCAGATATTTTTGCTTCTGCCTCTCTGTGTTGTTCTGTATGTTGCTGAAAGGGGAGAGGAATGTACTAAAGCCTTGCTTCTTATATTATCTATTCATTAATTTTTTTTTTAAATAGATAAGGTCTTATTCTTTTGCCCAGGCTGGAGTACCGTGGCATGATCATAGCTCACTGCCGCCTCAAACTCCTGGGCTCAAGTGATCCTCTTGCCTCGGCCTCCTGAGTAGCTGGGACTACAGGTGTGTGCCACCATGCCCAGCTAATTTTTAAATTTTTTGTGGAGATGAGGTCTTCCTCTGTTGCCCAGGCTGGTCTCAAACTCCTAGGCTACCATAGTCCTCCTGGACTGCTTACTCCGATGGACCGACCAAAGGCTGTGCGTGCTGAGCGGTGAGGGCTTAGTGAGTCCCTGCCAAGCCACTTTCTTACTACGTACTCTGAGCAAGTCTTGGATGCAGTTCCTCACCTGTGGGCAGGTTATTATAATGCAGAGCTTCCAACCACACATAGGGTGTGGAGGATGTGGGAGGACGTGCCCTCCAGGTAGCACACAAGCCAGCAGATCCCACACTTGTCTAATAAGCCCCCAGGGGATTCTCTGGCCCTTTCCCCAAAGATTCTGTGCATCTAGGGTGGGCCCAGTGGTCTGTACTTTAATAAGCACCCCAACCTAATTTTGGGATCAGGCCAATTTGGGAAACACTGATTAATATAAGCCCCTCGGATGCTGGAAAGCCTGGAACACACTGCCCTCTGTACTGTTTCTTCCTTTTCGCTCCTCACCCATGCTGTCCAGAGAAAGTACAAAAGACACTTCTGAATTTTAACCTCCAGGTTGATGGAGTGAATGGATATTTGACTGTTTTTATTTTATGAGCTACCCTCAGGTTTCATTGGATGCAGGATCCTTTGCTGGTTCCTAATCCAGATGTCAGCCGGTGTTAGAATACAAATACACCTTCCCTGTGAATCCACCCAATTCTCTTCTGTCGGAGGCTTTATTAAGGAGGGATTGTTCTACTCTGCCACCTGCTGGTCAACTGCAGGCAAACCATACTGTGTTTTGAGGATGGCTCCGTATGTGAGACCCGATTTCAAACATGATTTTCAATGGAGCGAGGAGGAGGTGAGCAGTCTTATTTCTAATAGAGCCATCTGCTCTAAGTTAAACTTTTTACACTTAATGTTGCAATCTGACAAAGTTAATTTCCTCTACTGGAGCTTTCTTCCAGCCCAGCTGTTAAAATTTAATAACAACATTTTAAGAAATCAGTTTGCTGTGTTAATCTCAGAAGGGATTTTTTTTTATATGCGACGTGTCTATTCCATGGATAGATGATCCTGGCGATTCAAGGCAGTGGGAAGCCAGAGGGAGTTGAAGCTCCGTACTGTTGGAGAGGTGCGATCTTGCAAAGTGGCTTTACTTCTCTTAGGCTCAATTTGGTTTCAATGTAGTTGCAGTGAGTAGTTATTATTATTATGATTTTAAACTGTGCCTGACTCTGGGTCCCAACTTTGCCAATAAGCTAGCCCTGACAATTAGTTTCTAAAAAGTTTGTGGAGCACCTGCTAGGTGCTGGGCCACACAGTGGTAAACTGCTTCGATGAAATCCCCGCTGCCGTGGAGCTGGCATCACAATGTCTGTTTCCTCGTCTGTATGGTGAAAGTGAATGACGGGATTATCTCAAAGATCTTTGGTCCCAAGCTTCTGTCGCTTAAATAAACAAATAGTATGAAGTGGATGACTTAGTTTTCCTGGTAACCGGGGAGGCAGCATGTTGTGTCTTTCCTGATGGTGCCGGGCGTTCAGACTCAGAGACCCATTGGCCCCTGCGTGCTGTGCAGGAAGCTTTTGAGGTTTTGCATTGGATGCACATTTGAACATTTTTAAGTATTAGAATTGGAAAAATGGCAGACTTCTTCTTTTTCTTTGTTTCTTAAATATTAACATCGGAAACACAGAACGGTTGCTTGGCAGGTCTATCTATAAACAAAATGTAAACTTTCTCAAAGATCAGTGGCTCTTAAATGAGGGGTAGGAGATGTAGCTTACATAGACCACGAGCTTTTTAAAACACAAGTGCCAAGCAAAACCCTCCCAAATCTGCCCTTGACCTTTTGAATAAGAATCTTTTACAAAAGATGGTTCTGATGTTCAGCCACAGTTGAGAATCAGAGCAATAATACAGTTTCAGTTGGGCCTGGCCCATCCTGTGTCTCTTGTCTTTGAGTGATGTGAGGCCATTAACATATGGGACTCAGTGTCCCGGGTGTTGTGCTTGGCTGTGGATCAGGGACACCCACAAATATTTACCGATCATCCCTCTGTTCACCACCCCCCCCTCCCCGCCCCTGCTGCCACCTTCATTAGGCTGATGGCAAAACATTTGATTAGACTATTGATTTTTTTAGTTATATTTTACTATGAGGCAATATCGTAGTTAAGTAAATTAGAATTTGATCTTTCTTCGGACTTCCCTGTAATCTCAGCTTGTAGAGGATGCCTCTTCTGAAGATGGCATATTATTACTTGTATGCTTATTAAGTGACTTAGTTAATTCTTAAGTGATGTCACTTTCTGTATCTCAAATACAGGCTATGCCCTGCCATAATTTCCTATATGCTGAGTAACTGGTGTTGGACTCTATTGTTGATGTCATTACCTTTTTCCCCTTCTTTTGAAATGTAACTTACTCTTAGCTAAGCATTTTCTTATCAACTAAAATGATAATGTATGTTTTATGGAACTGTATGGTGCCTGGTACTTTTCTTCTGTGTTCATTTTTTTTCCCCAGAAAAATTATCAGTAAAGCAAACTTCAGAAATGCCTGGAACATTTTGAGTGAGTGAGTGAATGTATGTATAATTTGGAGTTTTCTATTGTTTTAATTTTTCAGCTATTTTTAGTAACTGACATTCCTTATGAGGTAAGGTAGCTATACCTACACTATTTTTGTAGTAATTTTTTTTAACTTGTCAAGACTTCACACTTCTCTCTTTTTTTTCTTCACTGTTTTTTTTTTTATTTCATCTTATTGTTATGGGGGATACAGAATTGCAGGTTACATACGTTGCCCATGTACCGCCTTTCCCCCCAAGTCAGAGCTCCAGGCGTGTCCGTTCCCCAGGTAGTGCGCATTGCACCCATCAGGTAGGTATATGTCCCTCCCCCCCTTCCCGAGTCAGCACCTTCAAGTGTTACCATTCCCCAAACGGTGCGCATTGTGTAGGCATACCCCCATCCCCTCTCCCACCCCCCACCTCAGTCTGATATCCGTTTGGTGTCGTTCCTAGATGTGTATTTAGGTGATGTTAAGGGAAACCAATTTTCTGGTGAGTACATGAAGACTTCACACTTTTCTTTTTTTTTTTTTTTTTTTTTGTTGAGACAGAGTCTCACTTTGTTGCCCAGGCTAGAATGAGTGCCATGGCGTCAGCTTAGCTCACAGCAACCTCAGACTCCTTGGCTTAAGCGATCCTACTGTCTCAGCCTCCCAAGTAGCTGGGACTACAGGCATGCGCCACTATGCCCGGCTAATTTTTTTCTATATAGATTTTTAGTTGTCCATATAATGTCTTTCTATTTTTAGTAGAGATGGGGTCTCGCTCTTGCTCAGGCTGGTCTCGAACTCCTGACCTCGAGCTATCCACCCGCCTCGGCCTCCCAGAGTGCTAGGATTACAGGCGTGAGCCACCGCGCCCGGCCCACACTTTTCTTTGAACCATTCATTGCCTCACCTCATTTTGGGGAGAAAAATGTGTCCAACAGCTAGGCAAAATGACACAAGTGAGGTTATTTTTAAAATTGCGTTTTTATAGGTGAGACTCGGGTGCTCACTTCTTTCCCTCCCAGTTCTGGCAGGAGTGAAATATTTCCCTGAGGGAAAACGTTTTCCTGATGGGAATCTGACTCTCCGTCCTTCCCTGCACGTGACGGATGTCATTGTAATCACTGCTCCTGGCCTCAGCCGGTCACCTCTGCCTGTCCACCAGCCGCATCTCCATCAAGGACTCCTAGGTCACCTGCTACCTCTTTGCTGCTGCTGTTGCTGCTGCAAATAACCTGCTAATTATTGAGTGCTAATAATGTCAGTATTTTCTCATTTAGTTTTCGTGACAACTCTAAGAAATAAAGTCCTTGGTGTCTTAGGCATGCAGGGGTTTGAGCATAGCAATGAGAACCGAGGACCTGCGGTCCTTCCTCACGGAGCTACTTTTGAAGCAGCTCTGTCACAGTTCTCCTGTGTTTCCGGGAGATGGCGTTGTGCTGGCTGGGGAAGACGGCAGGTAGAAAGGACACTCTCTAGAACGAATGCTTCCTTTGTGCCGGCCGGTCTCCATCAGCCCACTCCAGCCTGCCATCGGTGGGAAGGGCCTGGTGTTTATTTTGCAGAAGCACTTCATCCTTCTTTGAAGTTCTTTTTGACGGCGTATCTTAGAGTAGCGTGTTATAATAACAGAAGTTCTCTTGATTTAACATATCCAGTTTTGACGCTGGGGAATAAGTGTTTCGACTCTAAATTTCTGAGTGTCTTAAGTGTTCCTTAGACCTTTTGTTTTCTAAGTTTCTCCTTATCCTTTAAGACTCTGACAAATGCGATTGCACAGGGACAACGGAAGTAGTCCTTATCAAATTGGATTCCCCTTCTCTAAATCGCCTTTTTACTTGGAGATTTTTGAGGGCTGTTGAGAGTGTTGGCAGTGCCTATGGCTGTAAAAATTGTTGGGAAAGAGAAAAACACATAAAGATAAAGCTGTCTTTATATTCGCTTGTATGTTTCCATGTGTCCCAGAAAGCTTAAATTTGTTAAGTGTTTAAAGAAAACATTCTTATACAATGAGTGAAATTTTGATAGATTTAAATTTAATAAATTTGTGGGAGAAACACAAAAGGCCACAGCCTTAAGCAGATTTGCATATCGCATATAGAAACTTAGAGATCAATTTTTAGATACATTCAGCTGTGAAGTGTTCCTTTAATTACTCAAATAGGAGTGTAGGAAAAGGACCAGCTGACTCGGTTTATGAGCAGTACCGAGTCCATGGTTCCCTTAGTGGCAGAGGGAGTGGAAAGTTTTAATATTATTTTATAAAAATAGCTTTTAAAATGATTTGGGCAGTTATAATATTATTTGTGAAGCTTAAACACAAAATACTGCTGTATCTTGTTGATGAACACATAGGTATATAGAAAAAGGGTGAGAAAACCTGTTTGGGAAAAATACCAAATTTAGAATAATGTTACCACTGGGAGATGGGGGAAGAGAGAGATGTTTGTTTATCTGTAATATTTTATTTTAAAGAAACTGAAGTCAATATGGCAAACCATTAATGATTAAATCAGTGCCAATTTCTCTCCTTTTCTCTAGTTTAAAAGAATTCTGACATAATGAGACCCCGTCTCTACAAAGAAATACAAAAATTAGCTGGGGGTGGTGGTGCGCACCTGTAGTCCCAGCTACTCAGGAGGCTGAAGGAGGAGGGTCACTTGCGCCCAGGATTTGGAGGCTGCAGTGAGCTATGATGACACCACTGCACTCCAGCCCAGCCAAAAGAGTGAGACCGTGTCTCAAAAACGAAATAATTCTAAATGAGAATTAGAAATTAGATGATTAAAAAGTTTACAGTGTATGTGTAGCATGCAATTGATGGAAAAATTAAAATAAAAAATAATTAAAACAACCCATTATGCTATGTCCTGCTTATAATATCCACTGGTAATATTTTCAGGATATCATCCTCATCTATCTCTTACTGATTTTGTACTATATGTATACTTATGGTATAATGTTTGTGCATTTTCGGTGAAATTATGAGTAGAAACTTCAACTCTGCATATTTACCTGTAATTGTCATGTAACAGTTTGAAATCCACGATTTTCCCAAACTTTATTAACGTGTATAAAAGATGCATGTTAGAGGCTTGTTTGAATGTAGATTCCTAGGTTTCTCCCCAGAGGCGTTTACTATATAGGACCCAACTCCCCCGCCACAATTCAAGGTGATTCTGGTGGAGGTGTCCTAAGGAACACATGTGGAGAAGTATTGGTTTGAAGTTTCCCTGCCTGTGCAGTCCACACAACTCTGAGTGCCATTGATACTTTTTCTAATCCAGAGTCTATAGTCTATAGATCAAATAAAGCCCACCACCTGTTTTTGTAAATAAAGTTTTATTGAAACCCAGCTCCCCTCCTTTGTTTACATATTGTCTGGCTGCTTTTTTGCTACAGTGACAGATTGAGTAGTTGCAACAGAAACTGTAGAGTTGGCAAAGCCTGAAAATATTTACTGTCTGGCTCTTGTATCTCCTCCAGCATTTTATGTGAGAGAATACCAAAGTCCAGTAAAAAAACTAGAGTACATTTGCCAGGAGAGAGTTGAGCATGATGGTAAAGAGCATATAATCGACCAGTTCTGTGTAACCAGCATTGATTTAGTGCTTGCTGTGTGCCAGGGACTGTGCACACAGTGACAAAAGCCTCCTTCTCCCTCTTGAGTGGCAACTGCATAATTGCAAATGTGATAGGTTAAGAGCAGCAACTCTCTGCGTGGGGTGTGATTGGGAACTCGTAGGAGGGACGCCTAACGTGATCTAATCCCTACAGTCAGGAATGGTTTTTTTGGCATCTTTAACCCTTGTAACTTGCCCAGCAGATGCTTGTGGTAGATGAGATTCAGAAATATGCACCCACCCTACCCCTCCACCCTCACTTGCTCGAGTGGAGCATATTTCCCTGCCCTGATGCTGCTGGGCTTGGGCAGGTGACCGGCTTTGGCCAGTGGGATGTCGGCAGTCCCCCTGCCGAAGAGGCTTGTGCAGCGCTTGTGCTCTCTGGTGCCCTGGGCATGGGAAAGATAAGCTAGGACCCGCCTGCTGGTCCTAGGAGGGGGAGGAGAGATACCTTCAGGTCACCACTAAGTGGACCAACCATCCTGGTGTACCTGTGACTGTTCCCCATTTTAAAACTGAAGTTCCATGTCCCAGGAAATTCCTCCGTCTTAGGCACACGGGGACAGCCACCTCGGAGCAGAGCCACCCTGACCTCCAGACCACGCACTGACTTGTGAGAAATCATAAATGATGATTGTTGTAAACAACTGAGTTTGGGGGGTAGTTTGTTATGAAGCCATGGGCAAGTGATATGGGGCCCAATAAACATTTGCTTATTTTAATCGAGGCAGATCTTGGCAGAAGTTTTGAAGGGTGAGTGAAAGTTAAGCAGGTGGAAAAGATGAGAAATGTTCCAGACGTGGAGGCAGAGAGCATGGTGTGACTGGCAGTGTGGAGGACAGAGTTTGGGGGGCAGAGCTGAAAGCGGGGTGGCCCTATTCCCGGGCATTGCAGCAGCCCAGGTGAGACATCTGCAGGCAGTGGCCCTCAGCACGGTGGAGGGAAGGCCGCTGACTGCGTGTTGGGCAGATTCTCAGCTCCACTACCTAGTTACTTGGGGACCATCGGCAAGTTACTTTATCACCCTTCTCCTCAGTGTCTCATCTATAAAATACGTCTGCACTTTTAAGATGGTAGCAGTGCTCTGTCTGGAACAGTGTGGCTGAAAGCAAGTGGGTCATTGTGACTATTTGCTCACTGGTTTCAGAATTTTTTTCACAGTTTTCTTTGTCCTGCCTTTTTAAAAAAATTTCTTAATCTCATTTATTTTTACCCAGTTATTCCGGGATAACTTGGGCTTGAGGAAATGGAATACTGTGAAGTAATTGAAGATTACTCATTATACTTCATCTACATATTTTCAGTAATTTAAAAATTGCTCTTCAAATTAAAGCCACTTTGGCTAAAAAAAGTCACACTTTTCATCACGTCATGACCTACCTCACACATGCAAAACCAACAATAGGTGTTCAAACAGCTACACAACCAACCACAGCAGGCATTATTGGCTTAAAATTGGATTTTTAAAAAATAGAACCTGAAAACTTCCAGTCTTTAAGTTTTTTTAATTTTCAAGGCACTCTGATATGACAGAGACCAAGATTCAGAAAGTAAGAGCCTAAGATCACACTGCAGATCCCCAACCCAGTGTCAGCTGCTCACAACCCTTGGTATAAATACTTCTGGACCTTTATTAGATTTTTTTTCCTGTCCAAAATTTCTATAAAGTATAAGATTTTGGCAATTTAGCTTGCTTCAACTAATCTCCTATTAGGCCAAGTTTTCCCAACTTTTGCTTTTATAAACAGCACAAAATAAATGGCTGAAAAGCAATTGAAAATTTTGAAAAGCGTAAGAGTACAAAAAAAAAATCTCAGAATTCTTACAAAATGAACAGAAATGGTTAAAGATACAACAGGTCAAAAAGTTGCCCTTGGGACCCCACTACATCAGTTTCTTATGGCTGCTGTAAAATAGCACCACAAACTTGGTGGCTGAAAACGATGACAGTTTATTCGCTCATAGTTCTGGAGGCCAGAAGTCTGGCGTCACACGGTTGCGGGACAGCTCGCCCTCCGGAGGTTCTAGGGGAGACCCTGTTCCTTGCTGCTTCCGCTCCAGTATCAGGCTCTGTGGCCTTTTCCTCCTCTGGCCGAAATCTCCTGCTTCTCTGCATTTAGGGCCCAGCCAGTTAATCCAGGGTCGTCTCCCCATCTCGAGACTCTCAACTGAATCACAACAACATACCTTTTCCCATATAAGGTAACATTTATAGTTTTTGCTCTCTCACCCTTCTAATGCTAAAAAATTAGTCGTTTGGGGGCTGTTCATTTTATGCCAAGTTGTTGATTTTATCGAATTATTATGTTTGCCAAATTCAGTAGTATACTGGAGCCACCAGATGTACTGGCTGTGAGAGGCAGTTCTTACATTTTCAAGATTTTAGCAAGCACGTTGTTAAATTGTTGGTACTTGAAAAATTGGCGATGGTGAGAGTCTTTATACTAGGGAGATTGGCAAATAGGCGCTACAAATCATGGTTTGCCACGTCCCCTGCCCTAACCCCGGAGCGTGGGTTTACTAAGATACTACTGGTTGGCCAAATCCCCTTGAATACTAGAAAACTCCACTCAGAGAGCATTTCTCATCCCAAAGAACCCACTCAGACCCTCAGAGACTAGACTCAGACCCCCTGCATGTTTCTTGTATTTCCTTTTTTGCATTATGTTGAAAGTAACTGTGCATATCTGTCTCCTACAATACCTTTTACACTCCTCTAGGGCAGGGCCCTATCTTTTGTGCTTTAGAACCAGCTTGGCTGGCTGATCTCCCAGCAAGAGATCAATCAATTTGTGAACTGATCCTTTTAACTGGGCTCTTGCCCATCTCTGGAGATGACCCATATACTGATGCCTGGGGCGTTGCAGTAATACTGAATATGTGTATTTGCATTTCCGTCTGTTTCCTTGTGTACTGAGTGCCACTGATTAAAGAATTTTAGGTACTTTGTACCCAATTCTGGTAACTTATATTGTTAGAAGTAAGATTTATCTGGTTCACTGGAAATCACTGCTAGTATCAGCAATATATAACATGCATTTAGCGTGTAGTAGTGGCATAATAAAAGTAGGCGGAATTGATAAAATGTCTTAAAAATCACGTATATTCAGGGTAGTACTAGAGACTCATAGTGAATATCATTTTAAATATAGAGTTAATTAGAATAAACTCTTTGGAAGGTCACTAAAGTTGACTGAAAAATTATCTTAAATATCTACCAGGAAAAGCTGATGTAAAAAAAATTTTCCACTGTCACAGGGCCATTAAATTCACTTGGTGGAACCCAGGAGGTCCCAGCCTGTCTGTGTGGATTATCGGGTAGAACGTGGCTGCTTTTTGAATCTTGGCTCACTGCTGATTGCACCGGGGGGTTCTGGGCAGGATGGTTGGAGTTTTGGGGGATGGAAGCATACAGATTAAGAAAAGCATACAGCCTCTCCGTTAGTAACCTTCTTTCTTCCCAGAGTGAAACAGTATAACTATATGAATAATGGAATTTTATTATTAACCCTTTAATTTGGATTATATACTTTTTGCCAGTTTATAAATTTTGCTTTTGCTTTTTGTGATTTAGTCATAAAGGAATGATCGCTGTAAAGGTCTAATTATCTTCTTACCTTGAAATATGTTAAGATCCAAAGAAAGAGGTAACATGGAAATGATGGATGGTTCCATCGCTCACCCTGTGACCACCATAGTTAAATGCTGGCTGTGTGTAAGGTGCTGTAAGGGACAGGAGGATGAAAGAGGAGCCCCCTGCCCTCTAGTGCTGTGCTAATTTAAAGGTGGTCCATGGACTGGCCTCATGGGGTGCTTGTAGGAGTTCAGAATTTCAGCCCCTTCCTTAGGCCTAAATCCTATTCCACATTTCAGTAAGATCTCCTGTGATTTATGTTCTTAAAAAGTTTGCAAAAACAAAAACAAAACCAGATTGACTAGGCAGAACAAATAACTATAGTGATCACTGGTGAGGCCACAGGAAAGGTATCAAGAACAAAGGAAGTCATGATTTAAAAAAATTTTTTTGGTTTGGAATTTTATTTCTATTTCAGAATAGATTTGCTCTTGGTCTTCTTATATCAGAAGAATTTCAAAGTTAATGCTAAGTTTTAGGGTTCCGCCCCATCTGAACACCTTGGATTGGGACATTTTCTGGGTTCAGGTTGATACAGATTTTGCATTATCGACTGCTCACCAAGCCTCTGACAGCCCACGTTCTCTGTCCGTGGCGGCTCCTGTACGAGGGACAATCTTTAGCTCTTTGCGGTGCGTTCCACCTCAGGGGATCGAGGGCCGTAATCTGCCATATTGCTCCTGTATCAAGTGATCCCATGGGGACAGTGTGGCTAAGGCTTAGGATGTCAGATCTGTCCTTTTCAGACACGAAGACATTGAAAAGTGGCAGTTGGGCTTGTGATGATTTGTATGCATAAATGTTTGCCATTTGAGGGCAGCAACACCATTAATTCCATTGAAAGGCATCTATGACTTTTAAACTAGGGTTTAATGAAAGGGTAGTGCTTTTCTTTCTCTTAAATGCTGGAGCAGTGGTAGGTGAGGCAACCTGAAAATAGCACCGGCTCTGAACAGGTAATAGCTGTGTTTTGTCTTCCATGACTTCTTCCTTGAGTCCAGTTGTTTAATGCCTTGGGGGGTGGGGGGTGGATAAGGGAGGGAGGATTTCGTGTACCATGGGGAGCTTGTTTGCTGTGGTGCTGGGAGTAATACGGTTTGGGGATTGTTTTGTTTTGTTTTGTTTTTTGGCTATAAATATCTGGCTCAAACTGTTTACTTTTGATGTCAAGATAAGCTTTCATTATTAGTGTGTACAAATTACCTCATAGAAAGATTTCCATTTAAATCTACTCTTAAATTATTCACAGGAGATGACAGTTGGAAAACCTACTGTGCCCTGTCCTAGAAGCTAAAGGTCCCTGTGGGTTGTCTGGGTGATTCATGTGGTAATCTGATGAGGGGCACACTTCACTGCTCCCTGCTTCAGAGCAGGACGCAGTGTAGAGCCGTTCTGCTCACCGCTGTGCGAGGTTTTTTCCACTGTCCCTGTCCGGACGCCTTCCGTGTGTGCCCCGCTCCCTGCCACACCTGCCAACCCCAGTGGGTCCAGCCAGCCGGCACTGTCTCATGGATTTCTAACTTCAAGGTCCTGCCTCTCTTGATCTCCCTTTTAGGTTGGACAGGGCAGACGAGCTACACACGGAAATTAGAAGTCGCAGTGCTCATTTGTGGCCTTTGAGGCCAAAAAGCTGATGGCACTTGAAATTAGTTCCTACTTTGGCTGGCATTTGCCACAGATGGCTAGTAGAACGATCTCAGGCCCGATCGGGTTCAGGGGTTTGTCTAATCCTATCTCCTGTCCTGTTTAATAATTTGTATTAAATCAAAAACTTTCATCAGAGCTAAGCTCCTTTTTAAGGATGCCGGTATATATTGAAACATGAAATACTGTGTCTTTTGTCAAGGACCTTCTAAACTTATTCAGTCTATCCCTTTGACTCTTGGTAGAAATATAAATAAATCTTTGCAAATTAATGGGTATTTGATTTAGGAATTCCCAAGGAAGAAGACTCTAGAACTTCCCCTAGTAATATGTTCTGGTGCTCCTAGTTTTTATAGTTAACTTTTCCTTAATGTATTACTTAAATCATTTCTGAGATAATATAATTTCTTGTCTTTTTGTCAGTAATGATGGGTTAGTGAGCCTCAAGTGCTGAGAAATTGATATAAAAGAGGCAATCAATCATAAACCTGGTATAGATCCACCCGAGGGTCATTATACAGGGGCTGCTCCTCCAGCCACTTCAACCCTTGGGCTTCCATCCCGGTGGTAAAGGACAAGGATGCTGGCCCAGGAGGCAGCTGCGACAAAGCCATTCTACGAAGGCTATGCATTTATTCTGCGAGCCCTCATTGACTCCCACTAAACATGTAATTTAAGCAATCTTGTTTATCTGATTCCCAATGCCTGAAGCTCAGCCATGGCAAAGTGGTAGGCAGGGAGCAGTTATTGGCACATGTGGTGACAGCAGGGGTTTCAGTTTGACAGCCTGACAGTGAGAGGGGCGTGGGGAAGCGCAGCACAGTGTGAGCGTGGATCAAATCTGTTCAGCATGTCTGTACGCAGGGTCTACAGAGAATGTGTTCCGTTGTAGATTTTCATGGGGGAAAAATGGTTAAATTAAGATGTTTTTATTACTTTGGAGATTATAGCTGAAGTTATTTGAAAGAAACAATTATACTCTAAAAGTAGAGATTTTCCATGGCAGGGTTATTATGAGGATTAGCAATAATATACATGCACCTCGTGGCACAAAGTAGCCATGGCCCTGCTGCTGGGAGGATTTGTATGGCTCTTGGGTTGACGGTCCTGGTAATTAAAATGTGTGCTTCATCGTAGTTGCTAAATAAATATGGTTTGAATATATGCAATAGCTTCATAAGAAGCTGATTTAAGACTTCCTAAGCTAATTGTAGTATATATCTAGCATGAATAGTTAAAATTTAAATATTTCCCCCAAAGCTGATTTAAACCATTACATTCTCTCTTGGCCAACAGGAACTCTGATCCACTTATAAAAGAAGTTAATTTATTTGACATTCTTTTACATAAATGAAGATTTAATAATCAAGGCCCAATATAACAGAAACATGGACTAGATAGTAGACAGAGAATCGGTTATAATGCAAGTGTATCCCTAGGTCTTGAGGTTTGTGGCAACACAGTTTCTGGAAATCCAGCGTAGGTGGACACATTCTGAGGGAGAGTCATGAATGTAGTCTGTGAGTGGACCACTTATCATTTTTGGTTGCTTGGCAGTAAGTATTCCTTTAGCCCCTTCCATTAGCTCTTTGCTGTGTGCAGGGATGGGGTACCAGAGGAAAGCTCACTGGTTACATCCATGCTCTTGTAATGTATGCACACTCTAAGGAGGGGGAGTTGAGAAAAAGCACTGAACAGCACTTCTGGTATATAAAGAACAGCATAAGGTTTATTACAGAGCTTAGATATTTCCAAATTAAAAATACAGCTGCAGCATGTAGACAACTAGGAGGAGAGAATTGCATTCATTGTTTGGACTCCATGGATCCTTTGAGTGTGCATAGATGTGTGTTGGGAGTCCTACAAATCTCTGAAATGGTAAATAGCATTTGTGGGGTATTTATGGATTTTCTGGTGAGGTATTCTTTTTTGTTTTTTTACGTTTCATTTTATATTTTGAGATCTTCAAAAAGTGTCTTTGATTCAGAAAGGATATACCAGAAGCTTGAACTTTGATGTTAGCCACTGGTGTTATGCATAATTATATTATTTTTGCACTTATAATAGTGGTCAAGGTAGAATTATCATTCCAATTAATAATTGAAACAGGCCCAGAGCAGTTGGCAGTGTAGCAAGCATCCCTGGTAAGTGTGAAGCTCTGGTCCCAGTGATGTCTGACACAGTCTGGTCCTGATTACTGACTGCTCTGTGTGACATTGGGTGTGACATACTTCCTCTAGGTCCAAGTTTCTCTAGCTGTAAATTGAAGGGTTTAAACTACACGATCTCTTAAGGGCCCATTTAGCTTTTAAACTGAGTCTATATCTGTGCCACCTGGGCTGTTTTGTAGCCTCACCCTTAGTAGTACCTGTCCTCTGTTGTCGTTTCCATGGTGTAGCATGAACTGCCCATCCTTGGAGCACTTCCAGATGTTCTGATTTTCTTCTACAAATGGTCTAGTCCCAGTAAGCTTGGAGAGCCTTTTTCTTTCTTTCTTTTTTTTTTTTTTTAAATCTCAGTGAATTGTAGTAGATGTATGGTGCAAATTCTACTTTTATAATTTTTAATAGGAGTTTATTTGTGATTGCAATTTGTTATTTTAATATTTTTGATCAATGCTGAGTAAAGCAAAGCATGATGGACCTAGTTCTCTAGTTACCTGCCTTATTCCACATAACACTTTGGGGAAGGGAATGTTGACTGAAGTCTACATAATGGAAAATTGTAGGGACTTTAAACATTCCTAGGGCCTTGGAATTACAGTATGTTGGCCTTGGGTGAAATGCTACACCCAAATGCATTGCAAGATGTGTCTCTAGATAGTTTGCAGCTGAGGCTTAGGGCAAGAGCCTGCAGCTAATTGCCACTATCATAGCTCTGAGATGATTCTCTGTGATAGGATGATCACTCAAGGCTGGAGAAGAATGACCCCCAGGAGCTGCCGGTGAGGGAGCAGAGGAGAGTCCTTAGCCCCACACTCTGGCTGCTGGTGACAGGCAGGAGAGGCGATTACAGGTGCATAATGGCTGCATTTCACCTTTGCTGAAAGCTGAGAGTGAAGTGATAGCTGGGTGGGTGTTATTCTCTTTGGAAGTATAGTTCCTCAGATGATGGCATTCCTACATCCAGTTGGAAATGCTGGATATGTATATAACTATATCCTGTATTAAAGCCCTTCTCAAAATCGCACTTGCAGAAGGATGGTCTGATAATTAATAAGCAAGTTCTTTCTTTTTACCCCCGGGAGTCTGTATTCCGCACAGACTTGCATATGCACAGCTTTGCAGGAGTTCGGAAGTTTGAACTGCCACTGAAGTATTGACTGTGGAGAGGCGGAGTCTTCTGTCTCCAATGAGGTGCCTTTGGTGTCGCGAAGGCCTATCCTCTTTCGCGGGAGTGCTCGCTCTGGGATCCAAGCACTAGCCACGCCGCCTGGTTTATTGTTTGCGGAGTCCTGCGGCTCCCGGCGAGCGGGCGAGCGCCGCGCAGACTGGAAGGCGGCGAGTGGGCGGTTTGTGATTTTGCGCTGTGCTGGGCAAGTGAGCCGCGCTCTGATTTCTGCCGAGCAACCTGTGCGGGTGAACTTTAGACTGGGTGCCGGGCTTCGCGATCAGTCCTTCTCTCCAGGGCGAGCACTTCCTTCCCTCTGCAACAGCCGGTTAGCGCTCTGCCCTTGCGGGGAAGGATGCCCGGGAGCGCAGTAGGACGTCAGTTTGGGATGCTGGGGACACACCAGAGAGTCGGAGTGCCTTGGCTCTGTTCTTCGCAAAGTCTTGACAAGTGCTCTTGAACACCCCGCTTCATTTTTGAGATTGTACTTTTATTTATTTTGATGTTGTGGCTGTGGATATCGCTGATCTAGAAACCGAGTGCCACAGTGTGCCTAGGGTAAAACATTGTTTTTTTCTTCTTTCTTAACCCCTTATTTTCCTTTTCGTTCTAACTGGGTGACACAGAAGCAATCTTTTTGCATGATGCTGTGCCTGACGCTCAGCGCTGTCTGAGTAAGTGGGAAGCGACAGGCCCCTGGGAAGGACCCGGCCCAATTTCAAACCCGGAGCTTTTTGTTTGTGGGGCCGTCCTTTGTCTCTAGGCGATTTTGATGTGAAAGAAGATGAAAAAGGAACGCTCCTCGGGTTCCTTCAGACTCAAGCCACATGCAGGCTCTCTCTCACGTGCTGTGAGTTGGATAAATTTCTCCTCCTTGTCCAGGCAGACAAAGAGGCTGTTTCGCAGCGATGGAGAGCTCTCCGTCTGTGGGCAGCAGGTGGAAGCCGACGATGAGAACTGGATATACAGAACCCAGCCCAGAAAAGGTGACTTGATTTTTTTTTTTTTAATTCAAACATTTTCAAAAGTTTGTTATGTAGAAGTCTTTGTTTCTATCACTGATTTCCCTTCGTGATTTTTGCCCCCATTAGGAGTTTCTTTTTTGTTTTTGCATTGGAGTTCAGCGCCATTCATTTGTTTACGTGTCTAAAATAAAAATGCTCTTCCAGCTAGACGCAGCTTGAGATCATATCCTTCTAAGAAGGATAAAATAGCTGTTATTTGTCCTCGAGCACAGTCGCTTCCTTCATCAGATCCACATGCTCATGTGACTTGTGAAAAGTTCAATGGTAACCCACCATCAGAGAGAGAATTTTCTGCTCTTGCAAGGATGGGGTTAGAACGTGAACACTGACTCTGAGAGCACTTTGGGAATCACGGATAATCTTCTTGCATCTTTCTTCTAAGAAGATTGATGAATTACACGAACACCTGAATTAAACAGGTGTTGGGCTGTGGCATTGGGGGAAACGAACACACCCAGGTGCTTACCCTTGATATCTCTGCCAGAAGGAGTTACTGGATTTCTGTCAAGTTTCTTTTCAGACCAGTGTTGGTCTCTGTTCTCAGGATTAGCATGTTTTGCCTCGCTCAAGGTGAAGAAAAATACCAGTCCTGCTGGGAGAGAGGGAAATGTTTCAATATTTCTTAACACACCCCTATTTTGTATTTAGAATTGCTGAGTTCTTCCTGTTAGAATGTGTAGAGACTGAATTGTTAAGCTTTAAAATGGTTTCTCCATTCGGTGCCGTGGCAAAGCCCAGTAGGGGAGCGCTATTTAAGTATTACAAAGGGACCTAGTCCAGACATTCCGCGTGATTGTGTTTTCCCTGTTTATCACATTCTTCCTTGTGCCAAGAGAAACCTCGCTGGACTCTTTCAGAGACCTGTTCTTCCCCCTCTTTGGGGAAGCAAAACTGCTGAAATGTGAGACAATCAACTAAGTTAAGTACGTGCTTATGAGTACAGTAATTATATCGCACAGTCTGAGAATTAAATGCAACCCTTCTTCAGGGATAACGTGTGTTAAACCATTTGTTCTTGTCTATTAAACTGTGGCACTAGAGGGACTAGTTAATACTTTTTGAAGATGTGAGTTGTTTATTATGTCATGAAGGTGGTCAACGGTGATCTACTCATTCCAAGCGGTAAAATGTGGGTTTTTAGTTCAGGTGCTGTATAATTGCCAGGCTTAGAAAAGGCATTTGTGCTTTCTTGGCTCCAGTTGTGTAGTTTAGTAAGTCTGTGAACTTTACTTTTCTAAATCAGGACTAAGCTGTGGTTTTGGGAAATGGTTGGGTTGTAATGTTTGAAGCAAAAATGTTTGAAGGGTGGATACAGTAGTACTGTGGTTGCTGGAGGGTGTAGTTTTGATTCCTTTGGTCTTTGTTGAAGGTTGCTTTTTAGGACTTGTTTTACTTTAAGTCAACTGCTGTCAAGTTTCTGTTAAAGACTGTGTACATGTGGGTGGCTTCAGGATTTCTATTGTAGATGCTTCATCTAAATTAACACTAAAAGAAAGTGACTGAATTTGCATGTGTTAGTTTTAGTTGGGAAATAAGGCAAATACTGTACACTTGACTTATGGAAGATAAAGAAGTCATTGTAAAGGACAGGGTGACTTGTGAAGTGAAGGAAGAACTTGCTAAGATAACAATACCAAATATTGTACCCTTTATCCCTTATTTTAATAGGGCATACAGTAGCCTCATGAAGATAAACAGGGGCATAATACAATGTGTAAGTTTCTATAGGTTTTAGAAATAATTGGGCATGAATAATATTATCATTCTTGACATATGGAGTTAGAATCCTTAAAAAGCTGCCTATAGGTAAAAAATTCAATGTTATGTTTTATGTTCACATTTGACTTACAAAAGAAAATTGGCTTCCAACTTAAACATATTGTCTCAGGGGCATGTTATAACAGTTGATCTTTATTCCATATAATTCTTTCCTTTGGAGAAATGCAGAAGTGACATTTGTTTACACTAGCAGATCAAAAGAGGAAAAGTCTGGAAGAAAAATTATACAGATTGAAGTTCTTTCTTAAGTGCATCAGATAAGCTGAAACCCTAGCAAAGATTGTATCAGTCAGTACTAAGAATGGCCACAGTAGGATTTGCTTGTGAATAAATATGCATTGGAAGACACATTGGTGTGGTGGGAATGTATGGCATCTTTTATATCTGTCTGCCCAGATCACCTTCCTTTCAGTTTACTCCACCTTCCTTTCAGTTTACTCCCCGACCCTCCTCCCTTACATTAACATTTTTTGATTTATACAGATTTCTAAAACCCTACTCTCCCTCGTCCCCTCCCTGCCCCCCACACTACCGTCAAGCGGTGATAGTCAGAGGTAGGGCAGTTTTAGCTTAAGAAGCCATCCTCACACCAACCGTCCCCCCATGGGATCTCTGGTTGGCGGGAGTCTGGTTCCGCAGCCTCCTGGCCTTCTCCCTCTCCAGCAGCTGCTGCAAGGCCACGTTGCTTGCCTGTTCCCTGCCCACTGTCTCCAGGTATCACTGCTTTGCACCATTAGCCCGCTGACTTCCCACTATCAGTGTGGATAGTATGTTGTAAAAGACACACATTCATTTTCTAAGACAGAAGGTCTTTTAACAGGGAACTTCTATGCTGGATTGCTTATCAGGAACATCAAAATAAAGTTTTAAAGTGATTACCCCTGTGGATTTCTATCAGTACAACAAGTCCATAGCTTTATGATTCAATGTTGTTCCTTAGAGTCAAGAAACTAAAAATAAAATTACAATGCTTGAGATTTCTTTGGAAGTATCTTTTTATAAGATTAGAAGCTACTAATATGTATCTTTCTACTTAGACTACTATTCTTGAGCTTAAAAAGCAATTAGAAGATACATATTGTGGCCGGGCGTAGTGGCTCATGACTGTAATCCCAGTGCTTTGGGAGGCTAAGATGGGAGGATTGCTTGAGGCCAGGAGTTAGAGACCAGCCTGGGCAATATAGCGAGAGACTCTATCTCTAAAAATAAAATCAAAAATTATCTGGGCGGGGTGATGCGTGTCTGTAGGCCTACCTACTCAAGAGGTTGAGGCTGGAGGATCAATTGAGTCCAGGAGTTTGAGGCTTCAGTAAGCTTTGATCGTGCCAGTGTACTCTAGCCTGGGTAACAGAGTAAGACCCTGTCTCAAAATATATATATAAAAAAAGAAGATACACATTCCTATGTAAGAAGCAATCACTCATAAGCACCTGTATGTTTTCTTTTGTTACACCACGTGACAAGTTTCAAAACTCTCTGTATTGACATTTGTACTCAGAGAGATAAGAACGAATTGGGTAACAGCAATTATTAGTTCTTATATTCCTAGTGTGATATGACCTACTACAATAGTAGATGATGCTTTGATTTAATTAGCCATAAAATCAAGGGTTTGAGTCAGTATCTTCTGCACAGTTAAAAAGTGGAATGCAGTTGTAGATGAGACAATAAGTAGCTTTCCATGTGGAGTTGTGAGAGCTTTTACTGGGAGAATTATTACCGAGTACTGTGTGCAGGATGCAAAGAAAGATAGCACACAGGCCCTGAAGTCAGGGAGTTCATACTTAAATGGAGAAGCAGATAAGAAGTCTAAAGGGGAATTAAAGAGAAAATGTAAGATAATTGTGAAGAAGTGTAACAGGAATGACCTGGATGAGAAGGTCCAGCTAAAGGTACTTTATTTGGAACATTTTCGTGTTTTGCATGGTTTTATGGCTGTTACCATTTAATTAAACACAATTTAACAAGTACCTGCTTCTTTTGCAGCGCTCACTGTGGAAGGTTCTCAAGGAAAACTAATGACTGGTAGTGTTTATTCTGTGCTTCCCTTTTTCTTCCTCACTCAAATCAAACCCAAGAGGTGGAATAACAATGGGGTGTCCTCTCACTGAGCGGAGCATGTTTTGTTGTGGTCTCAGCTCTCCATTTAACGGGACAGAGTCATGATTGATGATCCTGGTATTGGCTGATCGGCGGATAGAGAGGCTCATTGACATGCAAAGCCTTGTTTAAAACAATGTTTCGTCATTTCCTTCTGGACTTTATCATTATGGACTATAACATTACCCGATTTGAATCATTTGAATGTCAGGGCCCTTCCTTCCCAGCCACTACAAACATGGCCAGAGAATAGCCTTACTAGGTGTCAAGGGTAATGAATAATCCATACACTAGATAATCAATCTTGAGTGTGGGAGTTGGCTGTATGTAAAGTAATTTCATCCCAATTTCCCCCCTAATAAAATAGTTGCAGAGAATAGGATCCTTGTGTATAATTAGGTTAGCAGTATTTCAGATATTACAATGGAGAAAAGTGGTATGGAAATCTAAAAGCAGCAAGGTCAAGAGTCAAGATCCTGTTTCCATGTAAATAGCTATGATTTATTTTTGATAATAAAATCTTTAAAATTGTGGGACTTAAGGATCACTTCTTTATGGCATCAAGGCAGCCTAAAAATTATTGGCAAATATTGTCAAAGTGGCATCCCAAATTTATGAGTAAAACCAGATAAGTAAGTTTTCTTTATTCTGAGCGTTACTCCATACATCAGAAAAATGGCTAAGTGGTGTTTATCCTGTTGTCTTAACAAAGAGACCAGTGAATGTAATGTTTTCCCAATTACTTCCTACTGAAGTTGACATTCTGTGAAAGAGACAGACAGCGAGTGCCGCTTAATATTTTATTTGGTCCATTGAGACTGCCCTTTACTGACCTTCGATTACTTTTTTCTTCCGAACTTGGGAACCTTTATTATCTCACTGCCTTGTTTTATTGCAAAAATGTGTTTATTTGGTAATTGAATTGTTGACGTTCTATTGAAATGATTTTATCTAATATCCTTCTTTTATTACTTTAAAAAATTTGTGGGTTTGCTTTGAGATTTAGACACTTATTTAGATTACTAGTAATAGAGTGATAAAAGTAACTTATTGTCAGGGTTTGGGTTTGGAAGTGAGTAAACTGTATTCTTTTCCATTGAAATATAATTGCTGAGTTGCAGAAACTTTTTTTTTTTTTTTGAAATTGATCTTTACAAACCATTATTTTAAAAATAATTTTAAATGACCCTGCATATTAATTAGGGTTAATTTTTATAAGTCTCTTGCAATTGTTAAAGAATGTGTTTTATTTCCATGTAATTTCAGGGTTTTTTGGTTTAATTATAATATTTTCTATCAAATTAGAGTTTTTAAAAAGCTACAAAATACCCTATCAAATACTTTAGTTAATGCTATTCTCCATTCTGAATGGTCTTCTACCTCTCTTGCTGTCTCCAATCCCCTCCTCTGCCTGGTGACTTCCTACTTAACCTTAAGAAAACTCTGTGAAGGAGGCCAGGCGCGGTGGCTCACGCCTGTAATCCTAGCACTCTGGGAGGCCGAGGTGGGCGGATCGTTTGAGCTCAGGAGTTCGAGACCAGCCTGAGCAAGAGCGAGACCCCATCTCTACTAAAAATAGAAAGAAATTATATGGACAGCTAAAAATATATATAGAAAAAATTAGCCGGGCATGGTGGTGCATGCCTGTAGTCCCAGCTACTCAGGAGGCTGAGACAGGAGGATCGCTTGAGCTCAGGAGTTTGAGGTTGCGGTGAGCTAGGCTGATGCCACGGCACTCACTCTAGCCTGGGCAACAGAGTGAGACTCTGTCTCAAAAAAAAAGAAAACTCTGTGAAGTCTTCCCTGATCCCCTCAGGGCAGAACTAATTACTCCCTTCTCTGTTACTTCTCTACCTTCATCATCCCTGTGTAATTGCATTTATCATACACTGGATTATACTTATTTGTTTACTTGTCTGTGTCTTGAACTAGACTGTGAAGTCTCTTAGGATAGAGACTAGTCATATATCTTTTTTTATCCCCAAGGCTAAGTGCTCAGTATTGCTGAAAGGGTGAACACAACTTCTCTGGGACTCAGTTAAACAGTGCTATTTGCATAAGCTAATGTGCCAAACAAATGTTTTCTGAATTTGGCTTAAAGAATGATGGGTTCTAGGTAGCACTGCGTGCTTACTACCAGTGCTCCAAACTCTGAACTTTTTTGAGTGTAGCAAAAGAGAGGGTTCGGTTTATGGGAACCCTTTTGGTGGTTGCTATTTACAGCCTGCTATTTACTGTTGCGCCACTCAAGCTATGCACGTATCAAACATTTTGTAAAAACATTTGATCGTGACTGTTTTGGCCAAGTAGTAAAGTTGCCATTAGTGAACAGAGAGGAGGTATGGAATTGATGATGCCAGACCTGATGAGGAGAGGCTTCAGGGTGCTATTGCAGTCTTTTCTTAACTAGTTTCCCTGCTTCCACCTTTGTGTGCCCCCCACACCCCCCCATTCAGGCTCACTGTAACACAGCAGCCTTGATGACCCTTTTAAACACCAAACGTAAGTAATGCCATGTAACTTAGCTGCTTGAAATTCTTCCATGGCTTTCCTTCTCAGACAGCTTAATGACCAAGCCTTGACAGTGTTCCCTAAGGTCCTGTGTGGTCTGCCTCCCTCAGCCCATTGCCTCTCCACGCCTTCCTGTCACTCTCCTCTACAGCACACTGGGCTTCTTACACTTGACCTTCCCCTCTACCCAGAGCCCCAGCTGTGCGCCTGGTTCCTCCCTCACCTCTTGCAGGTCTTTGCTCACAAGTCATCTTAGTGACCATATCTAAAATGGTCACATCTATCCTCATCCTGATCTGCTATCTCACACCTCTATTTTTCTCCAAAGCACTTGCCACCATCTAATAAAATATGTACTCTATGTATTTATTTATGGCGTTATCTATCTCCTCCAACTAGAATTTAACCTCCAGGATGGGAGAGATTTTTGTCTGGCACATAATAGGTGATCAACAAATAGTAGTTGAAGGAATGAGTGAGTTGTGTGAAGAGCACTAGGTCAGGACATCTGAATGTTTTGCTCTGTCACTTGCTAATTGTATGACCTGGACTAAGTCACATGATCTCTTTATGCTCTAGTTTTCATTTCTGTAAAATGGGGTAATGCCTATTCATCATGCATATCAGTAGCAAGTACAGTTTCTTTGTCGAATAAATGAGTGCTTGTTTTATAGATACACTGTCAGCCTATAAATTGGATCTGGTTGTATTTAATGATATCGGCCATTGAGTTGGCAATCTCTTCACTATCTATAGTTATAATAATTGTTCAAAAAAGTCTTTATCTTAATATAGAATATACTAACTGGTATGTTGATTTTTAGTGTAGAAATAAATGTCTTTGGAGTACTTGTATAACCTAGGCAACTCCAATGGAAGCTGTCGCTTCTTTACATAATCCTTGGAGGAATTTGTACCTCAGTGTTTATGTCAAATCCTGAAATGATTAAAATACTAAGTTGAAAGTTATATCTGACTCAGTCAACCCACCCATAAGTATTAACAATAGCTAATATTTAGTGAGTGCTTACCATGGCTAGACACTATTATTAACACTTTATGTGAATTAATTCACCTAATAAATGTAGTCTGGCTATCATATGTGTCCAATAAAAATAATAGTTTGTTAGATAAGCAAAGAAGGATCAGATCATTGGAACTGAAAACTGGGCAGAGAAACTCAGATGTGGCGAGATAGGGAACCGAGTACAATTCTTCAGAAGGAGAAATGGCGTTGAAAATACCTAGGGTGTTTTGGAATCACAGACTTAATCACTTTGGTTTAAGGGCAAATACTCTGCTTTGAGAGAATTTGGGTATGTGCTCCATACCTCTCCTGGGTTTGAAGCTTTTTGAAGTTTATTTAGCCTGTGTCTTATCCAGTGCGTTGCACTTTGCAGATAGTAAGCAACTATCCGTTGCATGAATACACAGTCAAAGCAATGTTGAAGGAGAACTTCTCTGGTTATGGCGTGCAGAATGGATTGGAACATTAGGGATGAGAACCAGGTCATCTAGGAGCTGTAGGAGTTGAGAACAAAGTGCTGATTGAAGTGATTATACAGGCACACGAGGAAAAGCTGTTCTGAAACTACCGATTTTTATGTTAGGCCATCCTTATTAAGGAAGCCACAGGTTTTAAATACTTGTTCCTGTAGCAACAGCATCTGTGATTTTCAAAGGTATAGTTGCACTTTTTCTAGCTTTATGAAATATAGGCAGTCCTCACCTTATATTTCTAATCTTCCTAATTAAAGATGATGTTTATGATGACCACTGTCTTAATAAATGTGATTGGAAAACTTACGTATAATCAACGTACATGCTGTTCATCTACACAGTGTGCATGGTACAAAGCTGGGGGAGCTTGAAGCTGGTTGCAGTGATGCCTACGGCCCAGCCCTCTGCAGCCCGTACCACACCTCTCCTCTATACCATTAAATTTCAGCATCTCTGAGTGTTTGCTATCATTTCATGGCTGATGTTTGATAACTAACTAGTTGTCATAGCTATTAAACTAACGCTTAGTTCTTGCTAAAACCCATCATTGCACTGACTGCATCACACTTCAGATATTTAAACATATATGATAAATGGTGAGTGTTTGCCCAGCCAAGTGGTTGTCTGAGGCCATCCCCCCAGTAGGGGGTTTTGGGAGGAGGATTTGTTAGCAGGTTTCCCAGCTGGTGCTTCCTCTGCCAATACCACCCTTTGCTAAACTCAGTCCAAGTGTCCGGGTGCATGTTTGGGTGTGTGCGTCCTGTGGGTGGCACATCGTGGGTTCTCGTGTTTTGAGAGCTCCTATTGCCTCGTAGACTTGATATAAAGCAACTTTTTGAGAAAGCCACACTGAGGAGCTAGTCTCTCCTCCATTCAGTGTGAAAATGGCTTGAATTGTGAGGTTGTCTGGAGCGACCAGGCCTATGGGGCCTTTCCTAGAGCAGGCACTCATTAGGGTGGAATGAAGAGGGACTCTATCCTTCCATTTTCACGCCCTCTTGAATAGAGGATCATGGAAGAAGATGGCAATAGACTGGCAGGAGGAGGAGGGGATAAGCTATAAGGAAAGAGGAGATAGTGAGTGTCCATCCTTCTCTGTCCTGCTCGCCTTTGCTAAGAGCATTTTGATCTCATTCCTAAGTCAGTAAAATGATGGTCTGTGGACACTCAGTCAGGTTTCTGAATATGCTGCTAGCATGACTGACTGTGTGCTTGCAGTATTGTAGGTCTGTTTGTTTTTAAGACGTAGCTTAATACAGTTTCTGTACATCATTGGAAAAAGGTGTGGAACAAGGGGAAAGGCTAACCTATTCACTGGTTAAAATCATTTTAGTGGTACAAGTAAATTATTGTCAGGTTTAGGTTCAATATATGTTTACCTTCCTTGAAGGAAAACTCATTTGTAAGTAAAATCCACAAGCAGTTGAGACTTCAATAAACTGTATCACTTGCTTTTTGTTTTTTCTATAAACATGAAAAAAGAAAATGAAGATCAATTATATTTGGTCGTTGTACAGTTCCCTTGCCTGTAAGGTTCTCTTTCGCTCTGTAACTAGAAATGCCTCAGCTAAAGTAGAATCTGGTATCTGGTGTTTCTGGATTACATTTTGAGATAAACCAGAATTCTTACCTGAACACAGGTGTGTACTGCTTTAGTCTTGATTGGTCGGGGATTCTTTTACAAAGCATACAAAAGGCAGCTTGTGAATTTATCTTTGTGGGTGGTTGTGGCTGGTGCTTGGTTTGGTTGCTGTGATCATCTTGCCTGGCAGTTATTTATTTACATAATTTTTTTTTTCACCAACAGAAAGTACACAGAGTGCTTTGACTTCCTGGAAAAAGAACTTTGATTTTTACCTTAAAGCATTAACAGTTTTATTGCTGAGTTAATCAGCATACTCCATTCCTACTGTAAAAAGATGTTTTTAATAATTTTTTCCTCGCTAGCTTCCCAAGTCCAGTTGTTTGTCTTTAAGTATGCATGCCTGAATGTTGTTCTGTCCTAGGGATCTTAGTTCTGTTTCATTTATAAGCACATTTGAGCCACCTTGTCTCATTTGTGTGCTATTGATGCTTTGTGAGCTGAGGAGGTTGAATTTCTCTCCTTCCACATTCCTTGGGATCATCAGACTTTGGTTACCTCCCATACTCTGGCGTATGTGTTGGTTTATTCAGTTGATCTATGTTCTTATGTCACTGTAGCCAGGGAAAGGTTATACCACTGACTTGAAAAATCCTGAAGGTTTTGTTCCAAGTTCAGCTAATAAAGGTCTCAACAAAAATCCAATTAGTGTACTTTTCTCTAGTTTCTGAGGAAATGCAGCTAGTTTTCTCCACAATAAATGTTTGTTTCAAATGGGGAAAAGAATCTTCTACAAGGAACTATGGTGTGAATGTTTTAGGTTTTTCAGTGCTCACAACATTTAATTCCAGTTTGTTTTATAAGTCAGAGACTTAAAAGTTTTGCTTGTGTCCAGAGTAATAAATACACTTTGCTTTGGTTCTCAATCCATCCTTGGTGCGTACATACACACACACACACACACACACACACACGCACACACACTAGCTCTGTGAAATTACTTACCTTTGCTGCATGTCTACATGTGATACTCTATTTTCTCTTCTGTTTTATTTTATTCTATTAAGCAGAAAATGTCATTCCTCACTTACAAACCTGATTTTATGACTCTCCATTAGGTCACAGCCTTTAATTAGCAAGGTGGTGCTTTTAGTAGACTTCACTTCTTTCAGTCGGGTTTTATTATGCTTGTGTGCCAGATAGCTTTTCCCTAATATTTAGATATTACAAGCTATGATGGAGTCTCTGTGGATAGTCCACTGTTGCCTTGGTGGTGTAGAAAGGCCTGGCACACTGCAGGAGTGCCTTGAGTACCTTGAAATACACTGCAGATTAGTGGTGCATCTCAGAAAACCATTGGTCCAAAAACCGACTTATGACTCTGAGCACCTAAGCATTCCTCCACCATAGTAAGTCCTTTTGTGGGTGAATCTGTGAGCCCCTAGTCCGGGGCAGGCGGTGTGTAAGGGGCAATGCCTGAAAACTGGCAGCAGGACTGGGCGATTTCCAATGAGAGCCTGTTGCCTGCCGCGGCCCAGCGTGGGGGGCCTGCTGCTCACGCAGGCTGCCTCCTTGCACCTGCTGGCTGGCCCAGGGAAAGCTCGTGAACAGCAGCGTCTGACCAATGTCTGCCTGATTTCTCTAGGTTTGTCTGTCATTGTGCTTCCTGGCCCACTGTCCATTCCCCACAGGGGAAAATGAGTTGTGAAGTTTAGTCTGTTTAACATTACTTTTGGATTGTTGGACTCTAGCCTGTTTGTATCGGAGGTCCTATGTCTGAACTGGAAAAAAAAGCAGTGTTTTCCTTGAAACATAAAGTTATTGTTGTAAAAAACTAGTGATTGGTTAGAGATAATTTTCTTTTTTTTTTTTTTTTGAGACAGAGTCTCACTCTGTTGCCCGGGCTAGAGTGAGTGCCGTGGCTTCAGCCTAGCTCACAGCAACCTCAAACTCCTGGGCTTAAGCGATCCTACTGCCTCAGCCTCCCGAGTAGCTGGGACTACAGGCATGCGCCACCATGCCCGGCTAATTTTTTGTAGATATATATTTTAGTTGTCCATATAATTTCTTTCTATTTTTAGTAGAGACGGGGTCTCACTCTTGCTCAGGCTGGTCTCGAACTCCTGACCTCGAGCGATCCACCCGCCTCGGCCTCCCAGAGTGCTAGGATTACAGGCGTGAGCCACCGCGCCCTGCCTAGAGATAATTTTCTAAATTGCGATCACATAGACTAGATATTAGCTTGTATATAATGTTAGAGGAATATGCCTTTTACTTATTTGTATTTCCATGTAACAGAAGCTTGACTAATCATTCATCTTTCAAAATTCTAAAACAATTCAAAATATCTTTTATGAGTATTTTTCTAAAATATATCTATATTACAGAGCCTGTTTATAGGTCATGGTTTGCGCAGCACTCACATATAGTCTTATTTCACCATGATTACAGTCCTGTGAGGTGGGCAGGACAGGTGACATTGCCCCTTTTGGTGGTGAGAAAGCAGTGCTTGAAAGATTAAGTGACTTGCCTGAAGCCATATAGATAATTGGTATAGACTGGATTTGCATCCATTACTTGTGACTTAGTCCCACACTCTTTCCACGACACTGTGCAACAACTCTGCTCAATTGCAGAGTACAGTTTAATTTTATTTTGATGCCTTGGTGTCATTTAGAATAGTCACTGAACCTTGTGCTAATCTGGTGATGCCCTGGTGGCTGTTGAGGTTTGCAAGGATCTCTGCGATGGCACAAAGTGGGTCTCCACTACCGTGTCCTTTAACTTCTAGTGACTGTGTTGTATTCTACTTTTACTGTAAGGCTTTCTCTTCTCACTAGTGTTCTTGTGCCTGCTCCTGTCTTCCTCACCACTCTGTGGTTTGGTGTTCTAATTTGTGACCTTGTGCGGAGGGTCTGGGCCACCCCATTTACGGCATGAGTATCGACTGGAAGACGAAGGAGATCCTGAGCCGCAATCCTGTGAGTGATGCTGTCTGGTCAGAGGCCATTTTGACTAATGGCTTCTTTGCTGTGTTTTGAGTGGTTACGTTTGTCAGAAAAGGGATCTCTCGGTAAGTGGATGTTACTGTGATATGTAAATGTGCTTTTTCTTTTTTTTTTTTTTCATGCTTATCTTCGGTTGGCTTTTCTTTTTGGTACAGTTGAATCAAGTACATGTTTGTGTTCCTGTTACGGACTTGTGACTGTATTTGGGCATCCCAGTTCTTTTTGTAAACATTAAATTTTAAACACTCTGTAAAAATCACTCTGAGTTTTCAAATAGGATAACCATCTACTGCGTTATTTCACTTAGTAAGCAAGCATGGCTTAATTAAGCTTTGGTTTTACCATTAACCACTTTCTCTAATAACATGTTGATTCTCACTCCCTTTCTTCTCTCCCTCTGATATTTGTACACCAAATATATTTACTCATTTTTCATATAGTTGACATTGCCTCACCAGAATTTCTATTTTGTATCTTTTTTCACACTCTCCGCTTTTAAAAAGTCAAGAAGTGGTGAAGATAAGACATTTCTATCATTTGAAACCGATTCTACTCCACTAAACATTTTTGGCCAAATACTTTATTTTATTTTATTTTATTTATTTATTTATTTTGAGACAGAGTCTCACTCTGTTGCCTGGGCTAGAGTGAGTGCCGTGGCGTCAGCCTAGCTCACAGCAACCTCAAACTCCTGGGCTTAAGCGATCCTACTGCCTTAGCCTCCCGAGTAGCTGGGACTACAGGCGTGTGCCACCATGCCCGGCTAATTTTTTCTATATATATTTTTTTAGCTGTCCATATAATTTCTTTCTATTTTTAGTAGAGACGGGGGTCTCGCTCTTGCTCAGGCTGGTCTTGAACTCCTGAGCTCAAACAATCTGCCCGCCTCGGCCTCCCAGAGTGCTAGGATTACAGGCGTGAGCCACCGCACCCGACCCCAAATACTTCAAATGCCATTTGATTGTCATTAATACAAATGGAAATTATATACAATGATACTGAAAAAGCTGACCTGAGACTGTTTTTCTGTAAATTTCTTAATAAACCACTAATGTCCTAGTATGCAGACCTCACGTGGCCTTTTAGTAGTCTGTGTTGAAATGTTATAATCCCCCTTTGCATTCTAGGCCCACAGTGGTGCTCAATGATTTACACAGAGGAGGCACACAAAAATGTTTGAATGCAATTCAAATTAGTTGAAAATAGACATTAAAAAAAAAAATGTTTCTGTGATTCAAGAAATGAAGCTCAGAGAAAAGTGACTATTTTAAAAAGCGTTGTCCTTTCTCCTGTTCTCCAAACATTGAGCTATGGCAAAAGATGCTCACTCCTAATAAGAAAAGCTTTTGGTACCCAACATGGTACCATGGTGTTTTGGTTGTAAAAATCTCAGAGATAGTGACAATTTTAAAGATGTCTTTCTTTTCTGATGAAATGAAAATTCAAAGAATCCTGACTGTTTCGTGTTTACCTAATTGGAGAAACCAACTTTAATAATTATTTAGAGAGAGATCTTATTGGAGCATTGACCGCCTATTTTCCTGTCAGTGCCAATTGAGAGCGTTTTAGTAAATATTTATATATAGTTTCTAAATTGAAGGTATGAGGGGATCCAAGTAGAGTTACTTTAACAACAAGGCTAACGTGTTAGGGCTGGAAGGAACCTCAGAGATAACCCTGTCTGATCTGTTGTTTGACAAATAAAAAGGAAGGGTCCGAAGAGGTGAGTTAGCCTGCTCAGGACTGTATTACCCTCAGGCTTGCCCGGTGCGGCCACATCCTTACATTCCTTTCTCCCTCTTAAATGGTATTGAGCATGTGTTCCTTTCTATTAGTTTCTTTAATTTTGACATTCCTGACTGCCCTGTGAAGGTCAAGTGACAGATTCCTTTGCTGACCTTACAGAGCAGGTTTGGAAGCTTTTTATTCACTCTGTGTCATGCAGAAAGTTTTCTAAGCAGATGTGCAGAAGACAAGCAACTTACTAGCAATAGCAAAGGCAAAAGGGCAGGAATAGCCCTGAAGACAGGGTGTCTGGTACCACTTTTATTCCACTTGAGAACAAAATTCATTCAGTTTTCAAAGAATGAAAGAAGAAAACAAAAACAGAAACAAAAACATACCAACAACCCAAAGGGCCCCAGGCTTCCGCCCGTCTTTTGTGTGGACTGAAGTCCCTAGAGACAGGTGAATAACTTCATAGAGCTGTCAGAAGTGCACCTGCCTCAGAAGCAATAAATGCCTTTTAAAACTTAGTATTCCATTGTTGACATGTACCTTTTTTCCTCTTGAGTGACCATAGATTTATTATAGTTAATAGCTGAATTTACAGAGATGCATTAAATAAAAATGTAACACAAAGTAAAGCTTAGCTATTACAACAGAATTGTAAGTTACTTCTATTAGAACTTTATTGACATGAAGCGAGAGAGAGAGAGAGAGAGGAGAGAGAGAGAGAAAGAACAAAAATAGAAAAGGAAAGGAAAAGGCTCAGATTATGTTTGGCATGATCGTAGAGGAGGGTCAGAAGAGAGCTGTTTTTGTGGGATGCACTGTGCTCTGTGGATCTTGTAACTCTGTGATTTTCATGCACTGTGGCAAGACTCCACCCCTGAAATTGGTCTGCCAATTTGAAGAATCGTTTTCTTGCTTATTTTTAAACTCCTAAGGACAGGGAAAAAGACTGAAAGAGCCTAAATGCTGTGGTTTCCTCAAGCCATTATCTTTATAAATCCTATGGGTCCTGAAATAACTCACTATTTCTGAAGTTTCAAACTGCCTTACGACTCAGAAGACTTGGCAGTTGAAAAGGAAATGATTAGCTCCTTCCCTGAAGTGTTGTCACTGAGATTAAAGTGGGTCAAAAGTTGGCGAAGGTGGTGATTTTAAGCTACCTTTCTTGTAGAAATTCTGTAGTTCTTTACAGAGCTTTGAGGTTTATTCAAATAATCTATTTGGCTTCAAAACAAAGCCAACTAAATTTATGTGTCTTAAATAATATAAATATTAGAGTAATGTATTCAGTTATCTATGAGAAATCATCAGGAGGCTGGACATTAAACTTGGGATATCTTCCTTTTAATATCTTAGTATATCTAATGGGATTTTATCGTTTTGCTTGATGATTAAAAGCAATTATGGTCCAGTTACTCTCCCTGATTATGGGCTTATGTTTTATTAAGACATAAATTGTGGCAGAATTTGTGGTCCTTCTGGTTGGCAGGTACATGAACTTGAATAATTCTGATTTGTAGACTGTCTTCTCTTAAGAATGATTTAGGGCCGGGCGCGGTGGCTCACGCCTGTAATCCTAGCACTCCGAGAGGCTTAGGTGGTAGGATCACTTGAGCTCAGGAGTTAGAGACCAGCCTGAGCAAGAGCTAGAGCCCGTCTCTACTAAAAATAGGAAAAATTAGCTGGGTGTGGTGGTGTGCACCTGTAGTCCCAGCTACTCAGGAGGCTGAGGCAGGAGGATCACTTGAGCCCAGGAGTTTGAGGTTGCTGTGAGCTATGATGACATCATGGTACTCTAGCCTGGGCAACAGAGCAAGACTCAGTCTCAAAAAAAAAAAAAAAAAAAAAAAAGAATGATTTAGGGATGGTGATTTTGTGGGTAGAAGTGTTGTACCTGTTTCTATAGTTGAAGGTTGGTTATATTTTTTCACTTCCTCAGATTACTCAGATGCTTAAGAGAAAATGACAGAAATGGCTTCTTTATCATAGATTACTTTTTTGCGGGGGGTGGGGGGGGGAGGTTCCCTTTGGTCTGTGTGTTGTGGGAGTCTGTCTGTCCAGGAGCACACTGACGAAATATATAGCATGAAAGGACATGATACTGTATCTTTCCTGTGAGATTATTTTTATATACTTTAACCTTGACCCTCCAAAATATAATGTCCATATATTAGGCATAATGGCAATGACCGAGCTTTAAGTGAATGAAATTTACACTCTAGTGGTTTTGTTTTTCTCTCCTATAATACATTTCATTGTGAGTTCACTGATAAAGGGGATTTGGAGTCATTACTATGACATCTCTTGGTACCCTCCCTCCAGCTGGACATATTACGTCAATATTCTTGTAATAGATACTTCCAGAAAAATTCTCTCTCTTTTTTTTTTTTTTTTTTGTTTTCCACTTTCATCATCCTTCAAATATTTATTTCAGGCAGAATGAGAATAGGAAAAACTGCTTTCCGAGTTTGCTCTGGTAAACCTGCCTTGGGAGAGAATGGTATCTGTGTGTGGAAATCAGACTCTTTAGACTATTAACCTTTAAAGAAATGATGATTTATAAGTACCCCACCAGAAAGTTTAACTATTAATGATTAGACACTTTCATTTAATAATGAGCTTTAATACAGTTGTGTATAGGGAAAATAGTGTCCATTTATTTAATTTTAGGGAACATATTAGATATGTTATGACTTTTCATAGGAATCAGTATGTTGTTGATGTGTCTCCTCTAGGCTTTATATACTTTCCACTGACCATTTGCTTTTGGATGAAATGGCGAAGTAATAATAATTCTGGCTTTGTATGTTTATGGTACAAACATTGATTGCCTATCGTGTTTCATGTACCCTGCACAGCACTGGAAGTTAAGTGTAAATGAGCAAGTCCCTGCTTGAGGAAACTCTCATTTTAGGTGGGCAGAATTGTAACCCCATGACAGCTGCATGACTAAAAAGCCATGGTGACACTGTGCAAGGCTGAGATTGATTCTGCTGCGGGAAGGAGCTGGGTTAAAGGAGGCTTCAGAGAAGTGAAAAGCAGGATGTGGCGGTGCAAGACCCCAAGGAACTCGGCACAGAGCCACTTAAGGGGACATCTCTAGAATAGTTTGGAAAAAGAATTGAGTCCAAGTCCAGAAGGGCCTTTATTGCTAGATGGGGAGTTTGGCATTTGTCCTTCCTTATCTTGTGTGTTTTACGTAAGTGGAAACATGACTTTATTTTTCCTCCAAGGGAGAGAATGGAATAATTGGAGTTCTTTTGGAAAGATGTATGAAGGTGGATTTTAAGAGGTCAGATTTAGAAATAAAAAAACAATGGACTACAAAGGTACCAAGAGTGTTCTAGCTCACAGAAACAACTCAGCCATAGGCACTACTCTTTGAAGCCACATCAGGGCTGGGTTATGGTACAATGTTTCATAGTAAAGACTTTTCTGCTGCTCTTGCTTAATAGGTGTCACTGTGCTCCCAAGGAAACGGGTGGAGTTATAGACTAGAGTCCAGGGGACAGTACAGGGGCCCAGGCAGCTCTCCACATCTACGCGTAGTCAGGAGAGGCCGGAGGTTGGTTATCTAAGCTTAGAGCCCAGGTCAACTTAGAAACTCATTATTACCTTTCCTGGAAAGATGGAACCAGAAGAAGCCAAAAGTTCTGGTGTTTTTTTTTTTTTTTTTTATCAAGCCCTTTGGGTGTGAGGAGAGCTAGCTAGGGTGCCACGAGTAGGGGTAGATACAAATTCATGAGAAGAGCCAAATGCAGGCTAGTTTCTTGGTTGTGATGTCAAGAAGTCTAGACTTGGCTGTGCAGAAAAAATAAAAATTGAAATAACCCTAAGAATTGGCTCAGGAGAATATATTTTAAAATGGCCGATTAGAACAGAACTCCCGTGATTCAGGGAGGAAATATAGTGACGTAAATATAGCGTCTACTTGCAGCCAGACGCTTATTAGACTTGCCTGGTTGCCGTATAGTTCCACAGTTGGTTTGTGTCCGGCATGAAATAACCCAGGATTCAGATATTTCGTAAGAGAAAAGTGGCTGCAGAGAGGATGACGGTTGCCCTTGGGACCAAGCAGGTCAGGCCTTGTTCCAGGGTGCACAAAAATCAAACAGGATACAGGCTCAGATGGTGTTAGGAGGAGGAAGTGTGCAGAACAAAGCCCTGTGTTCCAGATTTCCCTGCCTGTAGAGGTGGCTGGACTGGGGCACAAGAATGGGGGAGTACTTTTAAACTAACCAGGAAAAAAGTGAGATTAGCCAATTTACAGTTATAATGCTATAATTTTTTCCTTCTTTCTATTGTGCCCGTGGTAGTAATAAATAGAAAAACCTAGATTGAATCTCTCTCTTGCTTGAGACATTCAGAATCCAGAAGTATTCCTGAATACTGGGAGCTGGGAATGACTAAAACTTGGGTAGGATGATGTCAGCGGTGAAGGTCACAGGTGCCACCAGAGTGGATTCTTCTCCAGGGAACTGCCTTACCCTGGTCATTCTCATCTTGAAACCATCAGAGGGTTTCAGCATCTTCGGTGCCTTGCGATGCAGGGGAAAATGGAAAGCACTAGTGATTGCAAGTATGTCTTCAGTCTCCTGACTTCAGAAGCTCCTCGTGCTTCAAAAGCACGTCTAGAGTTACAGGTAGGAAAACAGGTGTTGCCTGTGTGTATACAGTAGTTCCCCCTTACCCTCGGGGGATATGTTCTAAGACTCCCCAGTGGTTGCCTAAATCCACAATGGTAATGAACCTTGTATATACTATGCTTTTCCTCTACATACATACCTATGATAAAGATTAATTTATAAATTAGGCACAGTAATGGATTAACAATAACCAACAATAAAATGAAACAATTATAACAATATACTGTAATAAAACTTATGTGAATGTGGTGTCTCTCTCTCTCTCTCTCTCTCTGTGTGTCTTTTTTTTTTTTGAGACAGAGTCTCACTCTGTTGCCCGGGCTAGAGTGAGTGCCGTGGCGTCAGTCTAGCTCACAGCAACCTCAAACTTCTGGGCTTAAGCGATCCTACTGCCTCAGCCTCCCGAGTAGCTGGGACTACAGGCATGTGCCACCATGCCCGGCTAATTTTTTGTGTATATATATTTTAGTTGTCCATATAATTTCTTTCTATTTTTAGTAGAGACGGGGTCTCACTCTTGCTCAGGCTGGTCTTGAACTCCTGACCTCGAGCGATCCACCCGCCTCGGCCTCCCAGAGTGCTAGGATTACAGGCGTGAGCCACCGCGCCCGGCCTCTCTGTGTGTCTTAACATCATTCTCTATTTTGATATTTTTGGACTGGGCATAACAGACCATGGAAGGCGAAACCTCCAACAAGGAGGATCTACTGTACTTTCTAATAGACGAGAAACCCACCAGGAGTGAGTATGGAGAAAGGATTTTCCTTCTTTGTCTGGCTTTTTTGGTAAGATTAAGAGTCAGGATGCATAGGGAGAAGATATGGTTTGTCTATTTTTCGTGTATGCTTTTGTGTTGTGTTTTTCCAGGATGAAGTAGAATTTTGAGCTGCCCTAGGCTCACTAATTCTACATGTTCAGCAAATTAATTCCTAATGTATTCTCATCCCCACTATGTTATCGAAAGCAGAATAAAATTTTAGCACACAAGTGAAATCTCACTGGAGGGGTTTGGAAGACATAATTATCTGAAAATTTTTGGCTGTATGTGTGGCTACCACTCCCTCTTTTAGAGATGATAATGTTAAACTTTAACATGATGCTAGATGTTGTAATCCTACAAGGGAGAAAAGTGGTTGCCGCCCTGAGGTCATCCCTGGCAAAAGCAAGACCTTTGTCCTGTCCAGAGGGCTGTAAATGCTGTGAATGTACCTCATTCTGGGCCTACTCCCTTTCATCCAGGCTTCCTAGGCATTTATTTTTCAATCTCAGTAGCAACGATGAGGGGTAGCAGACAATAATTTTAATGGACAGTTCTTAGTTTTTCTCCTTGTTTGAGCAATATGCCTTTTCATGTTTTATTTCTCAAACATTCACAGTGGTTCTATGGTCAAAAACAAGGGATTTTTAAAAATGATAATCTTAATATTGGACATTAATAAAAGCCCATTCCATTTTCTTTTTTTTTTTTTTGAGACAGGGTCTTGTTCTGTTGCCGGGCTAGAGTGCAGTGGTGTCATCATAGCTCACTGCAACCTCAAACTCCTCGGCTCAAGTGATCATCCTGCCTCAGCCTCTGGAGTAGCTGACACTGTAGGTGTGTGCCACCATGCCTGGCAAATTTTTCTATTTTTCATAGTGACAGCTCTTGCTCAGGCTGGTCTCGATCTCCTGGTCTCAAGCAATCCTCCCGCCTCAGCCTCCCAAAGTGCTAGGATTATAGGCGTGAGCCACCACACCTGGCCCATTCCATTTTCATTGCTTGTGATTAATGCTGTGACGTTTTCAGGTGGCCATACCTGTAATTCCACTTATCTAATAGAAGATGGTATTTGTGCTGCTTGAGAGTGCTTTATTATAGGAAGATTTTTTTTTTTTCAAATGAAACTTAGTCACGGTAAGTACAGGAGTATGGAAAAAATTGATTTTAAGCTCCTGTAAACATAGATTGAAGGTTATTTAAAAAGAAAAAAAAAATCACGCTCCCCTTCACCCTAATACTTACCTTAAATGTGTTAATTAAGAAGGTCTATTGTAACAAATTACCACAAATGCCATACCTTAAAATAACAGACGTTTATTCTCTCACAGTCCAGGAGCCAGGATATGAAAGCAGGGTGTCGGCAGGGCCATGCTCTCCCCAGAGGCTCTAAGCAGAAATCTTTCCTTGCCTCTTGCAGCTTCAGCTGGCTCTGGGTGTTCCCTTCCTGTGGCAGCATCGCACCAGTCTGTGCCCCTTCTTTTTGTGACCTTTTCTGTGTCTCTGTCTCTTCTCTCTTATTGGGGCACTCCCACTGGATTTAGGGTCCACCCCAATGCACTGTCATCTCGTCTTTACCTTAGTTATTTATATCTGGAAAGACCTTATTTCCAAATAAGGTCTCATTCTGAGGGTAGACTTGAATTTTGGGTGAACACTATGCAGCCCAACACATTAAATTATAGATGTTTTAACCTGGTTTGTAAGGGTAGCTTAATTAGATGGTAATAGGCATGATACTGTGATTGCTCATTATTAATTTTGTGTATGTTTCTATCATATAACATCACGTTGAGTTAGTTATTCCACTCATCTCTTGCAGTAAAGCTCAAGAAGGCAAAGACTTTCTCTTTTCCTGAGACCTAATGCACCTAACAGTGTGTGTGTGTGTGTGTGTGTGTGTGTATATATGTATGTTCATACAAAATTAAGGGAACAGGATGGCATCTTAGAGTTAATTTAGTCCTCACATTCCATTCAGTCCCCACATTTACAGGTAATGAGTTGCCAGAGACCAGCTAGGTAGTGACATAGATGAGACTAGAATCAGGTCTCTTTACTTTCCAATCCAGTGTTCTTTCCAGCATACAAAGTTACCTCTATTAAAAAAGATTTAAACTGTGAGTATTCAGAGTGCTGTTAAATACACTAAACCACCCATAGCCTGTGTACTAGCCTATGTTCAAAAATCTTAACTCTCCAAGGTAGGAATTTCTTTCCGTGCAATTTGAAAAGTTGGATCTCACCCACAAAAATATTTTCAGGAATACCATTGCAATTCATAAATTATGTAGAAAGACCACTTAAAATAGGAGAGGACAGGGAATGACACTAACTAGCCATGGAGAGTGCTGCATGGTAATATGGAAAATGCTGAGTCAGCTGGTCTGATTGTGATCTTGATGTACTGCTAGTTAGGTGAGTGAGATGAGCTCATGGTTTACCAAATGAGATGAGCTATGAGGTTCCTTCCAGTGCAGTTCTAAGAGTTAATACCAATGTTTATCATTCCAAATGCAGGTTTTTTCCATCCTAACTAGCTTCTAGCCAGGGACCTCATCTTATATATCCTTGTACAATGCCGTCCTCATGGTAGACAACTAATTAACCAGGTGCTGTTGGCAATACAGGATGACAAGGAGCAGAAACCCAACTAGGATATGCTGAACCATGGATTGAAGGCCAGAAGAACATAGAACGTGCATACTGTGTAGCAGGGCTGCAGCGAGCACGCCAGGACACAGACGGATAGAGAGACTGGTTCTGTGAGTCAGTTTCCTGCATCCTGTGGAGTCAAAAGGAAGACCTGCAAACAGCCATGAGTGCTGTGAACAATGGCCACTTCCTGTGCCAGGAGACTGTCCAGCCTACGTGGGGAAGGACCACGGGGCCATTCGGGGTTCAGACGGCACTTCTCAAGCAGGGTGCTCCTGAGGCAGTATTTGTAGACTCTTTCTCTTCAGATCCATCACAAGATTCCTTCTTTCACTTTTAACCTGTGTTTAAGAGTTCACAGTCAAGTAGCCCTGAGCTTGCCAGAGTAAATTTAGCTTTCCAGAAGAGGGGAAGAAATTTAATTGAACTGATTATGGCTACAGTGGAGTTATTATGGAAATTTGCATACTCCAATGCTGGCTCTGTTTCCTCGTCTGAAAAAATGACAATGCTATAGGAGCATAACGTGCTTCACATCTGTATCCTAACACTTAAGTTTATTAATAGCAGTATATAGTAATAGCAATAATGATGGTCAACAACTAAGTGCTTACTGTTCGTCCGGCACTACTGTGAGCATTTCACATACATTCGCTCATTTATATAGACTTAGACAACTTTGTGCAGAGTTACATATCATAATGTCTAGCGTTAATTATGCTACGGATTGTTGCATATCACAATAAAAAAAGGAAGCGTGTGAACAGAAAAGGAGTAATGAAGTCAATGAATAATAAGTCGTCATTAATAGCGAACAGTTAAACTGAATCGAGTGATTTCTTTTTTGTGTTGTTTTGACTGCGTGAGGAGCCACATCTGCTGCGATGGAAAATGCTGAGAGATAAGCACAAACAAATGGGCTCGCCCTTGTGCTGCTCTGCACCGGACCGTGTGAACGGTGACCGCTAACCCCCCCGGCTCCCCTCCCCTCTCAGGATGATCCTGGGCTGATTCCATGGTGTGAAATAACCTAGAGAGATAGGGAGGTGTCCGCAGCGCAGCCCAGAAAGCTGGGGATTGGGCAGTGGCTTGCTGTAGTAACAGGCGCTGGCCGGCTGCCCCGCTCGCTGGCAGTGAACGCCGAGGAGGTGGGCTGGGAGACAGCTGTGCCTAGCACTGCAGCCTACAGCGGACTGCAGAGCTCGGCCCCTCCATGGAACTGCTGCAGAATGTTCTGCCTGAAAGGTGAGGGGGCTTCGGGCCCATTTGGGTGGAAAGTGATAGTTAGGGAAGGTTGTCATTTAGCATCAGAGTCCAAATCACAGGGTTGGTTCCAGTAAAATCAAAGTTTGAGGGGAGTTTTGTAAGTATGAAAGTGAAAAAGTCATTGTTCTTTTTTTGTTGCAAACAGGAAGAAAGACCTCCTGCTGGGGAGATGGAATTCTCTCTTAGAAAGGATATTTCTCCATTTGAATGTGTTTTGTATGTGTTTTGTCATAGACAAAAGTAGTTAAAAGTTTAGAATAAAAGAAGGTTTTTTTAATGAGCGCAGTAAATGTGGGAATCGTTTGCAGTTGTATGAGTCCTATTAGAGAAGTTTTCATATAATGTGTTGTGTAAAGGGTTAGAATAGGTAGAAAGGGGAAAGAGATTCCATTGCTTTAAGCTTTAATGTGTGAATTCAGGAATGAAATTAATTTTACTGTGGAACATACTTCTTGTTCTAGCTACATGTGGATTGTAGTTCTTCTAACTACTATAAGATGGTGAATATATGAATATATGTAGTGATTCCCTGATTAGTTGAAGAGTATTTTCTCTTTTTAGGCAATTATTTTTTCCTTCAACTCTATTTTTCTTTCAGCTCTTGTCATAATGTAATTAATTTAGGCATGTGAGAGTGTGTTTGTCTATGAGATTGTTGAAATGGGGGGGTGGTTTAAGATGAATTTCCTTGGAACTGAAGTAGACTATTTTGTTCATATCTTTCAGTGTATGTCATTCTGTTGATGGGAAATTCTTGACAACTTTTCAGTTTTTGGAAAGAAAGTGGTCTTGGCTGCTTGTTTTGCAGATTGCTCCTTTGTCCTCAAAGTCTGTTAATGAGGTATAGACATAGATTTTGTATTCTTAGCTTTTGCAGTTTTAACACTAATTTGACACCTTAAAACCCAGTCTTTACTATGAAACTTTGAGTCTGGGATATTTGTTTATGTAAAAGTTTCAAATTTAGGGGTAGGGACAAAAAGGAACATCACATTTTCTCTCCCTACGCACTCAATTAATTCCACTATCTAGTTGCAGTGGACTTCTAAGGAGGCATAGACTGAAATGAATTTGAATATTTCTGGAAAATAATTTCAGATCAAAGGAGTTTATGAGCTCTCATGAGACTGTTTCTTAAAAAGTATCCCCGCCCCGCCCCCCCCCGCAAAAAAAAAGTTGAGCTATGAAGAATGAACAGTATTACTGGATGAAGGTACATGCTAATCTAGTGTAATTTCCCCAGTGCAGCTGAAATCATTATGATCCAATGATAGTTTAAGGTTTAGGATTTTTAATTGAATGCAGGTGTGGAATTGTTACTGGGTATGACTTCTGCAGCTTCTACATATTTTTCTCCACCCATTCCCATAGCAGCCATTTCATTTTATTAGAGAATCTATCAATTTCATGGACTCTTAGTTTCTGTGGTAACTTAGGAAATTCTGAGAACTCAAGTGTGTGGCATGTGATGACAACAGAGTGCTTTTATGCTGAAGTGTGTGTTATAATCAGGGATCCACAATAGCACCCCTTAAAGCTTGCTTTCTGACCTCCCAGCAGCCAGGACAGGCAGTTGACATGTTGCTCTCTTCCTGTGGTTTATAGCCTCTTGACGTACAATAATGATTTTTAGGTTGTCCTTTGTGCTCCATGTTGAGGCAAAGCCATGATGAAATGATGGTGAGTGAGATTAAACACAATATTGCCTAAGAATGAAGTGAAATTTAAAAAGAAAAAAAAACACACAGAAATATTAAAAGCTATTTGCTGATGCTTTGTGTTTCACTTTGGAAAAAAGGCTTTCATTAATTGACGTGTTTCTATGGCTGGCTGGGGTCCTAGGGGCTATGGGATACGTGGTTGTGATGAGCATTGACTTTAAAGGAAACACAATTGCTCTTCTTTTGGTTTAAATCCCGTTCCTGTTCCTGTGTGTTTCTTGTAATTGCTGGAAGAGAACATTCGAATTAGATAGCCTCCCACATTGGTGCAAGGTTTCTTTTTCTCCATGTAGACTATTTTTTTCTGAAGTTAGGTGTACTTAGCTTTTTGTCAGTTTGGCCTTCCTGGAAGAAGGATGTCATCTTTGTCATTATTGTCACTATAGTAACTCATATAGTCACACTCACTCTTTGCTATTGCCATTGAATAATCTCAGATACAGCAGCCCCACCCAATTGTGATTTTTATGAGCAACACTTGAGTGCCCTGTCTCTGGGAAGATGTTCTCTAGAGTTCTGCCAAAGTCCCTGTGGTTAACAACGGCATGGTGTATTACTCCTTCACTATGTAATCAATGATCCATCATGATCTGGGAAGTGAGTTCCTGGCTCATGAAATAATGTGATTAACAGCAAGCAAACTACCATGTGTATGTAGTATACCATTCAGAGATTACTTTATTTAAAAAATTAGAATAAAATATTTTTACCACTAGAGCTACATGGAGCATAATTAAGTTTCTCTGAGATGTTTCAGAATGAGATTTCTTGATTATAGTATATCAGCTGCATCTTTATAAATATTAATTATCTTTGCAGAACTTCTCCAACTGTGGGGAAGCCTTTTTTTTTTTTAATTTCCAATCCATTATAGACTGCTATTTTGTAAAACATAAAATCCTGTGTTTGTGTGATATCACCACAATGTGAGACAGCTATAAAAGTCCTTAAATATTTAATCTCATTTCCTGTACTAAGCTTGTTGTGAACTGGTAACAAAGCATTGTCCTACTGGCATTGGTTAGTAGACAAATCTGTATTAGTTCCCTAGAGCTGCCATAACAAATTACCACTGAGTGAGTGGCTCACAGCAGAAATTGATTCTCTCACAGTTCTAGAGGCTAGACGTCTGAAATCAAGGGGCTGGCAGGGCCATGCTCCCTCTGAAGGTTCTAGGGAAGAATCTTTCCTTGCCTCCTCCAGTTTCTGGTGGCTACAGGTGTTCCTTGAGTTGTGGCAGCGACACTCCAATCTCTGCCTCTGTCTTCCCATGGCCGCCTTTCCAGTGTGCCTCTCTGTGTCTCTGTGTCTTCTGTTAGATGGCTTTCTTATAAGGACACCAGTCATTGGATTTAGGACCCACCCCAATTCAGTGTATAACCTCACCTTAACTACTTATGTCTGCAACTTCCAAATAAGGTCACATTCTGAGGTTGTGCGTGGGCATGGATTTTGAGGGGACACTATTTAACCCAGGCCAGTTGGCCATGCATAAAATCATATAGATTGAGGGCAGCTTAATAGGAAGTGTGTTTAATGGAAAGCTGTAAGAATTGCCAACATAGCTGTTTTAATGATGTGTCTGAAACTATGGCAATGCAATGTTTAAGACAAGTTTGTATGTCTAGGTAGAAGAGTTGAAAATGTAGGTACCCATTATGATTAGTCAGGCAAAAGAAAATGTTGCCTCTTTATTTCCTTGAAGCGATTCAGTTTCTTTCATGAACTCTTATCCTGCTGAGAAGGGGGAAAACAAAAAACAAAATTGAACTTAGTTCACTGCATTCAACTCAGTGTGAGCCAAAATTTTAAACGGTTGCATTAGATAGCACAGTCTGTTGGATGACTCAGTCTTTTAAAATTCTCCTGCTTATTCTCTTTCTCTCCAGAGTGGAGTCTGTTGCTAAGTCCCCCTTGTTAATATAACAGAAATGATGCATGCCAAATTATGTACTTCTGAAGTCATGTTAAGTAGTCTATCTCTGCTGTTGAGTAATAAAAATAAGGTGATATTTTTTAAAAACGATGTTGCTTTTAGTATGGACAGGATTAATATATATATCCTTTTATGTTCTAAGAATTTCAGTATGTTTTATGAACATCATGGACCTTAAGTTTCTGAATTTAATATTAGATTTTATCTTACTTGATTCTGTATTCTCTCTAGGGATTTTAAACTTGGGTTTGGTGTTGGACTAGGTTCCTTTCTCAGCTTCTGTGTGTCTTTCGAGATCTAGAAATCTAGTTTCATGGAGCAGAAAAACGGTGAATTCTGTGGAGTTGGGTGTCTCCCAGCTGCCTGCATGCTTCGCATGTAGGGTCTTGTCCGTACCCTTTTCTGCTCCACAAGTTACAGATTTAGGAAAGCCTTTAGGTTGTCTAATAATAGCAAAGAGTTATGTTGGAGATTACCGCCACGAACAATCCCAGGCATGTGCTTCTGCTCCCACAAGGGCAGTTCATGTTAGAAATTCAACTCTCTTCTTCCTCATCATGCACTCTGGGACAGATCACAGGCCTCTTTCCAGTTGTCTTGTGTATGTTGTGCATGTAAAAGAATTCCTTAGATTCTTTTCTTGGCAGCATTTTGGAAATGATGTCTGGAATCAGAAACAGATTTGTTATTTCTGTGCTGGAACAAGTGCATTTTTCAAGTGAGCTCTCGAGCAACCATTTGCTCTGGAAGGTCCCTCACCCCTTCTTAAATCCGGTAATAAGCTGTCAGATAATCAGTGAGCAAAGTTTATGCTATTTTTGCTATTTGGTTCTGCACATCATTTTGAAAGACTTTGAAAACTCGAAACACAAAGCGACCCTGGGAATGTTGCATCTGTACGACTCCAGACATTTTACTATCATACATCCAGATTTGGAGTTTTATATAAATTAGCAGTGGCTTCTAGAACCATCTTACAAGTCTTCCCAATTCTTCCCCTTCCTTTCATTTAAAAATTGCATGTAATTATTAGCCAATAATCTACAGCTAGCGAGAGGAATTCACATTTGCTCAATCTGCAATTTAAAGTAGCACTTTTAATAAACACACTGGTGATAACATGCATTTTTCAAACTGGTGGGGAAAACCCTTGAAATTTAATAAGCCAAACAAAGCTAGCCCTTTATTTCTTTTGTCTTTCTCTTGAAAACTTTATCATGCTTTTTAGTTCTCCTTTCATTTCACTAATAGTTAAAATCTTGGTATTTAAATATGTTGCAATAGAAGCCAGATCACCAAGCTGAATAGGCTGTGTAATATTATAAACTAGGAGATGATCCTTAAGGACTGAAAGAGCAGTTAACAAGAGTTTAGCTGCCTGAAGCAAGGTGAACTTGGTCTGCTTGTTTCTGGAGCATGCTCTGTACAAGGATAATGCTCTTAGTAATTTGGTGCAACTGCATCAAATGACTTGAATTACTGAAAGCACTGGCAAAGATTTCACTTCAATTCTCCCTTTCAATATCTCCTGCTCCATTTTTTACCTATTCTTGTTTCCTTTATTTGCTGCTTGTCACATCTCTGTCTTGTAGTTCCCCCCAGCCCCCAAGCTATCCTCTTCTGTGATTGCCCATTGGGGGAGCTGTATCATACCTAAGCCATATCGAACTCCCTCCAGTTACGAAGATGTCATCAGTAGTCTGCACACGCGTTAGTAAAGGTGATAGTTAACAGACGAAGGCAGATGGATCAGTGTGATAAAGGCAATTTACCACTCAGGACATCATGTCACCACCATTAGCCAGGCACAAAGGTATGCAGGGGTATGTATTTTTCTATTTTAAACATCAGGAGAAAATACTGCTGAAAACAACCTAAGGGTCTTTAAGCAATTAATGGCTTTTGCATGATTTAAGCAGCTTGGCAAGATGTGATCTTGGGGATGCAGGGTGGAAGATGGATATTCTTAAATTGAGAATGTAAATTATTTTTATAAAATAATACACAGCAATTGAATTTAAAATTAAGAGATCTTAATTTGATAGGCAATATAATGACAAACTATATGGTATAATGGCAGCAGCGTTTATCTTCCATCTGGTAATTATGTGACATTGACCAGTTTTTGTTAAATTAGGTTTAGAATTTGTTCTTGTTACTGTCAAAATGTGGTTAATCCTGAGAGCCACTGAAACAAAAGGCCATGCTGACCCCACCATGCGTTTAATTGAGGGAGAGGTGTATGATAAGAGAAATGTAAGCTCCCATCACCACTTTGTCTTTGGAATGTCTTCTTGTAACAAAAACATATAAATAGCATAAAGTGAGTTTTAGGAACCTCGAGTTGCAATATAATTTAAGTGAATTTATACTTACACGAGGAGTGGTTTTCAAAGGGTCAGATTATATGTCATACGTTTGTACTTGGAAAATTTGCCAGATAGCATTTGAAAACAAAAGAGAAAATCTCTGCTTTGATGACCACAGGGGCCACCTATGTTCTTCAGTGTTTTTGTTTCACTGAGTGAACTGTGCAAGCTTCATTGTTGCTGAAACTTTCAGAATAAAAGTTGGGAGAGATGCCTCTGCTGTCCCAACTGCTGTTGGGAGCAGGAGCCAGAGGAGGATGAACAGGGGTCTTGACAAGGGGTCTTTGTAGGAAAGGGAAGGCAGGTGGGGCCAGAGGGGCCTGGCTGCTGGGCCAGGCAGGTGCCCAGGAGAGTCCTGAATTGGTAGAAGATTGGGTTGCACCAGAAATTGAGAGTGGTGAATTTTTTGTTTTTAAACAGAAAAGGTTCCTGAGCAAATGAAAAAAGGGGCCTCAGGAGATGCTTGGGGTTGTTGGAAGCACCTAGCACTCCTTGGTACTGCACCCGTCCTCCTTATCATCTCCTACACATTTGCATTTTTCTCTTTGTTCACACCCTTTCCTAATTTTAAGGAGACAAAGGAAGCTCTAGTCCCTTTTGTTTTCCTGCAAAAGTATTGCTGTAACAGAATACCCAGTATTTTAAGCAACAAAGGCCAATATTATCCGAAGGTAACTAATTTACATATCTAAATTTATCCACCATTTGTTGATATTTTGAAATACCTCTGAAGTTCATCATATCTGACCAAAACGTTTCAATAGAATTGGGACCATAAGGGTCAATTCACTGCATAGTGACAGGCACTTACCGTGTGCCGGGCACCATCCCTACCCCTCCCATCTGTGATGCTTGGGACTTCTCTCCCAGGCCTGGGTCTCTGCAGCCCCCAAGACTTCTGGCTGCTTTCCTGTCTACTCTAAAGGAACAACTGCTTGGCCCACTTTTGGGGGTTCCTCTTTTCCCAAGATTGACTTTGGGAACAGAGCAAAGCCAGAGACTTTTTAAAGGGTTTCCTTGCTAATCATGATCCAAATAATAAAAATAATTAACATAGGTTAGCGGAAAAGAGTCAAGAAATCCCAGCTCTATGCATTAATTATATCAGCTTACCCCTTGAGTAAAGATCTCCTTAGCTCTGAGAATGGAATCTACCAAATAAAACATTGAGGATTAAATAATAACTTGCCTACGATGCTGGGCATTTTCTCACAAATATATAGTAATGTTATTTAAATTTGATCTCTGTAAGTGCTTACAAAAAGTTACTGATTAGACTTAACTTGGGCTTCTGAAAGTAAAGACTAATTTGTACCACAATTTGCAAACATGGTGTTACTATATAGTGAGAAAGGCAGATGTATTTCTCATTTTTCATCACAGCATATTTACGCCAACTTTTAAAAAGTCCCCTGGACTTACACAGTTGTTTAAATACATCCAGATGAATAAAAAGTATTACAAGTCACACGTACTGGCAAAGGAGCGTTGTAGCAACACAAATATTTTGAAAGCGCTGTGAGCCAGGGAGAGTATCCTGATACCGTTCTAACAGCTCCAGCGGAAGTGTTTGCTGCCACGACAGTTGAGACAAAACCTTTGCTTTTTGGAACTGTTTCCTGGCAGAACAAATACTTGAAGAAAAAAAAAAACTTAAAACAAGATTTGGACTGCTCAGAGGGTGGCTTTTATAAAATTGTTTTATTTTTACAAAAGCCCTCCACATCTAGATGAGAGAAATCTAAGATGGATAGTTTTTTTCCTTACATAGGTGGAAATGTCCTTATTTTAGTTGACTGCTGGGCTGAGGAATTGGTACTGAGCTCCTCTTAATCATTGGGTTACTTCTCTTCTCCCCGAATTTATTCTTCTGTCAGTAATTGGCAGCCTGGTTTTGACTTCAGCGAGAACAGAGTGTTAAGAGCTGTCCGACTGAATTGTCGGTAAATTACAATGGAAGTTTCAAAACAAGGACCATACTGGAAAGATGACAGTATATGTCCATCCCTCCAAAAACGCAGAGTTCATAAATGCTGAAAGGATTGAATACAGACGAGTAAATCTGTGACGCTCTTAGGCATGACTTAAATATAAAACATTATTAGTTTGATGTTTGCCATTGCTTTTAGGTTTGAGTTTCTAAGACTGTTCCTATAGAGACGGCTTCTTTTGAATCACCCAGTGAAAACATCTAATGCTGAACCTCCAGTGCCTTTTCTCCTTGCCACAGAAAGTTAGTGTTGGTTGGTATTATAAATCTTCATTTGTATGCTTTTTGATTCATGATAACTCATTTGGTTGAAAATGGATTTGTCTTAGTTGCTCTCAACCCTCACTCACCTTTGTGAAATCATAGACTGGATCCATTGTTAGCACGTTATCTGCAAAAGACAAAGTGTCTGTGAGCTGGGGGAAAACTGCAGCCCCTAAAATAGATGAGATTCCTTCGGCACATGACATACCACAGGGTTCTCCCAGACTGCTATTTTGGACTGTGTTTGACCAGATTTTCCTTTACTCTAATGTTCCCTTTCCCTCTTTACAACTTTGGAAAATGCACAGACGAGCTCTGTGCATTATTAGCTACCTTCCTTTGTCTCTTGCTTGCCATTGGCCTCCAGCAACTAACTCAGTGTGAGATTAGACTGTATGGGTGCCTTGGAGGGAAGTGAGAGCACAGGCTCTCTCTGCCAGAGTGGAGCTTTCCTCACTGTGCAATGAGAATTCTCATTTTAACACTAAGATAATTCTCTAGTCAATGTCAAGAGTCCTTTGCTGCTTTCCAGGAAAGCAATCTCATATTTGATATACGCTGCTAACTCCCACATTTCTATCTTTAGCCTAGACCTCTCCCCTAATCTTCAGATATGAACATCCAGCTGCCTACTCCACATTTCCACCTGGATGTCTAACTGGCTTTATGAACATAGCAGAACTCCTCCCCACCCCCATCCATTCCACCACAGACCTCCTCATTTCAGTGGCAAACTCATCCTTCCAGTTGCTTAGGCCAAAAACCTTGAAGTCATTTATGACTCCTTTTCCTCTCATACCCCACATTCAATTTGTCAGAAAATCTTATTGACTTTATTTCTAAAATGTGTTCCATAATCTGACTACCTCTCACCACCGACACTGCTACCTGCCTGGCATGAGTCTCACCTGGACTGTGATACTAGCTTCCCTTTACAGCCTATTTTCAACCCAGTAGCCAGAGTAAATCTTTAAAGACATAAGCACAATCATGCCATTCCTTTGCATAAAACCTCATTTCATTCAGAGTAAAAGCTTGTCTTGGCAATTTCTCTTTGAGAGTTTCAATCACAGGCCAAAACTAAACCATTGGAGGGGAAAGGTGGTTTTTTAAGCTACAGAACCTGCAGCTGCATCAAATCTTTCTTCTGGCAGAAAAGAAAAAGGTTTCCCTGCTGGAACTACAGTCTCAGGTGAGTCGTGTTCTTGTTTGATGCCGGGAGAAGGAATGGTCTTTAATAAGACTCCTTCATCTTTCCGTAATGCGAGTGAGGATCGTTCCACCCTGTCTCATTTTATCTTTAAAAGTAGCAGTCTGTGTACTCAATGCAGCTACAGAGATTTACCTTTGGGCTTTATTAAGTAAGTTTGATAGAGTTTCTGTTGGAATTTTGAAAATTGATTCCCATGGCTTTATTGATAGGGTTTAAGTTAGAACAGAACAGTAGGGAGGCTATCCAAATTAGAAAGCTAACTTAAATGTTTAAGCAGTTCAGGTTTTTTCTTATGCATATTATCTGTTGTGCTAAAGTTGGTGTGTAATAATGTATATCAGAAACTCCTCTGACAATAAGAACAGGATATTATACTCTTTCAAAGTATTCTTTTTCTTTCATACCATTTTAAAATGGAGGTTCCAACCCAACTCATTGAATGGGCTTTGCATGTTCTTGGGGACAAGAACCCCTTTCCATTGTGTGGCAGAGATGTGCTGAAGTGCTTTGGCTCCTTTACCAGATTGTAAGCTCCTTGAGGGTTTAGCCCATTAACTTGTTCAAGGATTCCAATAGATAATTGTTGACTAAAGGAATGAAATATGTAATCTAGTTCGTGTGAAAAGGACTTTAACCATCACTGTGAAATTAAATGGACTCTTTTGCAGATAGCGTAAAATATAAAAGATTTTACTGCTTTCAATAGAACTGCAAATACACAGGCAATAAGCAGCTCCAGAAAGATTTTTAATTCTGAGTTTTATTTTGGAGAAAAATCTAATGAAATGATTTCAATCATTAATGCCTTATAAGAGGGGTAAGCTGGTTGCAGAGGAGTAGAAAAGTTAATGTGTTTCTAGAAATTCAAACATTCAGAACAAATGAGTCTGGGCTCTGTGGTGACAGGGAGGGGGGAGGTATGTGTTCCTTTTCCCTTCTTGGTCTTAGAAGTGGCAGGTCACCCTCTGGGAAATGGCCGGTTCCCTGCTGGCTCCTCTCAAGCACCACTCTGAAGTGGTTACCCGTCTTTTGACTAAACGATTGAGGATTTACTCACCAAGGAGAAACATACCCTTAATCTAAACACTTGCCTCCCTCTTGGGTTTTCAGTTTTTTTTTTAAAGCACTCCAATGCATAGTCCCATGAATGGGCAATTGATCACAGACCAAAAAAAATTATTTTTAGAAATATGGGATTATTTTCTCTTAGCAAATCATCGCTTATGTGATTTTTTTCATATAATCTCTATTTTTAATATACACTGAAATTTTATTTCATTGAATCTTTCTACCCCTTATTCTAAATTTTTAGGTCCACTGGATTATTTTCTAGGGTTCCCCGGTGTGCATTTCATTCTATTGCCATTACAACATTTGTTTCTCATTTGTTGTCTCTAAATATGTTTGCAATCTGATTACTGTGTATTTCTGTCTGTATTAGGTACTATTTGAGCAAGCAGATTATTACTCTAGACCTTATGTCAGAGCGTAATCTAGAGGTGCTTTATTAGTGTCTCTTGAGTGATTGAATGCTTAGCTGCATTAGTAGGGACTTTATTCCCTCACTTTTATCTCCGTGAATTGTTACGGTTATTAAAACTTATGGGAACTTTGACTTCTGACAGATTATCTTTTCAGCTTCTGTCTTGTAAGTAGATCCATCATTTTAATGCCCAGTTAAGACCTTACTAGATCACACATTCATGATGAGCCTGAAATCTTCCATGATGCTATTAACCATGAGTAAAATTTCTGCGTGTGAAGCAAAAAGACCCTTTCCCTAGGAATTGGAGAGAGTTTCTGATCCTGGATCTAGCATTTATTGTCTCTGAGTAAGCCACTTAACTACTCTGAGCCATTTTCCCATCAAATAAATAGAAGTGATTGCCCTGCTTACTTGATGAGTGATTTTGGGGGAGGATGAAATGAGATAAAGTGCCAAGAATGAAGCCAGAAACTGGAAGTCCTCTTTGCTTCCTCCTCTCCCATTCTCTTATAGTTCTTGTCAATTCTGCCTCTTCAATATGTCCTGGAACCCATCTCTCCTCTCCATCCCCTGGATCACCACTGCCTTAGTGAGGTGACTATTAGCATCTCATGCCTTTGTTGTGTTACCAGGTTCCTAGCTCTTGGATGTTAGGCTAATTACCTAGCTCCCCTTCTCCAAACTCTATCCGGAATGGGAATAACAGACCACAACTATTTTCTTCTCTGCTTAAAAATGCTTCAAATCTTATCACCACCATCCGATTGCCTTCAGAATGAAGCGTAAATTCCTTACCGTGACATAGAGGAGCCCTTCATGAAAGGAAACCTCCCCATTTTCCTCCGCAGCCTCAATTCTCATTGGCCTTTTCCCCCACGCATGTGCCGCACTTCTGTTCACCTCTCTTCACAGGTGCCCCGACCCTCTACCTACGAGGAATATCTGTTTCTGCCCCATTGCTTGGGCCCGATGTATGGATTGGACTTACAGGACTCAGTTCAATTGTTAACTTCTCTTGGAAGCTCTCCGTAATAATCAAAGCCAGTTATTAACCGCCTCCCTGGTGCCGATCACATTGTTATACATCTGTCTGTTTTCTTGTGCTAGGCACTAAGAACCTAGAAGGCAGGGAATGTGTATTATTCATTATCCTTGATGCCAAGAATCACATGAATGTTGGCTGAATCAATTCATTAATAATTGAAAAGTTCTAAAAATACGAAGGACCATTCTGGTGTGTCATCTGGCTTAGTATTAGACAGCAATGCCTTGCCCCCTTTTGTGAAGTTATAAATTGTTCATATGTGGACTACCATGGCTTGCTCCAGCTATTCTGTCTAAATAATTTCTGTGGAATTGAAATGCACAAAGAATTTCAAGTAAGATTAGTTAGCTGAAAAGGAGAAGTAACTATGCCCAGAAATCCTCAAATTACTAGGATTTTACCTGGAAAATTGTGTTTGAGATACAATACCACAATATTCTATTAATATAAAAGTAAGCGAACTTAGGTGTTGTCAACCGAAGCCAGGTATTCAGAACTAGGGGTGGTAGTATTTATTCCTTGGGATGACAGTGAAAACTAACAATATGAACCTATTCAAGAAAAGTACAGATAAACAATGTAAAGATTGATTCATGTAGTTCAGGCTGCTATAATAAAGTATTGTAGACTGGGTGACTTGTAAACAATAGAATTTATTTCTCACAGTTCTGTAGGCTGGAAGTCTGAGATCAGGGTCCCAGCAGAGGCTCTGGTGAGGTTCCTCTTTCAGGTTACTGACTACCATCTTCTTACTATGTCTTCACATGGCAAAAGACAGTGAGAGAGCACTCTGGGCCTCTTTTATAAGGCACTAATTCCATTCATGAGGGCCCCACCCGAATGACCTAATCTCTTCCCAAAGGCCCTCCCTCCTAATCCCATCACATTGGGACTGAGGATTTCAACATAAGAATTTTGGGAGTGACACAAACATTCAGTCCATTGCAATCCATAATTGATTATAATATTAAGGTAAAGGGGTCTATTTGAGTCTCCTGGAATTGAGGAATCCGAATAATAGAAAACTCCTTCTCTTCTGTACTGACTGTGATAGGCAAAAATGTCATCCCTGTGACCTTTATCCCCTGATGTCATGCCTGTCAATAGGCTACACCACATGGCAATAGGGGCTTTGCAGATGCAATTAAGGTTACTAATTAGTGACCTTACCAAAGGGAGATTAGCCTGGATCATCCAAGTGGGCCTAGTGTAATCACAGGAGCATTTAGAAGCAGAGCTCTCTCCTGGCTGATGCAGGGAGGAAGTTGAGAGATTCTAAGTGTGAGAAGGAGTCCCTGCGCTGTTGCTGGCTTGAAGATGGAAGGGGCAGCAGGACACTATAAGGACCTGAATTCTGCCAACAGTGAGCTTGGAAGCAGATTCTTCTTCACACCCCAGGCCAGCTGACGCCTAGATTTTGGCCCCATGAGACCCTAAGCAAGGGTCCCAGCCAAGCCTGCTGGACTGCTAATCTACAGAACTGTGAGATAATAAATGGGTACTATTTTAAGGTGCTAAATTCATGGTAATTTGTTATAACAGCATGGAGCAGGGCTCTCATACAGGCAACATTCATTGAGAATGAGCGTTTTAGAAAGGCTATAGAAAACTACTACACCAACAAAACACAACAAAAATGGAGTGAAGGGACAATGTCTTGTCTGTTAGGAAGATTTGATTTCCAGTAGACCTTAATATTGAGTTGACTGTGTCTGACAGACACTAAAATCGAATGCCCTTTCTGACACCTGTAAGAGATCTTTGTTTCTGGCTGATGCAAGATCTTTCCCTGGCCTCGGGAACATCATAGTTGACTCAAGGCGTGCTCCTGAGTGTGTCTCAGACTTCTAAGGGCCTCAGTGGAAAAATCAACCAAGGGGATCTTACACTATTAAGAAGCTGACTTTGTACCGGAAAGGTTAATAATAATAAATCAAATGAATGCAGATTGTTTTTGGTAGTAGAATATCAAAGGCTCATTCTCAATTTTTCCAAGTGTTTTGTGAAAGGAGAACATTTGAGATGTTTACTTCTTCTCAGCACTGTTTTTCTAATGTTGCCTTTATGAGAGCCACGCTCTTTGGTAAAGGCCCCCTCAAATACTTGAAACATTCTCATCTTGCCCATCAAAAGAGAGGATTTGATTTTGACTTCATTTAAGAAATATTGTACTCTCTTATTGCAATTTTAAAAGCCACTCATTTTAGTTGTCGTGTACAGGACAAAGACTTAAGTCTGGTTTTTTTTTTTTCTTTTTTTTTTTTTTTTTTGCTAATGTGGTAAATTTGTCCATATTAAATATTAAATCAGTTGACTTGGTATCAAAATAGTGAATGATTATGTCTGCATAGTAAAATAGCAGAGCTAGGAATTAACAGAGTTGATGATCCTACTTCACCTTTGTGGAAATTAAGTGGCTACTGCCTGCATTTGTCTAGAGAACAAATCATGAATTATACATTTATTCCTCTCAAAACACCAAATAACAAGATTATAGATAACCCCTTGAACAACTAGTCAAAGAATGAACATGTAAAAAACAGGCTATGTCGGCAGGTAAATTGTCACTCTCCGTTTCCTTTCTTCCTTGACCCTGAGACTTGGCACAATTGTCAACCCAGATCTGCTTTGACTTTTCTTCTAAGGATGATCTCATCCCTTCCTTCTGAATGGAAACCTTTCGCTCTTTCTCTCTCTGTCTATTCTGCCACCCTCCTTTACTTCTCTATTACTCCAACTATTCTTTGAGTATTAGGAATATTTTTTTAAAAGTAATAATAATACAAGAAATAATGTCTTGGTATTTTAGGCTTATCATGTAATTGTCTGGAATTAACTTTACTTATATAGCCTCGTAATTATTATATGAACTAACTTGCTTTCTCGCCATAATCATCCCATCTGAGTCTTATATGTATCATTTACCAGTTTCCAGTGGATTACAAATATGAATTGGAACATGGCCCACCTCAGAGGAGAAACAAACAAGGAGCAAGATCTGGCATCCAGTTCTCAGGCTCTCGTTTGAGGCTTTCAAATCACTAATGACTTTGGCTCAGCCTGTGGAAGTATGTGGCAGTGGGGCAAGTCACTTAACTTCCCCGGGTCCCAGCTCTTTCTTGTCTAAAATACAGCTGGTAATTCCCTAGCTCATAAGAACTTCATGAACTTTAAATGGGGTAATGCATGCAAAGCTTGCCTGGAGCCTGGCTGGACCTAATAACTGTTAACTACTATTTTTCTTTCTGTCATACATGTGTGTTGAATGCTACATAGCGTCTGAAAATCTAACTGGTATTTGTCACGCTACAGTGTCAAAGAGGATCGTTTCACTCTGGGTTTTCAGCTTCCTAAGTGGATTGGTAAGGGGCATAGTATGTACCCACTTCTTTCCACTGTTCATATGTAAATGCTTCCAACAAATGCCTGGACACTGTAATCTGCTGCACTCTGACTTGCCATTTATCTTGGGCTATAAATTCAGCCGCTATTCATGGATGTAAATGAAGGGATTTGTTTTCATGGTGCCGCAAGCCTCATAAGCCTTATTACTCTTTTGTCACTTCAGATTAAAAAAAAAGAAATTTTTTTTTTTTTTTTTTTGCACTTGTGGCGTCCCTGTTTCAGATTCCCAGACTGCCATTTGTGAGCAAACTCCGAATGATTATCTAAATGTCTGCATGATTTGGGGGGGTTTCATAGTGTTTTTTTCCCTTCTGTATTTAATCTCAGTTTCCAAAATATGTAACTACGAAAGGAATCCTTGTCTGCACAAAGTCCAGTGCAGCCTCACAGCGCTGGTCTCGACCTCGTGTGTCGATAGGGTAAAGAGGAGGAGGTTGCAGAGTGATGGCTCGGATTTGTGTGCTGCTTATACAGCTGGCGCAATTTGCTTTCTCGTTTAAACACTGCAAAGCAAAGACAAAGACGCTAATGTCAGACACATGACAGGGTGGAGTACCTTTTTAAAACATATCTTTAAATATAAAGAAGCAGGCTTAGATGCTGGCGGAATTTCAAAAACAACGAAGAATGACAAACTTTTTGTTGATACTGTCAAGAAATAAAGTTTGTTCAACTTAAAGATCACGTGTCCGTTTATTTTAAAAGTCATTGTATAGCAGTTAAAAATACAAGGAAAAGAGGATATTTAAATATAAAAGCAGAGTCTTTAGAGAGTAATGATATAGAGAAAGTTAAATTTCAAAACTAATGGGATGTGGCCAAAATTCTTTGCAGAGGAAAATTAGTGAACTTAAATGTTTTTATTTTTAAACAGAAAAGAATGAATACAAATTAAGCTCTCAACTCAAGGAAAAGCATAAAGGAACATAGTTATGGAAAAAACTTAAAATGAAAATAGGAGAAACATGGCAAGCCCACTGGAATTTGTTTTGTATATTTACAGGTGTTCTGGGTAAAAGTAAAGAGGACATGGCATATATATATAAGAAGGAAGAAAAGTAGGGGTTGTGTATGGCAAAATAGGATGTTTTAGTATTATGACTTGGGAACTCAGGAGCACATTTAAAATTTTATTTTTATTCTCATGATCATTTTGGCCAAATATTTTCAAATTATTCTTTTTCCTAAAAGACTTCTGTATCAAGTCCCACAGTATTTCTCCAACACTTAGGTTGTCCTTTAAACTCTCCTATCCACAGTTAGCAGCCTAGCCAACCTTCATTTTTATTTTGTTTGTTTTTATTTGGCAACAAAGCAAATCCCTGATTTTTTAAATCCTAGTTTTGGTTGTGTTATTTATATAGTAAGCGTATCAGACTGAATCCTTGCTACTTATGACCAACCAGAAACATTCTCTCTTTTCTCTGTATCACACAATATTGTGCCCAAAATAGAACTTAGAGCTCAATTAGTGTGACCCTATCATTACAGAGGTGAAAAAAACCAAGGCCCAGAGACATCATGAAGGTTCCAGGTCTCACATAGCAAGGTGAGAACTAGAAATTTTGCTGCTTGGCCAAAGACTGCTCTTGTCTCCATTAGTCTGTGGCCAGCCCAGTCGCTACTTACACAAACCCTTTCAGGACTCTTTCATCCAAATTTGTCTTTAGCCTTTATAACATGAAGATTTTGTAAGCAGACCTTTCACCATTCAGATGATTTTGAAGTATTTTTTCATTAATATCTGATATTTAAGAATGGCCTTCTGATGATTTTTATGATATCCTTCAATGTTTTAAAATTTTACTTTTACTTGTGTGCCCATTTGCTATGGAAGAAAACCTTTAAATCACTCTACTAGTGTTTCCTCTTTGGAAAACTTTTTGGCAATATCTCCTAAAGCTCAGTATATGCACACCCTCTGACCCAGCAAATTCCCCTTCTAAGGGATATACCCACCCTAAAGGTGTATCTGTGTTCGCCAAATGATATGTATGAGAATGTTCATAGCGCACTATTTTTAAATGCCCCAACTGGAAAAAAAAACCAAATATCCATTAGTAATACAATGGCTAAATAATTCTCCTACCATACGACAAGAATCAACATACTGCTCTACATGCAAACGCATAGAGGAATCCCACAAACACAGAAGAGTGTGGTTCCAATCATATAAAGTTCAAAAACAGGTGACTGTCTCAGGGTAGTGGTTATGTTTGGGGATGGGACTAGTGACTGCCAGGGCATGAACAGGATGTTCTGGGAGCTGGTAATGAGCTGGGTGCTGGTTACACTGGTAGGTGTTCATCTTGTGGCAATTCACTGAGCAACATGCATAATTTGTGCACTTTTCTGTACCCAATAAAAAGTTTACTTAAAATCCAGGCTTAATTTTAGCTTTCAATGCTCCTGCTTTTTGTGAGCCTGTGTGCGGCTCTGCTCTGTTTGCTTAGGTAAGCACTCATTCCTGCCATAGGTATTCCCCAGACGTAAATAGTTGGCAGGGAAACCTCCAGGGTCCCAGACCTGGTTTGAATTCTTGCCCCACCACTTGGCAAGCTTAGGGCCTTTGAAAATTACTTAGCTTCTTTCTTAGTCTCTATTTCCTCAACTCCAAAAATGGGGACAGTAACAGCTCGCACATCTCAGGACTGTAATGTGAGTTCAGTGGGATAATGCACATAAAATGCTCAACTCGGAGTAAGCTGTTTAACTTTTAGCTATTATTTTTATTTTGTTTCCCTAAAGACTAGTCTGTGCTTTTAAAATACAAGTATTCTTGCCGTTTGGCCCCAGGCTAGACCTACAGGTTAGACCCGTGGCATAGGGTTTGGGCTTTCTCAGTCTTAAATCCTCAAAGGAGATTTCACATCTAAGTGACTCATCTGCCCAGCACTTCGCATTCCTGATGATTCCTGCCAGTAAAACCAATCAAGAATGCTCCTGTCCCAGTCCTTGTCTTCTGCTCCTGGAGCTTTCTGCTGCAGCTTTTTATCTTTAAAACTTCTCTTTAATTCACTACCCCTCCTCCCCCGCTTAATTTTTTCTTCATAAATACAGACAGTGCTGGGTGAGCTGCAAAAACGGTGTGGGCCTGACTTCCACTAATGGCCTTAATGGGTACCTTCTGCCCAAATGAGCGAATCTTCTCAGGAATGTTCTGGAACCTGCACCCAGCCAGTTACTTACTTGGTCAGAGACTGCAAATGATGTACAGAAAGATCACGAAAGGGTGGAGGTGGTGGGAGATGGAAACCTCCCCCTTTTTTTTTGGCAGGGGGGAAATTAATGAAACTCATTAATTCAGAAAATAACTCCCAGCCTTTCTTCCTGAAGATTATTATCATTCATTAACCCAGATTTTTGAATCTTGTTTTGTTATGTGAATCTAAAAAGGCTTTTCATTTTCAGTGCACCGTGGACTCAGAGACAAATTAAGAGAGCATGAAGGAAAACCAAACGTTTTTTGAACAAGGAAATTATAATGATGTATTTCAATTTTTGAAATCCCTCTTGACCTCACATATCCTTCAGTGCCCATCCGTTTTTCTGTTTATCTTCAGAGCAAAATTTAATAATAAAAAAGTAGCCCACACAGGGTCTCCCTGCTTTCCCGCATCCCTTCCCTGCTCAGGGCCTCTGACCCTGGATTTCTGGTTCTTCACAGCAGATTCTCCTCCAGGACACTCAGCTGGCCAGATGCAGTCAGTGCTCACTCTTCTGGCTTCGCCTTACTTTTCAGCATGATCTGGGGAGTTGACTTCTATGTTTGAAAGTTTCCTCTCTTGGATTTCCTGAAGTCGCTGGCCACACTTCCCCAGTGGCTCAGTCCTCTATTCTCTTCTCTTCCTGCCCTCTTCCCCTTGGTCTCTCTTGTAGTGGTTTTGAGTACCTTCTATATGCTAATTTCAAAGTTCTTTATCTCCTGCTCTGGCCTCTCTTATGACTCAGACACTTGTGCCCAAGTGAGAGTTTCACTGGCGTGTCTAAATGTACTGATTTCTTTCCCCTCCAGCCACTCTTTCTCAATAAATAGCACCACCAGCCTCCACCAGGCACCTTCAGCAAAAGACTCAACTCATCCTTGATTCCTCCCTTTCTTTCTGTCTCACATCTCATCCTTTCTGGTGCCACCCTAAAATGAGCGGCAGAGAAACCAACTCCCCAAAGCAAAGAGTTTGTTCAGGAATAGCCAGGGATGGCAGTCTGGAATACTCCTGCTATGGCAAACCAGAGGCATATCCCAGGGAGTTGGAGCAAGGAGAAGCTTTGAAAGACAAAAACGGAAAGTCCACGTAAGCTGTGTTGAAACAAAGACCATTGGTTACAGGGACGACTTGTCAGAGTTGGTGTTGGCTCGTTGGTGGAGACAGCTGTTTTTAGGCATGTCCTTGTACAAGGGGCTTATCTGGAAAATGGTGGTTTTGAGGAATTCCTTGCATCGTTCTTGTCATAGGCATATGTATGTGAGGGCCCCTCCTTCATGGCCTCCCAGCTCCATTTTGTTAGGGTTTGACATTAGTGATTTTGTTTTGATACTGATAATTTTCACACTAGTCTACCTCCAAAATATATCTTGAATCTACCCATTTGTCTCATTTTCAACAGTAGTTCAAGCCACCATCATTTCTTGTCTAGTTTGTGACAATAGCTTCCTACTTCTACGTGCCCATACACAATCTATTCTCCACACAGTGGCCAATGAGATCTGATTGAAGCCCATGTATTTGTTGCAAAAAGTAGAACTCAAGGTGGAAATGGCCAACTGTCCATTTAGGCTCTGTCATTGGCAGTATCTGTGGCAAAATATTTGGAAAAGATTTTTGAGAATTATCATCCCCATTTTTACTGGCACAGAGAGATTAAGTAACTTGGTCAAGGTTACCTCCAAGGGTAGAGCTAGAATTAAACCAGACAGCCTGGCCCAGCACACAGTGTTGGGCAAATTGTGCCTAATTTTGAGATTTTATTGGTTAGTTCTCAAGATTTATGTTTATTTATTTTGGTATGATTTTGTATGCCAATATTCTGTATGCTTATATTTTATTTTCTTCTTTTAAAACAAGCTAATTTTGCCCTATGTTATTATTGTCATTATTTGTTGTCACTAACCTTAAAGAGCATACAACATAATTGAATTTGGGACAATAATGAATTATATACTGAATGTCAAAGTTTATGGGGAAAAAATCCAACTTTGGGTATTCACCTTGTTCCAGAAAGGGTTTAAGGCAGCTGGAAAAATATGAAATGTAAAAAAAGTTAAGAGGGAGTAGGGAAATTTTTGATCAACTAGTCATCTTCTTTATCAACTTTTTAGAGGATGGTTCTGAAATATATATTTTTTAAAGATAGAGTATTTCAGCCATATAAAAGTGAGGCAAAGAGTTGCCGATCAACTCCGAGTACTAAAATGGAGGGAATAAGAAATACTGTCAATATAAGTGTTCTTGATCTCTCTCCTTGCTAGAAACTCCTAGCTGTGTGTGAATAAATGTCCTTTTTGAAGTACAAGAAAAAACTAGCACCAGACAACAATCTGCAGACACTGTGCTTCTTTGTAAAGATTGTTCACAGGGTTTGCCCTGTTCCTCTGCTGATCTTCTGACAGGGTATATATATCACAGACAATTGTAAAAACATCTTGTGCAAATGTCATGCTAGTCTGGCAAATTAAATTATTCATGTATTGTGATGGCAGTAAATTACTTTCTTCATCCAAGAAGATAATTTCTCTGGTTTTAAAAACTGGATAAGAATATTAATATTTGATGCTTTTATTATTGTAATATTTGGGTATTTATGAAGAAATAAATATTTTTGAGTTATGAGATACATAAACAAATCCATTGCTTTTTGATAAAACTTTTTTAAGGTCATCACTTTATCCAAAGGAAAATTAGGTGTCAGAGTAGAATTTTTTTTTTTTTTCAAGATTCACTTTCCTTTAAATTACGCTTTGAAAAAATGCTATTGAAGATGTTACTATAGACTTGGTAAAGCATTTTTTTCTGCCTCATTCATTTATGCAGTGATGCTCAGAAAAGTTCATTTATATTTTCTCACTAAATGCTTAACTATCAAGTGTTTTATTCTTCAGTAGCATTTTAGAATGTGAAAATATTGAAGTTACTATGTCATTACTTGGATTGTTTACTGTATTCACTGTGAGAAGATATTATGTAGTAAAGAATTAAGGCAAAGCATAAACTTTTCTAGTTTTGTTTTTATTTTTTTCCAACTTTAATTACATGGGATAACTGGAAGAATGAGTTTATTGAACTTGCTCTTATAATTTGTGAAGTGAGATTGCAAGAACCCATGAAATGCTCTGGTTTTTCTAAAAAATCATTCCTGCAAATTTTCTACCCTTCTATTATTTGTCTTATGTGAATTTGAGCATGTCTTTTTTAAAAAATCTGCTGTAGTATTTTCTTTTAAGGTCTCAAGAAAGAGGGTCCTTGGAAAGAAACAAATCCTGGGCTGTGTTGAGTTTATATACTTCGCAGGTGACACTGTTAAATACTACCAGGTGAATTCTTATGGGCTACTCCTGCAATTTGAGTAAAAGATTTTTCTAACTTTATGAGCTTCTGATTCAGAAAGTTCCGTTGTAAATAACCATATTTCTAGATTTGAATCAAAACTACAATGAGAGACTATAAATCCCAATTGATTTGGGAACATATTAGTAATTGTTCTTACTAAAGAACTTGGCCAGAAATCCTGCAGCAGGTTCTCACTCAACTCCTACCCCCGGCCCCCGTCTGAAAGTTAATGCTTTCACTACTCAGACTCCCTTGCAGCTAGGGTGCAGGTAACCTAGACTCTGCCAGCCTGACTCACTGATTGAATTTGGATGCCAAACTGAGAAATGTTAGGCAGTAGCTGAGTACTTTGTTTGGATCTACTGGCAACCCAGGCAGCACTGGCCTCTTGCTCTTCTGGGAGTGGCTTCAGTGGACACTTGGCATCCACACTTGTGCATGATTAGTGCTGACCAGTAGGTGGCAGCAGCAGCAGTGTTTCACTGTCATAGTACTGGCTGTGTGGCAGGTAAATTTACCCTCTGGCCCTCCCAGAGATTCTGAGAACTTCTTAATATCCCTTAATAAATAAATTTTGCTTAATATGACAGTAATTCTGTTGTTTGCCTCTAAGTGCTCTGGTATTCCTTCATATCTGCTTTAACATGGCACTGGCTGTCTTGTTTCAATTATGTGATGTTCTTTCCCTAAATGCTGATAGTGGTTAGATCTTCTTATGTGTTCGTTGGCAGAACTTATGCATATACATATGACTTTAGGGTCATATGTAACAGATTGGGGACAACTCAGCATTTTAAAAATGAATACAGAGAAAGTGTTTTATGTTATTCTTTTTCATTCATGGGCTTTGATCATAACTATACAGTTTCTGCACACCCCACTCTTTGAAAAAAATCAGTCTGACAAAGCAGGTAATAATCAGGAACTAAAATATTCCTCCCACATTTTCCAACAACGTGAAATCGAAAGAGAGACTGGTGAGTCCAGAGGTTAACCAGAGTCAGTAGGTGACAGCATCCTACTCCTAGCACTGTTGGTGTCCTATCTAGAATCGATAAAACATTTAAGAGTGGCAGAAAGTGTTATGATACAAAGATTAGCATGAAGGAAATCACCAATATGTGGAGGACAGACTGTTTAACTCCATTTCTGTTCTTTTCCCCCTCCAATTAATTAATTAATTAGAGATGGTGTTTTGCTATGTTGCATTTGCTAGTCTCAAACTCCTAGGCTTAAGTGATGCTCTTGCCTCAGCCTCCCATATAACTAGCCCTACACCTTGGATTTAAACAATTGGTCATTTTCTCAATTCAATTTTCCATGTTTCTAAAATTTTTTAAAAACACAGATCACTATCTTGCATGGAAACTTTGTTCAACCATTGCTAACTGAATGAAGAGTAACATTGTCAGCTTGACAGGAAAGATTCCTCACCACTCATCCTGCCTTAACTTTTCCAGCCATATCTCCCATAGCTGTCACCATGAACCCCAATTTGTCATCCCATCAGGCCAGCAGATTGGCTCAGGCAGGTTCAGTTGCAGACAGCAATGTAAGCAGAAGGGGATTTAAAATAGGGCATATACTGACACGATCACTGGAAAAGCCTGGGAAGCAGGCCCAAGCTGAACACCCAGGAGTGGCTGGTCAAGGGAGCTGTTCATTATCTCTGCTGCAATCAAAGCTGGCGTCCACTTTCTGAATCCCAGACCACACTGCCTCTACTGTGTATCTTTGTAGCAAAATGAGTGCCACATGCCCTGCCTTCCACCTCCACGAAAGTAGGGACTGGACACTGAGCTCGCAGTTACCTTAGCAGTCAAAGTTACCAACAGAAATAGCTGAAGCAGCTGGAGCATGGAAGTGAGGACTCACGTGGTCAGCTAAGTTCACCACATGCACCTGCTTTGCAAATGCTAGGCCAGCTGCTGAGGCCCAGGTATGAGAGTTTGGGAAATGTGGTCTCCAGCTTCTAGCCACTCACATGCAGTGTGCTCGACAAGATGGCTCAACTGGGAGCTATGAGAGGCACTACACACCATCGTTACACACATGACTTGGTATTCCGGTACACGGATCACACACTTTCTTCTTTGTGCCTTTGCTCTTTTGTCGATTTGGAATGTGTTTCATATCCTTCTCCTCTGAGCAGGCCTTTATTCACTCATCAGGGTCTAGCTCACATGTCACGTTCTATATCAAGTTTTCCTTGATATTATTTTCTTCTAGCCGTTAGAGGAAAGCACCCTCTAATTTAAAATGTGCCTTATTACCATTTTATTGTATCTCTCTTCTTCCATCCAATGGAATGCGTTATGGACAAGAAATAGACTGTTTATTCTTTCATTGTATCATTTGTTACATCTCCAAAGCCAGTAGGGCCCGGTTTCTGTTCTCCAGGAGTACAGGTCCTAGCAGGGGAGACAGATGAGACGATTAGAGATTGGATAAGCCACATAGAAGTGGACAGTCCACTCTTCTGGGGAGAGGGCATAAGAGATGCAAAGGTCAAGGATGTCTTTATAAGAGAAGATTGTTTTCATCCTGGTATCTCCAATGCCTGGAGTAGTGTTTGGTGTGTTGAGTCTTTAATGAATGAGGCAAGGCTGGAGATGAATGAAATGATTTCTTTGAAATATACTTTTGTCTCTAGTTAAAAGCTCTCTACCTGTCTGAGAAGCTGTGGATTCATGAACATTACAGTAATCTTGCCTTATCTGCAGTTTCGCTTCTCATGGTTTCAGTTACCCGCAGCCAACTGTGATCCAAAAATAATAAATGGAAAATTCCAGAAATAGACAATTCACAGGTTTTTGAATTGTGCACTGTTCTGAGTATTGTGAGGAAATCTCTTGCCCTCCTGCTCCATTCCACCTGGGACATGAATCATCCATTTGTCCAGAAGGTCCATGCTGTAGATGAGGCCCGTTGGTCAGTACCGGAGGAGCCCTCGCTGTGATTAGGTCGACTGTTGCAGTGTCTCATCACGTAGAAATTTTATCATCTCACATCACCACAAAAAGAAGGATGAATACAATACAATAAGATATTTAAAGAGAGAGAGAGAGAGAGAGGAAGAGAGCACACAGTCACATAACTTTTATTATAGTATTTGTTACAATTGTTCTGTTTTATTAATCTCTTACTGTGTCTAATTTATAAATTAAACTTTATCATTTTAATAAATGTATACATAAGAAGAAACAGAATATGTAGGGTTTGGTACTATCTGCGGTTTCAGGCATCCATTGAGGGTCTTGGAACATGTCCCACATGGATAAGGGGAGATGACTGTATTTTATTAATACCATAAGAATAAATTTTATGGAGTTGATTATTATCTTCTTTAAACTGTTTCTTTTCTTGCTGTAATTCATTCATTTAATAAAATAATATTAATCACATGTCTACAAACCTGGCATTGGGCCCCTCCATGGTGTGGATTCAGCTAGACATGGCCTCTGTGTTACGGTCCAGATCGAGTGCCTAGTGGGAGATGTAGTCAGTAAGTCACTACACAAATCAAGTAGTACCGTGAAAGAAAAGTACAGGTTTTAATGAGAGTGAACAATAGGAGGTCTAAACAGAATCAGAGGGTCAGGAGAGGTTTGCTCTCCTGAAGAAATGGCAGATTCATCTGAGACCCAAAGGATGATAGGAAGAGAGTAAGAGGCCAATCCACGGGTTTCTCTGTCTCCATCTTTACATAGCAGCCCAGAGAAGAGTTTTTTCTTCTCACTCTTACCTTCTCTCTTAGCCCACCAGCCCCTGTAATCATTTGATTGCCAGCATACCTGGTATTCAAGAAAATAAATCCAATTTCAACACACAGGGAAGCTTTTAAAGAAGTTACTTATATTCACAAATACACTTTTGGTGAAGATAGCCAATATCTGTGTGGACATTTTTGTTTAGTATTTGCAAGGCATTTCTTAAGGAAAAATGTTGTAGAAGTTAGAAAATTATGGCACTATAAGACAAATGCTTTTAAATTCTCCAGGCCCTCCCTTCCCCACCCATTTCTGTGAATGCTAGGTGTTGTGCCATGCCATCGATTTCCAGAGCACCTGATTTTGGGTGACACCAAGGTTGGCCTTGTGCAAAGTGAAGGGCATGGATTTGGCTCCAGTCCTCCAGGAGCTCACAGAAATATCCAAGGGGCGGAGTGTCTGCCATATATAGAATATACAGCACGTTAAATAAAATTTTTAAAAAGTGTTTTAATTTTGGACTGGATAAATGAGGCCAGCACATGAATAGATTGAGAGTAAGCACATTTTAAGAGGAAAGCAGAAGGAAAAACACATTTGTTGTAGAGAAGAGAGGCAACATTAGGGAAACCCCTGTGTAGACACAGGGCAGGCTGAGGGGAATTTGCTAGTCCTCCTTTGATCGCTGTGGGAATCTTCTGAAACCTTTCTCTCGCCATTTGCATAGACCTGAGAAGAATTTCCAGGCGACTGCTGAAAGCAGTCATCTGCCCCAAGACTTCTTAATGATCTCCTTTGCCACTGTGATGTTTTTAGGACATTCTACACATTTTGGTTCTCTCTGAATGAAGCATTCACGTTGCCATTCAACACGTCTAGTTTGGTGTGCATTCTAAGTCAAATGACACAAGAAGCTATTTGTGGCATTCAGCAGCTGCAGACAGAAGAGGCCGTTTTTTTTTTTTTTTGGGAGGGGGTGTTAAGCACAATTCAAGTGAAGCTAGAAAGTTTAGAATATAGAGGTATCCTGCTGATGAGCAGTTATCATTGCCCTGAGGAAGAGGAAAAGGGAGGTAACTGAACGCAGACGTGGATTTTATCCTATTTCAACATGGGACACCCTGCCGGACCAAGTTCTCCATAGATGCTCTGGGATTTATTTTGATAATGAATGTAATATATTGTCTGGAGTCTGCGGCTGATTCCTCTATCCCATGGGGTGCAGTTGGTGAGTATTTCTCTTCAGAAAGCAGTTGTAATAAGATAATTAAATTCCAGTCAGATTAAAAATGAATGTGTGTAAACATCAAGACAAGTATGGGAGAGTGCAGGCATTTTAAAACCGCCTCCAATAGCCTAAACGTATACTTAATTAAATATGGTTTGCTAATGAAAATTGATTGTGGCAGCTTCATTTAAACTTTTTTTTATCATGTAATGATTTATATGGATTGCAGCACACAAAGAGATGGGTATTTCAGATAAGTGATAAAAGTGGATCGATCCGAGTCTTCTGAGCGCTGCTATAGAGGTCCAGAAAAACTGTTTGGCATTGTAAAATCATATCTCTTTTACTTTCTCTCTAAATATCTTACTTTTTTTTTTTTTCTTATTCTGGTTCAGGAAGACATTGATTGCTTCCATCTTCATTGTCGGTCAAATTTCCTAGAGTGATTTTTACCTACCTCGCCTTTTTTCTTTAGTAAAAAACAAACAATGGACCGAATTATGAAAATCTCTACGCCTGTCTTTACAATTCCAAGTTTTGAAATTTTGGCTGCAGGTTAAAAATATTGTTAGGTACATGAGGAAGACTGTTGATCTTAATCCTCTTGATGTTATTTTATTTGCTGAGATGTGAAGAATTCTTCTGTTGTGTTTTCTCCTTCCTGTTTTGAGCCTCTGCCTTGCTGTTGGGGAAGCGTTAAGCTTGTCATTTTTACAAAGTCAGTGGCCATTATGCACTATTAGCATTATTGTTTTGATTACCATTTGATTTTTCTCAAATTCTATGTGGGTCTAATTATGTAGGCTCTGCAATCAACACGCCTCCCTTCCCCTCCAGCTGTGTCCTAATTGTATTGCCCTCTAGTAACAGGGAATGCCGGCGAGCCCGGAGGTGCTTCTGTGGTGTCAGTCCAGAAAGCTACACTGGGAAATCTTGGCTTTAGAAATATTAGGGTATTACTAGAATTTAGAGATACTGAACAATCTATCTTCATACAGTAATTGATGGTTTTTCTTCTTGTTGTTTGCTCTCATTTGTCTTTTATTAAAAATAGTCTTATCTTTCTGAATTGAAAAGAAAAATCAGTGAAGGAATATGAAAAATTGAGTTTAGAGGAAAGGTTTTATTTACATAAAAAGTCTTTGACTGACTGACTTTAATGAAAGTTCTGTACTTTCTAGATGAATTGCAGATAGCATTTTATGCCAAGCTTTCTTTGCTTTTATGCTTCTCCTCCAACCTAATTACAAAACCTTGGTAGCGTTCATGCTTGATAAGGAACTATGGTTTTGCTGTTTGAAGAATTCTGCTGCTGTGTATTCAGTAGTTAAGGACAATGTAAAAAATTTTTTTTTAAAAAAACCAACACGAATCAAATAAAATATTATACTCACCTAGACTAACCCTTTCCCATACTAGAAAACCAAATATGGTTGGAGACTTTGAACTATAGGTATTGCTGTCAGTTCATCAGCAAACCACAGTGGTCCATCTTAATTTGTCTCATTTTCATTTTGCCTGTGAACCAGCTGTCCTCCCCACAAAAGCAGTGGAGCGTACCAGCCTATTAACTGTAGCATTCATCCTAACCATATGTGAAACAACACAAGAAATCACAGGAAACAAGATGAGCCTAGTTGTCCTTTTTCTCTAAATATTTATACTTATTGATCATTAATTGGGAAGAAATTAGGCAAAGAATAGGCAAAGATAAACGTGATTTGCCTTTGGTCATGTTAAATTAATTATGTTTTGTGTTCTTGGATAGTGTGATTTCAGGGTCATCTTCTCTCCAAATGAAAACACTCTTTTTTGGATTCCTTTGTTGTAAAGTTTTACATTTTAGTTATAAATTGATGTGGATTTTCTCTTAGCCCCAGTTATTCAGTTTAATGTTGCTGCCCCATTATTGTTTCAGAAATGTAACTCTTTAATCTGAGCTTGGTTACAGATACTAGGTAGTTTATGAATATTCATAATCTTTCTGGAGGTATGATATCAACTTTGTCCAAAGTGAAGTTCAAAGGGGCACATAGGTTATAAAATATGGTCTTTCTAAGGTGGAAGAAAACAAGGATATTCTTTTGAGACGTGACCACAAATGAGAGCCTGCCAAACCAGAGGGCTTTCTTTCTCACGTCTTCTGAAAGTGACAGCCCGGAATCATTTTCACATACCAATATTTCATTGAGTGTCATGGTGTCTCCTGTAGGTGGCGACCTTCTACTTTGTTTTGTCAGTTTCCTCTGGTATTTATTAGAAAGTCTTCCTTTGCCCTCAATTTTTTTCTGAGTAGAAAATTCCTCTTAAGTATAGATTCCTTGTAGGTTTTATAACCATTAATCAAGCAGGTCCTTGATAATATCCAGTTTTAAAAATATAAGAGAGCTCAGAGTATAAAGCACTTTAGCTAATCACAAGAGTCTAGGATCATATTATACTTGGGCTTTTCATTCCAAAATGAGATTTTCTTTTTCTTCCCTGAAGATTTTAGAAGAAAGTTTGTGTCAAGTTTTTTTCTTTTCAAAGATTCATTTTCTTTTAGGTTATTTTTATTGGAAGAGTATATAATTATGTTAAATTTAAATAGCACAGAAAATATATTTTAATTTCCAAGTGATTTAAAATTATTCTCTTCTCTAAGATGTGCTAGACCCTTTATATTCATTCAGAAAATGTGTTTTGAATGACTGAATCGGGAAAGGTAAACTGAGTTAACTTTACGTTTGAGCCCATCAATATGTGGCTCTGCTCATGTGTATTTTTCTCTCCTGAAATGAGCCTTTATTTACCTAATATAGCCTTTGAGAATGAATTAGATGAATCAGTACTACTTGGGCAGATGGATTAGGGCTATACAACATGCCACCAAGAATAATTGGTTCAAGTATAAAAGGATACGGTTAATGAAATTATGCTCTTTCTGCAAGACAGACATAGTTCACTTTGGAGGAAGTTATCCTTGAAATAAAATGACATATTTTTGAAATATAGAGTTACTAAAGCCCTGTCAAAGAATGCTTCTTTATAAAGGTTAACGTTTGAATTATAACTTGAAACATGGATAGAGACATGTCGACTGGTTCAGTTTGGGACCAAACCTCCCTGGTGGATTAACAGTGTGTGCAGAGACACAGAGGCAGAAATGAGTTTTGGATGGTTGGATCCCCCGTCTCACGGGCCCGTGCCCAGTGAAGGCAGCAGGTAGCGTGGTGTGTTGAAAGCTGCACTGCAAGATGGAGAATTAGCTCAGATGCTGGGTAGCTCTGTGATCTACTGCAGGTCACTTACTTGTCAAATAAAGGGAGTGGATTCAATGTTCCTTATGACTTTCTTCAGCTCTAACTTTCTGGGGGCCTATGAAATCTCCCCTCTTTGACTTCCCCATATTATATCAGTACTCACCATTAATTCCAACTTCAGGCCCGATCCCCTTCATAAAGCTCTCCCCTGTCTGTCCCACCTCATTTCCGTCATCTCAGGACAGTCTCTGGACGATCCCAGCCCTGCGCTAGGGGGACTGTGTACCTTTCATCCCCGCAGGCATGGCTGCACCTCGAATGCTGTGTCAGCGGGACTCCCTTTGTGTTTTGTTTGGACTTTTGATTTGGGTTTCTTTTTTTCATAGCATGTTTTCTGTCTGCCTCGCCTTTCATTTGTTCAACATTTGTCACATGAATATCGTGGCTTGACTAAACTAGTCACAGTGATAGCAGACGTTTTGAAATTGACCGAGCAGATGGTAGCAATGGTAGTGGATTAAATTATTAACTAGGATCCACAGCAGAAGCCTTTAGCTTCAACACATGCAGAGTGAAGAGTGTTTCCTAGCATCAAAATGAACTGGCAAAGTGGATGCCAGATCAAGTTCCTTCTGAAGAATTGATACATTGTCATCTATTAAGGTTTCCCTTTGGGCACCCAACCATTCCTCCCACCCCATATTGATGGAGAGAGAGATTTCCATCTGTCTTTTTTCCAATATGTCATATGATTCATCATTAAAGATTAATTCAGAAGCAGAAGAAAGGAAAGATCATTGTACCAATGAAGTTCTAGAATATTGGTGATTTTTAATGTACTTCTGTAAAATAGCATGATTCATGGGACAGTTAAAGTAATTCTTCTTGAGTATCTGTTATCACATACATATTTTCATTCTGTGGACAGTATTTCCACAGCATTACCTTTTAAACATGTGTATGTTTACCTCATCATGCAACTGTAAAAATTGAACACATAAGCGTGAGATCATACCCATGTATATTCAGATTTTCCCACTTGTCTAAAAAAGGCTTTATTGCTGGGTTATCCAAAACTTGTATCCTATCCAGGATCGTGTATCTGGTTGTAATGTTCCTTAAATCTCTTCTAATCTGGCACATTCCCCTTATCATTATTATTACTAATTATTTAATCTTGACTTATTGGAGAGTCCAGAACAGCATCATGTCTCACTTTAAGTTAGACTGATTGCTTTCCATTTTTTTCCTAGCTCTTTTCTTTCCTGTAAACTGGAAAAGTTTAACTTGTCAAAAATGGTCAACTTAAATTTACCATAGGTGATGCTTATACTTGTTATTTCATCACATCGGTGAGCCCAGTTGCCCACCATTAGTGTCTGCTTGGTGAGGGCGATGCCAGGCTGGTCCTTCCACTGTGTGGTTGCTCTAATATTCCTCTTACATGCAGCTCTTCAGTAATGACTTAAACCTGGCAAGTAAATCAAAGAAAGGTAGAAGGTTTAAATACCTGAGATCTTAGAATACTAGGAGATGAATAGTAGTAATTTATAAGAAAAATGGCTGATGCAAAAATTAAGAGATTGGTTCTTAAGTCACAAGTGACCAATTCATCTTTTGGTTTGTTTCTAATCAACTAAATGCCAAACAGCAGGAACCTACAGTCCCTTTGGTTTGTCTTGAATAATATGGTTTTTTCATCTGTTGTGTCAAATTCTTAAAGTTATTTTTTTAATATCATAAATTACAATTGTATTAATAGATGATTTTACTGTAGATTTTTAAAAATTCCTTTAAGCATGTCAACTTTTTAAAAATCTTTATTTTGACCAATGATTTTTCTTCGAACTACTCCATTCAAACTCTTACAGTCCTATGACCTTAAATAAGTTTTAAAAATTGTACATAAAAATAGAGTTGCCAGATTCAGCAAATACAAGATGCCCAGTTAAATTTAAATGTCAGATAAACAATGAATTATAAGTGTATACCATTCAATATTTGGGATATTATCTATAAAAAATTATTTTTTGTCTTTCTGAAATTCAACTTTATATAGGCATCTTGTATTTTAGCTGCAGCCCTATTTTTAAAATTTACTCCTTTATTTACATATTTATTGATTGTATTAATTTGTCTGCCTGTGTTACTAATTTTTTTTGGAGCTTCAATAATTGTTATTTTGGGCCGGGCGCGATGGCTCGCGCCTGTAATCCTAGCACTCTGGGAGGCCGAGGCGGGTGGATCCTTTGAGCTCAGGAGTTCAAGACCAGCCTGAGCAAGAGCAAGACCCTGTCTCTACTAAAAATAGAAAGAAATTAGCTGGACAACTAAAAATATATATAGAAAAAATTAGCTTTGCATTGTGGTTCATGCCTGTAGTCTCAGCTACTCTGGAGCCTGAGGCAAGATTACTTGAGCCCAGGAGTTTGAGGTTGCTATGAGCTAGGCTGATGCCACGGCACTCTAGCCCGGGCAACAGAGTGAGACTCTGTCTTAAAAAAAAAAAAAAAAAATTGTTATTTTGATAGATAAGAACTATAGACTATACATAATTACTCTCGGTGTGAAAGTGTTCATAAAAACATGAAACGTGATTCTTAACTCCAAAAGTTAAAGTAATGGGAAGATTTTGTGCCTTGATAAACAGAATAGGACTAAGCTATCTCTAAGACATTTTTATGAATATTTATTAAGTAGATGATGTTAATTTTTAGAATTTCTAAAATCCCTTACTACTAAGGTGTCGTACGTTTTATTTTATTGGCCCAGAAGGCTCGTGTTGTACTCTCTGCGGTGATGTTTTTCAGTACTCCTATGAGTCTGAAAAGCATAAGAAGGAATGAGTGTCTCTGTGGATTTCAAAATGATATTTCAAGTATCTTAAACTTGTCTAAAGTTGAGTACATCTAAATTAACTTAGTCATGTATAGTCTTCCACTTTAGATGTTAAACTGTATTTTAGAAAATGACCTAGAACTAATTAACAAGCAGTAAAAGCACCATTTATAGATAAGTTTGGGCTGAGAAATTTTCTATTGGAAGAGCTAAAACTCCTTTGAGAAGTGTTTCTGGTGATCATTTAGTACATGGCCCTGACCAGAACTCTGTTCTGTTTGATTTTTCTTTCCCTTCCCTCCTCTTCAACTTGAAAGAACAGTGATCTTTATTGACTGTATGTTTCATTTTCAATTGCCCAAGGACTCAAATTTTGTGTAGCTCAAAATGGGCATATATATGATATAAACATGCCTTATTTCTGCATATAACTCCTGTGTACAACATTTGAAACTATTCTCTTTTAACTAATATTGCTCAACGATGTTTGTGAAAGTTTTTGGATTCAAAATCAAGACTTTTAGTGCCCTAACTGCATTTAGTGCCCCGAGGAGGGCCGTGGTTTCGTGTCAGTGGGGACTGGGGAGGGGGGAGGTTGTGAGAAGGGGGATGGGCTTGGCGAGATCCATGAATTCTAGAGCCTTACACAGCTCTGCTCCTAAGAAGCTTTTAGGTTTAAAGATATAATCTTTGTCCCTCATAAAAGTAGTGAGGGTGTATGTTAAGGTTGTACTAAAGATGAAAGCATGGGCGATAACAGAGTCATTTATTAAATGGCTAGGATTTAAATTTTTAAACTTTGTACCTCAGGTATATTGGGTTCCTGAAACGCACCACAGACTGCCACACATTGGCTAATAAAACCAAGGAGTTGTAGAAAGAGAAACCTAGCTGAGAATGAATTCTGACCTTACCAACTTTTATGTGGGTTGTGGCACTGTTTTCCCAACCTGTCCCTGCCTCCCTGCCCATTGGCTTTCCATTTAGCACTAGGGATCTATTAATATGGGACACTAGCCCTACGGCTTTCCTTTTTAAACCCCTGCAGGCATTCCCTTCCCCCCCACCTACAGCCCACCCCATGTGGCAGCAAGGCCCTGGGGTCTGCTCCACCTCTCTCTCTGCCTCTCCGCATGGCACTCTCCCCTTGACCTTCACCAGAGTGTTAGGAGACCTCCCTGCGCACTGTCCTGTGCTTTACCTAAGAGTCCTCTCTTCTGCTATGTCCTCTAATAGCTGGTCCTCTTCTAAATGAGGAAGGTGCACTGTATCATTTCCCTGGGAACTTCATGGTCATATCCCTCTCCCTAGACTTAGTCATTATGTTATTACTTTTATCTGTTTGGGTGTGTCTCCCTGCCCCCTCCCCCCCCCAATTTCCTAAGGTCAGCGAACAGCTGAGTTTGATTCACTTTTACCCTGGATGCCTAACACAAGGCAGCCAATAAATATTCCATATAAAATTGTTTAACAATCAAACATAAATGCATAGTTACGGTTAAAATTTTTACTTTGCATAACATTCCTCTATCTCTTTACTAGTGTGTTGTATACTTTTGTATACTTACTTCTCAGAAGTAATCAGATAACTATAGAAGTGATCAGATGGTGCCTCAAAAAATTTAAAGTGTTGATTAGAATTAAGATTTCATTTCAGTGAAAGATTAAGCAGAAGAGCTGAAACCTTATGAATAAGGATATAAATATTACGTAATAGTGGTAGTAATAGAATCCCAAAATCCTGGACCAGGATAAGCCACCAGGGTTATTCAAGTGATATTTGACAATATTGTTGGACAACAATGATTCACTCTTAAATATTTTTATTATTTATGTGTCTTAATAAGGATTCTTGTGTGAGCTATATTAACTTGAAATGTACCAACTAAAGAAGTCTTTTCAAAAGTTGTTAATGAGAGAGCAATCAGGAAACCTAGATTCTTGTTATAGGTCTCATTTGCATTAGCTTCTCAATCTCAGTTTTCTCATTTTTAACTGAGGATTAAATTTACCTGTCTGGTCCATTGAAAAACATAACTATAGTCATAACAGAAGTAAGAAAGTTCCTGAGAAGCAATTTGGGTGGGGGAGCAGATTGCCCTAAATTAGATATGTTGAACTTGAGATAATGTGAAATTTGAGTAGAGATTCACAAATGGAACTAAAGGACAGGTGAATGATAATAGAAATGAAGATTGAACAGGTTGTTTAAAGGCAGTAGCTTAAGCCATGAGCCAGCAGTCTTTTTCTCTAAAGGTCTAGATTGTAAACATTTTCAGCTTTGAGGGCCATATGGTCTTAGTTGTAGCTACTCAACTCTGCTGTTATAGCCCAAGAGCAGCCTTGGACAATATTTAAAGAGATGAGTGTGGTGGTGACCCATTACAACTTTATTATTGGACACTGAAATTTGAACTTTGTATAATTTTCACATGTTATGAAATACCCTTCTTCTTTTAATTTTTTTTCAGCCATTTAAAATGGGCTGGCTAGGTTTGGCCTAAGGGCCATAGTTTGCTGACTTCTGCTTTATGCCAACAAAATCATTCAAGTTTCGAGGGGGAATAAGTAAACAGCATAGGACAGAGGTTTAAGGACTAGATTTTTGAAACTTGTTTGGAGGTGTCAGAACCCAGAGGAGCAATCCAGGTGTACGAAAGGAACTAACATGCTATGGTGTCAATGAAGAAAAGTTCCAGGGGTGGGTGGTTAGCAGTATATGATTACAAAGATAATTAGAAAAATTAGGAGAAAGAAAAATACCATTGGTAACTAGTTAGAAGTCCACTGATGAGCACTGAGAATTTTTTTAAAAACTCTTAGAGATAGAATGTTAGGAGATAGAAAAGATAAAGCATATTAGGAGATAGAAAAGATAAATATGTGGATAAAAACTAGAAGCAGGGGGTTTAGAGCGGTCATTCAGAGGCTGGCAGATTAACTCTGAGACAAGAAGGAAGACAGCTATGAAGTCTGCATGGTTGATAACTTTTTAATTTTTATTTTTTTTTTTTATTTTTTTTTTTTTGAGACAGAGTCTCACTCTGTTGCCCAGGCTAGAGTGAGTGCCGTGGCGTCAGCCTAGCTCACAGCAACCTCAAACTCCTGAGCTCAAGCGATCCTCCTGTCTCAGCCTCCCGAGTAGCTGGGACTACAGGCATGCGCCACCATGCCCGGCTAATTTTTTTTTTCTATATATATTTTTAGCTGTCCATATGATTTCTTTCTATTTTTAGTAGAGATGGGGTCTCACTCTTGCTCAGGCTGGTTTTTTTTTTTTTAAAGATGGGTTCTCACTATGTTGCTCAGGCTGGTCTTGAACTTCTGGCCTCAGGTGATCATCCCACCTCAGCCTCCCAAAGTGCTGGGATTACAGGTGTAAGCCACTTTGCCCGGCCTAGATTGAACAGTTTTAAAATACTAGCCACTTCCATAAAGACATGGCTCTTCAAAAAAATCACGACATTAAGGCATGCAAATTATATGATGGAGACACTTCCCTGTTCTCGTGCTTATACGAAGGTTATAAAGAGATGACAGTGTTATTGGGGAAAACTTTATAATGAATAAGCTCTTATAAAATACAACTTAATATGTAACACAACAAATGTGATAATTTATTTTGGTTTATTACCTGAAGATCTGGATTTATGGAGTTATAAGTCAGCATGGAATAGTGCCCAGAGCATGAGGCGCCCTAGGAGGCTGGGACGGAAGCTGCTTCCTGCCCCTGGGTGTGCAGTCAGTACAGCCAGCCCTCTGTGTCCGAGGGTTCTGCATCCATAGATTCAACCAACCACAGATTGAAAATATTTGAAAAGAAACGAATAACCATACATCAATAAAAAATAAAACAAATTTTAAAACCAACACAACATAACATGACGTTTACATTGTATTAGGTATTAGAAGTACTCCAAAGATGACTTAAGGTATATGGGAGGATGTGGGTAGGTTATATGCAAATACTACACCATTTTATATTAGGGACTTGAGCTTCCATGGATTTTGGTATCCAAGGTGGGGGTCCTAGAATGGATTCCAAGGGCCGACTGTAGTGGCATTGTCTTTCCACAACTGTGACCACTTACTGTCAGACATAATATTGAGTGAGAAAGGAAATAACCCCACGTGTGACTCTTATTACAGTTCATTTTCTAAGAGGGGGAAGAGCACTTCTCTAGTCCTGGTGGGTTGGAAATGTGTCTCACAACCTGAAGAATACCTCTCCCGCTTTAAAACAAGAGATAGTAGGATTCATTGTGAGAGTTTTGTTTTCTTGCCATCACCTCCTTCAAGGTTTTACTCGAATCTCACCTTTTCAGTGAGGACCACCCTGACTCCTATAATGCTACAACATGGCCTCAACCCTCAACCCTCAAACCCTCTTTTATCTTGTTCGATTTTTTTCTTTTGTCTGTTGCACTTATCACTTTCTGATATACCGTGCAATTGTACTTATTGTCAAATAATGAGGGCTGGATCTCACCTGTTTTGTCCAATGGTGTATCCCACCTGAATGAAAGAATGGCACTTATTAATAGTATAGGTGCTCAATATTTATCTTTTAATGAATGAGTCTATGTTCAGATGCCATTGTTGAGTACATGAAAAGCTACATGCTGTGGAGGATTGAGTGTAGTTAGGGTTTGTTTCCTTGAAAGAACAGTTTCTATTTTCAACTGGAAGTGTTCATGGTGACACTTAACCTGAAACACTTGTGGATTATGAATAGGAGTGTTTCTGCCCAGAACTCCACCTGTCTCTGATGCAGTGAGCAGAGCGAGATTACTCTTGCAGATAAATTTGTTTTCCAAAGGGGAACTTTGTCCACCAATTAAAGGCAGTTCTAGAATCTGACAAACACTCTCAGTTGTTTCTCATTTGCCATCTGGCAAATTAATTGCTTTAAAGCTATACATAGGATGAAAGAAGACAAATTGGAAATCTGTGATAATATGCATGGTAATATGGTAATATTTCTATTTTCTTTATTTTTTGCTGTGCTTTTGTTGTTGTTCAAAAAATAACATTAAGGGGATAAAAAGCTTTGAGAAGGAATCATTCCAAAGCTTTCCCTAGAGAGAGCCCCTTATATAAATTTTATTCTTTGACTAAGAGCCTTTGTTACAAACTAAATGTTTTGAATTAGTGGATTATTACATTTTTCCATTCGGTTGTAAGTCTGGCCCAAAGCTATGAAATAAGAGGTTGTCTAAATCGTTTCAAAACTGTCTGGCCATGAAGTGGAACTGGGGTAAGATGTGAGAAGCATTTTTTCCTTTGTCCCTCTTCGTGGGATTTCCTGATCTGTGTTCTTCTTTTTGTTCCTATCCTTTTGCTACTGGAGTATATATCTCTAAAGCATGTTTATAACCCCTTTTCTGATTTCGCTGTCTCTGTCTGTGTTTTCCCAGTACTCTGTGATTAATTGCAAATGGTCAAAAGTACTAAAACTTGGTAACTCCACACAGTATATTCAAGTTAAAGAGTAACTCAAGTAATGTTTGTTTGAGACTACTACGAGGGGAGGATGATTGTGGAATTCTAAAAACTGGGCGCTAAGGTGAGAATTACATTTAAAATAAAGATTAAAATGAATAGGATACTTTATCTAATTTCTCATTTGGAATGGGGAGTTATATTTTTGGGTTTTTTTTTTTTTTTTTTTTTTTTTTTGAGAGTTGTGTCAGCTAGATGTAAATACGCTCACACTTTGGAACATGCAATGATGATTCTCAATCACGGACAATGAAGGGTGGGAAGGCAGGCATCCTAATTTGCACAAAAATGCAACCAAGTCATCATTTGCAGCTCCTGGGAGATTCTATTCTAAAGTTTTACTGCTTGTACATGTTCCTTTGGTACGGGAGGCAGAGCCTAGGGGCGTGGTTGGGAAACAATAGTTTTGCTTTTTCCCCCCCTAAATCAGTTCAAATCCCATGCACCCTGAATTAACTGGAATTGCTCTCAGGCTTGTCGGCTCTTATAAAAAGATCTGGAAGTTCATAGTGTCCTAGTGAAATAGGGAACACGTTTGTTTCATCTTGACTTCTGTCGAGGAAAATCTGCACTATTTTTGTAGACTCCAGAGAGGAGAAACTTCTGATCTTTTGGAGAGAAACCGAATGAATGGGCACCAAGGCACAAAGCCTGATGTGGCTGTCATGCAAATAAGAACCGTGATTGGCTTTCCCTTTCTTTCTGTGGCACGATGTCACTGGCTGCTCTCAGCCTTAAAGATTAGGTTTCAGTGGGAGTTTTTCAGGTTCAAGGACTGCTAATGGTTTGTAACTGCCTGACAATAAGCTCAACCTCAAAGTTACATCAGCCTGGGCAGATGTCTGAGGATATGAGACCTGGGGAAGAAAAGTTACAATCTGGACCAGAAGGACAGCAGCTTGCCACCTGCCTACTGGACTGAGCTTTTAATGTGATTTAAATTTCTAAGCCCTATTTAGGCGTCCTGGAAATGGTGGTCTTCATTAACACAAAGATTAAGTCTTTCATTAAACTTTTTAAGAAGAAAAGTAAGTAGCTCCTTTTCTCCACACTACCTGGTGTGTGTGTGTGTGTGTGTGTGTGTGTGTTTTACGTCCTACTTCATCCTTTTGTGTGTTGAAATTAGAGTGTGAAACAGCATAATTGTCAAGAGTTAAACTCCGTTCTATACCAGGCTGTTTAAATACCTCAGACTTCTGTAACTCTAGGACAGTATTATGTGATCTTAGTATGTCTGATTTATTTATGGTTGGGATTTTAAGTGAATTCACTTCTTTTGTGCTTCTCAAAAGAAGTCCTTTGAAGAAGGAGGAAAACTCTCATATTTAACTTATGTTTCCCTTGGTACACAGTGTGTGGTTTTTTGATTCTTTGGCCAAATGTGCAGCTGAGGCAAGGGAGCCTCTGTGTAATGCATCACATATTTTTGGTGGGGATAATCCCCTAAAACTCCCTGGCACTCTCTGTTATGCATTTAAGAGCTCGCGGACAAACTGTCTAGACTGATCAGTGATTGTTGTAAAGTACAAAGCTTTTGTGGTGTGGCTTCATTGTGTACTTAGTGTTGGTTTAAATTTCTTTAATGCAGGTGTTTCTTCATTCTCTGAAAATATAATTTTTGTAACTATATGGCTTTATTTTTACGTAGTTGGTGGTTTATTTTATTTTAGTTTAGTTTAATTTTTTGACCAATGACTTAAACTGGATACGTGTGCATTTTGAGTAGGGACATTGGTAAGAGAAGCTTTGGAGAAAGCAACAAAGAACAGCACTCTCGGCTCGTTTTCTGCAGCTCCCTTGCTTGAAGGCTGTTTTTGGACGGACAGATTAAAGTCTGCCCTGGCGACAGTGAGGGACACCACTGCTCTTTCACAGAAGCCAGTTGGTAGCTGTGCAATGGGGCTAATGGTGTGATTATTACACAGTCACGGATGCCATTACTTAGATTTGATTGTTAATTGGCAAATAGGAAAAATTTCAATTTTCAATATTTTTAAAGTGTGAAGTATGGTAACTCAATCTTTAAAATAAATGGACGCCAGCATAAAACACCGTAATGAACTCAGGATACATTTTAGGGGACATACCGCAAGTGTGGCCCCTGTGCTAGAGTCTCTGAAACACAAATGAGAGTTAAGTCAGGTCTTTGTGGATTTTATGTGTTAAGATTGATAGTTACATGTGCCATGCAAAGCATTTGTTCAACAAGAGATTGTGTGAAATGCTGAGTGCCTAATCTGCATGCTTCTTTTGTCAAACATCATGTGCAAAAAGCACACAGGACATTTATGGTTTTAACTTGATATCTAGTTCTCATGTTTATTTTCTTATTTAGCAATTTATGGAACAGGTGGGATCCTTTAAAAAATGAATTATTCTTTTCAGATTCATAGCATTATAAAATGTAGTAGCTGTAGAAAAGATGGTATGTGGCAGGGGACCCAACCTATGGTGAGTTGTATACTCATTTCATTATATATATTACAATGTAATAATAATAGAAATAAAGTGCACAATAAATCTAATGCACTTGAATCATCCTAAAACCATTCTCCCCTTCCCCGGTTCATGGAAAAATTGTCTTTCATGAAGATGGTCCCTGGTGCCAAAAAGGTTGGGACCACTTGTATGTGGTGTGAGAGCTAATCTGTGTCCCAGATTTACAGGGGCTGGAAAAGGCTCCTCCTCAGTGATGGTTCTGAAGTTTGGGCTCCTTTACAGTACTTTTCACTCTTCCTGCCACCACCATGCTTTCCATGAGTTATTTCTTGAGCTGAGAGCTTTATGCATGTTAGTTCATCTTCATAACAGCCCTAATAACTGTGCTGTGGGGTATGTTTAGTTAATTTAAAATATGTTCAAATAGATTCAATAGTTCCTGCACGCTTTTCCACTTTACTTTGAGAATCTGGTTTGTGTCCTAGTTTCCTGATACATGTTATGTTGTAGAAATGGGTATGCCCAGTGTGGACTCTATAGCATAGGTCAGAGTCAGGGCAGATTTGCCCCTTACAGTTCGAGTGTCTGCTGGTTTTACAGGAGTTAGACTTGTCCCTTGAAGTAAATGCCTCAGCACAGCGACTTTCTCCTATACTTCTCCAGTCTCTCCCATGCCTGGATTACATGTATGGCAAATATATAGAAAGTGTTAAAAAATTGTTTTGGTGTTGTTGGCTTCATTTTGGGCTCCACCGATGCCCCAACTTAGGTTGTGTGGTCAGGACAATGAAATAAAGTGGTCCAGACCCTAAGGGGATTAAAGGAAAATTATTATAGAGATTTATCTTAGTGTCAGGATTGCCTATCATTTTCTCCTCTAATGTTTTGGTATCTTTTGTGTTGGGAAAATTCAGTTGAATTGGATTGTGTTGGGAAAAGTCAATCACATTGTAATTTTTTTTAAAAAACATTTTAATATAAAAGTATTCCTTGAAAGCAAGAAATGCAGAGAAAATTTTATGGCTCAAATAGATCTCTGTATCTATTAGATATGCCATTTAAATGTATTCAATTGAATGTTTATACTTAATTTTTTAAAAAATGCAATTAATTGAGTGTATACCAGTGATGCTTTTTAAATAATACATTAGTGGGGAAAAATTTGGCATCAACCTCCTGGTAGGAAATTTGTTTCTGTGAGGACGATCTAACATTTACTGACGCAATGGCATTATTACATAACTGAATAACTGATATTTGCTGTGGTGGGATTCAGTAGGAATTGGACGTCTCTATCAATTTCGTCAGTCCTTTTCTGCCACTGGAGTAGAGGGAGGACCTAAAATTCTGGCAAGAAATTAACTGAGCAAATAATGCTATGAAAACATGGTATGGAAGATGGACAGTTTCAGCTTTTCCTTTACAGACTTTTAAAACACTGTGGGCAAAACCCCTGGAGTCTAAGATTAAATCTCTCTTTCTTTAAGGCAAGCATGAAAATGAGGTTTATTGAGGAGAAAAAGATAGGATTATAGGGCAAGAGTGAGATAGAGGTTTATAGGGCGAGACACATACGCCACAGATGACGGCAGGACCCAATGTCACAGCAAAGGGAGAGCAAAAAGGACTAAATCTCATGTAGAATTTGCTCCATTTTCCCCTGGCTGGCCCTTACCCATCGAAGTGTTGGGCACCAAAACGCCATCTTGATGTAAATATTTGGAGCCCCTGAAGCTTAATTTAACACTTGCGTTTATTCTTTCTTTCTCTAGCGGTTTCCAACCTCGATGAGGAGAGCCGCTGGACAGTCCACTACACTGCCCCATGGCACCAGCAAGAGAATGTCTTCCTTCCCACCACAAGACCCCCCTGCGTTGAGGACCTGCACCGCCAAGCCAAGCTCAACCTCAAATCAGTATTGAGGGGTAAGATAGCATCCTCTGTGAGCTTGTTTTCTGGGATTACTGACTGTTAGAATTGAAAGTATAAATCTGATCTCCATCTGTAAAAGATGTATTTATATTGAATGTATAGTATGCCATGCCTTTATAAGATATCATAAATACAACCTCATATATGCCTAAATGTTCTGGTCTCTGCAGAAACCTGCCTGTTTACAGATATGCAAATCTATTTTTAAAGAGTTCACTCCTGCTTAGAAACACTTTAGCATGTTTAAACCACCAGTACTAATTTGATCCAAATAAACCCCTGCTGACATATGGGATATTTTGCCACTGTCTTTTAAAAACCCTTGTAAATATTCAAAGCAAATTTGTTTTTCTGAACAAATTTGTTTGTTCTATTTAGTTCAAGCTGGGTGGAAGGAGGACTTATGTAGAGACCTTGAAGAATTGCTAAGTGGTTTGACTTGTGGGAACATGTGTGCTACCCACCTGGCCTCCTCTGAGCATAGGTTCTGTCTGCAGATGGGCAAGGTACCCTATGGTCGGTAGAAAATATAGAAAGAGTATATTCCTATGCCTAGTTTAAAATTCTCATTTTTACTTCAATTTATTGTGTGCCAAAAAGGACTTCCCAAAGGTGATAAGGGAGGGATTTCTTTTAAGAGCAAGGAATGACTTGTGAAATTCTGAGACTTTTTCTTAGAACGACAAAATAAAGTTCTTATTCTAACAGATGCCGCTCCTATCAGATTTCTCTAACCATGTAATATTTTGGACATAAGTATACAAAAGAAGTATTTGTTATTGATCTGAAATTTAATTTGACAAGGCATCCTATGTTTTATCTAATTGTGGAAGACTTAAATCTGGGAGAAATTCTGTCACTGACTCAAGGAAAACCTAGCATGAGGACACCTCTAGTTTTTATGGTAATTTTTACTTGTACATCAGTCATTTATTAAGTGATTGATTCTATAATGTACTACTACGATGATCTCTGTGATTACTAGCTAACATTTATTAAACACTTAATGTCAGGTACTGTTCTGAGCCCACTAAATGTATTACCTCACTTAATACAATAATCCTACTGCTTACTATTTCTATGTCCAGATGACAAAACAGAGGAACAAAGATTAGAAACTTGCCCAAGATCTCCACAGTAGTTAGCAATAGACCAAGATTTAAACTTGGACAATCTGAGGCTGTGGAGCTCATGTTCTTAACTGCTACACTTGACTGCCTTTAAGAACTATTTGTTGGAAATCTTTTATTCTGGCAGAAGTGCAGAGTACAAAGCAGGTCTTACCTCTCAAGGAATTTATACTTGTATCTAAAGTGCAAATCACAATATGAAAAATAGGAGATATGCTAAAAAATTGCTATATGGGAATTTAAAGGAACAGGCAATTTCTGTTTGGAGAGAAGGAATAGCTATCAATAGATTCACCATAGATTTGGTATTCTGAACAAAACTATACAAACATTTCAGATCATGGCCCTATTTTTCTTCCTTTAATCTTTTGTGGTCGTTATGGTTATGGTTATATTATTAAAATATCTCCTGTATCTTACATGATCTTCTTGTATCTTATAGTCTGAGCATTGGACTGTCCATAAATGAGAGCATTATTAGGTTCCCATTTTCAGTTAGCCTAGGTAACCTACATGCTTAGTGATTATTATCTTAAATGAGAAGAATGACATTAGTTGGGCTCATTTGTGTGGCCTTAGAGTTGTGCTTTGAGCTTTGTTGCCTTCATATGAGTCCCTCAATGTACCTAAACCCAACCAAAATATCTTCTAGATCCCTTTAGTTACTGGTGATTTATCTTTCATAAATTTCAACAAGGATCTTCTCTGTTCTCTACTTTTAGCTCACCTTCCTCCACCAAATAGTAAGAATGTTAAATGGCACTGTTCCCAGGACAAATCCCTGAGGCAGTGCCTTGGTAGCATTTCTCTGGCCAGCTCCTGAGCAACAGAGCACTGCATGGTCTGGCTTGTAGAAAATGCTTTTGTGAAGGTGTTTATGAGTTTGAATATTCAGGCTCAAGTGCTTTTTGATCACTCTCCAGGAAATTGTGCTTCACTACCTATTTCATGTATTTTCAGGTTACAAATCAGGACTTTTCTTCCCTTTAAAAATTGAACATATATAGAGAGACTTTTCTGCTTTTATTTTCTTTTTGACTACATAGTACGTCCCTGTGAAATATCATCCCCATTGGTTTTGCCCAAACTTGAATTTTATTTGGATAAGATAAATGCTTTCGTAATTGCTTTAATGCCCTAAGATGGTTCATCAAAGGGATTTATTATTAATAAAATTAATAACTTTGGAAAATTCTTGGAGCTCAACTTTTGAAGTCTGGATTTTCAAACTCCTTAGGAGATTTTTAGATAAGCAATGAATTTATGAACAGTGGTTGGGAAAGATGAAATGAGTAAAAGCATCTGAGTTCTTTTAATTACATGAACAGAACTTCACATACCACTTCCCCTGTATCATCTTAGCAACCTGAGTTAAACACACCATGACTACAGAGGATTTCTTGCCTCATTATCAGTGAAGATTTTTTTAAAAATCCAGTCCCTAACTATGTGGCACTATTAAGGTTTGATGTTATATAGCTTATCTAAGTTAATTAAATCCCAATATTCTCTACTTAGAAATATGAAAAGTAGCTAATTATTCACAGTAAGTAATCTATTTTGTACCTTCTTCTATTTGTACTATGACCTTGTCCATAATTGTAAGGAAGAAATGCCATTCTTTAATGTTAAGCATATTGTTCCTTTTTCATTGTCATTAAATGCTCATTGTGTGAATTATTTTGTCAGTTTTTATGGGGAGCTGGGCTCTACTCTTGAGAACCATAAAATGTGGAGGGAAATGATACAGTGAGTACTAATTAATAACTAAATGTTGTAAGTATATACTTTTTAAAGTAATGTGGAAATGCTTAGCAGTCAGCGGAGTGACTGAGGAAGGCATGGGTTTACTGGAAAATGTTTTATGGAAAAGCTAAGTTTGAGTTAGTAAAGAAAGGCATATAATAGACACAATTTAACCAGTATTTGAGCATCAATTCTGTACTCTGCAAGGAGTTTTAAAATGAATTGATAAAAGTTCATGGGTGCCGAACTTTAAAGAGCCAAGCTTGCTGTCCTGCGTCAAGACAGAAGTAAACAGGCAGTAGTGTATGGGAGATATGCATGACGTTCAGGGGACACACAGGGAGAGAGGCTTAGTCAGTGGGAAAGAAGATTATTGGGAGATGTGTGTGTCCCCCCCCTCCACTGTCCTGTTCACCCACCCCTACATGGGACAGGAGATGGTCTTGCAAGATGTGCAAAATGGCACATGGAGCAAGCTGTCTACCATGTGCAATTTGACTCTACTCTGGTCCAAACACAGTAGAAATCTTTTGTATTAATATTTATTGTTGTAGTCTCTAGAGAATTTGATAAAATTTGGTAGTCAGATGTCTTGGTTTTGTTAATTTGTTATGTAATATAACATTAACAGTAATGATTTACTGCTAATGAAGATACAAACATGTACAGGTTAAACAACCATAATCTGAGAACCCAAAATCCAAAATGCTCTATATAATGTGAAACTTTTTGAACACCAACATGACGCGCGAAGGAAATTTCAGATTTTTGGATTAAGGATGCTCAACCAGTAAGTATAATGTAAATATTCCAAAATCTGAAAAAATTGCAAACACTTCTGGTCCCAAGCATTTTGGATAAGAGATTCTCAACCTGTGCCTAGATTTAAAAATAGTCTTTTGGTATTTAGTTCAATAAAACATCTGAGTAGCAATGAATAGTGAATTGTTTAAGATGGATCTCACTATCTATGAAGAATTCACTCAGCTTGTTACTGAATTTGCAGGAGAATTTTATTCTTTTTATGTCCATAATTGTTTGAACCCTTCATGAACTTCATTGGAGATAACCGTGAGATAAGTAACTCATATCTAACTAAATTTTTATCTGCATAGTTTTTGGCTTCGCTGAAAGGGCCACAGTTAAGTGGAAGGGGGGAATCAGAGGGCAGGGTAGGTGCAATGAGAGGCTCAGGTTTTGTTTATAACCTGTAGACCCCATTTGACAATTATGAGCATGTTAAAGGCTGAAATAAAGATACATCATTTTTAAGACTTCATCTCCAAAAAGCCCAACTTGAGAGAGAGAACAACATAATTTCTCACAGTGTGTTTAACAGGCAGTTTAGTTACTGTCTCTGTGTACACTCCTGCATGAATTAGTTCACAGAGCATCTGTTGTTGGTATCAGAAATGTTCTCTAGTCACAGCTCTTTTTTCAAGAAATACATTTTAGCAGGTCAGCTTGCTCTGGGCTCTAGAATTAGGAGTTGGGTGCAGGGAGGAGTGCTGAATCTGGCCTGTGTTCGTTCCCAGCCAAAGGGTGGCATTTATTATATCTGGAAGGAGAGGAGTTGAGGATTTGCAGCGTGAAGAAATGACAGCGTTTACCAAGTGACTAAAAAGAATTGTGTGTGTGTGCACATACCAACCTGTTAGCATTAAAGGATGGTATAACTTTCCTAAAATTATGGACTAGGTTTCCAAGTAGTTTCAGCCAGGTTTCTCTGACAGTTCCTGACACCCAACTTTATATGAGGGTGACTCAAGTACCTTTCATTGTCATGAAGCTTCATGGTTCCCTTGTGGCCTAGACAAATAGATTTGTCTTAGGAGAGGTTGTGGGTTTCTCCCTGGACATGGTGAGGAACCTTGGTTGTCTTATCTGCCTGGGACACATGTGTCCCTAGGATATCACAGATGCCCTCTGTCTTTGGTTATAGATTATCCTGTTGGGGGTCCTGTGGCACTTTTCACAGGACTGTCTGGGAGATGACTTTATAGGCAGGGCCTTGTGGACATGGATTGAGAGCTCTCTTCCCTGAAATGATGCATTTGCCCACCTTGTGCTAACCACATTGAATTCTTCATCTTTTTTTCTTTTTCTGTCACTTAAAAAAAATGACATATAACACAAACAAGTACATAGGTAAAAAAATTGAACATGACCTAAACCCCAGAGGCTTCCTGAATCATGCTTTCAGGATGGAGACTAGACAATTTATGATGTCTGTGTTCCCATCTAAGCTCTAAAATTCTTATTGGCCTCTCAGTACTTAACTGTTTAGAGGGTGATATGTGTGAAATTTATTGACACAAGGATATAACTGACTGCTGAGCAATAAGTTCTAACAAGCAGGGTTGTGTAAAATCAAGTTTGTATTGACATAAAAATTTTCTAAGCGCATACCGCAAGTGAGGCGCTGGGCTGGATATTGCAGTCAAAGCTGATGACGTTGGTGTTTTCCTCGATGCTTAGAGCTAGCCGCAGAGATAAGGTGTATGTGTGACTAACTCATGTCCAAGGTTGATGGTGGTGGTATCGTGGAACCTCACCCTGCCCTGCCCCTGGGTGTTGTCTTTTAAACATAAACTTGTTTAACTCATGTTGTCCTGAAATCGTAATTCATTTTAATGTCGTGCCTCTCCCTGGTTAGAAATTCTTCACCAGCTCCCCATCACAGACAGGATGACACCTAAGTTCTTTAGTGTGCAAGAGCCTTCATGACCTGACCCGTTTTTCTCTTCTCATCTGCAAAATCACCCCTTCTCTCCAGGCATCCCTACCCTCCAGCCGCGTTCTCTGCCTTGTGCCTGCACATGGAAGGATAAAGTCCTTCAACTGGAATGCTAGCTTGCCTTGCCTTCTTTTCTCTCCACCGCATGTCCCAGGCCATACCTTTTCCCTTCTGAACCACCTCTCACACCTGGCTAGCTCCTATTTCTCCTTTGAGAGTCATTCTGTGGGGCCGGAGCCCCCACAAAGCTTTCCTAGCCTCCCCTGGGCAGCGCCAGGCTGCCCTTAACTTTTCCACACGTCCCCACGGAACCTAGCGCTCCTCCATTAAACTGCTTATGATACGCTGTGTAATTGTGTTTGCACATTTATGTCCCCTCCTGGCAGCAAGACCCTTAGGAGCAGGACCTTGTCTTTTCACTTGTGTGTCCCCAGCACACAGTCCAGTATGTGGTACCGTAAATTCTGTTGCATTTGTGGAGGTCCGTCCTAAAGGTCTAGAACTCAGGAGAGAGATCAGAATCAAAGCCAGGATTGGAGATAATGTGGGGGTGACGAGATTGGGGATGGAGAAAGCAAGGGGCAAGGAAGGCTTTATTTTAGGGGGCTGGGAAGCAGCAGTTGATAAAAGGTACCTGGGAAAGAAGAAAGTCAATCAGGATGAAGCAGTGGTCAGGGTGCTTGGGGACAGGAGCGAGTCATCAGAAGCAGGGGCCATTGAATTGGCCATTGGTGACCTTAGAGTAATTTCAAGGAAGCCTTTAAATTAAGAAGCCAGATTTCATGAGATAAGGGTTATTTTTATAAGCATAAAATCAATGAAAGTATTTTTTTGAGAAATAAAGATGAATAGGGAAAGCGTGGTGGCTCACTCCCGTAATCCTAACACTCTGGGAGGCCAAGGTGCGAGGATCACTTGAGGTCAGGAGTTCAAGATCATTCTGAGCAAAACTGAGACCCCGACTCTACAAAAAATAAAAAATACTAGCTGAGTGTGGTAGCTCACGCCTGTAGTCCCAGCTACTTGGAAGGCTGAGGCAGGAGGATGGCTTGAGCCCAGGAGTTTGAAGTTGCAGTGAACTATGATGATGCCACGGCACTCTAGCCCGGGCAACAGAGTGAGACTCTGTCTCAAAAAAAAAAAAAAATGGAAAGAAAAGAAATAAAGCTGAATGAAGAATGCCAACAAAAGCAGAGAGGGAAGAGACAGTATTTTGAGATGGTGGCTGGGTAGAGCTAATATTATTACTTGTTTTAAAAACTAGAGCCTACTAAAACATGGTTATAGACAAAAGGAACCAACTGGAGGAGAAAAGATTGCAGATAAGAAAAGAGAATGAGAGCATGTTCCCCGAGGAGGCAGGAGGCGGAGAACTCAGGCAAGGTGCAGGGCCGGAGGTTGCAGCTTCTGTCTCCCAGAGGGGGAAGGGGGAGAGCGAGTTTGAGACAGGCCGGAGAATGTTGAGGCTGTTCCTTTTAGGTGGTGTGGGAGCCCTGACAGAGACGTGGCCCCACCATGTTGTTAGTTCTTTGGCGAAAAAGATGATTTTAGTTGATGCTCTGTCACTCAGTTCTTGTGAATTTAAGTAAGTTGACTTTTCAAAGACACATAATTTTAAAAGTCTTTTTAAAGATATATTTTTGGTATTTCATTAGACGCTTGGAATTTTTGTCCTGGGGGAAAGTTGCCCAACCTGGTGAAACAGTGGATTAAATTCCCTACTGAGAAAAGAGAAGAGCAAAGAGCAAAAAATATGGGATTAACAGAATGGAAATTCTATACAAAAGGGGCTGTTTAATTTCTCATGCCAGACTTGATGGCTCACAAAATTTTCTATACTACTAGCTACTGCTCTGAGTATGCTAACCCTGAAAGAAGTGCTTTCCTCAGCATGGTTAACCTGGGAGAGGGAAATCAAATGCAAGAGCAAAGGAAAAATGAACAATCACTACTTTTTCAGATAGTTAAAGAGACAGGTTGCCCTTTTTTTAAAATGGTAAGCAGCACACAAAAGATAGAATGGCAAAGATAGTCATTTAAATGATCCAGGTCTTAACAAAGCACTATGGATTGTTTCAACAAAAGGCTTTTTGTTTTGTTTTTGTGTCCTGTAGCCAGTCTGCTGTTTCAGCAATTCTATTTTAACTCTTGATAAAGTAAGTAACTTGAGTGGCCTCTGTATTTCATTTAGTGCAGCATGAAAATGCTACATTGAAGGCACTGTGGAGAAGGTTTGTTATCTATTGTTGATGGTACAACTGAAGGCTCTGGTGTTGGCTTAGACTCTTTTTTTTTTTTTTTACGTTGGCTTAGAATCTTTGCAGGCGATTTGATATTGAGTAACCTTGGTGATGCTCCTTGCCTGCCAGAGATAGGGCTTTTTAATTCTAAAGTGAAATGAGATCACCTCCAATTTGGCTGCACGCTGGTGGTGCTCAGCTAGAACTTGCAGACTCTTAGCACACTTGCATTAATCATGGGTATCAGAAAGCTTTCACCTTAATTTAAATCAGATTTAGTTCTTCAAGGCTTCTTAAATTAATTTGGACATGTGAAGAGAAGAAATGTTAAAAGCTGGTTTTCTGCAATGGCAAATGCATTTTAATAGTAATTCTTGCCATGGTGTGTGGTGAAAAACAAGGCTAGCAGTTTTTCCAACGGCTTAAGTTTTAATATTTAATTCCTAAGTTTTGGGGAGAGGTTTTTGTTTCCCTCTGATAGAAATTAACCATAGAGGGAGAATATTAATCAAAATAGCCTTTTTTTTTTTTTAACCCTTCTATATAGAATGAGATTGCCTAGGGTGTTCAATGTCAATGAGATGTTGGTCTCCTCACTGACATTAAATGGGAAAGGGGGGGCCCTTTTTCCAGTATGTGTTAATACTAGTCAGCAAACTGATTTCTAGTTTGACTGTTGAGCTGATGACCACAATCAGTAGAGTATTCCCTCTGTGTTTCTCCATCTTCCCCATCCTGGTCCTTTTATTTTGCCAAGTACACTATGTAGATTGAAACGAGAAGTTACTTGGAATTGTGCTAAAATAATTTTTAGGCAGTCTGCCTGTCATTCATTTTTTTCTTCTCCCCCTGCTAAGAAATCCATCCATTCATTTCAAAGGTGGCATTCCATCACCATCTCTCTTCCCTCTTGCTCCTCCCCTAAGCTTGTCTGGGAGCTTTCTCTGAAAGTGCACCTTTCCGGTGGCGTCTGTTCTGCCTGGCCAGAAAGCTTCTGGTAGTTACTCATGAAGCAGTTAGTTTTTTAGTTCTGTATTTGGTCAGTTTCCCTGAAATTCTTCTAAGACTAACTTTCCTTGGGTAGGTAATAACCCCGATCAAGCACTGAACATCATCTTCCCTGTCTCATCCTGTCCCACCCAGTCTTCCCCCATCCTCTTATTTCTTAAATATATAAGTGTGGATGGGAGAAGGAGCCTATTTAATGGGAAAGCATTAAATTCTGTATTAATGCTGGTCCTAGCCCATGTCTCCCAAATCATGCTTAATAAACCCTGAAGACAGGGACTACCAGATAAATAGGCAAGACATATGGCTTGGGTTAATTAAGGAGGAAAGTGTGGCTAAGGATAAAATCCACCGGGGTGAGGGATGGGGCCAGCACCTCTATCGTATAATCACAGTACCCTTTCAAGTACACTGCTGCACAAATACAGATCATTCATTCATTTAATGAACTCACTGGGCACCTGCCAGCCACCCACACCAAGCCAGGTCACATAGGGCTTAGAAACATTAGGGAGACTTTGGCTTTCACTTTCAGGGGATGGGAAGTCATTGGAGAGATTTGAGCTAAGGAGTGACATAATCTGACCATTTTAAAGTCGATCAACCTGGATCCATGTTAAAAGTTCACAGTAAGAAGGACGGGGTGTGGGAGTAGGACACCAGGTGGAGGTCACCACGCTAAGCAGGTGACATGGTGGTGGCCTGATCAGGAAGCTTCCCCTGCAACTGGAGTTGAAGTGGGTTGTTAAAATAAGTGCAAGAACCCTCCAAGCATTTTAAAGAAATCTTGTCACATGTAAGGTGCTTCTACAGTAGCAAAATTAAAGCTTTTCCTGAAACAAAACAGTATTCTTTAAGGGCTAAAAGTAGATGCCGGATATAACATCTCCCCCAATCCCCAATTGGTCTGTACCTTATCACCTAAATTCTTCATCCTGGGTCTCCCGTTAGGTTATTCTCTTGGGAAGTATAGATCATTTGTAACAAAATGAAAGAAAGAAACCAACCCTCTTTCCTCTTTGGGCCTTTTGTCATTTCTCATGAGGAATAGATAGGAAGTCTCCAAATACCAAAATTCTATTGCCCTTTTCAGGAGCCCCTGCCCGCACCTCCTCTGAGCAGAGCAGACTTCTCTTCTGCCTTCACCTCCACCCAGATGGGTAGCATGTCGACCCCCTTGAATTTTGTTTCTGCCTCTCCCTGGGTATTTACCTTACTCTGATACAGTTGTCATAGTATGGCTTGAAGGCCAGCAGCATCATCATTGACTTAGGAACTTGTTAGAAATCCAAGTTCTTGGGCCCCGCCCCATGACCTAGTGACTCAGACATGGGCGTGTACCCGGCAAGGTTTTTAACAAGCCCTCCAAGGAATTCCCATTCACCTTGATTTGGAAAACCACCACTCTGTAAATTGGCATGTGAACGTGTTTAATCAGGCAGCTAAATTGTAAGCACTTTAAAGGTTGGAACTAACCCTTCAACCCCACCATTCATGACAAGCTAGGATTCCAACACACAACCACTCAGTTTCAGAGTTTGAGCTCTTAACTGCTGTCGCTCCTCTTCTCTGGTGGGTAGCAGCAGGTGACTCGAGGAACTCGGATTTGATGCCCCTGCCTATTCATTCTGTGTTGTCTCCAAGTTAGCACTATTTGAAGAGTATTCAGAGGTTTAGAAAGAAATGCTTGGCCAAAGCTCGTCAGGAGAATCATAGAACCTGTAGGTTGGAAAGAAAACAAAATTGTCACCAGTGTGACTTCCCTTTTTCCAACTTTCTGCCGGAATAAAAGTCTGGATAACTTTTTCCCCCTTCTTAAGGCAAGGTAAGACTCATTCCCTTCAGGACACTTCCCTTTTCCTTGACACCAGGATGACAGTCGGCATGTTTACTGACTGGCCCTCTTTTTCTTGAGTCACCTGCAGTTAAGCAAATTGTACTCTGGAACATTTCGTCTTTATATGTGCCATTAAGAAATATTTACTCTTAGAACCTTTAGAGTGGCTTGGGCTTAATCGTTAAAGCCATGTAATTTCTCTTTATCCATGTTTTATATTGTTTTGAATGCTACGTGTCATTGAAGTGATGATTGGTCAAGAGGTGATGCATTGATTAAGAGATAAATTTGAGTTTAATACTTGATATGTAATAGTATGCTTTTATGCCATTGTAAGTATTCTTGTGTAGCTATATAACTCTTACGAAAGGAGGGGAAGGGGGAAAAGGATGAAAAATTAGCCTAATAATAAACCAAAGGGCATAATTAAAAAAAATTTTTTTTTATTTCAGCGTATTATGAGGGTACAAATGTTTACGTTACGTATGTTGCCTTTGCCCCACCCGAGTCAGAGCTTCAAGCGTGTCCATCCCAAAGGGCATAATTTTTTGAAACCTATCATTTAAAATTGTTATCAAATTATCTAGGAAATTATCTAGGAAAAGATCTGTGCTAAATCCACAGTGTCTTTAAGATTTAACACAGCTTTTCAACTCCCTTGATATGCTACAAATAACTAAGTAACTTAAATGTTTGAACATGTATAGTCTCTTAATTATTAATAATGTTCTAGTTCGTTTATCTTGAAGACAATTTAAATAAATTGAAGTTCAACTGCTTTGAAGAATTTATGGAAAATCCAAATGTATTTTTGGAAAACGTATCGTACATGAGTGACAAGGCAGAATCTTAGCTACGGTGTCAGTATGATTTTGTTCTCTTTTCCAGTATTACCAAACTCAATAAATTAATGAAGTGGTAGTAAATTCCTTTTATTTTAAAATGCATTTTGGTTTGATTTTCATTAAGGAAATAAGTTCTCTAATGTTTACAAAGTGTAGTATTTAAGTGCAATCAGTTTTTTCCATATGCTTGCTTAAAAGCTCAAACTAGATTCTTTAGCTGTATGCTACCTGAGACAGCTTTGGACTGGAATTGATTTTCTTCTCAACGTAAATGTTTGAAGTCTTATGTATTCTCAGTCCTCCTGAACTGAGATGAAGATATATGATAGAACTGGTCTTTTACCCTGTTGTTAATGGATTATTAACCAGGATAGAAGTGTAGAAACCTGGACCTACCAGAAACTTGCCACGTGGGTTTCATAGTCCATAAGACAGATACCATATCTGCTTTCCTTCAATTCTATCAGAATTGTTTTAAACACAAATCAAATAATGATGGCGAAGGGCTTTCAGTTTAGGAAAGTGTCAGTAGTACTAGCTTTAAAAATCAGTGATCTGAAAAAAAGGACTTTTTAGGCTCTGGCTCATCATAGGACGTTCTCACTGAAGCAGCACGTCATGACCATTATTCTTATAATTAACTTTGGAACTGGAGTCCTCCCAGTGTTTAATGACCTTGAATTATAGGAAGAAGATTATAAAAGATTTAATACTGTTAAAAATAAACCACATTCATCTTTTAAAATATGGTATGTCTAGAATACTGTGCTGTTGTGAAATACCAAAATTGTGCTTTTAACTTGAATGTTTCAAAACTGTCCTAGGAGTTCATACTCATGCACACCAGCGCTGCCCATACAACCTGAAAAATGACAAACTAACCTACTGAACCGGTCCTACCGGCTTTTCATGCAGCAGTACTTGTTTCAAATACAGTTGACCCTTGAACAATGTGGGTTTGAACTTAACGGGCCCACTATACACGGATTTTTTCTCAATTAGTAGCCCTCTCTATCAGGGGTTCCGCATCCGGAACCAAATGCGGATGGAAAATACAGTATTGGTGGGATTCGGAACCTGAGTATATGGAAGGGCAGCGTTTCCTGTGCCCGGGTTCTGAGGGCTGACGGCCGGACTTGAATATGCTCAGATCTCAGTATACGAGGGGGTCCTAGAACCAATACCCCTCAAATACCAAAGAATGACTGTATTTTTTTCATCATTCCTTTCTCTTCTTTCTCACACAATCTAAAACATCAGCAAACTTCTCACTTTTTTTCTTTCAGCATCCACTCATCTTCCCATATCATTTCCTTGGGGAATGGAAAAGCAAATCTCATTTTATTCCCACTTTGCAGTCAATTTGTCTCTTCTCCTCTTTCTTCTCCCTCTCCCTCTCATTTAAGCAGGTCGTACTTAGTTCTTAACTTAAATAGATGGTTACTATTTCCCTTCAGAGTGTGTTTCAGAATCTGTATAATAAACTCAGGAAATTTCACTGCATAGTATGCTTTCTTTCACAGAATTATACATATGAACAAAATCAGTCATGACAAATTACACAAATCCATGGTAAAAATACCCATGTGCTTTTATTAGCATCACTAAGTGACTTACTTTTTCCTCATACAGATAACATGTATAAAGTAGTCTAAAGTAATCCCCCCCTTATCCTAGGTTTTACTTTCCACAGTTTCAGTTCCCGTGGTTAACTATGGTCCAAAAATATTTAATGGAAAATTCAAGAAATAAGCAATTTATATGTTTTATTTTTTTTTTTAGAGAGAGAGTCTTGCTGTGTCACCCAGGCTAGAGTGCAGTGACACAATCATAGATTATTGTAGCCTCAAACTCCTAGGCTCAAGTGATCCTCCTGCCTCAGCCTCACAAGTAGCTGGGACTGCAGGTGCATGCCACCACGCCTGGCTAATTTAAGAAAAATTTTTTTGTTTCGATGGGGTCTCACTGTGTTTCCCGCTGGTCTCAAACTCCTGGCTTCAATTGATCCTCCCTCCTCAGCCTCCCAAAGTGCTAGGAGTAAGGCATGAGCCACTATGCCCAGCCGCAATTCATAAGTTTTAAATTGTGTGCCATTCTCAGTCGTGTGATGAAATCTTGCATTGTCCTGGTCCGTCCTGCCTGGAATGTGAATCATCACTTTGTTCAGTGTGTTCATGGCCACCCACTAGTGAGTCTTCTCAGTGATCGGACAGTGACCAGATTGATGGTAACGGTATTGCAGTTCTTATGTTCAAGTCACCCTTAGTTTACTTAATAAGGGCCCCCAAAGACAAGAGCAGTGATGCTGGCCATTTGGATATGCCAAAGAGAAGTAGTCAAGTGCTTCTTTGAAGTGAAAAGGTGAAAGTTCTCGACTTAATATGGACAGAAAAAAAAACCAAAAAATATATGCTGAGGTTGCACATATCTATGGTAAGAATAAATCTATTGATGAAATGATGACAGAAAAAGAAACTCGTGCTAGTTTTGCTGTCTCACCTGAAACTTTATCATAGGTATGGATGTATAGGAAAAAACATAGTGTATATAGTGTTCAGTACGGTCTGTGGTTTCAGAGCAGCCACTCTGAGTCTTGGAATGTAGCCCCCAAGGATAAGGGGAAAGACTGTATTAAAAAATTGAACATCTGAAGAACAGCTTAATGCCTAAAGGTTTGGAGGCCAAAGCAGTACTAAATTCATGTGATGGTCAAATGACCATCTAGCTGTATGACATTATTTTTTTTTTCTTGTATGTTTAAAACTTTGATCTACCAAGAAATGTTTGCCCATTGTCCTTGTGCTAAAGAAAATGGTTTGACATGAAAGGAAGGAGGAGGAAATTTGTGATTGGGAAAGCAGAGGACGCCACGAACAGTAATACCTTTATCCAGGCAGTACCCTGAGAACAATAACACAGTTTTACTCTGAATTTCTTTGCAAAAAGAGTATGTGTTAAAGATAGCTCTTCTATTACATTTAGTATCTTGTTGCTAGCCTGTAGTTGCTGGCATAACCTGGCTTTAAATTATGCTCTGTCTTGTAGTTTCTCTCTGAGTTTAGTGTTTGAAAAGTCTTTGTTTATTCACGATGGCTCGCTCTTACTTAGGTCTCGCTCCGTAGACAATAAACTCGGTTTTTAATGAACAAAGCCCTGGTTCTAGAAACTGAGATCTGTTGCAACTTGACAAGAGGAAATTTTCCTAGATCTCCTTTAGAGTTGGAATAAGTGACAATGGAATTTGATAAGTCTACTAGATTTCAGAAATTTAATGAGTGAAAAAAAATTGGTCATCTACCATAGGTTTATACTGCCTGGTTTAATCGTAGACCCAGTATCATGTTTCATTTGCTATACTACTATTTGTTATATTACTGTTCAAACATTTCTGTGACATAAACTTCATGGTGGAAAAGAGGTGCATTGTCTTTTTAACTGGGCTCAAAGTTATTACTGAAAGTAATAACAATCGCCAGCCTTTCTTGCTTTTAACACATGGATACCGATTTTGTGATATTTGGTCTTTTAAAATTTCATAGATGTCAAGTCATGTTGGCTATTTTTAATATTATTGCCAAGAATATCAAACTAATAATCACCCTTAGAAACAATCTCACCTAGCAGACTTGTCTTATTTCCTAGGAGAAAAGATCTCTTTTCCAAATACAATCTTAAATGGTATCTAATACATAAAACGGATTTTTAAAAGTAATGTTCGAATAGTGTTGTTTTATAACTTAAACTTCTTATAGGGTTAATTAATGAAGCAAAAAAGACCATTTGAATAACAAAAGGATTTAGTTTGAAAGGGCCTTGGCCTCCACCTTATCTGTATTTTGTTTTATCTGTAAAGTATTTCAAAACCCTGAATTACATAGATAAGTAGCTGCAAGTGGTAACAGTTTATATCGGTATATTTTACAAGGTTCACCCTAAACCTTAGGAGACGTCAGTTCTACAGAGATAGCAAGAATAGCTTTACCATAGGAAAGTTAAATTTAGCTACACAAGTTAATGAATTAATTCCCTGCATTGTGTTAAAATCTGGTGTGCAAAACTATGGATCTTGAGCATTATTTTTTTATAATAGCTAGTTGTTCAAAGAAAATCAGATCTAATATTTACAGAATCCCAGAACTCTACAGAAAACACTGTTTAAAAACTGCTAATCATACTTTTTGTAACATTGTCTCTATAGCAGGAGAGTAGAGATTCTGAGCGTACTATTTGTTTATTTTAGAAAAATTGTCAAATGTTAGAGAAAATGTGAAAATATTTCACATTATAAAGGGTTAGATTAGTATGAGTAAATTCTCATTTTAAAATGTGTTATGTTCTGGAAGTTTCAGAAATTAAAAAAGAAAAAAAATCTGTTTTAATCAACATTACAAGTAGTTGCCAGCCCAGACCACAAGTTTTTTAACCTGTAAGTAACTGAAATGGTATCATTTAACTATTGTATGATTACCTATGCATTTTTTAGTTAGCTTGGCATTCTACTAGATCCTAATTTTTATCTGATTTACAGTTCTGAATTGGAAACTTTCTGTATCCACTCCCACTGTGAGGTAGCAAAGGAGAATGAGGATTTTTTATTCCCTGGTTTATTTAAAATTAGTCTAATATTTTTATCCCTCCACTGAAGTGAGCTGTCTCCTCTTTGAGGAAGAATCATAGATCCTAATGTTAGAAAGGAACTCTGAAGATGCCCTAGTTTAGTTCTGTGCCTGTAGGTGAATGGTTTTGTAAAGCTGTGCAAAGAGAAAAACTTTTCCAAAACCAAACACAAAAAGCTGGATATTTAAAGGAACTCTGTGGCAAATCCTTTGGCGAGGCAAATGCCCCTTTGTGTGTCTGGCTTTAAAAAGCCATTAGAACTTTTCTTAGAGCACTGTTTCTCCCTGATGAGGGTCCTCAGTGCTGTGGTCCCCCTTGAAGAGAATCCTAGTCTCCACACAGCCCGTGGCGCTGGTCCCCTGAGATCTAGGGTACCATGGCCCCTGGGTACCTTTCACTTGGTTGTGCCAGGCATTCTTCTGTGGACTGGCAGACATCTCGGGTTGGCACCTGGCTTCATATTAAATTCCACACAGCGTTTACAGGCTGTTTGGCATCAAAATTAAGTTGAGAACTAAAAATAAAATGAGAGCATTATAATCCATGGTCCCTTATGTCACCTCCAGCTGATGAGTCTAGGAAAAAAGCACGGCATGAAAATTGCTTGGGTCTCGCTCTGTTGCCCAGGCTAGAGTGCAGTGATGATACGATCATAGCTCAATGTAACCTCGAACTTCTGGGCTCAAGCAGTCCTCCTGCCTTGGCCTCCCAAAGCACTGATATTACAGCCATGAGCCACCATACCTGGCCTGTATTTATTTATTTTTTTTTAAGTATGGAATAACATAGTCAATTGTTTTGTGTCAAAAATTATAGTATAGTAATTAAGGCCCTGGGTTAATATTCTGAGCCCACTGCTTACTTGCGTAACATTATAGAACGAATACTATGTTTACTCTTAGCTTCAATTTCCTGTGAGTAAAGTGGAGTTAATGATGGTTATCTACCTCATTAGGTTGTTGTGAACGCTAAAGATAATCCATTAAAGTGTATTAAGGTATAAAGCAGGTGCTTTAATAATTCTTAGTTGTTTTTATCATCATTTTCATTATTAATATTATTTTTAATCCTATTATGTCTAGGAAAGTATTACTAAAAAAATTAAGTAAAGAAAAATAAAAATTCTGGTTTTTAATGCCCCTTCTCCCCTCCCCGCCTGTACCTCCGCAGAATGTGATAAGTTGCGGCGGGATGGCTACCGAAGTTCTCAGTACTATTCTCAGGGACCCACCTTTGCAGCCAACTCCAGCCCACTCTGCGATGATTATCAAGATGAGGATGAAGAAACAGATCAAAAGGTGAGGCTTCTAAGTTCAACATGGGGTCCTGGATAGATGCCAGAGTACAGAAAGGTCATACATGGAAAAACTGGTGAAATTAGAATAAAGTCTATATTTTAGATAATAGTATTGTCCCAAGTTAATTTCTTGGTTTTGGCAAATGTACCACGATTATATAAGATATTAACATAAAGAGGACCTGGGTAAAGGTCACACAAGGAACTCTCAATACTATCTTTGCAACTCTTCTGTAAATATAAAATTATTCTAATTGAAAGAAAGTAAGGTTCGAATCCAAGGAATTCATTAAAGAGACATAAAATCAGTATATTTGTCCATTTTGAATATTCTCTTTTGGTTAGAAAAAACAAAGATCTTATTTCTGTTGTTTTGTTTTTCATATGACCAAGAACGCAGTTATATCACAAGGAAGAACTCTTAGTAGCAAAAGCCACTGTTTCACAAGTGGTCAGTGTTTTTAATATAGATTGGATATGAGCAATTCTTTTGCTTAATATCATTGTACTGGCCAATTTGTTTAGCGATGCTATTTTACATTTGGGTTCCTTTTTCTCTACCATGCACAAACTACTTAAGAGAAGTGTATTTTCTCAGAACTAAATGCATATGAGAGACGAAAAATGTATGGAGATTTTGATTTATGTAGTTATATTTTCGTTTTATTAAGCAATGTGGACTGACACTGGAATTACTTAAACAAGATAAGATTTGATGAACAGCATTTGGTTTAGAAACCATTTTTAATTCATCTAAAAACTTTTAGTAGAATGAGGTCAGTACATAAATGACTTATTGAAAAACATTCAGAATTTATTATCCTTTTCATCAAATAGGTAACTTCAGAGAACAAAGTAAGATAATAATTGATCCAAAAATGGGAAATAATGACCTTAAAATTTTGATCTTCAAATGAATATTCACTTAAATTTTTTTATTCCTCTTTTTAATTAGTATTTTAATTGACTAATCATAATTATATACATTTATGGGATACAATGTGATGTTTTTGATATATGTATACAATGTAGAATAATTAAATCAAGCTAATTAACATATCTATCACTTCACTTACCTATTATTTTTTATGGCAAGACATTTGAAATTTACTCTTAGGGTGGTTTTTGGGTTTTTTTGGTTTTTTATTTATTTATTTATTTATATATTTTTTTTTGAGACAGAGTCTCACTCTGTTGCCCAGGTTAGAGTGCCATGGCGTCAGCCTAGCTCACAGCAACCTCAAACTCCTGGGCTCAAGTGATCCTCCTGCCTTAGCCTCCCAAGTAGCTGGGACTACAGGCATGCGCCACCATGCCCAACTAATTTTTTCTGTATATATTTCTAGTTGTCCATATAATTTCCTTCTATTTTTAGTAGAGACGGAGGTCTCACTCTTGCTCAGGCTGGTCTCGAACTCCTGAGCTCAAATGATCCACCCGCCTCAGCTTCCCAGAGTGCTAGGATTACAGGTGTGAGCCACCGCGCCCAGCTACTCTTAGTTATTTTGAAACATACGATACATTATTATTGACATAGTTATCCTGCTGTGTAGTCGATCTCAAAACTTATTCCTCCTGTCTATCTTAAACTTTGCACCCTTTGATCAACAACTCCACATTCCTTCCCTCTCCACCCACATTTTTATTACAGAATGTGTTTCTTATTTCTTTAAAGGTATTTTTACATATTAGATTTATCCTTTAGACTTGAAAATATACACAGACAATATCTTACTATAATGGGAAAAGCAGCTGTTTCAAAATTGGTCTGATCGTTAATTTTGAAAACTTTTATTTTTCTCTTGTTGGCATGGGTAAGGAAAATGAAAACCAGAAGGTGAATTGTACAGTGAGACTTTTGTTTATCCAGATAGACCTCAGCCTTACACTGATGCTCAAAGAAGGAAGAAAAGTTTATAGTCGGGCCCAGTAAGACAAAGATGATTTCTGTGTGCAGCATGATTGTACAAGTTGTGAGTATCCAAGAGTATAGAGTCCCTGGTAAATTGGCATTATCATGACGGCATCCTAAGATCTTCTGGAAGATGGAAAAACAGTTTCCAAATTCTCACATAACTCTTTACTTACCATGACATTGTACTCTGTGGGCTCATCCATTCAACAGTTTATTGAATAATTACTGCTAAGCAAATATTGGCCCTGAATCAGAGTCTTTATTAATGTTTGTGACCCTTACTGTCCTTCTCTAGATCACGGTGATGCACTGATGCACCCAAGCTGCACAGCCCCCAGTGGCTGTCGTTTGGGACCCAGAAACATCCCTTAACCCTCTTCAGTGTGTTACAAAAAAGAGCTCCTTTAAGCACAGAACTGTAATTCGTTTGTAAAATAAGTACTTATTGAGCACCTCCTGTGTGCCAGGGACTATTCTAGGAGTTAGAGATGTAACAATGACCCAAATAAAAGAAATCCCTGCCCTCAACGGAGCTTTGATTTCATGGGGAGGCACCAAAAACAAAGGCAGTCATGCACTGCTTAACGCCAGGGGTGCGCTCTGAGAAGTGCACCGTTAGGCGATTTCATCATTGTGCGAATATCATGGAGTGTGCTTGCACGGATCTAGATGGCGCAGCCTGCTCCATGCCTGGGCTAGGTGGTGCAGCCTAGTGCTCCTGGGCTACAAACCTCTGTCGTGCGTTACTGTACTGTCAGCAATTGAAACACAATGGTAAGTATTTGTGTATCTAAACATAGAAAAGGTATAGTAAAAATATGGTATAAAAGATAAAAAAAAAAATGGCACACCTGTATGGGGCACTTACCGTGAATGAAGCTTTCAGGGCTGGAAGTTGCTCTGAGCGAGTCAGCAAGTGAGTGGTGAGTGAATGTGAAGCCAGCAACGTTACCGAGTGCTACTGTAGACTTCATAAACACTGTACGCTTAGGGTGTGCTAAATTTAGGAATAGGTTTTCTTTCTTCATTAATGAATTAACCTTAGCTTACTGTAACTTTTTTCCTTTATAAACTTTTTAAATTGTTTAACTTTTTGACCCTTATGATAACAGTTTAAAAATACCCATTGTGGAGCTGTATAAAAACATGTGCTTTCTTTATATCCTTTTTCTATAAGCTCTTCCCTATTTTTCAAAATTAAATTTTTTTTTTACTTTTTAATCTTTTTTGTTTAAAAACTAAGACATTTTGGTTTTAGTTTTTAAACAAAAAAGATTAAAAAGTAAAAAAAAAAAAATTTTTTTTTTTATTTTAAAAAATAGAGAAGAGCTTATAGAAAAAGGGTATAAATAAGATGGGTCATAAATCCAGTGTTAAGTGTCCTTATAAGAGACACAGAGGAGAAGAAAAGACCAAGCTAGAGTCAGAGGTTGGAGTTAGGCAGCCACAAGCTAAGGAAAGCCTGGAACCTCCAGAAGCTGAAAGGGGCAAGGAAGAATTGCCCTTAGAGCATTCAAGCGGGAATACTGCTCTACAGGCACCTCAGTTTTGAACTCCCTGCCTCCAAAACCGTGAGAAAATAAAGTCTGCTGTTACAAGCTGCTCACTTAGTGGTAATTTATTATGGCAGCTCTAGGAAACTAATACAGTATTCAGCTGTATAAATTAAAGAGCATACACCCTTAGGTTGTAATTGTAGATTATTAGATAGGCACAGGTGGGAGCCTTACTTGTTTTGGTCACCACCAAGTGCAGAAAGCCAGCCACATAGTAGGTGCTTAATAAATGTGTTGCTAAATGTCAAAAAAAAAAAAACTAAGACACAAACGCACACATTAGCCTAAGCCTACAAAGGATCAGAACCACCACTATCACTGTCTTCCACCCCCACATCTTGTCCTACTGGAAAGTCTTCAGGGACAGTAACACACACGAAGTTGTCATCTCTTGTGAGAACAGTGCCTTTTTCTGGAATACCTCCTGAAGGGTATGCCTGAGGCTGTTTTACAAGTAGGAGGAATGAACTCTAAAATAATGATAAAGTATAGTATAATAAATACATAAACAGTACCATAATCATTTGTTATCTTTATCAAGTATTATATGCTATATGTAATTGTATGTGCTAGACTTTTATATGACTGGCAACAGTAGGTTTGTTTACATTAGCATCACCACAAACATGGGAGTAATGTGTTGTCCTATGGTGTTATGACAGCTACAACATCACTAGGCAATAGAAATTTTTCAGCTCCATTATAATCTTATGGGACCACCATTGTATTTGTGGTCTGTTGTTGACTGAAACATCATTATGCAGTGTGTGACTGCATAATCTTGCTATATTAGAAAGTGGCATGTGCTGTGAAGTAAAATAAATCAGAGGGAAGGGCAGTTGCAATTTTAAATTAAAAGGATAGGCTTTACTGAGCAAGGAGGTGAATGGAATTGAAAGAGTGAGCCATGCAAAAACGATGCATTTCTGGAAGAATATTCCAGAAGACAATGCAACCACTGCAATAAATGTTTTTAGGGATATATGTTATATACCAGATACTACAAAATGCAAGATTAATAAGATATCTATACTTGCCTTAAGGAATTTACAGCTCTCAGCGGTAGGGAGAACTAAGTAGAATAAAAAGTTTTATGTATGACCTGCTGCAGTAAGTGTTTAGTATATAGTAATATAGGAAAAAGAAACTCTTCTGACTTGGGCAGTCGGGAAATGGGGCAGGAGTTAGGAGAATGAAGTACGTAAGGAGACTCAGTATAGGACTTACAACAGGCAAAAGGTAACTAAGGACCTAGAGCAAAAGAGTAGCTGTGTGAATACTGAAGAAGGGGGCAGTTAAGGGGGTTGGCATCTAGGAGTTAGAGGACCTATTTCAAGCTTGTTGTGTTTCTTTGGATGTATCACAGGCCCTTCAGGGCATTAATTTCCTTATGTAGAAAGTGGGAGTGGAATAAAATTCCTGTCTGCCATCTTTTGCACAAGCCCTTCATTCATTCGTTTGCTCAGTAAATATTTATTCAGCACCTCCAATATGCCAAGCATTGTTCTAGGTCCTGAGAAGCTGTCGAGTGAACAAGACAAAGTCCCTGCCATCAAAGGGATGGTGAACAAACAAGCATAATATTACACCAGGTAGTGCTAAGTGTTATGAGGATGAATCAGACAACAGTGGGGAGAGTTCTAGAGTGACAGGAGTGCCATTTTAGATTGAGTGTCCAAGAAGGACTCTCTGAGGGTCACCATTAGAGCAGACTTCAAGGTGAAGTGTAAGAACGCCACATGTGCAAGGCCTGAAGACTGCAGTGTGGTTATCCTGTGCAAGGAATAGCCAGAAAGCAGAGCGGGTGGGCACCGAGCAGAGGGGAGAGAGGTAACACTGCCTTTGGGGGAGATAACCAAGGGCCAGGTCACAGAGGGCCTAATCAGCCATGGTAAGGATTTTGGATTTGTTGCTTCCTGGGTGGGATGGGGAGTTGCTGGAGGAGTAGAGCAGGGAAGTAACATGATCTGATTTACTATTTCATGTGATTGTCTGGCCATCGTATGAAGATTAGACCCCCAGAGTGGAAGATAGACAAGGAGAATAGGCTATGGCAGTCATCCAGGCAAGAGACAGGCCATGGTGACTGGACCAGGGTGGCAGTGGGAGATTGTAGATTTATTATGAAAGTGAGTCCTATGAAATTTGCTAAAATTATGTGACAAAGAAAAGAGTTGAGGATGACTCCATCTGCTATTTTCCCAGCATGGTCCCTCTAGCATCCCATTACAGAAATTATTTAACCCTACCCTCTTCCTGTCCATGCTCATCCTTCCCCAGCTGATATTCCACGGGCCACCATTGCATTCACTTCTTTGCACACACATTCAACTCTGCTAGCTCCACGCCTTCTGCCACTTTCCTGGCAAAGTCCCAACTCCAGTTTAATCCAGCTCTCCCCCTGCTTTGCGCTAAAGCCTGATTAGCTAAATGAGGCTAGAGAAAAACACCAGGTTATGTTTGCTAGTCTCGCTGTAAGCGTATGACCTCAAGTCTAATGTGCTGCCCAGGAATCCTGCTATATTAACTCATCATCAGTTCATTCTTTCCTCTCCTGAGTTATATTTCACGCCTTCTCCAATCTCCAAACGCAGTTTTCTCTGCTTTACTTATAGATCCTGTCTGCCATGGTTTGGATGTCGTTTGTTTGTCCCCATCCAAACTCATGCTGAAATTTGATCCCCAGTGTGGTGGTGTGGGGAGGTGGATCCCAGCGGGAGGTGTTTGCATTATGGGGACAGATCCCTCATGAATCACCTGGATGTGCCACAGGGAGTGAGTTCTCACTCTCCAGAGATGAGATTGGTTCTTGCAGGTATTAGTTCCTGTGATGAGAGTGAGCTGATAGAAAGCCAGAGCCCCTCAGATTTTCTTCTCTTTGCGTGTATCTGCTTCCCTTTTGATTTTTTCCCCTGCGTTGTGTCACGGCACGAAAGCCCTCACCAGAAACCGGGGCCATGCCCTTGAACTTCTCAGCCTGCAGAACTGTGAGCTAAATAAACCTCTTTTCTTTATAAATTACCCAGTCTCAGTTATTCCTTATAGCAACACAAAATGGACTCAGAGACACTATCCTTGACGTTTACTGTACTGGGAAAAAGAAAGCAATCAGAAGTCTTATTTTTTTAAACTGCTTTGTATTCTCACCCTTTCCTGCCATTGCAATGGGTGAACAGTCCTTTTCTGCTCTGTCACATCCCAGATCAGGGCCTGGCATGCAATAGGCACTCAGTATTTTTCAACTGGCATGAATAAGGCCAACCATTCAAGGGCTTCATACTCATAATTTATCCCTCTCTCTTTGGCCTAATCAATTCTCTCTCAATTGCATCACAACCCATCATTACACAAACATGCTGTGTTTTCTTGCATCTTGAGGAAAACCTCCTTTGACCTTTCTGGCCCTCCAATTTGTACCACATTTATCAGTTCCCCTTTATAATAAGACTTCTCCAAAGAACTGTCTAGACTTGCTGTCTCCATTGCCTTTCCTCACAATCTCTTTTGAAGCCCCTCCAAACTTTGATCCCCAGCGCACGACTGAAACTGTTCTTGTTAAGTCTACCAGTCACCTCCACGTCGCCAGATCTAATAGTTAATTCTCAGGCCTCATCTTATTCAACCTCTCAGCAGCATTTGACATTGTTTATGATTCTTTTCTTCTAAGAATACTTCCATTACTTGGCCTTCATGATACTCTACACTCCTGGTTTCCTCCTTCCCTCACTAGCCATTGCCTCTCAGTCATTTGTTGTATGCTCCTTTTCTTCCAAATATCTAAAAGTTGGTTCAACCCTGGGGCTCAACCTCTGCTCCTCTGTAACAGACTCACTCCTTGGGTGATTTCGTCTAGTCCCATGATTTTAAAACCCATGCACTGAAGTTTCCTGAATTTATCTCTCTAGTCCAGACTTATGCATTTATCTGGTTACTATCCATCTCCACTTAAATGTCTTACAGTTATCTCAAATGTGTCCACATCCAAATATGTGATTCTAACAGCCTCTTCCAAAAAATACCTGTTCCTTTGCAGTCCCCATAACTCCATTCTACCAGTTACTTACGTCAAAAACATTGGGCACATTCTTGTTTCTTTTCTTTTTCTCACACCTTCAGCAATTCCTGAAGGAGCACCAATTTGTGAACCACCCCCCAAACCTCAATTCAGCATCCTGCCATGGTTAGGTCAGGGTGTACGTCCATGAGGGTAGCTGGCCGAGGCAGGTTGGAAGGGAGGCTGGGAAGGAACCTGAGCAGGTGTTAGATGGACCAGCCCTGTGGATATTGAGTCCAGCAGGAGTGATGCCAGGAGCGGTGGTGAAGGGAGGCTGACATAGAATCACAGAGGGGTGATGCTAAGGAAGGAAGTTTGCTTTATTGCATAGCTAATAGGAAATCACTAATACATTTTTTAAGCAGAGCATTTTATGATTAGGAATGAAAATTGTATGCCATCATCCCTTGGTATCCATGGGAAATTGATTCTAGGACTCCTCACAGATACTAAAATCCATGGATGCTCAAGTCCCTGGTATAAAATGGTATATAGTATTTGTATATAATCTATGCACATCCTTTACTTTAAAATATACCCTTATACTTTGTTGCCTCTAGGTTACTTATAATACCTAATACAATGTAAATGCCATATCAATAGTTGTTATGCTGTATTGCTTAGGGAATAATGAGAAGAAAACAGTCTGCACTTGTTCAGTAACAGACACAACCATTCTTCTATTTTTTTTCAAATATTTTCAATCCACAGTTGGTTGAATCCGTGGATACGGAACCCATAGATACAGAGGGGCGATTCTGTATCATCTTTTGATAGATGGAAGATATATAAATAATTTTGAAACTGATTTTCTAATTTTCGTAGTGTATCAAACTTAACCCTATAAGAGAGGAAGTATTTTACCAGAGTAATTACCATGAAAAAAAGAAAATTTTATTAAAAATTCACACCAAATTGAAAAAAACACCAAGCCCAGATGGTTTCATGGTGGGGGGTGGGAGGGGGAGTTCCTACCGAAGATTTTAAAGGGTAGATAAATCCAGTGCTTGAAACTGTTCCAGAGTAAAGGGGTAAAAAGGAAAAGGTGCAATTCTTTTTAATGAATTAGCTTAACATTGATACCAAAACCTGACAAAGACTACACAAAGCAGAAAATTAACTGGACAGACTCACTCATGAATATTGGCATTAGAAATCAGAAATCATAAATAAAACATTAGGAAACATAATCTGCCAGCTCACTAAAAGACAAATACTCCAAAATCAACTGGAGTTTATTCCAACAGTAATGCAAGAATGTTCGATATTAGGTAATCTAATTATATATTGATCATATTTGATCTGGTGAGAAAAATCATATAGTCAAAACTATAGATATTGACAAGGTGTTTGGTATAATTTAAGAACCATTCTTGATAAAAAACACTCAATAATATCAGAACAGGTGGGTACTCCCATAACTTAACAAAGTTTATCTGCCTTGTTGCTAAATCCAACATAATTTTTAATGGGCTATTCTCACTAGAATGAGGTATACAACAGGGTCATTGACTATAATTATTACATTGATGGCGTTGTATGGGAAGAACAAGCCAGCACAATTAGAAAAGCTGTAGAATAAGAAATGCAAAAATGGGAAAGAGTGAGGTTATTTTATCACTGTACATAGTTTGTATACTTGGTAAATCCAAGAAAATGAAATTGTTACAAGTTCTGTAAATAATAGAGTTCAGTGATACAGTAAGATATAAAATTAATACATAGAAATCAGTAACTTATCAAAGTTACTACAAAGTCAAGTTAGAAGATAGAAAAAATCTATTTAAAATAGTTATAGCAGGCAAAGCAACAGGGATAAATTTAGTAAGAAAAGTACAAAATCCTTATAAAAAAACTTTAAGATAATGTAGAAGACAAGATTTAAATAAATAAAAAGACATAGGTTCTTAGATTAGAGGACTCAATATCAAAAAGCTATCAATTCTGCTTATGTTAATTTATTTAGCACAATATCAATAAAAAGGCAAGTATTATAGATCTGCTGTCTTTTGTCTTGGTTTCCAGTTACTTTAGGGGGTGAAGGGAAGAGGGAGCAGACTGGGGAATCTGAACCTAAAGTTCGTAGCGAGGAGGAAGGCTCTAAAACAGAAGAGCAATAAGGAAGAACTGCCTTTACCCGGTATGAAAATATAAGAGTCAGGAATTCCTCCAGTGTGGCACCTGAATGTACGGACCAGTAGAACAGAACATCAAAAAGAGAATATAAAGTCTCTTGACTTTATATGGACCTAAATCTTCATGAGATTTAGTATATCATGGAGTTGGCATTTGAAATCAGGTGGAAATCCCAGTGACTGTTAAATGGGGCTGCAAGCCAGCAGTTTGTGGTCCTCTGTGTTAAGACCAAGACCCCTAACTGCAATTCATGTTCTTAAAGTTACCATAACAGTTGGGATCATTTTAAATTTAGAGTATGTAGAAGTCAGTTTGGAGGGAAAATTCTCTTGGGAAAACTCTTTTCTTTTATATTTCCTAAGTAGATATTGAGCAGGAGGGGTGTAGATTGGAGAGCAGTGACTATGTAGAAGAGAGGACACATGAGTTAATAAATGCTTAGGCTACGAATGATCTGACATCAAAAGAAGTGTTTACAGTGAAAAGCATCTAATTTGCATTCAACAAATATTAAACATCCACTATGTGCTTAGGATAGAAACACTTTCCTAAAATGAGAATTGCTAATAAGGTAAAGGTTAAGGACACATAAATTAGAAAAGAGAACCTAGGGCACATCTATTCTCACTAATTGTTCTAGGATAATTATTCTAATTAATGCAGAACACTTACCAAGTAGGACTCTACAGTGTGTTTATGATATGAAGAAAGGTCTTTTGCTAATGATATCCACACGCATCTTTGATGTTCGAAGTGGTGATATAGTATAGCAAGAAAAAAATTGTTTAAAGTATTTCCGGTTGTATATATGTTGTATATAGCATCTAACTAGTAAACATGATACATGGAAAAATGCTGTTAGCCAAGGAATTTAGGAATTCTAGAAAATAACCTTTCTATTCAACTGTGACATCAAAGAGTAAGGTATTGCTTTTTGTTCTAGTCTTGACTTTTTTTTCCTTCAATTTTCAGTGTATACCAGACACTACCAAAGAGGTTCTTGCAGATGAAGGGAAGTCAGTTATAGGTGCCAAATACTTCCTGTGAGTTGACAGGGAATTTCTTTAACTGCCATCGTCGGGGGTCACATTTGATGGCATTGCTCACTGAGTCTGGGAGATGTTCACAGAGGCCCCATTGTCTTAGCAGAAAGGTTGTCAGTCATGAGTTATTCAATCTCTTGTATAAAATTCACCTCCGAAATTTTCCTTTCTATTTCCTGTTATTCTTTGAACTGGCACCTTGTGTTCTGTTTTAGGCCTTGTTGATAGGAAATATTTAAATTGAAGAAGGACTTTGAAGAAAAGAAAACGGCCATGGGCTTGCTCCGGTAACTGTAAACACAGGAGGCTTATTTAACATGACACTGGAGAGCGTGCAGGTTTGGGGCAGCTTTTCACCTGTCCGAAGCTGGGTGGCCTTGGCTAAGTTGCTTTCCTCAACTGTAAAGGGATATCAGCCACATGTCTGGTTTGCTCAGTTCAGCCCTGGTTGACAGCTGCTATTCTGTGTAATTATTAATCGCACCCCCATTCACTCCCAAGGGTGTCTGGTTTTGATAAATAAATTACCCAGTTATCCTACCTCCCTTGGAGAGTTGTTGTGAGGTTGAAGTAAATTAGTGTTTGTGAAACCCCTAGCACAGTGCTTGACACGTAGTATATGCTCAAATGATGACGATGAGTATTGTTAAACTGCCTTGGTTTTTTAAACCAGACTTCAAAGAAAATGACTCAATAGACAATGTCTGTTTTTATGAAAATTTGGCCACTCTCCCATTCATCCTGTCTTTTATTCCACCCACGTAGAATTTCCTGCCTAAAGCAATGAATTTGAGAGGTTTCAGCAGCTACTAAAAAATTCTGATCATCATGGCTTTACAGGTTATCTGTATGTCAAGCTACCAGTGGTCATGCTATTGCTAAAGTAATCATGGAATACTTTAGAACATAGAACTTTTTCACAAATTATGTTGTTTTCCACAAGAACCCCCATGAAATTGGTATTGTAATAGCTATTACTGTCATTTTAATCATCCAGAAACAGAGGCTCAGAAATAGGAAATTACTTTCTCAAGATCACATAGCTAGAAAGCATCAGGGAGGATACGAATGCAGGGCTTCTTGGAGTTCTTTTCTTTGTGCCATGTTGGTTAAATAAACAAAAGGGCAAGATTACTCAATGACCCAATTCCTTCTCGTTATGCCTCTTATGCCTCCTCCATCTTTGGTTTGTCTGACATTTATTCACTCATTTTAGTTTTCCAAAGAACATTTAAGTGCTGCTTGGTCTCAGTATATGGATACAGTCCCTGGCCTAAGGTAGCTTATAGTCTAGAAATGATGACTCTGCATGCATTCATATATCACTGGGTCTCTGTGTGTGAGTAATCTCAGGTCACAAAAGAAACACAAAGGAGCCAGTGCAGGCTCTGTGTGCTCACTGCTCTGCAGTTATGGCTCCATGTTACTCTGTTCCGTTGCAGGCAGGTTGAGAAAATCGGGGTCTGTCATTCCCGGGCCTTATGCATGCAAAGCAGTAGGGTGTGTCCGGTGATGTGTTCCAGTGTCTCTTGGTGTACACATCCCACTACACTATAATCAGGTTCTATTCATGTCTGCCTTCTCTTCTAGATTAGAAGACAGCATCACTATCTTATTGATCTCTGTGTTCCCAGCTTGGAGCCAAGCAACCTGGCACATGGAAAGGCTCAGGCGCCAGAGACTGTGTTCTGTGCTCTGTGTGAATATATTCAATATTCATTGCAACCATGCCAGGTAGCTTTGATGATACCCATATCATGGATGAAGAAACTGTATCTTGGAGAGATTAGATCACTTGCTTAAGATCACACAGCTTTTAAATACTGAAAAAGATATCTCTCTCTCTCTCTTAAAACAGCTTTATTAAGGTATAATTTACATAAAATAACCTATACATATTTAAAGTATGCAACTTAATAAGTTGTGACATATGTATACACATGAGATCACCACAATCAAGGTAGTGAATCTATCCATCACCCTCCAAAGCCCATGTTTTTCTTCCAGTAATAAGTATATGGGGAATAGAGCCTTTGCTACAGCCCTTTCCTCCTGATCACTCTCTTACGGGGAGTTTTGAATTGTTGAGATAATACAAAGAACATCTTTGACAACCTACTTGTCCATCAATAAAAGAATCGATAAATAAACGTGGTACTGGGGTGGAATGTATACCCCAGTAAAATGAATGAATTATAGGCTCTCACAACTATGTGGATGTGTCTTAGGAAGGTAATGGTAAGTCAAAAACACTACAAAGATAATGATACTATTTTTGTAAAAGTCAAAGCAAATCGAAACATATAATTTAGACATATTTGTATGTACACACATACACATAACAAGAAGTAAAGTGACGATGAACATTAACTTCAGGCTACTGGTTACCTGGAGGGAAGTGGGGAGATAGGATTGAGAGGGCATGGAAGTAGATGCAGCTTATTAGTAATATATGAGGTCATGGGGTGGGCAGTGAGTTCCTGAATATTCGTTATGTTATATATTTTGTATATATAATTAGTTATTCTAAAAAAGATTAAAAATAAGAAATTACTTCATCCGTTTAAATTTTTATGTTCTAATGAACTATTTTCATTAATTTGAGGAATCACTTAATATGGGATAGTTAAAATCTAAAATGTTTTAATTTTAATTCCATATGTGACAAAGTTTAGAGCTCTTTGTAAAGGGGCTAGGTTTGTTGTAGAGGGACTGAACAGGAAAGAATGAACAATTAAAGTTACTTAAAAATGTGGGTGAGGAAATCATCTCTTCACCAGCGCAGAGTTGCCGATGGGCCGTGAACTGTGCTTCTATATGGATTCATTTCCACTATCCACAATTTTCCTGTTGCCATTGGCTCCAGGGGGGTAAGAAAAAGGAACACACAGAGAACAGAAATAAGTCAGAATCTCTTGTGTCTAAGTATACTGAAGGCAGAGGAAGTGTATAGCCAAAAGAGACTGCAAAGCTTTGGCATCTTGTAAAACTATTAAAGATTTTTATTTTTTTTTACCTCTGGAATTCTAAAATCTTTCCTGAACTATTAAGGATCTTGAAATCCAAGAGTCAACACAAGGGAGATTTACTTAATTCTAGGAGGAAAAACGCCAAAGACTGGGTGTCCCCCCAAAAGGAGTGAAATGTATGTTGGTGTCTTCTTAAATAGTGCTCTATGTAGTTTTATCTGTTCCCCCTCTATTTTCTTGTAATAATTGCAAAATAAATGCTAAGTTTAGCTCTGGTTATAATTCAGTTTTCTATTTTTTTTCTTTTTTTAAGAAAAACAAAGCAAATTAAAACAAACGAGACTGGGCTGATGTGTTGTTTCGTAGTTCAGCCCACTTTCCTATCACTTGGCTGTTCTGAGAAAGAGACCATATTTCATATGAGCCCATATGAGAAAGAGATCACATTTCAAGCCCTATTGCCCATCTGGTGGGAGCTTGTCTATTTTCCAGGCAAGACCTAGTAGTCTCTAAAATGTACATCTGACAGCGTCCAAAAGCCACAAAGCAACTGCGGGTGTTGCAGGTGCTGTCCCTTTCTAAATGAAGCAATTTGACACAAGGAATTACGGTTTCCTATGTTTCATTTGTGTCTCTCCATCCCTTCCAGGACCAGGGTAATGCGATATTGATGAAGATTATTGACCAATGGACAGATCGAAACATTGCACTTAAATTCTGAAAGCAAGGCAATTTTAAACTCATATAAACTTTATATATATATATATATATATGTATCTATATATATAAAAGTAAGTCACTCTATAATGAGGGATTCCATTAACATGAAGCATTTCAGTGCTACATGGGTCATTCTTTTCTCTACACCGGGAGATCAAGTTGATCAAAATGTACAGCTAGTAAATGACAGGGCCAGGATGCCACTCTGCTTTTTCTCCATCTCTTATACCACACTGCTGGCTTTTGTAGATTTTTCAAAAGATGTTGTTCTTATTTATTAAAAGAGATGCTATTTTTAGAGCAGAGATTTTATTTTAGACTAATAATTTATCATAAATATCGCCAAGTTGTTATTCTACAGTTTCACACCAAAGACTTTGGGGGCAGATCTGGCTGCTAATCCCAGCTGTCCACTTGTGAACTTTCCAAAAGTAAAGTTACTTTACTCTCTGAGTCTCCATTTCCTTATTTATTTAACACGGCTAACACTGTGAAGATTAAATGAGATAACAATTGCCAGGGCAAGGCATATAGCAATCAGTTACTAAACAGTGACCCTCTTTAAGCTACAATTCTGAAATAGTTTTGCATGTGATTCTGATTTAAAGCCTCAAGGAACTTACATTCTTGTGGGAGAGACAAGCAAGATACATAAAAAATATATATGTACACTAGTTATGTGTACTAAAGAGGAAAAAGAAAGCAGGGAAGGGGGATATAAAATATTGGAGAGAAGCTAAAATTGAATAGTGCAAACAGGTAAGACCCAAACAAAAAGGGGACTCTTGAGTGAACACTTAAAGAAAAAGAAGGTGCTGCCTGTGTGGATGTCTAAAAGAAGAGCATTTCAGGTGGTGGGAATGGCAAGTGCAAAGGCCCTGAGGTAGGAGCATGCATGGAATGTACAAAGTACAACACGGAGCATGGTGTGGCTGGAGTAGAGTCAATGAGGGCTAGAATAGTAGGAATGCCATGAGACAACAGTGGGCCACTTGGTAGATCTTGTAGGTTCTTGTAGATCCTAGTGCAGACTTGGAAGGGTTTGAGCAGAGAAGCAACATGGTCTGACTTATATTTTAAAAGGATGTCTTTGACTGCTGTGTTGAGAATAGACTGTTAAAAGGGGAGTCAGGGAGTGTGGTCCGTAAGGCAGAAGCATGGAGATGGGTTCAGAGGCTAATGTAATAATGCAGAGTGTTACCATATCCATCCTGATGGAGTAATTATGATGTATTCTGCTATCAAGATGCAGGAGGTTTTCCCTGTGCTCCTGCTGTGTTTATAAACACTGGGGGGAACTGCAGTCATATCATTCTGAGAGTCCCTCCCGGTGTTTTATTTTTCTTTAGTATTAATAGATTGTGGTACTATAGAATGGTCCCATTTGCATACAACTTCATCGGTGCCCTGCTTGTCCGGGAAATTTTCTTGCAAGGGAAGGGAGCACTTTATGAAATGGACTCTCTGTCAGTTGTCATACTGGAGTGGTCCCTGGTGATCATCCTATGGCAACCCAGCCTCTAGGGAATGCTGTTTCATTGGGAGAGTGATCGATTCTGACACTGTCAGTCAACTAAAAGAGAAGTAGGTTATTGGGGCTGATGAGCACCATTGAGATGCTCACATGTGGTAGATCAGAACTGGACTTTGCTCCTTTGGCGGACGTCACATGGAAAGGGGAGCCCTTGCTACAGGAGGTAGACAGCTGTTCTCCATCAGCCTGAAAGCTTTACTTGCCTTTCTTTTAAACTTTTTTGGTTAGGATTTGTTTCTTATCGTCTTCAAAATTTATACTGTAATTCAAGGTTGCCTGAAAAGTTATATCTGTGTGTATACATCAGGAAATTGGAGTCATCTTCTAACTTACTAAATTGAGATTCAAGCCGGGTGTGGATCACACCTATAATCTCAGCACTTTGGGAGGCCAAGGTGAGAGGATTGCCTGAGGCCAGGAGTTTGAGACCAGCCTGGACAACATAGTGAGACCCTTTCTCTACAAAAAAATTTAAAAGTAAGAAATTAGCTGGATGCGGTGGCACATGCCTATAGTGCTAGCTACTCAGGAGGCTGAGGCTGAAAGATTGCTTGAGCCCAGGAGTTCGAGATTACAGTGAGCTATGATGGGGCCACTTCACTCTAGCCTGTGACCTCATTTCTAAAAAATAAAATAATAAAAATTTTAAAAATGTGTCAACATGCTAATTAAATTTTTTTTAAAAGATTTAAACTCAGCTATGTGAACTTTATACAAACTGCCATGAAATTCTTAAATAAAACTAATTTTAATTTATTTGTGTGTATGTGTAGGTGTACCTTAAGGGTAGAAAATATGTGTTATAAATCAAACTTAACAAGTGTGAACTGCAAAAAGGCTGGAAATAAATGATTTACATTAGTATGGCTTAGCTGCTGCTGTTGACTCAAAATTTTCTTTGACTGTCTTTCAAGGATCTGTGTGAGTTGTAACCATTTTAACCAGGATTAGATCAAATATGAATGGATATAGTACATTTAATATCATAAGATGTCATAACATATGCTCAGTTTATAAATGGATTATTTTGTAAATTTAATTACAAACATACTGATTTTGCTTAGGTGGAAAAGAAACCAAATGATCATTTTATATATCTTATGTATTAAGAACATAAAGTATGGGCCAGGTGCTGTGGCTCATGCCTGTAATCCTAGCACTCTGGGAGGCCGAGGTGGGAGGATTGCTTGAGCTCAGGAGCTCCAGACCAGCCTGAGCAAGAGTGAGAACCCATCTCTAAAAAAATAAATAAATAAACAAACAAATATATAAATAAAAATATTGAGATATCTAGTTATAATTTTATATTTTTATTTCTATAATGTCTCTATAATTGTTACTGTCCTTGCAATGGAAGAAAAAAGTGGGTACTTGTTAATTTATGATTTTTCTTTTTTAAAGTCATCTGAGTACCACCTTCATATCCATGATATTTAACAGTCATAGACACTTCCGTATTTAGCAGCTCATTAGGTCCTAAGAATAACTCTGTGGATGCAGAAGGTAGGCAATAAAGCCCCATGTTACAGCAAAGAAAACATCAAGGTTTAGAAACAAACTCAGGTTTGGATTCTTAGTCTAGGGCTCTATGCCCAACACCAAACTATTTTCGTTGGCTCTTATGTAATCTTTTTCAGATTCGGGGAGCTCTAGTAGTTGTAGAATAATTACAGATATTTTGCAGCAAGATGAATTCAGTGGCAATAAGCAATGGTGGCAGTGTTCTTGTGTTTGAGATTTCCAAACAGTGCATTTCTGTATATTTGTTACCTGTGTCCTCTTGGGAACTTGTATTAAATCTGGAAAGGCATCAAACCATGATTTGTAAAGATAGGTAAATCCTCACAGATGTAATGTTAAAGAAACACGTCACAAAAGAAAACATTGTAATTCCCTTTATATGAATAGAAAGTTCAAATACAGGTAAAACACAGCAGTGGTGTTGGAAGCCCAGATAGCAGTTACCCTGATTCGGGGTGTTTGGTGCAGGGGATGGGATGTTGTATTGATCTGGGTGCTAGTTGCACAGGTCTTCCTTTTGGGAAGATTCACTGACTTTTTATTCTTCAGTAAAATTCTTTCTAAAAGCCTTATTTTCATAAGTGGTAATTTAAAAGCTTTAGACTTGAAGAGCAGTTCTTATACCTTTATTGTATATTATAAACTACCATTTCCCCACAAAAGTCAATTATCCTTTTTTGTTGTTGCTCCCAAGCCCATTGCGTTTATTTTGAGTTCTTGGAGCTTCCTTGTCACAGAACCAACTGCCACGGAGCCGTGGTGAAGTCCATCATAAAATGCTTGCCAACACAACCTTCTTGCTTACACTTTTTTTAACACATTAACTGCCGTGTGGGTTGCATTTAACTCACACTAATTTTGAGCCTAGGGCCTCATGAAGCACATGTGACTCACACACCTTGGGAGCCTTGAGAACTGTTTTTCAAGTTGCATATAACTCACGCACAGAAAACAATAAAAAATAACAAATTTTTCATTAAATTAGAAAGGATCACTTTGTTTTCGAAGTTTTTATTCTATTTTCATAATAAAACATTGTGGCCCCAAGGGGAAAAAAATTTTTTTTCTAGTGTGGCAGTATGTTAAGGTGTTATGGGAAGAAAGATATTGAAGAAGAGCTCTTCCATCAGGATGTTAATCTGTATCGAAACAGACACTGGTAGAAATGTTTTCATGAAATTCTGCTAAGGCTGAAGAGCAGAGCTTTAGTCAGCTTCTTATAATTTAACAATTTCACACTGATTTTTTTCCCCATATAAATGGTTTCAGAAGAGCACAGATAGCTGAACAACAATAGCTCTATCATTTTTGAAATGTCCCTTGAATCAGATCCTAAAAGAAATATTAATGAGATTGAAGCTAGAAATTACTTTGAGCAGAACTAAGTTTTAATAAAAATGGAAACTGATAGCCACAGCCATGGTGTTTCTCTAGGCTTCTAATGTTAAACTAAATCCATAAGCTTTCTGACCACAGTACATAGAGAAAAACAGGAAGAACTTCAAAGATCTTGTGGGTCAGCAAAACCTTTAGCTGTCCTCACATTTTCAGACTCATGTCCTAGAGGAGGAGCAAACCATCGCTTCTCTTCCTAAATGACTCCAATTTTTTTTTCAGCTTCCATTAAATCAATCTAATATTTTTTAAATAAGAAATATTTATTTGAATGTTTCTGCCAGCTATTTGTATGTTGTGGCTGCTACCTCTTTTTTCTCTGCAGTGTTCTCTCTCCTCGTCAGAAGAAGAAAGATTTATTTCCATCAGGAGACCTAAAACACCGACCTCAAGTGACTTCTCTGACCTTAATACTCAGACGAACTGGACCAAGTCACTTCCATTGCCAACACCAGAAGAGAAGATGCGACAGCAGGCCCAGACAGTCCAGGCTGATGTGGTTCCTATTAACATAACCGGTACGCTCTGCTAGGCAGACAGGTTCAGCCCGTGCTTGGGAGAATGGCAAGCTTTTTGTTTGTTATATGTCCTTAGAATTTCATTTGTACATCAAAGGTGAATAGCTGAAGTCTGGCTTCCCACTCTTTGTTTAAGGAAGGGAATACTAGAACTACATATGTGTGTACATATAAAATATCTATTACTCATTAGATTAGAAGACTATGTCACCAAATGTTGGTGTCAAAGAACTCAATGGTCCAACTATTCATCTAAAGAGTGTTTTTTTAATTAAATTGCTGTTTAACAAGCTTTTGATTATATAGAAACATCTTCTAGATGTTGTTCTGGTTAAGAAAAAAATTATATATTTTCCTTCTAAAGGGTTACTTTAAGTAATATATATATATATATATATATAGAAATAAAATAATCATTTAGTGATATTTCTGAATGATAGATTTTCTTCTTATTTTCTGAAGTGGAAAAAGGGAAAAATTACCCCAAAAATGCCAAGTGAATTAATAATGACTAAAAATATTTTTTAGAAACTTAATAGGGTAATGAAATTATATTTTGATTTTCATAATTTGAATTCCATAATCTTCAAACAAAAATTCATTTCTTCTGAATATAACATGTTTAGAATATGTTATACTCTCTGGAATAGGGATATTAATTAACAAGGTGCGTAAAGCTCAAAGATAATCTTTCATGAAATTAGAAGAGCTGTTAAAAAGATATCAGAATTTTCCTGCTTTATCACCTCTGTAGCCCACGACAAACATGGGGAAGGTACGAAGTGCAAAAAGACAGGTTCAGAGTTAATAGCTTCAATCATTCGACTGTGTACTCAATGTAAAGAGATGACTAATAGTCATCACTGATAATCAGTCCATACAAAGCAGGGGCTATAGGGCCAGAACCTAAAAAAATCAGGTGACCAAAAAGGATGAGTTTTCATAAACAACTAGGATGAAAACCCACAGTATTCTTGCTGTGCTTCTGAGGCTACTGCTTTTTGCCACGGCATTGGTGAGTTTGTGAGGCGCTAATAACGTTTTGATAGTTACTGAAGATTTTTTTTTAAACCTTATAGGATGTTTAGAAATTACATTTAGCACTCATTTTGAATTCCATAGAAATTTAATAAGCAAGTACATGAATGATTTTTAATTCTGCATACATTTTTCCACATTTATTTTACTTGAACCTTAAAAGAATAGCAGAGCATTTTAATTCTTTTTTTATCCAAAAAATATTGTTGATCTTTCTGAACGTATTTCTTACTTACCTAGATCACATTTAAATTTTTTTTCAATTTGAAAAGATTAATGGAGTACAAATGTCTTTGTTACCTTGTATGAGGCTTAAATGGGGGCTTTTTGTGTGCCCATCCCCAAAATAGTGTTCATCATACCTGATAGGTAAAGTTTTTACTCCTTTATTACATTTTTTAAAGATTATTTTTAAAAGTAGCTATGTTTCAAGAAAAAGCGTGGTGTTTATTGCTTGATGTACATATTTTCTATGAGAAAATGAACTATTTGATTGATTAAATTCAGGAGAAATGTAATTACATTACATATGATTAAATGCCAATGAAATAATATTACAAGATAAGAAGATTGTGCTATGAAATATGATAATCCTTAATAGAATTAGGGTGAAATACTTATCTTGTTATTAGGAGATTTTAAAATACAGTCAGTAGAGTTTCAGGAATAAAGAATTATTTGCAATGAATTAAATTGTCACAACAGAAGACAGTGTCACATCTTTGAGCTTTAATTCTCTCCTGTTTGATGACTAAGTAGATAAGAATTAAATAGAGCTGAAAAGGCGGCCTTTAAAATGTCACACAAGAGAGGTGAATGTTAATAAAGAAAGAGCAATATGAGTTATGTCAAAATACAATTTACTTTTAATTGAGTGATTAACATTTTGTTGAAATCTCAAAATTAAATATACCTACTTACATATTTATTGATCCATTTGCTAGATCTGGGTGTTCATGTACACACATATATTTCTTAAATGATTAGTTTTTCTAATCTGGTATAAAGAAGCAATAAATTTAAAGTTTTCGCTTTTGGTGTTGAATTGACACAAGTTATACAGCTTCCTGCTCTGTGAATTATATATTTCTAAAGTCCTAGAAGATTTTTAAGATAAAAATGTATCTATCTTCCTGTAGGGAATTGTCATGTGCTCATTAATTAGGGTGAACATTGAACCTCTAGTTTGATTTTTTAGAAGGCTTAGCAGGAAAAAAAAAATGCTAACAAATATAATATTTCAAATCCGGAGTGCAGCCCACCAGGCATAGAAGTAGAACATTAGCACAGTGAAAATTGATTTAATCTCTTTAGTTATAATCCTGTGGGCTCTTGGCATGTTATAAGAGGTGAGGAGGAAAACAATGTTTAAGTTAAAATGTACATATAAGTGTATTCCATAATCTGCCATGTGGGATAACAGCTCTTCCACCTGGATGATAAATATAGTACATAAACAAACGATTTTTATAAACTGGCTTTACACTGATGTTTGAGTTACCTAAGTTTATTTCTAAATAATAACCAGGACTAATACCATTTTTTAATGAAAGGGAGGGATTAAAGTCAACAGATACTTAATTGAATCTTTGTGCCAGGCATTAGCTGAGTGCCATAGGGGAAGCTAAAGTACATGCTTCATAGTCCCTACCCTCAAAAAATGTATAATCCAGTAGAGGACACAGTCTTTTTAGGTCACAATGCAAGATGAAGAGTTTGGTGCCTTTAATATGGGGTATGACTTAGATGTTCATCCTCATCATATGCCTTGTTTCTTAATTTTCTTGGAGCTTGGGTGGTTTTATCTTTTGTTTTTGTCTAAGAAGTAAAACTGCAGAATAAATGTAACTTTCTATTAATGTTTTATCTATTCTTCTTCTTCTTTTTTTTTTTTTTTGAGACGGGGTCTTGCTATATTGTCCAGGCTGGTCTGGAACTCCTGGGCTCAAGCAATCCTATCACTTCAGCCTCCCAAGTAGCTGGGATTACAGGCACATGCTGTTTTTTCCATTAATGTCTTGCTACAAGGAAGTTTTTTTCCTCTACTGCAGGGAACCAGTGAACTACTGAAGTCATGACTTGCCCCTTACAAGCATTTATGCTGTTGCACATAGTGATCCATTTTTCACAGCAATGGTACCTTCTGATATTTCAGGGTCTTGTCTCAATCATTTCTATTTTTCCTCATTAGCAACAGAGTTGCAAGCATTTGTAATGTTTGCAAGCACTTATTTAAGTTGGTTTCTCAGTAGTTGAAATGTGTTTTGATCATTCACATTTTTGTCCTCTGTTTTGGTTAAAATTCACAATTTAGTATTATCAAAATAGAGGTTACATTGCCCACAACATACCCACTTTGAATCTGTGTCAATATTGCTAAAAAGAGTGAATGTTTTTATATTCTTCTTATGCATAAAATGATGGAAGTTTGTAATTTGTATGTGTATGTATTTTTAAAATCACTTTTTGAGGAGAATAACCATTCAAAAAGGTCAGTGCTGTAAAACTTTCTTTAATTAAACTGGCAAGTAATTTAAAGGAGACCCATCAATAACTGATACTGTTACACACTTTATTATTTTATCGTTTCTTATGGTATATTAATCACACAAGCTTACACTCTAGAAGGAAAACAAGTCCTGTGGATGTGGCATTCCAGGTTTGATTGCAACATCACCTGAAACGTCTGAATTAAGACCAACTTTAAAAAGTAATTACGAAACAGAGAGAAGCAGTTCAGCTTTAACAACAGCAGTGCTACTGGGTGTCATTGTGGCGAAAGTGCTTTATCATTATAAGGCGTTTCATTTTTCACTAGAGTTGTCAGACTCTTTGATTGAAGAAAAAGTTCTCCATTCAACTTGATTAAGTTACTTGTTTCATCACCCAAGACAAGACGTTATGTTTGTCTCTGGGGATGACCAGATAAATAAAATATATTCATTACCATCACCGCATACATGCTGATGTAGAGCGGTTTTGGTGACCAGAGGATATATAGGAAACACTTCCAAAATGCTCCATTTTTTAAATAACACAATCACTTTTCCAGTGCATTATTAACAAACTCGCATGTGCTGCTCCAGCTCATTTGACGATGAGAGCAAGGTGCTTGCTTTGGAAGGACACACGAATTGCAAAACAGCCTTATGATGATAATGTGCTTTTCTTCCTTTTTTGCCCTTCAGCATTCATCATCATATGACTAGCTAACATCATTATTAATCCCTTCTTATCATTTTACAACAAGCTTCTGGAAGAAAGTGCATGGTGTCAGCTTGCTTGAAAATAACATTGCTTCGCTTGTTCTACTACTCTGCATTAGGGGAGAATTTCGATCGCCAGGCCAGCCTTCGGCGGTCTCTAATTTACACAGACACTCTGGTAAGACGACCGAAGAAAGTCAAAAGGAGAAAGACTATTACAGGAGTCCCTGACAACATACAGAAGGAGCTAGGTATGGCTCAGCAGAACTGTGTTTTCTTGCCCCTGAGTGCTGCTCGGCGTTACTACGCTGACCTCATTTGTGATGCTTATACAATCGATACATTCTGATAGCCCTTGGTGCCCCAAAGGGCCAGATTCTTTCCCGAATGAGGCATTGGGTGCAAATCTTAACATCCCATGCAGACACGGTTTACTGGATTTGGGGGAGAAGGTACAGGGAGAAGAGCTTGTATGAAAACTAATTAACTAGGATGATAGAAATTGATTGTTACATCATCATCTCTATGTACCTTGAACATGGGTTATTTCTGCAATTAAATTTACTTTTCATTTAAATCTTAAGTTTTCGTGAAACTGAAAACTATTCTTGGACTTCAGATGATGAATATGGACTTCGCTGGTTATCCTGACAATACCGGTGGTGTTTTGTCATCAGAAACAGCAGTCTGGGATTATTAGTAAATGTCAATATGATAGAAAATAGTAATTTTTGTTGGATAATGCCTTCATTACTTTCAATGAAACAATTTCATAGCTTTTTTATTTAGTATTTTGAAGCTATGATAAAAGCAGGAAACACACAAGAACATTTTGGCTGATGGAAACGGTTGCTTAGTTCATTATTCATCTATCCACTTTGTTTCTGCTTATCTTGATATGTGTGGGGTAATCCTTTCATTTTCCTCTTTCTCTATTAATGTCCTCTCCCTGTTGTTTTATGGGAGCCCAGCATGAATGTCTGCAGAGCAGTGTAGCACACAGCTCCTGGGTCAGGAGTAGCACTGGTGCCAGGCTGCCTGGAGCTGCACCCTAACCCTGCCACTCACCCTGGGTGACCTTGGTTACTTCACCTCTCTGAGTCTACTTCCTCACTCAACAAATAGGTGTTGGTGATATTAATAGAACCTACTTCATAGGGTTGTTTGAGGACTAAATGAATTTATACATGTGAAGCACTTAGTACCTGGCAGTACTATAATTGTATTAATAATATTAATAGCTCCTGTGGTCATTATTATAGGGAACTTACTACCACCTATGTTGAAATTTGCGTCTTCCTCCTTGGCCATCCTATGGACTTATTTCCTAATAGTTACTTTCACCTGACATTTTTATTTAGTTTTATTTACTATCAAAGGTTATACTCTACAAACTCAGAGTCATTATTTCTGAAATTGCCCATTAGTCTTTTAGTAAAATGAATTTACCTTAGCAATAATAATATATCTGTTCCAGCACCTTGAGGTGATATTTCAGCTTCTGGCTGCTACAGACATTGTGCTTCTGTATTTTTTTCCCCAGCAGCCCTGCTTGAATGCCTTGTATTAGGGAAGGCAGACTCACTCTTATTTCCCTGGCATTTTCTCTTTTACTGCCGTCCAATCCTACAGTATATGTGCTCTGCCTTCTAGACTGTAGCGGCCATCGGAAAAGAGGAGCAGGGCTCTGCCTCTGCTCTGGGTAGCTCCAGTGACCCGGATGGCATGCAGGTGCTTGTCTTACTGAATAATGGAAGGGTTCATTAGAAGCAAAGGCAAGATTGCAACTGCCCCGTGGGATCTGCGAAGTCTGTCTGGTTCGTGGCCCACATACTGCTGCTTTTCGTGGGCCGGTTCTCCAGGTACTACCCAAGGCCTCCAGGCACCATCCCGCAACCTGCGCCTCACTGGCGCGTGGTGCTTTCTCCCTCTCTTGACTTGTCTGTGTCTTATTCTTTCAGACTCTTTCTTTTTAAATTCTTGAGGTGACAGCTAACTAATTTAAGAAATTATCTGTACTCACATGTTCTCTAGCTATTTCACGGGCTAATTTCCTAAAGCACTCCGGTAACATTTATACTCAGGTCTTTTTAGGAGACGTGCCACAAAGGAATGACTTTAAGGACAGGCAGTCAGGCCCCTTGTGAGATTAGAAAGTTGATGTCTTGAGGTAAGCTACGTTGTAAGTGGCTTCCCAACCAAAGTAGGATGACCTTGTGCAAAGAGCGTAAAGGTAGTTTGGCTCAGATAAAGATGCACATACACATAAATATTCAATATGAATTGTCTATATACATATGTAGTATGAAACCTAGAATGAGAAAGGTAAACATTTTTATCACCTTTATTACTGAAACAACCAGTAGGGAGCCAATAAGTCAGTTACTTCTTTGACCTTACTGGAATGATCTGGCCAGCGGGGTAAATCATATCTTCTGTAAATTTAGTATTTATAAAATCAGTGATTGAGTACATGGAACTACACGAATGCTGAAGGAAGGAAACTATCTTTCCCCACATCATCTGTGCTGTGGCTGTGGCCAGACGTGAGACTGTGTGACATTGCAGTCAGTGACATGACCCGGATCCCAGCTGGGGGTCAACTGAGACGACTATGTCTTAGAGCCAATTTAAACAAACAAACAAAAGATAATTAGATAAGGACTCCAGTTTTCTAGGTAGGCTAGTTGGAGGATTGGTGAATAAAATGAGGGGATAACATTTGAATACAGTTTTATTTAGCAGAAAAATTAGATCATATATTTATTTGCTCTGTCCTTTCAAGATTTTTGGTTGATCTTGCCTTTTCTCCCAATATTTTGCACTTATAAGGACTCTAGTTTGGAAGCCTTGTACTACCTAATTAATGATTATCAAAAATAGATACTTCTTATTTTCTTTAAAATTAGTTCTCCTCTAGATATAAAATATAAGGGGGAGTATGGCACAGTCAAACAAATTAGACAAAAAAGAAAATGATTATCTGAAGGAAAGGCATATACTAGGAAAGATGCACCCTCTCCACTAGAGATTGTCCTAGCTGCCAGGGGCTTTGGATTTTAAAAAAATCTAACCATAGAGAGATGCTTCCATGAATTAGAAAGTTATATTTAATTATATGCAGTTTTTACTTGAAAGTCTGTAAGTAGTGGACTCTTACTGTTGTATATAAATGTATGCCATATACTAGTATATTAACCCTGTAGATATATAACCCTTTAAAATCAAGGTATGATATTTACTGTTTACCTCCAAAGTATATCTGATGACTTATAATATGTTGTCTTCCATTTAAATGAATTAGACATTTCAGTTTTTTTCTTTAATCTTAAAACTACACAGAAACTTATCTGAACATCATGTTATAAAATTTCATCTTTCAGAAGCAGGTAGGATTATTTTATTGGCTTATAATTACATTTGACTGTTGAACTTATCCCCATGTAGATTCCCTAAGAAGAAAAACCTTCATTTAAAGGAATCCTTTTATAAGTAATTTTTGATAGTTTGTACTAGAAACATTACTGAAGACCTAACAAGACTTTTTAAAACTTCATGTACTAAACCTTAAATAAATTAACCTGTAGATTCTTATCCTTAATTATATTTACTTTTTAGAAATTGGAGATCTCTTATAGTATTATTAACAAGAAACAGACAAATTATACATAATTATTTCTTTAGATTATGTCTTTTTTTTTTTTTTTTTTTTTTTTTTTTTTGAGACAGTCTCACTCTGTTGCCCTGGCTAGAATGCCATGGTGTCAGCCTAGCTCACAGCAACCTCAAACTCCTGGGCTCAGGTGATCCTCCTGCCTCAGCCTCCCGAGTAGCTGGGACTACAGGCATGTGCCACCATGCCCGGCTAATGTTTTCTATATATATTTTTAGATGTCCATATAATTTATTTCTATTTTTAGTAGAGACGGGGTCTCGCTCTTGCTCAGGCTGGTCTCGAACTCCTGAGCTCAAACCATCCACCCACCTCGGCCTCCCAGAGTGCTAGGATTACAGGCATGAATTGCAGCAATTCAGTCACATCTGCCTCCACTTCTAATTCTAGTTCTCTTGCTCTTTGTACCACATCTGCAGTTTCTTCCTCCACTGAAGTCTTGAATTGCTCAAAGTCATCCATGAAGGTTGGAATCAACTTCTTCCAAACTCCTGTTAACGTTGATATTTTGACCTTCTCCCATGAATCACAAATGTTCTTAATGATGTCCAGAATGGTTAATCCTTTCCAGAAGGTTTTCAGTTTACTTTGCTCAGATTCATTGGAGGAACCACTATCTATGGCAGCTAAAGCCTTTCAAAATGTATTTCTTAAATCATAAGACTTGAAAATCAAAATTATTCCTTGATCCAAGGCTGCAGAATGGATGTCGTGTTAGCAGGCATGAAAACAACATTAATCTCTTTGTACATCTCCGTCAGACCTCTTGGGTGACAGAGCGCATTGTCAATGAAAGGAATCTTTTTTTCTGAGCAGTAAGTCTCAAGAGTGGGTTTAAGATATTCAGTACATCATGTTGTAAACATCTAGGCTTTGTTGTTCCCTTTATAGAGCACGGGCAGAGTAGAATTAGCATAATTCTTAAGAGCTCTAGGATTTTCAAAATAGTAAATGACTTCAACTTAAAGTCACTAGCTGCATTAGCCCCTAACAAAAGTGTCAGTCTGTCCTTTGAAGCTTTGAAGTATTGGCTTCTCCTCTCTAGCTATGAAAGTCCTAGATGCCATCTTCTTCTAATAGAAGGCTGTTTCATCTACACTGAAAAATCTGTTGTTCAGTGTAGCCACCTTCATCAATTATTGTAGCTAGATCTTCTTGATAACTTGCTGCTTCGCCTTGTACTTTTATGTTCTGAAGAAGGCTTCTTTCTTTAAACCTGATGAACCAACCTCTGTTAGCTTCCACCTTTCCTTCTGCTGCTTCCTCACCTCTCTCAGACTTGATAGAATTGAAGAGAGTTACAGCCTTGTTCTAGATTAGGCTTTAGGGAATGTGGCTGGTTATATCTTCTATCCAGATCACTACAACTTTCTCCATATCAGCAATAAGGCTGTTTGCTTTCTTATTATTCACATGTTCTCTAGTGTAGCACTTTTAATTTCCTTTAAGAACTTTTCCTTTGCATTCACAACTGGGCTAACTTTGGTGCAAGAAGCCTAGCTTTCAGCTGGCCTTGGCTTTTGACATGCCTTCTTCACTAAGCTTAATCATTTCTAGCTTTTGATTTAAAATGAGAGACATGTGACTCTCCCTTTAACTTGAACACTTAGAGGCCACTGTAAGGTTATTAACTGGCCTAATTTTATTGTTGTGTCTCAGGGAATAGGGAAGCTTGAGGAGAGGGAGATGGGGGAACAGCTGATAGGAGGAACAGTCATCCACACATTTATCCATTAAGTTTGCCGTCTTACGTGAATGTGGTTCGTGGCACACCAAAACAATTACAGTGGTAACCTCAAAGATCACTGGCCTGGCATGGTGGCTCACACCTGTAATCCTAGCACTCTGGGAGGCTGAGGCAGGAGGATTGCTTGAGCACAAGAGTGAGAACAGCCTGAGCAAGAGTGAGACCCCGTCTCTACAAAAAATAGAAAAGTTAGCCAGCCATGGTGGTATGTACCTGTCTTCCCAGCTCCTCGGGAGGCTGAGGCAGGAGGATTGCTTAAGCTCAGGAGTTTGAGGTTGCAGTGATCTGTGGTGATGCCACTGCACTCTAGCCAGAACAACAGAGCAAGACTCTGTCTCAATAAAAAAAGATCAGTGATCACAAATGACCATAACAGATAAAATGAAAAGTTTAAAATGTTGCACGAATTACTAAAATGTGACATAGAGACATGAAGTGAGCACACGCTATTGGAGAATTGGTGCCAATAGACTGTCCCACACAGAGTTGCCACAAACCACCAATTTGAAAAAAGAAAATTATCTGTGAAGTACAATAAAGTGAAGTGCAATAAAATGAGGTATGCCTACATAGCATTCATCTGTGTCCTATAATATTATGAAACTTTTTATACTGTGAAAATATTGGAAGGTCTGTTTTGGGAATAGAATTTTGATGGTCCTTGTGATAAATTATATATTAGTTTCTCATATATCTTTAAAGTCTTTAGGAAACATTGTTATTTTAATAAGAATGTTATACTCAGCTGTAGATGGTGAAGAATTGGCTACATTTCTATTTCAGAAGAGTAGAATGGTTTCACATTCAAAATCATTGCCCAAAAGTATCAGGATTTTGTTTATGACATTTAAAGATAGTTAAATATCTACCATTAACCCCATGCAAGAATTACTACAATTTTGAAAGTAAAAGATATTAAAACCCATTGTTGAATGGAATGAAGTAGTTTGAACGTTTGGAGTTAAACTCGTATAAACTGATACACCAATACAATTCAACCTCTCATCTTCTTAATTGCCAAATGGCAAAAACTTGCACCACTTGTTTTTCTTTCCTCAAGGTGGATTTTTCTTCTGTTTCTGCCCTTTTGCTTATTTCCCCTCTTTCTAAGAGACAGCCTCCTCTGTGTCTGTCTATCTGCGTTCAGTGAGTGCTTACTTGGCAGAGGATAAAGATGGGGAAATAGATCTCTTTGCTAAAGATACAAGTATAAAAACGTCTCTCCATCATCACAGTGAAGGAAAAGGCTTTCTGATGGGGAGCCCTCCTTGCAGGGTGACATCTCTGAGATTGAGACAAGTACATTGCTGCCATTTTAGTAATACTCTTTGCTATCCAGATGAGCAAAAGGCTTTGCATATCCAATCTGTGCGATGGTTAAGTTACGTGGGGGTGGAGGGAAGTCAGGAATCCCATCATACCAGTGTCACATCCAGGTGTTGGTGCTGGACTGGCATTGCTCAGCAAAGCCCAGCCTTCAGGTACTTTCAGGTCCTTGTTGGATGAAGACAACATAGCAAGAACTGTGGTTTTACTACTATTTTTAAAGCTTTGTGATTTTTTTTTTTTTTTCTTTTAAAGCTCCATCCTTTCGTGGGTAGGTTGAAATCTGTTTATCTACAAGTAAGGTTTTCCCTCATCCACTACCCTCTCTGCTCATCCTTGGGTTTCTTTCTTTAACATACTACTCTCTGTTTGGTTGTAAAGCTCCAACAAATGAATAACCCTAATTTGAGGAAATGTTAGCTGGATCAGTTCCTGCTGGTTTTCCCTCATCAGAGCACAACAGATTGCTGTTGAGTTTTGAATGTCACCAACAGACAGATGATAATGGCTTAAGATGGATAATGAAATGTTTGAAACGCAGATGGGCCTGCAAATCAATTTTCTTTTTCTTAGGATTTCCTTGTGACATAAAGAATTAATGTAATTAACACTGTTTTATACTAGTATCTCTCGTACATGGTCGCTCTGTGACCCTGTTGTTCAGTTACTACATTCATCTTTTGGAAAGATGCATCGTAGCCGGGTAGATGGTCTGTGCACTTACCTGGTAGAGGAAAGGCTACCTTGAAGATTTTACTGAAAGATGCTTATTGGAAAAGTAAATACTCCATAGAGCACTCAGCGGCCTTGATCTCTATGGGATTACCCGAGAATTCCATATGCAGCACTGAAGCTATAGGGGGATTTGAAGTACAAATTAAGAGAAGTACATGAAATTCATGATAAGGATTTTTATTTTAGAGCTATCAGTAACTATTTAAATGCACTTAGGTACCCATAGGAGAAAAGAAACTAAATCAAATAGAAAAGATTTCTTTTAAAAATCACAATAGTCAGGGGGGTGAGGGAACAAGTGATGAATTATGGATTTTTATTTGCAAGATAACAAGCCTCTTTCTGCTTTATCTGCAGCATCCGGCACTGGTCAAGATGATGGTGGTGGTCATTCCGTGTTCACCCCAGACCACTACTCTACACTAGGAAGGCTTGATAGCTATCGGTCTGCTGGGCAGCGCTCAGAAACCAGGGACTCCAGCTGTCAGACTGAGGACATGAAAATTGTGCCACCATCAATGAGAAGAATCAGGGCACAGAAGGGGCAAGGCATTGCTGCCCAAATGAGCCACTTCTCGGGCTCCTCTGGCAACATGTCCGTGCAGAGTGATTCTGCGGGTATCGTGTTCCCTTCTCGCCTCAACAGCGATGCTGGTTTCCATAGTCTGCCACGTTCTGGAGCGAGGGCGAACATTCAGTCCCTTGAGCCGAGGCTGGGTGCCCTGGGCCCTGCAGGAGACATGGATGGCAGTTTCCCCTACGAGGGGAGTAACCCACAAGCAGATGAACACTTAGGACATTTAGGAGGTGCCTCAAGGACTGGAACACTTTTGAGGCCCAAATCCCAGGAGCTGAGGCACTTTGAGAGTGAAAATGTAACGAGCCCAGCCTGTGTGGTTTCTCCTCATGCGACGTATTCCACCAGCATCATCCCGAATGCTACACTGTCTTCCTCTTCAGAGGTCATCGTTATTCACCCTGCTCAGAATTTAGGGCTGTTGGACAGTAAAATTACCAGCTCATCCTCCTACGCAAAGATAAAATCCAGAGACCACCTCATCCCCAGGCACACTGGGAAAGATGACCGTCAGCCTCCCGGCTGTTACTGGAATGAGGGTCACCCCGCCATTCTTTCTCAAGCCTTAGACACCCATTCCCCCAGTGCGACCACACTGTTGTCCCTGTGTGATTCTGCAGTCTGTCTAAATGCCCCAGCAAACAGGGAGAACGGGTCCCAAGCTGTGCCGTATCACTGTAGAAACAGCCTGCGCTTACCAGCCCACACACAGGATGTGGATGGCAAGAGCGAGTCTAGTTATTCAGGGGGCGGAGGGCAGGGCAGCTCGGAGCCCTGGGAATACCAAGCCTCAGGTAATGGGCGGGCGTCCCCACTGAAGCCACATGTGGCCACTCCTGGGTACTCCACTCCGGCGAGTAACATGAGCAGCTGCAGTTTGGACCAAACGTCCAACAGAGAGGATGCGGGGTCGCTGTATTCCGAGGACCACGATGGCTGCTGCACGTCCCTGCACACCGACTCTGGACGTGGATCTGGGAATCTGTGCAATAGCAGCGATGGCTTTGGGAACCCCAGGCACAGCGTGGTCAATGTGTTTAATGGAAGAGCTCAGAAAAACCAAGGGGACCGGTCAAATTGCCACGATAAATCCCTTTCGAGAAACATCTCTCTGAAGAAAGCAAAGAAGCCTCCCCTGCCACCCTCCCGGACAGACTCCCTCCGCAGGCTTCCCAAGAAGAGCGGCCAGTCTAACGGGCAGGTGCTCAACGAGAGCCTGATCGCCTCGCTCCAGCACTCGCTGCAGCTGAGCCTCCCGGGCAAGGGTGGCAGCTCGCCCTCCCAGAGCCCCTGCAGTGACCTGGAGGAGCCCTGGCTGCCCCGGTCGCGGAGCCAGAGCACGGTCAGCGCCGGCAGCAGCATGACCTCCGCCACCGCCCCCAACGTCTACTCCCTGTGCGGGGTCACGCCGTCGCAGAGCGACACCAGCAGCGTCAAGTCGGAGTACGCAGACCCGTGGGGCTACTACATCGACTACACGGGCCTGCAGGAAGACCCGGGCACCCCGGGAGCGGCGTGCTCGGCCAGCAGCGGGGCGCCCACTGGCAACGGGCCAGTCCGCCACGTCCAGGAAGGGCCCCGGGCCGCCTTGCCCCAAGTGCCCGGCGCTTCCGTCAAACCAAAGATCACGTCGCCGGAGAAGTCACACAGAGTCACTTCTCCATCCAGTGGGTATTCCAGCCAGTCGAATACACCCACAGCACTCACCCCCGTGCCTGTGTTTTTAAAATCAATGTCACCAGCAAATGGGAAGGGGAAGCCCAAGCCCAAGGTACCAGAAAGGAAGTCCTCTCTGATATCCTCAGTGTCCATTTCCTCATCGTCCACTTCTCTGTCCTCTAACACTTCGACGGAAGGAAGCGGCACTATGAAGAAGCTGGATGCAGCCTCGGCCTGTCCCCTGGGACACCCCCCTCCTCCGCCAGCTCCCTTCCTCCCGCCTCCCCCGCCTTTGGCTGACTGTCCCGAGGGCTCTGCGCTGCCTCCCTCTCCCGTGTTCCCCCCTCCGCCACCAGAAGCTCTCACTCCCTTCTGCTCCCCCCCTGACGGGTGCCTTCCTCCTGCCCCCACTTCACTGAGCCCCCCACTTCCAGATTCTTCTGCGCCCTTGCCATCACCTCCGCCTTTCCCACCCTCCTCGGAGCCCCCGCCTGCCCCGCCTCTCGACCCCAAATTCATGAGCGACCCCAGGCCTTCTCTCCCCAACTCCAGCCAGCCTGACTCCTCCCGGGAGGCCTTCAGGCCGCCTTCCGCCAAGGAGGAGAGCAGCAGACCCCCCATGCCCCTCATAACCACGGAGGCATTGCAGATGGTGCAGCTGAGGCCCGTGAGGAAGAACTCGGGCGCTGGGGCGGCACTGCCGTCTGAACCAACAGCTCAGGAAAAACGAACTCCAGTTGCTCCACAGTACCACTTAAAGCCATCTGCCTTCCTGAAATCCCGAAATAGCACACATGAAATGGAGAGTGAAAGCCAGCCTGTCTCCGTGACAAGCTCGCTCCTGACGCCTGCCAAGAGCTCGAGTCAGGGTGACCATGGCAGTGCAGCCGAGCACGGCGCCCAGCCGAACGCCGGCGAGGCAGAGGCTCGGCCCGGCCCCAGGACCGGCCTGCTCCCCGACTCTTCACCCAGCAGGAAGCCACCACCCCCTATTTCCAAGAAGCCCAAACTGTTCCTGGTGGTGCCGCCTCCACAGAGAGATTTTGCAGCGGAGCCCGCAGAGAACGTGAGCGAAGCCCTCCGAGCTGTGCCCAGCCCCACGAGGGGAGAGGAGGGCTCTGCACACAGCAAAGAGACGAGAGAGAGTTCTGCAGCCCGAGCTGGCTCTCATGCGACGCACCCCAGCAGCTTGGTTGTTGAGGGAGGAGCTGCAGGATCCGTGTCCCCCAGCAGAGTGGAAGCCAATGTCCTCATGGTACAGCCTGATACCTCGCTTGCCCCCCAGCAGGAAGAGCCAGCCGAGAACAGCGCGGATGGTGGGGGCGACGAGGAGAGCTGCCTGTCTGGACAGGACGGAGGGGGTGAGTCTGGCTTCTCTCTCCTGTGCCCTCTGACCATATGCAGCTGAGCCAAGTGGGGCTGTCCAGTGTTCCCATGTAGAACCCAGGTAGATCCGATTAGATTCACGTTAAGAGCAGCCTTGTGTGGGCTTCCTGTGCTACTGCACAGGGTAAGTTACCAACTTTGCATGTTATGAATTAAAAAAAAAAAAAAAATCTAGACCTAAAGGCATGGCAGAAAATAGGGGGATGGGGATGATCTGTGGCAGGCTGGGTGTTAAATAGCAGTGAGTAATCTCCCTCCTGAAGAGCTGCAAAGAAATGCTGTAACAAAACTGGAGAGAGATTCAGCGGGAGTTCTATACCTTAACAGAGAAGAGTGAGCTCTGGCTGTGGGGCTGGCGTCATTTCCCCCATCTTTGTAAACTATCAAACTACAGACCCCACCGCATCTCCCTGTGGTCCTCACATTGTCAGGAATGGCAGGGAAGCAGCGTGTTTGCAAGCTTGGCTGAGGACTGAAATTCTAGTCACTGTGCATCTTCTGTGCCTGCTGGCTTGCTTCTCTCTAGCCGGGGTGCCGCAGACCGACACGGCCGCGTCCTCCTCAGAGGCCTGTGACTTCCCCAGGGAAGACGGGAGTGATGAGGTGATGACCCCCAGTAGACCCAGGACCACAGAAGACCTTTTTGCAGCTATTCACAGGTATCCAAAACACCTTCCTCTTACTTTAATCTACTTTATAATTCCTTCTCTACAAATGGCTTCTCAATTTCTTTTTCTTTCTTAAGGGTTCTTCTGTCTCACAGTCATGACTCATTAACTTTATTGATTTTTTTTTAGTGGGTTTCTATAGTTTTATTTCCTCTGACTCCAATTTCTGTTTTACTTTGTCCCACTGATTTTTATGACACAAATGTGATGCCTAGGCGCTGCACTTGCTGGCAAGGAATACAATGTGTCAGTCGTAAGAGCATTAACAAGACTTGGGTTAAAGCAGTCGTGGTTCATTGCAGGCCGAGGAATGTTCTGTGGACTTAGGATGCACAGACTAGCTCTACAGGACTCCCTTCCTAAGGCTGTTTTAGTCTTTTTTTTTTTTCCCCCACAAAATCCAGGATTTTATAGTACAATTTCTTTGGCTGTTTAAATGTTTCTATAAAAGAGTACATCTTTCTTTTAAGCAGGAGCAAAAGGAATTAAATTTGCTTGTTACTGTATACCATTAGTGCCATCTACTGGCATGAGAAAAAGACTGCCCCCTTTAGCACTGACGGGTTTCTTTGATCTCATTAGAAATAAAAAGGTAGCTAATTATCCAATTATTTCTCAAAATAGGGAAATGAAAAATATACATCCTTTGAAAGCAACTTTAGTGGTATTTCTAGAAGTTTACACAGATGTTTCTGACTTTAACCGTACTGGATGCATAATAAGCACTCAATAAATATTTTCTGAATTAAATAAAACCATTTGGAATCTAACTGTCAGGAGATCCTTCCAAGACTCAAAGTATTTCATTTAATATGGAATGCATTGGGTTGCTAAATATACAGGCATATACATATTTATAATAGCAATCCTTAGAGATTTGTGTTGCCTGGTTGCTCTGTGTATTCCATACTTGGTTCCAATGAGAAAACCCAACTGTTGTGGGGCCAAATGACTGCGTCCCTTTCCTAAAAATATGCTAAAGGTCTACTCTATATTTTGTTTTGGCAGCCTTCTTAAGGCACTGAAAAGTTTGTGGTTTCTCCTACTGCAGATGTAGAAATTGGTCAGTTTGTATTATTCTGTGCATGCATGAGAGGAATAAGGCCAAGTAGGCCTCGGGAGTGGATTGCAAAGAGAAAGCGAGGACACATGCCAATTTCTGCTGTAGCGTTGAGAATATATTAGCAGACATAGTAAAGCTCCATCTAATGTCTGCGTTTTTTAAGGCTTTGTTTTTATATCCTTTAGCACTTAAGCTCATAATTTAAAGTAAAGAATATCTAAGTTGAAACACAGCTTTCAAATTTTATAATGCAAATTAATTCACTTCAGATTTAAAGCCAGATGGAAAATGTAGAACACCAGTTGAGGTGTGAAGTTTTTATATTTATTGAAGTAATTAGTTTTTAAGCCAGTATTAACTATTTAAGTACTTTTTATAGACATCTTCTTTAAAAATACATATATACATACATGTATATATGTATATGTATATATATGCAAAGAATTCATATGTTTAGATTTAGTTCTCATTTTAGGGGGCAGCTGCTCTTCAGAAACAACAATAAAATCCCATCTTCTTTCTTAATTCTAAACCTACAGTTAAAGGCCATTTAACTTTAACTTGATTAAAGTTTTAATCACGTTTAGTTGTGGCTTTTGTGGATCTCAGCACACCTCACTATTTAAAAACCAAACAAAAAATCACACCGCAAGCCAATACCTAAAAGAATGAGATGAGCAGAGCTGCTTTGGGAAGTGACCAGTATGAGGGGTGAGGCCGTGTGCTGTGTGTGGAAAGATATCCCATCAAGTTCTAATTGTCATACTAATAAGTTGTGTGACTTCACTCCTCAGTCCTCAGTTACTGTCTCTGAAACCCAAAGTGGTTGGACTAGACCATTTTCTAAAGTCTTTTCCAGCTGTACAATTTGGAGATGCTTTTATTCTGTGATTTCGTCAGTCGGTCATTACCTGTATTAGGGCACTGCTCTCATTGACCACCGAGCAGGACCATGGACCCAAAGTATCATAGGCCACATTCTGTAGTCCCAAAGGGACTGGTACCCCAGCAGCTCTGGCCACCCTTCAGACTTCTGTGTTGGGTCGTTACCACTTTCTGCCCTCTGCGTTGGTGGCTTGTTTTGGGCCAGAATCATGGAGATCACCCTGGGAGCACCAAGCCCAGGGCAGCCAACACAGACCCATCCTCCCCTCTGCCTCGCTGTCTGGGCTATGTAAAAACCAAAGCCTGCCCTGGTGGCAAGAAGGAAGAATTCTCTTCCCTATATCATATTCAGAGTTTTTTTAAGCACCTGCTATATGCCTGATACTTTATGGCTGTTACTACATTTATCTTTATTGACAAACTATGGCCTGTACACTGTTACCCTCCCTTTTCAGATAAGGATACACCATCAGAAATTTTAACTTGCACCAGGTGACACAACAAGGACACTCTAGCAGTGGGACGTATATAACCCCAGAGGTTCTTTAGCTCATTTAGTCTTCACATGCCTGTGAGGTGGGTATTATCACACCCCCATTTTATAAAAAGTGTGGAAACTGAGGTGCGGCATGAACGGGCAACTTGTCCCGGGCTACACAGCTAGAAGTGGGTAGCGCTTGGTTTCAGCTCTTCATCTGCACGTACAGATACCATACTCTCAACCTTTCCTTGCTGCATATTCTAGAATTATATAGCAGGAAAAGAGAGATACCCACATCTTTAATTCATTAACTGTGTCGAGCTTTCTTAAAGCAAGTCCCCCTGCGCTTAGCTGAGAGGCGCACACACACCGAGTTGTTGTCATGAAGAGGCTGGCAAGGGACCACTTGGCTCATCAGCTGTGCCATCTCCGTGTCACTAGCAGTAGAAAACACATTGAACAGTGATGTCCTTAGGGACTGAGGACAAGAAGTACCTGCAGGAAACATTTACTTCTCCTGATCGGCCTCTCCTCTTCCCCTCTCCACTCTCGTCCCTCATGTTTCTTGGTCAGCGCGAGGCTCTCTGAACTTGATCATGAAACGGATCCAGCAAGAATCTCTCTTTCACTCTTGTTTTCTGGAAAACTGAACTTCTAGAAGTTGGCATAGGGTCCTGTAAAAGCTGAGGAGGACTGGTTTTATGTCACACTCTAGAATGACTGAGAATATAAAGTTGTAGCGTTGTCTTGGGATCTGAGCTGGGGCATATCTTAGTATAGGGGATATTCTGGGCATTGCTTATCTATTAGGCCTATTCAAGGACTAGCAACCAAATACAAAAAGGAAGAGTAGAAAGAAGGATGGTCAGCAAGTGAAATTCACTCAGGATCGCCCATCTACGAGAGTTAAATGAAAACTAGCAATTATTTAAAACATTGGAAATGGTCCTATCTGAAGTAAGTTAATATGTTTAAGATTTGTTTCAAAATAATCCAGTGAGGGTGGATATAAAAGAAGAATGGCGTAGTTAATGATTATCCTTGATGAGTTATGGGTTCATGTGGTCAAAGAATGTACTGTCTTTTTAGCATGTGTGTTTTAAGTTTTCCATGGTTAAAATAAGTTTGTTGTTTTTTTTTTTTTACTTGTGCTTTTTATTGTATTGATCATAGAGAAAACACATGTAAAATAAGTCTTTTAAAGTAAATATTAAGTCAATGGTGACCTGAGGACGTGATAAGGGAAGCAGGATGGTTGTGGCCTACTGGGAATTAACCTTTATCTTAATGTTACTAAATCTCAGATCCAAAAGGAAAGTCCTCGGCCGTAAAGACTCAGATGATGATCACTCCCGAAACCATTCTCCCTCCCCGCCAGTGACACCCACCGGCGCTGCCCCGAGCCTGGCCTCGCCAAAGCAAGTGGGATCCATTCAGAGAAGTGTCCGAAAGAGCAGCACCAGCAGCGACAACTTCAAAGCTCTGCTGCTCAAAAAGGGGAGTCGTTCAGACACCAGCGCCCGCATGTCGGCGGCGGAGATGCTCAAGAACACAGACCCTCGATTCCAGAGATCGAGGTCGGAGCCTTCGCCGGACACCCCTGAGAGCCCGTCAAGCTGCTCCCCAAGCAAGAACAGAAGGGCCCAGGAAGAGTGGGCCAAGAACGAAGGGTTGATGCCTCGGAGTCTGTCCTTTTCCGGTCCCAGGTACGGCCGCAGTCGGACGCCGCCGTCTGCAGCCAGCAGCAGGTACAGCATGCGGAACCGGATCCAGAGCAGCCCCATGACGGTCATCTCGGAGGGCGAAGGGGAAGCCACGGAGCCTGGGGACGGCAGAGCGCGCGGGGCTCTGGGCGCTGCCAAGGGATGTTCCCTGGACGGACTGGCGGGGGATGAGATGGACGAGGGCAGTGCGTTCTGCACCGAGGAGCCTGCCGCCTCCCTGCGGCCACAGGCCCCTGGCCCCGCAGATGGGGCAGCCAGTGCAGAGGACAGGGATCCGTCAGCGCAGCGCGGAGGTTCTCCGGGGGAGGAGAGTTAGGGACAAGAACGCGACTCTCCCGGGTGATGGGGGAGAGATGAGCAATGAATGCATCGCTCTAGGAAGCCTGCTAGGTGCCCTTGCCTGGCTTGCCCGGGGATCCCACTCACCGTGTGTGCTGTGGCCCCAGCGTCGCCAGCCCTGCAGTGTGAGCGGAGGGTTATTTAGGACTCACTTGGCACTTGCCCTGTGGCTTAAAAGCAAGTAGAAGCTTAAACTTCTGAAAGTGCTTCCTGGGGAAGATTTTTTTTTTTTTTTTTTCCTAAATACTGGGGGTGTGTCAAGGGTGTATGGGGGTGTGTGTGCATTTTGAACACTTTTTATTTTTAAAAAATACGCACACACAAACAGTATGTACAGAAATAGGACAAAGCAAGCCAGAGTTAGGCTCGGTAGAGTAAGCTGGGAGTCTTCTGGACTAGGTGGTAACCGCTTTCAAAGCATTCTGTTTATGGAAACCTGTGAGTTCCATGAGAAGGGAGAAGACGTTGCTTCTACGAAAGAGGCGGTAGAATTGCTGGTTCTTAATGCACAGAACGCGTGGATGTATGCACATGTGTGCTGCGGGGTGAGGCTGTCCTGATGAGCGCAGAGAAGCGGGGAAAGGGCTAAGTGACTAACTGGTTCAGGTACTTTTTTTCTGGGGGAAATAGGCTTTGTTTCTTTTTTTGTAAACATGACAAACGTGAAAGTGGCAACGCTGTAACTTGGTGCCTGCTGCTGTGCAGCCGCATACACAACTTTTAGCCTGATTTTTAGAAGCGTGGGGAATTTTTAAATGCATTTCCTTCTCGAGTAGCAGCTGAGGCCTTTGAGAACTGAAGTGACCTGCGGACATAGAGACAGGGAGAAAGAGGAGACGGGGAGAGGGGTAGGTGATACACTGCTGGACTTGGTTTCCTGCCTAATAAATAAAACTATTTTGCAGAATTAAATTTGAAAACTTGCACTACCGAACTGTGGGTGGAGCTTTTCCTTTTACAACAGATTTTTTTAATCAGAGTTTAAACTTCCATTTGGCAATTTCCTATCACTTGAAATGTCAACATTTGCTAACTTTTGGATATCCTTTTGGTTACACCAAAGAAAAAGTTTCGGCTATTTTTCTTTCCTTGAACTGCCTGCAGTATCATGTCCTAATTTAGAAAGGTTTATCAAAATCTATTATATATATTATCTTACTTTGAAGAAAATGCCGAATAGCTCTTGTTAGTCAAATAAACTGATAAAAATTGGTAGGGCTTGGCTATTACCTGGCCCTGGGAAATGAGTTTTCAGATTAAAAAGGGGTTTTTTTTGCATCGATTGTTTTGTGCATTTTTAAATTTGTTTTTAAATAATTGAGTTGCTAATTACCTTCTAATCTTCTCCAATCAGAATTTCAAAACTTTTAGAAGCAGGAGAAAAGTATGTAAAGTCTTTATTTTAATGTAATATTCTTGTGACCCACACCCTCCCTCCTTTCCTCCCTCCTTCCCTCACTCCCTCCCAACTTCTGTGTGCTTTGGCTCCCTTATTTGTTAGTTAAATAAACCAGAGTCTTGTCTTCTTATTGGAAGGACCTAGGATGACAATGCTGAGATTCTTGGTTTAAATCCAGTGTAGTTACCAAATGGCCATTTTTTTCGGTATAAAAATATAATCTAACAGTTGGACTCCACAGGTCAAGTCATCATGAGGCTTATAAAATAAAACTTTAGGTACCTATTTTAGACATGTCTTTGAGGCAAAAACAAACCTAAAGAATGAAGACTCTTTACCTTCTCTGAAGAAAACAAAACACTTCTTTTCACATAACCGGAAATCAAGACCTGCATTTGGAGCGATTGTCTACTACATTGGCATAAGGATCGTTTCTTCTAAATTTTAGGAAAGTGGTGTTGGCTTTTGATTATGAAATCTCGTAGCTACCTAAAAAAAGATTAGAATGGACATGGCTATCAGAAGTCTTTAACTTAATATAAAAATCTTTTATTTGAAGGTAAGATAAGCAACATCAAAACTAATTATAAAACTATTTAAAAATTCCCATTCTTAAAGAAAAATATCTATTAGGTTTTAAATTTGCTTTGAATAAAACAATTTTAAAGTAAATATTTGAAACGTATTTCTTTTTGTTTGTACATGTGTTTTTTTGGCTAATGAGATAGGTCATCTTGTGCAGAATTGTTGAGTGCTTTGCTTGATGCTAACAGAACAACAGCAGTGAGACCAGAAGGTCCCTGTGGGAGGTGGGCACCCAACAGAGAGGAGAGAGAGAACATCACAGACACTGGTTGGTGCCATTTAAAAGGACCCATGGAAAAACAACTGCAAATAATGTCCTGTGGACTTTAGAATAAAATACAAATAATGTATTGACTGGCCATTCAGATGATGTGACGTGTGGAGAGATGTGAGGACTTTTGTCAGGCATGGATGACATACAGGGAGACAGGAAACTAGACTTTTCCCTGAAACATACTGCGTCTTCACCTTTGCTACTCGATTCCTCTGTGGGGCTCACTTCTGTTTGTGGGGCTCACTTCTGTTTGTGGGGCTCACTTCTGTTTGTGGGTTGTATCTTGTTCCAAAGCTCCATGAGGGTACACTTGATGGCTCTCCTTATACCCCAAGACTTTAAGTTGCAGATAATCATACAAGCCCCAGGACTAAATTATATCCACTTTATTTTTTCTAAGACTTGGGAGAGAAACAAGTGACTAGTTTGGCTGTCAGTTGGAAACAGCCTCAACTTTAGTCTGATTTCTGCCCTCCTACTATTTCTAAAGAATCTTGATTGAATTCTGCTGCTTCTTGTGTGAGGATGAGAGTATATTTATTTGGAGAATCACAATGACAAGTCAAGGCAAGGAGGCATTTCTGTGTCCCAATCTCTTCTCCACCTGCAGATGGCGCCCCCACTCTGTGGGCATCCTAGGAGGAGAGGACCGGGAACCACTGGATTGGCTTTCTTGGTTCTGCCTTAGTGTTTTCAGCCTCCACGTGAATAATTGTTTGTATAACTCAGATTGTATCATGAATGAGTATAATGGGATCATGTACTTTGGTGGCTATGAGGAGTCTGCTGGGGGGAGAGGAGGGTCTTTTGAGTAAAACATGGACCTGACTCTTAAGGTCCATTTTCCTTCATAAGCTACTTGGTGACTATCACAGTTTTTCTCAATGAGCTGCTTTACACTACCTTCCACAGGGGCCAGCTTTATTCACACAATAAGGGCTACAGCAGTCTGTAGTCATTGTTCAGCGATGGAAAAAAAAAAGTCCTTTAGTAAATACTTTCTGTGTATTTACTGGGTAAGGGTGAGGGGGTCCTATGACAAAAGAGTGTGGATGAGCTATCAGTGAAGGATTCAAACCTAGTGAAAGACACAATTATCCTGCAAAATGTATACCAACATCAGATTAGACCCAAAGGAAAAGCACTCTGGGCTCTGGCAAGCCCTGTTGGAACCTCACCCAGCATCTACTACCAAGGGGTGAAATTGTTCAGGCTGGCAACACAACCAGACAAAACACTGTACCCCTCAGCTTCCTTGTGGTTACCAGGGCCATGGACACAGTTTTGCCCAATGAGACATGGGCATAGTCTTGGAATTTCTGGGAAGCTTGCCATCCCCTCCTCTTGTGGCTTCCTTCCTCCTGTTTCTTCCTATGATGGGTGGGAGGCTGGAGGAGGAACAATAATCCCACAACCTATGAGGCACCAGTGAGGATGAAAGCCACGTGCCATGAGTGGCAGAGAAGAAAGGAGCTTGGTCCGTTGACAGCATCCAGAGTTACTGCACCAGCCATGAGCTGTCCACCACCAGACCCACTGGGTAAGTCATTTTTCACTTGCTTTGCAGTTAAGTGACATGTTCTTAGAGGAAGATGCCATTGCTTCTGAGTGGGTAGATGGGAGGGATTGGCTGTGGTGGACCTGAGCTAAGACGTTGTGGGTGAGGAGGATTTCACCCAGCAGGGACAGCTGGCAGAAGAAAGACATTCCAAATGGGGAGGGTAGCATGAGCAAAGATACAGGCAAGTGTTTAGAGGAAGCCATGTAGCTAAAATAGGAAGTCTAGAATAACACAGTGGGGCATGAGACAGGAAAGGTCATCTGGTGCAAGAATGTAGGGGGCCTGGGATGTCATCCCAAGGAATCTGGGTTTTGTTTCATGTGTGGGGAAACAATGAAGCTTTTTAAGAAGGGAAAGAATGTGATAGGGCTTGGTTCTTAGCCCTCTTCTCAAGCTATACTGTCCCTTGGTGAATTTATATTAATATAATCCCATAGTATTGGATAAATGAAATATTCTGGTAACTCCCAAATATCTCTTGTCTGGACTTCCTTCATGAATTCCTGATTAGTATACCAATTGCCTACTCAAAATCTGCACTTAAAGGTGTTTCAAACTTAATACAGTCATGCCTCTCTTAAAGATGTTCCTGAAAAATGCATCATTAGGTGATTTTGTCATTGTGTGCACACTACAGAGTGTACTTAGACCTACACGGTACAGCCTACTATACACCTAGACTAGCTGGTGTGGCCTATTGCTCCTAGGCTACAAAGCTGCACAGCATATTACTCTATTGAATATTTTAGACAATTGGAACACAATGGTAAGTATTTGTATATCTAAACATAGAAAAGGTACAGTGAAAATAAGGTGTTACAATGTTATGGAACCACTGTGGTATATGTGGTCTGTCACTGACTGGCAACATCATTGTGTAGCATGTGACTGTAGAGCCAAACCCTACTTTCTTGAAATCCCTTCCCTTATCACTTAGTGGCATTACCATTCACACAATGGCTCAGGCTCCAAACCTAGGGGCATCCTGTGGCCTCTTTCCTGTCCACCCCACATCTAAAACCATAAGCAAGTTAAATCAGCCATACTGCCAACCTGCATCACAAATCTAATCACTTCTCCCCAGTTCCACTGCTACCGCTCAGGTCCAAACCATCATCTCTTGACCAAACTATTGGGAAAGCCTCCCAGCTGGCCTCCCTGCCTTTACTATGCATCTTTGACCATTCTCAGCTCAGCACACAAAGTAATTCCTAGCACCCCCTGCTTGAAACCTCTCGAAGATTGCATGTTACAGTTACAATAGAATTCAAATTCCTTGCTGTGGCCTGCACCACCTTTGAGATCTAACGCTGTTTCCCTTACTCATGAAGATTTGGCCTCATTTGCCTTCTTTCTGTCCCTTGACAGAAGCCACTTCCTACCTTAGAGTCTTTATTTTAACTATTGAAAATAAAGTTCTTATATTCCTCTGCCAGTTTAGGTTTTTCAGGCAGTAGACACTGAGACAATTAATGGAGTGTGACACCACTAGGGGGAAAAGGGAAGAAGCAGGATTGGGCAGGGAGAGCATGAGACTGCCATCCCAGTGGGGATGTGGGGAAAAAGATCATCTTTGGAGGAGTCCTATGTTGGACTGAATGGCTAGGTCCCTGTACCACTGCCTTGCTTGGTCTCTAGCAACAGGCCACCCTGAGTAAAACATCCTCTTGATTTCCATAGTTTAGTTAAATCTTTGGCCACCAACCCCACCTGCCTTGAGAATAGTATGACCTCAGCTTGAAAGCCAAGGAGGACACTGGAGGATGTCAGCTGCCCCCGCTTCTCACAGCTGGTTGGCCAGTCTTTTCTTGTAGGGGGATCTAAGTGACACATCTCCATGCCTGCCCCAGTCCACCCCTTTCCCCAAGTAGATCCACCTCCCCATACACATGCAGAGAGCAGCTGCTCTGGGGCTCTGATGGACCTCTCTTCCTGGGGAGAAATTTTAAAAAACAGGAGTTTGGTGGGACCAATTATAGCACCTTCCTGCAATTGGTCCTGAGGCTACAATGGGTCCTCATCATTCCTCCCCCCATTTCAAATTCCCCTCACCCTCATCTGTCATCTCTGCTGGTCTTGGTGTCTTTCTTGATGATGTGAACCAAGCTCTCGTTCCTGTGGGTCCTGAGCTGGGAACCAAACCCTTCTCAGACCAGGGTTGCTACAGTTGTCCGTTCACAGTTCCCACTGGGCAAGGAGAACACAGGTGTCTCCAGGGGACCAGCTGAGTGCACATGCTTTCCTCCCTGTCCCCATCATCTAACAGCTGGCTTACTTCTTCTTGCAGTTCAGGGTCAATTACCCCTGACTACATGGCACTTCTTGCCTACTGCTCCCTGGACACAACGAGGCCAAAGTGCCCAGGTGGCAGCAGTAGACTGTAGTTCCATGGGACTCTTGTTATATTGCCCAGGGAGGTCATACACCCTTTGTGAACAAGGACTTCTGACCCTGTAGAACCAGAGTTGGAGGAATGGGAAGAACTAAGTACTTCAGTGGTTCATTGGGCGTGATGGTCAGTAGGATCATTCCTGCCAGATCACAATTCAAGCTACTAATCTTTTCATATCTGTCACTTCTGGGTCTACTTTTAATGATCTTTTATCCCTATGGACAATATTTTTGTTTCTCTGTGTTCCTAGTAATTTTTTACTAGAGGTTGGGAATTAGCATTATGTTGTTTGTTGATGGATTTTGTTGTATTCCTTTAAATAGTATTGGGTTTTATTATGGTGCACAGCCAAGTTTCTTGAAATTAATTTGATTTTTCCAAAGCTTGCTTTTTAAGCTTTGTTAGGGGAAGTCCAGAGAATGCTTTGGTCTATGGATACTTTAACCTCACTACTAAGGCAACACCCTTTTAAGGACTCTACCTGATGCCCCATGCATTATGAGTTATTTCTACTCTGGCCAGTGGAAACACAAACTTTTCCCAGCCCCATATGTGATCTGTAAATTATTTGTTCTACTATTTCCAGTTCTCATTTCTTGGCTAGAGTAGTTTCTTCTCACACCTTCACTAAACCAAGGACTCAAGGGGCCCACTGCAGATCTATGGAGCTCTTTGTGCTTTCCCCTCTCATTTACTCTGCCCAACAAATTCTATCCCCTTGGCCTCCTCTCCCCCTCTCATTTACTCTGCCCAACAAATTCTACCCCCTTGGCCTCCTGTAACACTGACCTCTGTCTCCTCAACTCAGCAAGACCACTGGTCTCTGGCTTCCTCCTCCCTGCTTTGCTGCCTGGAAACTGCCTCTAAGCCATTAGCTTGAACATTCATCGATTCACCTCATTTTTTCCCCCCTTCTCTCAGAGATCACAGTCCTATGCTATGAACTTTCATTATCTGAAGACCATTGTTTTATATATTTTGTTTGGGTTTTTAGTGGTTTAAGATGGAAAGATAAAATGATTCCTGTTTCACCATGATGGTCAGGAACAGAGGTTCACCTGAGGACCTTAACATTGTTAAAGGAAATACTGATTTAGATTTACTACCTGCTTGGGAAAGAGGGAGTTTCAAGGCTTACACTCTGGTCAAAGAACAAGTGTGGGGTTATTCTGCCTGCCAAGTATGTCGATCTCAATTATATATTCAGGGATGAGGCAAATAACCAACATTGGGTCTGCAGACCCAGGAGACCTACTCTAAGCCAAACTTTGATTAGAACATTTCTTTTCTAAACTCCGTATGCTCCCATTTTAATGGGGTAGGAGAAACTATATTGGGTATCAAATGTTAATTTGGGCCCTGATATATCCAGGTATTCCTCTTTCCCTAGTGTGAAGCCGCCTGCGTAAAGGCCATAGATTCCTTTGGAAAAAGGCTGGGGAATCATTACGGTGCACACTTGCAGGGACCTCTCCCCCAGGATCCAGTCACCTCTTCAGTTAATGAGCTTTGAGTCAGAAAACTGGCTCAGTCTAGAAACTGGTAAGGAAGCACGGGCTTCTTTTTATTGGCGTGCTCTCTCTCAGCCCCCTGGTCATCCATTTTTGCTCTCTTTGGTTATATATCAAGCATTACCCTTGCTGATCACCCATCTATTTTGTCCCCAGGGATGCCATGTTCTATCAACCATTTCCATGAGACTTTACAGGTCAGGGTCCCTTGGCTGTCATTTTTCGGTTAGTGGTTAATATGCTAACGATGGCATTCTGGCTTCTGTGGTTAGCACTGCCACCTGGGCTCTCTGAGGTCTCATCATCATCCACATTGCTCTCAGCAAGCCAAGTTCCATCACGGCCTTTCCTGCCAGCCCCAGACTGCCGAGGAGAGCCCCCACTGAGCTCCTTGGTGATCCCCTAGCCCCTCATCAGTGCAGCCCAAGGACCTCAGTGAATGATGGGTCCTCTGAGCCTTGCTGTGAAGCATAACCTCCCCCCCCCACCCCCATGGGCACTTTGCCTCATGTGTCCATTGCAGCACGCCCCCTTCCTTGAGCCTTTTCATTCCTTCCTCTGTCTCAGCAATTCAGGCATTTCAACATTCTGATCACTTTTTCTAGGTTTCTACCAGGCTGCCCTGGAGCAGTGACTTTGCACTATCTCTTGGCATTTTTCTCATGGTGTTAAATCCTGTATCCTGAGAAACACCCCCAAGTCAATAAACTCTCACTTATCTAGTTTTATGAATCTGGCACCTTTGACCAAGCACCCTCAGACTTGAGTCCCAAGAGTACTCTACTCCCCCGGCCCCTGCAGTACATGCTGGCGAGCTCATACAGTCCATTTCTTCCCTCCCTAGACCCAGCACAGCCCAACCGGATTATGTTGTGGCTGAACTCTGGTTATAGGCCTAGTAGTCAGGAGGAGGCGTGGGGACAGCTCCTGAGGGGCACCTGTTGCCATATGAGGGAAAGACCCTGACACTGCCTTTCCTTGTGTTAGGATGGAGAAAGAGAGGGAAGGTAATTCTAGCTCTTCAGGGGGAAGGGTGGGTCTCTTCTGCAGGCTCAAAATATTCAGAAAATCAAAATTGTTAGGAACATCCTCTAGATGTCTCCATCACATATTTTAGGTTCCCAGGATTGATTCCAACCTTGACACGACAGACCTGGCTTGGTTGAACGTTTGTGGGCGGTTAGCTACTTTTACCATCACATCCTGTGCTTGCCCTTCGGCTTTTTCTGCTTAGCTACTGCAGGGATGAGGACATGTTGGCAAGCCAGCCAAGTGACTCCAGCTCTCACGCTTAGTTTTAAATTGCTTATTAATTGACCTCAGCTTTTCATTATCCACCTGCAGGACATCAACCCAATTCAGCAATAACCACTCAAGTCCATTGTCCTCATATTTATTACCCACCCTTCCCCCATATTTTGAATGACTGAATGATCCGCCAGTCACTGCAGTCCCCTGCACCAGCATGCTGTTTCATCTCCAGTTTTAATAATCGCACAGCCTTCTTGTGCCGGGGGCTGGCTATCCAACAGGGATGGGGGCTTCAGAACCAGCCAGTGAGTGACTCAGTCTCAAATGCTGTCTTGCCATCTGTGTTCTTGGGCCACTGGTACCAATTGTGCCAGTCTGAGGCTGAGATAGAGTTAGGAGTGCAAAAGATGTGTGGTGAAATTACACTTCTGAAAGGAAAAGGGAAAAGCAGGGTTGAACAGAGGAGCTGTCAGATCTGATAAAATCTCTACCAGTCTACTAAGAAGCTCTGGAGCAAAGACTGTTTACTAGAGGTGTTCTGAGTTGAGCAGAAATGGCTGGGTCTTGTACTGCCTCCTTGCTCAGTCACTGGCTGGAAGTTGCCAGGAAAACTTGGCACCAGCTACCACTGCTTTGCTCCACCAAAGGCTAGGCTGCCCCGCCCCCGCCCCCGCCAATAGTGTGTCCCTATCTTGAATTCCGAAGTGCACTCTGGAGAAGGTAACAGCTGGAGACTGTTAGCTGACCGCACGCCTCACAGCTGGGCTGCTAGTACTTTCTTGAAGGTAAAGTTGCATGGCACACCTCCACGTGGTTGTCCGCCACAACCCCAAATCCCAGAACAGAAATGACCATTGGCCATTTGGCCGCAGTAATAAGTAAGTACCAGAAACAATGGATGACAAGTTCGCATGAGTAACCTCGCTTCTAACCCAGGCCTCTAAACCGTGCTAATCAGCAGCGGCCTCACTCTGGTAACCAAACCGCACCTCCACAACTAAAGGCTCAGCCAATCCCTAAATGCTTGTGAAAGTCTGTTAATCCTTGAACTCCACGCTTCCGAAAACCCCGTACAAGGTCAGCAGTTTTTAATCTGGAGAGACCGTGGTGCGCTATGAGCACAGCGCTCTCTTGCTCAGCAAGCAGCGTGTGCAGCTCTTTGCTCTGGGCACTGAATGCGGCCTTTTCCTCTGACGCTGTCACCACTGCCCACGATGCCCACAACCGCCACCCCTGCTTTCATCTGACAGGCTCCTTCTCATCAGTCAAGTCTCAACTGTCTCTTCCCCACCCCATGTGACGTCCACCACACCTGACAAACCACAGCCTACTCCAATGTCCCCTTTCAGTTCTTAACAGCACTTACCACAATTTCAAATAGCATTGAGGCTTGTCTGTCATGGTCACCTCTGTATTCTCAGCAGAAAGGTGGACTAAACAGAAGAGTAAGAGATGTCATTGGAGTTGGTGAACAGGACACCCCTGGTGAGGAGCTGGGACAGTGGTTTCGCTCACCTGCATTGCCCAGTCCCCAGCATAGCGCCTGGAACACAGTAGGGACTCTGTAATGACTTAAAGAATGAAGGAAAATAAATGACATTTCTGTGAAATGTTTACGGGACAAAGCAAGATTTTTGGAGAGATTCAACAATGACTAGAAAGGAATGCATTAAGTTTAAATGAATTATTTTCAGACTTTTTAAAAACATAATTTTATGAAAGATTGACCCATAAACACATGTGACAGCTCTGTGGGATGCACGGGGGGTGGGGGCTGCCCACCTTGACTCCCTGTCATGGTCCCTGAGATGCCTCCTCACGACCTAGGGCTCTGAGGAAGACTTTGGACAACTCTCCAGAGAAAATGGATAACCAAGGCAGAGGAGAGATGGGAATTAGCGTTCTGTAGTGGAGTCTGAGCCTGCTGGCGTGCGGAGAGGGAGAGAGCAAAGGCGGGGAGAGGAGCGAATTGGTGGAGCGACAACGAGACCAACAGCACGGGTGGAAGGTGGAGCCTTAACGAAGGGTCGAGACACTGCGTTCCTATAGATAAATGTTAAACATAAGGGACACTGCATAATCAGTGACAGCCACATAATTAGAATGATTCACTGCTGTGAGAAACACTTTCAGGACTGATCGATTTAGCGCTGAAAAATGTTTCAGTTATGATTTAAGGAAGAGGAAAACACGGGATACCCTCGACTCGAATGGTACAAAACCAATTTTTTTCTTGAATGTGTTTTAGACAACAGCTGAATCTTGGTCGTCAGAAATATACTTCTTTCACTTAAAATGGGATGTATTGCATTAGAGGTTCATGGTGCATGTAGGACTAGAGAGGAAATATCAGAAATAGACAGTGGAGGTCAGCGCGGTGGCCACGCATCAGTGGGAGGGCTGGAAGGGGCCCTCCAGACATCTATGGTAAATGTGCTATAAAAGAAATTCCATGTCTTTTTGGCAAGTGTTAAAAATGCAAGGGATCAATAAATTAAATAAGCAACTCAAGCAAATACCTTTGGAAAATAATTGCCTGGAATTTTAAAATTTATGTCCATAATGATTTCAAAACCCCAAATCTAGCCTGTTTTCTATCAAAATTATAGTCTCAAAGGTATCTCGGAAGTCACGATCATGCAGGAAGAACCCCACCATGCAGTGACGCCCACTGATGGAGCACCCGAGAGAGATGCACCCCTGAGAGCCACTGCCCGTGGGGCGTGGTGGTCAACAGCAGGGACCCTGGGGTCAGGCTGCCTGGGCTCGAATCAGCCTCGGTCCTCACAGTTCCATCTGGGGCATGTTACCTAACATCTCTGTGCCTCCATTTCCTCATCTGTAAAATGGAGGGTCGAGTGTGATAATTCAGGGGAAGCATTCAGAACAGTGCATCTAGAAGGCAGTCCATAAATGTTAGCCACGGACACTGTTAACTATAGGTATGCTGGTCTACTGTATCCAGGTTCCAGGTTGGGGAGGTTGATACTGAGAGAGATCATATAATGTCAGGGTTGGAGGGACCTCAGACATCCCCTGGCCCCATCCTCTCATTCATTGGATGCTCAAATCTCCTATATGAGTGATTGTCTCCTGATAAGTGAGTGGCTGGTCTCTAATTAAACAAGCGTGATGGGAACTAGAAGTCGTGCCACTCACAAGCAGCTGTAATTGTGAGAAGTTACTGAGCGCCAGGCTCCTGCTCCTAAAGCCATCAGCCTCCTGGAGCCGAGAGCAGAGCGGGCGCCCTTCCCGAAGGCTTCCAGGTGTCTGACTGTGACATTATCTTTTCCAGGACAAGCATTTTCCAACACAATTAAGCAAAGATTTCTAACCTCCTTGATTTTGCTGCAACCCACTCTTTCAATAATGCTTTGTTACCTGAAAGATCAAGGTTCGTTCACCTGGTGAGCAACAAACTCTCCAGGAGAATGTGGGTCTTGATCAGTAAGAGTTTTGCTACTTGCAGAAAGTAAGGAGAACACAGGGAGCATTCTCCAAAGCGGTGTCTCACTGAGGGGAAGTGGCTGGAGGTTTTATGGGGCAACAGAGAAAGAAAAAAGTGTGTCCTCACATGTAGGGGAGGGGTTCCATTTGTACAGGCGTGATGAGTCTGAGGTGCTAGCACACATGTCGCATGTCATGGTAATGAAGCCGTAGCTCCTCCCAGGGCGGAGACTTTAGCATGGTAATGAGGAAAGTTCACTTGAGTTCATCCATAAACTGCCAGGGTCTGGTAGGGGCTAGTTCAAGCCAGCTGGATTGCTCACAAACAAAAAAAGCTGTAAAATGGGCTGATTGTTCGAGTTGGTTGAAATCCTGTAGTCCCTGGAGACCCTTAATACTATATGAAATACTTTAAAAATTCAAGTGAATTTTAAAATTATATATTTGTGTACATTTCTTCCAAAAACATGCCTTTATTGAGCGTCAAATAGGATAGGGAGTCCCTAACTTCATAAGCTTATTATTCTCTGTCACAGGAAGTTAACCCACACTTCTGGGTGAGTTTCCTTGTGCAGTGGAGGCAGTGGGCAGATGGGGACGGAGGTTCAACAAGGAATGCAGCGTTGACAGCTACAAAAGACAATTTGATTTTTGTGTCCAACTGAATTTCACCTCTTCAGGCCTGACAGCCTGGTAGTTCCACACAAGATTAATCTGCAACATGTTTATTGGTAATATCTGGAAGACATAACATCCAACTGACACAAATCCAAGCAGAAAAAAGGCAACATGATTGTGATGCAGCAAAGAAAAAGGAAGTAAGTGACATTTCCCAGGATCCTCACAGAAATAGGTGACCAATTTGCATGTGTATAGACCGATTTGCATGTGTATGTCCCGTTTATCTGTGAATCTAGATAAAGTGTGAAGCATTAAAAAGGCACGTTGGAAATAAGCTCAATGCATAATGGTACTCTCAGGTAGAAGACACCAGACACACACTTATCGATAGTGCTGATGTCTACATTAAATAGAAGTTTTGCCCCTGGTGATGGAATTTTTTTTCATTTTCTCACTCATTCTCTTTGGAGGGTTCATTTTTCTGAATCAACCACACTTCATTATTTCTATTAAGCAATTTGAAAGGGCTGTTGTAGCCTGCTGTGTAGTAAACCTTTTCATCAAAAACTTTTCCGTCTTCCCTCAAGATGCTTGCTAAGGTCAGAAGTTGTTCTTGATTCTTTTGGGCACTAGAGAATCCATCGAAAGACCTACAAAGGAGACAGCAAATAATCGTGAATGATTTTAGTACCGATGCGAATGTGAGTCTGAAAAGAGAAGCAGGAGCTGCCACTGCGAGCGCTGGGTGAGGGGCAGCTTCAGAGCCACCCCCTCTGCCACCGCTGACCTGGCCACTCCCTCCCTTGGATTCCCGGCCTAAGTGTGACCGCAGGAGGCCCAGGAGGACATGTCCCCTCCTCCCATCTATTGACAGACAGAGTTGGAACCTACACAGTCTCATGCGCTCTAACCCTGTGCTTCTCAGACTTTAAAGTGCATACAAGTCACCAGCAGATCTTGTTAAAATGCAGACTCAGCACAACAGAGTGATTATAGTTAACAGTAAGTTATCCTTTAAAACAACCAAAAGAGTGGGATTAGAATGTTCCTAACACAAAGAAATGATAAAGGTTTGAGGTGATGGACACCCCAATTACCCTGATTTGATTATTACACATTGTATGCTTGTACCAAAACATTGCATGTACCTTATAAATATATACAACTATGTATCCATAACTAAAAACAAAAATTTTTTTTAAATGCAGATTCAGGAGTTCTGGGGAAGGCCCGAGAGTCTGCTTTCTAACAAGCTCCCAGACACATGCTGAAGCTGCTGGTCAGAGAACCACACTGAACCCCCAGCAGAACCCCCCTTCCAGACTCTGAATTTTCTCCCAAACATTGCTCCTTTCTTCCTCTCCTCAGGAAAAGAGTAGGCACTGGCTTCCAGATGAAAAGGATATAGTCTGACCTCTGTGAGTTTATAGTCTAATGGAACAGACTGACGTTTTGGCATGAGAACATGACGAAATCTGGGGTCAGGGGTGTCGTCTGAGTTCAGCCTGGAATGGAGGATGGTTTTGCTGAACAAAGAAAGGGGAGGGATAGAAAAGGAACAGAAGTCTAAAAATACAGAGTGTTTTCACAGTGAGGCATAAAATGAGGTCAGGGAGGTGAGGCAGGGCCAGAAGGAAGAAGCTGGTATAATATATTAGCCTAAGGCCTTTGGAGATTATTCTGAAGGATATTGAGCAGAAAAGTAACTTGATCGCATCTGGATAACATAGGCAGATAGATGGAAAATAGATTGACAAGGGGGAGCCCGTTAGGAGGCTGCTAGGGGGTGGGGAAGAAAAGGCAGTCAAAAGATGTAAACAAAATGTGGAGAAAGAATAAAAGTCTGAGTATAGATTTTAAAGTATATCAGAGAGTCCCCAGGAGGGCAAAATGAAAATATACTGAGATTAAATCATGACAGCACAGTGACCTAGCTGAGCTGCTGACATGCAAGCACAATGAATTTGAACTGGAAGGTTCAGAATAAGAGAAACACTGAAAGATAAAAATATTCCTAATATGCCTTCTTTGGTATAAGTCTTACTGTCAATGTGACAATGCAAAAAATCAACCCTACCATGCTTCAGATAAGATGTAAACTCTCAAGGGTACAAACCATGTCTGTTTTATTCAACAGTGTCTACTCAGCACCTAGAATCATTCTGGGCACACAGTTCCCTTTAAATCCTTAAGTGTGGGGATCTCTGCATGCACATGTATACGTAATGAAGCATTGAGGGTGAGTTGATACAACTCTTCTGTTCCATCATTTGAATCGTGTCCATTGAATATAAAATGCTGAACCATGTGTTAAGAAACATTTTGGCTCCTAAATTTATTATTTATTTCCTTAATGAAGAGCCAATAATGAGTATGGTTCTGTCCAAAGGGAATTTGTTTTCAGATCCCATTTTTGCCCTCAAATCAAATCTTGAACGCTCTAATTAAAAGTCACATCTTGTTCTCTGAATACACGTTGTTCTACAATGAACTATCCACTGCTTTATTCAGTGTGCAAACATATACCGTGCCGCCCACCCCCAAGCACCCGTCTCGCTAGAGGCTGGAATATATGGACACAGTAACATGCTGTTGTATTCTTGAGGCAGTTACAGTCTACAGGTAAATCACTATACCTTAGAAGAATAATCACAGAAGAAAGGGCACCAAGGACAGAGTAAGTGGCTGACTGGAGAAACTGAGGAAGGCACCATAGAAGAGGTGCCATTTGTCCTGTAGGATGAAAGTGGGCTCTTCAGGAAGAGAGCGCGAGCACTAGAGCTAGTAGTGTATGCTGTGCACGCTCTAAGTGTCTCATGTGAATTAACTCATTTGATCTTCATGGCAACCCTAAGCGATAGGTAAGCACTACGATTGCACGCATTTTACAGACAAGATTTTAGCAAGGAAAAGTGGAGTAACTTGCCTGAGCTCAAGGGTAAGGAGATGTGGAAGAACATGGCATGTTCCGTGAAGGGTGGGAAGGTCAGTGGAGCCCATGTCAGAGGAAAAGGAGCTACTGAGACAGGGTGGGGCCATGTCACAGGGGCACTGGGCACCCTGTGAACAGTCTGAGCTTCCCCCAGGAAGCAAGATGGAACTGACAGAGATTTTCAAATGGAGTAACAGTGTGGAAGAGGAGAGAGAAAGACTGGGGACAGTGAAAACTGTCTGCAGGCTACTGATGTGAAATCATAAAGAAAAAATTCAACGGAGATCAATACACATCCCTGTATCTACTGGGAGTGTCAGGCATGCAAAGATGACTTAGGTGTGGTCCTTCCAAGGTGGGGACCTGAGGAAGTAACAATGGTGATGGAGAACAAGGACCAGAACATGAATCATTCTGAGGTGAGTGGGCCGATCTGGGGACGAGCTGTCAGGGAAGGGTGTGGGTGATGACCACAAAGCTCCTTGCTGGGGAGACAGCCTGGCTGATGAGGCCCTTTACAGAGACAGGCATTGTACGATCAGAGGTTTGGGAACTGGGGAAGGCTCATTTTTAGAGCTGTTGAGTTTGGTTCCCCAATCCCCACTCCTAAATAGAGATGTCCAATGAGGGGGGAAAGCAGATCTGGAGATACTTCTAGACTTGAGGGTCATTAGACTCAGGAGTTGAAGCAATGTGGACGACCAGCCAGAGCAAGTCGGCTGTGACAGGAGAGTCAACAATAGGCATCAATGGTGATTCCTGGGCCAGGGCACCCAGGAGGAGCCCACGGAGATAAATAAATGACAAGAGAGTGACCTTCTGAAGCTAAAGGATGAACAAGTATTAAAGAAACAGACTGGTCAGAACAGAATGCTGCAGGGGTCACGTGGGAGAGGACTGCAGCCACGTGACAAATGCAAGGGCACGGCTGAGGATGGCAAGGGCAGTTCCAAGGAGACGGTGGAGTCGTACCAGATTGTGGCACTCTGAGGTAAAGGCCAGTCTGATGAATTCTCAGAGGGAAATGAGGAACATATTACTGGAAACTGGAGGAAAGGTGATTCTTGTCCTGACACGGCAAAGAACTCGGCTGAATTGTGTTCGTGTCCTAGTGTGGTGTGCACAGTAGAACTTGTGGGTGATGAAAAAGGATGTTTGGCTGAATGAATTTCTTGAATTTCTAAGCAAAGAGTTGAAAGTGTGGCTTGGCTTCTCTTGAATGCTTATAGTAAAATATTAGAAGAGAAAATTCAAAGATTAAATTTTTAAACAAAAGGGAAGAAGAATTTTAAAATTTGGAAAATTCTTAGCTTATCCAGATTGAAAGAAATGAGAAAGCTTGTTCGAGACAGAACAGGGGTGTGGCCAAGCAACCCTTTGATAAGGAGATTAGCATGGAACTGGCATCTAAACAGAAGCCAGGACCCATTCTCCAAGACAGTGCAAGAATGACTCCAAAGGCATTTCAGAGATTATGGGGCTGCCCCTCCCATCACAGGCCCCCGAGTGCCAGTTCCTAGCGGGGCAGAGGAATTTCAAAGGAAGGGTCTTGGGCACCTGTGGGGCCTTAAAGCTCACTGCCTCGCACTGCCTCCCAGCTCTGCACCCTGCGTGCCACTGCAGCACTCTTTGGCTACCCCATGTCCAGCTACATTAGACCAAGATGTGGCGTGGGCTGCAATGGCTACTCCTCTGGGGGGCACAGGCAGTAAACTTTGGCAGCATCCATGCAGCACTATCTCTGCCAGCTTGCAGAATACACAAGCCGTGGGGGCGTGGCTACCTCCACCTAGATTTTGAAGGATAGAGCTGCCCAGAGCCTTGGGTGTGTGACCCAGGCAAAGGGCCACAGCAAGGGCAGGGCCACTACATAGAGTCCCCAGTAAGGCAATGCCTACTGGAGTCTTAGAAGGGCACACCAGACTGGCAGGGCTACTGGTGTGTGATTCCAGCCTAGCAGAGCCACAGTGGGGGTGGGGCCACCCAAAGTCATGGGACAGGATCCAACCCCTGTCCAGCAAGACGGGACATCCACCCCCGTGGGCCTGGAGGGCAGAGCCCTGAGTCAAAGAAAATTAATCTTAAGTCTTAAGATTTGGGACTTATTTGGGACCTGTTGCCCATTTCTTTTTTCCTGTTTCTCCCTATTGGAATGGATGTCTACCCTGTGTCTGTCCCACCATTGCATTTTGGAAGCACACAATGTGTTTGATTTCACAGGTTCACAGGGGGAGGGAATTTGCCTCAAGATGAATTACACCTTGAGTCTCACCTAGATTTGATTTAGATGATCTTCAAATGAGACTTTGGACTTTAGAGATGATGCTGAAAGAGTTAAGAATTTGGGGGCTACTGAGATGGAATGAATGTATTTTGCATGTGAGAGGGACATGAATTTTGTGGGGCCAGGGGTGGAATGCTGTGCACTCAAATGTTTGTGAACCCCCACCCCCAAATTCATATGATGAAAACTTAATCACTAATATGATAGTATTAGGAGGTGGGGCCTTGGGAAGTGATTAGGTCATGAGAGTAGAGTCCTCATGAATGGGATTAGTGCCCTTATAGAAGGCCCCAGAGAGCTGCCTTGCCTCTTCCACCAGGTGAGGATGTAGTGGGAGGGTGCCATCTGTGAACCAGGAAGTGGGCCTCACCAGTCTGAAACTGCCAGCACCTTGAACTTGAACTTCCCTGCCTCCAGAACTGAGAAATTTCTGTTCTTTATAAGCTACCAAGTCTATGGTATTTTGTTATAGCTGCCTGAACAAACTAAAATAGGTATCATGTACTGTGTTTTAAGGTATTTTCATTCTGGTCTAATTAAATTACAGGTAAAGGTAGTCTTAAGGGGTTTTTTTTGGAGGGTGGGGGGAAATATAATTTGTATTTTACCTTACAGATGAAAGGTATGCAATAGAGTTCTCATTAAATGAATTGATTATATCTTCTGACAGACCTTAGTGACATAAAACTAAGCCAGTAGAAAAACACCACAAAATGTATTATACCTGATTTATGGAGGGTGAAAAGCCTGCTGAAATTGCATAGGAGCTAAACTGAGTGTACACAAGTAAAATCAGCAGTCAGCAGGGCTATAAATTATCTACCACTTACCGTACAAACACAGTCATTTCGGCTCTGTCTTCAATGAAGACATCTGACTCTGAAGGCCTGGGCGGATCAAATTGCTGCTCAGAGGGGATATACAGGGAAATGGTAATGGTAGACTCACTAAAAGGACCTGAACCGGGTTCCACATAGCTTGTCACTGGAGCTGTCATCTTTATTTTCATCTCTGTGCCATAAAAATGAAAGCAAATTTAGTGTATATATGACTGCGTTTAAAAATTCAACCTATTCCTTTTTGATCTGAGTCTCTAGATTTACTTTACACTATTGACATATACCTTTAATTTTCATCTAACAAAAACAAGGACAAAATTACTAATCATTCACTGCCCACATTAAACACCTTCTGTACTATCAATTGATTCTTTTGGTTCATAAATTGTACATTTTTAGAGACAGAAGGGGAAAGTACAGAGTACATGGTCCAGTCAATTCTTTTTTCTTTACAGCTCAGAAAATGAGGTCCCTGTAGGCTAAGAGACCTGCTAAAATATAAATAGTGGCAGAGCCAGAACCATAAGTTACTCGACTTGAGACCCCTAATCTTGGGACCTTCCTGCCTCCTGATGTCTCTGACCCTATCATCACTAAATTATCTTGAAGCCTTAGCCATAACTTATCCCCAGTTACCCCGAGCTCAGTTCATCCAGCAGAAACAGAGGGCACAGAGGTGGAGAAGTACTACCCCAGGGTGACCCTCCTCTAGCTGACACTAAGGGTCCTGAGGAGAGCCCTTGTCTGAAAAGTATTTGATGATCTGATTATTTTTCTATTATAAAGGATATTTCTTTAATAAGCTAGAACTCAGTAAGCCTGGAGATTCAATCACAATATAAGTATTCACAATGAAAGCTGCCTTTACCTTTCTCGTTTTTGCCTTGGATGTAGCTGTTCAGCTTTGTAAAGCCAGTCTGGATGGCTGAATCCCAGTCCATAGACTCAACGGAAGTGCTGACCCACTTGGCTGGTCCATAGTGTCGGATCTCGTAACTTCCGGGCTAAAAAGGAACAGAGAAAACTTCGAGAGGAAGCAACTCTAAGAGCGCAGGACGTGAGATCCAACAATACAGGTGCCTTGATCTCGGGTCTCCCTGGAGCCGGCCTATCTAGGGGCTGCTCCTCCCTGGGGTCTTTGGGATTAGGGACCACGGTGACTCTAGCCCCCCACAACTCGAGATTCAAGTCATGTTAAAAACAACCACCACCACCACCTATTTATTACACATCCTCAGCCCGGAGGGTCCTACTGCGGGTTCTGGGAGTTCCTTATCCGCCCCGCCCCCCAAGCCCCGACAAAGACAAGAAATCGAGGTGCGGCCCGCACTTGGGGGCAGGGCTAAACGACCACATTTGCCCAACTGTGCACGTTCGGGGATAGAGGCTGGGACCATTCTAAAAACTTTTTACTTTATGGGAACCTCCGATCTCACTCCAAATCAGCCCGAAGGCGGGCCGCGCCCCTGGCCTGCCGTGCCGATAGGGCCCCTCCGCGCCCTTGCTCGGCGCCTACCTGGGGACCCGCGTCCTCCGGGGCCTTCCAGCCCGGCGTCTCCACGGCCTGGGCCTCGGCCGTCCCTGGGTCTGGCTGGAGCACCTCGGCCATGGGCGGCGCCGACGCTCCGGGAGCCTGACCAGCTGTGCCGCGAACGGCCCGTACCTGGGGCCGCCGGGCCGGCGGAGGTCCCCGAGTCCCCGCCCCGCAGACGCGCGTCCCTCCTCCCCGCAGTGCGGGACACCAGAGCCCACTGGACACGCCTGGCTCTGGCCGCCAGGGGGCGCCGCGACCACGACAAGGCCCAGACCGGACCGCCCGCAGCTCGAGCCGGGCCCGCGTCCCCTGCCCGGTCCCCTCCGCAAGGGACAGGGAACCTAGCCTAGAGAGCAGACTGCAGCGCTCGCCTCCGCGGGCTTTCTTCGGGGGCCCCTGCGCCCCCGCCCTTGTTTTGAGGTGAACAGGCACACGGAGTGTGCACCGTGGGGAGCAGCCGGCTGGCGCGGTTTCTGTGCAACCGGTCCGGGCGCCTCTCCCGCGGCCCCGCCCGCGCTGGGAGCCGCGCCTGCCCACGCGGCGGCCCGGGCAGTGTCGCAGCGACCGCCCGCCCTCGGGGGCGGCTCCCGCCGCGCGCTCCGGGAGAGGCGGCAGGGCGCACCTGGCTCACCCCTGCGGGCCCAGCCGGGGCGAGCGGCCCTGCTCAACACCGAGCAGGTGGCCTGGGTCCCAGACAGCCTTCAGAGGGGCCTCAGAGAATCTTGAACTGTCCTGTCTTGACTTTTCCCCAAAATGACCCCAAACCCTGTGAGAGCCCCCTGCCCTAGCAGGATGACTGGGGGGCGGAGGGTAGGAAGTTTCCGAGGCCAGACCCTGGTAGTGCTTCTTAAAAATTGTAGTTAGATGTATTCTTTATTTTTTCCCAAGAGATTTCCACATACCATGCGATCGCCCATTTAAAGTGTACTATCCAATGGTTTTTCGTATATTTAAAGTTGATTTTAGACCATTTTCACTCCTCACCTTAAGGACACCCTGGCCTATACCCTTTAGCTACTGCTCCCCAATTTTCCACCCCCCCAGGCAGCTACTAATTTGCTCTCTGTCTCTATGGGTTTGCCTATTCTGGACAGTTCATAAAAATGGAATCATACATATAATATGTGATCTTTTGTGACTGGCTTCTTTCATTTAGTGCAATGTTTTCTAGGTTCATTCATGTGGTAGCATGTACTAGTACTTCATTCCTTTTTATCACTGAGAAATATCCCATTGTATGGGCCTGGTGCTTTTAAAGCAATTGGTGTCTTTTCTTTCCCTTTTCCCTGCCCTAATAACTATGCAGTGGCCTGAGGACACATGACACTTTCTAGTGGTTATATCACATCTATTATTATACAGAGCTAAGTGTGAATTTGTGAAGACTAAATAATGAATTTGACTTATTTTTTAAAATAGCCTGTTTATTTTAATTATGTAACAGATGTGATCCATTGCTTAGGTGACTTTGCAAAATTGAGAATATAACTTTATTGCAGGGTTTTTTTTTTTTTTAAAGGAAAAGGAAGTAATTTACATTGTTCCTTAAGAAATCTGTTCTTTTACTCTGCAGAGTATTGTTTACAGTTGTCAGTGCTTTTTCTGGGGGGAGCATTTTATTTGTAGAAAATCTGAAGCTCAATTTGGAGACATTCATTCTTTAGGGTTTGGAATATGCAATTACTGAAGATAACAGCAGGTCATTAGGCTGAATTATCTATATTTACAAGGTGGTAACTAGTCGTATATTAATAAAATAACAGAGGAAGGAAAGAAAAGGATATATTTTAAAATAATAGGATTTCAGTTAGAACAAGTTTAATAAAGTTTGAAAGGTTCAAGTTTTATAGCCATTATTTCAAAATAAGTTAGTTTTCTTATTGATTAATTATAGTAAATTTGTTCTTTTTACTAGCTCATATTTAATCAATGTTTATGTGACACTATGAAACAGATATTTTATTTAAGCTTTACAGCAAGTTTTGAGATAAGTCATATTTTCCACATTTAAAAATCAATGAAGCATCCTGGAGTGGTGGCTCACACCTGTAATCCTAGCACTCTGGGAGGCCAGGGCAGGAGGGTGGCTTGAGATCAAGAGTTCAAGACCAGCCTGAGCAAGAGACCCTGTGTCTACAAAAAAGTAAAAAAATTAGCCGGGTACAGTGCCTGTAGCCCCAGCTACTTGGGAGGCTGAGGCAGGAGGATCGCTTGAGCCCAGGAGTGTGAGGTTGCAGTGAGCTATGATGACGCCACTGCATTCTACCCTGGGTGACAGAGTGAGACTCTGTCTCAAAAAAAAAAAAAAAATTAAAAAATCAATGAAACTGGTAGAGGACGGGTTACCCAAATGTTACTTTTTTTTTTCTTTTGGACTTTCAAATAGTATTTATCTGCAATTAATTAATAAGCAATATTTTAGAAGCAAATATTTAGCATTGTGTTGGTCAGGAAAGACTAAGTTATGCTGTGGAAACAACCTCAGATAATACTGGCTGTAAGTTACAGATGGTTTCTTGCAAAGTGCTCACTGGGTCTGACTGTGGCCTCAGGACATGCCCTCTCTACAAGATGGTGCAGCGTGGCACCTTTATATCAACAGGTGCCTCCACAATCACCTCAGCACGAGAAGAAAGCATTCAGAGTCCCGCAGCAGTAATTTCAGCCAATTCTCCTTATTCATGGTAGTTACCTTTCTTAAAGTCACCACGATCACTGAATTAGCAAACACTGAACCACTGCTTCTGGGGGAAATACAGAATTGGTTCCTGTAAACTTCTGGTCACAGTATTTCACCTTGTTTTATGTGTGTTTCTGTATAAAGATTATCTTATTTAATATGTATTGTTGGTTCATTAACATTGAACTCATGACCAACAGCATTGTAACTCATGCCTAAATGAAGCTTGAGTAACACACATATCTCCTCCGTAAGGCACAGCACAGCCTTCTTGCACTTAGGAACACTAGACAGCACTTCACCCCTACACCTGGGAGCTATTTAATGGTAAGCAAAAAGCACAAAAATGTGAAAACATGACAGTAGACTGTGAAAAGAACATTGTTTACAGTGTGAGAACTAAAGAAGACAGAGTGTCACCTCAGCTGGGAATGGATGCACTGGGTAACTGTTCTGTGCGTGCACATGTCTGTGAGTGACCCGCAGTGCTGTGAGTATTGATTATGGGGTTACAAATATATTTTAGCATTAGGTGAATTTGCAAATACAGAATTTACAGAATTTGTGAATAAGAGGATCAATTGTAAATGTTCCCTGCAATAAGTTAAATAAGTTGCTTCCATCTACATTTCATTGAACCAAAGCATTTCACCCAGGCTTGATTAAAATCAAGGGTATGTGAAAGTGTAATCACTTTGTGTTCTCAAAAGAGAACTCAAAATATTTGAGAAAAGCGCTGTCTATAATACCGTTTAGTCACTCACTGATTGATTATTTATTCCATACTTGTGGCAGATTTTATTCCCCAAAGATGTTTGCAACATTATCTCCAACGTGCTGTTCTTATAACATGACTTTGACATAGCTCCCATTCAGAGACAGAGGTTTATGCTCCCTTTCCTTGAAACTCGGCAGATTTGTGACTACAATAGAAGTAATACTGTGTGACTTCCAAGGCCAGATCATTAAAGCCTTTCACCTAGTTTGGGACACTTGCTCTTAGAATCCAACAGCCATGATGAAGGGAAGCCCAAGCAGCTCCATGGAGAGCCATGAATAGGTTCCTGCCTGAGGTCCTGGCTGAAAGTTGGCATTAACCACTGCACATGTGAGTGAGAAAGTGTCCAGATGGTTCCAGCACCCTGCCATTGAGTCACCTCCAGACATTCTCGCTCCCAACCAAGGTCCCAATGGTCATGGAACAGACAGAAGCTTTCTCTGCAGTACCCACAGAAACTGTGAGAATAATAAAATAGTTATTTTTAAAGTGACACTAAATTTGGGGTGATTTGTTTTTCAGAAAGAATAACTTAAAGAGTATTTACTCTGTATAGTGCTGTAGTAGGTGTTGGTGCATTTTAGCAATGAACAGAATTTGGTCCTGGCCTTCACATGTCTTACTGTCACATCATCCTTTACTCCAGGGTCATTGTGGGTTGTGGGTTGTGCACTCACAACATAATTAACTGTGTGTTCTTTTTATAGTTACCACTGTCTCAAATGTGATAGCTATAACATAGGTAGCAACTTGGTATTCTAACAGGAAATGTACTCTTCTCTTTTGGCTGGCTTCTCCTTTAGTTTTGTTGAGAATTATATCACTCATCCATTATTTAGACACAAGGCAACCCATGAAGCCCCTTTTACACTGAGCACTTTGCTCAGTGCCTGATCCATAATTGCATGATAAATGTTGAATGAATGCCAGTCACAGAATTTATCAGACACATAGAAAGTGATTGAGTGTTTTTAGGAGCACCTGTGAACCACCTTTCTTATGCACCACAGAAAATGAAGAGACATTTGTTAAATTGTGGGGTGGAAGCTAAAAAAGCTAACGTCTAAAGCTGGAAATGCCTTTAAAAATTAAAACATCAAATTTTAACCAGACTGAGCCTTGATATAACTTGAGTCTGTAGTAGGTGTTTATGAAAAGAGAGAGGGATATCCACACTGATTTTAAAAGGTTCATCCTTTGAAGTAAAAGTAGATAACCAAATATATCACAACTAGATAGCTCACATTCTCAAAAGCACATAAAAGAAACTGTCCTTGATGCAGCTAAGATAAAATGTTTCTAATAGATCACTTGATTAAAGATTGTCTCCCCAAAACTTAGGGCAGTTAAGACATTCCCTTAAACTCTTACATATGGGGTTTTTACTATTGCATTAGAATTATTACGTTATTGATTAGGACAAATCAAGGAATTGGACTTGACATCCTAATGACTTTTAGAACAGGGATGTTACAGTGGTTCAATGTCCCACGTTCCAGAAGAGGAGCTTCTTTGCCCTCATCTTGAACAGACCTGGAACCAGTCAATTCTCAGCCTGTTTGTTAAGTCCTGCGTTACGGTCTCTCAGTTAGTTCTACACCTGAGTTTGTGTCTGCATGTACAGAGTCAGATCCAGCCATGGGAGAGGTAAGTGGCAGATTAAAAATTGACTCCAAGTTGGAGAAAAGGTTTAGCAGTAAAGCTTGGGACATCTCATCTTCTAGATCAGTGCCTCTCAAGCTATCTGCGATGAAAGATCCTTTATTTATTTTTAAAATTTCCAGTTCATCATAAATCAATATACGATTCTACTGCACAAGACTATATGCAGCTCCTGCTACAGGCTACTTAACCCAGAAGGTCTACGTAATTTAATTGCTTTATGCCAGTAGCAGAGAGAAGAGTTGACTGATCGCATGCATGGATTTGGTAAAAATGTTAAGTTGCTGTCAATGTCTCTACACACTTACTCTCAATTTCTCTAATTATCTTATCTTAGACTGGTAACAAATAGTTCATGAACCAGCACCAGTTCATGGACCATGCTTTGAAGAGCATTGAGTTAGATGGCTGTCCCAGTCTCCTGTTTAGCTGGAACCTGATTTTGGCTCTCTAACCATTCTGCCTTGCAGTACCTCTGGGGTTGCCTCTCTGGACACTCGGCTTGTATTTACACTTAAGGAAGATTATTTACATATTAACATGAATTATATGTTTGTATTCTATCCTCTTCAATTTCTATTGCTATAAATTCATATTTAAATACATTATATACAATTTTATTTTAGTTTGGTTTTATTATTTATTTAATGTTTAGGCATATGGGGCTTTTGCCCCAGGTTCATGTTTGTAATGTGTTTATGTTGCTTTCACAGCTAGAATTCCCTAAGTTTGGACATTCACTTGAAGCATTAGGATAATCAAAGCAAGGCCTCTGTCTGTGGCCAGTACAAGACTCATTCCACTTGTGAGAGTGTAAATGGTGGGATATTTTTCATTCCGTTGGACTGGAATTGGGCATCGGTTTCTGGACTGCCGTGATTTCGGTCTTGCCATAGTCTCAGATTTCACAGCCTGTGCCCTTCAATGTGGGCAGCCACTCCTCTGCCAGCTCAGAAGGCACCTCCTTCTTGGCTTAAACCCACGTTTAAGAATCTGGGTTTTTGTCAGAACTCTGCTGCTTTCTGGTGGTGTGATTCAGTCTCACTGAACCTGTTTCATTTGTACAAATGGATGGTATTCATTCCATATGATTTTGAGGATTTCAAGAGGTAATGCCCAGTTATCTCTTAGCCCAAAACTTTGTATGTTGTGTCCTGATAAAGGGTAGTTATTAGTATGGTCTTTTGTGAATAAAAACTCTGAGCCATTTCCTTAAGAACTGAAATCTGTTTGTTGAACTTGCTTGGTCCTCTGCCCCTTGGACACCAATGTACACTCTACATATAAAGAAAACTTATCGAGATCACTTGGTAACTTATTGTTATGATGACATTAACAAAATGGGAGGAAGGAAGGGAGTGAAAGTGTGGCCAGAACCATTGAACATGTGTAGGGGAGGAGGGAAATTAATTCCTATTTCCTCTGAAAAAATTCTGATTTCTCTTGTTTCCTTTCCTGAAGTTTGCTTGCACTGAATTGGAATAGCCTCCTTCCCAGAGCTACAATATGACTGTCGTGGGCCCAAGGCACTCATGCTAAAATTATAAAATATACTAATTATATTTTATGACGGTATTGATTCAAAGATGAATATAATCTTTAAATCCAAAAGTTTATTTTTTTTCTTTTGATTTTAAGAGAAATTAAAACATCTTCATGGACCCCCTAAAAATAATGTGAGCTTTGAGGATGGTGCCCAGTCCCACCACAAGCAATGTAGATGTTTTAGCTTCCTTATGCGAGAGTGATAACATGTGGTGCATTATATGGGATGATAAATGCAGACAAGAGCTAATACTTACTGTGGCCTTAGGGCAGACGTATGTTTTAACACTGGATTGTCCCAACAACCCTCTGAGGCAGATCCTATTAATGTGATAAAGGAATAAATAAATAATGAAGATTCAATGCTTGAAATCAGAATACTTAATTTTTCCTTACCTTGTTCAGAATCCAGTAGAAGAAGAATGCTAATATTGGGCCTTTAAAACATCCAACTATGTGCATTGTTTGAAAACATTGAGGAATTAGAGGACAAGAGGATATATTTTACCTGTATTGCAGAGTCCTGCCCAACAGGAAGAACACTGTGGGGCTCAAGAATTTTTGATGCTTATGATGCCTGATTCCCATATTGGAGGAGTGAAAAATAAATACTGTATGTGATTATCTAGAAGTAATTTGAGAAGAAATTCAGCTCTTGATACACACTTAATATTAAAAGATATACTTAATATTTTTTAAAAACAATCTCTGTGTGTATGTGTATATGGTAAATGTATACTGTGTGTGTATATATATATATAAAATGAATAATTACTTCTTGCTATAACAATGTTTAGAAAATAATTTCTTCTTACATAACCTATTCTTTTCTTTTCCTTTTCTAAAAAAAGACTTCATTTTTTAGAGCTGTTTTAGGTTCACAGCAAAATTGAGTGGAAGTACAGAGAATTTCTGTATACCACCTGCCCCCACAGGTGTACAACCTCCCCAACCATCAGCATCTCGAACCAGAATGGTCCATCTGTTACAATCAATGAACCTACATCAACACGTCATTATCACCCAAAGTCCGTAGTTTACATTAGGGTTCACTCTTGGCTTTGCCCAAACTATGAGTTTTGACAAGTGTATAATGACATGTACCCACCGTTAAAGTATCATGTGGAGTAGCTTCACTGCCCTAAACGTCCTCTGTTCTCTGCTTGTTCATCCCTCCCTCTTCCCAGCCCCTGGCAACTGCTGATCTTTTTATTGTCTCCATACATTTGCCTTTTCTAGAATGTCATATAGTTGGAATCATACAGTGTGTAGCCTTTTAACGTTGCTTGTTTTGCTTAGTACTTACTATGCTTTTATGGTGCCTCCATATCGTTTCATGGCTTGATAGCCCATTTGTGTTTGGTGCTCAGTAATATTCCATTGTCTGAATGTAGCACAGTTTATCCATTTACCTACTGAAGGACATCTTAGTTGCTTCCACATTGTGACAATTATAAATAAAGCTGCTATAAATATGTGTGTGTAGGTTTTTGTGTGGAACAAGTTTTTCAGTTATTTGGGCAAATACCAAGGAGTGCGATTGCTGGATTGAATGTTGAGTTTAGTAAGAAACTGCCAAACTGTCTTCCAAAATGGCTGTACCATTTTGTATTTCTTTTTTTTTTTTTTTTTTTGAGACAGAGTCTCACTCTGTTGCCCAGGCTAGAGTGAGTGCCGTGGCGTCAGCCTAGCTCACAGCAACCTCAAACTCCTGAGCTCAAGCGATCCTCCTGTCTCGGCCTCCCGAGTAGCTGGGACTACAGGCATGTGCCACCATGCCCGGCTAATTTTTTCTATATATATTTTTAGCTGTCCATATAATTTCTTTCTATTTTTAGTAGAGGTGGGGTCTTGCTCTTGCTCAGGCTGGTCTCGAACTCCTGAGCTCAAACGATCCACCCACCTCGGCCTCCCAGAGTGCTAGGATTACAGGCGTGAGCCACCGCGCCCGGCCCACCATTTTGTATTTCTATTAGCAATGAATGAAAGTTCCTGTTGCTGCACATCCTCAAGGCATTTTGTGTTCTGTTTTGGATTTTTGACATTCTAATAGGTGTGTAGTGATATCTCATTGTTGTTTCATAAGCATTTTCCTCATCACATGCGATTTGGAGCATCTGTTCATATTTGCCGTCTGTATATCTTCTTCAATAAGGTATCTATCTGTTCAGGTCTTTTGTGCATTTTTAAATTGGGTTGTTTTCTTACTGTAGAGTTTTAGGAATTTTTTAAAAATTTGAATAACAGTCCTTTATCAGATATGCCATTTGCAAATGTTTCCTTTTAGTCTGTGGCTTGTCTTTTTATTCTCTTGACAGTGTCTTTCTCAGAGCAGAAGTTTTTGATTTTAATAAAGTATAACTTGTCAATTGTTCCTTTTGTAGATTGTGTTTTTTGTGTTTTATCTAAAAAAGCATTGCTACAGCCAAGGTCATCTAGATTTTCTCCAAGAAGTTTCATAATTTTGCATTTTCCATTTATGTCTGTGATCCACTTTGAGTTAATTTTTTGTGAAGGGTGTAAAGTTGACTATATTTGTGTGGGTCCATTACTGGACAAGTTCTTTTCTTTTCTTTCTTTTCTTTTTTTTTTTTTTTGAGACAGAGTCTCACTTTCTTGCCCAGGCTAGAGTGAGTGCCGTGGCGTCAGCCTAGCTCACAGCAACCTCAAACTCCTGGCCTCAAGGGATCCTCCTGTCTCAGCCTCCCCAGTAGTTGGGACTACAGGCATGCACCACCATGCCCAGCTAATTTTTTTCTATATATATTTTTAGCTGTCCATATAATTTCTTTCTATTTTTAGTAGAGATGGGGTCTCGCTCTTGCTCAGGCTGGTCTCGAACTCCCGAGCTCAAACGATTCGCCCACCTCGGCCTCCCAGAGTGCTAGGATTACAGGCATGAGCCACCTCGCCCGGCCTCTTTTCTGTTCCATTGATATATTTATTAATTTGCCAGTCCACACTGTTGTGATTAATGTAGCTCTACAGTAAATCTTGAAAGTGGGTAATGTCAGTCCTCTTTGTTCTTTTCCATTAATATTGTGTTTTCCATTTTGTGTCTTTTGCCTTTTTTTTTTCTTTTGAGACCAGGTCTTGCTCTGTCTCCTGGGCTAGAGTGCAGTGGCATCATCATAGCTCACTGAAACCTCAATCTCCTGGGCTCAAGTGATCCTCCTGCCTCAGCTTCCTGAGTAGCTGGGACTACAGGTGTGCACCATCACACCTGTCTGATTTTTCTATTTTTTGTAGAGACAGAATCTCATTCTTGCTCAGGCTGGTTTTAAAGTCCTGGCCTCAAGCAACCCTCCCGCCTTGGCCTCCCAAAGTGCTAGGATTACAGGTGTGAGCAACCGTGCCGGGCCTCTTTTGCCTTTCCATATAAATTTTAGAATCAGTTTGTTGATATCCACAAATTAACTTACTTTGAGTTGGGGTGGGATTGTGTTGCATCTATACATCAGGTTGAGAAGAAGTGACATCTAGACAATATTGAGCTTTCTTGTTCATGAACCTGGATTATCTCTCTGTTTATTTAGAGCTCCTTTGATTTCTTTTATAAGAGTTATGTAGTTTCCCTCATATAGATCTTGTACATACCTAAGTGTTTCATTTTTCAGCATCCTAATATAAATGTTATTGTGTTTTAATTTCAAATTCCACTTGTTCATTGACAGTTTAGAGAAAACCAATTGACTTTTGTATATTAACCTTATACTCTGGAAACTTTCCTTGTCAATTCTTTCAAATTATCTATATAAATAATCACATCATCTATGAATAAAGACAGTTTTTTCTCCTTTCCAATCTGTATACCTTTTATTAGCTTTTCTTGTCTTACTGAATTATCGAGGACTTCCATTTTGATGTTGAAAGGACTGCTGAGAAGGGACATCCTTGCTTTGTTCTGTGACTTAGAAGGAAAGCTTCTTGTTTCTCACCATTAAGTATAATGTTAGTTGTAGGTTTTCTGTGGATGTTCATTTTCAAGTTGAGGAACTTCCCCTCTATTCCTAGTCTACTAAAAGTTTTTTTTTTATCATGAATGGGTGTGGGATTTTATTAAATACTTTTTTTGAATCTATTGATATGATCATATGATTTTTTTCTTTATCCCATTGATGTGATGGATTATATTAATTGATTTTTTAATATTGAACCAGTTTTGTATACCTGGGATAAATCACAGCTGGTCATGGTGTATAGTATATAATTCTTTTTTTTTTTTACATTGTTGGATTTAATTTGCTAATATTTTGTTGAGGATTTTGCATCTATGTCCATGAGAGATATTGATCTGTAGCTTTCTTTTCTTATAATGCCTTTGTCTGCTTTGGGTGTCAGGGTAACGCTGGCCTCATAGAATGAGTTAGGAAGTATTCTCTCTATCTTCTGGAAGCAATTGTAGAAAATTGATATCATTTCTTTCTTAAATGTTTGGTAGAATCCACTAGTGAACCCCTGTGGGCCTGATGCTTTCTATTTTAGAAGGTTATATTTCTCATCTGTTCTTGTATGTTGTCTACTTTTTCCATTAGAGCCCTTAGCGTATTAATCATAGTTGTGTTATATCTCAGTCTGATAATTTCAACATCCTTGCCATATCTGAGTCTGGTTCTGCTGCATGTGCTTTCTCTTCAAACTGTGCTTTTTGCCACTTAGCATGCGTTGTAATTTTTTGTTGAAAGGTGGACGTGATATACTAGGTACCAGGAACCCTGGTAATCAGTAATATGGTGGTAAGGTGTGGTGGGAGGGTGTGTTCTATAGGCCTATGATTGGGTCTCAGTCTTTTAAGGAGCCCGTGCTCCTGGGCTGTGAACTGCACAAGTGCTTCTCGGTATTTCCCCTCCCCTTTAGGTGGGGCAGGATGGCTAGAGGGGCTGGAGTGGAGTATTTTCTTTCTCCCCGAGGAAGAACAGAGAGGGATTGTCTTCATCTGTTTTCCATTGCTTATAATGGTATACCTGAAACTGGGTAATTTATAAAGAACAAAATTTATTTCTTACAGTTCTGGAGGCTGGGAAGTCCAAGGTCGAGAAACCACGTCTGGAGAGGGCCTTCTTGCTGGTGGGCACTCTCTGCAGAGTTTGGAGGCAGCACAGAACATCACGTGGCAAGGGGGCTAAGCATGCTAGCTTAGTCTCTCTCTTCCTTTCCTTATAAAGCTGCCAGTTCCACTTCCATGATAACTCATTCATCCATTTGTCTATGAATGATTAGTCTAGTCATGATGGCAGAGCCCTCATGACCCAGTCACCTCCTAAATGCCCCATCTCTCAATATTGCCAACTTGGGGATTACATGTCAACATGAGGTTTGGTGGAGACAAATATTCAAACCATAGCAGGGCTGAAGTTGGGTTTACACCTTCCCCAGGTGAGTCAGATTCTGCTAAAACCTCAGCAGGTTAGGCTCTGGTAAAATGGTTTCTCCTGAGCGCGGGCCTCGTTAAGAGGAATAGCAGGCTCTAGTGTATTTCAAAGTGGTTATTCCCTCTGCCTCTGCTGGAAGCACGGGGGAGGGGGGGGAGGGGGGGGTTCCTCGTATTGTTCCGTGAGAGAACCTGGTAGGGCGCCTGGAGGTAAAACTCACAAAAGTGTGCCTCCCCCCCCCATGAATGGTCCCTCCCAGGAGTTTTTTTAAACTCTCCGAGCTGTCCACAACCAGCTTCCAGCAATTCTTCAATTACAGTTCAGGTTTTCCTGCCCCAGCACTGGCTCCTGGAGGTTTCTGCTCAGGTAAGTTGTGATTTTTCTGTGTCTACCTGTCTGTCTCTCCAACTTTGGAGCCAGTGATTTGTCCTGTGACCTTAGTTCTCTATTGGGTCTAGGAGGATTTGTTGATGTTTTGCAGTTTGTTCAGCTTTTTATGATTGTTTGAACGGTTTCCAAGTTCCTTACAAGTCAGAGCAGAAAGCAGGCTTTATTTCTTCTTTTATAAAATGATGGCTTAAACATATTTTGTGGTCCAATGTAGAATTGAGTGAAATTCACTGATTCTGTTACATGCCCTCCTATTCTTAATCTTTTTTGGCTAGAATTGTTTCTTCTCAAAGTATTTCTTAGTTGTTAACAATTTAATTCTTCTATTTGTGGATTTTCTTCAACTCCACTTTTTCTTGGAGTGCTAACAACCTGACTGCCCGTGCTTGACAGTTGTGTCAACATTTAAACAAGGGTGTACTGTTTACACTGTTCCTGATGTTCTGCCTGCAAATCCTGCTTTGCGAATTGCATTGGCTGCAGCTACACGTTAGGCTGATGGCCTCAGGAAACAGCTTACAGAGAATGTTGGGTTGTAAGTGAAGGGCTCACGCTGTATTTACAGATCTAGTTTTCTCCGAACCTGTCGGCCTACATCTGTCCACTTTGAAGCTTACCTGTATTTTGTGGCCCACTCACATTACCTAGAGTAATGGCTTTCAACCTTGGCTTCGTGTTAGGATCACTGGTTCTATTTAATTGGTCTGGGTGGTCCTGGTATTAGTATTTCTAAAAGTTCCCCAAGTGATTCTACTATGTGATCAGGTACAGCAAGGGCCAGCAAACTTTTTCTGTGAAGGACCACACAGCAAATGTTTTAGGCTTTGAAGGTCATCTAGTCCCAACTCTAACCTTGTAGCACAAAAGTAGCTATAGGCAAGTGGGCATGGCTGTGTTATAAGAAAACCTATTTCAAGACACTGAAATTTGAATTTTTGTAATTTTCATGTGTCATGAAATATTATTCTTTAATATTTTTCAGCTGTTTAAAAGTGTGAAAACCATTCTTGTAAGACATACAAAAACAGTTTGCAAGTGGGATTTGGTCTTTGGGTTATAATTTGGCAACCCCTGGTTTATAGTTTATCTGTGTCACAGCTTCAGTTTGGTTCCATAAAATAAAATGTTTCTTTCCTAGATCACTGATGACATTTTAAATGAGTCCTAGCATTGGTTACTTATTTTAAACAAGTCTTAAAATATGGCATTTTAAAATACGGCAATGCCTTTTCTTAGTAGCCTTAGAAATTATAGCAGTTGGGATGCTTTTGTCTACAAGTAGCAAGCCTGGTTTAAATGGCTTTAAAACAGTAGGAAAGGTATTCTGTCATTAAAATATAGGCAGTTTCAGGGTTAATTCAGCTGTGATACAGTGTCATCAACCCAGGTGATTTCTGTTTTCCTACTCTATTTTTTAATTTTTTCCTTTTAAAAGAATTTATTAACTTGATTAATTACAGTCCCTTAAATATTTATGGGGATACAAATGTTTAGGTTACATATATTGCCTTTGCCCCACCTGAGTCAGAGCTTCAAGCGTGTCCATCCCCCAGACAGTGTGCACTGCACCAATTAGGTGTGAATATACCCATCCCCTCCTCCCTCCTCCCACCTGCCTGGCATGTGATGAATATTATTACTATATGTCCATTTAAGTGTTGATCAGTTAATACCAATTTATGGTGAACACATATGGTGCTTGTTTTTCCATTCTTGTGATACTTCATTTAGTAGAATGGGCTCCAGCTCTATCCAGGATGATGAAAGAGGTTCTAGATCACTATTGTTTTTTGTGGCTGAGTAGAACTCCATGGTATATGTATATACCACATTTTATTAATCCACTCATGTATTGATGGGCACTTGAGTTGTTTCCACATCTTTGCAATTGTGAATTGTGCTGCTACAAACATTCTAGTGCAGACGCCTTTTTTATAGAATGTTTTTTGTTCCTTTGAGTAGATGCCCAGTAATAGGCCTAATCTAGTATTCTCATTTCCAGTCATGATTGCTGTCTTGCCTCATGGTTGCAAGATGGCTGTGGCAGCCCCACGTATCACATGCAGACACGTAACATCCAGCAAAGAGGCCAGTATTTCCTTCATGTTTTGATTTTTAATAGTGAGGCAAACTTTTCTAGAGTAAGCCCTTCCTCCTTATAGATCTCCCCTTAGGTCCCAAAGACCAAATAAGTCCCTGGTGAAGACTTTTTTAAGACTTCCATAATTGTCACGATGTACCCCCTAGGTTTTGGAAGGCCCCAGCCTGCCTTAAGCAGGTGGTTTTAGGATCCCAGAACCAAATCAGGGTTCTGTTAGCAAGCAAGGAAGAAGAAGGAATGGCAGTTGGGAAAGAATTAATAGTATCACACAGAACTAAATTCTTGAGATTAAAAAAATTTGAAGAAAGCTGTGCTTGGGTTTCTCATTTCTATTTATTTCCCTTTGCAGGGGTCCCCAACCTATGGTAAGCTGTGTAATTATTTCATTATGTATTACAGTGTAATAATAATAAAAATAAAGTGTGCAATAAATGTAATGCACTTGAATCATTCTGACACTATCCCCCCATCAGCCCCCTCCAATCCACGGAAAAATTGTCTTCCATGAAAAGAGTCCCTGGTGCCATAAAGGTTGGGGACCGCTGCCTTAAAGAACATTAGAGAATTGGTCAGTACAATTTCCCTAAAAGTAATCTTATTGATTTTCACTTAAGTAGGCTATATTTTGCTTTAGTCCTCATAGACACAACTATTATTTCTATCACGTTATATTTAAAAAGAAAGGTATCCTATTTTTGCCTACTTTGTTGTTTTAAACCTCACCACATTGTATATCTAGCATAAAAATATTCATACCAAAATGATTTTTTAAAAGCCACCGGCTTGTGTTTATTTTGATCTATCACATATTGTCTACTTTTGCATTTTGTATTGTGAGGATGATAAAAATTGTTTTCAGAAGAATTATAGCATCAAATAAGAGTTTGAGAGCTATGCAAGACATGCCACACCCTGACCTCCCCTCCCTGCCACCCCCATGGGTGTTTTGATATACCTCCTAAGTGGTAAAACCCACCTCTGTCTCCCCATTTGAAAACCACTGAGGGAGATTTGTATCAATTCCTAACCCTACTGTGCTCAACCTGCTGAGCCCACATCGAGCATGGGCGGAAATTCCATCTTTGCAATTTCTTGCAAGAGCATCCGGCACAGTGGAAGGTGCTTCTGCCCAGGACAGAGAGGCCAGGCGCTGGTCCCAGCTCTGCCTTTTACAAACTAGGTGACATTGGACAAGTCACTTACCCCTTCTGAGTTCTAGTTTTGATGCTATAAAGCAAGAATTTGAGGTATGTGGTTTATAAGGTCCCTGTTGGAGCTAATCTGTGTCTCTTTACCGTATGGTCCAAAATTTTGACTTTCTTTGTCCAGTGTTAAACTGATTTGTATTCTGTCACTGCTGCTTGGTGAAGGTACTTCAGTCATGGTGCTATAGCATTGCATAGTCGTGCTCTATAATGAGATGACAGACAGTGACACATGCTAAGATAATGTGTTCTAGTGGCACTCTCACTTCTGCCACAGCACTGTAAGACGACCCCGGATGGTCTAGGGTGAGATATTCCCACATGACTAAACCAAATCCCTCCCCCATTCCAGAAAGCAAAGCAGAAGACAAGCAAGGGTGACACTACAAAAGAGTTAACTTTGGGAAGCTTTATTATCATTATTTTTAACTGAAATGTTTGCAAATGTCTGTACATTTTAATATTAAGTTTCATTGTTAATATTTTACCATTACTTACAACCATCGTCCCCTGCAGCTCTAGAGATGTCTTTTACATCCCTCTAAAACTGTGCATTTTGAAGCATTCACACAGAAAGGGAACAAAACATGAGATCCTAAAAACCTGGTATAGGAAGAAAATTTTTATTTGGTTGCAAAAGCAGTTTCCTTTGGCCGGTCCAGCATTTTTCTATTTTCTTGTTCATCAGAGCCAGTTCCTATGCTCACTAGTAATTCAAAACTTTTTTTTTTTTTTCCTCACCTCATGTAGAACATTCCTATTTTCTCAGGGGGATTATACATTTTAGGAGAGCCCAGTCATCTTTAGGAGAACGTGGGGAGCTTTTCCCTAAGGAAGCTGAAAACAGGTTCACTGGATTGGCATGTGTTAAGGTTTTCCTCCAGCCTGAGGTGTCCCGTCGCCAGGGGCCTTCTCCCCCTTCTCCTGGGGGCTCCTTAAAAAGGCCTCCAAGCGCATTTATGTTTGCTCATTTGGTCCAGGTGAGGCCCCCTCATTGTGAAGGACTGTATCCAGGGCCTCTTCCCCTACAGGGTTCCTGGTGGCCTCCTCATAGGAGGGCGGTAAGCACCCAGAGAGGGGCGGCAGGGGGGAGTAGGGGACGTCCTGCTCGCTGCCCCAGGGGAAGCTGGGCAGGAAGTCAGTCACCTCCCCTGCGGGCGGGCGCTCCGGGAGGTCCACGCTGAAAACCTGGTCCTGGGGCCGCGGGGACTTGCAGCGGCGGTACAAGAACAGCAGCAGAAAGGCCAGGAAGAGCAGGAGGGTGGCTGGAAGGAGCGTGCACAGGAAGGGCTCCACGTCCTCGCGGGAGGAACTTAGCCTCTGGGTGCCCTGGAGTTGGGGAACGACACTGAGTCAGGACAGGGGGAGAGGCCTCTGCATTTCCAAGGCATCTGCTATTCGTCTCACCCTTGTTGCTCACTCTCAAAATCTCTACCATCATTCACATATGCCAAGGAGCTCGAGCCTACGCGAAATGTTAACTCGTGATAAAGTGCGATTCAGAATGTCAAAAAAGTACACATTGCTGATATCCTAAAAAATTTCCACACAAGTAAAAATAATAGAATAAATTTTAATTGGTAGGTCCACCATTCATTCTTTGAATGGAAACTTTATGTACTTTATTTTATTTAGAATGAGACCGATTGTGATTTCTTGCCACAAAAAGATCATAGGGGATTTAGGTTCTTTAATTCTGGAACAAAATCTCACATGATGTGTTCATATCACATATAAATAATATTTGAAATCTGATTTGATAGCTAGTGCTTATGATGGATGAGATTTTTTAATTCTTCAAATGCGTTTTTGTAATATTTGTAGAAGAAATGTGGACATTTTTGAACTCTTTAAAGAAAAAGAATTACAGATACATTCTTGGGCAACCTAAAAGGTATTGATTTTGTAACATTAGCTCACATAAATAAATGATGGTTCCTGATGGTGTAAATAACATTATGGGCATGAAATGATGCTTCCACAGCAAAGTGGGAAAGCAATGTTAAGAAAATAAATACTGTTCCTGATTGCATAGACTCTGTTTTTAATAAAGCTGCTAAGAAATAAGGAAGTATTACAAAGTTTCTCTGTTTTATAAAGCATACAGTAACTAGTATAAATGCTAGTATCCACTGCTAGAGAGGACAAGAAAACATTTTGGAATTGTGTTTAAAATAAGCAAACAAAATATTAAGTTCTTCACTTATTTAAAAGAAAACCTAATAATTAAACTATGACAGCTGGAGTTCTCTCCTTGATTTTGGTGGAAAGGACAAATGTTTTACTGGTCATGACTTCATAAGAGAATGGCTTATCTAGAGTTGTTTGTGTAATTGTTTTTTTTTTTATTATTATTATTCCTTAAAGACTTTACAACTATGTGTGTTGTTTTGACTCAGAATTAGATGGTGTATTTAATATTTATACTGCCGGATATTTTGTCCTTGGTAAGATATGAGTTAAGTTATATTAGCTTAAAGGGTATGAAGTAAAGGTTTTCTTGAGAAGCAGAGCATAGTGTTTGGGAGTTGACAGCTTTGGCTGTGTATTCTAGTACAACCTTCTGATACCTGTGTGACCATGGGCCATTCACTTGCCTTCTCTGGGCTTGGTTTTTCTCCTCTTTGAAATGGAAAGAATAACATCTGTTATTGAGGGTTAGCATGAGAATTAAATGAATTAATATGTGTAAAGCACTTGGTGAATAGTAGATATTTATAATCTCAGGGACTCAAATTTATTAAACATAAAATACTAAAGATAATTACAATAGAAGAAATCTGGAAAATTATTGATAAGGCTAGAAAATACAGTGAACATAAAATATGGCATTACTAAATTTATATTTTAATATATTTTTCAGAAATTTTTAGCAATATTCATGTTTTATGTATGTAATTGTGAAGTTATGCTACTAAACTATGGATTCCTTCTGTTTGCTCACAGATAACCTACTTTCATATCAGAATTCTTAACTTAAAGTCTGTTGTGACATTATAAGGACTTTGATTACAAAACCTATAAGAATAGTTGTACCCCTAAATTTGCTACAGTTATTAAGAAATCAAGTTATAAAAAATTAACTATAATTTGTTTTCTCCCTCTAAATGAATCATAAAAATGTTAAAGATATTATCTCTTGCAGTACTTCAACCCCAATAAATATGGACCACTTTTTTATAACCTATGTTTTCTTCATTCTCTGTCAATAATACCGATAATAGTTTCTGATGAGTTGTGGTCATCAAATTTTAAATTGTCTTATATCCTGTAAGTTCAATATGCATGGAATATAAAGATATTTAATATTCCATTTAAAAGGTTTTATGTAATAGATCCTATTGTTTATACTTATGCTACTTAAGATATTATCAATTTTAATTATAAACATTTGGGAAAGGAAAAATACCATAGTCCCTGCTATGATCAGTACTTCCACTGGTTGATTTAAATTTGTCCACATACCAAGACTTTTATCTAACACAGCAGTCCAGGACAATTTCTTGAGATAACTTTTCCAGTTAAGAGGTGCACAGACCTATAAGACAAATTCAATATGGTATCCTTAAATTTGCTTATTATTCATGGTAGATTGGTTAAAATTGTTGAATTCTTTTTTAATGCAGAAAGGATATCTTTTTTAGTCAAATATTCTAATTTATTCACTAGCCTCAAAGTTGTTTCTTAACTTTGAATATTTTTCTGCTGTGTTTATTGACTCAAGGGCTTTGTTGTTCAGGGAATATTTTAAATAAATGTCCAGTTAAAGGTATAACTGCTGAAGGATATATCAATATCAATCTCTACATATCATTTTTTTTTTCTGTAGTTTTGGACAACTATATGCCACAGTCTCACCCATTGATTTCTGGAAAACAATAGGTTGATTTCCCTCTTTCTTGTGTAGTCAATGGTGTCACTCATTGCTCCTCTGATTATAAAATTCTGTTTTTAGGTTTCTGCAAATATTTTTCCTTAATGCTGCCTCGGATTGAGACTCCTTTGGTGATTTTCCAGACAAAGCAAAGCAGGTGCCGCATTTCTTAGAGAGAGACAAACCCTCTTTAACCCCCTGTTGTCCCTCCTGAAGCAAGATGCTTGGTTCCTGCTAACTCTTAGAAACAGTGGTCATTACATAGTCGAGAACCAAAGGGAGTCTCTTATTTTTGCATATTTGGCCATTGCCTAGTGAGCAAAGAACAGAGCCATAACACCAAGGCATACAGATTTGTTGACTCCTAGCTTCAGGTGCTCTTCCATATATTTGACATATCCAAGTGTTCTTAGGATATGTTTGTGCCAAGATTTACTTGAATGTATCATTATCAAAAAGAAAAGAAAAATACAACTTTCAAGTTATTACCTTTAGCCCATGCCATCAGTGAATTCATATTTTTGTCATACCTATAAGGCAAAATGTTGCCACTAAGTTTTAAGATCCTAAAATCTTAGGCATTGTTGGTTTCAAAACCGACAAAGAGAAGGCTTAAGTCATAGGTACAGACCTGCAGCTGGGTCTCCAAGAGAGGCAGGCTGGGTTCGCTTGTTAACCACTCGTGTGTCCCCCTGCCAGCATGGCCAAACTTCCTCCAGCTGCTGCCCAGCAGTCCCCGCATGCTTTCGTCCAGCTGAGGCCACGGCCACCCTTCCACTTTGCTGTCCAGATCCCAACAATGCTGCTTGCTTTTGGCCTGGATCCAGTTTGGATGTGCTTGGCCGATGGCTATTGGTAAACTCGTCTTCTGATTAGTGGCAACAGAGAAAAGAAGCCAAGCAGAGAGAGACCTCTCAGGACTGACTTTATTAGATTCAGTGCCTCTGCATTTGTTTTCGTGGACTTTGTCACTATAAGGGTTGGCATCAGATATCAGCCATGGAGGAGATTTCTGATGGGGAGTTTTCTGCATTTGTCCTGTTACCATGCAAAGAATGGTCTCGGCGAATAAAGAGCTGTTTATATTCAGGATGTAAATAAGACCCTCTCCCTTCCCTTACCATACCCGTCTCCAGAGACATCTCTGATCAAGAAAAACTACCCAAGCTGAATTCCCTTTAATTATTTCTGGATTCTGTGGTACAGACAGAAGAGGCATTTGGTAGAGAAGCAAGGACTCATTATTAATATTTTACTGAATTATTTAGAAGAAAGATGCCTGATGACAAAATTGTACAGAGGCCAGACACACAATAGCTTAGATTGTTTGGATGAAATGTTTGCTGATTTCAATTTTTTTAAAAATTCAAATTACCAGTACCTAAATAATCTTCCTTCTGATTATCTTGTGAACTTTATAAAATTATTGATCAAGCTTAAAATAAGAAGATTTCAGTTTGAACGTTTGCTGAGTTGACTTTGGGATGCTTGGGCCTATATATTTATTATTTAACATTTAAGACATGGTGGTTGAATTCTCTTTCTTTTAGTGGAGTAAACTTCAGCTTTGAAGATTTACTCAAAATGTTAGAACTTAATGTTGCAACTACCCACATCTTTTCGCATCATTTCTGTCCAAGTGATTGTCATGATGTTGAAATAATATTTCTTAACTGGGATACTTTTTTTTTCCCCTTGGTTAGTATTCTTGAATACTGGCCCATGGTGGTCTATGGGTAGGTTTCAAAGGATGGTAGACTCTCTGAACTTTGTAGACACGTGCAATTTTCTTGGGAGTATCCATAGTTTTCATTACCTTTTTAAAGACAGCCATCCTCACCAATAGAATTTGGTACTTTGTCAAATTTCTTATTTGTGGTAAAAGTTTTCATTAAGTGTTCCAATACCTCAATCAGTATTTTAGTTAGGAATTCCTTTTTCATTTCATCGTTTTATTTCTTGTTGTGGAGTAAGCTGCTTTTGTGTTTTCAGTTAAAATGTTGCTTTGTTCCATTGATGTGTTTCTATTTTAAGTGTTAGGGTATGAAGTCCATAGGCAGGTAAGAAAGAATTCTCAGACAGTGTTTAGGATAGAAAGAAGCACCAAGTTTATTTACTCTTTCTCCGAAGAGAAAGAGGGCCCAGCACCAAGAAATAAAGAGCCGTCTCTCCTTGAAGAGGTGGGGGAAGCTTGCATCTCAGCTGTCTGCCCAGCAACCCTTCAAGGCTGGTTAAACAAACTCAGAAAAAACGTTTTGTCTATAAATAGTGACTCTAAAATGACAGTGGATAAGATTGTTTACCTTTTCTTCTCTCCCCCCTCTCCTGAAGACTCCTTTCCCTTGTGAGATGTATAATGACCAGTTCTGGCAAACGTTAATGAGAATTTATTCTTTTTCCTTTGTTAGCTCAGCTCCTTTTAATTACTAGGTAAACATCTCTGTAGGAGGGAGATTCATGCTACTAACCTCAGAGACAGGGTCATGCTACTCTAAGTGCCTGCCAGTTAGAAATTTATTTTTCCTTGTGAGCCCATTAGTAAGACTGTTCTTTCATTAAGTAAATCCTGTATCCCCCGCCCTGACACATCAGAAATACCTGGTGACCGGTACGCTATTCTGTTTCTTGCATGTCAGTGACTTGGCCAGTACTATGGCCTCAACGTAGGCCATCCTTCTCCACTGTATCTAACTCATTTAAATACTGTACCTTCAATTCTTGAGAAGCAAATTGGAAATATGAATTAAAAGCATTAAATATGCATCTGTAACATTGACCTTCTTCTAGTAGTGAATAAATCAGACAAAAATTCCTGCTTTTACGGATACATTTTTGGGGTCCCATGAGAAACAAACAATTACACAAAATATATATCAGAAGGTGGTAAATGCTATGGAGAAAAAGCAGAGAAGGGACAGAGTAAACACTGAAGGAAGGGGGCACTTTAAGGGGGAAGTCAAATAAGACCTCATGGGGAATCCTGTTTGACTGGTATCTGAGCAAAAACTGGGAGGTGGCAAGGGAGTGAGCCATGAAGATAGCAAATGGAAGAGCATTACAGGGAACAGCCAGTGCAAAGGCCCTGAGGCAGACACATGCCCTGGTAACTTCAACCAATGGCTGGTAGGTCTGGGTGGCTGGAGCAGTGAGTTAGGGGAAAGGTAGAGGTTAAAGTCAGAGGGGATATGTGGGGGTTGGCAGTATAGCATAGAGTTCAGGATTTATATAGCATTGTAAGAGTTTTGGCTTTTACTGTAAGTGAAATGGGGGGAGCATACAGAGTGTTTAGCAGAGGAGCGACAAGATCCGACTTCGATTTTAAAAGGATTACTTGGGCCTCTGTGTTGTACATCGATATAGGATTAAGGGCAAAGGCAGGGAGACTAGTTAGGGGCTCTTTTAATAATTCAGAGGAGAAATACTGGATTGGAGTAGTAGCAGTGGAAGTGGTAAGAAATTAGATTCTAAATATATTTTAGGGGTGGGGCAACAACATTTCTTGAGGAACTGAAGGTGGTATAAGATAAAGAAAGATCTAGAGGGATTCTAAGGCTGTAGGCTTGAGTAACTGAAGGACGGTTGTTGTCATTTATAGAGCGTGGAAAGACTGTGGGTGGGGTGGAGTGGGGTTTTGTTTTTTAAAGCAGAAGGATCAGGAGTTGAGTTCTGGACATGGTAAATTTCTAGCATGTATGAGTTTGGATGTCTTGAGTTTTGAGGGGAGGACTAGCCTAGAGGTACTAGTTGTAATCATTGCTGAAGAGGTGGTATTTAAAGCTAAGACTTAATGAGATCACCAAGGGAATGAGGGTCTATTGGATGAGGAGAAAAAATAAGTGGCCAGGGAGGTAGAAGGGAAACCAAGAGTGTGTGGTGTCCTGGAATCCAAGTGAAGAAAATGTTCCTGGAAGAAGGGAATGATCATGTGTCTCAAAAGTTGCTGTATGATCAAGTAGTATGATGAAGGAGATTTAATGCTGGATTTAACAAAATGTGTGGAGGAGGGAGTGGGAGGGATGATCATTGGTTATTTGGACAAGACCAGTTTAGATGTAGTGGTTGGGGAAAAGCCTGATTGAGATGGTTTTAAAAGAGAAAGGAAAAAGAATTGGAGATAGTGAATATAAACAACTCTTGAGTTTCTCTGCTTAAAAGGGAGCTGAGAAATGGTACAATAGCTGGACAGGGAAGTAGAGTCAAGAGGGTTGTCAGAACAAGTTAATGGATTATAGAGAAAAGAGAACATAAATAACCTTGATGTCAGCCCTCAGCAATTCCACTTTGAGGAATTCCCCCTCAAGAAATAATCTGATGTCAAATAATCTGCTAAGTACTCAAAGACATATTAATATATTGTTTGAGAGGCATTTTAACACATCTTAAATGTCCATAATAACAAACAACTGGAAATAAAGTTCATAAAATGATAGTTGGTTAATAAATTAAGATATAAACAGATATTGTCACCTGAAAATAAATACCAAAAGATGTAAACATGTTCACAACATATTATAAGGAACTTGTTAGAAAACTGCATGTCTATTATAAAGTTGCATGTCTCTCCATATAGAAAGAAAGTCTGTGTTAACAATGCTATGTTTTCTAATTTCTGAGATTATGGGTTGTTTTTCATGGAATTATGTTCTTAGTTTTGCTGATCTATATTTTGTAACTTTTCTATGAATATGTTTTATGTAAACAAGACATGTATTATATAATCAAGACATAAAAGTTCCAAGATTGGCCCATCCTTGAAAGTCTACATAAAAGCCACCCTGTGGTAATATTCTGTAATTTCCTGCCCTCCACCCCAATTAGAATGAATCACTATTTCCTCTGAATTCCCACAGCATGTTGGTTGATCCCATATTGTAGCACTTACTTGAGTCAGCATTGTATTATTAAAAAATAAATCAGGGGATTGTTAGTTAACTTACAAAAGTACTCACTGTGGAGTTGAATGAAATAATGATCTCTGCTGTGACTTATAGCTTATTAAGGTCTGCTTAGCCTATAGAGCATTATCCTGGATTTTCTGTAACTACTTACAGAAATTCCATCATATTTCAACTCTAAAATCTGTGTGGATTTTAATGATCAAAGTCTGTTTTTTTAGATATATATAGTATATGTTCATTGTTTTATTTATTTTCACACTAAGAGGCAAAACACTTATTTCTGTGAGCTTTTTAATCAATCTCACATTGTCCTGTTTGGGACTTTTATGACTTTATATTAATCATACAAACACTGCTAACAATTAATCCAAAATCAGATTGGCTATCTCTAAAATTTCTCTAGGTATTTCAGAATTGAGAATAGAATAATATTTATATTTTCTACTTAGTTCTTTTCCTTCTCTCTTTTTTGAAAATCAGTTGAGGTCTTTTTTTTTTTTTTTTTTTGAGACAGAGTCTCGCTCAGTTGCCATGTTGTCAGCCTAGCTCACAGCAACCTCAAACTCCTGGGCTCAAGCAATCCTCCTGCCTCAGCCTCCCGAGTAGCTGGGACTACAGACGCAGGCCACCACGCCTGGCTGATTTTTCTATTTTTAGTAGAGATGAGGGTCTTGCTCTTGCTCATGCTGGTCTCGAACTGCTGAGTTCAAGTGTTCCTCCCACCTCAGGCTCCCAGAGTGCTAGGATTACAGGCGTGAGCCACCACGCCAGGCCAGTTGACGTCTTTATCCATTCGGTTGCTCTGGTTTTGTTTTTGGTTTTGTTTTCTTAATTCCCTTGAACTCAACACAGTTGACTTGCTATTTTCAAGAGCTACCAAGACTTCCGTGTTTTCTAGTTTTATTGGTTGTGGCTTAGTTGTACATAGGGAAGTTTGTTGTTGTGTTACACATTTCATTTTCTGGGCTAATAATGGAGAAAAAGTCCCAGAAATCTAATGGTCAGAGAAGATTCAAGTAAATTAGATCACTATAAAAAGATAGCTTTTATTTCCCACTATATTCAATTTTTAAACTAGTAAATATGTTTCAATTTTAGCAAACTGGTCAGTACATGGTCTCAAGATGCTGTTACGAGAATTAAATAAGATTAGGACAACAGAAAAACTAATCAGTAGACTACAAGTAGCACTGTGACTAATCACCCTGCCTTAATCAGACTTCCATGGAGACGCAGGGGTTCATCTGAGGGTCACAAATCTGGTCTTTGTTTTTGTTAAACTTTGTCCCTGATAATCGGGAAGGAAAGAGACAGTTTGAATAAATCCACTACCAATATGGACCCCAGAGTGATTTTTTTAAACCAACCAAGAATGATGGCTTTAATAAAAAAAAAAAAAAGGAAAACTTTTGATATGAAGTGTACTTTGAAAAATATAAGCATTTAAGGAATTGGAGGTTTGAACAGAAAATTAAAAAAAAATTGTGTTGGAATAATTAAGCTAAAATACAAGGCAGAGATCTTCTTTGTTCAGTCTGATGAATTTTGATAGTTTCAGTCACACTTTTAATCACCACCTAAAACAAGATGTAAAATATTTGTATGGCCTTGGAACCTTCCCTCAACCTTATCTGCATCATTTCACCTTCTCCCTCTTGGTTAACTATTCTCTGATTTCTGCCTACAATGGAGGAAGCTTTTTAAGATCTCAATTCTTTGGAAAAATCAGGGAGCTGGATATGAAATTTATAAGCAAATGGTATTCTCTGGTAATGAACTAGGGCATTTTCAAATACTTGGCCTTTAGTTTCCCCTATCTAGAATTAAGGAAAATATAGGTATATATAAAATATAATAATGATCACAAATTTTGGAAGATAAAATAATATTCCTGAATTTAAAAAATAGACATTTATATGAAAAATCCCCATGTAATTTGTCTAGCACATTGACTGCCAGACTAGAAAAAATTTTTTTCCATGGGGCCACAGTGTTTTATTATGAAAATAGAATAAAAACTTCAAAGACAAAATGATCCTTTCTAATTTAATGAAAAATTTATGATTTGTTTTCTGTGCATGAGTTATATGCAACTTGAAAAATAGTTGTCTCCCAAGGTGAAGAGATGTGTGAGTTACATATGCTTTACGAGGCCCCAGGCTCAAAACTAGCATGAGTTAAATACAACTCTCATGGAAGTTAATGTGTTAAAAATTAATAGACTATTTTTAAAAACAGTTTTAGGTTTATAGAAAAAAATGACTGAAAAGTGCAGTGTTCCCATATACCACTCCCCCCATTGCCCTATTTTTAATATCTCGTATGAGTGTGGTATGTTTGTTACAACTGATGAGCCAATATTGATAAATTATTTTTAACTGAAGTTCATAGTTTACATTAGAGCTCATTCTTTGTGTTGTATTTTCTATGAGTTTTGACAAATGTGTAATGACATGTATCGTACAGAATAATGGTTTCACTGCCCTAAAAATCCTCTAGGGATTATTTGCATTCAGTACTACCCCCGTTCACCCCTCTTCTCCCCAACCCCTGGCAACCACTGATCTTTGTCCTGGCTCCGTAGTTTTGCCTTTTCCAGAATGTCATATAGTTGGAATCATAGAGTATGCAGCATTTTCAGATTAGTTTCTTTTACTTAGCAGGAGTAAATTCATATTCTTTCCTAATATGAATATTTAGGGCTATAAATACTCTTCACATATTGTGTTAGCCGCATTTAAAGTTCCTCTGTGTCTTTATGTGATTTGATAGCTCATTTCAGTTCTTTTTTTTTTTAAGTCCACAAATAAGGCAGTTTTTGTTCAGATAATTCTTATTTAGATTTACCCATATATTTACCAATTTCTTGGCTTTCTGTTCTGCGTTTATCTCGGACTTTCCTTCCTTCCATTCATGAAGGAATAAAGTCTCTCTTTGAAAAAAATTACAATACTTTTATTTCACCCTCATTGTTGAAAGCTAGCTTTTCTGAGTAAACATTTCCAGCATGACAGATATTTTTTATCAGCATTTTGAAGATATTATATTGCTGTCTTCAGCTATTTTTGAGAAAAACTATAATTGCTATATCCTTGTAATTGGTCTCTCTCTTCTGTCTGGCTGCCTTTAAAGAGCTTCTTTGTTTTTGATCTTTAACATGACTATGAAATTAAAGGTGAAGATTTATTTTATTTAAATCTGCTTGTTATAAGTTGTGTTTCATACATCTATGTGATGGTTAATTTTATGTTTTAACTTGACTAGGCCATGGGGTGCCCAGATATTTGGTTAAACATCATCTTGGGGTGTGTCTGTGAGAGTGTTTCTGGGTGAGATTAGCCTGAGTAAAACAGATTTCTCTCACCAATTCAGGTGGGCATCATCCAATCTGTTGAGGGCCTGAATGGAACAAAAAAAGCAGAGGAATGGAGAATTCACTCTCTCTGTCTACTTGAGCTGGGATATTGGTCCCCTGCCCTCAGACTGGGACTTACACCAATGGTTCTTTTGGTTCTTGGGTTTTCAGACTCAGATTGGAACTATACCATTGGCTCTCCTGGGTCTCTGCCTTGCAGGTGGCAAATTGTGGGACTTCTCAGCTTCCATAATTATGAGAGAGATTGCCTTATATAATAATAAATCATTATCTCTACATATCTATGTCTGTATCTATGTGTTCTGTCTGTTTCTCCGGAGAACTCTGTCACATTGTCTTTCATCAGCTTTTGGAAAATTTGGAATTACCATCCTATGAAATACTGCCATTCTTTCATTCCCTTTATTTTGAATTTGTTATTAAATATATTTTAGACCTTCTCATTCTGTCCTCCATGTCTCTTAATTCCTCTTTCCATGTTTCATCTCTTTGACTCTGCTGCATTGTGCATTTACTGACTCATTAGTAATTCTCCCCTCTACTGAGCCTAATCAGCTGTAAAGCACATCTATCCCTGAGTTTAAGAATGATCTAGACTTTTTCCCCCACAAATTAGTCATTTTTATGGTATTTTATTCCTAGAACCTTTAATTTGTTTGGATTCTATTATTCATTAAATATTTCATATAGTTTCATTTTTATTCTTTGTCTGACAATTTAAATATCTGAGTCCTTTAAAGTCAAAGTCTGTTTATTTTTGTTTAATCTCTCTCTCAAAACAGTGAGAATAGCTTTTCCCCCTGTGTGTTGGGTAACTTTTTAAACTGAAATTTCATGTATTTTGAATCTGATCTATAAGAATCTAGAGAGACTAAATTGAAGATTCTTCCTCTAGGGATGATTTGCATTCAGTACTATTGGAGCAACCAACAACCTGGGATCATGTTAGCCACACTTGAAAATTCAGGATTAAAAGTGGGAGTTGCAGATTTAGCTTGTCCATCTTGTCAGAAGCCTCAAGCTCAGCCTTCCAATTCCATGGTGAAGAGGCAACTCTACCTTGCTGCTCTCTGCTTTGGTTTCAGGTTTGCCTCACTCTGCCTGGAGACAGTAGCCCTACCTTCTAGTTTGCTCCATAAATCATCACAAATGTCATTGTTATATATTGAGGATCTAGCAGAGTTCTAATAGAAGGGCCATTCAAAGTTTATAGTCCACCATGTTGCCACATGATTAATATTCTACACACAGTATCTTTCTAGTTTACTATATTGAATATTTTAACTTCAGATTTACTCACTTAGCATAGATAACATACAGCTGAAAATATTAGTGTTTATCTAGGTTATGGTTTCTCCAAAGGTGTCCCACCTGTTGTTAGTGCTTCATATTTCAATAAACATAAGAGGAGGACAAAAGTTAAGTGTTCAAATAACTATGGGAAATCCCAGGTCATGGCTAGAAATTTTTCTTCATGAGAGGACTCATCAGATTCTCAAGTACAGAAGATCCCTGACCTATGATGGTTTGACTTATGATTTTTTGACTTTAGAATTGTGTGAAAGTGATACACATATTATGATATGCAATGATTTATTCACTAAATTATATGAGATATTCAACACTTTATTGTAAATAGGCTTTCTGTTAGATGATTTTGCCCAACTGTAGGCTAATGTAAGTGTTCAGAGTATGTGTAAGGTAGGCTAGGCTAAGCTAATGTGACCCATACAGAGAGAGGAGCATCTATCTGTATCCTGTTGTGCATTGCTATTGCTATATTATAGAACATTTCTTCATCTTATTTTACCATGGAGTGCTTTTTTTTGAGGAATAATTCTCAGATCTATTTTTTCAGTGACTATTTCCTTGAGCAATAATGTTTTAGTCCAATCCCTTTGTTTTATAGGGAGAAAACTGAAGCTATGTGACTGATCCAATGTTTCATAATGAGTCGGTGTTATAGCCAGAGCAAAATCATTTACCTCATAACCCCAGTGTACTTTCTAGCACTGGAACATCCATTTCTTTCCCCATAAAAATGATGTGTCCCACCGTGAGACATGTTTTTAACAACTGACTATCTTGAGGCAGATTTATAGATTTTTATTAAAGTAAAATCTTCAGTTGGGGATAGTGAAATTGATATTATCAAGAATAAAAAGTACAGGTATTGTTCTTGGTTAGAGGTACAGTATATACTGTATAGTTTCCTAGTAGTTAGGTGAGGTGATTTAGAAATACATTTGTGTACTCTAGGGTATTGCTGTTGAAATACAGAGGGGCAAGGCCAATTTATCCAGATGAAAGCCTTTGAATTGAAATGTGTATTATTTAACAGTTCTATTCTTTGACATACAATCAGGATACTGGTGATTTAATTTGGGGGCATTGGATTTAAAATGCCAACTTTAATCTGCACTCCCATTGTAAGCGTCACTCCCTAAAAAGTAGTATTTATAACTCAAAACTTTGCTTATTTTATATTTCAATTTCTTGCCTTTGTATCTTTTGATTATTCTTTCCACATATTTTAAAGTCTCCTGCTGGTAGTTTTCCCTGCAAATAGATATTTGTCATTGCTGTAATGTCATGAACTATCAGTATTAAATTCAAATTTGAACACTTTTCATCCCTCACTCACTGAATGATAGAACGCTGGAGTGTGGAGGATTCTTAGATTGTGGAGGGTAAGTTTAGGGCCTCAAATTCTAAATTAGCTACCAAGCAAGTTGTACAAAGCCTCTACTACAAGGCAATATGTTTATGTCATTCATTAAGCAAACATTTTTATTGGGTCTCTGTTAAGTTCTAGGCATTATGATATGCACATATAAAACAGTCTCTGACCAAAGAAGTCTGTAATCATGTGGAGGAGGGATAAGTAAATCAACATGGAGAAGTCAACGTGTAACATTTGGGCAGTTGTGTGCTCAAAGAGCCACTGGAACCCTAAAGAGTCCTCACTTTTGTCAATGTTCCTTATCTCTTCTCATCCACCATGGTGGAAGCTGTGCTGGGGAAGAGCTGTCCTTTTTGTCCAAAGCAAGTTGTGCTCACCAAGGTCCCCCTCCAACCTATGACCCAACACTTCCTTTTGTGATCCTGTTCCCTTTTTCCAACATCCCCTGCCACAGCCCCACTCACCCCAAGGTCCCCACCCTGGCCCCTTCTCAAACACCATAGGATGCTACATCCAAACAGCCCCCATCCCTAGGGGATGGTAGCCTCTTTCTTTCGAATCATTTCCCCTCAGTCCATAAGCTTTAGGTTATCTCCCACCTTGAAATAAACAAAGCAGGAACTTTAACCCTTTCCCTTGACCCTCATCCTTCTGTGCTTTGCTTTGTTTCATCATCCTTGTCTTCCCTTCTCCCAATTGCTTGTCTCTCCACAGCCCTCAACCTTGACCTGAAATTGGTCTGATGAAAGTCATCAAGACCTTCAAATTGACTGTGGACTATTTTCAGTCCTCATTTTATTGTTGCTCCTGCAGCACTGATCCCTGCTGATAGCTCTCTTCTAGAAGTGCTCACATACCTGACTTTGGAAACACCCTGACTCTGTTCTCCTCCAGTCTAATTGGTATTTCTTTCTCAGTTTCCTCTGAGAGCAACTCTTCCGTAGACTTCTGTTTTTGCCCAATTGATTGGACTCCAAGGTAAACTCTCTCCAAAAACTCAATTTTAAATATAAAGATCTAAATAGGTTAAATGGAAAAGAATGAAAAAAGTATACCATGTAATTATTAATATTAACCAAATGACTAATATCATTAATATTAGTATCAGACAAATTGATATCAGCACAAGAAATATTAGCAAAGATTTAAAAAGACATTTCATAATATTAAAGGGTTCAATTTGTTAAGATGATGTAATAGTCCTAAATAGGTATATACATAATAACAGAGCCTCAATGTATGAAGCAGAAATGGAAGAAACTAAAAGAAGAAGTAAACTAACTCAAAATTATAGTTGGAAATTGTAAGATTCTCTCCTAGGATAATTGGCCTAGTTAATATTTATAGAACACTCCATCCAACAACAGAATATGCATTCTTTCCAGGTGTACATGGAAAATTCAATAAGGCAGATCATATTACGGGGCATAAAAAGGCTTAATAAATTAAAAAGGTTTGAAATCATGTTCTCTGGAATTTTTTTTTTAATTTTAGCTCATTATGGGGGTACAAAAGTTCAGGTTATATGTATTGCCCATGCTCCCCCCATCCCCCCGAGTCTGAGCTTCAAGCGTGTCCATTCCCTAGACAGTGCACATCGCAATCATCATGTAGGTGTGCACCCATCCCCTTCCCCCACCCCCATCCCCCCCAGTCAGAACTTCGAGCATGTCCATTCCTCAGGCAGTGCGCGTTCTCTGGAATTTAAATGGGAAATAAACAGAAATATATCTGGAAAATATCCACATATTTGGAAAACATTTCAGTAGCAAAAAGATTAAAGAAGAAATCACAGGAAAAATTAAAAAATATTTTGACCTGAGTGCCGCCTTAAGAAATTTGAGAAAAAGAGAATTAAGCACAAAGTAAGCAGTGTGAAAGAAATAATATAGTAGCAGAAATCAAAGTCATAAAATATGGACAAAAAATAGAAGAAAACAATGAAATTCAAATTATTTGGAAAGAATTAGTACAATTAATTCAACTAGACTGATCAAGAAGCAAAGAGGGCCGGGCGCGGTGGCTCACGCCTGTAATCCTAGCACTCTGGGAGGCCGAGGTGGGCGGATCGTTTGAGCTCAGGAGTTCGAGACCAGCCTGAGCAAGAGCGAGACCCCATCTCTACTAAAAATAGAAAGAAATTGTACGGACAGCTAAGAATATATATAGAAAAAATTAGCCGGGCATGGTGGTGCATGCCTGTAGTCCCAGCTACTTGGGAGGCTGAGACAGGAGGATCGCTTGAGCTCAGGAGTTTGAGGTTGCTGTGAGCTAGGCTGACGCCACGGCACTCACTCTAGCCTGGGCAACAGAGTGAGACTCTGTCTCAAAAAAAAAAAAAAAAAAGAAGCAAAGAGAAGGCAAAAATTGCCAACTTCAGAAATAACAGAGCATTACTACAGATATTTAAAGACTAATAGGAGATATCATGGATAACTTTAGGCTAATAAGTTTGACAACTTAAATGAAATAGATAAATAACCACCAAAGCTTAGTCAAGAAGAAATAGATATACAATATAACCCAGCAATTCTATTCCTGGTATGCAAAAGTAATGAAAATGTGTACAAACATTATATAAGCATTCATAATAAATATGAATATGGATTTTTAAAGTTTTGAAGTTGGAAAATTGCAGTTTTGGGGTTTGTAAGTGGTTTCTGCTTTTTAGGATAGTGTCTCCCTTGGTGCTAAAAGATTCATTCTGGTGAAAGTTCCAAACTGCAGGAATTAACCCAAGTGCAGAAATTTCAGACTGGAGATGTGTTCAATTTAGTAAAAATTTGATAATTGATGGCAATGTAGTTTGTCCCTTTAGAGTTCAAGATATTTTCTACATACAATAAATTTAAGTTCCTTATGCCTTTTGTGACTGGGGGCCCATATCTGAGCATAGACATGGGCATTTGTCCAAGCAGTTATTTTCAGGTGGGAAGAATGGTGAACAATGTCAGTCAGTGTGACTTATAATGAACCACAACCTTGGAGGAATGTTTTCTGGATTCTTGTCATTGTCTTGGACTTGGCCATGAGGATTAGTCCACAACCTAGTCACTGTTCACCTGGGACATAAAGTGGGATAAACATGAAGGGTGAGAATGATGATTACAACCTGGAGACTGAAGTGGAACAAAGGTTTCAAAGGAGAGGGTTGATAAAGAAAGAGTCAGAGCAATGTTCTGGAAACATGGTGGGAGCCTGGAGACTCCCTGTACTTCTTCTGGCCTGACTCCCAGAAAGTTTTAAGGAACGTGGGATCATCGAGGAAAAACTGGTTTTCAAGGTGAGGGAGTGGGGGGAGCTGTCTAAAACAAAATTGCCAAGGAAGAGACATTTGTAGGTAATAGAGCAGTTACAGATCACCTCCACAACTGAATCAAAACAATATAAGTACAGTTCTAGAGGATAACTCAAGGCCCTTTTATTAGATTTTGGATCTAAGCATAAAGTAGACTATTTAATAACAAACTTTAGTTTGCTGCTATTCTGAAAAGTATTTAGTGCTTGCTTCAGCAGCACATATACTAAAAAATTGAAAAGTATTTATACCATCTAGTGCCATTATGAGAATTAAATATTTGATCAATATTCCTACTGAATTTTACCTATTCCTGATTAACATAAATTTAAAAAATTTAAAAATAGATTCATTTAATATTTGGGTACAGTTTTTTAAATAAGCTTTTTAAAGGTTATTAAGGTTATTTCGTTCTGATGGGTTTCTAAACAGGTCCATGGGCCAGTAGTCAAAGGGTACAGGCTCTAGAGCCAGATTGTTTGGTTTGAATCCTACTTCTATTTAAACATGAATGACTTTGGGTGAATTAGGGGATTTCTTTAAACCCAAGGTTTTCCCACCGTAAAATAGGGATAATGCCTAGCTCAGAACTGTTCTGAGGATTATATAAAATAATTCATGTAAAATGCTTTGTAGTTAGTAAGTACTCGATGTTAGCTACTGTGATGATAGGAAGTGCTATGGTATGTCTGTTATTAAAGGAAAATTGGCACACTTAACTGAAAGTTAACTCTGAGAACTCTTGAGTCACAATCTTCTTCTTAGACAAGGATGTATTCTGAAGAGAGACTGGCAACCCCGTAATGTTTTCCTCTCCCTGTGGGTGCTGAGGGACCCATGTGGGATTGAGGGACACCTGCTTCAGACTCTCTGGCTTAAGCCACCGATTTTTGCCACGCTACAATATCTGGCTAGTTTGGACCTGAAATCCTGGGTATTTGGAATGGCCCTTGGATTGTTCAAAGTGTCTGTAGGTACATATATGCTGGTTATATCACAGAGTTAGCTAAATCACATGTTTCTTGAGGGAATATTTTAATTACATGTGATTTACAAATTACTTACCAAAAGGCTTTAAGGTTGTTCATAAATAAAAACAATACAAAACTAATAACCATATAGGTGCTACCAGAGAATTAGGATGAAACAATTTTTTCAACATATTTGGAAAAGTTGAATTTTGATTCGGACCTGTGCTTGAATTCTGACTGTTCTCTAGCTGGGCAGCCTTAGGAAAGTTATGTCAGCATACTATCCTTGCATGGGATAAAATGAATTGAAGCCACATCTCGAATTGGCAGGAGTAATCGTGAGTACGGTGAAATGCGGTGACTAGCACGGTGCCTGTGTCTTACTTTCCCCTTGCTCCTAAACACTCTACTTGAGACTGAATTTAGCTCTGAGTTTCCTGGTAGCTAAAGCAAAATACAAAAACAAACAGGTACCTCCCCTTTTAAAAAGTCAATATCTATTACAAGATCAAATGAATGTCATCAAAGGCCTTGGCTTTGAATTCTTGTAAAATCGGGCTCACACTTCCTTATATGAGAAAACAGGCCGGGCGCGGTGGCTCACGCCTGTAATCCTAGCACTCTGGGAGGCCGAGGCGGGTGGATCGCTCGAGGTCAGGAGTTCGAGACCAGCCTGAGCAAGAGTGAGACCCCGTCTCTACTAAAAATAGAAAGAAATCATATGGACAACTAAAAAATATATATACACAAAAAATTAGCCGGGCATGGTGGTGCATGCCTGTAGTCCCAGCTACTCGGGAGGCTGAGGCAGTAGGATCGCTTAAGCCCAGGAGTTTGAGGTTGCTGTGAGCTAGACTGACGCCACGGCACTCACTCTAGCCCGGGCAACAGAGTGAGACTCTGTCTCAAAAAAAAAAAAAAAAAAAAAAAGAAAACAAATGAGTAATGTAATCGGTGCCTATTGTTAATATAGACTTACAGAAGACAAATTTGGTGATTTCTTATATTGACTCTCTTTAAAAGCTGAGGCATAACATTAAATTGTAATTTAGTGAAGGCATTTCTAAAGGAAGCTGAGATAATTTGGTCTGAATACGTTGTTCCTCAACAGCATAATTTAATGCAGGGATAAAATTAGAAATTCTAAAAATTGTGAATATTTAAAATGACCTTTAAGTTTGTCTTTTGGCAAATGCTAAATTGTCAGGTTGAATACAGTCGTCCATTGAATTGTGTGCTGCTTATTCTTATAGCAGATGGATTTATTTTTTGTTTCCTGTGGTTATGAGACCAGACTCGGTCTCTCATTGTGGGGACTAGTATAAACACAATTGTTTTGCGAGTACTGATTTTTAAAAAGGTTTGATTTTAAGTTTGTGGGTGATTTTCAGCTGATTGAGGTTGGAGATAGTGCACTAGGCAAGACTTCAGCCAGGCTGTTAATTTCATTTAAATTTTTACCTTAAGGTGCCATGTCACAGTAGAACGTACATGGCTTTGTAGTCAGGCTGAACTGGGTTCAAATTCTGACTTGGCCAATTTTTAGCTATGGAGCCTTCAGCAAGTTATTTCTCTGTTCACTTCTCTGAGGACTTCCTTTCTCTATCTGTAAAATGTGGTCCGGAAAAGTTACCTTGCAAACTGTTGGTGAGAATGAAAGGACATATTTTAAATAAATTGACTTCTCTGAGTAATAAGTTGTAGGTCCTGCCGACATCACTGTGGTTTGTTGTCTACATTCAAAATGGAAGAACATTTTAACTTTCAGTTAGAAGTAAGTGAAAATAGGGCTTTATTTTTTTTCTCTTCATTGTTCATGGGCCCCTTACTTCTTTGTGAACCCCGTGTTACAAACTTCTGTCCTAAAGCGAAGCTACCTGGGGAATAGAATTCTTGGACAATTTCTACTTCTGCATTTTGAAGCCTTGTCAAAATGCAGATTCCTGAGCCCTGCACCATACTAACTGGATCGGAATTTCTGGGGCAAGACCTAGACATCAGGAAGTTCAACATTCAACAATTGTTAATTCTTAGGGACATTAGAATTTGAGACTGTCTAGGATGGTCGAGCTGGTTCAGGTGCCTAAGTGAGCTTGGTGGTCGGGGCGGGGGGCCGGGTTGTGGTAAGCAGAGGGGAGGGATAGTTTTGATAGGGGTTGAGTCACTCAATAAACTGGTTACGTGTTCCTTAGGAAGATTATAGAGAGAAGCGATTTGAATCTCTAAGGCCGAATTTGGCTGTATTCCCATGGAGTGGGAGGTGTCTTTTGCCGATTACCTAGACATGAAGTAGGACTGCTGTAGTCTAGGCAGAAATGGACATGGGGTGTCCAGGGTCACCCAGAAGCAACCAGCATGGAGGCTGTGGAATTGGGTAGGGGGACACATTTGGTTTATCTGCCCCACATGGAGTCCCTGCCCTGTGGGTGGAACCAAATTCTACTGTCAAAATGGCTCACACTTTTGAGGGGAGAGCATTTGGGGTCTCAATGGGAGATGACCTGATGAGGCAGCCTCATTCCCAAAGAGGGCAGACAGCTTTCTGAGGCCGAGGGCTGCTGACATTGGACTTAAGAGGTCTTGTTAATTGCCAACTCTGTTCATGCTTCCTTGGAAATAACTTTGCATTTGTAAGAACAGCTGTTTTTTTGTTTATTTTTTGTCATTCCAATTGCCTTGCAAAACCAGACATAAGGATTTATAGTGATTTTTAGATTATGCACTACAAAAGCAGGTAAAAATCTCAGCCCCCTACTTCATGTCTCAATTTTTAATTGTCTTTTTCTCTAACTCAACTAAAAAGTATTCCAAGCCTCTATTTGGCTAGAATGGCACAAACTTAATATATATGTGAAGGGCTTAGGGTTTTAAAATATAAGAGTTGGAGAAAGTCCAGGCAGCTCTTGGCATTCAGCCACACCATCTCCCTCCCCTGGGATAATGACCTCCTGAGCCAACTATTGAATTTATTTGAATAGAGAGAAAGGAATGGGGTGGGGAATATTGGGAGATGAAAAAACATAGATTAATATCTGAAATATACTTTTCAGCCAAATATATTTTTAATGCTTTGGAGGAAAAATTTGTATTGAAGAAAGGGAGCCTGGTAGCATCCATCTACAATCTTTGGATCAGGGATCTCGTCCTTCCAGTCCATACCTGTGATCATTCCTGAATTTTGGCCAGTCCACCATTTTATGAAAGATACAATCCAAATTGTTCTGATAATTACTGAATGCTGTGCATCCTTTCCAGAGCAGCCTTTGAAACAACTCTATGATTAGGTTAACTTATTTCCAGTTGACTCCTAGGGGGGAGTGAGAGCAGGTACAGAGACAATGTCCAGGTGTGCTCACCTGAGTGCACGGGATGGGAGGGCTATTGCCCGTAGCCAAGCAGAGCAGGGGGCTACGAGGGACACCTGGTGAGGACAAGAAGTTATTTTTATCCCCATGCCAGGCCATGCTCCAATCCTCGAAGGTTTAAAGGCCTTTTTCCCCATAGGAATAAGAGCTAGTTAAATTAAATCTACCAATTTAATAACCTGTTTTTAACCTACTTTATCTGTATTGATATATGACTGCCTGTGTCTTTAGTCAGCTGTGCTTAGAACAAACATCAACTATGCCTAGTTCATTTCCCAAGAAGCCCATTTCTAAATGGTTTTGATCTGAGAGGTCTATAATAATATATATTTCTTACACTTGAAAAAAAATATATTCTAGACTTTCAGTGAATATTATTTTTATAACCCATCGTTATATTAGAAAAAAAGCCAGCAAGAATTTACTGACTCGATGCCTATCACAGGAGATTAAAATGAACCGTGGAATATTGAACATTTAACTATAATATAGCCAACAATATCTTTCCTTTTTAATTGGTAAGTTAGCTTCAGGACTTATTTTTTCAAAGTGATACATGGTCATACATGGAACTTTCTGCATCACAACATTCCACATCCAATTCATTTTCTTGTGTTTCTAATTCATTCTCTGCCAGAGAAACCACTAGAGAATGTTGGTTTACTGCCTTACATTCTTTGTACTGGTTACAACAATAGCGCGATACAGCTTCCCTATTGCCGATACATCTGGGGCAAGGAAACCATCTCAAATGGAATTGAGATTCCAGTATTGCTCTGCTCTAAGCTGTTGTGCGTCTGATCCCTCATGTTCAAATAGAACCTAGCACTGTCTTTTTTAAAGAAATGATTTAGAATCTGCTTATAAACTTCTTTGGGATTTAACTAGGACTTTATGATCTCTGAGTTTGAATGAGATCATTAAATTGGATGGTTTGTTTCTCTGACAACAAAACATTTGGTGCAACCAGTTTAAGTTAGCAGGGCAGGCTCAGGGCACTAATGTCTTGATGTTGTAACTAGGAATCTATAAATAAACATAAACAAGGAGAAGATAGAAAACATGCTTAAAGTGCTCTTTCAAAGGCTTGAGATAATAGGAATGTTGGTCAATATGTGAAGACCACAATATTGCATTATGCTTTAATTCTGTTTTCACTTGCTTACTGAACCTACCTTTAAGCTGGATAGAAAAGTGAATTTTCTAATGAGTGATATGAAATATACATCAAAGCAATATACCGGTTTTGATCATAAACCAAGTAGTTGAAGTATATCAAGTCTCTGTTTTAAAAAAGTATGTATAGATTTATATACATAGTATATTCACTGCTGGATATTAATAATTGAAGAATTGGCCATAGACTTATAATTTAAAACTATTTGATTAATGAGATGTGCTCTTGAGCTGCTAGCCTCCTCATATTAGATTGGTTTAAAACACCCGTTTTCTATGTTGGGGTATGTTTATGGATATGAATGGCAAAAATGTGTACATATTAGATCTCAAGTATAAATCAACTTACAAAACAGTGGGGCTACTTATGAAAAAGTTATTCTCCTGCACATAGCACTTAGTGTGTGTTTGCAAAGCACCACAAGGTTGAGCTTTCGTATTATTTTAAAACAACTCTTTGAGGTAAGAATAGATTTTCATTTTACAAAGCAGGACACTTGAGCTCCGAGTAGTCACATGTCCAGGTTTCCCACTCCCAAAAAGGGACAAAGTGTGGGATGTGAACTCTGCTTTTCTGCCTGTGGCCCAAGGCCTTCTCCACTTGGCCACAGGTATCTCCGTCCATGAACACAATTGGTCCCTTATGTTTGTGACATCCTTATGCAAAGTATATTAATGTCTATTTTAGTTTTATTTCAACCTTATGATGGAAGTGATTGAGTCTTGGTGGTATAACTGTGAGATTATCAGAGTGTTTGTGTGAAAGAATGATAGAATCATGACTTCAGGTCACATGTGAAGATTTCATTTCTATAGCAATTTGTATGTCTTTTATCCATCTATTGTCCAAACAGCAATTTTCCGTGATTGGCTTGATGATTCATTCCTAGGTTTATGCTATTGTAGACTTGTGAAACAGCTAATCTGTTTTAAAAATTTGTTTTCTTTTTTTAAAAAGTTTTTTTGTTTTTAATTGACAATAATTGTACATATTTATGAAGTACGATGTGATGTTTTGATACTGGTACACTTAAAACTGCAATCTAATAAGACCATGAAGTTAAAGGTGGCTGTACTTCTCTTGCCAATATTACCTTTTAATAATTATGTTCTTATTAATTGAGGGATTTAGTTATCCAAGAACAAAAGATAGTACTCCAATTTTTTAAATGAATGTCAATATCTACTGATAATATAAATTTGGTATCCATTCTTATGAAGAAAAAAAATCAAAACAGTATTATAGAATAAGCCCTCATTTTTTAAAGCAAAAAAGGGAAACAATGGTGTATATATTTCTGTAAATTTGTTTTTTTAGGCATATACCAAATTGTCAGTGGCTGTCTCCACGTTACAGGATTGAAAAGGGCCTTAGAGTTCTGAAATGCCATCGAAAGGAACCTGGTTCTTTTGGCAGAATTCTCCAAGCACAAGCTATTTACATAAATTATTTTGACACATTTATTCAGTAAATAAAATTGTCCCACATACCAGATTTTTAATGCATTTGAATCTTTATTCTACAACACAAGCAACATAAATACAATATCTTTTAAAATATTTTCTCTTTAGAATTTTCATTTTCACCTCAGATAAAATGTACACAAAATACTTGCAAGCTTGCTTACAGAGACCTGTTAAACAATGAACAGACATTGTATCAAAGCAAACAGTTATACAAATAGGAGGGTGCTTTTCTGTTTGTCTTTTTAAGTACATGTGACCAAACTAAGTAAATAAGAAGGCAAAACAAAAATTGTACTTCCTTGACAAGGCCTTTGGAGTAAACGTAAAGCTTCAAGGCTCCTGGTAAATGGGTTGCAAGGATGGATCTTGTATTTTATAGGTAAAATAGTAAACTAACTTAAATCAGTATGGCTATACCAAGCGTAGTTTATTTATCATTTTTAGTGAAAATAAGTTGATTCTTTGGCATAATACAAGAAAGGATAAAAGGACCCAGACCACCCATGGGCTTTATCTAGGGTGGGAGATGGTCGTAGGGGGGACTGTTTATAATGTAATTTATTTAAGATTATTCTTAGAAATGCAGGAAAAGTATATTGAATAATAGTGCTTTGGCATGATTAGGGCAATAAACATCTTAGTCTTAGCTCTCCCCCACCCCCAACACAAACCAAGAAACAAAAATAACCTTTCCCTCTAGGCACCTGCTCTTGCCCCATCATGCTGCACCTGGATATTCTACCACATGGTTTCAACCCAAGTGAAACCAACAATATCAAAAGCATCCATCTTTGCCCAGTTCTGCCTACTGAGCGGGAAACCAATTTTTATTATAGAGACGCTCTCCCAAAAAGACCCAGATGAAAGACCCGCAGGGGAACTTGCACATGATCACGAGGTAGCCATGGACAATCACTGGTGGCTCACAGTGTCAGGGCTGGAGCGCCCCCTCACTTTAAAAGGAAACATAGTATTTTACATGTTATTTCAAAAAATTGGCTTTCAGATTCTCCCCTTCCCCTTTTTGGTACCAGTTGGTGAAACAATGTGAAAATAAATTATTCCTAAAGATTGATATTTTAAATTTAATTTTAAAATCAGTTATTAAAAGAACTAAATGCACACATAATTTTCAAAAAATGATTATGGGACACAAAGGTGAACTAAAAAACTCCTCAATTATTTCCATCCACTGAGGCAAGAACTTGAATCCTTGGTACCATTAACATTTTGATATTCTTTCTGATCTTAACTAATTCCAGTATTAAATAAACATAATTATTACCTTTGATTCATACAATAGACTACATTAATTTAAATGATGTCAGGGTGTTTAATAGGCAGAAATCTTTAGACAAACTTTATTGAATCCATAAGAATTATTTATAATTAATATAGTTTATAAATGGGTTATGATTTTAGGTACCTAATTTTTTTCCCCTCTTCAATAATTCCCTGTATGGTCCTTATTTTTTTTAATGGAAAAAGAATTTCCAAAGCTAATTAGTTGAATAAAGATTTAAGAGATAAACTAAGGCCCCCTCTATATTTGAGTTAACATGATTTTTCTGTATTTCCAAAGCACATTAATTCAGTTTTATATTTTCCCCATCATTTAGAAGATGACATAATGAATATGGTTTCCATCGTGCAGATATGTGTACAAACACAACATATTTACTGAAAAAACAGGCATACTTACTGCTCAAAAGGGATTTGGTTCATTTTGCAATTTTCCATCAAGCCATTTGGTAGACTCTTTACAGATATATACAAAATTAAAATATTAATTTACACCAGACAGTTAAGTGAAAGATGTAGGTACAGCAAGTAGTGTCGTATCATCTTGAAGTGCCAATATTGTGGCGTCCAATGAGAGATGTAAAGTAACTGACAAGTGAGCAACTACTCAAAAATTACTGTACGCCAGGAGCCAAGGTTGTAATGGAACTAACATGGAAACACTGCATTAAAACTACATGGACTGTAGAAATTTAGATCTACATACTTAAACTTAAAATCACCTTCAGTACAAGTCAAAGAGGGTCAACATGATACAAATGACCATCCATAGAATCAATGTTTCTAAATACAAAAACAAGAAGCTTAGACTTATCTCACTGTTCCATAGAACTTATACATTCATTGTCTTCTAGTTTGTAAAAACCAATTGTTGGTATAATAAAACTGGAAACTGGGAAGAGTGAGTAGGAATGCTGTTGAGAATCCAACCCTAAGTTGTCTGCCCAGGGGTAAATTCAGTTTTTCTCTAGTGCTTGATAAGTCAGGCTGATCTTTAAGGTAGCAGTTAGAAATTTTTCCAAGGCAGTTATTCTCAAAGTATGGTGCCCAGAATGGCAGCATTGGCCTCACCTGGGATCTTGTTAGAAATGCACATTTCTAGATCTACTGAATTAGAAACTCTAGGCATGAGCCCAGAAACCTGTGTTTTCACAAGCCCTCCTAGTGATTCTCATGTGCGCTGAAGTTTGAGAACCACTGTTCTAAAGACAAAAGCTACTAGACAACCACTGGTTAAACCTTCAGGATAGGAACCAATAGTACAGTTGTTAATGTTGGTTGAAAAGGATGGGATGGTCACAACTGTATGGATTCAACAGCAGTTGAGTGCAGTTTTGTCACTAAGATAGTCAGCCAGTCTCTTCTCCCTGGAACCCCTTTGCATTATTGCACAAAGATATAGGGAAAGAGTTTGATATGGAGCCAGTGGTATGGTAGTGGTTTTCTTAAATTATTAATAGTAATTGGTGCCACCATTTATAAGGAAATCCATCTCGGGGTATGGTTTATTTTTTTTTTATCTGTCTTCCCTGAAGGTAGTAATTGTGTTTTGGAAATATAAATGGAGTTCTGTTAAGAAATTTTAAATTATTTGTTACTTCTACATCAGACACAAACACTATAATACAGCCAGAAGAAGGGTATCTCCCAAACAAACAAACAAACAAACAAAGGTATGTTTTCTAGATTGCTCCATTAGTGAGGAAAACACTCGTTTTTTGGGACGAGGCATAGTTATAAATCAAATTCTTGACCAATTTTATAAATCTTTCCCAGTAACAAGCTCATATTTCCAACAGAAAGTGCTCTTTTACTTTTCTAAGGCCACACTAATTCTCAATGGGATCCACCTAAATGGTACCCAAGCATATATAAGTTTTGTCATCAGCTTACTGTGGGACTCTGGATTTTCCTTCTGCTTGTTTCCTTGTCTGGAAAACAAGTAGAAATATTTAGGTGTCATGGCACATGGTTATCATGGACATTGACCTGATGCCCCCAGCACCTGACTCTTTAAACAATCTTATCCAACCAGTTGCTTCCTCTTCAGTGAATGTACATTCTGAAAAAATGGTTATCATTTATTCTGCATATTCCTAAACTTTGATGATGACTTACAAATTTAGTACCATGTATTTCCCAGAGAAGCAAGTAAAGAGGCACCGTTGGCTACAGGGCACTTTATTCTCAGCTAATTACACAGTATTTGAAAAAGGTTTACAAATCATGCATGCCATTCCAGACGCAGACTGCCATGTTCCTCTGCATTCACAGCTGGCCATGAACAGTAGTATTCCATCATTTCCACCTAACTTGGTGAGTTTGCTAAAGGAACACTGAAAGTTTAGATTTTGGTTTCCTTTATTTTCAGACACTCAATGTTACATATGATCTTTCTATGTATAAACGCTATTTTTAAAAAAATTTTTAAACCTTATTTTCAAAAACTTCCATAACATCCCAGACAGATCTGGGATATTAACCAAATAGTCTCACTTTAATTGCCTAATTCCTTGAAACTGTCTCTCTCATACTAGAGTGCTCACTCCATGCACTGAGAGAGCATAGTATTGGGGAGAGAGAGTACGGCCTTTGAATTCAGGAGTGCTTCTTTTGCAACCAACTTTGCCTTTTACTTGTTATCTTGGGCAAGTTTCTTAACCTCTCTGGGAATGTTCTCATCTGAGAAAATGAGGAACATACTATCTGTCTCACAAGGTTATTGTGAGAAGGAAGTATGATAATCTAGGTAAAGGTCTGCATTCACAGCGACGTTCACCACCCCTCTTCCCTGCTGTTTGTAAATGTTTGCTGTTGTAATCAGTACTAAACAAAGGTCTTCATTCTGTTGAGTTTGATGGACTGACACAAATGGATTTCTCTTTCTGAGAAGGAAAACTTTCCTGTGTCAGCAATATTGTGAAGTATTTGGCAAGGATATCTATTATACAACTAACTGCATTACCTTCTTATAGTTAAGGCATTTGACTCTCTCAGCTGATTCTATGTAAGCCTTCTTAAAAAAAGAAGAACAAAAAGCCTCGTGATCACTGTAACAAGAAGTTTCCATTTCAAGGTACTTTTAAATTATATTAACATTTTTGTCATGTTTGATTTAAAATATTTTAATCTGAGCTGCTATGTGTGTTAGCATCTGCCTGGGTCCTTATTGGTCAGTCATTGCACAGCCTCCAAATAGTAAAGGTCTTCTGGTTTTAGGTCTATGGTGAAGGCTGAAAAATACTCACAAGAGGAGAGAGATATATAATAAAACGGTGTAAAGAGGCAGTCTTAAACATCTTTAAAAGCAGATCAGGAGGTGCAAGAGCTAGGCAAGATCCTATGAACAATGCACTAGCCTTCCAGCCTCAAAACCTATGTCCTCCTCAATGGCAGAGAGAACTCTGGCAAAGAGTGCATGCACTTGGCTGGGTTGTTCGATTAGGAGTTCCCTTACACCTGGAGTTTTCCAGAAGCTTGTTTCTTGAGGCATGCTTTACCAAAATATAAGAAGAAAAAAATCTCAACTTTAGTGTAATACACTTTTGGCAGTAAATACAGGCAACTAAAAGCAATGTGTAAAACTTGTTCTGCTTAGCTTAAATACATGCTAATAACTGCTCTTAACTTCAAAAGGCTGCCTTGCCCTTGGGTCTTACTGTTGCCACGATAGGGACTGTGAGTAGAAAAACACCTGACGTTTTCAGAGACTGAGGGAGAGTAAAGAAAGAGAGGGAGGCAAGAAACCAGGAACAGTGAGAGAGACTAGTCTGGGAAGGGGCCACTAACCCCCACAGTGTCCCTAATCACCTCTCTTCTTCTCCACACTGGAAAGAGTCAACCGAAGTCCTGCTCTTTAGAGACGACTTTGCATCAGGCAATATCCTTTTTGGAAACTGCAAATACCTCTGGGAAATACTGATGTGACTTAGCTACTTTTCTAGTTGAAATCTGACGTGGCTGTGGAAGCCAGGTAACCCCAGAGCAGAGTGTGTTAGAAACAGACGTGGGCGTAAAAGCGACATGGGCCTCGGACTAGGTTACAGAGGAGAGGATGGCAAGGTACCGAAAACCTCTTCCAAGATTGTAGGTAAAGAGCTGTGTACATTTTCTCATCCTTTTATTCTCGGGACCCATAATCAGGCTAGTACTAGAACAGGGTTTGGACACAGTATGGGATAAGCTTAATTTCATAAACCAACCTTGGACCCCATAATAAACAATCTGTGGGAAAATGTATTCTGATTTCTAAACAATTAACTAACATAATTCTGGGATGTGACATTCATAAATTGAGACAGCTTCCTTTGAATTTTTATACTTTATGGAAAGTTGCTATGTATACATACTCTAATTTTATACAAAGGCTTTTTCCCCCAGTAAATTACGGAGTACTCACAGGCTCACAAAGGAGAACTGAGCCTCAGATACGCTATAAAAAGAAACAAATAAAATAACCATGGTGTACTGCTTTTGTTGGAAAAAAGTTATCTATCTGACTTTTGATTCCATTTACAAAGCATAAAAATTCAGAAGTATAGAACAGAGCTCATTGCTATCTCAACAATTCATTGCCTGTTAAGATCAAATAGTTGATGATCTGTGTCTAAACTTGAATTATTGTGTAGTGAGTAAAAACTGAAGGAAAGAGAATGTTTTGTAAAACTGGAAAAATATCTTCCAGATTCTGTTGTGATCTCTAGATGACACACTGATGGACAGGGTCTTTTAGATCACCTAAGAAGTCAGAGAACACTGCCTTCCCCTTAAGCTTGTAGACAGACTGCTCCATGTTTCTCAAGGAGGGCAAAGTGTACAATTACCACCACTATTCAATGCCTTTTAAATCCTTACTTCAATACTGTACAATTGATGTTGTATTTTTAAAGGATGTATTCAATTATGAATACATTTTTAAGGACTGGGAAATTATATGCCTTAGCAACTAACTCTACTCTCTCTCTATATAAGTGGGCTTGAGTGAGGAGTTTCAATTATTATTGTAATATAAGAAATATAAAAATATTGTAAGTAATAACATAAAGCTTTCAAATTCATTTTCTAGTAATACTTAGGAAAAGAAATATACACTTAAAATATTGGTCTGATTAGAAAGACTTCAAACATAGGGTAAACTTACTTGTTAGGAGAAATATTTTAAGTAGAAAAAATTAATTTTCTGACTTTAGTGTCCACTTCTTTTATTTTTTGAGACTAGTATGTGAATAACTGACATATGACTGCTCTATCATAGTTTAAGATTTAAAATGATTTCATCATCATCCCTCCCTACCCCACACTCCTTGCTCCCTTCCCTGAGAAGTCTGCTCTCTGGACGCACAGAGGACTCTAAGATCCTTTCCTCCAAGGGTGTTGATATAAAATGAGTTGCATTTTAATGATTTGTTTTCTTAAAAACCAAATGTTGTACCTTATGTTCAGATAGTTGTGGGGCATAGAAATGTCTGTGCAACAAAGGATTAAGGCACCATTTTTTCTTTCCTTTCCTTGTCTGCCTTGGGGGCAGAAGCCAAGAACAACAGGAAGGCCAGAGTAGCCTGTCAGTCTTCAGCATATGTATCAGCTACTATTATGGCACTCTGTGTCAAAGGCTGCCAAGCCACAGACTTAACACCCTGGTCGGAAAGAATTTTCTTCCTTCAGAAATGGGGAAATAAAGGCACAATAGTACCTTACATGGGGAAGTTGGTAAATACCTGAAAATCTTAACAATTTAGGAATAATTTTGCAATGTTCTGGATTATTTTATAACAGAAGTCATTTCTTTCTTGATTATGACACCCAAGAATGTTTAGTGTTGTTTTTTTTCCTAGCCAAACCCATAATCATAATATAAATCTTTCTCCAGTTAATAATATCTAGTACTAGATGTCTGAGTGTTTACATATCAGCTTGACTTACCAGCAGATATTGCCTTAGGAATTGCATTTATTTGTAAAATGATGGATCAAATGGATCAATGTAGTGTTTTCAAAGGGGTGGTCCTTGAAAATGACCCATTTTGGGACAATGCTGTAAGCAAAAGCACTAGGAAATAAACTTCAAGATTTGGGGAGGTATCAAGGAATGTAGACTTTTCTGTAATGTGCAAAATCAAATTATCATTTGTGTCATTAAGATACAACATTAGTACCCAGAATGGCCCCAATGCTGATTATTTAGGGAATGGCTAGAAAGGCTTTTTGACTTTAGGAAACGTTGTTCTCTGAGACTCTAGTTTAAGTGGGGCTGGTGGTGGGGAAAATGCTGTCGGCTGGATTGGCAGGCCAACTCTAACCCTCGCTAACGTGTTTTCTTAGGCGTGGAATATGAGTTAGCTACACGATGATGTCATAGACGCGGCCCACTCTGCCGAGCCACTCTCTCACAGCCTGGCGAACTCTGATGTCCGTCACATGACAGGTCAGCTGGCTGATGCATGGGAACACTGCTGGCTGGAGGGCAGTGAAGGTCTGGTCTGGAAGGATCTGAATCTGATTGAGCACTGTTAGCACCATGTTGGTCCACGCCTAAGACAAAGGATTTAAGAGTTTCAGTGGCTTTCCCCCATAGTTTCATTTGAACACTTGAGTGTGGCCCTCCCAATCTGTAAATGAAGAAGTTAGTTTTCACTAATTTAATGTGCCTATAATAAGCTGTAGTGTTAACGTCACATATATAAGGGTGGGCAGAGACTCATATCACATTAGAGATGCCTTATTTTCAGCTGTCACAAACTACAAGAATCTTACATATTACTTAGATTTTAAAAAAAACCTCTCTTGCCTTCTCATAATGAGATTTCCATAGGCCATATGATACTTTTAATCAGCAGCCTTTATAATGCCCAGATAACTTGGACTAGGTCTGCCTTAATTTAGGATAACTTTTAAAATGATAAGCAAATCCCCAAGACATGAAAAGGCAATTAAGATATGATTTGCCAAGAAGGTTGTCTGTTAAAGAATAACCATACATCTCAGTGTGACTAGTCTAGTCTAAGGTGATTTTTGCAGATTCTGAATTTTAATTCTGTATTCAATATACTTCAGAAGAAAATAAGGCATCTTGCAAGATTCATGGTAATTCCAAAGTTATGTTCATTCTAAGAATACATGCCTGTGACAGGAATGTACAATTTAAGATAAACATTCAGATTATTTTTAAATGGCCTCTCTCTATATCCCTATTTTTCTCCTCCCTCTCCTCAAACTGGCCAAAACAGTACCAGCACTGTTTTCTTCTCAAACTTGGATATACCATAGACTTACAAATAATAAACATGTGAAGGAACAGACGTACTCAAAGCCCCTTGAAAAATGAGAATTTTTATGTGCTCAGGATGGGTTAGAAAAACTTGAGATGAAAAAAATTCATTGGCATAACCCCACTAATATTCACTTTGCCTTTTTCCTTTACGTAAAGCCTTCATAACTACAGAATTTTTTCAGGGCCATTTTTCAATGGCAAACTAGGTCCAGGCCGGGCGCGGTGGCTCACGCCTGTAATCCTAGCACTCTGGGAGGCCGAGGTGGGCGGATCGTTTGAGCTCAGGAGTTCGAGACCAGCCTGAGCAAGAGCGAGACCCCATCTCTACTAAAAATAGAAAGAAATTATATAGACAGCTAAATATATATAGAAAAAACTAGCCGGGCATGGTGGCGCATGCCTGTAGTCCCAGCTACTCGGGAGGCTGAGGCAGGAGGATTGCTTGAGCCCAGGAGTTTGAGGTTGCTGTGAGCTAGGCTGATGCCACGGCACTCACGCTAGCCTGGGCAACAGAGTGAGACTCTGTCTCAAAAAAAAAAAAAAAACAAAAAAAAACCAAAAAAACTAGGTCCATACATCTTATAAGCTTTAGCTCCACCTTATTTACACAGGTGGGTTCCTAATATATGTCCCAATGGAGAAAAACAGTTACTGAAATTAATCTGACAGTCAAATTTCAGTTTCACACTGGTCTACTGATAGACTGATCATACATCTTAGGCTCAGGCAGCCCTCTGACTCGGGAGGTAAACGGGGTCCGCATCCCTTGCTGGTTCCATCGCATCTTAGGCCATGTATGTGAGCTCTGCCCGGGGACACCTCATTAGGAATGCCAGCCTCCCTGGGCCCCCTCTGGCCAGGGGGTACCTACCTGGATCTGTGCTTCCGCATCCCTCACTGAGACACTCAGGGAGCTCCCGGTGGAGCCCGAGCGGGGCCTCTTGTCCTGTCGCAGCAGCTCGGGGCCCGCGCTGAAGGAATGTCGCATCTGTCCTTGGTCCACCAAGTGCTGTGGACGCTGAAGCAGCGGGGAGTCCTGGCCTCGGGGGCCCAGCGGCTCCCCCTTCTTTTCCACTTTGACATCTTTGGGGAACGTGGGCAGGTTGTGCTGCTGTTTCCTCTTTTTGTATTCAGTCATCAGCTTGGAGATGGTCTTGTCGGCCGCCATGGTGTAGATTTTGTTCCCCGCGTTCTCCCACCACTCCTTCTTGCGGCTGGGATCCTTCTTCTCCACTCTGGGGCTGGGCGGCAGCAGCAGCGTGTCCCCGCCGCCCGCCCGCAGGGGGTCGCCCGTGTGCTCGCGGGGCTGACTTCGGTCGTCCTCGGAAGGCGTGTCCTTCCCGGAGAAGCCGCCCGTGGACGGGGTGGATGACTCGGACTGGAAGGAGGGCAGGATGAAGAACGGGTCGCTCCTGAAGACCGGCGGCTCCTCCAGGCAGTTCTCCAGGTCCAGGTGCATCTGGATGTAGTTGTTGCACAGCTCCATGCACAGCTTGTGCAGCCTCTTCACCAGCCACACCCAGTCCGCGTTGCTCACGGGCTGGACGCTCAGGGAGGGCATCCGCGCCCGCCACTGCCGCTTCTCCTTGCCCCTCGGGGGGCTGACCTGGGCGGTCTCCTCAAAAATGTCTTCGTCTTCTGACGAGCACTGCTGCGAAGAATCCGTGCTCCTCTCGTCGTCCTCAAAAAGGACCTTCTTCACCTGCTCGGCAGTGATGGTTTCTTGGTTGGTGAGAACCGCACACACCAGCGCGTGGAAGTAAATGTTGAAACTCATCGCAGACTGGCGGTAGAGGTTGGCGGCGCCCCCGATGCCGGACACTTTCTTCAGCAGGCACTTCAGCCCCGGGCTGGTGTCGAACTCTCTGGCCGTCCTGTAGGAGTCCAGCAGCAGGTCGAATATGACCGCCAAGTTCTGCATGGATATGTAGCGGAGGAAGCCGGCCAGCTTGGCCTCCGGCGCCTGGGGCGTCTTCTCCTCTCCCGGAGAGGGGCCTTTGACAAACTCCTCCAACAAGATATCGTACAAGTTCTGGAGTAACACTTGATGGGACAGCAGGCTCACCACGATTTCCCTGAAAGAGACGCTTCAAATGAAAAGCAAGGGGTTGAGTAATGGTCTTCTGTCTTGTTATCAGTTATTTCAAGGCAATGCAGACATTAACCATTTCAGAATATGAAATTACAAACTAAACTTACTCACATGTCTTCCTTAAAAAAGAGCAAACTTTTGGGGGCAGTATGGGGTAACCATTTTAATCATAGCTAGTGGATGGGGGAATCTGGGCAAGTGTGGAAAAGATACATCGCAGCTGAAGGGGAGTGGGAGGGTCTCTTTTTCCTTGGGGGTGTTGAGTATGTTGTGCACTGTGACACATCACGTGAGGTCAGGTGATGTCCTCTTGCAGCATCATATCAGTGCTCAAAATGTTGCAAATGTTGGAGCATTTTGAATTTCAAATTTTTGGAGTGGAATTTTGCTCAACCTGTCCTACATTTACCAAACATTTTAATTCGCCAATGTGGTTTTGGGTTTATGGTTTAATTTTCTTTTCATTGGTCTTAGAATTTTGTAAAAATAGCTTATGCCATTATATTGCCAACTAATTTCCCAAACTGGGTAATTATAAAATTATGACAACTCTTATTCACAGTATTGATTTCAAAGGTACAACTATTATGTTAGTTTCTGCTTTATTATCATACTGTGACCTTGAATTTAAAAATTATTTTTGTAAGTTAGCAGGAAAAGTACTTTTTTAACTAGCAGAAACTAATAAAAATCATACAAAAATCTAAATGCTGACTTTACCCTTTGGTAGTTGTCACTGAGGTAAAACACATTCCTCTCAAGGAAGATGAAATGAGTAAGAAAGGACTGTCATTCAAAAACAGTAATTTTTTAAATAAATCACGTTAACTTTTTTGTGGTAAAATATACATAACATAAAGTTACTATTTTAACCATTTTCATGTGTACAATTCAGTGGTATTAAGTATATTTACAACCTTGTGTAATGAGTACCACCACTATTTCTAGAACTTTTCCATCATTCCTAACAGAATCTCTGTACCCACTAAACAATAACTTTCCATCCCTCTTCTCTCAGCTCCTACTTAAGTAACTTTTGATAAGTGACTGAAATTATTAGGAAACCTGAATATGAATTCTTCTGAAGAAGCGTCTCCTGTCCACACTATAGGACCCTAACTAAGAAGGGAAAGCCTTCACTGATCATACGAGTCTCTCCTCATGACGCCATAACATTCTCAAGGGAGGGGGCAGTATCTTATCTTCCTGTCCCCAGTAACTGGGAAAATTTCTGGTGACAGCAGCACTCGGTAAGTCTCCGAAACAAACCAAATAACAAAAGCCCTGTGTAGGGGCTGCTCAACAGACCACTGCCTGGAGGAACAGCTCTCCTTACAAATGGCCCTGACACTTCAAGGTCACTCCCCTAGGATCCAGACCCTGGAAGCACAACCAGAGGGATAAGGTGAATCAGCCTTCTGCAGATGTAAAAACCCTTGGCCCACAGGGATATTTTCTGTTACTTCCCTGAGAAACAGAAAGCCATTTTCTAGCAAACACCTAAAAAGAGGGCCAGCGCAAAGCCACCTTTGGATTGTGGGATATCTATCAACCAAGACCATCTTTTTGATGCTTTATGATATAAAATTGCTAACTATGCATGTATAAAAGCACAGTACATATCCTTTACTTTAGGTTTGAGCTAAATGATGCAGCAAGATGGAAACAGGGAAGGGGAAATTTTCAGAAAGATATAGAAACAGTAAATAACTTTATAGATATGTAATTCTTAATCTTCTATGCTGACAGACAAGAAAGATCTCAAACAAAGTCAACAAATAACTTTCCAATTCATTGGTACCCAAGTGTTTCCACCTTTTTCTCAGCACACTTTTAAGAAGGGGACTGCAATCTTCCTGAGTTTGAAAGCCAGCCTCCAGATTGGATAATTGAGAGTTAATTGCATAATAAGCATTGACTTAAAACATGCTAATGTATCAGAGATAAACAGATTCATAGTTTAAAATACAGCTTAAAGCTGTAATTAAGATGATGTGGATTGTGTAAAGCTTGGGGCTATGAATGTTAAAGCTATTAAAACCAACCAACCAACCCAGATTTCTCTTTATTTCAATGCTCTGATCTGTTTTAGTTTAGGTCTTTTTTTCCATGGTGATTTTAACATGGACCTTTAAGGATGCACCTGATCAGTATATAACAAACTTTCCTTACGTTTGTTAAGGATCTTCCACTGTATCCCATGCTAAGTTGAGAGTTGCCTCTGCTAACTTAAAGAATGTTAGGGAATGTCTTTTGGCTCAGTGTCTTTTGGCTAAAAAATTTAATATGCCTTTCCTATTATACTTAACTATAGTGAATAATTGCCTAGTAAAAGTGCTAAGTAAATTTTATGAGCCATGTTGATATATTTTTAAATCTTAACTTTTTAAACCAATAACATAAGAACATTAGGTTATTCTATCATTCCTATGTTCTATTGTAATTTGAATTCAGCCTATTATTATTCCTTTTTCCCTACCTTTACTTCAAAAATGCTCCAGTAAGAAGAATTTGCTGAATGGGATCCAGAAATATAAAAAAAGGAAAAGAGGTAGGAAAAGAAATGAAATTCTGAAGTAGGTCAATATTTAAAGATGTGAAAGGATTGCACAATCTTTGGCACATAAAAGACTAACACTTAAAACTAGTGACTGGCAGTTGAGGGAGGCAGGGGCTAGAACTGGGGAGGATACAGTTACATGGGACATTGGGAAAGTTCTATTTCTGAAGTTGGGTAGTAAGTTCATAATTATTTTAGTTTTTATTCATGATTTATAACTTTTGAACATTCCATATGCTCTTTTGTATGTACCAACACTTGAGTAAAAAAAATTATTACCTAGGAATTTCAGCCACATGGTTGTATTAATCAAATTGCTATGCTAACCAGCTAACTTTTGGACAAATCTCTCAGAGCTCATAAAATGATACCAATTGTCTTAAATTGGATTGCTATAATAAAATACCATGGAATGGGTGGCTTTTAAATGATAGAAAATGATTTCCCACAGCTATGGAGGCTGGAAGGCTGAGGTCAGGGTGTCATGCCAGCATGGTCCTGTCCTGGTGAGGGCGCTCTTCCCCATGGCAGACCACTATATTTTCATTGTATCCTCACATGGCAGAAAGAGGGCTGTCTCACACCTCTTGTTTCAAGGGCACTAATCCCATATGAGGGTTCGACCCTCATGACCAAATTTCCTCCCAAGGTCCCATCTCCTAATACCATCACATTGGGGGTGAGGATTAAAACATACATACGATGTTGACATATGGACAAACATTCAGTCCATTGCACCAACTTGCTGCCTAAAATGGAAATGGGAAAGGGCAGAGGCCTGACATTCAGGAGACCCAGTTCTGATTCGGGCTCTCCCACTTTACAGTTGTGTGTCCTTGACTAAGTGACCCAGCCTCTCTAAATGTGTTGTCATGGGTAAAATGGGCGTGGAAACATCTGCCCTCTGGTCTTCACCTACAGTGAGTGCTCAAATGCTTATCATCGTTACCATTAATGTGTCAGAAGTTTAAAAATGCAAATGTCAGTCATGCCTTCATCGTCAACTCTAGGAACAATATTTTTTTCTGCAGGATGATAGCATTTAAAAGGGCAAGTTTCTTGTGGCAGAGCACAGATCTTTTTGTCTCCTGACAACCATGTTATTCCTGGAGAAGTTTATGTATTTCTCACAGAAACAATCTGAACCATGCCTCAAGTTACAATAAAAAAAAAAAAAGGTTTATAATATGTATGATGTTATGGGCTGGGTGTATCCCTTATAAACTCATATATTGAAATCCTAAGTACTAGGGTACCTTAGAATGTGACTGTATTTTGGAGAAAGAGTTGTTACAGAGATAATTAAGTCAAAATGAGATCATTAAGGTGGGTCCTAATCCAATATGACCAGTGTCTTTATAAGAAGAGGAAATTTGGACACAGACACGTACAGAAGACCACCATGTGAAGACACAGGAAGAAGACAGCCAACTACATGCTAAGGTGAGAGACCTCAGAAGAAACCCTGCCAACACCTCGATCTCTTACTTCTATTTTTTCCTCTCCCTCATGCGCTTGATCTCTGACTTCTAGACTCCAGAATTGTGAGAAGTTAAATTTCTGTTGTTTAAGTTACCCAGTCTGTGGTACTTTGTCATGGCAGCCCAAGCAAACTGATACATATGAAATGTGGAAATTTGGTTAAAAGGCTAACAGTTTTTATGAAAACTTTTTCCAAATGACTCCACATGTTTTCAGTATTCTTGGCCAAAGTTTGGATTATAATGAGCAAGAGCTGGGAATAAGTGAACTTTCTTACTTTTAAGCACCCTACGTGTTGAAACTTAGGTGCTCACCTTTTCTTGGTGTGTCCGTTGGGTTTCTCATCAGGAGGCAGCTCAATAATGAGCTGACAGGACTGAGCGTGATCGAAGTTGTTTGGAGTCTTTGGGGAGCACTGGGTGTCCAACATAAACACCTGCACGGGGACACAAAGGCACACTTCAGAACCTCACCCTCCTCGACTGGCTCCACCAGGGATTAGCTGGATGGTCTTGGGCAAATTGTCTATTCTGTCTACTCATTTCCTAAGCTATAAAATAAGGCTGAGAATGGTTTCCTACCTGGTGTGTTTATTGAGAGAATTAAGTGAGTTGATTTATATGTATTACACAGGCAAAGCATTAGAACAGAAGAGTAAATACTCAATGAATGTGAGCTGCTGACACTAATAACACTACTAGTTCTACCATTTGACAATTCATTACACTTCAAATAGAAAGCACTGACATTTAATATTAATTAAGAGTAAATAAAGAAGGGCTATGTTTGTAAAAGGTCATCTCTGATTTTGAGTCTGCTTGGTATCCTATTATATCCAACACAGGAATAAGGAATTAATTAGGACTTCTGTCAGGACTACTGATGTGCCCACGTGACTCTACTGGGCAATGGCAGACGTGACTAAGAAAACAGTGAGCGCTTACTGGATCTCTGATCCTAATGATTTCACTTCACACAACGTGAAATACCTTCACTACTTTACTTTGGAAAGATTAGAATAATTTTAAAGAAACCTTTTCTTTCCAAATCTTATAAGAATTATGAGATTGAATGTGGGTTTTTCTCAAGAGTGAATATGGGAGAAAGGTTTTGGACTGAGAAAGACAGAAATATTAAGACGCTAAGATTCACTGAACATTTCTCGCTGTTCTTCTCCATTAACGATCTATTTCAGAAGAGGAATCCATTGACATTTTCACTTTCTCACTGTATGGTTGGATATGGTTGAAAAGACTACTGTATGCACATGTAAAAAGTCTTTATCTAGCTGGGTGTAACAGCTTCTTATTTGGAGAAGCTATTCCTTTGGAGGGCCACCCTTTTGGTTTCTCTGCAGCAGTCCCAACTGCCATGCTGTTGGCAGTGGCTCTTTATGGCAGCCTCACAGCTGTTCTTCTCTCCTGACTTCTGCAGACTGGCCATGGAGGCTTCTATGGGATGTGCCTTCCTCCCTTCAGAAGCAGCAGAATCACCAGGTCCTGGATGTTATGAATATGCTCAGCAGATGATGTGAGCAACTGGAGGTAAAAAGTTCTTGACCTACTACTACCTGAGAAAGACCTCCAGATGCCAGACCTGCCCAGGAAACTTCTCAACTGATAGAGTTGAGGCAACTACTGATAGTAGTTGAGGCAAGGTATGGATAAAGTACAGTGGCCAGGCTGCAGAAGGCCCTGGAAGATGCAACAAGCAAGAGAAGGTAGAGAAGAGATGACACTGTGATCAGGTCCAAGTCATTGCTGGTAAAGAATGGCAAACGAATGATTCCCAAAGGGCATATGTCCCTAAAGGAATGAAAGCCAGTTTGGTGATGCAAGACCTTCAGGAAGGACTGCCAACATGTATTTCAAGTTTCTAGAATCACTGAGATCAAAAGCCCCAGCCCTTACCTGCTGGGCCATAGCTCGGATGCGCCAGTACTCGGCCTCGGCGCTGGGGGAGGAGGACGGAGCTGCCACCCGCACCTGGCAGCCTTCCCCGCTGAAGCTTTCGGTGCCGCTGTGGAAGCAGCCCAGCAGGTCCTAGGGAGAAACAGCAGATGCTCACTGGGTGCATCCTGGTTCACAGTGCTAGGCATAGTCTTGGATCTGACATCGTCACTGTGCCTGGGACAAAAGTACTGACCCCACAACTTCTTTCTCACCCTCTGCTCTGAGGAGGCAGGCAGAACCCAGGTGCCCAGCTTGGTAAGGCATCAGGGAGCTAAGGAAGGTTCGAACCGCTCCGGCTCTCTCCTCCCAGCCATTTACCTTCACTGGCTTGAGTGTGGCGGAGAACGCGTCCTGCAGGGCGCAGCAGGCAAGCCTCCACATTTCTTCTGTGAACACGGGGCCCGCTGTCACCAGGACGTACCTGCCCAAGAAACAAGGAAAGAGGTCTGGAATCCAGACACTTTGTTGCCACAAAATTTAGGCCTTTGTGGACTCAGGTTTATTCTGTAGTTTCCCTGCAACTCTTCCTGTCTCTTATCACTCTTGCCTTCCACCCATCTGATATTCCATTGTCAACATGCTACTTTCTAAACCATTTGACTAAAAAATATCAATGGATTCCCACTATAAATAAGCCACTGATCAGACATGTATGTAAGACTGTATGTATTCTGTACTGACGATTCCATTCTAGCTGCATTTTCCACCACTCCTCTACAAATAATAAACTAAATCAAACCCTTTTGTTGTCACTTAAAATAATTATTTCCATGCATTTGTTCATTTTGTTCTCCTACTTGGAAAGTCCCCACCTATCAAGTGCCCACCGTAGAGGATGTGACCAAGTGTCACTGCTATGATGAAGCCCTTGTTGGCAGCTTCCTGTCCTTTCATGGCATTTACCACTTAACTCCTCACTATTACCATTTTTCACGTGACCCTTTCTCTGTTACATCATTTTAAATAGGCTCTAAGCTCCTTGAGGGTAGGAACTTTATAAAGTTTATATATATCACTTTCTCTGAACCAGAGTACTCTGTATCATGCCTTACACAATAAATATTTGCTGCCTGAACATGGGAATAGTCAGCACATAGTCATCTTTAATTACAAAAAGCAATCCAAAAAGTAGATTGCTACTACAAAGATAATTTAACTTCCTTGGATTGTGTAATGAAAATTCAACTTTGTAGAGATTCAGGAAACTTTTTTCTCACCTAATACAGGAGCATCCCACTCTGGAGATGGTTTCCGTGGGCTTGGCCACACACGCTACCAGTAGCTCAAAGAGGTCCCTCAGCATGGCGTTGATCATGCTCTCATACCTGATGTCTACAGGAGAAGGAAAGGGTCAAGGTATCACTCAGCTCTAGTGTAAAGGGACAGACTGAAATGGCCATCTACAGCAAAACAGGGAAGTCTGAGTCATAAAAAGATACATAATTATCTGAGAAAGAAAAACAGAACAACGAGAAAAATGGCCATACCAAAACAAAATCCAGTGAAACTTTTAAAAATTTTTATCCAATTTTAGCTTGTTTCATTCACTTGTAGATAAACAAGATGAAATATATGGTTCACTTTTATGTGTTGATAAACATGTTTCAAAATCAAATGTATAATTCATCTACTCAAACAGAATAGATAGAACATATAATTAATATAGCCTAAATATTATGCTGGCTGTTAAAACTTTAAAATTTTTTTTAAAAAAGGATAAAGTAAAACACATTTTCCTTACTGCTGATACCAAACTAAAATGAATTAAATGTTCTTGAAAAACAAAAAAAATCTCTAGTCCTACCACTTGTTGAACCTTGTCAGTCTGGCTTCAGTCTGCACACTAGCTCCAGACTAAAGAAAATAACACTTTTAAAAATCACATTTTATTTGCCCAATTCAAGGAATACATCTGCATTTTTTTCTGCAAGGTCCTCGTAATCACACAGAACCAATTTTCACAGAAGAATCCTCCAGGGTCCCACACTGTGCAAAGCAATGCCCTGGTCGAGAACACGGACCCCTAGGAATAGGGTCTCTGGTTACCACCTACATGTGGAAAAAACCACTTGTTTTCTTTCTCAATTAGTGTTCCTTTTGGCAGGGCAAATTGTCCTTGCTAAACTTAGTAGAGACGCAGTTTCTTATCTCTGCTTTGTGACTCTCCCTTGGGGGTCCACATTCTCCTTAGTTTCTCTACCCTCTCCAGCAAAGACAGCTCTCCTCTTTTGCTTCCACACCCTTTTGCCTTCTGTTTATAGGCTCTGTGGCTAGCAGTGATGTTTCTTCTGCTCCCAAACTTCCAGATCTTCACACATGTGGCTCCACTGGTATCACAGCTGACACATTCCCCCTGCCTCTAGGTCCCTTACCATCTGCTGACTTCAACATACAGTCCACTCTACACTTTCACATCTTTTTTTTAAAGTGCCACAGATATTTAGTAACTTCTCTTCATCTTGAGTCCGTTAAGCTACTTTTTGCCCATAATTGGATCAAAATCCCACCTCTTCCCTTTAGGCTCCTGAGCTGAAGCAGGACAGCAATCTATATCCCCTTTCCACCCCCAGGTATACCCCCTCTCCACCCCTAGGTTACAGTGATAGTTTTTTTTTTTTTTTTGCTTATTATATACTCAAATTTATTTTCCCTCTCCTAATGCACAGATATCCTAGACCTCTTATTAGGTATTTTATTTTCAACCATGCATGTATTTTGAGTATTCTGTTTGATAATTTTGTAGAGGATACATGGGTACCAGTTTTCTCTTTGATAATCTATTAGAAGGCTGGCACTGACCATTTATTTCTGTTTTAATAATTTCCAGGACAAAAATCATGTTACTGGTATTTGCACAGATATTTACTAAGCCCTTTTAGGCAATGATGCTGCCTACTAAAGAAACAGTCCAAATGAACTGCTCTGGCACTGTGGATACCTGAGTGTAGAAAGCTCTGAATGTGCTCTACCACCAGCTCGCAGGACAGACCGATGGCATGCTTAAAATTAGCAGAAGCCACGTCCCAGTAGGAATGGTCTTTATGGCTACGACGGAGCCAAAGGGACATCACAGGAAGGAGAAGGTGAACGACTGCATAGATACCGAACCCTGGTCCTGAAAAAGAAAACAGTCAGAGTCAAAATTGTGATACGAGCAACAGCCTGTCATTAGAGGGAAGTGCCCTGCCATGGCTTGGCATTGCTGATCTTTCTCCCCATTCTCTGAGAAAGTACAAGGAAAAAGAATTTACCAGTGATTGGGGAATATAGGATCTTCAGTAGCATTTTTAATAATTAATCATGTCATTAAATATTATTCACAAATATTAATTTTAATGCCTGCAAAATATGTAAATGCTTTTACCATGATTTACTTAACTGCTTTCCATTTAGTGTGCTCATAATTTTTTTATATTCAAGATGTTTCAGCAAATATATATACATTTTTGTCTTTATTACAGTTAATTTCCTTAGATGATAGACTCCTAGGAGTAGAAATATCGGGTTAAGTGCGTCTCACACACATTTAGTGACAATGTGAAAGCAGAAAATTGTGCTGACCAGTACAACAGATTTAGTGGCATAAAATTAATTCTATAAAATACTTGCTTATTATTTGATGGAAGGCTTTTAGCTTTTTAACATGTGGGAGTAGCTAAGGTATTTTGTTTTTAAAAAATTCCAATACAAACTTTGGCATAGATTTTGAAAACGTATCAATTATCAAATCTTTATTATAATGAATACAGACCTCCTCTTCTTACTGTGGAATTAATTAGTGGTTTCATTTAGCATACTGATTCTGTTAGTAAAAAACTTAAATTTCTATAAAAAGCTTCTTTGATGTTGGGAAAATTGGGATGAATGAATGTGTATACTAAACTTGATCAACTCAGAATAAGAAAATTCCTAAGGGTCATTCTTTTCTTATACCGTCAGGGGCCACACTAGGTGAGCACTAAATATCTTTTTCCAAACTAATCACCTATGGCCTTTACACAAACAAGGTGTTGCTGTCTTGATACTGTATATACTTACGAGCAGTCTGTTTATGTCCGGGGTAGATCAGGTGAGCCCAACCCACAGCCCTGGGGCCAAGAGAGTGTGACTGTGAGATCCTGCCACAAAGGAAGGCTGTGCTCATGGAACATGACACAGCTAACTGGCTTCTGGAGACACCAATACCACAGCTGTGGCGCAGTTAACGTGGGGCTCCCGCACACCCAACTAACTGGCCACGATATTTGTAAATGGACTTCTGGGAAGAAATGCAAACACCACGTGGGATGTATCTTAAACATCACTTTATCATAACCATTCAACAAATAATTATTCAGCATCTTCTTTGTGTGAAGCTTTGTGCTAAGTCTAGGAAACAATGAAAACAGGTAGACACCTGCACAAATACCTTCCTGAAAAAAGTTGTTTGTATAACAACTCCCCCCTAAAACAGATATAGAATATTTACCAGGTGTTTTGGTAACATCTCTCAACAGCTCAAAGAGTAAATCCAAGGTCGGTGGCTGGTGCTGCCGGGGACAATTGGACACAGCTGCTGTTAGCTGCTCCAGCAGGATGATCCAGACTTCTATCAGACCTGCAAACCACAAAGCAGACTTCTATGAATCCATTTAGATATAATGTAGAATCGTCACACATTGCATGGAAACTGTCAAGTGCTATAGAGAGGTGAGACATCATCCAGTGTGTTAGCCTTCAGTGCCCATAAACATGAACAAATTATGATTGACAGGTTCTGACAAAGTCAAGGGAAAAGAAATTGCTCACATTTCTTCTCCTCTTTTAATAAAAAGGTGATATGGCATGTAAATTCTACTGCATTGAAAAGATTCTCCAATTTCTTGGGAGCTGATGGTAGCAAAAAATAAAATATCCTATTTCCATTGCCTTGGTCTATCTTCTTTTTTTTTTTTTTTTTTACAAAATAACTTTAAACACATATAAAAATAACCATTTTAACATGTGTAATTCAGTAGTGTTAATTACATGCACCATGTTGTGCAACTATCACTATTACCAAAACTTTTTCATCATCTGAAACAGAAACTCTCTAACCATTAAGCAGTCATTCTCCCTCACTCTAGCCCCTGTAACTTCTAACCTATATAATATGGTTAATTTTCAGGTGTGATAATGGTATTGTGGTTACATTTGTTATCTTTAAAGAACACATACTGAAACATTTACAGATGAAATGCTATAATGTTTGGGATTTGCCTTAAAATACTATGGAGGGAGAGGGGGAGGAAAGAAGAGAGAGAAAAGATATACATGATCTCAGACTGGCCATAAATTGATAACAGTTGAAGCAGATGATGGATATATTATACTATTCTGTCTAGTTTTATATATTCTATATATGTATATATTTTGGATATGATATCCAGTTTTATATATACTGGCAATTTCTGCAGGGGGAAAAAGTAATTATTTGCCTTTAGAAACCAGAGGAATAATATCTGAGAATATGTTAATGCTGAGAATTGTTTAATTTTTCATACTAACTTAAAGGTATTACTTTTGTTCTTTTATCTACTATGTTTTGACACATAATTGTAACTTTAAAGTCCCGAGTGAATTGATTATAAGTGGGAAATTCAAATAGCTGCTTGACTGAACTTTATCCATTAGAAGATGGGCTTCCTAGAAAATTTTTTCTACAGATGGGAAGAGGAATGCTCACTGTTACACACCTGTTTAGAACTGTTTTAAAGAATGTATTATAGACAAACAACATTAGCTCCTGCTTATAATTATCTGGGTTCGAGGTTTAAAATGCTAATTTTTTTTCAGGTAATTTAATCATTAAACTGAAACTTCTATTAGGCAACATCTAGCCAATTTTCAATACTTCAATTGTTTTCTATGTTAGATATTTATTCTTTCCTATAGTTCTTCCTCACAACTAATCTGAACTCATGAAGTTTTATTGTTAATAATCTCCATTGAAAACTGTATATTTTCCAGCCACTCCATAAATGAATTTATAACACCAAAATAAAAAAAACAAGAACAAGAACAACAACAAAAAAAAACCTCCCCTAAAAAATTCTTTTTTTGCAAGAGTTTGAAAAAAAAAAACCTATGTCCAGAAACTAGACCTATATAAGGGTATGATTTCCATTTGTAGAAGCAGAACAGGACAGAGTCTTCTGAGACAGAAAACAGCAGGCATGAGCATGAGTTAATCCATCTGAAAATTATTCAGTTACTAGACTGAACTCTGATTCACAGGAGATCACATGGGACCTAATTTGAAAAAAATTCGTTAAAATTATTGTTTCCATGAGCCTTCAGCTTTACCAGTCACAAACAGATTCTTTCTTTAGTAATGGCTTAATTTCCCCAGTTTCTAACCAAATAGTCCTGCAGGAAGTAACTGTGTAATGATTGTGTTTCCTAAAATATATTAAAGACAATTACCAGCCAATTTAAGTGCCAAGGCATCAATGCAACTTCATTCCAATTTGCTAAAGTCAAGAGAATTCATAGTTAGAAACTACATTTAGTGGAATCTGCAAATCTGTATCCATCTAACAAGGATGGGTCTGGAGGCATCTATAGTAAAGTGATGCATTTTAGAAAGTCCATGGAAACTTTAAATAGACTTGCTCTGATAAAATTATTAAAAAAAAGACAAAATCAGATGACCATTCTTATGATATATACTATGGTTTGAATGCATCTCCCTAAGTTCATGTGTTAGAAACAATCCCCAGTGAAACAGTGTTGAGAACTGGGACCTTTAAGAGGTGATCAGGTTTTAAGGGCTCTGCCCTCATGAATGGATTAATATCATTATCTTGAGAGTGGGTTCCTGATTATCAAAGGAGTCCAGCTCCTTCCCCCCCTCCCTCTAATGCTCTCTTCCCCTTCTGCCATGAGATGATGCAGCAAGGAGGCCCTCACTAGATGCAGACCCCTCAACCTTGGACTTCCTAGCCTCCAGAACTGTAAGAAATAAATCTCTGTTCTTTATAAAGTACCTAATCTCAGATATTCTGTTCCGGCAGCACCAAAAGGACTAAGAAAATCCATAAGCTACTTAATTTATGGCTTAAGCTTCTGGGCATATGAACACAGAGAATAACACAGTTTAGTCCAATCAATTCACTTACCAGTGTCGTCATCAAAATCAGACAGAATGGATTCAATTCCGTCCTCACTGCTGGCTGACTGCTCCTGAAGTCTTCGAGGCAAGCTAGCAAGCCGCCCACTAAGGAATATTGGCTTCAAGGGCATTTTGTAGATTTTGGCCAATAACTAAATTAAAAAAATGCAATTATATATTGGAAAAAGCTGTACTCTGGGTGTTAAAGAACAATGAAATTATACACCGGTACTAAAGGGAGACAGGAAACTAGAGAAGCCACCAATGTATAAAAATTTCAAAGTTGGTTGTGATTTGGATTTACAAAGGTAGCTTACAGGAAGCATTCATCCCATGAAGCAGATGAAACAGAACTTAATGGCAACAAAAAAGTGAGAAAAAGGACCCTGTGGATAATTTTTCAGTGTTTTAATCACATATGAGTTTTATAGACTTTTAGAAACCTACCAAGGGAACTATGGAATATGGCAAGAATTTCTGCCTATGGGAAAAAATGTTCTATGGGGATCACTGAGAAGAGTCTGCAGGCGAATGGGGTACCAGATTGATTTCCCCTCCCCAACTCAACCTCTAAAGAAAGACAGGGGCAAGAATGACTGAGGAAAGGGAGGACTTTGGGGCCAGGTGGGAGAGATGAAGGTCTCAGAGCTGACAGAGTGGCCTGGGCTCTTTATTCCCCTCTCACTACAAGGGCCTGGGGCCCCCAGGGATCCCTGTTGCTGGGACAAATTCCCAAGGATCCTTCTGTCTTCATGAATTGGAATTGTGTCTGCCATGCCCACACTGTTCTAGAAACCAGGGAAATGGCTGTGAGCAAGATAGACAAAATTCCTGTTCTCGTGGGTCTTACAGACTAGAATTCTTTCACAAATAATAAATAAAATCTGACATAAATGCTATAGGAAAAACTGAACAGGTGGTACTATAAAGAGTGATGGGGTGTGAGGGGAACATTGGCAGGAGCTGGCAGATCTTTTAGCCCTGGTCTCTCTGAGGAGTTGATGTTTCAGATACAGAGTGTCACCCAGAATCTGGGGAGAGGGTGTCCAGGCAGAAGCAGCAGCAATGGCCCTGGTCAGGAATGAGCTGGTGTATTTGGGGGGCAGAAAATCAGTGAGTTGGAAGGAAGGATCTGAGGGTGGAAGGGGAGGCAGCTGGAGGGAGAAGTCAGGGCTGCATGTGTTCCTGAGGCCATGGCTTAACGCCACCACTGAGGGAAAAGGTAAAAACAAAGCCCAGAAGAGACCTGGGACACAACTTGGGAAGACAGCAGAGAAACTATTAATTGAGACTGTCACTGAAGCCTAGAGGAGAAAGGGCTTCAGCAGGTAGCATCTCGCTTGTTGGCCACTGAAGCAGAAAAGGCAAGGTGCGTGAAGGTCCCTGCTCCCTTTGATAAGACAACAAAGTGGCTCTCTTTACTGGGTCTTGATTGAACATGTCCCTCTTTCTTTTTTAAATGCCCCTTTTCACTGTTTGCACCCCCGCCCTCTACTTTTTGGGACTGTGAGGAAGATTTCCCATGACCTCTTCCCCTACAGCCGGATGCAAATATAGAGATTTTGCAAATATAGAGATTATAGAGCCTGAAGGAGAAGTTTCAAGGATCTCAGGACCCAACTGTGTGTTCTAGCATGTTTTCATTATTTTCTTTCCTTTGTGGAAAGGGTAGGTACAAAAATTTATACTCCAAATCTGAGCCCTAATCTCCTCAGAGACAGCAGAAAGCATTTCTACTGCACTTCAGCGATGACATCCACATGTATCTGGCCGACATCTTCCGAGGCAGTTTCTTTTTTTTTGAGACAGAATCTTGCTCTGTTACCCGGGCTAGAGTGCCATGGCATCAGCCTAGCTCACAGCAACCTCAAACTCCTGGGCTCTAGCAATCCTTCTGCTTCAGCCTCCTGAGTAGCTGGGACTACAGGCATGCGCTACCATGCCTGGCTAATTTTTTTATATATATATATATTTTTAGCTGTCCAGATCCTTTCTTTCTATTTTTAGTAGAGACGGGGTCTCGCTCTTGCTCAGGCTGGTCTCAAACTCCTGACCTCGAGCAATCCTCCTGCCTTGGCCTCCTAGAGTGCTAGGATTACAGGCGTGAGCCACCACGCTCGGGCTTCAGACACAGTTTCTGCCTGGGAGCTCGGCGCGGACACCTCCGCGTAATCTGCACGTACCTGAGAACAGCGCCTGAGGTAATCCAGGGCCGGCAGGCACAGGTCTGTGGACGCGGCTCCTGGTCCTGGGACACAGTCTCCAATCTCTTTGCAGTCCACCTCCCCTGGGGCAGCGCGGGGGACAGAGACCAACAAAGAGACTCACTTGCCTCCTTATAACGGGAGACCTATTTATTCACATTGCATTAATTCACCAAATATTTACTAAAATAGAAAAGAAAAATTACCCTCAATAGCACAACCCTGGGGAAAAATCCTGAGAAATATCCTTGCAGGCATTTTTTCCCCACTGCATGTGTCTATGTTAGATACAGCTCGGATCATACCGTACATGTTATTTGGTTGGAATTATATTGTTTTGCAACTCCCCCTTTCAGCAAACAACGAACATTTCTTCATGTTCTTTCACGGTACTTTCAGTGGCTGGATGGTGTTCTTTTGTACATGGGCACACTGGAATAGACATCTCCAGGCCCTGCTGTTGGACTTCTGAAGCTTTGATGACAAGGGACAGTCCCAGAGACAAGCCCTGGATTGGGCTGGAATGAAGCACTCCCTCTCTCTCTTTGGAAAAGGACCTCGATCGATACCAGTACACAGCACTAAATGGTGATGATAAATGAGGACTCTGGGAAGAGTCTAAACATCTGGGACTTGGGGACAGAGACTACTTAATTGAATTTAAATGATTTCTATTTTTTGTACACATCCAGAGATTTAACACATCTGTAGAGGGGCATCTAGATTTTCTATAGGAATAGTAACAAGAATTATTATTTTTCTTTTCATAATGAATCTCTCTCTATACTTTTAATAAAATCATTTCACAGCACTATAATTGTTTCTAATTATCTATAATTGTAGCAACTAGCACCACCCCTTATGGGTAAACAGACATAATTACTAGGCATTAGTTAAAATTCAGAAGCAAAGAGACATGTTTCTCCTTTAAAAAAAAAGAAAGATAAACATATCTTATGTTTTAGATCAGGGGTTGGCAAACTTTTACTGCAAAAATCCAGATAGTAAATGCTTTAGGCTTTGTAGGTCATACTGTCTTTATTGCAACTTCTCAGCTCTGTTATAGCATGAAGGCAGCCATTGACAAACGAGCATGGCTGTGTTCCAATAAAACTTTATGCATAAAAACGGTCAGTGGGTCAGATTTAGCATGTGGGCCACAGTGTGCCAACTCCTGGTTTAGATCAATATGCCTTATAATATGAACACAGACGAGGTCAAATTTATGTTGAAATAAACAGGTGGGAATAAAAAATAAATTCATTTCCTGCCCATGATTATAGCAGGTATTCCCAAGTTTTTACTTTGCTGCTGTGTTACACATCCCAGTCTATGCAGACGGCACTCCCTGGAGCCAGGCAGTACACAGGTACTATGGCCATACTGGGGGGGTCTGCCTTTTCCACTGACCCCCAAACCCCATACACATACCTCCACCTTCTGATTCACAGATGAAAAATAGAACCTGTTTTAAACATCTTCTATGTGATAATTAATTTTAGGTGTCAATTTGGATTAAGGGATACCCAGATGGCCGGTAACGTATTATTTCTGGGTATGTCTGTGAGGTTGTTTTGGAAGAGATTGGCATTTGAATCAGTGGACTGACTAGGAAGATCCATCCTAACCCTATCACCCAAGGTGACAGGCCACCATGCAATCAGCTGAGGCCCGGATAGAACAAAAGGCAGAGGAAAGGCAAATTCTCTTTCTCCAAAGCCGGGACACACTTCTTCTCCTGTCCTAGGCATCAGAACTTGAGGTTCTTCAGCCTTTGGCCTCAGAATGAGAGTTATATCATCAGCTTCCTTTTCTGAGGCCTTCAAACTTGGACTGAGTCTTGCTACCAGCTTCTCTGGTTTTCTGGCTTAAGATAGCCCTATCATGGGACTTCTTAGCCTCCATAATCACATGACTATTTTAAGAATTAAAATTTAAAAATTAGAATAAAATTAGAATTTTGTATCTCAGAATATTCAATATTATATTCAATAATTGTCCTTATGCAGACAACTAGTCTCCTCAATGTCACATGATTTGTAGCCTGCGTTAATTTCCCAGCTTCTTAGCAAAAGTTAAGAATGCCTCCTGCCCTAGGTTTTATTAATTGTAAATATAATTTGGAAGTGCAGAAAGCCCCCTCCACATTGAGGCCTCATGTTTCAAGAACTACCTAGCTAATTTTGTACTTAATTTAGGAACACTTTAATACAATAGATTCTTGCTATACAACATGAACTGCTATAGCAGATTTTTATATAGCACAGGTTTATCTGTGGTGAAATGAATGGGAAGGGTAGTTAGTTAAACCACAAGTTTAGAAGAAACTCAAAAGTTTTGAGAGTTTCACTATGGAGAGCTCTTAGACCAGGAGCCTGAGAACCTTTTTAAATAGGGCAATTATGAGGTTGATGTTATTCTTTGAAAATGAAGTTGTTATAAAATACAGATTGAAAATATGCTACAAGATATTCCATGACCACAATAAAAGGTATCAACCTTGGGCAAGATCCAATCTACCTTCACAGTAAGCTTTCTACTTCTGGGTACACGGCACCCCACCATCTGCTTACACCCCAGGAGGCCTGCCTGTTCCAGGCTGTCTGTGCCCTGTCTCCAGCCGCACAAAACCACCCTGGAAAGGTCTTCAGCCATGGAGGACTCCACTTACCCAGTCCTTTGACAAACTTCATAAGGCACATGATGTAACTAGTGGCTGCGTTAGCAAAGACCTGGATGTTGTCGGTATTGAGAAAAGCTTCAAATACATCAAACACTGGAGCTTGGCCTTTTCCTGAGGGAGGGAGATCGTAGAATTTTAAGAAAGTAAGTTTCTACCCTTCAGGTTTCCCATACTCCCAGCACCTTCCACAGAGCCCTGGGAAAGATCTACTGGAGAAAGGCCCGGGCTCTTTGGGCCACTAGGTTGGCTCTGACCCTGTCCTTTTCAGCTCTGCCTGTAGGAAGCCACAGGAAGGCTAGGAAGAGAGAGCTCGGGAGCGAAACGAGGGCAAAGCTCGCTGAATTCAGGGCTGAACCAATGTGTTGGTCTATAGGGCAGTGAACTATGTGGCCACTGTAATACTCCTGCACAGACAATTGTAGAATATCTACAGGAGGGGCAGGCCAGGTTTACATAAACCTCTGATGGCATATACAAATTCATTCATACCTGTGCAGAAAAGAGTTAACATAGGAGGCCTGAGACCACTATCCTTTTAGAAAGGCTTGCTTGGTTGACCTTTCGCTGGCATCCAGGAACTTGGCTCTCAGAACACTCCCAGGCCACAGTTAACTGATATGGGTAGCTTAGTGTGCCAAGACTGTGCAAACAATATGGTTTATGCTGAACACCTGCTTCCCTTTGGGGAGTCTGGAATTTTAGTATGTGCAAGATAGAGGGTGTCTACATGATCAGCCCACGGTTAGGTCTCTAATGGGCTTCCTTGGGCAGAAACATCACAAACATGTTGCCCTGTTTTCACTGCTGGGGAAGAGCGTGTTCTGTGTGATCCCTCATGGGAGGGCAAGACGATATGGAAGCCAGTGCCTAGATTTCTCCAGATTCTGTGTCTTTTTCCCTTATAATCTGTGTCTTTACTACATTAACAAAATAAATATTAGACTTGAGCTGTGTAATAAATTTTAGCATAAGTATATGCGAGGTTCCATGAGTCCTTCCAGTGGATTTCTGAATATAGGGGTGGTCTTGGGGACCTCCGAGACAACATCCCTGAGCCCTGGCATGCTTCATGGTGTCCACCCATTCCCAGCCAGACCTAATCTCTCTAATTCTGATTCCTCTGTGTTATGATACTTTTCAGCTTCTTACAAGCAAGTGGATAACATTTTTCTTTTTGGCTTAGGGAACGAACTCAACATAGCAACATGTAAGTGAAACAACAGGAGCTTCTCTGCCTTTTGTCCACTTGTCAGTGAGAGCAGGGCCTGACAATGCTCAGAGCTCTCGGCCTGCTGGCAGAACGCAGAACTTGTGTTCCTGCTGTGTCACATGACTTCTGGCTGATAAAACATGGCTGAATGTCTGTTTTCCCTGCTGTTCTATTTTTTTTTTTTTTTTGATAGCATGAAACTTGGCACAGAGAACTAATGCTCCATGGCAAGTCTAATCCAAACATTCTTACCCATGGAGTAGTCACCAACCAGGTACTCCTTCACCTCAGACTTGTTCCCGCTGTGCACTGTTTCCAGGGCACTGAACAAGGGCCTCCACCCGGACTGGATCTGCGTGGAACACACTTCCACCAGCTCGCCGATGGATGTCACAACCTGGCAGAGGCAAAGGAGGTAGCATTTGGAATCCTCTCCTTACAAGGGCAGAATTTCTGGGAAGGGTGATATATTTCTCTGCCCCTCTATTTGGGGGTTAATTTTAGCGAAAAAGAAAAACCAGAACCCGGACAAACTCAACAATCTTCTAAATAATCAGCCATATTGTACTAATTTGCATTTCACTAATGACTAATGTTGCTGAGCAACTTTTCACATGATTAGCCATCTGTAAATATTGTGCTGTTTTTGTAAATTGGGTTCGTGTTTTCTCATTGTTGTCTTTTTGTTACTGTTTTTAGAATTCCTTATGTATTCCTGAGATACGATTTGCAAATATTTTTTCACAGCCTTAGGTTTATCTTTTTATTTTTATTTAATGGTGTCTTTTCAAGAGCAAAAGTCTTTAATTTTGATGAAGTACAATTCATCAATTTTTCTTTTAATGGATATTATTTTTGGTGTCAATTCTAAGAAATCTTTGCTTAATCCAAGGTCTCAAAGATTGTCTTCTACACTTTCTTCTAAAAACATTTACTGTTTTCACTCTCACCTTTTAGTCATGACCCATTTTGAGTTATTTTTTGTATATGGTAAGAGGTAAGGGCATAAGTTAATTTTTATCACATATATTCGAGCACCATTTGCTGAAAATACAATCCTCTCCCACCGTTGAACTGTAAATGGCATCTTCATCTAAAGTTGATTGACGATCATAAACATGAGAATTTATTTCTGCACTCTTCAGTTCCATTGATCTATGGGTCTGTCCTTATACCAACACTACACTGTGTTGATTAATGAAGACTTGAAGTCGGATAGTGTAAATTCTCCAAATTTATTCTTTTTCAAATTTGTTTTCTCTATTCCAGATGCTTTGCACATTCATATAAATTTGAGAATCACCTTGACAATGTCTTCAAAAAAGTCTGCTGGGACAGGAATTGCACTGAATCTGTACATCAATTTAGGGAAATTTGCTGTTTTTAAAATATTGAGTCTTTAAATCCATGAATGTGGCATAGCTCACATTTATTTGAATCTTTGCTTTCCCTCAACGATGTTTTGTAGTTTTCACGTACAGGTCTTGAACTTCTTTTGCTAAATTTATTCCTAAACGTTTTATTATTTTTAATGCTCTTGTGAATGGAATTGTTCCAATTTTATTTCTGGATAATTTATCATTTATAGGAAGTCAATTGATTTTAGTATGTAGAGCTTGTATTCAGTGACCTTGCTAACTATTAATTTTAGAAATTTTTGGTAAATCCCATAGAATTTTCTATACTCGACCCCACGTTGTCTGTGAACTAAAACAGTTTTACTTTCTTTTCAACTCTGGATGCCTTTAATTTCTTTAGACAATGAATAAAAGTTAATGTTGAATAGAAATGGTGAAGGTGGAAATCCTGGCCTTATTCCTGATGACAGGGGAAAAGCATTCAGTCTTTCATCATTAAGTGTGATGTTAGGTATATTGTCAAAAATGGATGATAGATAGTTTTCAAATGTTTTTTCTATATCTATTAAGATGATCATGTGGTTTTAATTCTTTCTTCTACTAATATGATATATTACATTAATTGATTTTGAGCTGTTAAACCAACCTTATTATCCTGGGATAAATTCCATACGTCACAGTCTTTTATCTTCTTTGTATGTTGTGAATTTAGTTTGCTAATAATCTTTAAAGGAATTTTTTGTCTAATTTCATGAAGAATATTAGTCTGTAGTTTTCTTTCTTGTGGCTTTGGCATCAGAGTAATACAGGCCTCATAAAATGAAGTTTAGCAGTGTTTCTTCTTCCTTTATTATCTGATAGAGTTTTTGTAAGGTTGCTATTATTTCATCCTTAGTTTATAGATTCACCAGTGAAACCAACAGGGCTTGGGTTTTTGTGGGAAGATTTTTTAAAATTTATGGACCTTTGGTTTATTCAATTTCTTAAACAAGAGCTGATGAAATTATTGCCTCCAAAATAATAGTCATGGTTGAGAGTTTGGGGGCGCTTACACATGGTGACAGGAGAGCAACCGAATCCAGAGATCTGAGCAGATTCAACTTTGACAATAAGTATGGAAGAAATGCTTTAGAAATTGTCATGAAATCCATTGTAAACTTGGATTCTCCTATGGTATCACCACCTCCAGACTATCCTGGAGAATTCTTTAAAGATGTTCGACAAGGACTGATAGGAGTTGGCCTGATAAATGTAGAAGATCGCTCAGGAATTCTTACTCTTGATAAAGATTATAACAACATAGGCAAATTCTTAAATAGAATTTTAGGCATGGAGGTACATCAACAGAATGCATTATTTCAGTATTTTGCGGACACACTTACTGCAGTTGTTCAAAATGCAAAAAAAAATGGAAGATATGATATGGGAATCTTAGATCTTGGTTCTGGAGATGAAAAGGTGAGGAAAAGTGATGTTAAGAAGTTTCTGACTCCAGGGTATTCAACCTCTGGCCACGTAGAATTGTACACGATTAGTGTAGAGAGGGGAATGTCATGGGAGGAAGCTACCAAGATTTGGGCTGAGCTGACAGGACCAGACGATGGCTTTTACTTGTCATTGCAAATAAGGAACAACAAGAAAACTGCCATCTTAGTTAAAGAAGTGAACCCTAAAAAGAAACTCTTTCTAGTTTATCGACCAAATACTGGGAAACAGCTCAAATTAGAGATTTACGCTGATCTAAAAAAGAAATACAAGAAGGTTGTCTCAGATGATGCCTTGGTGCACTGGTTAGATCAGTATAATTCATCTGCAGATACTTGTACTCATGCTTATTGGCGTGGCAATTGCAAAAAAGCAAGCTTGGGATTAGTTTGTGAAATTGGTCTTCGGTGCCGCACATATTATGTATTGTGTGGTTCATTTCTGAGTGTCTGGACAAAAGTTGAGGGTGTTCTAGCATCTGTCAGTGACACAAATGTGAAAATGCAGATAGTTCGGCTAAGAACAGAAGATGGACAACGGATTGTAGGTTTGATCATTCCGGCAAATTGTGTGTCTCCTCTTGTAAATCTCCTTTCAACTTCAGACCAGTCTCAACAGCTTGCGGTCCAGCAGAAACAGCTATGGCAACAGCATCATCCACAGAGCATCACCAACTTGAGCAATGCATAAAGAACAGACAGGTTTTCAACATGGATGTATCTGAAATGCTGTTGAAGCATATCATTTGCATAAAAATCAGGGACAGTTTCCAAAGAATTATATATTTTTTTCAGTTGTGCTCTCTCTAGTTAATTTTTTTGGGAGTAAGGACAAACCTGGAATAGATAGCAAAACTGAAAATCAGCAGTGCCGACGGTGGTGCATATGTCTTTCCTTTTGCTTTTCCCTTGGTACTTCCCATGTGCTTTTACTTTGGGCGAGCAGAGGGGGATGTGTGTGTGCGTGTGTCTGTCTGTCTGTGAGTTTGTTAAAGGCTACAAACCACAGTTGGTTTAAAATGCTTGGAACTTCCCAAACTGGCTTTACTTTTATGTTATACAGTGCTCAGGGTTAACACAGTACATCCATGTCATTGCTGTGGGAGTTCTCCCTGGATGCATGTGTTTTGAGTCTATAAATATAGAAAATATATATTGGTTTCTTTTTCCAACTTAAACAATAGGTTTATTGAAGCATGAAATGAAAGGTTGCATATCATGCCTTCAGGTTCTTTTCTAGCTTTTGTTCTGACAGTGCATGTCTTTGAAAGCATGCGTAAACAGATTAACACAGAAGTCAAGTCATGGAGGGAAACGTTTGTAGATGTACAGCATTGATTATTGCATTTTTATAGTGTTTATACCTGGGTATTGCTTCCAGCCCTGTGAACCCCTCCCCGATTCTCCTCCCTGCCCCAGGTTTCTCATCAAGGTAATGAGTACATACATTTTTTGTGATTAAAATATCTTAAAAGTTAATTTTAATGTATTAATAATATTCCTAATGTGTGCTGCAAAAATGGCTATAAGCCTCTTAAAGTTACATTTTCACCTTAAAGATAGTTTTAGAAAGAAATACAAATTGGCTTTTGTCTCGCAAACAATCTTTTTTTACTTCATTTTCTTAATTTGCTTTGTCATTCATAAAAAGGAAACCGTACTTGAGTTGTAAACTAGACAATGAGGAAACACTTGAGGCTTCTGCTGTATGTTTTTTGTTAATGTTATTGTTGTTACCTAGTAACTTGAATATTGTTTAATGTGTTGTAAGACATTGTAGAGTTTATCTCAAGCTGTTTAAAATGGTAATGTACAAATGTGAATAGACACTTATCTATACTATGGGTAAGTTTTGTTTCGCCTATAATAGATGTTTATAAAAACAAGTGAGGGGATAGTTGGTCTTTTTGTTTCTTTTTTTCTTTTCTTTTTTTGCTTGCACAGGTTGCACTATTGAAAAATTGAGATTGTATAAACCTGGTCAAAAGCTGCAAGATACCAGCATCTTGTAGATGTCAAATAAAAAGTTACTATACTAACAAAAAAAAAAAAAAAAAAAAAAAAAAAAACAAAATAATAGTCATGGAAACATGTTACCTATCTTAAAGAATAATATCATTAGTTAGTTACAAAATTTAACTGTGAGGATCTTGGTCAAATCAATCCACATTGACAGCTTTGAAGTGTTCAGATGCTAGTTTTTAAATAAAGGTGACAAATACCATTCAGATTCTCATCATTGTTTCCCATAACTGTTCAGGATCTACCTAAACTTGATTCTGGAAACAGTTTAATGCACAAGGGTAAGAGAATGACAGTGTAGTCACCAAAAATTAAACCAAAGGTGTAATTTTCCAAATCACTAGTAAGACATTTAAAAAGTCTATAGCTACATAAAACTCAAAACAATCTAACTGTTTTTCTACCTGAGATCAAAGTAAGTTTCCTTTTTCCTACCTAAATATAATTCTTGGCATTAAGGTAAATCTGAATTCATGTGATATACTTTTTCAAACTTTTCCAAAAAGTTTTAAGCTCTACTTTAGAAAGTCTTATGTTACATGCATGTTTACGTATTTTTCTTCAAAGACTAATGATAAATTTATGAGAGTGATAGGCCTGTAACATGCAACCATCACTACAATCTAATTTTAAAACATTTTCATTAATCCTCTCAAAACACTCAGTACCCATCAGTAGTCATTCCCTACTCCACCACCCCACCCTCAGCCCTAGGTAACCAATAATGTACTTTTTGTCTCTATAGGTATGCTTATTCTGGACATTTCATATAAATGCAATTATATAACTTATGGTCTTTTGTGATTGGCTTTTTTCACTTACTGTAATGTTTTCAAGGTTCATCCATGTTGTAGCCCATATCAGTACTTCATTTGTTTGTTGCTGAATAATATTTCACTGTGTGGCGATAACACACTTAATATATCTATCCATTTATTGGTTATTAGAATTTGGGTTGTTTCAACTTTTTGGATGTTATGGATAATGTGACTATGAACATCTGTCTATAAGATTTGTATGGCTTTGTTTTCATTTCTTTTGGGTATATACCTTTTGAGGAACTGCCAGACTGTTCTGCAAAGCAACTACACATTTTACCTTTCCACCAGCAGTGCTTGAGAGTTTTGATTTCTTCATATCCTTACCAAACTTGCTATTTTCTCTTTTTTATTTAGTTATCCTAGTAGGTGTGAAGTGGCATCTCATGTGGTTTTGATTTGCATTTCCCTAAAGACTAATGATGCTGAATATTTTTTCATCCGTGCATATTTAATACTATTATTGACATGGTTCTATTTACATCTGTCATTGGATGGATGGATCTCTCTGCATCTGGCATGGATGCAGAGAGAAAGGAATGCTCATACACTATAGGTGGGGCTGCAAATTAGTACAATCCCTATGGAAAATAGCATGAAGATTTCTCAAAGAACTAAAAGTAGACCTACTATTTGATCCAGCAATCCCACTACTGGGATTCTACTCAAAGGAAAAGAAGTCATTTTATCAAAAAGACACCTGAACTTGAATGTTTATTACAGCATGATTCACAACAGCAAAGATGTGGAATCAACCCAAGTACCCATCAATTCATGAATGGATTAACAAAATGTGGTATACATATACCATAGAGTAGTATCAGCCATAAAAAGGATGAATTAATGCCTTTTGCAACAATTTGGAAGGAACTGGAGACCATTATCCTAAGCAAAGTATCTCAAGAATAGAAAAACAAACACCATATGTAGTCACTAATAAATCAGAACTAATCAATGGGGACACAAGTACACAGACGAAAGTAAAAATCATTGGAAATCAAGCAAGGGGTGGGGGGAGGAGGGAAGGGCAAAACCCCACCTAATGGGTACAGTGAACACTATTCAAGTAATGGATACACTTATAGCCCTGACTCAAGTCATGTATCAAAAAACATCTGTACCCCCTTAATATTTTGAAATTAAAAAAATAAAAGAATTAGGAGAAAAGAGAGGGAAATCTCCAGTAAGAGCCAATGTTAGAAACAGGCTGATAGCATGCTCAGAGGTGTGGTACTTGGGTTCATTTCTATTTCAACCTTGGCCTGAGTGCACACTAGCTTTACAAGGTTTGCATTGAGATCTGTCTTCTGTTCCTGTGCCCTTAAGAATGTGATAACCTGATCTTCTGCTTCACCTGATGACAAATTCCTTCACGGTAAAACCAACTGAAGGGCTCTGTTTACCTCTCTGGCTTCCCATTGTCACTTAGTTTTGGGTGTCTTAATATTCCTTACAATCTTGCCAGTATGTCAATGGATTTAAAAGGAATTTTTAAACTTTTATTCAACCTTGTTAGTGAATTTCAGAGAGAGAGAGAGAGCGAGCGTGCCTGTGTTCCCAGCCCACCAATGTTAGGTATGAAGTCTCCAGTGAGTTTCTTTACTGTGTGCCTCTCAGAAGAGAGTAGGACAGGGGTTAGGAATGTAGGCTGGGGATAAGAAGATAGACTGGTATAGCCAGATTGCCTAGGTTCAAATCCCAGTTCCACCAACCACTAAATATGTATTCTTAGAGAAACTATTTAACTTCTCTTTGTCACAGATTCCACATAGGATTATTGGAAAGAGGAAGGATGCAGAACTCATAGAACAGTGCCTGCCATGGTGGCGATGACGCTGATTACCATGTCACACTGACCTGGTCTTGGACGTCCTCATCACACAATTCCAGCTGCATGATACGCTCAAAAGGCCGGAAGAGCGCTTCATTAAAGTGGAAGTGAGGCGGCTCGTTCCAGTCCGTGAGAACCTCTGTCAGTATGTCATGGATGAAGGAAACAGCCTTCTGAGACACATGTCTTTCCTTATGGCAGGCAGCCTGCAAAATGCATGAGAGAGTGGAACACCGTCAGGACATCCGGCAAGTGAGAACATGGCTTCTAAAGGCTTTCCTCACCCACCTCATTACACAGAGGTGGAAGCGGCAACTCTGTTAAAGTCAAAAATTCTGAAGGATACGTGTAGATGAAGTGTGCACTAAATTGCACTTTAAAAAATTTAGCCAGCTTATCAGATACAACTCTAATTTCACTTTAATGTTTCTGGGAAAAATAAAAGTTTCTAGTAATTTCTTTCTTTTTCTGTAACATGACAGTTTTCTTGAATGGTTCAGAACATGCTCAATGTAAAGATACCAGAACTCCTCATGGTTTCATCCTTAGCCTGGCCTCAAACATCTGAAGGTCGCATGAGTCATCTGTCCCTCAGGGAGGTGGGTCAATTGTCGTAATAGCTCTAATTGGTTCTCACCTCCTGGTACCCATGCCCTTCTGTGGTTTCCTCCACACTGACCCTGGGCTTGGACGTGTGACTTGCTTTGGCCAGTGGAACAAAAGCAAACACTGTGTAAGTAGAGAATTAAAAAGTGGTTATGATTTGGGGTTTTCCCTCTGGCTGTTCTCTGGAATCCTAAGAATGCCATGTGAACAAGCTGGGCTGGTCTGCTGAAGGCTAGTCTACTTGCAAGACCATGCAGAGGAGAGCCCCATTTGTCTAGCCTTCCCACTTAAGGCCATCAGGAGCCAGCTGCCCATCACCAGCTGACCAGAAATATACAATTAAGGCCAGCTGAGATCAGCCAAGCCTGCCCCAGACCAGAAGAACTTACCCAGATGCGCCTACTTCAAATTTCTGATCCACGGAATCAGGAGCTAACAAATAGTTGTTGTTTTAAGCCACCAGGTTTGGGGTGGTTTATTATAGTGTTATATTCTTTCCCCATGACTAAGTTGCTATTTGCTACCTCCTTTCTTACCAGAATGTTCTCAGGTTAGTAATTTAAGTTCCAAGAAATATTTTATGACAAATCTCTACAGAAAAGTGCTAAAGGACTACTAAGAATAGTCATCACTACAAAACAGGGCAACAGTTTTCCCTGTACACTTAGAAGTAGATGCTTAGATGTAGAATTGTCATAAAATCGATCACATGAACTGCTTGCCTTTGGAGAATGAAAGGATCTTAGTATTAATTTTGTTGAGAAAACCAGGACATGTTGTTCCCCTGCAGAAAGGATGCCATCCTGAATATATTTAGCTATAAGAAAAGTGGGACTGGCCAGAAGCAAAGATGTTGTTACATTTCTGTATAAAAAATGAAGATAATAAGAACCATCTACTGTCTTTCAGCTCCAGACTACTCAGGTTGACACCAAATCACAAAGAAGGAAACATTGGCTGTGCAAGGCTCCTAGCTGAGTTATATAACTGTAAAGAAAGAGGGTTATAGTGAGACCAGGCAAGAACTGCCTTTCAGGGTGACTCTTAGATGTCATGAGGTATAATCACGAAACAGTGATGTTTGTGGCCTGATGATGGGCAAGTTCTCATTGCTCTATGCACACGGTGCTTTTTGTCCACACACTGACTGGAAACCCCTGTGCCAGCTCTGCTGTTCGCCGGGTTGTTGGTTCCAGCCACACCCACCTCCCGGGGGCTCACCTCCACCAGGTGCGGGGCCACCAGGCTCCAGCAGCGCATCACGTGGAGCAGGGGCCGCGCTTTGCTGCGCACGATCCTCAGCATGGCATCGCCCAGGCGGAACAGGTGGAGAGCGCTTTTCCGGTCTTGGGTGGATTTAACTTCTCCTGCAGGAAGGTAAGACCGTAAAAGCCAGAAAGCCCAAACTCAAACAGTCTGAAGCAGAGGTTGAAAATCTAGGCACTGTGCTCAGACTAGTGGGATTATTCGGTGTGGGCTAATGGAGGGGAGACAGAGCCTCGGATTTGAGAAGGACTAGGTGGTTCACTCAGCAAGGCCAGCGCCTCTCTCTCATTCACCACTGTTCCCCGGTACCTGGGACCTGAAGTGTGAGCAATTCGTGCTGCTAAGAGGGGACGGAGTAATGGTTAAGTGGGAGGGCTGGGAAGTCCAACTGCTTGGGCTCAAGTCCTGGCTCCACCATTTGGTAGCTGAGTTATGCTGAGCCAAAGAGTTTCCTCTCTAATTATCTCATCTGCAAAACTGGGAAAACCACCTATTTTTTCAAGTTGCTTTATGACTAAATGTGATAATACACATAAAGTGCTCAGCATCAGGCCTGGCACATGCTAACTGACCAACATTTTTAGCTGTTATTATTATTACTGTCATTGTCACCCTTCACAGTCAGCATCTGCTTTGCCAATCCTTAATGGCACCTCTGAAGCCACTGCCAAGCAGGCCAGGCCCCTCTGCTACTCAATAAGGTGTTGTTTGACCTCCTGTCTTGCCACAGTATGCTCCTTGCCTACCCTGATGTCAGGCCACCTCTGTGCCACTGTCACTGTTGTCTTCCCACTACCTTCTCACTTGCGTCCTATTGCTTCCCCTATGCTTCCTATGGAACACTGATCTTTACCTGACTCTTCCAACCACAACCCTCCTTTCTAATTAGTCTTGCTATATCAAGCTTCAAAATAAAAGTACAGGTTAAGTATCCCTTATCTGAAATGCTTCAGACCAAAAGGGTTTCATATTTCAAATTTTTTGAAATTTTGGAATATTTGCATATATATATATATATATATATATAGTGAGCTATCTTGGGAATGGGATCAAGGTCTCAACCCAAAATTCATTTATGTTTCCTATATACCTTTGCATGTGATTTTATTTTTCCCTTGAGGACCGTGAGTAAACCGTGTGTTGTGCGCCTGCATTTTGACTGTGACCAGTCAGGTGTGAAATTTTCCACTTGTGACGGCACGTCAGTGCTCAAAAAGTTTTGGATTTTTTAGTGTTTCAGATTTTCAGATTAGGAACGCTCAACCTGCAATAATAATCATGGACATTTACTCTGCATCAGACATTGTGTTGGTTCTTTACACCTTTAATCACTTAAGTTTCTAAAGCAACCTTAAGAAGTAAATACAATTATTGCCATTTCACACAGTAGAAAATCGAGCGTCTGAAAGGCGAAAAGACTTGCCTCAGACATTGCAGCTGGTAAGTGGTGAAGGCTGCGTTTTGACTCATAGCTGACCGAGTCCAAAGCCAGGCTCCCTCGTCCCACGTTTGATGCCTCTTCCCTACCCTGCTCTTTGTTTTTTGCAAGCTCAGAGTCTACACAAAAGACTCTGAAAGTTACCCCTGGGTTCAGAGATGCTCTGGAAGTCTGATGCATCTGGGATGTTGGCTTTACATAGATAAGCTTTTAAAGTCTACTAAAAACTAGAGGGGAAAGAATTGTGGTTCTCAAATCTGAATCTGCAAGAAGAATGAAAAGGCCGAATATATTGCACTTAGAACTTTGCATTCCTAAGGATAGAAGGGACCCCAGAGGTTGTGCATTCCAACCTGCCACCAAGGTGTGTCCCCAGCACACGGCTCCATGTCTCTGCCAGAACTCGTCCAAGACAAGGTGCTCGTTGTTTCAGCACAACCACCTGTGCTGCTGATGAACAGTTCCATTCGTGAGCAACCTGCCACTCATCTGGGACCCTTGGGCATCTCAGTACAACTCTACTCTCTCTTGTGCAAGGTTGGCCTTTAAGGGGGCCTTATCTCCACCTGGCCTCCTCAGTGAAAGCAGTGATACTGGCCCACCATGGATAGGATATGCCACTGAGATTAGTTTTTTAAGAGTGGTCTGAGGTTTCTGTTAAGCCTTCCATTTTTCTTTTTCACTGTTCCTTTTGAAATCAGTGGTTGCTTCTACAAGTTGGCTGGACAGAGGGGAGTGGTGTGGTTTGTGATATGGAGAAAGGGTGCCACCCTCATCTGCACTCTAAGAAGTAGCCACACAACTTGTACATCACAAGCACAAAACTTAGCAGAACAACCTAGCCCAGCTCCAGCAGTGGTACCCGCAGATGTGGCAGCAGCAACATTTCCCTTCACAAAGAGTTATACCGCCCCTCACACACCGTGCCTCAAGACTCGGAGACCAATCTACACTTCAGCTTAGCTCATGAGAGTATGTGCAAAGGGAATATGGACTCAAACCTTCAGGCACACTGCCGGTGTTAGAGACCTGGGCTTTCTCCTGCTGACTTCCCGGCACGGTTTCTTCAGGGAAAGAATTACCTGGCATGGCCAGAGAGTAATCGACTGTATCCGTAACAGAATGGAAAAGCTGGGACTGTGAAGCTTTCTTCAGCTGGTAAAGGAAACCTCCCAAAGCCATGAGGTTCAACTTATCTGTAGCATCTTCAAAGAGCCTGGATGCAAACAGAAAGAGATCGGTTATTTGCAAACATTTCAGCAAGGTCTTTATGGCAGAATGATTATGGTAATATTGTTGATGTGATTAATGGAAATGCTGTGTAAACACTGTAGACAAATGTGTGGTATTCTTGTATCTATTATTACTGTATACAGGTCTGCTCTAACCATGAGATTTTAATCCAAAGGGCACAAAGCATATTTTTAAAATATAATATCTTTGTATCCTTGTGGTCTGGCTCAGCCATAGTGGGCACCCCCACTATGATGGTTGGCAAGAAGCTGAAAGAAAGCAAAGCCTTGCTCCCAGAAACTGAGTAACTGGGAACAGAATCCTAAGAATTAGCTTCAATTTCACAAACTATGTTAAAAAAACAAGACCTAGTAGATTAATCAAGAGGTTTTTGTTTGCCTATAATTTATGAGAATAACGCTGGGCTTGACACTGGGGAAGATACAAAAGCAGTTAATACTGGATCTCGTAAGCCCCCCAAGGTTGGGGACTGGCCTTATACACCCAGAGCCCTGGATGTTATGTGAGCTGAGGTATCTACTGGAGGAAAGAATGTTCCCTAATATGATGGACCTTGCAGGTTATTTTCACTCATCTGGGCACAAACGATTCCAGCAGAAAAATTTAGGAAGGAGAAGGGAGCACCACAGCAGGACTTAGAAGAGAATCCGAGGGTCACTGGAATAAGGAATGCAAAGATCAAACATCAGTTCCATGTGACCACACTGGGAATGTACCAGGCCAGCCTTCTATTGCTCTGGCGTCATCCTGCTGCCTGTCCTCCAAGCCTGGGGCGACAGCAGAGGGCAAGCAATAGAGATCTGTGGGGAGCCACGTGCTGCTCCAGGGAGAGGGTCTCCAATAGCAATGGAATCATGAGTCCTTTTTGAAGGAGCAAAATGAGGCACACAAGTTTTAATATGGGAATCGGTGTATCGAACATTCACAAATTATAGAAACAAAGACACTTTTCTTGCTATTTTGTAATCCCAATTTTGGTACCATTTGGCTTCTGGGTCTCATTAACCATTGTTTCTCCCTCTTTCCCAGTAAGAAAATAGTGGTGAATGTTCCACCCTACCTGACACCTGTATATCACTTTCCAGATTCGCAAACGCTTTCCCAGCCAGCCTGTTGCATAAGCAGGAATACTGGGTACACGTGCATCCTGCACTGAGTTCGTAGATGGAGAGAGCGAGTCTCAGCGCAGCATGTGCACAGACATGACCACGCAGCGGGGACGTGTCAGAGCCGGGACAAGAGCCCAGGTCTGTCTGAGCCCAGTCCCATAGGTGGCCTTCCCCTTCCCCGGCTCCTCCCTGTCTGTCCTCCTTGGACAAACTTCACGGTGCCTGTGCCGGGGAGTCTGGGGCAGCATGGCCAGGTGCAGAAGAGGTGACTGAGGTGGTGGGATGTGTTGTCTGGTGACCAAAGGTACTTTCAATATCAAGAAATGTCACCAAACAGTGGAGGCAATTGTTACTTTTCCCTCTTGAGCGTCAAAGGGTTGCTGGGTGTCAATAAATTCCATATCACACTACTGGGTGTGGGATTTTGTAAACAGTCATAATCTTAAAAATAGCATATTGTTACCACTTTCCAAGCTCTGCTCTAGGTGCCTCAAGTGCTCTAAATGATGTAACCTCACAGCCACCCTGTGAGAGAATTACTTTTAAAAACCACCCTGTTTTACCACTGGAGAAACCAGGGCGTGGGGCGGTGCAGAGCTTTAGCCCCAGGGGCCTGCCCCAGACCCCAGTGTTTGGCCACAGGAACGTTTCATTCTAAGTGTGGGGCCTGCTCATAGAGAACTAGGTTTGAAGATGATCAAAGAGATCTGAGTGACCAGCTAACGAATCAAGCTGTCCCTGGAGTGACTCTGCGAGCAGACAGATAGATGTGGGTGTCGCCGACACAAGGACACGTGGGACAGCGCACCTGTCGGCCTGGGTGGACAGGGTGAGCACAGCCGCCGCCGCGCTGCTCCCGCTCACGAGGCCGCCGCCGCGGAAGTCGGAGGCCCGGCCCCGGCTGCCTTCCCGGACCAGGTCTTGGATGGACGGCGGCTGCACGACAGGGGCCGCGCTCAGGGGCCGCCCCTGCTCCGGGCTCTGCTCCCGGGGCTCGCACTCCGGGTCCCCAAGGAGGCCGGCACCCCCGGACGCCTTCCGGGGCTGGCTGAACGACAGAGGCGGCTGCGCGGCGCCGTCGCTGAAGTGGGTGTGCTCCAGCGTGCCCACGTACTCGCACACCCTGGGGACAGGCAGGACAAGAGCATCAGGACCGCAGCTCCCAACTCCGCAGCTCTGCAATCTTCCCCCACTTTCCTCCTTTCCTCTTACCCCAGCCAGCCCCTCCCTCCTGTTTTCTCACTACACTTAATGTTGTTATTACTTTGGGTGGGACCAGACAGCCTGAAAATGGGTAAAGGGTTCCTCAGGATCTCTCACCCCAGGACAGGAGAAAGACGGGCAATGACCCGTCCACCCGCTTCCGTCCTGTCCAGCTTACTGGCTCATCTGGAGTCTGAGCAAGTTCTCCCAAGGGAACTTCCTCCCCTCTATACGGTGCTCTGATTAAAAGCTGGGAAGCTTTTCCTGACGATGGGGTCCCAGAATGACCATGCATATGACGGACAGGCCCTCTGGCCACCATGGTGTCCTGCCCGGCCTTGTCCCACCTGGTCCTGACAGCTCCATAGAACTCATGTAACTCATGTCAGGGTGGGGCGCGAGGGGTAGGGGGTGACACCTAATCAGGGGAAACACAGAGAAGAGTCACAACATGTGGTACAACTGCCAACTTCTAAGTTGTTTGTTACCAACAGAACCTGGGACTAAGATGGTTCCTAAGAGGTCCCTCATCCCAGAGTAAGTCCAGTTAGTGGTAAAGAACTCCTAGATAATCCACTCGGATGTTCTATAATTGGGGAATTTTTCGATCCCATACATGTTGGTTGGGTACCATTTGAGCCTTTTTCTCTTTTCCTTTTTCTTGTTAGAGCAATGAAGAGTAGCAGGTGACCAGCCTCCATATTACATCCATCTTGCTCCTGGCTGATTCCTCCTGGGCCTTTCACATGTTCCTCTCAAGCTCAGTTTTTCAACCCTTGAATAATCTGCATGCTTCTCTCTTTGAAACTCGACAAACACTCATGGCTATATACTCACTTGGAAGATGTCAAATGGAGCCCAGACCTGGCCAGTGCTCCGGGACCTCATCCCGGCTCCTGCCCCTTGGCTGCTTGGCCTGACCTGGGCCTGGCCTGAGTGAGGCCTCGGGCCTGTGCTGCAGAGAAGGAACAGCCAGCCAGCTGCCCGGCCACGCCTGCTCCGTGAGCAGTGCTCCTTCCACTGTACTGGGTCTGCCCTGATGCAACGTCTGGGGAGACATGCTGTTTGCCTTAGTCATAGGAAGACTTGGACTCTGTAGCCACCACTTTGTTTTCACCTTACAGACACCGAGAACTATTAATACATAACTGATTGAGAGTTTCTTTTCACTTTGATGCTACGATGCTTAGAGCCAAATTTTTGGTCTGTCTTTGGCACAGATGAACTATTCTGTTTTTTTCCTTTGTCTAGTTAAATTATAATAAAAGTAGGCATCTTATACTTCATGTATCCATGGCCATCCAAAATCCTTCCTTGAATAAAGAAAACATTGATAAACATACAGCAATGTTATAGTGCTGACATGTGACCAGTTTTTAGATTTGTACGGTATTCACCCAACTTACATGGTCTTCTATCATTCACTATTTAAGAAATTGGTTTTGCTTCTTTGGTACAACATATCTGTCTCTCATAGAAAATGTCACTAGGTAAGTCACAATTCCCTAAATTCAGTTCTCTCACCTGTTCTTCAAAACATATATTCAGTTGGATTCTAATTCCCTTTTCCCTTTTTATCTCTTATTTGGAGTTTATTCAAATTCTATGAAACATCATAACCTATTTAAATCTATTGAGCCTGCCCCCCACCCCCAGGCTTCCCAAGGCAGGGTGGGTGCCACCGGGTGCGGGGTCCCGTCATGCACCTGAACACGTGTGGCCAGCAGTCCGGGTTGTGGCTCCCCATCTCCAGGCCTACGCTGAGGATGGCCTCCATGCACAAGATGTGGGCTGTGTGCAGCCACACCCCCTGCACCTTCCCAATCTGCTCCAGTTTCTGCTCCACTTTTAGTTTCACTGTGCCAGAAAGACATTTATTAAAATAACAGTCTGAGCAAGGGAGACAGAAAGGGAGAGAGAAAGAATGAAAATGAAAGAATGTGTTGTCATGCAAGGGCAAAGGGAAACGACAGACTTCACTGGCAGCAAGCTCCTCTGTGGCAGGTCCCCACGGTTCATCATGCAAACTATCCAGCCGGCACACGTTGGTGACCCCCAGTTCTGCAGCTCCAGAAGTTGAGTGCATCCTGAGCTGGTAGGTGCAATTCCTTGCAGCTAGGAACTACAACCATCTGTGCCTAGACCCTTCACTTTCCCCTCAAATTGGTAACATGGAGGACTTCTTTGAGATTGGATTAATGTGATGCTTTCATTATGATGATCATCTCTAAGACAACTTATGTATGTACACTCTGAGCACCAGGATGACTGCTTTATAACTGAAAATTACCATATCATTTGACTCCCTGAGTTTTTATTTATATTTGTGAGCTCCAAATAATACTTTTAAAAATTATAGACGACTAATGAGAAAGGACACAGAAGGTGACTTAAGATGTCAATAATGCAAAATGCCAAGGCAAGGCCAAAGGACACTGCGTTCTCCTTGAATAAAGGTTTCGAGTCATTGTATCTGATAGGATGACTAAGTGATGGTCCAGAAGCACAAAATACAGCAAGCTAACTGCTAAGGAATCTGAACCACATTCCTGTTGTAAAGAGCAAGGTGATTTTTAGCAAAACATCATTTGGCTCATGAATGTGATACTAATTTCATTTTTTTATTTGTATGTAATTTGAATATTTTGGTTTTGTGTGTGTGTGTGTTTTTTTTTTAAGAACTCTAAATGTAAGGATTTTTATGTGGCTCACGGTTGTACAATACTTAAGTAAAATTGTGAAACCCTTTTTTCAGTAAACACCAGGGAGCTGTGAGAACTGCTTTGCTTTCAAATGGGTCTCTAAATATTATTCAAGATTGAGAAACACTGACCTAAATGGTTTTTCTCAGCTAAAAATGTCCAACTATCTCTGTGACTGGCTGTCTTACACATTGGATAGACAGTGTTAGCACCATTTGGAGCAACCTTGCATTTCTCCTTTTGTTTGCTGCTGCCTTCTAGCTTCCATTGCTATTAGGAAGGTCATTCTCTTCTATCTAGATAATCATCAGCTTCACTGAAGCACTGATTTTAACAAGTTAAAAACCAGCCCTTCCCCGAGTTCACAAAGCTTGGATTTTTCTTTGACAAGAGCAAAGTGGGCCTCCTCTCCTGAATTTCCTCCATTTGTTTGAGTTGCCCCTTCAGAACACTGGCCAATCTGCCTTCCCCCACTATCACCTGCGGGGTCTGCAAGTGTACACTCCATGGAGCAGCGGCCCATGGGACTCCTGTTAGCAGTCAACTGCACTTTCCCTGTCGCAAGGGGCCAGTATGTCTCTCATCTCCAGAGGGGGCTAGAGTAAGCACTCTGTAAAACACATAAAACAGACCCACGCCTGTTGCCCAGTGGAGTCCTCTGATCAGTGGTGTACATTGCTATATACCATACACAGAATGGGGACGAGCGTCAGCTTGATGCAGGTATGTGCCCACCACATCCAAAGCACCAGGTGTTGGCCGTCAGCTATTACCTTGTGCTATGGCATCACTGGGTTCTTGTGCCTCCCTTTCTTCTTTTTCTTCCTGGACACAGGAGGCAGCTGCCATCTGGGCAAGGGCCGAGGCACAGTTAGCAGCAACCCCTTGAGAAGAGACAAACAGTTACCCCTTGACTGAGTGGATTCTCTAACCATTCACCTAGCAGAACCCCTTCTAAAGAACTCCTTTCCCACCACAGTCATTCCCAGTGAGTTCTGTAGGAACCACGCGCCAGGGAGCACCACTCCTGCCGGTACCTAGAGCGCAACTCAGCCGCGCGGCTTTCCGCAGCCCGTCGAGGCTCATGCAGATGGCATCCCGTTCCTTCTGGTTCTGCTCTTTGATGCCCTCGGCTCCCAGAATGAAGGCGAGACCTTTGGAGCTCCCTGCCATTCTGCCCGTCAGGGGGGTTGATAAGGTATCGATCAAGTTCTTCCAGCAGCCAACCAGAATGTAGCGAGCAAATGCCACGCCTGGAACATGAAGGGGCTGGGTCACTTTCCAGAGACAACAACAACCTGGCAATGAATAAAATGGGGCTCTCTGGCCGTCAAAATTAGCAATACTGAGTTGCATGCAATTCTATAACAGGAAAAATAATTTAATGGACTATACAGGATTATGTCTCATTTTGTGCTTGTAAATAGTGAATGTTGCATCATTAGGTGGATGACGTGACATAACTTCATAAATGACTTTTCCTACCAAGACAAAAATTTTGATTCATTTATGTCACCACATAATAATGTAATTGCTGGTAACGTATGCAATGGATGTATATTCATAAATTCAAGACCCAAGTCACTACCTGCCACTGTGGAGTCATCGATTCTCCTGCTCTGGGTGAAGGGGGACTCCGTAGCCGCTGAAGCCATCAGCTGGCCACCGATGGCAGTGCTTTCCAAGCCGTCGATATCTGCCAAGGAAAAAGGGTGAGGTTCCCCCTAAGTAACACACTCCAGTCAAAAACAGATGACTACCATAGTATTCACTGTTAACAAATACCCATTGTATCTACTGTATATGAAGTATGTAGCAACTTTTTATCAGAATATTATAAATTTTGTTTTATTCACTTGGTCCAATTTTCTTTCATTGTCAGAGTATTCTTCTGTTCTATTACTGTTTATTTTTAATTTGAAAAACAAAGATAAATGATTATTTCTCTGTTAGAAACTCCATTGATTTAGAATATCTCGATCTTTGAATATTCTTTTTATTCAAAACCATGGCATTCTTCTCAAATTTTATGTTACTCTAACGTGGATTTTTCTTTCAGAGCTTCCTCATATGAATTAAGATGAGGGTAAGCCTCTTTGGTCAGATAATAATATGCTCTGATTGCAAAGTACAACAATAATAACGTACAATTCTCAAAGTGTTTTCACATAACACTTTTCATTAATCTCCCAAACAACTCAACGTAGGTAGGCAGGATTGGTATTATTTTTCCTATTTCACAGTGGAGGAAACAAATATAGTCATGTGCCACAAAATGATGTTTTGGTCAATGATGGATGGCATTTAAGACAGTGGTCCCATAAAATTATGATACAGTATTTTTCCTGTATCTTTTCTATATTTAGATACACAGATACTTACCATTGTGTTACAATTGCCTACAGTATTCAGTACGGTAACTTGCTGCACAGGTTTGTAGCCTGGGAGCAACAGGCCATGCCATATAGCCTAGGTGTGTGTACATACACTCTGTGATGGTCACACAATGACAGAATCGCCTAACAACACATTTCTCAGAACGTGTCCCCATCCTCACTAAAGTGATGCAAGAGTGTACTTAAAACAGGTAAATCGCTCAAGGCCATGAGGCTGGTAAGAGAAGGAATAAGACTTAATATTCATGTCTTCTGACTCCCAGCCAGGCCTCTCTGCAGGAGACCATATTCCAGCTCAGTATGGGATCCTAAATTACCTTAAGTTTTTGTTAAACTCTCATCTACAGACTTAGCTCAACAAATCCCTCATCAGTTCATATCATGTTGATAATCAGATTGCTGCTATTGTTTCTCCCTGCACATAATGAAAGGATCAAGTTTCCAAACTCTAGGTTAACTTCTGCTGAAATCCACCTATCACTCAACACCTGGAGTTTGGCACAAAGAATCATAGAACATAGAATATATTGTCAAATTTTTATGCCTATGGATTTTTTAAAAATCATTAATCTAAAATTAAATAACTTTCTTATGGACATAGCGATTGAGCTTACTGTTCCATTATAAAAGAGATGGCTGATTAACAGTGATGACTGATGAATACAGCAACTGTGAATAGTCTGTTAGTCTGTTATTTGTTCCTTTTAAATCTACTGAATGACTCCTTTTATTAAGATCTAGGTTAGAAATTCATAGATTACTTTTAGCAGAAACTACGGTATTTGCAAATTAAAGCTGGAATGTTTAGGATCCTCATCCAAATTCCAAGGCACTTATTAGCTCTGGGCAGTACCTTCCAGCCCTACTGAAAGAAGTTTGTGAAAACAGATGGAAACCAAGCATTGCTCAAAGGTAAACTAAATAAATAGCTCACACATATTTGAATAACTATTTTTCAAATGGATGTAAATGCTATCATGATTAACAAAATACAAATTGGTCACCTGTCCAGTGATCACAATCCCCAAGGCTTTGGACACAGCCTTGCTTCCCTCAACAATTCCATCCTAATTCTGGAAGCAAGACTCCAAATGCCAGACAATGACTAGGACTCTGCCCTCCATGCACAGACCTCACTGTATGTCTCGGCTCCCTGCAAGATTCCCAAGTAGTGTCTCACTCCAGATTCCTCACTGTTGGGTTCCACCTCCCAGTAGTCCACTCTGCCACCTTTGGAAGAGCCTCCATAACCAACCACAGGCAACATAACATATCTATTAGCCAACAGATTCTACCTCCCAGCTGGACTGCCCTGCCCAGACCAGTCCTGCTCCTGTCTGGCATGGAGCCACGCAGAGCTGTGTGAGGATGTGGGATGCTATGGGGGTGGGGTGTGTCTGGTACAGGGCCACATTCTGCATCCCCTGTCAGCTGGCGCCAGGAGAGGATAACTGAGATCAGAAAGCAGTCTGGGAGCTCAGAGCAAATCCAGGAGAAGCCTGGAGATCTAACTTACTAAGGCTACTGATGAGCAAACTAAACTTCTGAGCACTTCCTCAACTTTGACATCATGGCTGAGCCATGGGAATCCATAAAATGTTGCTTTTGCCAAAAAAAAAAAAAAATTGATTCTCAACAATACTACATATTGCTCTCTATGCTGTCATGTGAAATTTCTAAAAGTTAAATAGGATTTTAAAAATTCTCTGGACACTGAAGATAAAGATGCCAGGCAGGCAAGTATCTGGCATCATGTTTAGTTCTGGCATAGCTAGGAAGGTGAGGGAGGACCTCCCAAAAGGACAGGAAATGGGAATGAAGCCAAGCTTAAAAACCAGTCACTTTACATTACTGGTAACATCCCAGGAGCACTGAGTGATAGGCGCATCTATTAGCATGTGAGAACTTCTAGGAATATTTCCAGGCTTTGTCCCCAGAAAGTACTGCTTATCCACAGAAGAGGCCTATAGTTTTACACCAACAAAGGTGCTAAATTAGTCTGTATCTAATGGACCACAGTGAATCCTACAGACTCTCACATGGAGAAAGGACAGAAAACTCCTATGAAGTGAATTCATGATACTTTCCTGGAACTGTCACCACCTGCCAGGGAAGCTCTGGGGATGCTGTTTCAAAGTCTGCTTGAAACACCATCGTTTCTCTAAAAGAGGCTTTGAAGCGTGAGCCATCCCACCCTGCCAGGTGCCCGGACCCCGTGAGGAACCACTGACCAGTGAGCATGGTGATGAGGGGAAGGCTGTTATCTTCAGGGCTGCCCCAGTAGCCAGCCTCTCCGAGCATGTTCCTGTCCAGCACCTGATGGTACAGTTCCTCAATCCAGGCCTGGGAAAAGACCATCAGCACCCCGCTGGTCTGCACCTGCTTCATGAACTCTTTCTGCAGAGACAGAGCACATGTGAAGGTGACCAAACACCAAATCCCCTGCAAACAAACAGGCTCCCAAGCCCTCTGCCACCTCTTCATGTCATACAGCCCTGAAGCGAGTCAAGACTTGTTTACTGGGGGAGGGGGTGGCAAGCGAGGAGAAGCTGAGACGGAGAGGTCCCTAACGTCCTCAAGTTCCTTTCACTTATGACACCTTGACAGATACCCTGTAGAAGAAGGAGAGAGGCTGCATTTTGTATTTTTACTCTCTGATGTGTGGGAGAGCTAGCAACTGCACAGATATCTGTAACACAGCTGCTCTTCTCACTGGCCCAACAGCACAGAGATGGAACGTGCTCCCTTAAGGAACAGGTGCACTTCAAGAGACACCTCACTTATATAACTTCTATATACACTTACCCTTGCGAATTTACAACTTACTAAGCAAACAATTATTCCCTTCATGCAGAGCCATGGATTTCAGCTCAGGAACTGACAATAGGTACATGACAGAGTGGCTTATTCAGTCAAGGGAGCCAACTGCAGGACAATCAACGTTATTTTCATTGCACACCTCATGGGAGGAATTTACTATCAACCCTCAGTAAGCTTGGTTCTGGGTCATCAGTAGGTCTGAGAATATTTTTGAATACAATGAAGAGTTTTTGTAACAGGAAGCTTTCTTTTTCAGCAAATTCCCTGCACATATTCTGATCTCACTTAACACGTTGATGATATGTTTCTGAACATGTTTTATGCACATGTATGTTTAATAATGTCACCAGATGAAACCACTGCCATCCACAGGCAGCCTTTCCTGGGCCTCGTGTCCACACGCTCCTCACTGTCTGGAGCGCGGGGGCAGCTCTGCAGCTCACAGTGCCGTGCAACAGCACATCTGTGCCCTCACATTGTCGTCTCCGTCCACCCTCCAAAGCCCCACAGACATCACCAGTCCAGAGCAGTGTGGGACAGAACGCACCTCACCATACCACCCAGGGCACCAATGCTCGGACGTACACCCAGGAGGCCACAGCCTGCCCTTGGGACGTCTCAGTCAGACCACACACTCACCATCAAGCTTGGGGACAGGGTTGGCCGCTTCCTGTAGTAGTCGCCGTGGGAGAGCTTCAGGTTGAGGAGCAGGGCACAGTGTGCGGCCGTGTACAGGCTGTCCGCGTTCATCAGCATCTGGAAGCTGAGGCTGTTGTTCCCATCAAAGCCAGGAGAGTGCATCATGCCTATGGGAGAGAGCAAGAGACCTTCAGGGCTACAAACACTGCGCTTGGCAAGACTGGCTTCTGGAGAGCCATGAGCCAATCAATCCCAGTGATAGAAACTGCATCTTGCAAGACATTTCTGTAGGGCAACGACAGCCAGCCAGGAATATGGCTGGGGCCAGATACACACCCTAGCGCAGTGGTATAGTGCACGCACTCTGGAGTGGACCTGCCTGGGCCTGAAGCTTCATCTCTTAGCAGCTATGACTTTGATAAAATCATTTAAACACTCACTTTCTTTCCCTACAGATAGGGAGAATCACTGGCCACATTCTATCCCTCGCTCGAACCTTCCAGTGGCTTTTCATTGCAGTGTGATAACACCCATCCTCTCTCCTCACACCCACGGCCACCTTGTCCTGCCTGCTGTGCCTTGACCACACCAAGCCTACACCTGCCTCAGGGTCTTTACATTTGTTTTTGCCACTCCCTGGAATGGTCCCCCCAAGATCTCTGAAAGACTTGCTGCCTCCTTCTTCCAGGTCTCTGCTCAAGCGTCAGACACACTTTCCCTTTCTAGTCCATCTAAATAGCATTCACCCCTTCACACTCCAATACTCTCTTTTCTTACCCTGCTGTTTCGGAATTGCCTCATGGCATTTATTCTACTCAGCATCATATTAATATATATTTATTTATTGTCTGATATGACTACCATAGGTCAATGAGAAGGTGGTATTTTGTTAGTTTTGTTCACTACAGAATCCCCAGTGCCTAGAACTGTGCCTGGTACATAGTAGACCCTTGAAAAATATTTGCTGAATGAGTAAGAATGAATGAACAAGCTTGCTGTGAGAACTAGGATGCAATAACGTATGTAAGATGCTTAGGACAGTTACTCATAAATACGAACTTTTCAAAAAGTAGTAATGTTCCTCCAAAAGCTTAATATAGAATTACCATAGGATCCAACAATTCTACTCCAAGTTATGTAACCCAAAGAATTGAAAGCACAGATTTGAACAGATGCTTATAAATCAACATTCAATACAGCATTACTCATAATATCCACAAAGTGGAAACAACTTAAGTGTTCATCAACAGATGAATGGATAAACAAAATGTGGTATACACGTAAAACAGAGTATGATTTAGCCATAAAAAGGAATGGAGTTCAGATACATGTGCCAACATAGATGTACCTTAAAAACATTATGCTAAGTAAAATAAGCCAGGCACAAAATGACAGATATGTATGATCCATTTATATGACAGAAAGTAGACTGGAGGTTACCAGGGATGGGAGGGAGGGTAGTTTCTATTTGGGATGATAAAGTTCTGGAAATAGTGGTGATGGTTGCCCAATATTGTGATTAAAACACATAATAATGCAATATATCAAAACCCATCAAATTGTGTACTTTAGGGTAAACTGTGTGGTATATGAATTATCTTTCAGCAAAACTGTTAAAAAATAAATGAGGAAATAACAAGATTCAAAAACCATAAATAATAGCTATTGATTTTCTCCCCACTATTTTTTCTAAAGAAATTATATGAAAGCTTTATGCTTAATAGGGTTTTCATTTTGAAAGGCCCTTTGAGCTTTATACCAATTAACTAAAAAAACAAATCAACAACTATACCTCATACTCCAAAAATGGGGTCATTCAGCCAGAGAGTTCGTGCCTTGTTCAAACTTTCACAGAGAGTTTCGGGGTGATGAAAATTACCCAAGTCAGCTTCTCTGCATCTGGTACTATGCTAGTAGTCCCGGGGCCACCTGCAGGCAGCCACTTCCAGGCCTTCTGCAGCTCACAGGGCTGTGTGACGGCACATCTTCGCCCTCACGCTGCCGTCTCCTTCCACCCTCTGAAGCCCCACAGGCACTGGCAGTCCCGAGCAGTGTGGAACAGAACTGCTCCTGCCAGAGCACGTTAAGAGATTTTAAATTGATGCTCCATTTGTTCCCGTAAACTCTCTGAGGCTGGATTTAGGGATGTGGGGGAAATAGTCCCTCCCTACACATGTACGTGCAAATTACACATGTCCATACACTCTTCAGACCATGTCTAAAATTATCCTTTAATCAAAAATATGCCCCTTAGATGAAATGTACAAGTTTTCCAGAATTAACAGTCAAATAAGCAAGAAATACAAATTTATAACTGGCATATTTATCCAGCGACGTTATCCATCTGCATTTCAATGAATACACAAGTCAGGATATGGACCAGTAAAAGCTTTCAAAGTTGAAAAAAATTCAAGACCTTTGAGAACAGTATAAACATTTTTGGTAGAAGTATATGTATTCTTTCAATAAGACAGCCTCCAACAATCAAAGGTCCAGCATTACCTCTGCTTTGCTGTAGAGAGTTCTGTAAGAACTTTGTGGCTGACTTAAGAGACTTTTTACTGAGAGAATTTTGTAAACACCAGCTAAGGTACATTTTAAAAGGAAGATCAGGTTGAGAGTGAGATTTGAAAATCACATCCTTGGTTAGGACATGAGCAATATATCTCAGCCCTAATGGTCCCTGGGAACTCCTAACACTCTTAAGGTGCTGGTGGCATTGCTTCCAGTTGTCTGGAGGGGACATAGGGTATAAGATCAGTCTCCTTCCACAGTAAAACAGAAAGCAGCATTCAAGGTTGGGTATTTAAACTATCCTGGATCACAGATAAAAGGTACATTTGAGTATATGAACAAGGCAAGACAAAGAATTTGAGAATCTGCAAGTGGCTTTGATATTAGACATTAGTAATAATTTCTTTAAAAATTTTGAAACCAACAAATACTTACCTTAGAATATTTTGGAAAACTGAGTACTTGCTCAGATGCTGAAAGTGAAAAAGGCGGCTAATGTGACTGCTGACATGGAGGCTGAAATCATCAACAGAGAGGTGACAAAGCCCCGCAGGCACTGGTGGCAGAGACACTGAATTCTGAAATAATTTGTTGGACTTTTTGGGGCAATCTGTTGGTACTGGCCTATATTGCACACAGATTAATTTCTTAAATTACAAAGAGCTGGAAAATTTGAGAATAAAACAAAATGAGGTCTATTCTAACAACTTAAGGAAAATAACCATTTTCTTGCTATGTCAAATATAGTTCACTGGTTATATTAATAATAATGAAAATAACATAATATTAATAACTATAATTTAATGAATGCTTTCTATTGCCCAAGACTAATCTCTTCTTATACATTATTTCATTTGATCTTGTCCCAATTTTATTTATCAGTAAGGAAAGTGCCTAAGAGATGTTATATAATTTGTCCAAAGTTATACAGGTAGAAATTGGCAAAGGTTTTTTGGGCCCAAACTCCAGGGTTTTTGCATGATGCCATGCTGTACTTGGTTCTAATGCTGTGAAAAGATTCCACTGCATCATGCTCCTCTCTGATAGATACTCTGTTTTCCATACATCCTTCTGCTCAGTCTCCTTGATGTATTATCCAATTTGGAGTGACAAACTGCAGGAACTATGACCTTTAACATATTCTGGCAATTTGCATTTCCCTGTTTGCAGTAACTAAAGTTCATTCTCTCCTCTATAATTAAGATGAGCTTTACTGTCAGAACAGGAGCACAGACATCACCTGCTTGACTGGTTACCAGTGAAACATTAAATACAAGATTAGCACAAATGACGTCTACAAGTCTCTCCCATGATATTTCCTTTTTTGATAAACATGAACTACTTAAAACATTTAACAGTACCGAAGAGTATAAAAAATAAGAACAATAGTCCATATTTCTCCTAAGTCCCAATGATACCCCACCCCCCATCAGCAAAACTCACTTCCTTATGTGTATGGAGATACAATCACAAATTGAGATCACACTACCTACATTTGGGAATGTACCTTGGTGTTTTCTAACAATATATGTTAGCCATCTCTTGATCCTGGCACTTACACATCTGCCACATTCCTTTCCAATGACTGTGCATATATAACACTGTGTGGTTACATTGTGATTTATTTAATTAATGCTCTATTAGGTGGACATTTATTTTGTTTCAATTATAAAAAAAGCTGAAATGATGAAATAAATGTTAGCACTTCTGCAAGTGTATTTGTGGGGTAAATTCCCTAAAAGCAGAATAAATACATATTTTAAGTGTGATAGGTACGGCCAAAATATTTTCCAGGTAGTTTTGTACCAAATTTTCCTTCTACTAGCTGTGCATAAGAATGCTCTTACACCTACTCTCAGCAACAGTGGGCATTAGTAACTTTCCAAACCTTCTTAATAAGATTATATAACTTTGCTTAGTAACAGATCTTTTAAAATTAGACCTATGATTCTAATTTTTACATAACATCACTGCTTTATTTTCTAATAGATGTTATAAGAAATTGTTTTTAGAGATTTGAAAAAGGTATAAAGAAAATAAAAATCTATAATAACATTATTATAAGTAGTATTAATATTTTGATGTGAATTTTGAATCCTTTTAAAAATTAATTATGACCATTTTTCGTATCATTAAATATTTGAAAACATCATTTTAAATGGCTACATGTCATAAATGTATGCACCATAACTCACTTAACCTTTCCTTTATTTTGAGGCAGTTATGTTAGTTCTAATATTTTTGCTGTTAAATAATGCTACTGTGTACATTTCTACACATAAATCTCTGCCCGAGTTTCTGTTCCCTTTAGTGCAGCCTCCCAGGAGCCAATGAGATGCTGAGTATCCACTGCTGTCTGTCAGGACTTGAAAAACCGTCACATAGTTGCTGGGTCACAGTTTTACAGCCACTGTGGCTGCTTTTATATCAGAGCAAATCAACTCCAGAGGTTTTTGTGTTCTTAAACAGCATCTCCTAAATAATTAAAAATCCTTCAAAAGGTGCATGTAGACTTAAGGATCCACCAAAAGGAGAAATTAAGTACATTGTGCTAAGTTAACAGGAATGGATATAAGGTATCATAAATCATATTTTCAAAGAATAAAGACACAAAGAACATGCTAACAAAATATTAAATAGAAAGTTACAAAATTACACATATAACATATTCATTCCCTGCCCCTATCCTAGTACAGTGTAATGTAATGACTCAGAGCATGTTCTCTGGAACCAGACTGCTTAGGTTCACCTCCTGGTATCACCTCTACCTACCTGTGTACCTTGGGTGACTTACTACTTAACCTCCCTCTGTCTCAGTTTTCTCATCTGTAAAATGAAAATAATACTACCTACCTTATGGAGTTGTTATGAGTAATTAAATCAATTAATATATGTAAAACCCTTAAACAATGCAGGGTACACAGGAAATGCTAATTAGTGTTAGCTGTTATTATTATTGCAGATACATGTAAATGCTGAAAAATGACCACGAGAAAAGATGCCAAGATATTTCCGAGACAACTTCTAGGTGGTGCGATTATTGTTCACTTTTATTTTTCTCTATACTATTATAGCCTCCAAATTTTATATTCCAAAAATGCCAGGGTGTTGGAGGAGGATTTTGGTAGACTATTTATTCTCCAACTCTGCTTTTAGAATATTTCTCTTCCTCCTTTTAGTAAAGCAAGCAAACAAATGAACCCTCGTTCTCTGAGGCTCCCGTCACCTGGCCACATCGTCCACCTGTCCTTGAAACTCTCCCCTGTGATATGCGAGGCACATCCACATTCACAGATGACTCTGGCACTGAGTCTGCAGCCTCCTCTTCACCCTGACGCCTCCTGCACCTCCTGCCACCATCCTGCATGACTTCAGCCTCTAGAAGGCCAACTCATCCAATGCCAGGTCCTCTTAGATCCTCAACAACCATGTCATCCATCATTCCCTCTATCCTGTCTCCCCCACCCACTGACTCCTACAGTGACACTCTGAATCAAGTCACCCCACTCTGATGTTCTACCTGATGTCATCAGTTCAGACAGCCCACTCTCTGACCCGAGTCTTCCTGTTGGCTTGCCCAGCCACTTCCGCTACACCAGATTTTGAATGAATCCTCACCTTTCCCCCACTGTACTACTGTGTTTAATCTTCAGGATAAATTATTTAAGTATTACCATCATCCTTACATTACAGGTAGGGAAATGACATAGAGAGAGGGCAAGTTACTTGCCTATGGTCACAGATCTCTTATGTGGTAGAGCTGGGATCTGAAGTTAGATCCCAGATATATATATGTCTATGTAAACTTTCTGAAAACTAGCTTTAATTCTATCTCTTTCTGTCTGAGACAACATTTGAGAATGGAAGTGACTAAGGACACTATAAGGACAAGTCTGAATCCACAATCAGTTTTTAAAACAAAATATGGTGCTAGTATTAGACAACTACTGATTGCTTCATAAAACCATTCTCTTTTTTCTTAGCAACAGAATCATAATTTTACTGGAGGTTGCAATGTGCCCTGTCTCTTGGGAGGGGCCAATGAAGTCAAAATAAATATAGTCAAAGCTCTGTTTTATAAATTCAGGGAGTTTCTTTCTCTTCTCCTGTTTTTACTTCCATAACTTTCTCTTGAGAGAACAAAGGAAATCTGCCATCGCCCTGTCTCTGTAGAGCACGAATGTTTCCCTTTTGTTAATTTCCAATCATGGATGTAGCACTTGAAAGGGGAGCAAGAACATGTGCCTTAGTCCAGAGGGGGACACAGGCCAGTGTCCAGTGGCTTTGAAGTACGGTCAGTGGCATCGGTTACCCCACAGCAGTCATGGAAGACAGCTTCTTAGCAACAGGACCAGTGGGTCTGTAATTTGGAAATAAAGTCCAAATCTCAAATGGCAAAAGCATTGTGATGTCACTAGAATTAAAAAGACAAACTAACTTAATTATAGTTGTAAATTATAATTTATAAAAATTATGTTTGGAAACAACCAAGAATGTATAAAGTTTCTTTTCAATGTATTGATTTCTACATCTAAAAGATAATTTCACACAATATATTGGGTCCACTGGGACACTTTATAGACCTCTAAAATTTGGGCAGCATGCAACATTCCTGGGACCATATTCTTGCCACATATAAAATTCACACAAGCCCTGTTTTACATGTATTATAAATATTGATTCAAAAGGTACAAAAACACAAACTTGAAGATTTGCTTTTGCCTCAAATTTTATGAGACCTTGCCAAGATTATATTTCTTAATTCCTCCTAAGAAGTGAGGGAGGGCCTTGGAAGTCTGTCTTTACCACTGTGACAACTCATTTATATAATTAGTGGGGGATGGTGTTTATAAATATGAAGTTATCTGAAAGCTAAATGTTATCTGTTAAATGCTAAAACTTCTGCAGTGGAGTTATTTTGTATGGATAATTTTAAATTTTAAACAGATGACCCTAACTATAATTTTACCATTTCTTGATGACTCAAGGCTGTCATTACTACCCCTAGTGGCAGTGCTACACTCTCACACACAATTATTTTGGGGACCACCACCGTTTGCTGGGCTCTCTGCCTTGGCACAAGGGACACCAAGCTGGCCAAAGCAGCTAAGGCTGCTGGGCGCCTCTCGTCGTAAATGTCTCCAGCTGGGAAGAGGCGGAGAACCAGAGGATTCACCAGCCTCTTCGGGAGAGCAGGCTGCCTTCCTCACCACTCAGAGGACTGACCTGTGACTCCTTCAGCCATACAAACTATTTTGCATCTTAAGAGACCAAGCAACTTCATTAATCTATAATCGATAAATATTTACCTAGAATAAGCCATACATATCTCAGGACCTTAGCATATAGCATAATGCAGCTTCTTTCTATATGTTGGTTGAAGAAGGATTGTGTGTGTCCAACAGCAAGAGAGAGCGAAAGACAGACAGGCGTAAACATACACAAAACATATCCCCCTGGAATGTTCAATAAGAGAATGTCAAACTTAAGGATGGTGGTATAAAAGATATTAGGGAAAAATACAATTTTTAAAGAAGGGTATACATTTTCCCAGTCTTACAGTGAAACATAGGAATTTTGTGTATGTGTGTGTGCTCCTTCCCACAAATAAAAAATCCAAAGTTTATGTCTAATTCCAAAAGGAAAAATATTAAGGAAAAAATTATGTTGGGTAGTCTTAAAAATTGGTATTTGCATATCTTAAAAAGAACTGGGAAATTAGAAATTAGGGAATCAGAATTAGGAAAGTTGAGAAATTACGTTTCTTTCCATCCTTTTGACAGGTCAGAGAGTTATTTGAAAAGTCCAGGATTAGAAGTTTGGTGTCTCCTCTGGTGTTTGCTACAACTTTGGATCATTCTCATATTTAAGAATATTCCTCCTTATATATATTTAGATCTTTTTCTTGTCCTCCTGACAAAGGATAAGTTGGTCAGCTTCTTAAAGATACTTAGAAAGCAACCTCTTAACAACACGTCAGTCAGCTTCTACCACGTTCCAGTAACCGGGCTAGACTTTTTCCATGTATGTGTGTGATGTTTTCTTTGTTGGAAAATAAGAAGTAACAAAGTCTCAGCCTTCACAGAGCTGAGAGAATAGGGAGGCAAGGTGGAGGCATTAACAAGTAACTACAATAAATGTAGTAACCATGACAAACACATGTTCAACATTCAGGGATAGAAGAACAAGTGTTGATCCTGGCTTTTACCAGTTCTCTGTCAGTCCTTGGGGTCAGCCCTTTATATCTGAGCACGAGCCTAGGGAGATCCATTCACCTCAGTGTTCTGTGGTCAAGAGACCTTTGTATTTGAGGGAAAGGCATAGTTGACCTGCCTGGTACCAGGCAATCATTTATTCCTGCCATGAACTTTATGGAACCATTAATTGCTTTTGTTCTGTATTATCTTTCAAGAAAATTACCTTCAAATAAATTATTTACTACATGCAACGCTACTTCCCTGTATTATCTTCTCCTTCCACTGAAACTGTAGGTGATGGTCTTTTGCCCTTTAATAACAGTAGCATAACTCTCTGATGTGCTTTGGCCAATATTCCCCCCAGCACCCCTGTTTAAATATGGTCTGGGTCACAATGCTGATGTTCGACAGACAGGAAGGGTCTGAGATTGAAGAACAGGATGTTATCGTCTACATGGGAATGTCATACATTGTCTGGATATTTGGTGAATTTAGACTATATTGGGAGGACTTCACCTGCATCTGATTCAAGACCTCATTCAAAACAGTTTAATGTACTAAAAGTGAATTGCTCTATGACTTTTAGACACCAAGATATAGAAGCACATTGAGAATTCAGGGTTTTAAGAACTGTAGATTGTCATTTTGTTTCAATCAGTAGCAGCTTCTAAAATGCAGTTATGAAACTATCTACATTAAAGTAATGTAAGACCATAAGGCAAGAACCATGGTAAAAGTCTGATTTCTACAGAAGTACAGACATAGCTAAAACTTGACCAGCCATTGTTTCCTAACTTGTCTATTGCTGTAACTACTTCCTGAAGAAGTGTCATGTTCTCTCTCTCAGGGGCAAGATTTTTGACTTCTTCATTCGCTTCTATAGATAACATCATTATTGTAAAACCTAAGACTGATCTCTGAGATACCTTCCAGACTCTGCATTCGGGAGGGACCAACTGATGTCAACCTGGCCAGTGGTCATGCGTGCCAGCTGATCCGATACGAGGAACTGTCTCAGCCAACAAGACAATTTCTGCTTCCCAGCCCTAAGAGTTCATCCCCAGCCCATCACCAGACCCAATTCCCTAGCCCTTTGTTCATCAAACCACCTTTAAAAATCTTAGCCCCACAATTCTCAAGGAGATGGATTTGAGAAGTTTCTCCCATCTCCTCGCCTGGCACTTTGCAATACTAAACTCTTTCTCTGCTGCAACTCTTGCTGTCTCAGTATATCGGCCTTTATCTGGGCAGTGGGCAATGGGCCGTTTGGGCGGTAACAGTTACTTCTCATTCTTTACGTTGCAGCCTATACATTCATCAACTTCATAGTCTATTCTAGCCATTGCCTGACGTAGAATTCAAATAAACCACCACCAATAAGGTCTTAGATTTCTTTGCTCTCTTTAAATGGGGGAAATGCAAAGATTCATTAATATGCTCTGAGCACTTCAAACTACAAGCATGATGGTAATTGCCTATTAAGGCAAAATGCTCTGAATATTCTTGTTGCCTATACAGCAAAAAACTGTTTACAAACCTGAGCAGAAAGTAGAGGCAAAGTTCTGGAGGGCAGAGTCTACCTCTTCCACGCTGGAGAGAGCCAGGAGCCGAGGAATGAGGCCTTCCAGGGACTGCACGAACAGCCGGGCGCTGTGCTGATCCGCCTCCTGGTTCTTCAGCAGTTTTAGAGACAGGGCAGCAGTTCGCAGGGACCGGTGGCCCAGGCAGTCCCGAGGGGTCTGTTCTTCGTCAGCCAGGGAACAGTTGTCCGACCCAATGTCTGACACGTCAGACCTTCCCGAGTCCTTTTCTGCTGCCATCGAGTACTGATCACAGGAATCAAATTCCGTCCTAGAAAGATCTTGGTCGTCTACGCTGAAGTTGCTCTCACTATACCTAGATCCATAGGACTTCGTCCTGCAGTCCACGGACAGGAAGTTGGTTATGTCAGGGTAGGCGACCGTGTGGCTTCTCTGCACAACATCTGGCTGGTCCACTGCTTCCGTTTCCAACACTTTGCTCAGCATCTCCTTGCCCTCCTGGACGGCTGGCGACTTGAGGCTGTTCTTGTGATGATCCGAGTGGTCCTCGGGGGTAGTCTGGCCCAACTCTCCCTCCAAAGTGGTCTGGCCCGTGTCTGTGGTGACACTAATGCTGATGTCGGGGCTCCTCTCGTTCCCTGTCTCCCACGGGGTGTGTTCCGAGGACAGTACTCGCCGCTGCCAGCGGAAGTCGGCCTCGTTGATCTCCATGGAGTCTCGGCTCCACTCCGCCCCATCCTTCAGCTCCTCCAGGCGCAGAAGCAGCAGCTGCACCTGCCCGTCGCTCAGGCCTTTGCCCTGGCTGAGCTCGTCTAGGGCACCAAGCAGGGTGCAGACACAGGACACGGCCGCATAGCAAGCTTCGATGCCACCCTTGATGCATGCTTCGGTCATGCCGTCCATGATGCTAAGCAGCGTTCAAAAGAGAAAACCGCACCAATGCATAAAACACAGAAAAATGCTCTGAAATGAACAAGAACTGTTAGCCTAGCAAACAATTTGGTATTCAAAACAGATAGCCTGATTTGCATAAAATTAAATGGTCTAGGCAATAAATAAAACAAACACGCTCAAGCCAGCAGAGGAAAACGTCCAGGTAAAGTGCTCCACCTTGAGTCACATCCACTCTTGGACAGCTGCTTTATCTGGGGACAACCAAAAACTCCCTATGGGAATTTATAATCTTTCCAAGGACAGGCACTGAACAATCTCATCTTTGTAATATGCTCGGTTTTTCAAATAGAAAATAGTTATAATGGCTACACAATAACGTGGACCTTCCTCTGTCAAATAAACACATTCCTAAACAGATACATGTGAATACAATTATTAGAAATCACACAATGTTCAGTTTTCTAGGGGTACTACATGTGAAGGACTCCTATAGCAACAATGTTGCAAACCAAAAAGTTATTCTCTAAAATAATCCCAATAAATAATTTTTGTACATTTCACTTTATATATGGAAAATTATATGACTGTAATAAATTGAGATAGGTCTTCTCACATGGTTTGTGGATAAATTATTAGTTACATTTCATAACATGTAGATTTATAAAAATTTCAGGGATTTACAAGCAAAGTTGAAAATATTCAGAGAAACATCTTCACCAAGCAATAAAGACCTAAAAGGGCAATATATCTTACAGTTTAAGAAGATCCAGATGAGATTTTCTTTTTGAAATTGATCTTTTTCTGGACTCTGGTTCGGTGGAGCTGGGTCCTGCCAAGTCGCAGAGACGCTGTGGGCTCCCGAGGATCTTTAAGAAAAAAGGGGAAAAAAATAACAGAAAAGTGAGTATCACAAAAAAGGACAAGTCTTAAATTGTGAGATCAAATAAACATGTACTTTCTCTACTGAATGACTATATAAGGTGAAACACAACCATTTGGAACTTCAAATCTTAATAAAACTGATTTAGTTATTCTTCTTAACATTATAGTGCACATTGGGCTCCCAGCTCCCCAGCTCAGGGCTGGCTTGGACAAAGAAAATTCTCTGAGGGATTGTTGCAAAATATTTTATGGTACAGAACTAGAAACATCTGGATCTCCGTTCTTCAGTGAGATTGGCCTATAATGTAACTTTCCTAACTCTGTTTTATTTGCTAGCAAGTTGGCTAGCTTCATCAACTGGGTAGAGAAATATTCCCTCTCTCTGAAAAAGTTCACGGAAGGTTGGAATTATCTGTTCCTTGAAAGCTTGGTATAAGTTGTTTCTAAAGCCATCTGGGGCTGCTATGGGAAGACTTTACTACAGATTCAACTTCTTTAAAGATTATAGAACTACTCAGGTCCTCAATTTTTTCTTGAGCCAATTTTTTAAAAGTTATATTATTTCTTAAGCACTTACCCATTTTACCTAAGTTTCCAAAGTTACTGGCCTATAGTTGCCTTAATATCCTCTTTTATTTCTTTAATGTTTGTAATATCTATAGTTGGGTACATTTTTTCTTTTTTTCTTTTTTTTTTTTTTTTTTTTTGAGACAGAGTCTCTTTCTGTTGCCCAGACTAGAGTGCAGTGGTGTCAGCCTAGCTCACAGCAACCTCAAACTCCTGGGCTCAAGCGATCCTCCTGCCTCAGCCTCCCAATTAGCTGGGACTACAGGCATGTACCACCACGCCTGGCTAACTTTTTCTATTTTTAGTAGAGACAGGGTCTCACTCTTGCTCAGGCTGGTCTCAAACTCATGACCTCAAAGGATCCTCCCACCTTAGCCTCCCAGAGTGCTAGGATTACAGGTGTGAGCCACCGCACCTGGCCCATTTTTTTCATTCTTAATTCTGTTTCCTTGAACCTGTTCTGCAATTTTTAAAATTGCTCTTGAGAGAAGTTTTTCAATTTTCTTAGTCTTTTCAAAGTCCTAACATTTTCTGCTTTTTGATCCTTTACAGTATATTTGCTTTTTATCACATTACTTTCTGCTTTTATCCTTATTTTTCCTCCTTTCTACTTTCTTTGAATTTATTCTGCTCTTTTTTTCCTAACTACTGAAGTTGGACAATTTTGTCATTAATTTTAGGTTTTTTCAACTTTTTAATATAAAGAGTTAAAGTTATAAATATTCTCCTGTACACGGCTTTAGCTACCTGCTCACAAGTTTTCATGTACAGAATTTTTATAATTATTCAGTTCTAACCAGTGTTTATTTCTATATGGTAGAGGAATTTGTAGAAAATTTCAATTCAAGGCTGAATTAATTCAAGGAAAGAATGATTAATGAAGTGTATGCAGAGCAGACATCCCGTCATTATATCATTCATTTTCAAAGTGATCTGTACTCTAAGCAAAGCAGGAAAAGGTATATTACATGGAAAAAGTTATATTTTCAGCAACTCTTCTCTTTCCCTCTTTTTATATTTCTTTCTTACTGCAGAAAGTGGAAACTTCTGCTGTCTTGGAGGAACAGAACTGAAGCTTCCACTTTTCTCTCCACATTTTATTTCTTTGGCATCAAAAGGGGACACTGGTGATGCCGGGGCCAAGTCAGGTGCTCTCTTCTCTCCCCCTGCCCCTCACCGCAGGCCTGCGGTCAAGTCCTACCCCCTCTAGCTGCTCCGTCTCTCGCCAGAAGGGTAAAGCGCAGTTCCCCAGGATGGAGCGGGAAACCTCACTCTCTCCTGGGATCCCACCACATCCTCTAATCCAACTTCACCAGTAATAGATTAGATAATATATTTTAATTTCCACATTAATCTTGTGTTTATTTCTCCACCGCTTCAGAATCTGGCTTCTGATTAGGCTTCTGAAGAACCCTGAACGAGCACTAAAAGAAAGGCAAGACACTTTCGATCTCAGCTTCTTCAGGTGGGAACGAGGGATGTGGGGTCAGCGGTTGGGGTGTCACAGATCTGATAAAGACGAGGAGACTCCCTCTAAAGATGAGCCACAGGAGAGAGAAACGGAAGCAAGGCGTACTTTGCATTACTGTTCATTTTGGGGGAAAGTGGAAACAGAAAAGAGCATGTTCTTTGAAAAACAAAGTGTCCTGTATGTTGATTAATAGGCACATGGTACATATGGCAGAGTGACAAACTGAAATGAGAACAGGGAAATTACACACCAGGCATTTAAGCTCTAAAAGGCTAAGCAAACATCCTGTGTACCCAGTAGTTTTCTTTGTGTGCACAGCCCTGTACATTTTGGTATCTAGGTTACCAACGTTTCCAAATTATTGGTTTTGTCATGTAACGTGGAGACACTGCTTTTCAGAGCACCCTGGCCCAAATTAGTCTGCTGGGCTCCATGGGACAGCACTGCCTGGACATATTACTCAGGTGCTAGCGTCCAGCTCTAGCCTCGCCTCTGTAAACTGACCTTGGGAAGCTAGAAAATCTATGAAAAAGGGGAAAACATAACTAATTTTCTTTGTAGTAAAGACATTATTTAAAATATATTTAAACACCTACACATCCCATAAGCAAAGTATTTACTTAGCATTCAGGATCAAGCGGGTCAACAGTGGGCAGCTCCAATGCCTGCCAATTCTGGGGGGAAAAGAATGTTTTCTGGGGCTTACAAAATAGCCTCTTGGCACACATTTTATCTCCAGGTCCACCTGTCATCCAGTCAAAACTTTGTATTAAACACTTATTCTTCTTCTAGCACTGTAGTGTTAAATGCCAGGGGAAATATACAAAAGCAGTATATACAAAAATATATTTGAGAAGAAGCTTATTCCACCTTACATTGTGAAACTATCAGCATGATGGGACATGTAATCAATTGCTAAATGGTGGGATGGAATTTTAAAAAGAGCAAGGTGAGTGGTCTGAGGAAGCAGAACCATGAAGGAAGCGGATCTTGATAGCAAAGAGGCAGCTGTACTTCAAACACCTGAGTTCATGTCCTACCCCTACTCCTCACAAGGTGAGGGCTTTGGGCAAGTGACTTCTCTCCCCAGAGCCTCAGCTTCCCTGTCTGGAAAATGGGCATATGATCTTCTCGAGGGAGTTTGTGAATAAACTAATGTGAAGTGTTAAAGTATTAATACCTAGCCTAGGCTGTAATCAACCATTCAACCCTGCTAAGGGGAAGTGGCCCACAGGAATAGGGGCGGGGGACCCAGAATGAGGCAGGAAGGTAGGAATTGAACAAAGCGGGCCGGATGGAGTGAAGGTGCACCCTGGGAAATGATGGGAAATTGGAATGATGGAAGACGGCTCTGGAAACTGGGCAGAGTCATTCAGACTTGACGGGAGAGGCAATAACACGCCATTGGAGAGCCCTGGGCAATGGCAAAACTGTGAACAGTGGAGATTTATGAACACAGGTCCAGTAAGACAAAAGGAATTTAACAGACAGGCAGAAGCAGGATTGGACCAGTTATCTTCAGCCTCCCTAGGTTTTGTTTTTCTCTTGTTTAGGGTAGCAGTAAGTGCACCAAATATTTAGCACTTTATACTTACAAAGTATTTATGCAAACTTTATTACACTTTGAACTTGTAAACTTTGGAATACTATAATGATGTACAGATGAGAAAACAGTTAAGTTCAGAGTTAAATGATTTACCTACCATCACCTAGCTGGTTAGGAGCAGAGAGAGGATTTGAACCCTGACTCTTAAACTCAGGCTTGTGAAATGGGTAGCACCAGGAAAGGGGCTTCTGGAATCGTCTGTATTGCAGCGTGAGGGTCTAGTCATGAATGTGGTATAGGAAAAGACCATGGGCTTAGGGTCACGGGCACCAGGGTTCGCATATTTTCTCTCTCTTTGGGACTTTGGACAAATCATTTGGCCTCTTAGTTTCATCATGGGAGGGAAATTCCTTTTCCCTGGCATTGCATTTCTATGAAGATTATCAAGAGCAGTCACATTCTGGGCCACTTTTCTCCCCTCCTCTCATTTCTTCCAAGTGCAGGGGGAGCCCTGGTCTGACTGGTGAATGTAGGATAAGGAGCTGAGCATGTGTGGCCAGACGCTTCCTCTCCCCTCTTCCTGGGGATCTGCCTGTCAGGGGAAGCCCACTCCTGCCCCTGCAGGCTGTAAGTTTAACAGGGGTGGGGACAGGGCTCTACATGAGATGCTGCTATACAGAGTAGTCTAGTCTCACCGGCCTCCAAAGCTGTGCTGCATTCACCAACCAACGGGAGATCAGTTCTCAAAGTGGCCTTTTGATCTCCGTTGCCTGAACACTCTGGTGGGGAAAAGTAGTAATATTCCTCACCAGTAAAAATAAAGTTGATGTACAACTTCACAAAGTTGTTATGAATATTAGAGATAGTATATGCGAAATGCCTGGCATACAGTAGGCAACAAAAAGCATGGCAATTATTATTGTATGCGCATAGATTTTCTTAAAAAGCCATTAAATTTGGTTCATTCCTTCATTTCTAGAAATGTTGCGTCAGAACCTTCTATTATTCATTACAATCAAATCTTATTAAAACAATACTAAGAAGCAATTCAAATTTAACTTTGCAGAAAATGGTTGTTGTCAAATATTACTTGAAGTCAATAAATCATCAATAAGGGAATTTTGTTACTCTGGTTTTGGGGGGATTAGGTACCAAAAGGAAATGTAATTTGACCTTTATGAACAAGTTCACCCATACAAAAATGCTGATAACTTTTCTTTTTTGGTTCTTGGAAAGAAAGCAGAAGAATCTTTAAAGCACCTTCAAAATAACCCTAATTCCTCCTCGAACCCATAAGGTAGCACACTGGGATGGCTATTACAAGCTGCACAACCTTTATGTTCTCCTTGGGATCATAACATCTGGGAGAAATGAGGCAAAAGAAGGAATGGGGCTAAGGGATTCCTTTTAGCAATCAGACACTGGTAAAGCTCTGTCTTGGCCGATGTGCGAACTGAGTACAAAATCATTTTGAAAGCCAGTTTTGGTAAAGGTGAATAAACATATATATCTGCACAAACAGCACCTAAGATAGCAGAATGACATCTCAGCCTGGGGCCCGTCGGGTGCACAGCTAATGGAGTTTTAACAAGCACATGGCTCCATTATCAAACAGTTTTGCATCGGTGAGCATTATTAACCCTTCCTTAACCCAGCTCCCAGTGCACATATATACACTGACTCCAGAGATACCACCTGTTACTGGAGACCACATGGTAGCAAGGAAGTTCCAGTGAGTGATCAGCCAGCATTTTCTGAGAGCTTCCTGTGTGCAGGGCACTGTGTCCAGACCCCCCTGGGCAAGCCCGGTGGCCATCAGTGCCCTCCTCACCTCTTTCATTATTTTGATGGCTTCTACCCGGTGCTGGGGCGGTGGGTAAAGCAGCACTCGGTGGTAGAGGGACTGGAGCACGGGCTTCATGGAGTCCACCGACCCCACCAGCCGGACCAGCTCAGCTGCGATGTAGTAGATGGTCCGGGCCACGGGCCCGCTCAGGGCTGGCGCCGTGCAGGAGCAGCCCGATCCCCGGCCGTGGTCGGAGACTCCGGGGGATGCAGAGTCCGACTCCGTGCTCGTGCTGGGACTGCTGCTGTGAGCAGACGTGATGGTTTTGTCATGAATCGGGTTCCCCAGGATCACGATGAGAGCAGGGCAGAGGTTTTTCCTGGGAAGAGACAGAGGGAAGAATAAATTTCACCACAAGACAAACATGAACATTACTGTGTGGGTAAACAGCAGATGCCACATAAAGGACTAGTAAGAATGGGACTGCTCCTTCTTTTGGCTACGTTCTGCCTGGTGTTCCAAGTCTCTCCATCACTTCTGGGTATATCAACAGAATCCTTTTGCTCATCAATAGAGCCAGGATGAACTAAACCAAATAGCAAGAAGCATTAAGAAATCACCTTATGCGAAGAGAGACTCAACATGCTATGTGCTTAGTTATCAAGCTTCACCTTACTATAAATAACAAAATTATTTCTCATTTGAGAAGTTAATTTCAAATTCCATTCTGACACCTGTCATTCAACTTCCTCCCTGTTGATGAGTCCAGGGACCCACAGCAACTAGTTGGCTGCCTGCGGGTCCTGTCACTTCTGGGAATCTCTGACTGTGAAAAGTGACAAGTATTCAGGTTGAGGAGGAGAATGTACCAGGGTAGGGCTAAGAGTAAAGTTCACTATCTCTTGCCCCCTGCATAAGGCTCTGGTGCCTGTGGATACTTTCTGAACAAACTGAGAATGCAGAAACTCTGGTTCTTGTCTTTCATGATTCTGTGATGTAAACAAAATGAAAGAGGGCCTTGGAAGCATATTCTGTCCTAACAATCACCAGTTTTTCTCTGGATTTTGGTCTGATGCATGTGAACAAAGCAATTCCTCTGCCTTCCCTCTAAAGCATTTATGCACAAATGAAACTACTGGTGAGTCACGGATACTGAGGAAAGGAACCCAGAGACACGGCCAGCAGGGTCCTCGGGCTGGCGTGGGGGTGCCAGGAGGGGTGCTCACCAGATCAGGTCTGTGAATCCCCTGTGCAGGTACATGCAGGAGGAGGAGCTGCTGAGCACGGACAGGATGCACTCCAGGTACAGAAGCTGCAGCTGCTGGCTGTCACTGAGGAACAGTGGAACCCACATACGAATACAGACAAGATACAGGGTAAAATTAAAGAGGTGATGCGGAAAAACACTTGGAAAAATGTTAGGCATTAATGAAGCACTCATTTTTACAAAGGGTGGTTAGTGTCATGGGTTGAACTGTGTCCCCTCCCCTCCTGACCCCCAAAATTCATAAGTTGAAATCCTAACCCCCAGCACCTCCGAATGTGACCTGATTTGGAGACTGGTCTTTAGAGAGATAATCAAGTTAAAGTGAGTTCACTAGGGTGGACACTAATCCAACAGGCCTGGTGTCCTTAAAAATATGGAAATTTGGAGACAGAGACACACAGAGAGGGAAGACGGTGTCAAGAGACACAGGGAGGAGACGGCCATCTAGAATCCAAGGAAAGAGGCCTGGAACAGATCTTTCCCTCACAGCTCTCAGAAGGAACCAACCCCCCAACACTTTGATCTTGGACTCGCAGCCTCCAGAACCGTAATACAATTAATTTCAGTCGTTTAAGCCGAAAGAGTTTAAGTTGTTAAACTTTAGGGCACCCAGTTTATAGTACTTTGCTACAGCAGTCTTAGCAAGCTAACACAGTTGGGGTGTTTTTAATTTTATCAATAAACTTTACTTTTTAGGGCAGTTGTAGATTTACAGAAATCGGAGCATGAAACAGAGAGTGACCATACTTTACCGCTCACACATGGTTTATCTTATTTATTCACTCAGTCACCCGGGCTGGAGTGCAGTGCCCGGATCACTGTTCACTGTAAACTTGAATTCTGGGGCTCAAGCAATCCACTTGCTTTGGCCTCCCAAGTAGTTGGGACTACAGGCGTGCACCACCATGCCATGCTAATTGGAGTTTTTGGGTTTTTTTTCCTTTATAGAGATGAGATCTCTTTCTATGTTGCTCAGGTTGGTCTTGAACTCCTAGCCTCAAGAGATCGTCCCACTTTGGCCTCCCAAAGTGCTGGGATTACAGGTGTGAGCCACCATGCCCAACCCATTTATCCTAGTATTAACATCTCACATTAGTATAGTACATTTGCTATAATTAATGAATAAATATTATTAATTAAAGTCCATAGTTCATTCCAGAAATGTTAATTTTTAATGCGTTTAATTATCTAAACTTTTCAAAAGACCATTTACCACATTATCTTTTAATTGGTGAACACTTTACTAACTTGCATTTAACTTTTCTTCTTTGTTTGAGGGAACGTGGTTTTTCAATGGACATATTATTTTTCCCCAAATTATTATTACAGGGTTCCTCAATAGAGCCAGATAAGAAAACAGACAACTCTGTGGGAAGCACATTCTCATATCCAGATTAAGTTTTCTGCCCAGCCCACCACAAAGAATTAAAATCCAGGTAGCTGACAAGAGTGACAGGGCTGAAGAAGAATTTAATTTTCAAGGATACATTTACTACAAATATATAATAAATCCTTTTGAGAGAATGCACTCAGGAATTCAGAAGAAGGAGAAACTTGCTTATAAAAATGATTTTTGGTTGTGTCTCTTTTCTCCTAATTTAAAATAAATAAATGCCCAAAGGAAGCCTAGTGTCATTAACAGTTCAAAGCACTCCAGGAGAAGGGAGTGGAAGGAAAAAGCCAACTAGAAACTTAAGGAAATAAGAAGGAAGCAAAGAAGTTAACACCAGGTTATCCCAAAGGCCAGAGGTTACATCCGTACAACGGCCAAGCTGAGAAAGCTGTGCAATCTTAAGACAGAGGACAGTAAGATGGGGGGAGGGAGTCCCTCATTTAAGTGCTACGTTAAACGCCCTGATGTTGATATTAGGCTCTAAAACCCATTGTCGAGCTACAGCTCAAGGGGAAAGGCCTGCCCATGGCCTGTGAACTAACAAATGTTTTTATGTTTTTAAAAGGTTCTAAAACGAAACAAAAACAAAGACGAATGGGAGACAGATGGTATGTGGCCCTTGACAGAAAAAGGATGCTGACCTATATTCCAAGAGTTCCCTTGTCCAAAAAGAACTGTATGATGATTAAAATAATGTTATTTTGCAAAGGGAACGCCGCTTATATTTGGATATACTCCAACACTCCCTCTGAGGGCCGGGAAGAGATGGGTAAAGGCTGAATCTCCACAAAAATTGTAACTATTTGCCAAGAGGAAGGTGAAGGTTGGAGGAAGAGTAAGAAAGGCAAAAATATCATTAGCCATTCTTGGGCCAGGGGAGGAATTTACATTTCTAGGCTCCTACTCCTATAAGCTCCGCTACACTTTTGAACAAGACAGTTCCTGCCCAGAAACAGCACGTTCTTCATGCTTATGGGACCAGGGAGGCAGCCGAGCGAGTGGATGAAGCCCTGGTGGGTGGTGCTGTACGTGAATGATTTAATACAAGGTTCTAGGAGACCACAGCGGAGGGGCATCTCCCTAGAAAGATCCAGAAAGAATGTCCACAGGAAATGGTATCTCAGTGGAGACCTAAATTTGAAATAAGAGTCTGTCTCGTGGTGAAGTTAAGGGAAAGGTGTGTACAAAGCGTGAGCGCAGAGGGGGAGATGCTTGGGCCAAGAGTTTGTGGCTGAAACACAGAGCGTGAGGATGGCTTTGGCAGGCAGGGGCTGGAGAGGAGGGCAGAGGCCAGTCAGGAAAGTCTTGCAGGCCGTGCTAAGATGTCTGGACTTTATTCTGCAAGTAGAAGCCTGACATGACCAGAGCTGTGTTTTAGAACACCCATCCTGGATGCTTTAGAATGAACAGATTAGCGAGGGCAAAACAAGGGGCCACAATATCAAACATAAGCTGTATTTAAAGAATCCGTTCTGGAAGTATTGCTTTCACTGCAGTCTCAGGTTAATCTTTCTGACCAATCACTTGACTCATTATTAAGAATAATAATTACTATAATAAATGCCCCAATTCAAAATTTTTCTTTCTCTCTCAAACTGTCCGTCTAGCATCACAAAACTAAAATAACTATAGTCAATAAAGAGTCTCAATTTCTGATATAATATGGAAGTAAGTCCATAGAAAAACTACTGGCATTCAAGGTTCCCATCAGTATCTGCAAAGTGTGCCTCGGCAGACACCGCAACCCCAAGGCATCAGACTGGCTGAAAGGGAACGCATTGCCAAGGTAACTGGCCGAGAGTCTCCGTGGAGACTGAGTACGGCAGCTTTTCTGTGGGCTGAAGGAGCCTGGCAAACAAGTGCTCGTGGCTTTGCATGAGTCATGCCACCAAAGGAGCTGTTTGAAACGTAAGGACCTTCCGCCCACACCCTTCACTAGATACACACATGCATATGTAGTTTGTGTGTCTTTAATATTTGTCTGACTGTATAGACAAATAAGTGAAATGCACAGGGAAGAAAGTAGCCTAGAAACCAGACAGCTCTTTCAAAACACACGAGGGAAAAAATCTATCTACTTAGGAGGGGTATAAATCACTTTTCCTGGTCTTTCGTTTGAGCATTTCACGGTTGGCAGGTTGAGTGTCTGCTGGTCTCATGCTCTGCTCATCGCTGCACTTCCTCCCAGGCGCACGCTCCGTGGAGAACACTCCTGGGCGTGGACGCGTGGACCAGTGGGCCGTGAAGGCGAAGCAGCCACCCGTCCCAGCGAGGGTACCGTGAGAGTGACCTGGCAGCACATTTCAGACCTCTGGAGTTCTCAGAGTTTTATTTTGAACCATTTTGAATTGCCTCCCTTAGAAACAGATGTGAATTTATTTAGAAAAAGGAGACAGGAAATTAAGTAACTGGGTAAGGAGTAGAATGGAATTAGAACAAGTGCTAGGAACACTTAGGCAGGCCTCATCGATTCCAAGCCCGCTTTGGTATAGATTCCGCTCTGACATTCTGTACTAGGAGGAGAGGGATGCAGGGAGAGGGTGATGGGAGACAGGCGGAGAATAAATGAATATCATTTTAAATCCAATTATCCTTCCAAAAATTCTTGGATTTAAACAGCATCATGTATCTCAACTTACCTAATATAGCACTCTATTAATACCACATCTCCAAGGCACACGAGGGAGTTGTTCGCGTACCTGAATACATTTTCTGAACCTCCTGGGAGACTGAACATACCATGAGTATACACTCCTTCGGAGCTAAAGCTCTGTGAGGTATTTGGGCACTGATTTTGGAAATGGTTGTTTAGGGGAAGTACTGACCATGATGAGGTTTTAAAGGAAAAACCTGTTTAAAAGGTAGAAGAGGCATCAAGTTTGGCTAATAGAAATAAAGGAATTAGGTAGTAAAGTTATAAGAAATGGTAAAGATGTGAAAACTTAACAAGGAGAGTGATCAGAATCACCAGACCAAGAGCAGCCAAGGGTACAGTCTTATCTGACCAGGTGGTTGTAAATGTCTCCCATTGCAGCTGCACTAAGCATACAGCACCCCCAGAAGGCCCCACCCCATCTTAGGGTAGTAGAATCACAAAAGGAAAGACCAAACTCAAACAAAGTAAACAATCTCTAGAGGCAGAATTACAACCAGGGGGATTGCTTGGAGAACTAAGCAAGACTATGAGAATCCTATAAAAATCATTAAGCTCTGTAATAATATGCCTAAGGCCATCTCTGATCCAACATACAATGAGGAATCCTAGAAAAACATGTACGTATCATGAATTATTTTCCCCATTTAAAGCATATTCTCAAGTCATATGGTTAAGAAATGTTTTCTTTTTCAGTGACTGCTTGAAATCTATGACATTTAGTTTCTAGTGCATGTGTGTGCACACATTTGCAATGTATGTTTGTGCGTTGCATTTTTCTAACAATCTACAGTCAAATTTCTGACATAAGAAGCTCTGTGTTCCTAACTGCGTAGTAAACTAGAATTAGCGGCAACAATTCTGCAAGCAAACAAACCAGTTTAGAGCTAATATATATCAAAAATTTACTACATGCTGGGCAACATATAGTTAAACATAACTTCACTAACAGCAGTACTTCCTAGAAGGTGACAAAACTGAATGCTTATAAAATTATAAAGCAAGCACAACCTTGGACTGTCCCAGATAAACCAGGTCATAAGGTTGCCCTACAGATGAGGTGTTCCTGGAGCCGATGTTGGAACCACCCAGGTTTTAAAGAACCATGAACTTGAATCCCAGAATGCCAGGCATTTGTTGGACCTAGTCGAAGACTCTTTTCTGATTAATGAACAACGGTATGTTTTAAACCCATCATTTATGGACCTATAGACCCGTTCTGACTTATCCTGCTTGCAAGGTTTTAATTATTAATTGGTATAATTACCATGAGCCTTCTCCCACCTTTTTAGTACTTAAAAACATCAGGTTTTTCCCTTAGAAAACTATTCAGAAGAAATATTTAGCTAATTTATTTTCCCTCACCTGTGAAGTAATGAACATAGTCTTTATATATTTCAAAGTTCTAGTAGTTTTCATTTTATTCCTGACAATGCTAAGACCTGGGGGTGGGGTGGAGGGTGGAGAACGAGCATCCTTGACCACTGGCAACTACCGAGCTGCTGCCAGGTGGGCGGTGGTGTTCCCTGGTGAACACAAACAAGTTCACAGATGTTAACAGTAGACAAGGACTCGCCATGATTACGATGGATCAAGATGAAAGCCAAACAACAACCGTGCCTGAACAGAGACTTTTCTTTTTTAAATAAGGGTTCCCTACAACCACACAAATGACCAAATGTCCCCCTCCCCTGCAAGTGAGTCCTACTTCCTCTTGAATGACGACTCTAGCTCCCATCTGTTCATCCTGTCTGCTAGATAAAAATTAAAATGCCCAACGCTAGAATTGTCCCTACTTTCTGACAATGCCCAATGCTTGAACAGAACCCTCAGTTCTGCTAACCTACTCCAAAATCACCTATCTCAAGCTCAAATACCATAACAATCCCTTCTAACACCCTTTAACTGGATGCCCCGTGGTTCCCCACAGTGGACCAGCTCCCTCATATGACAAGATAATAAACCTACTCTGTTAACCTCAGGTGCTCTGGGTGATGCTTGGCTGATGAGCCTGGGAACTCTTTTAAGTGAATTTTCTTATTCAATCTTATAAAAATCCTAAAATATTTTATATTACTGACATTATATTCTATATAATATTATGATAATTATCAAATAAATAGCATATTAATTATTTTATACGATACACAAGCTTAGGGGGTGTTCAGATCTTTCTCCAAAGTGCTAGTAAGGGCAGAGCAGGGGTTTTAACCCAGGTAATCCAGCAAAGGATGCAGTTGAGCCAGTAGTGACCAAACGTCACTCTTGATTGGGTCTTAGGAGAAAATATGCCACTCAAAACATATCCCAGTTCGGATGTGACAGCTGCCTTCATTATGATGGAAAGGAACAGGGCAGGGCTGGGGAGGAATAAGCACTAGAAGAAATCAAAACCCTGGTCATGATGAGTAGAGTGAAGACGTAACCTACGGAACACCTTTGAGAGTGAAGGAGGGTGATTATAATTATTACACAACAGGCAGAACCTGGGACTGTCCCAAGCAAGCCATGTGGCACAGGGGCCCTACAGATGGGCTCACTGTAGTTGGTGCTATAGCCCTCAGGTTAGGACAGTGATCTGAGTGCCAGCTCTACTGTTCCAACACTCCACGGTCAGGAAAGGTGGGGACTGGGCAGGGTACAGCAGGAACTGTTTACATCTCGTCTGCTGTTAGACTCATCCTTCCTGAGGGGGGAAAAAATCCCAGACCTGCTGCCTGCCTCGGGTCCAGGATGGGAGAAACTTGAGTTTGGGGGCAGGGGAAAAGTTAAGTGCTATTTCTTTTTGGTTTATTCTACCCATGTATTAAATAGATGGGTAGAATAATTCATTTTATTTTTGTAAAATAAATTTTACTGTGCATATTGAGGGTATACAACATGATGGTATAAGATACATACTTTGTGTGTATAGCAAAATGGTTATGATAGTGAAACAAATTAATATGTCCATCATCTCACATAGTTACCATTCCCCTCCCCCTAGCCCCATGGCAAGAACAGCTGTAATGTACTCATTTAGCCATAATCCTGAATATAATACTCTGTAACTAACTATAGACCTCATGTTGTACATTAGCTCTTTCTACTTGTTCATCCTACACATTTGCTATTTTGTATCCTTTGACCTACATCTCCCCATTTCCTTCCCCCCGGACGCTAGTAACCACTGTTTTATTCCGTTTGACCTTTAAGTGCCTGATATAAAGCTAGTTTAATTTGGTCAAAATATGAAGGTGACCTAGAGGTCCAAGGGGATAAATCAATGTAGAAACTATTTGGCAACAACTTTTAAGAGTAATCCTAAACTTAGCTTAAAAACAATCCTGAGTTTCTGAAAAAACAAAAATGAAAGAATCAACAACAAAACCAAGTTTCTTCAATGTTTCCAGCAAAGCGAGAGACCTCAGTCATGTCTGCAAATAAACTATTTCTCCTAACTCATTCCTGTATTTAAAATCCTACCAAGTATGTTTTCTGCATTATCAAATGTTCTAGTTACCAACAAGTGATGGTTTAATGTGTCTTTCATAATTCGAAGGGCACTTCAGGTTCTTACTGTGTTGTAGAATTTTGCAACTCACTACATATGGAGCCAGTAGAGACATTTCATCCCACCTTGAAAGTCTGTTTTTTGTTTTTGTTTTTTATTTTAATGATCTGGCTTTATTGCAGATATATAAATTGTCTTATTAACTGACTACATGGAGAGTTGGGGCAGCAGACATCACCTAAATGAACTCATATCATTGATAAAGCTGACATGCAAAAATGGAAAACCATGTAAAAGGCAGAACAATAAGCTTTTTCAAAAGATATGTGTGTGAGCTCATAGGCTCAGGGAACACTGAAAGAAATAGAGAAAGATCACACAGTCCAACCTTGTCTTTGACAGAAGAAGAAAATGCAGCACAGTTGGAGAAGAGTCATTCGCAGGCATGCAGCTGGGATCTGCCCGAGTTAGGAACCAGCCCTCACACCAACGAGCTCTTGGCCCAGCGTTCTCCCCACCCAGCTCCATGTTCAAGGGATTAACTCTTCTTTGCAAGGTATTGTTTTCCCATTTTCACATCTGAAAATCATATACTTTAGTAATAGTATTTGATAATTTGAGATTGCCCAAAATTTCAGAATATGTTCCTCAGGAATGACAGGTGAATACCAGTGGAGGGAAACTATTGTCTCTATAATCTTCCATTTTAAGGGATGCTGTAGACAAAAGTTACTTCAGAAATAGACCTTTGGCAAATAAGGGCAGTAACGGTTAAGGCACTTACTTTATGGCGACTTGTAGCTTCTCACACAGGACAGTGAGCACAGAGACAACATCATCACAGAGGGACTCTACTGTGCGTCCTTCAAAACAGAGGTGACAGGCATTAGACATCAGCAGGGGGCACCACAAGCTCCCTGAACAGTCCTTCCCAGCCTCCACTTTAGATGTCTTTTAGGACTGAAAAGATGATTGATTTTCCGATGTGGAGAAGCCCTTAGGCCACCAAAATGATCACAGAAAAGATAAGAATCGAGTATAATTATTCCTTTCTAAAGTAAAACACTCCAAAGATAGTAAAAAAAATAGATTGTTTCTTATAAATAAAATTCACTCACACTTAACAAAAGGAGATCTAGCTAATTAAAAAAAAAAAAACCACAATGGACAACAATTTTCTCAATATTTAGGCCAGTAGGCTACATATGTGTCTCTTATTCTGACCTCTTGAATTTCTGGGTCTTCTGAGCTGATTAAAGTTGTATTCCAGAGGATAAAATAAGGAAGCATGGAAAAAGATGGGCTTCGGAACTAAGAAACCAGAGGAAAAAAAGGGCAAAGTAATTTAGCCACTGTCTTTACCTACTTTCACTATTTGTTCAGTGTCCACAGGACATATGGTCTTTGTTGATTATGGAGTGACAGCCAATGTCAGAAAAATAATTTTTCCCTCCAAAGGTGTTCTAGTTTCCAGAAACTAGAACCAAAACTCACTCCCACAGAAGCACTGCAAGGGGGAAAAGGCTACAATTTGGAACCTGTTCAACTACAAGTCCACAACTTGCTGATTGTGTGAGCTTGGGTAAGTTTCAGTTTTGACAAAATGGGATGAGTAATACCAAATTCACAGAATTGTCAGGCCAAGTTAAATAACAAATAGCATTTGTTTTCTAAAATAAAACTCTGTAAAAACGTATACAAATGTGGCTAAGAATCTGATGATGTATAAATGTATAATGACTGGGAAGACAAGGAAGATGGAGAAAAAATGGCAAGAGTGTAAGAAAGAAAATAAAAGTTAGAGGAAGACAGGATAAAGGGAAGTAAATGGCTGACTCTTAGAATTTAAAGTCTTAAATGCAGGGAAAAATTGAGAAATGATAAGTTACAATGACAAAATATAATATGAAATAAATAAGACTCACAAGTAGTCCTTAAGCTCAATTTTTAGACAAACTTTAAATGAGTCCCTCCATCAATTTTTTCCTAATTTTTAGAGATGCATCCTTGACCAAGAGGACTTTGGTCTCCTTTTTAGTTTATAAAATCATTCTGCATTAAAGTAAAGCTTTTGTGAGAACACAATAGCCAAAAAGAGAGGAAAAGACAGTTGGAAAATCTTGGAGCACATCATTGAGAGCTTCCAAAGCTGAAAAGGAGACCCTCGGCCCACCGCCAAGAACACAGCAGGAGGGAACTAAAACAATACACTCCAAATGCTTTAGAAAATATGACTTAAAGCATTTCTCTCATTTACTCTTTATATCCTAATTGTGTTTAGCTGTTTCTCTCTATTTCATTCCCTCCCCTTTTCATCTTCTCCTCACCCTCAACCTCTTTCCCCTGTCATTAACTGGTAAAAATATAAAAGCAAAGCAGATTTTTCCAATATTTAAAAAATTACTGAATAAATTCTGAAATAAAATCCATATTTCAATTTTTTAATCAGATGATTTGAATTTTTCATATCTCTTTCAGGGGATAATACTACCAAACCTGTTTTTAAAAATTAAATTGCTTGTCAATTATGCATAGACTTCTATAGTTTTTCTTTTCTTGCAGGTCAGAATGAAAGTTCCTTAACTTGATTTTATCTGCTACCTAAACTATGCTGTCTGTAAGATTCCCTGTGAGATTACTCAATTTTCATGTCAAAAAATTAGTATTTGACAAACGTAATTCCGGTGCAATAGCACTGTATTATGCCAGTCAGGTTTCTGCAACCCTCTATCCTACCCAATTATTCTCGCTTTAGCAATTAAATCTGACTTTGTGGGAAATGAAGTAACTAACAAAAGCAGCCTCCAAATGAGAGGTATGTGAAGAGTTAATTTCCCTCACACAGTTGGATCAGGAATAGGTGTGGCTGGCATAAGTGAGTGTAGGAACAGAAGGAAGACAACAGCTGATTAAATAATACCATGTGAGGCAAAGCTAAGCACAACCTCCAAGAGAATGGCAAACTAACCCAAGAGCTCCCCATCATCTTTACACCCCGACGCCAAGTGCATAGTAGGCATTCTCATGCCTGCTTTTCAAACTGAACTAGTAAAAATCAAATCCAATACCTTGATTCCCGAATTCCTGTGGGACATCCGGGTTTTCAATTATCTAGTAAGGGAGACATACACAGACAATTAGGAAATTCAGGCAAGAAAAATCCACTTAGACAATGGCAAATTCTAAGAAACGACACGGCATCCCGAGTGCTCTGGGCTCAGCTTCCTTGCCTGAGCACACCCTCCAGCTCTTGAGAGCATTTCAGTATTCATGGTGTTCACGAGAAAGACTATGATGTCTGGAACTGAGCTTATCAGTTCCAAAAACAATTCATTCGGGAGTCCACAAAATTCCGGACAGTTTAAGCCCTATGGTGTACTTTATGATTCCTGGGTGCTGGGCGGTGACTTGGGGCAATCCCTGCCTAAAGAGGTGAGTTAATTTCGCACAGAGAACAATTTATCACAGGGCCACAGTCTGTGCTGTGCCAGGCGACTAATAAATACAGACTCTCGGCCATGAGAAGGATTAGCCTTCTGGACTTCAACATACAGGTCCAAAGCTGACCCCTGGCTAGAAGCATTGTCTTCCTATTTGGTGGGGGAGCAGATTAACTTCCGACTATTTGACCAGACCAGCTACTCTTGGCTACTGCTGGGGAGATCCAGAAATATCAGGACGGAGACAGAACCTTGAGGGAAGGGAAGGATGTTTACAACTATCAAGACTTATTTCCCATTGCAGGGGTAACTCAGCAACTGCTGAGCCGAGACGAGGAAGGAAGCATTTATTTTTCCTACCTCCTTACACTGAGATAATAAGGCATTTTCATGCCAATTAACTACTAGACCTGTGAATCATCCCATGGTGCCGATTTTTTTTAAGCTTGTTATAAGCCCATATTTCTACTATTTTCTGTTCATTAATTTGCAAGCTCAGCTGCTTCCACAACAATTTCTATGAAATGTTATATCAGTGTCTACCACTCAGCACATGGCCAAACACAAGTTTAGAACAGTATTTTATAGAGTAAACATATCTGAATCATTTTAAGGGTAGGAGAATCCCTGCCCCGCCCCCTCCCCACCCGCCCCACCCCCCCAGCCCCAAACATTTGTATGGGGCAATTTTGCTTTTTGAAGTTAGTAACTTACAATTTAACAATGGCTTTGGTCACCTGAAATAATTCAATAATAAAGCTGGATAATATGTAGGGTTTCTAAGGCTATAAAGTCAAAATTGTAATCTGTCCTGTGGGTGGGGGTGGGATGGGGAAAGATGTTAGGTTGAAGATATATTTCATGCTTATGTTTTTGGCATTCTACATTATTTATTTTCCTTCTGCTATATTTGAACCTTCATAATTCTGAGGTGGCCCATGATGTCTTTCCAGTGATGGGTCATGCTAGAAAATACACACATCTTCCCCGGGTAATGCTCAGTGTCCCCCAGAGGAAGACACAGCCTCCTTAGGGCAAACCTTATCATTCCTATGGACCCCTCCCTTCAATAGCTTTTTTAAAAATACCTAATTCACTAGACATCACAAATGCTGCAAATATTAGTGTCCTAAGAATTGTGTTTTTCTGGGACATGGAATCACATCCAGGGGCTGTATGAGTAATAGAAAGGAAATAACAGGAAACTCTAATTTTCCACCTAATTTGGGATCTTGCCTCCGGTTGGGGTGAATCCAGATGGTCAGTGGTGAGCAGGACCAGAAGGCTGGTAAGCCACCAGACACCCAGGACAGAGGCAGACTGCCCTGCAGTATCATCCAGAACTCTACAACTACCCATTACCACTCTCACAGAAGAGCAATGTGAGCTGGAAGGTTGAGGCATTTGACTTCAAACCTAAAACTTTCCCCACTTAAAATTTTAAAGATTAAATGAACTAATATAATTGGAAGCATTTTGAAACTACAAGTTTCATTTAAATGTCTCATTTTTTTAAGACATTAAGATGTTAATATTATAGCATTTGATCATGTTGCCATTTAGTAAGGATGGACTATGACTGTATATTAATATAAGAATTCTCAGCCAGGCAAGGTGGCTCATGCCTGTAATCCTAGCGCTCTGGGAGGCCGAGGTGGGGGGAATTGCTCAAGGTCAGGAGTTCAAGACTAACCTTGAGCAAGAGTGAGACCCTGTCTCTACTAAAAATAGAAAGAAATTATATAGACAGCTAAAAAAAATATAGATATAAAATTAGCCAGGCATTGTGGCACATGCCTATAGTCCCAGCTACTCAGGAGGGTGAGGCAAGAGGATCACCTGAGCCCAGGAGTCTAAGGTTGCTGTGAGCTAGGCTGACACCACGGCACTCTAGCCCGGGCAACACAGCCAGACTCTGTCTCAAAAAAAACAAAACAAAACAAAAAAAAACCTCAACATCTTAGATTTCCATTAAAAACACTTTTTTCTCTTAATATGTTTTCTACTTATAGATTTTAATTTCTTTCAAACTAATATCCTATACCACCATATTCAAAATCCTTATATAAATGAAATTGTTTTTAATAAGGGTTAAGCTAAAGTAATAAAAATATCTCAAGTTAAAATAATTTTTAATAGAAACTTGGGCCTTGGATATAGCAAACAGAAAAGAAAAAAAAGTCAACATTTATTTTTCAGATTAGTGCTGTTTTTCAACACCGGCTGCCAGAACACACATTAACTGAAACTTGGACTGGGAATAGTTAGACCAGTGAGGGGTTTAGTTCTGGCTCTTTCACTGAGAAGAGCTCATTAATTTTAGATTTCAATTTCATCCCTCTGGGCTTCATCTTCTCATCTGTAAAATGAGGAATAAAAGAATTTGACTAGATAATCTCTAAGGCTCCCCTCAATTTCACAATTTTCTAAAAATGATAAAAATAATTGAAATTAAAAATTACAAATAATTGAAGTAAAAATGAAATCTTAATTTCTGGAAAATTAATTTCTGAGCTATTTCAGACTGCGACTGAGATTTCCTATTTTAAAAAATAACTAATGCCATTTCAGAGCACTCCTTACAGATTTTAAAAAGACTTTAATCTGACTTATTACAGAGGCAGATTTAAAAATACAAAACACCAAGTTTGAAGAGGAATCATCTTCTCATTAACATTCCCAGAAGATAATATATATGTAAGCAGCCAATTACATTTACATTTTTCCCTGAAATGCTCATTTTAGACAGTCTGTTCAAGTTTAGAGCAAAAAGCTCCAGTGGGCTTTGGTGACAAAACAGACAAGTTCAGCTTTACCCTGAAGGCCCGGCAGGTGGGGGTGACCTCCTGCCACAATCTTTTAGGTGACACGGAAACGTATCAAGTCTCAAAGCATATGATGAGTTCTATTTATTTTTCTTAATTTCAAATTTACTTGCAGTATTTGTTAATATATCACATTTTAAATGAAATTTTCAATAGAAGAAGTTTTAAAAAGAAAAGTAAATTTGAAAACGATGACTAAAAAATTAGGGAAACCATAAGGAAAAACTCTCAAAGGTTTTGGGGTGAAACAGGCAAAAATCTAAAGAGCTTCATTTACGCCAATAAATGTTCTAAAACAAGCAAGCCCTTCCTACTGTTTCGGGTAGGAAGCAGCCCCGGCAGGAGGGGCACCAGGGCATGGGACACGTGGACACCTCCAATAATGGGGTGAGGGTGCCGAGGACTCACCGTATTCTCTTGCCTTTGCCGTAACTGTAAAGTCAAGTCACTCAGCATTTGGCTGAGAGTCGCCCGGACAGCAGTGTTTATACTACGCTGGTGACAGCTGCATATGTAGGTCTCAATGCACACCTGGTAAAGAAATAAGACAGCAACACAAATGCTCTGTAGGTATCCGTTTATTACCAACATTCTTTGGAATTAACCAGAGGGGATATCAAATCCCTCTTAAACAGAAAGTCAGCCCGATTTAGGACTGGATAGTAATGAAAATAACTGAACATACTTAAACTCCCTGGAAATTTGTTTTTAAGCATATCAGAAAAATACCACTTTTACAACCTGTTTTTCTGAGCGTCACAGGAGAATGCAAATTTGTGATTTTCAGATGCCAAATAATTCTATCTAGAACAAACTCAGGTGGCTGGATATTAATCAGGAAAAGCTCCCTTCGCAGCAAAATAGAAATTATTAACTCCTGGGTTATGAAGTATGGGTAAAGGGTTAATAAAACCCTTTCTCCTGCTCTATGATTGAGTTTGACCTTAGGTTAACTCTTTAGCTGTGTTGTTCTGGACATTTGATAAGGGTAGAACATCAGCTGTGTTGCTAGGTAGCATGGCTATGGTAACAATGTTTCCTGATTACTAAACTGCATCTGAATTTGGATAACTGTGAATTAATTCTAAATACCTGGTGGGCAGCCACAGGTTTGGGCTTCTCTGGGTGCAGTGATTCTTGCAATTGAGCATGTGCTCTGAAGGAACTCTGCAAGCTCCGCTCATAAAATTCAGAAATATTGGTTTATTTGGGACATGGGGCTCCTAGGCCGAAGGGGACTCTGCATTCACCGAGGTGGCTCTCATCTTGCACCTACACTGTCCTTTGAGAGCCAGAGATTATTCTCTGGACAGTTACAAAGACCCCTATGAAAGATAAATGCCTAACATTTTCCTGCTTCTGTTTCCTGTCCTGTGTCCTGCTAAGTGAATATAACGCCAACTGTGGCCTCTTTGATTCTTGTGAGTCTGAATGTCTAGTTAAGCCTAAAAAGACTCCCTGGTGGCTATTGCTTGGAAAAATCCCAATTTTAAAAAATCCCTCATTTGATAATGATGATGCTAAAAATCATGACTTTTCAGATTTTAGTGTCTCTAATTCTTCTGGAAGCTACAGGGATGGGCAAGACAGTACATGCTTTAAGTTTGCCACTTTTTTTTCTTTTGGTAAGGCATTCCATTTTACAAAGCATATTTAGACACACAAAAACAAAAAGAAGCATTTAATGTACCCAAGTTATTTTTCTAGGAATAGATCCAAGATTATCTAAAATGAAAATACAGTCTTCTCACCTAAATGGCAAATTTAATTTGATGACTGATGAACAAGACATGTGAGAGACTAATAAATGTGAATCTTTGTATATGTTCCTGCCTAAGCTAGGGAGTTTTCTGCATGCCTCGCATTACGTTTTAGTAAAATTAACTAGGTAAAATTAAACATTTTTAAAAGTTTAATCTATCTCCTTTTGAATGCTTAATATTTTAAAGGAGCATGTGAAACTTAAACTGTACTGGTAAAAAAAAAAATAAACAAAGACAATCTTCTCAATCTAGGAAAAAACCCCTAAGCCTGTATGTGAAAGTTGGCCTCGATTAATTCATTTCATAGTTTCAAAATAAAAGCAAGTTACAAAATATTTATTTTTCATAAAATTATTTAGGGCATGTGAATTTTAAATTCATTTGCTCAAGTGATCATGGATTATAATGGATTTGAAGATAAAATAATTTATGCATACTTAGAAAAAAGTTGTTTTAATCCTGAAAGGCTTCTACTTTTGCATATGATAAAATAGTTTAAAAACCTTCAAAATACATCTAAATGAGTACAGTGTTTCACTTCGATGAAACCAAATTCTGCATCATGTAGACACACTAGTACCACTTGTACCTTTTAATTTCACAGTTTTCTTTAAATCTTACATTTTCCCAAGAAACCATTATAATTGCTGATCTCTAAGCACTGACATTATAAATATAAGGGGGAATTTTAAGTCTTAAAAGCATTAATGATGAAAGAGTAGCTATTTTGAGAACTGAACTACACACTTAATATAAACTCTCTTGAATACCGAGAGCCATCACTATGCAACCTTCCTTAAAAATTACATCAGTCACTTTAGACTCATGAAAGAAAGCATACAAGGAGTTGGATTTTACATAACACAGTGCTGTAAACAGACAACTATACCTTTTTGAGTTTTAACATTTAATTGTTAGTACAGATATATAACATTGAATGCAATATTGCAAGAGGCATTTTATTAAGGGAAAAGGTGAGGATGTTTACTCAGGAAAAAAAAAAATATCAATCTAAGAAGCCCATTCTGTTCAAGTTGGGAGTATAAATACTGAGTATGACAAAAGGATATCCGGTTAAATATGACATTGCCATGCATTTGATAATATCGCTACCTTTAGGTACTCAGAAAGAAATGCTTTATCAGCTCTCCTGACGTCTTCTAGAAAAAGTTTCTTAAACCTGTTGTAATAATAACAATAAATTGGTAGCCTAGTAAGAGTCACAGAACCAGAATTTCCATTTTAAACCTGACTACTGTATTCAAGACCAATGACTTTTCACTACGTGAATGTTTTTCTTCTTCTACCTGGACCTTGGGGCAGTACTAAAATGAACACATTGAATCAGAGAAGCCAAGAGAATGCCAAGCCCAAAGGCAGGCTGAGTTTCTGGGAAAGGGCTCATCAGTTTCTTCTTTTAGTCTCCCCAATATTTGTTCTACCTCCTCATGCCCTTTGCTTTCATAATGCAGAACTGACACCTGGAAAGCCTAGTCCCGCACGTCTGCCAGACACTTGAAGGGCCAAGTCAAGCACCTTGTGACAAGCCGCAGGGCTCTGATCACAGGGAACATACAAAGACCCAGGGCAGTGAGGAGACTTAGAATGGACATTTTGATCATTTCATGCATTTGTGGACAACCAGCTTTACAACATGCTAAATACAACTGAGAGCAAAAACACAAATGGTTAAAGAAGCAAAATAAATCCCAAAAGTAGAAGGAAAAACAACAAGAAAACGCAAGTCTGCAGGCCATACACAGGCAATAAAAGTTTCACATCATTGAGGAAGTAGGCTGATAAATAACAGTACTAGGTTAAACCCAAGATAGAATCACCAAATTACTAAATATGAAGCAGCACAGTAGAACATAGCAGATATTCAATATATATTGGCCAAAGGGATCACAAATTTTAAAGAAGATGCCAGCACAGAAATTTGCTTAGCTTTATAAAATACTTATGACCTTCACTTTGTTAAAACTGTGCATTTCACTTTTTCTTTACAGTCTGAATGGGGTTATTGGCACAGCTTTGTTAAAATACTGTGTAATACTGAGTAATAAGTTCTATAAAGAGAAGAGCTAGTATATTTATAATTGGAAAAATTTTATGGAGATGCAAAATAATGTATGGTGATAAAAATAGAAAGAAGCAGAGATTAAGCTACAAAAAAGCAGGAAAAAATGCCTTCTGTACAGAGAAGGCTATAAATGCTTATTGATCACATTAGAACCAGAGAAAATTTTGGTTATCACCGTGACTCTAAAACTCTATGATGAATCACGGTAACAAATGAGTTACCAGGGCTGTTTCCTAGTCTTTCCTTCCTAAGACAGGTGAACAGCTGTAACAGGTGGGTATGTGACAGAACACACCTCATGATATGGGTCCTGCTGATGCAAACACACACACACACAGAGTGAACTGAAGTTTTATTATTCCTGGTAAATATGTGTATAAGTTAGTTTGATCACCTTCTCGGATAGTGAAGTTTGCTGCTTTTCCTTTTGGGTCTCACCTCAAAAGGAAATTTTATAAGGTGCCAGGCACACATGGGAAACTCTGACTGTGACCTTCCTCTTCCTCCTCCATGTTCTGCTTGGCCCAAGCTGGCAGATTAAAATGGCTTAAGACACCTTAACCCATCAATTCCTTCGGCTTGGTCTACAGAAGATCTACTGAGACCCAGCCTCTGCCCTGTGAACCTGTTTAAAATGAGGTAGAGAGATCTCACATTGCTGTGTGTCTTTTAACATGAAGTAAGTTCTTCAAGAGACATGCAAGAGAGAGGTTTAAGGAAGAAGTGGAAATTTCTTGCGAAAGCAGCACTAGCTTGCTCAGCCCATCCACCAGTAAGCAGTTAAAGAACAGACACCTCAGAGGAGTCAAACCAGAACCAATAAAGAGACTGGCACGTGGAGAAGAAAAGAAAGGGTTTCAGGAAGGAAAAGAGAAGCTCCTTAGAATGGGATTTCCTTACTCTAATGGTATCAACTAGTTTGAGGTAGTGGTCCTGCTCCCTTGGCTAGTTTTCTTGCCAGGAGGTGGGGCAACTCCTCCCAGTCTTACAGAGAACAAAACATAGTAAGGTGCTTCCAAAAATAAGTAGATCAGGGAATCTGTGTACTTTTCTTCTGGATTATGGCTGGAGACTACCTGCTTGTTAACATGCTGAGGTTTGTCTCAGAAATAATGCTATCACATCAGAGTCAAAAAACTATCACTGAACATTTTAAGAGTTATAAATCAGCCCAATTGAAAAAATATTTTAGTGACAACTAGAACTATTAAATCATAATCATTGGTGGCAGGTCTTAAAGCTTCCATGTTTTTTTTTAAGCTCCACTGGGTAACGAGCAGAACTATTACTAAGCTCCAGATCCTCTGATGGTAATATAAAGCTCAGAAAAGATAAACAATTAATCTGTAAAGATATCAATGAAAGTGGCATATACCTAATGGCCACTTGACTCTAGGGTCACAAAAAACGTGAAATGCATCAATACTTCAGCTTCATATGTAAAAACACCACATAGCAATTATCTAACTAAATGCTTCAGCGAGGGTCCAAGGGAGTAAGACTCCTAAGAATTTCAGTTTGGTGCCAATATTATTTATGACAAGAGTCTACAAACATTTTCTAAGACTGAGTCAAGAAGCAATATAACAGAGTGGTTAACAGCACATGTTTGAAATATAAAAAGTCTGGATTTGAATATGGAGCTGTAGAAACTTAGGCAAGCAAATTAACCTTTGCTTGGGGTTCTCTATGGAGCTGTGATAGAGAAAATACACACACATATATATATGTATATATATAGGGACTCAATGAATTGTGGCTATTATTATTACATTAACCAGTGTTTTAGAATGGAGGGATGGATGGGTGGAAGGAGTGAAAAAAAGAGGTCTCTGAAAGTATGAATCTTAGAGAAAAAAAAAATACCAGTGGTCTCTGAGACAGATTTTGCTTGAACCTGATAGCATGCTACAGGATTGAAGAATGGAAGTTTCCATGAATCAGTAAGATCAAACCAGTAAATACGCATTTATAAACTAGGCTTTCTGCCTTTGAGAAATCCCATAGAGGAGCCTTCAGCAAGCAATAAAATATGTCCTAAATCTTTCCAATGAAATGACATCATTAACCACCTTCAAATTGGCTTCAGAGAGCTTCTGGCTATAGCTGCACCTTTTCCTTTACCCTAGACCTTGGCAGTATCTACTCCTGCAGCTTTTTCCTACGTTAAGGTTACTTTCTTCAGAAAACTCAATGTATCTGCTAATCTGGGCATAATATTAAGGGAAATCTTGGGCTCAGCTTTCAATCAGTGAAGAGGATTATGTATCCATATGGAGTTCTGGCAATGACTGACCATGAAATTGTACAGAAAACACTTGTTGGATATTTGATAACAGTCCATTTTTAAATCAGGTAATATTTCTTATTCTTCTCCTATCACAGAGGATGCTGTTCTAAAAAGACTTTCATTATTGTAGTTTAATTAAGCAAGTTAAAGTTAGACACACAAACGAAGGCTGCCTTCTTATTTGCATTTTGCGAGCTTAATGATCCTTTTATAGTTTCTGCAGTACCATGGGGAAATAGCCTCATTTTTCATACTTAAGTACACATCCCATTTCCTGATCAACAGGTTTCAGGGTAAACATTATTCTTGAGTAGTAAGTCAATGTATATAAGAGTAAGAAACAACAACTAGATTCTTTCCTAACATTTCCACAGGAGTTTTAAATGGTTTCTTTTAAGGTGCTTTTATAAGTTTTTGTAATGATTTCAGAAATGGCAATGGCAAACATTTAACATTTACTACATAGCTGAATGTGCACTAAAAGCTTTTTACATGAATTGTATTTTTCTTGTCTAACTGGCACAACCACCCTATGAGACAGGAACTACTTATCATTTCTTTCAGAGAGCAAACATGAGGCGCAGAGAGGTATCCAAGGCAACACCACTGGGAGGTGGTAGAGCCAGGATTTTCTCCAGTGTGACTTCAGAGCCCATTCTTTGCACCACCAAGCTCAAATGCCTTTATCTTTATATCGTTCTTTGGCTAAGATTTTTTTCTTTCTTGTGTTTTTCCTTTTCTGGTTTCGGAAGAGGCCACCATCTTTTGATATTGCATCCTATCTGGACAGGGCTGCTGAGTCTCTATTCTGGCTTCCAGATACTCTCAGTGAACACCATTCACTTGTGCCGACCTTGGCGGTGTGTGCCTGCTGATCAGGAATTACATCTTGAATCATTCTGACTCTCATTTGATAACTGGCTCCTGTGAGGATGATACTGGCAACCTACCCCTCCTCTCCAGGGGTAGCGTGGCGCCCCCTGGCAGGCCTCCCCTCCTGAGGGCCCTGGGACTCTCTGTCCCCCTGCCCCGGCTCCATCAGCAGGGGCAGCGGCTTAGCAGTAACCCTCTGCACTTCCCCTCTCTTCCTCAGATGGGCTACCTGGTCTCTTCTAAGCCATTCCTGATTCATGCTATTTTCAGAAACTACACTGTCCTTTGAAAAGTGAACTTGCAAAAAATAAGGGCACTCACAGATATTTCTTAAAATTTGATTAAAAACAAATACTGATAACTATTCTATTACTTGTATAGGGTACAACACATAAATGAGTTAAACAAAAGTGTTCTTTATATCAATACCTATGTAAAAAGTAATTTACATTGTAGTGAGAGGTCAGCTGATCAGCTGCTTGTTTTTCTTTTGATAGACACATACATTTTCTACATGCTCAAAAATAATTTTCTCTTAATTTTCACTCTTTAATACCACACAATTCCATTAAAGGCACATGTATCTGCTAATATACATACTACCCATGAGTGCTGATAATTAGACCCTTTCTCCATAATTTCAAAATTCAGAAAATCATTGCCTCTTTGTGGTCTGAATGTATACTCTTATCAGAATATACAAGTCCTGAAGATATTTTTTTCAAGAAATGGAAGGAAAATTATTCTAAGCATATTAAAGTTCAGCTTTGAAATGATGATGTTTCTAAAAGCCAAAGGCATATGCCAGACATTCAGAAGCCAAGTTTTCTGTTGGCCATATTCTCGGGAGTGCTGGAAGGCATGTGTTACTCTAGGCCGCAATACGATTGACAAGAGAAGGCTTTTCAATGATGCTACAAAATGTATTCGTCAGGGTTTAGGAGATGGGGATGGGATTGAATCAATAAACATCTCCCTAAATCTCATCCACGGTCTCTTAAAAACTATTTTTTAAAATCAAATGCTTTTCAGTTAATCTTAGGAAAAAGAGACTGAAAACACAATATGCCTGGTTAGAGCAGAGTAGGAGAACTGGTGCAGTTATTTCTACGGTTAAGGACTTGAGTTCAGCAAACACAAGCATGCAGGGCCCTACGACAGACGGCATCATATTAATAACTAAGGGCGGTGGGCCACATAGCATGCTTCCCACGGATCAATTCCTTAGTGGAAATTCCCCACGGTCGTAATCAGGGAAGGGCTCACCCCACTTCTGGGGCTCAGGTCCACCCCGATATGTACCCAGTTAGAGGTAAGGCAGCTGTGAGCAGGAAACACAAACACAGGCAGCACTCACCTCCGCGATTTTCAGCACAGCGCTCCCATTCAGGTCAAATGTCGGGGTGTAGGTGACACACAGTAAAACCTTCAACAAATCGGAGGTGAGAGATGAAGGAAGAGATACAGGGTTAAAAACTGAGATATAAAATTTTGTTTTACATGCCATTTGTGTAGCCCTGTTTTTACGATTCCTTTGCTGTTTGCTTTATCTCATGTTTCTTTCTGTCCCACCACTGCTCCCTAATTTGTGGCCAAACCCTAATAAAATAGAGAATATACTTTAAAAAGCAAAGGCTGCTAACCTCTCCCCATGGAAAGGACCACTGGAGGACTGGCCAGAAACAGCATTCCTCAACAACTCCAGGAAATCTGTCCAAGAATAAGAAAAACCTAAAAATCATTTCTTGCTAGTACTAATTCAAAAAATGGCCAGGCTCAATGCCTTCACATGAATTATCTATGTTGATATTTTACATAAGTATTGTTATTATTGTCCCTGTTTTAGTGATAAGAAAATGAAAATTTGGAATGATTAAGTATGTTGCCTAAGGTCACACAGCTTTAGCTGTGGAGCTGAGATGTGAACTCAGGTAATCTGCTCAATCACCAGGCAAAACTGTGTCCACCTCTTCCTAGACTCAAATGTCACCGTAACTTTCTGTTCCTAACCCCTTCCCAAATCCGCATGGGATCAGACATTCTTTTATGGCATTTTCCCCTTCCATCTCGCAATTTTCCCCAGAATGCTACACAGGGTTTACTGATTCCCCAAGACATACAGATAATGGGCCAGTGACATTTGCAACATCTTTAAGAACCATTAAAAATTTCATTTTCAACTTGTAGAGCCATTAGGGAACAGATCAATAAAAGCCCATGACATTTTAAGAATTGCTTCTAATTTTGTAGATAAGAGGCCAGACTTTCCCCCCTCTTCACTTGGCTTCTGACTTTTCTTGCTGCAGAAAACAGACACAAAAGTGCTGGCGTTCGCTCCTTGATCTCAAACCCAGCGGCATGCCCTGCCTGCAGCATGGCCTGCCAGTGGCACCCTTCTGAGGACTTTTCTCATCTGTCTAATTCGTGAGAGAGCAGTGAAGCGTGGCAATTTACCTAATACAGGATAGACACCTAATCAGCACGCCAAAGAGTACAACTGTCTGATGCGACAAGAAATCTCTCCCCAGTCTCTTAGTGAGCTGGGCCAGCCCTAGGAACAGTTGCTCCTTTGGAGAAAGCAAACATCTGTGTAATTTAAGGGGGATAAAAAGATATCTTTGCCAGTTTTAGTCTCAAGGCTAGATATTAATTGTGGGTATGCTCCTCAGCCTCTTCATTCACAAGGAGACTTACATTCAAGAGTCAACTCCAGTGCTGTGGTGGGAAAGGGATTGCGGAATCAACTGTCTGCCCTCTGACCTCATAAGAAATGGCCTGCTTTTGGTTTCACGACAGTCTTTGGGAGTTGGGATTAGGCAGGCAGGGAGGGATGAAAGCTGAGGACAGCAGGTTCCCAGGACCCAGTGTGGGCTTGGAGGGAGGCTGCATCTTCTCTGCTTCTGTAAGTACATGGTGGTGGCCCCTTTGCCTGCAACCCCCATCCCTGGCTTCCCCTATGTGTGTTCCTCTTGTGGCTTATTTGATTGGCTTCTTTCAGGCCTCATCTTTCAGGACTCAACTCAAATGTCACCCCCTCAGAGAGCCCTTCCCTGACTGCCCTCTCTCAAATGGTCTCTATCACATCTCCCTGTTGCACCGACTTCAGAGCACGCAGCCGTCTCATGAACTACTTGTTTATGTACTTATTTGTAATCTTCCCATTAGACTATCCCATCCACTGTGCCTCTGAAAGACCCCCAGGGGCATTCTCATATGATGCTTTCTTTAATTTTTTGCTACATCGCACGGCTTCCCTTTCTTGAGTGTTTTTTTCCCCCATCATGTTTCATGGCAGGGGGAATGGCTGGTGGAGGTGGTGGTGGTGGTCAGTGGAGGCCACTTGGTCCATTTGGGCTTTTGATTTTTTAAGTATTGACAGTAAAGACTAGCAACTGGTAACACTTTGCAATATGAAAATAATGATGGCAAATATTTGTCTCCGCTGGTTAATTATTGATATTACTTATAGGGCTGACGATGCACTTTCTGCCTTCCATCACTCTATGCACTCACACAAGGTGCACAAGGGTAGGTCTAGAAAGAACTGCTCAGAAACCCGAACCAGTTGTTTGTAACAAGAGCTGCTTTTCGGCTGCAGAGACTGGAGGCAGGAGGAAGTGTCTATGTGACGGCTTTGTGAGGGCACTGGGTTGGCAGTATTTATTTGGTACTTGAGATTCTCAGGGGAACACAGGAAGCCTGGCTCCCTGTGTCACAGGGAAGCCCAGTATATGCAGAGGCAGAGGGAGGCTTCCCCACAACAGCCCACAGGAAGCTGAGGACCCCTGCACCCAGGCCCCCAGCCAATGCTGAGCGTGTTCAAAAAATGTTTGTAGAGAGGCTTTCCACACCTAATGTCTGGCCACCAATATTCAAAGACTCACTGAGCTATAAAAAAAAAACCCTAAAAACAACAGGAAATAATGAAAGGAAAGTGAAGCACATTACTGAAGCCAGCTCCTTAAGCTCATGCTGTTTGCTGTACAGAAAGAACAACAAATTTTCATTCCAGGGCTGATGGGGGGCTGATGTGCTGCCTGGGACTCACAAGATATATGATGGGCATAGCGTCTAGCCAGGATGACACAGCAGATACAAATGACTTATCACAAATGATAATTGGAGAAGCTGTTAATGTTCCCAATGCCTAGCATGCATTAATTCACTGGATTAAAACACAGACTGGGTGTAGGAAACTTAGGGCAACAGCAAATTAATTTAAGGCATCTGACTTCCATTGCATAACAGGAGGGCAAAAAGTCTAGATTATATATTCTGAGCACATGGGCCCCAAGGAAAACAGGGGCACCTAAATATTGAGGGCAATTTTATTAAAAATGTTTTTACAGGGTCATTAAAGCACTTTGACCAAATCACCACTGAGCAGCAAAAGCTTGAGTGACAGGCCGCATCTTGCAATCAAGCTTGCTGGCGCTGCCTCCCCGAAAGAGCTCAGAGGGAATAGGGAGCACAGGGGCAAGCCTGCCACGGAAAGGGAAAATTCATTACAGTGCCTAACAAAAGTCCCAAATCATTTTTTGAAAAACCCAATAATTGAATAGCCATTATATGCAAGAAGTAAGCCCTCAATTTAATATACGTAGAGAAACCCTGGGTTAAAAAAATATTAGAATTAGACTGGAAAGGAGAAAGTGAAGCTGACTTTTTGCAAGAATTGAGCACAAGTGATGAGAATCTAGAAAACGTGGTCACGTGAGGCACAGCGAAGGACAGAGGTGGACGAATAAAGAACGATGAGGCACACGAGATCACAGGTGTGCTCTTCTGACCGGGAACATCCTGGATTACTCCTCTCCCAAAGGCATGTCGTGGTCACGATCGGCGTTTCCCCATTAAACACACCCTGCCCTGCGACCCTGCTTAGGGCAGAGCAGGGGCTGTGACATCAGGGCCACAAGTGTGACTGTGGCTTGTGATTCAGTGTTTAACTGCGGTGTGACTTTGTCTATGTCCTCTAGCCCCTTATCTTTAAAATTCCCATCCCACCTGACAAGGATATTTAGAGGAACAAATAAATTAATGTTTTTACAAATAGTGCACATGGTGCGTATCTCTAGGTTGTCTTCTCACAGAGTTTAAACGAGTCTCATTTGATGTAGCTCATGGTAGCTCTTCCGACATAAATGATTAGGCTCATTCTAAGTAAAACGTAAATTAGAAAAATCAGACGGGCCGGGCGCGGTGGCTCACGCCTGTAATCCTAGCACTCTGGGAGGCCGAGGTGGGCGGATCGTTTGAGCTCAGGAGTTCGAGACCAGCCTGAGCAAGAGTGAGACCCCACCTCTACTAAAAATACAAAGAAATTATATGGACAGCTAAAAATATATATAGAAAAAATTAGCCGGGCATGGTGGCGCATGCCTGTAGTCCCAGCTACTCGGGAGGCTGAGACAGGAGGATCGCTTGAGCTCAGGAGTTTGAGGTTGCTGTGAGCTAGGCTGACGCCACGGCACTCACTCTAGCCTGGGCAACAGAGTGAGACTCTGTCTCAAAAAAAAAAAAAAGAAAAAAAAGAAAAATCAGACGATCTACACTGACAAGTACAAATCTTTTGGAGTTTGCACTTCCGTATTTATCTCTGCCCAAGTGCTCATCTTCCTGACCCAGCCCCACTTTCTTCCTTGTGTTCTCCTTTGAGGTCCTCATTCACTTCAAGTCATTGTTCACTAAGGTTCTAATTGCTGTGGGATCACAAATATAAAGACAGCACAATCTTTGCCATCAAAAGAGACCTCACCATCTATGGGAGGAACGGATGCCTGCACAACCACACTTCAGGGCGACTGTGACAAGCACTGCTGCAATTGCGAGGTATACAGTCATTTTGAAGCCTGGACGACAGAAGAACTTTGGAGAAGACAGACTTTGCAGAGGAGAGGACACGTGAACAAAGCACTGACACTGGAGAGAAAAGGGAGGAAAAGATGTACCAAGCAAGGGAAATGTCACGAGCAAAGCCATGGGAGTGTGAAAGTAAAGAGGCCAAAGACGATGCTAGAAAAGGTTGGCTGGAACCTTACTGCCCGTCAATTTAAGTGCCCTGTGTTAAGTGTTTTGCACATAGTATCTTAGGGTTGCTCGGGCCAATAAATCATGACCAAAACTAGATATGCTAGGGCAAATCGGAAGTCAGAGAGATAAAGCAGATACTTAATGAGATGTAGATAAAGTTAGAGACAGATCTGAGTCGTTCCAGTGGCAACAAATTGGCTGGGGTGCATTTGGGGAAAGGACGCAGGGAATTCCCAAAGTAGAAGGCAACAGTCACCCACATTTGAAACCTGGGTGTCATCCTACCACTGCTCCTCCCACCAACCCCTACTGTTCTAGTCAACCTGGCTGAAATCTCTCATGTCCCACCATTCCTATACATTTTACAAAGCTTTATATTAGATATTAATAAAGTAACAGGCTTTGGAGAACAAAGATATAACTTGTTCAAATGCTAAAGAATGGGCAGAAAAGTCAAAAGGCTTATTCCTATAGCATTTATTAGGAGCAGTTTTGATGTACTACTTACATCTGTGGCCCCCTCCATACACACACACCCCCACTAGATGTATAAGCTTCTTAGCACTAGGTCAGCCTTTTTTGATGCCCACCATGTGTATAGCACCTTGCTGGATCCTGGGAGCTGTGGGGAGTGCTGGCCCATGTTCATTCCCTCCTATGAACTGTCCCCATGAATGATCAGCCTCACAGTTTCAGTGGGACTGTGCATCTGTGTGCGTAGCCATTACTGCAAAATGTGTAGACAGTGTGGTAAAATGGCCCTGGTGCTACAGAAGAAAACTGTTCCAGGAATCTGAATGTTGGATCCAGGTAGAGTGATTGGTGAAAGGCAGTTTTTGCAACCATATAATGCAATACTGGAGTTTGAGGTGATCTGGTTAGGGCAGTTATAATTTGGTATTCAGGATGTCTAGCAATCTGACAGTACCTTACTCTGGACAGGGGAAAAACTGTCTTTACTAACCAGAGAGTATATCCCAAAAGACTCATGGAATGTTCCCCCACCTGAAATTTCCTGTTACGCTCTGCTGAGAACCTATTTTTTTTTACTCACCATCATAAATAGTAACTTGTATAGGATTTATGAGTGGAAGAGCTCATTTCTATCAAAGTTCCAACAGAGTCCTCGGCAGGCCCATTTCCAGGGGAGTCAGGAGTGAAGAAATGATTCCCAAATTAGATTGCAACTACCTATCTACTTTACTTCTACCTGTGTGCTGCATTATTCAGGTCCCTATTCATTCATTCAACAAATATTTATTCAGGAGTTACTAGGGGTCAGATCCAGTGCTAGGTGTTGGGCATGCAGTAGTGAACAAATAGACAATCCCTGATCTTGCAGAAGTAACATCTGGTATGAAGATAGTCACAAAATAAGGAATTGCAATAAGTGGCGATGAACATTCCGACTGGGAAACTGTACTGCACTCTGGGAGGCCTGTCAGGGTCTAACACACAATACACAAGTTGTAATGCTGTATTCATCCTTTCATGGAACTCTAAATTCAACATGTTGTGACACATATAATTAATAAGTTAAACCCAGGGAAGAAGACAAAGGTATCACTGAAAAGTGAGCTGATTTGGAGGAGTCAACCGACTCCTAAGGCACATGGAAGACATGAGGGCATATTGAATGAACAAAGAATATTTTTTTCCTCTTTCTTAAACTAATCTTAATTAACACACAAGTACTTCTTGGGGTGACTGTGGTTTCATTTTTCAAAATACCAGATGTTATTTATAAATCACACCAAACAAAATAAACTACTAGAGGTGAAGAAAGCACAGCCCACAGGAGGCCTTGCATTCGTCTCTCCCGGTGCGTGGAAGAAATCCTTAACGCCAGGCACATTTCAAACCCCAGCTCTGGCTCTGGCTGAGAATTTAGCTTTGTTACTTTACACACATCTCCTTCTGGCCTCTCATGTATATTGGCTTGAAACTTCATAAAATTAAAAGTCGTTGCATAATTCCTTCTCTTTAGAAACATTCCAGTTCTTTTTTTAGTCTGTCGAATTCAGTAACAAGGAGAACAAAAATTCAGCGACACACACGGAAACACTGAGATACCAAACGCCCCTCTATGGGGTGCAGGGCATGCTGGACTTCTACACGCGTAGCCTTACGGAGTGTGGATTGCTGAGGTGTACCTAGACCATGAAATAGAAGCAGAAGTTCTTTCCCTCGTGGTCCAGGGACAAACACAACACAGGCTCAGTCTTCTGAAGTTAGAAAAACGGCAGAATGTGTATCTTTAGAGTGAAGGAGGGGAGGGGTAACAGAGGGAACATACAGAATTTCAGAGGATATTTCCTCATTTAAATTTAAAATGTCAATGCCAAAATTAAGAATTTTTTTTCTTATTTTGATCAAGGTTCTCAATCTCTGCACTATTGACATTATGGACCAAATAATTCTCTTTGTGGGGGGTTTGTCCTGGGCATTATAGGATATTTAGCAGCATCCTTGGCTTCTACCCAATAGATGGTAGTGCTAACTCTCCCATTCCTGCTCCCCCAACACAAACACACCAGTTGTGACAACCAAAAGTGTTTCTAGACATTGACAAATGTCCCCTGGGAACAATATTGCCCCTGGTTGAGAACCACTGTTTCAGATCATTTATGCCCCACAAGCCTTGTGGATATAGCTGAGAACCTCTACAATACTACCCTGCTCCCAAAAGGGTCAGAGCTAGAATACAGGACTTCCAGAGAGGATATGGGTAAGTCACTGGTCCTTCACTTTGCTTCAGAGATCTTGGACTGCAGATAGTTGAGCTACAACCCCAATTTTTTTTTTTTGATCCTAAGAAAATGCATCAAGTTATTTCATCTCATAAAATACCTACCACTAATGGCAGGTAATTAGACAAATCACTTTCTGGCTCCACTTGCCCAAATTATGAGAGAATTTTTAGTCAACACAAGATTTTGCTAGAGCTCCTGAGTACCCAGTTTGGAAAACCTTTCAAATTACTCATTGGTTTGTGGTCCTGTCTCAGGTTCTTTTCTGGCCTTCATTTATTGCCGGTAGTAATAAGTTACCGATATTCATTGGCTATGCCCTTGGCACCTAATTCTAGGAAATACTGTACCAACGATATTCATAGGAAAAATATATAAATATTTATAAGGAACTTAGCTAATTCACTTGAACAAATAAACAAACCGTTTGTATTTCTATTTTCTTCTCCCTTCTAAACTTACTCCGTTGGCAAACTCTTGTAACTGTCACCGCTAACTAGAGGCCTCACAAATCTATTTCTACAGACAACATTTTCTCAGGTTGCAATCCCTAATTTCATTTTCTAAACATCACAAATAATATACGCAATTTCACAAAAATCACATCAACCTCACTAAGTCTCTACTATGGTAAGCTGCTAAACACTTCTTGCTCCAAAATTCTTAGTTACCCCTGCAGATATCCCCATTGAAAAATAGAATCTATTTCTGCATAGATACCCCCTAAATATGGGGTATGGAGTGACCATTAGCCTGCATTGACCAATGGGACATCACAAAAACAAACAGAAACAAAACCACAAACCACTTGGGATCTGAGTTTCCTAATTCTCCCTGCCACTGCCATCCCACATATAACCTGGTCTGCTAGAAAATAAGAGACCCTGTAGAGAGAGAGGCGCCAGTCTTCTCAGGTGGACCTGAAGAAGCTATCTTAACACATTGACAGCCACACTAGAAAAAAAACTTTTCCTTGTGTCACAGTGTTTTGTTATGAAAACAGAACAAAAACTTTGAAAACAAAACAATCCTTTCTAATTTAATGAAAAATTTGTTATTTTTTAATGTTTTCTGTGCGTGAGTTACATGCAATTTGAAAAATAGTTCTCGCAACTCCCAAGGGAAAGAGACATGTGAGTTACATATGCTTCACAAGGTCCCGGGCTCAAAACTAGGGTGAGTTAAATACAATTCACATTGCAGTTAATGTGTTAAGTCAGCCGTCCCAGCCCACCCACCAACTGACCAAAGACATAGTACAGTCCAGCTGAGACCAGCAAAAGAATAGCACAGCTGAGCCCAGCCCAAACTACCTATCACATTTTGGAGTGATTTTAGGTACATGAAGCACTATCCCAACTATATTTTGTTTTTAAATATGAGCTTGCTTTATTATTTCGAGTGAATTCTAGGAGATTCAGCTGCGTTTATATGGCAATGCAATTTAGTTGTCGAGATGAGATCTAGTCATTCCAGTCGTTATGAAGAACAAACTGGATTGGTCAGTTATGTTTTGATTATTGCTTGATGACAACACATCAAGATTAAGATGAGAAAAAGAAAAGGAACTACTGTGGGAAGGCAGAGTCAATACTATAAACATGAAGCTTCAGTATGAAGACCGGCAGGTGTACGAGGACCTACACCCAAAAGCTGAGTGGAAGAGATTTATTTTTTTGGTCTGTTATATAAGTAGTTCATGTTTTAGAAATAGACTCTCAAAATTTCAATAGAATACAAGATATATGTTCTCATAGAAACAAAGATATGAGTTATGGTGCTCAGGGCAGCCTACAGATGGCTGTTTAATTCAGACATAGTGAAATGTTCTGTATTTGAATGAATAAAATGGAAAATAATAGAAAAAATAAAATTCTTAATTATGCTACCATTAAAATTGTATTAAATACTTAAAGGGATATGTATTGTCATGTGGAAAATGTTTATGATTTAAAATTAAGTGAAAAGCAAGAAATAAAATCCAATGTACACAACAAATATAAGCATATAAATAGGATTAGAAATGAATATACAAAAATCAGTCACCATGATGGGATTTACAATTAACTTTTTCTCTTTTGAAATGCCTGTAACATTAAACTACTGGTATTTCTTTAGTCTTTTAAAATATTAACATTCTTTGAGATCTGACAATATGAACTCAGTATCTCTCTCCGAAGTTAGGCACTTAAGATCCATCATTCAACCAGCAACTCTGGGTGCGGGCCCTGCAGTCAGCTTGGATTTTCCCTCTCCCACCTACTCACCGCCTGCCCACTACCAGTCACCAGCTGCTCCCGATTCTCTCTGCGAGTCAGCTCAGTGCACTCAGCCGCTTTGCTGCGTTCAGCCACGGTGGCCCTTCCTACTGCCACCAGCCTAGATTAAGTCCTGGGACCTCCTGCCATTCCACAGTGCCACTGCCTTGGCTCTGCTGATTCCCAGATTATCCTGCAAAGCCCTCCTCCCTCCCCCAACCTTCAATGTCTAACATCCAGCTCTGGATATATCACTTTCCTGCTTACCTTGACCAGGTCTTCTAGAATCTTCTTCAACCTCCCCTCCAGGCTCATGGTCCGCTATCCTTTACTAATCCCAGTTCATATCCCGTGCTTTTCCATCTGCAAGACTTTTCTTCTTTAGCAAGAATGACCTCTCTCCCGCAATAATTATCTGAATCCCACTCACTTTCCAAAGTCCAACTCAGATGGTATCCCCTTCTTGAACTGGTGCTCTGCCCTGCTGAACGTAGTTTCTCCTTCTGAATGTTCCCATCGAACTATTCTTCTGCTACAACATACACAGCTGCCTTGAATTGTGGTCACTGTGGACCTCTTTATCTCTTTCCTAGTAGATTATAAACCCTTGTCTCTGAATGCTTTGATTTTAATCCTACAGTTTTATACACTGTTGGTAACAAAAATAGATTAACTGAATAAAACAACAAAAATAAAGTCTAAAAAACAAACTTAAAGGTTCAATGAGTTATTTTTTCTAGTTTAACCTGTAAAAGCTCATTTTGACTTAATCTCACAGTTTGAGTTTTAAGAAGTCAAATTTCAGTGATATGCTCCAGCTAGTACCCTCACTCCTTTCCTTTTCTCTTTCCCTGCCAGACTCTCCCCAGAGTGGGAGCCTCATCTTTGCACAGCCTCTGCCCACATGTTTAATGGGGCTTTTCATAATTTTATAGTTGATACTTACAGAACTGACCAATCAAGCCCCTCAAGACAGTTTTTAAAGGGCTAGAGCCAACTTCTGTATATGTGATTCTGTATATGTGAAACATTTAATAATTATAAAGCTCTTCTAGAATACCCAAATCGTATGAACTCCACCTAGTAGAATGGAACAGAAACTTACAGGCTCAGCTAAATAGTGGGTGTTTTCCCTAGTCTGTGGAATCATAGCTAATGGTTAAGACCCTGAATATATCTAGGTGGCTAACTGATAGATAATATTTTATAAAATTCTGCTTTTAAGCTATTAATAGATATCTGTAATTGAACAGTAGCAAATATGAGGTCCTTCTCTAGGAATCAGAAATATATGTGAGAACATATACTCTTCTCTTCCATTACTATAGAAGAAAATTACCTGCTTTAGGCTTTGTGGGGAGGGGGTTATAGATTAAAAAGAGATTAGAAGAAGAAACTCATAAAGTGATAGTATTCCTAATGTTTTGGTTCACAATTTGAGTGAGTTTTGAGGTGTTCATCTTATTATGCTACACATATTCTTTTCTAACAACAAAAATGGAAGCTAACACTGGCCCCTACGATGCATGGTTCTAAGCATTTCTTTTATTTTTTACTCATTTAAGACTTACCGCCACCCTAGGAGGTCTATATCAATATTGTTCACACATTTTACATATCATTAAGCTGAAGCACAGATAAATAAAGTAACTTCCCAAGGTCATCAGGCCTTCTAGTTCTAGAAGCTGTGCTCTTACCATTCTGCTACCAAATATTTTGAAAAAAAGAAAAAGTAATGAGATGACGACAGAGGCCATTGATTATTTCACAGGACAGTCATACCATGCCATTCTCCCACTCTTGCAGACACAACTGGCTGTTAAAGGTTCCTCAACGAATACCCATCTATTGTTAAGAGATTTCCATTTTCTCATTGTTTCATTATCTTCCAGAAGCCGTATTACTCACACTGACCTTGCAATTAACTCAACTCCCTAGGTCTGGAAAGTTGTCTTCTCCGCCTACCCCAAACCACACATCCAAAGACCATATTGACTCTTAGCCCTGCTCCAAAGCCTTTCCAGAAAAATACAAATGGTTGAAAAAGCAATCCTGCTACCAAAGACTGCTTACACCCGGCCAAGTAACCAAACCACTCCTACTTCAATTTACTTATGAAAAGGATATAATGATGTAGGAAGTTACTTCAATTTTAAAATACAAATCCATGTTATCTTTCTCATTTTTGAACTCACACAGATTATTATCTATAATCTCAATTTAGTTTCTTTTGTTTGTTGCTTATCCTAGTGGACTACTGAAAAATACTACATCTTTCCTTCTCCTCTCCATTAGCCAATAACTAAATTAACAGGCAATTAGCATGTGCCAGATGCTCTACTAGGCACCAAAGGGATAAAAACAATACTTACAGTGTATCATTAGTTTTCACTTACTAACTAGTGCAATTTTCCAGTCATGCCTGAGTCAAAAGTTGAGGAATAACTAGCTGGAGGGAAGACAGTGTGCATTTTCCCCAAACAGGCCATTGCAGGGAATCCTTTGGGCCTCAGCTAACCTCACACACCTCTGCATGCGCTGTCATCCCTTCCCTCTGAGAAAAGTGCAGCAAGAAAAGAGCAGGAGGTGGCAGAGGGGATGATGCATCAGATGCCCTGGCTGGGGGAAAGCAAGCCAGACTATGATTCTCACGTGGTAAGTGATCTGACTGCCTGCCACTTATCACTCAGCACTATGCCCTGCTTTTTCAAGAACACTCCTAGCTTTGCCCCTCATTAGCTTGTAACTTAACTTTTCAATTTGATCATCTATGTAACAGGACAGTAATGACTACCACCTATCTTTCAGGATGGGCTCAGAAGGGCAGCTAACCACTGTTTAAGAGCACAGGTGTGGCCTCAGGCTGAATTGTGCTTCAAATATTGGCCCGATCATTTCACTAGCTGTGTGGTCTTAGTATAAATGTACTTACCAGAATGTCTGATGCATAATAAATGTTAAATGACCAGTCCCTGTCATTTCTCCTTTGAAAATTATAAAGCACTGCACCAATATTCACTTCTTTTATCTAAAGATCCACATAAAATGAGACATCCAATAATAGAGTCCTCATCAAATGCTTTCTTGGTGTCCAGTATCATAACCTTCCTTATTGCCAAAGCCAGCCTGCCCTCCCCAGAGAGGATGCTCACCTCTCCCACGTGCTTGCAGAGGCAGCCAGCCAGCCATAATCCCCTTCAGTCTTTGAAGACTCAGCCAGCTGCAGCTGTTAATAACCTCACTACAGGTTATCCATCAGAAAGAAGGGGAAAAAGTCCTAATTACTCTAGTCAGAGATGTCATTAGTTATGTACATGGCTCCTATAAAGTCTGCCTGGCATTTATGCAAATGGCACACACCACGGGAAAATGTTACCAAGGCAGACAAGTATTTAACCTAAATATTCAATAGCTCCCTACCACCTACTAATCCATTTCAAAGCTAATCTATCTTCAGGGAAACCTTTCTGATTCTCTACAGTTCTGACAGTTTATTTGCTCAAGCTATAAAATTTTTATTTGGATTCCATAGTCATTTCAATAAATCAAAGTTGCCTTTTCTCCCCCTCCTGTTAAATAGTAAAACCAGGTAGAACAGCTCCTGGGCTAAGCGATTCCACCTGATTCCTATTTAATTTGTCAGACGCAAGCATCATTGATTTTTTTTTTTTTTTTTTAACCCTATGACTGAAAAGTCTAGGGCCTTCCTTCTAAATGGGAACGACACCACTGGAATATTGGCTTTCATTATTAGCTAGTTTCTATTTAATCTCAGGGAAATCTCTAAAAGAGAAATCACATTATTTTCTCTCCGGGAATTTAATACAACTGCTACATTCTCTTAAGAGTGTGATATGGTTCAATTTCTCGTGTTTATAAGCACTAACAGATACCAATTTGCAAGTAAAATGCAGATATAACTTTAAAAAATAACACCTAGGATCTGTTATAAAAAATGTTCTATGCTGTGGTTAGACAGACATAAATAAAAACTGCATGGTGTAGCTTTATTATCACTCCTGAATAGTATATACCCAGACCAACATTTGAAAATGTCTACCATATCTCCTTATAAAAGACTTTCTGTGCCTACAAAATATTTATATAAAATGACTGGAAGACTTTTACAGGAAATATCTAGTTTAAATAATTTATCATCAGAATGAGTCATGTAGAAGCACCAAGACTAAATTAACACACCCTTCATGTGTAATGGAAATCCAATCTTTTCCCTGAGGACTCATCCAATTCTCTTTTTTTAAAGGTAATTTTTGGGAGAATATGGTAAAAGCATTTTAATATAGTAATGATATTAGCAAAACAAGGACTTATTTAAGTGGTTTTACTTTGGTCATTACAAGTATTACAGGATTACAAGATAAAGGAGTGTGAGCTTCTGGAGATTACTAAGAAGTTGGTATAGAAATTCCTCATGCATAGAGAAAGGAGATAAAACTTATTATGCTAAGTCAGAAATTCTGTAACTTGAATCAATCTCCATAGTCAAACAAGTATTTTAAATCTCAGAAATAGGAAACAATCAGGGAGCCCTCACCTGTGATCCACCAAAATCAGATAACTGTCTTCAAAAGTTTTATTGAATGTTAATAATAACATCACCTGAAGTACGGTTATCGCGTTAATTTTCTAGCAGCTTGACTAAAAATGTTTGTCCAAGATCAAAATATACTACAGGCAATTACCCTAAGGTTAGGTTTGTTGTGAATTGAAATATTTTTCCCACTTCCAATATTTAAGTAGTTAAAAATAATAACATGTATCCCTTGACCAATATCTCTCGAACCCCCCTCCTCTCTAGCCACCCCAGCTTCTGGTAACCACCATTCCACTTCCTTTTTCTATGAGATCAACTTTTGTAGACTCCACTTAGCAGTGAAACCATGTGGCATTTGTCTTTCTGTGCCTAGCTTATTTCATTTAACATAATGTCTTTCATGATCATCCATAGTTACAGCTAGACAAGAGGAATAAATTTCAGGAGATCTATTGTATAGCAAGGTGACTATAGCTAGTGATGATATAGTATATTCTTGAAAAATATAAAAACAGTGGATGTTATATGCTCTCACCATAAAAATAACTAAGTGAGATAATGCATTTGTTAATTAGCTAGATTTAAGTATTCCACAATTCGGATATATACCATGTTGTACATGATAAATGCACACTGTTATCTGTCAATTAAAAAAAATAGCACATAGCAAAGGCCCTTATCTTTGCAAGCATTTTGAAAATCTCGTTGTAAAGAACAGCAGCCAAGATTGTTTTTCTTTTTCCTGATAACATCCGATTTTCCTCCCAGACATTAACTAAAAGTACGAAGGTCTATGATGGTATCCTTTGAAAGTCCATTAAGATAGGCTTTCATGATTTCCAGTAGAGTTAACATGTGTCAACTCCTGTCCTGAGCAAGGCTAGCAGAAAGCCCTGCTGGGCTGGAATTAGAAAGCAAGTACAAGTTTTCAAAACAGGTGTTACTATTGACATAAGCATTAAACATTCTGCTTGTGCAAAGCTCCTAAAAGAACAGGTATGTTCTCTTTGTAATTTTTAAGACAAATTTCTGTATTTCACAAAAACCTATTCCTCAGAGAATTTCCAGAATAATGCATAATCTGTGAGGTATGTCTCCTAGTATGACACCAAAGCTCACCCTCCAGTGTTTGGAGACCTAATGGCAGAAGAAAGACTCACAGGCTAGACATGGAAGTCACAAATGCAATTCGCCTGGGAGCTGGCCTTGCCTCTCTTTCAAGAGTGGCACAGAGGTAGTGGAGAAGTAAAACAAATCTAGAGGAAGTTACTCTGCGGTTCCCACAAATGCACAGCTGTCAAACTTACATCAAAGGATAAGGCAAAACTGTACATACCAGAATCAAAAAAGAGAGTTGAAGATGAATGAGATCTTAAAGATTGGCCAGCTTGGGCGCTCTCAATGTTTACTGTGTCTAAGAATCACTTGAAACACTACACTGCACATTCCTAGACCCAAACACTGAGCTTCTGATTCAGCAACAGCAGGCAATAATGGCATCACCAGTAATATGTCACACTTCTAAAGCACTTGCTTTGTGCCAGACACTGTGCTACGTTCTTGACAAATGTCACCTTACTTAAGCCTCAAAACAATCCTATGGGGTATTATTCTATTTTCCCTTGAGGAAATCAAGGCACAGAGTGGTTAAGGCATCTGTGCAAGTACATCCTGCTAGGAAGCGGAGGGGGTAGGATTCAAACCCAGGCAGGGCAGCTTCAGAGTCTGAGCTCTTAATCACGACCCTGCACTACCCACTGTCAGGGTCAGCGTAAGGCCTTGGGCATCAGGAAAATATCATGAGTGAGTGGAGAAATTGACAGTCAGAGAAGTGAAGTCTCTTATCCAACACAAAAATCACATGGCGCATTTCCAGGGAGAAATCAGCCATTATATGACACCAACTATTCTTTTTTTTTTTTTTTTTTTCAACTATTCTTGAATATTCCGCTACACATAATCTCCTAGGGAGGAACTGGACAGATTACATTATTAAAAGCTGTCTTGTTGGTTCCTACTATGTTACTTTGACATAGGTGCTATTCTGGGGCAGAGATTTCCATCCTTTTCTGCCCAGTTCACTGCTCACTCACAGAATATGATGCTCTCCAATCAGCACAAGGGACTCCCAGTCATGATTCTCAAGGGAACCAAAGGGGAAAGGGGACAGAGAAATGCCACCCCTAAAAGGGAGGTAGTAACTGGAATGAGGGACATAAGGTTCACATAATTTGAGGGAGAAAAAAATGTGATTCTCATATGCCTCCCAAGTATAATCTTTCTCCCCCTAAACTGGCCATTCTAATATTTCTTTACATAGCAAAATATTATTCGGTCTTTGCTTTGCTTTAACATATACAAGTTGGCAAAATACGCACAATGATCAGACCTAGTCCAAGCTAGAGCTACTCACATATATTCTCTTAAAAGGTGATAAATTTACGTCCTGACAACATTTGATACACAAGACGGTTCCAAAAGCTCATTGGTTTATAAAAATTGTCCCTTTTTGCTGTTAAATCAAGGCGATTTGGGGAGGGGGGACCAAAAGCAAGGATGATAATCATCTGTTCCAAATGAAAGATGAGCCAGCATGACCACAATGCGGAGGCATTTTCAAGATAACAACAAGTACTGGGGGTCAGAATGTGTTCCTGTCCCAGTGACGCACGCTGGTGGCCACGTCAAACCAACCTTCATCACTTCCACCTGCAGGTCTTCGTTGAGCGAAGGCGTCACTTTCACGGCATTCAGGATCTGATTGAGCAGCTGCTTCTCATCAGAGTCCGTTTCCATGGATACAAACCTCTCTTCCGACAGAAGCTTCTGTGAAGAGGCACAAGGCAGTGATCACAGATAGGCTCTCCCCTGCCGCCTTATTCTGTTCTATCTTATTACGTATTGATGATCATTTTTCTCACTGAGAGGCACATTAGCTGGAGGCCATTAGGAAAGAATTCATGCTCTGTGCCATTAAAAAGAAAAATGCATCCAACCTTGGGTAAACTGTTCTTGGCAAAGACCTTTTCCTGATATTAGATAATTCATTCTAAATTTCACGAAGTGAAATTCTGATGTGCTGGCCGTATAGATTATTTAGGTGGCGGGGATGGGGAATTAACGTGCCAAGAGGAACCCAGCCCTGCACAATAGTCACACACACATGTACCCTTTCTGAATGTAGCTTTGTCACAGGAAACAAGAAGGTCTTGTCGACAAGTTCATTTTTCCAGGTGTTTCTTTTTACTTCCTAATGTGAGCTGCCATTTATCTGGGAATTATTCATGAACCCAGAAATCTTAATGTATTTCCCCATCAGAAAACGAATGTCACAAAAATGTAAACAAGAAGACATTCACTTTAATGAGGACTCCCAGGAATCCACGTCACAGGACAACCGTTTTCTATTTCTTATCTTTCATAAAATTCTTCCTCCTACTGCACCCAAGCCCACCTGCCTACAACTTCTACTCCTTCATCTTTCCCCAGAGCCACATGGAATAAGCTTCTAAAATGTCTGAAGTCGGCTATCAAAGCCACCCAAGTCTTTTCTGCTCCATACTAAACCTCCTCAGACTTCTTCAAATGCTATCTGACAAGATTTCACTTGTGCTCTCTTGCTTACAGCGTGAACTCCAGAGTGAACACAATACCTCAAGGGTGGTCAGATATTAAAGAGGGATGCGTCACGTGACTCACATTCTCAGGTTCAATGAGCTTAGCTGGTAGTCACAGCACATTCTATGCTGCCTCACCCTGCAACCCCTAATTCCCATTCACAAGGGCTGCAATTAAGCTGTTCTCCCTTTCTGCCCTGGTGCAATTGATTTTTGAGACCCCACCATAGAACTTTGTATTTATCCCTGTTTAATGTGTTATTTTCCAGTGTGGCTTAGAGCTGCAGCCTGTGAAGAACGTTTGGAACTCTGATTCACCCAACATAACGACTCCCTCTTTCACCATGCCATTGCAGATCGGGAAAACAAGTACTTCAAACCTGCATCCTTAAGACTCCCTAGTATTTTACCATTATTCTTTCAAAAGGAATTATTTTTAGAAGCACATAGTACACCCAGGACAGCCCAGAGTTAAAGGTTATATACAAAGCTATTTTTACTTAAAATGATAAAGACTAGGAAGCCCTAAAAATGTGCTTACAGTTAACAGGAGGCAGCCAGGGATGGTAAAAGGAAGACTCACAGCCTACCAAGTCATTGAAGTTAACCCAATTTGGTAGCCCTTAAAAACATGGTACTGCAACTGAGATTGTTCCAGGGTTAAAAACAAGAGAAGCTGTATGGAAAATCTATATAATACTATCAACAGGAAAAAAGGAACAAAAGTGGAAGGTCGAAACAAATTCTCACTCATTTTTATGGTTGGCCCAGTTACCTTGGAGAAAAGCAAAAGGTTTTTAACATGATTGACAGTGTTTAAAAATGTCAAATGCTGCTGCATGTTGAAATATACATTATCTAATTCTAATCCACTGGTGGAAAAAAGAACAGTTTTCTCACTCCTTCTATGTATTAACTCTTAAAAGGAATTAGGGACCTCTCTGAACTTAAAAAGCTAACTATGAAATAATCCATACTGATGTGAAAAGACATGTGACAAATGCCACCAATCCATGGCCATGCTGAACAAACCCCTACAGCCTTCACCTTCACAGTGCTTGTCTCTTAGAAACAAAACCACTCTAAAAAGTTGCTGTGTTTATATAGCCATCACCTTTTCACTGTGGAATTAGGCCCATTACATTTGGTGTAAAACAAAACAAATGCTCAGAGAAAGAAATGTGTTCAAGCATATCTGACTTTGCTTATTAAACTAAATTTCTTTTTCTTCCCAATTTTGCCCTGGAAACAAAATAGATTAATCCAACCCAACTGTAGAATAAAAAAAAAAAAAAAAAAAAAAAAAACCTTTCCAGTTTAGCAACAATTCTTATTACATGGAACTACAAATGGTGAAAGTATATAAAATTTGAATTTGTGTGAACTTAGGGTCTCTTTCTTGGGATCCTTTATTCTCCTGAAAACTGGATGTCATGAAAAATATTTCATATCTGTGTGGGCTTAGCTAGGTGTCCATGAATAAGTGTCTGATTACAAAGGCTCAACAAAATAACGCTATACACAAAGAAATTCTGGGTGAATGTAAGAAAATTCTGTTATCCTTTATGGTTATTTCTTAGTTCAATCAAATTTCTGTCTGGATCTTTAAACAGCCAGTGTTTAAAATGTTAACTATTTGCTCTTTCAATGCCAAATGGCCTGTCAATTTCTGTCACCCCACTGCATTCAGTCAAAGCCATACCTGCATCCCTGCCAAAGCATGTTGGGCCAGCTTCACATTCTTGGATTCCAGAGCCAATTGGAGAGGCAGCAGGCATTTCTCCCTGGCAAACACATAAATAAGGACCACATGTGAGCTCAGCAAAGCTGGCAGTCAAGCGATATAAGCCTTATGTACACCCACCCTCAAACACCACCACACACATACACAAAAATAATACCCCAAAATGAAAATACATGTGGGCTTGAGGAAAGCACAGCAAAAAAGTTGTGCAGAAATGACAGCACATCAGCAGCTCACCTACTGCATATGGCTACAGGAGGAGCAAACACAAGGATGTTCGTTAATTAGTACTTGGTACACTAATGAGCAGACATTGGGACTATCACCAGTCCGTGAACATGCTTTGCTCTTTCCCAAATTAATGGCATTGCTCACATCCAGCACACATGGGGTGAACAACACTAGGAAACACCATTTATGAAGATTTCTATGCTTTGCTTATACCTCTTCCTTACCTAGGAGGTAACTACATCACCACTGGCACTCTGCCGTATCAATATAAACTGAAATTCTATTAATTTGTCAATTCTTCCCCAACTCAAAGTATTCAACAGTCATTTATACCACTAAAATTTTCTCTACAGTCTCCATGAAGAGCTAGATCTAAATTTTGTGACAGGTTCTTAATAAATATGTTTCCAAGATGGAAATACAAAGGAACCATCAATAGCATTGGCCAATGAGAGGTACCTGGATGCAACATTTCCTAGTGTCATGGGTGAGACTAAAAAAACAATGTGGAAAGCTACTTGGATATTTTAAAGTTTAAAGAAAAACAGGGAAGTAAAATGTGCTAGGAATAAACCAAAAGAGTTACAAAGACAAAAATATCTTTCTGTTAGAAGCATCTATTCTAAATAATTAAACAATAGACCAAGAATTTTAATCAACTCCATTATTTCCCTATGGAGTTATACTGACACAGAAGTAAAATGTTGCTTCATTTTGCCAGGTTCCTCCACCCACACTTGAAACAGAGCAGCCCCATTTTTATCTGTTTTATATTTTCAGAATAAACTGAAAGATTCATTGATTTTAGAGAGTGTGAAAGCCACAGGGTTGGACTATGGGATTTCATCTTTGGAGAAATAAGGGTCACTGTTGTAGAACACAATAAAACAGGAAGTTAATTATAGCTCTTTTCTTTTCTTATTTATAAATTTAATCCTCCTTGTCCACCCAGCTTTCCCAGGGAACCTCCGTCAGCAGGTCCACCACAGATGAGACGAGAGTCACAGACACTCCCCAATGCTGGCCACAAGGACTGAATGAAAACAGACTCTGTCAGGAAGAAATCTGTCTGCCCCATCCTTCTCATCTCTGCCCTCAACAATCCAATGTTACAACAGCCATTCTTATATGACAATTGATTAATACCACAGCCATTTTCATTAAGTATATCCTTCGACAGATGGATATATCCAACTGTGTTACATCCAGTTGGGTAGCTATAACTTTGTCACTGTTATCTTATTGTCAGCTTGTCACAGTTACAACACAAACACTGCTGTGCAGTTAATTTGAGCAGGAATAGCTGATTTTTCCAATTTTGTTTCTTTTGTTCGATCATAACCAGTTTATAAGCTTGGAAAAATTAATCGAAAGGGTAAAAGTAGAGTGAGAAGTAGGAATCATATGCAGATGGAGAATTAGCAGAAGCAGAACAGAACTTCATATATAAATCCTTGAAACAAATTTCCATCAGGATTAATTCATTGTGAAAGAACTTAAGTCTTGAATTTGAAGTCAAATCTGACGATGAGGGCACAGCACCAGGGACCAAGCTTGGAGGTCCAAAATTCTCACAGCCTATTAGCCCAGAGAAAGGTAAATATATTCAGTAGCTATGGTCAAAAATGTGTTAAGTATTTACACATTACTCACCAAGGGCATCCAACAAGAGTGGATGCCATGTTCAACAGCAATAAAACCCCTTTTGGAAATGCTCAACCTGTTGATCCTTGGGAAGCAGCATTATGTTTGCACATAAACTGCATGTCCATATTACTCTGCCATCTTCAGTATTAGTCTTCAAAATCCTTATTCCACTCTCTCACCTGCTTCTGCATTCACACAATTGATATTGCTGACTTGAGCCAGGTTACTGACAAATGCCAGGACCACCAGGTTGCACCATGACTTTAGGAGACATCACTGAACTGCTCCCCTTGTAAGTCCTGGTCACCAGGCAGGATTGGTGGATGGAGTTGGTCCAACTTGGCTTTGGCTGAGTTGAACGGTGTCAGTATTTAGTGGAAAGAACATGGGCTGTGGAATCACATGGACTTGGATTCAAACCCTAATCATTTGTAAGTTGTATAATCTCAGTCAAGATACTGAACTGTTGGGTCTTAGCTCCCTTAAGACCAATCCTGCAGGTTATAGCAAAGAGTACATATAATATATATAAGGGGTTGTCAAACTTTTTCTGTAAAGAGCCAAATAATAAAGATTTTACGGTGTGTAGTCCATATAGTCTCTGTCCTAACTACTTAACTCTGCTGAAGCACAAAAGCAGTCACAGATAATAAGTAAATCAATCAGCATGGCTACATTCCAATAAAACCTTATTTACAAAAATAGGCAAATGGCCAGACTTAGCCTACAGGCTATAGTTTGCCCAGCCTTGATATAGATGAAGTGCCCAACACAGATCATGATTTTTAGCATAAGATAAGCAGATCTAACCTTTCATGTATCCAGAAAGATTCTGTACAGGACAGGGGCTAACTGTCCTGCGAGGGTCTTAGCAAAAGCAATTATAAGTCTAAGATCTCACTCAGAAAATACATGCTTTGAGGAAATATCACTATAGACAGAGATTTTATCCAGGCAGCTAAACCAAGACACTCCATCCAACCATCCACTCAACCAATATCTATGTTCCAGGCACCAAGTTGGGTGTTAGGGAAGATCTAACAAAGAACATAACAGAACAGGTACTTGCTGTCATTTGAATTCATGGGATGAGAGAGAGAAAAAAGAAAATTGACACTTGTTATTTCTCTAGTCTTACCTATCACTATAACCTTAAAAGAGGCATTGTTACCTTTGTTTTACACTTGAAAAAATAAGGTTCAGAGAGGTTTTGTAGCCTGCCCAAGGCCACACAGCTAAAACGTGTTGGAGACAACTCAAATCCAAATCCATCTGACTCTCGAGACCAAGTTCCTTGCAACCTCCTTTAGTCTCAAAAGATCAGAGCAAAGCTAGAATAGATGTGCTTCTTAACCTTTTTTGGTTCACAAACACAAAATAATCTGTCACAAGACTCTCTTCTTAGAGGAGGGCGCATATCATTTTAGGGGATTCATGGGTCCCCAAGCCCCAATTTCACACGGATCCCAAGGTAAGAGCCCCTGCCCTTAGGGTAAAAGGCTGTGCCCAGCATTCAAGGTATGCATCAGAGAAGAGGGTCATATTCCCTGGCTGGGCTTAGGGTCCTGTTAGGATGGCCTTTGTATTGCCACACTGAGCCCTGGGCAGAGAGGTAGCTCCCTGTGTGTCTGTCTATCTGTCCGTCTGTCTAGGAGGCAAGGAGAACTACCAACTCTCCTTAGTATCCAAGGCCTGTCATCCCCTAAGACCTAACAGCACCCCCAGAGTATTGTCACAAGCCTCCGAACCTGACTTCAACTGGAAAGGAACACATGTGGAAATGAAGGAAACACGTGGGGCATAACTAATTTTGTTGCTTGCTCTGTGATATCACAAAAACCCTCCTGCCTTCATTTTTTTAAAAAGTGATTTTAATGAAAGAGAATAACAGGCCTGTTAATTGGGTCTCAGGATAAAATTTATAATGAAGATGCAACGTGGCACACACTCAATCCTCCCTGCACCTCCTGTATTAGAATAAATCATCTTTTGATCTTTCTGGATGCTGCCTCATCGGGAAAAGGGCATACCAAACACCAACTTTCAATTAAATTAAGCGAATATATGTTATGCACAGGCACATGCAAATTTATTTTTGCCTAATTAAATAAAGGCAGTGGCCCCAGGTTTCATGTCCCGACATGCCATTATTTCTTTAAGAAGAGTAATTATGTCTCGTATGCATGAGGAAGACATCATCTGCGCTGTGGCACTGCGTCTGGTCATGTCGAGGAGATTGAACCTATTTCCTTAACTGCATCGTCACGGTTCACAGACCAGCTTTGTTAGGCTGGAAGATAACAATGGACAAAGAGAAATTAAAATAGGTGAATAGGGGAAGAGTTTGGATTTAATAATTGCCTTTCAACACAAGCACAAATACAAACTTCAAGTGAAACCAAATATATTCCTGAATGTTAGGCTGATTCCTCTTTAATGCCCTGGGTGGGAAGGAACACGAAAATGCTTACATTGCTAAAGTCTGCTTACATGTTACAACCCTAGGATTCTATGATCTAAGCCATTTATTAAATAACTACATTTCTTCACATAATAACCATGGCTCTGGTTAAAATGGCTTGTATGTGACGTAATATGTTCAAAGTACCATGGTACATGTGTTCATATTTACTATTTTATTTAATTACAACTTTTGAAGGTAGAGATTTAATTGTCAACAAAACTAAAAATAAGAGAGATTAGGTTATTTTCCAAGGTCACATGTTTGTAAATGTCTGTTTTTAAAACCCATGTCCTCAAGCCTACACCATAACGCCTACGGGGGTAGACAGGTCCCCATCAACTATGCATATGACACACTGCTTTAAAATGGCAATTCAAATATCCACCAGGTTAAGAGTAGAAATGGACCTCAGACAAGTAATGTAAGTTATCTTGAGTGATAATTCCTGAAGCAGTGTGTTATATTTGACAGTTCGTGTGCAGTTACGAGAAGGTGTAGGCAGTTTGGATATGTGGAAGAAATTTGGCTTTGGAACCGGCTGCTGGGATCAAGTCACAGCCATACCCTTCCTAACTTGAGTACAGAAACTTTTTCACCTCCCATGTTGTGACACTTGGGATGTTATTATTCGTGTTTATGAATATGGATCCTTTAAACAGTTCACACCAACATTGGCGAATTTTCATCGATTAAGCTTTTGCCAGAGCCAATTCCATTGAGCCAACTGGAACTACATTGGTTCCCTAACTGACTTTCTCCACAGTGTGGTTAAAATGTTTCCATTTTATTTCCATTTTAATGAAATTATTTTTTTTATCAGTATCTATCCTTTTCTATTTCAAAACAAAGACTAGACTCACCCTTCAGGAACTGTTTTAAGCTCTAGGGATACAGCTGTGAACAACATAAAATTCCTTTTCTCCTGCAGACTTTCAAGATTTCTTAGCAAGTCTATTGTAATTATTAAGTTGAGCATATGAACTTGCCATTTTTGCAGATCAGAACAGGTTGAGTATTGGCAATTTTATATGATTCAATCTAGTAAAAAGAATTCTAAATAATACAATATGGCTATGCCATATTTTACCTCAAGATACAAACTTTTATTATTTATCATTTTCTTATAAAAGGTATGGCTGTATATAAAAAATTCAAACAGTACAAAAGGATACATAGCAATAGAAATCAATTAGGGCACTGTTGAGAGTGTAGCTGAATGTTGACAATGAGTATTTCAAGATAGTAGCATGGGGTATCTTTTTTTTTTTATACTTTCTATTTGTACCAATTTTTATATAACTCTAGAGTATACTTGCATAATCTAAAGAAGATATTTTTTGAAAGCCACAAAGCCATTGGCTCCTCACCATAACATTCCCTTTCCCTGCTCAGTTCAAAAAGGTGAGTAAATTTGCCTTTATAGAGATAAAATATTACATATAGAACTCATTTTTCTTCTGTTTCTTTATGGTATTGACATCAATAGTCCAAATATTCTTCATAGCAATTAAACGTGTTGTTCTTGTCCATAAAGAAAACCTCCGTTTACATTATTAGCCTCACTATGCTAAGTTTATCAATCCTCTGAAAATTTATAAATACTGGATTGTATCTTTGCTATTTGATACGTCTAATTTTAAACATAAGTTGCAAAAGAATAGAAAGCAACATAAATACAAAAACATTTGTTACATTATCAATGGGCTTATGTTTTTCAAAGTTTTCATTTACTATTCTTACAATATTCAAAAAATACAGAACACTATAGGTTGAGAAGACAATTACATAAGGAAGAGTAAATTTTTATTCATTTTGGAAAAAATTAAAGATGGATAATAACTTGGTATTTTCATCTGCAGGTCTGGGACTACCAATATTAATACTCCTGCCATAGGATATAAATTCTATATAATCCATGGAAAAAATACTAAAGTTTTTTAATCCTAAAGAAGGTTGTTCTAAGCAAGCAGCCTTCTGGCTCTACTGCATGCAGACTTTGCGGTGAACACACATATTGGTCTTTTTCTTTGGGTCAAGTGTTCTGTCACTTTCATCCAAAGGATTCCTGACTGATGCTGGGGAGAATGGCAGCTGAAGTCACAGAAGTGCCATTTATTAAAATCTTCAGTGTGTCAGCCCCTGTGCTAAGGGCTCAGGCACATTATCCCACTAAACTCTCACAACAACTCAATGAGGAGGGAGAAATACAGTCATGCTCAGCATAACGATGTTTCCATCAATGACAGACCACGGTGGTCCAGAAGTTTATCAGGGAGCTGAAAAATTCCTGTTGTCTAGTGAAGTCACAGTCATCTGTAGCACAACACATTACTCACATGTTTGTGGGGATGCTGGTGTAAACAAATCCACTATGCTGCCAGTCGTATAAAAGTACAGCACATACAATTATGTATAGAACATTAGACTTGATAATGATAATAAATGACCATGTTAATGATTTATGTGTTTACTATATTTTTTTATCATTACCTTACAGTGTACTCCTTCTACTTATTTAAAAAAAAAAAAAAGTTAACTGTAAAACAGCCTCTGGCAGGTCCTTCAGGAGGTATTCCTTCTAGAAGAAGGCATTGTTACCACAGGAGATGACAGCTTCAATACGTGTTACTGCCCCTGAAGACCTTCCAGTAGGACAAGATGTGGAAGACAGTGATATTGATGATCCTGACCCTGGGTAGGCCTAGGCTAATGTGTTTGTTTGTGTCTTAGTTTTTAACAAAATTTGAAAAAGTAAAAAAAAAAAAAAAAAAAAAATTAAAACTAGAGAAAAGTTTATAGAATAAGGATATAAAGAAAGTAAATATGTGTTTGTGTTTTAAGCTAAATGTTATTACAAAAAATCAAAAAGTTTTAAAAAATTAAAGTTTATGAAGCATAACAGTTACAATAAGCTGAGGTTAATTTATTATTGAAGAAAGAAAAATTTTTAAATACAATCAGTGTAGCCTAAGTGTACAGTGTTTATACAGGTTACAGTAGTGTACAGAAATGTCCTAGGCGTTCACATTCACTCACCCATCACTGACTTCACTCAGAGCAACTTCCAGTCTTGCAAGCCCCATTCATGGTAGGTGCCCTCTACAGGTGTACTATTTTTTATCTTCATACCGTAGTTTTACTGTACCTTTTCTATGTTTAATTATGTTTATATACACAAATACTTACCATTTTGTTGCAATTACCTGCAGTATTCAGCACAGTAAGCTGCTGTACAGATTTGTAGCCTAGGAGAGATGGGCTAAACATATAGCCTAGGTGTGTCATAGGTAGGCTGTACCATCTAGTTTGATGTAAATACACTCTATGATGTTAACACAATGACAAAATCGCCTAAGGAGGCATTTCTCAGAACGCATGGCATTATTAAGCTGTTCGTGACTGTGTTATGGGCATTTACTGATGAAGGGCTCAAGGGAAAGAGAAGAAAATTCACCCTTGGACAAGAGGTGGGGCAGGCATGACCTGTGAGCTCCTGCTCTAGGCAGTATGTGACCTTAACGGTTACCATTTGTCAGTCTCAAACTGTACTCCAAGGACTGGGTTAAGCATTTACGCCCAGCAAGACTGTGAAGAATCTCCTGTTTTTCTGTCCATTGTCAATCCATCTTCACATTCCCTCACGTTATCTCCCATGCCATCACGTACAGGCTGATTGTTACAACTTCCTACTGTGAAATATTGGACACTTCACAGTTCCTCACAGAGCCACTTCCTCTGGCACCATGGAAAGTTTCTGCTCTTTATAATTTTCATAAAAACAATTTGTCAGTATATATCAGGAGCTTGAAAATATTATTATCCTTTGATCCAGGATCTCCTCTTCTAGGAACCTTTTCTAAGGGAATAATCATAGATGTAGCTAAATTTTAGATGTAAAAAATTTAACAGTTTTATTTATAATATAAATAAGGTTAAATATGGTATATCTATAGATTAGAATACTAACTAAAAGTATTCTGAAGTTTTCATTTACACAGGAAAATGCACTGAAAATGTTACATAAAAAATGAGAATACAATGCAATATATAGAAGGCATGTTCCTATACTTTTGAATAAAAAATTACATACACATACAGAGTCGGTGGAGGAGGGAGCAAGAGAGACTGGAAGGAAATTTCCCCAAACACCTCCGGAATGTGTCTCTGCCTTTAAATGTGTAATTTAAAATCAGTATACTTAATTTAATCTTGCTTCTTTCTATGACATGTTTTCCTACAATCAAGCTTTCAGGCTCAGAGTGTGAATATACTTACAGCATGAAACATGCCTATGGAAATTGTTCTGCCCTGCCGTGGATCATGAGACCACATGCATTTTTGTTACTTAATGATTTTTTCACGATGAAAATGCTCCAACTGGCAATCTGGATTTAGCTCTCTGCCCAGAATCTCCAGCAGGAGAGCAGTGGAGCTGTGGAGTAGCAAGGAGAAGCAACAGCTACGGATTCCTTATTCAAACCCTCAAATCTTAGAGAAAAAGAGAAAAGTAGCTGGACAATACCATAATAGTCTTTTTTATATGCTGATAACCTTATGCAAATATGTAGCTACCTTTTGAAAAGTGGCAACTCTATGGCATAAATATGTTTCAGAAAAGTCTATATAACCAAAGACAGGTAACTTAAAAACAAAACTAATCACTTTGAGAAAAAAAACCTGACTTCATGTTCTGTTTGGGACTTGCTAGCCTATTAAATTCACAAGTAATATATGTATGTATTTATTATAATTTCTTTTTTTTTTTTTTTTTTTTGAGACAGAGTCTCACTTTGTTGCCCAGGCTAGAGTGAGTGCCGTGGCGTCAGCTTAGCTCACAGCAACCTCAGACTCCTCGGCTTAAGCGATCCTACTGCCTCAGCCTCCCGAGTAGCTGGGACTACAGGCATGCGCCACTATGCCCGGCTAATTTTTTCTATATAGATTTTTAGTTGTCCATATAATGTCTTTCTATTTTTAGTAGAGACGGGGTCTCGCTCAGGCTGGTCTCGAACTCCTGACCTTGAGCAATCCACCCGCCTCGGCCTCCCAGAGTGCTAGGATTACAGGCGTGAGCCACCGCGCCCGGCCTATTATAATTTCTTATGCATTAAATGTCATGACAGTAAAGTGGTAGACTAAATGTAAAGTAATACTTTTCTATGAAATGGCAATTTCCAGTTACGATGTCAAAGTGCCTTATAAAACCAGCCCATTACTAGATCAATCCAACAGTCAGAACTAAGATTGGCATTTCAAAATGACTAATAATCCATTTGTGAGAACTATATAAGATCTTTAGTAATAAATAGATCATTTCTTTAATAAATATTTATTTAGCCAACTATATGTCCAGGCACTATATGAAATGTCAGGTATACGACCATCAATGAGACACAGGGTTCCTGTCCTGGTGGAACTCACAGGCTAGGAGAAGGAACAGTCAAGTGGCACTATGCACACACAAGTACAAGGTAATAAATACCCGTAGTAAGGTACACAAAACCAACCATAAAAGTATAATGGGAGTGGAGGAGATCTTGTCTAAAAAAATACAAGTGTCTTCATAGACAAGGTGATATTTATTTAGCCTAGAGGGGACAGAATGGGACTTGGTCAGCCAAGTGAGGAAGAGGAAAAGGACATTTCCAGCTGAGGTGGTAAGTGCAAAGCACAGAGTGGGTTCATGGAACTGCCCGAGTCTCCCTGTGACTGGATGGGGAAGTCCTGGTGGGAAGACCGGTGAGAAATGACTTTCACAAGGTAGAGTCGAGCCAGGTTTTGAAGAGTCTTCAATGCCATGCCAGAGAGACTGGCCTTTCGCCAGTTAAAAATGAGGAGCTAATGACAGATTTCTAATCAAGGGAATAATGTAACCTCAGACATTTTGTACAAAATGGAACTCTGGCTATAACGGACAAAATGGAAAGTATAATATCATAGAAAAAAATTTTGGAGTCAAACTGATTTGGGTCAAATTCAGTCTCTGCCAATTACAACCTATGTACTCAGTTTTAGCCTCTTCAATCCTCACTTTTTTCACCTAAAATATGGAACTAATATTACCTACTTCAAGAATTGTTATAATGATTAGATAAGAAGCTATATTGGTCAAATTCCCAATTGATTGGACTGGTCCATCCTAACATTTACAGCACTCATGAAGGCCCCAGGCCCAACCCCCTTCTCTATCTACCCCAGGCTCTGCCCTGTCCCGTGATGTCTCATAGGCACAGATATGGACATCTCAGCCTGCAGGCCAAGCTAAGCCCACAATCCCTGCAAACAGCTGCTTCGTGGACAGCCCTTGGGCCTAGGGATGTACACAGCTGTGGCACCATCTGCCTTCTGAAAGACAGAGCCAGGGAAGCGGCCCCCACAAGTGGTTTCTGGAAGGAGGCTCAACAGACTGAGCAGGGAATTCTGAGGTCTCAAGTACCCAGGGCATAACCTGAGAAAGCAGGGTGGGCTTTGGGTGGGAACATTCCCTTGCCCCCGAGGAGAGGGAGAATAAAGCCTCTACAACATGGGTCTACGGCAGGGTCCCACCTCACCTAGGACTTAGGGTAGCAATGATGATGCCTCACACATTGTACATACTCAAAAAATGATCATGATTATGGTGGTTTTTTTCATTGTCACAGTTGTCCTGTCATTACAGTTTTGTTGTTGTCATCATTATTAACAAGAGGCACGAAAACTTGGTGGAAGGACTCCACTCTACCATAAAGGCCCAGTCCTGAAATTGCATTTAGGAGCCTGAATTTAGGAATGGAAACAGGAAAAACCATCTAGAGAACACAGAATTGAAGTAGAGAAGAATGCCTGGAATAACACTTTTGAGAAAGCAAATGGGTAAGATAATAACTATATGCTTGTATATTTTGAGTCCCAGGCTCCTTTGGGCACCCAAGTGCCAATGTGCAAACAATTGGATGTACTGGAGCTAAGAAAAAATTTAGAAGTTATCGATATAAAAATGGTAGCTGAAGCCTTGAAGTGGATGAAACTTCCAAGGAAAAGTACAAGATGCAGAACAGAAGGACAGAGCTCTGAGAAATCCCTCCACCCAGCAAGTGGAAGGAATAAAGGCTGCCAGCAAAGAAGAAGTCAGAGGCGGCTGTGATGCTCAGGAAGCGGCCAGAAGGAGGGCTGTCCTTCCAAGATATGTCATTTGTGCTAATACCCACCAGTCACTGGGTGCCCACTCTCTTCCAGGTACTCTGACTTGGCATGCATTATCTAATTTAATTTAGTAGTCAAAACACTGTGTGTTATGTAATGATTTCCATGTTATCACTGAGCTGACAGGTGCAGAGACAGTAAGTAACTTGCCCAATGTCACCTAACTGCTATAAATCATGAGGTCTTGTTAGAAGCTGAGCGCTCCTGTTAAAAGTTAGGAAAAACTAGGCACACTTTAGTCAGTGCTCAAGAGGAAGAGGCAGTGAGGAAAGAGAAGTGATGTCCCCATCCATTGGGAGTGGCTGTGAGCTAGGAGCTTTCTCATCATGTTATCTCATTTAATCCTCACAGACACTGGGGCAGTGGGAATTATCACATCCATTTTACAGCTCAAGACATGAAGCTCCCAGAGCCATGTGCACCCATGGACAGAACAGTAAAATGGGTGAGTCCAGACTCAAGAGTAAAGGCCATACAACCCATAAGCCTACACCCTTTCCATAGCGACACATTCTTTCTCCACCACGAGAGAATGAAGGCTAAACAGGAAAGGCAAAGGCCCCCACAACATGGAAACAAGCACAGGCATCCCTGGAAATTAACCAAAGTAACGAAAAATTTTAATCTTCCAGTTTTTCTATGTTCTCTCCCCAAACAACCCAGCACACAACAGCTATTCCGTAATAATCTCCCCTTCTCCAAGGGCAAGTAGCACTGAGAACTCTTTCTGTCTGAACAGCACACTCAGATGTAAAATGGGCAGGCCCACAGGCTCCAGAAAATAGAAAAACCTGTATCCTTCACTCTTTCACTGACTTTTTATCTACAGCAATAAAACTTTCAGCATTAAATCCTTAAATTTAGCCTCAGATGTAGTAAAAGCTAAGCATCAGGCTAGTTTGAATATATGGAAAGGCCAAGGACAGCACCTCAAAGCTTCATCCCTGGTGCTGAGATTGACTGTGGCACTCAAGGCCAACAATCGTTCATCAAACACACACTCAGCGCTTTTAGTCCTCATGTCCATTTTACACATCCCTCCATCTTTACGAATGCCACCCTCCTTTCACGCTTCTGCTTGGCCCTTCTAGCATTCCCAGAGCCCCTCCTGGCAGAGTTAGTGACTCCCCTGCCTCCATGATACAGGCTATCGTGGCTGGTTACATACAGGTGGCTTTATAAATATCATGAAATAACTCTGGTGGTGGGTTGGGGGGAACATATTAATCCTGCTTGGTTTACAATCCACTAGCAATGAACATCCTTGTGCACATCTCCCCTAAGCAAGTGAACTGCCTCCTAGTATTGCAATGGCGTAACACACTTAAAATACTGAGACCATATCTTCAAAGAGGAGGAGATCTCTAGTTTTTTATGTCAACTTTTGACCAATTGTTAAAATCATTACCATTATGTGACTTTTCCCCCCTATGGACATCAGTTTGATGGAATTTTAATGGCCCTTAAAATGTTTTTAAAGAACCCTTAATGACATTGGAAAAATGTTTTCATTATAATGCTAAGTGGAAAGCTATAAAACATTACACACCACGTGCCCCAATTTTCATTACATACTCACAGAGGAAAATAAGTCAAGTATTAAGATTCATTATTTCTAGGTGATGTGGCTTTTGCACCCACCCTATAGTCAAGGGTTAGAGTTTAGATTTTACCAATTATTACTGGGCAGGTAACCTTAAGCAAGATATCCTCGCAAAGCTTCAATCTTCTCATCTATAATACAGGGGTGTAATGAAACCTACCTCATAGTTCAGGTGCTATGACAGTGTGTGTCAATAATGTTTCAAGGCTTTTGAATTTTCTATAGTGAGAACATGCTCAGTTCATACCCTGACAACATTCCCTTTTCACAAGTGTAGCATTTGTGTGTTTATTCTCTAATTTTCTAAATAATTTAAAATAGGTGTGTTTCCATAGGTCAAACTGAAACCTTTTTACATTTTGAAGTTACATCCTCTGCCCTTCGTTAAAAGCTCTGCAATTCGTTCTCCATAGGCATTGGAAATCACTTTCATCCATCCGTGTATAGAGATAACTCCCCTTAAGGAATTCATTTTGACAATAAGCATCAGGCAGAGAACAATGATGTAAAATTTTATTTTCCCATAAACAGCAACTTCTCCCAGCAGTAACATGTTTGTGGTGTTTCAACTACTGAACATCCCGATAGATTCTGCACTGCAGGCACTTTTTAAAAATAGGCCTTGGGTGGGAGCCAAAAAGATTGGTTTGGTTCCTTCCTGCTTTAAACATATCACAGACTCTAGACTTCTCTCTGCCAGCCCATAGGGTCAGCTGAATAAGATCTACATTAACCTGCCAAACAAGTAGCCTCAGGTCTGGCTCCATATGATGTGAAGACAAGACTGTTTCTCAGGATAAATTTCCTGCTAAAGGTTGGGTTTGTGTTTGAGCACTACAGTTACAGCCTTCAGCCTGTTTTAAATGGCCATATAACCCAATTACCCCGATAGCAGTTGGATTTATAGCAATACATAAGCAACGGGCTGCCATATTCCACTCAGGGTGATATCAAATCTGTTATATAACTGCAGGACCTTTCTAAATCAGACAGGTGCTGGAACAAAAACAAATATGCCCAGTATTTTTTTTTAACATTCTGAAGAGAAAAAAACAGTAGCAGACTGTTCTTTTAGTGAAATGATTAAAGACCAAAGACAGTAAAACTAAGACGGTAAAAGCTTCCTGATGACGATCTCAGTCCAGAGGATGGAGGGCTCTCCAGAGCCTCATTATAGCGGGGGCGGGGGAATGACATAAGCCTGCCTGACACTGTTACTCTCACCATACACACCCATCGATAGAGACCACAGAGAGCGAATGCAACACAGTCATTTGCAGCAAGCTTGGCTATAAATGCTCTACATCCGAATAGAGACTTAGTGAATTTGCAGAAATACACATATGCATACCCACAAAATCAGTGAAGACAAGATAAGATCCTGAAGACTAATAGAAATGTTCACAAGGAGGTAAGAGGAATTTGTCAATAAATTTATCAAATAGTCAAGTTTTTAAACACTATAATTATTCTGCTGTAATTATTATTTTATCACCAAAATCCTAATATAGTCACTTCGAGCTAAGAAAAGATGTTTCTTCTTCTCCAAGGTAAAAAAAAAAAAAAAAAAAAAAAAAAAGGACTCCCACTGATTTCCCATCCTAATATTGTTGGGCAAAAGTCCCTAAACTGAGAAAAATAGAGTAATTGACTCCACCATCTAAACACACTGCTGGCTGCACCGATGCCTTGTTGCCAGGTGACTTAACACGTGATTCACATCAGATGGATGCTGAGCTGGACGATGGTATTTTTCTCAATTTGTCAGAAAGCACCAAGGCACTCTCTATTCTAGCCTGGGAACATGCTGAACAGGATCAAAATTACCAAGAATCCCACTGAAAGCTATGGTCAAACTAACCTGGGAGATAAACATTCATACTCAAGTTTATGGGGCATTCACTCATCACCACACTTCATGGCCACGCTGGGTGGTGTTCCTCCCTCCCAGGGGACACATGGGAGCCAATATTCTTACGTAGAGCCTTCCCTGCTGGGGTGCCAAGGCAGCTGGGCCTACCCCAGAAAGCCCAGGGTGTCTGAGAAGGGAGTCTCCTGATCTGGCCTAAACAGAAAGACTACAAGACCACAGCATCGTAAAGAGCAAGGCGGTCTGTTAAAAGAATCTGGCCCAACTCTGGGAGATCCATAGTAGTTCTGAACAAACGCAGGGTATAATCCTGGGCATGTTACTTAGCTCTTTCTGGATCTTAGTTTCTATCCACGAGACACTAGGAAAGTTCTGACCTGCCCAGCCTCCTTTAAAAAGAATGAGAGGAATAAATCGAGTAGGAGATATGAAAGAGCTTTGAAAGCAAACACTTTATAGAAACATGAGGGATGGCACAGCGAGAAGAGCCGCAGAGTCTAAGGAAACAAGCCCTCCTCTTTTGTCCTGGCTCAGACACTTGTGTCCCCTACAAGTCTCTGCCGTCCTATTTGCAGGGTGGGAAGATCTCCACCACCTCTCCAAATTCTGGCAGCCTCTACTTTCAAATGTATGGCTGCCAATGTGAGCAGCCTTCTTTCTCCTTGATGACGAGATTCCAACTTCCTTTTGCCTGAATGATGTGGTCAGCCCCAAGTGGTAGGTCAGGATTGATCCAAGCCTTTCCCGACAATCTTATTGACTTTTCCAAATTTCCTTGCAGCTCTGGAAAGACTTTTGCTTTACTGATAAAAAGGATCAGACCTGTTTGGTTGGCACTGCCCTTCTGACTTTTGTCTTTCGTATTTGAACCCCTGTCTATCATATATTAGCTGTGCGACTTCAAGCAAGTCACTTTATCACTCAAGCCTAAGTGTTCTTATCATTAGAATACAGATTATATTAGTACCTATGCCATTTACTGTAAAACTTAATGCGACAACGCAGGTAAAGCCATTAGTATAATTCCTGGCATAAAGCAATGTTCTGTAATTGGTAGCCTAGCCCTCTATAATGGGGGTCAGGCACTTTGTGCCAGGGGCCACTGAGTGTAAGGCTGATGGCATTTAGAGTGTAGCTGGGAGAGCACACAAGCCAATAAGTTATTCAGGAAGGTGGGCAAGGCTATGACACACACCTGCATCCTCAGGGTGGGGGAGAGAATACCAAGGCCCCACCTCTGAGACCCCACACCTTGTAAATGCCACAAATGTTTCAGATCTCCTCCCTAATTTAAAGTTACCAAACATTTAATTTATAACTTCAATTCCTTATCCCACAGAAGAAATAGAAAGACAATACAATAGCCAAAGGCAGCCAAACAAAAGGAAAAGGATCCGGACCGACAGACCTTCAGAGTGGTTACCGCTGCTACATCCACCTGGACTAGATTCCCTTCTACAGGTCCCTGAGGGTCACATGAATTCCTTTAGGGAGGCTGCATCAGTTAGGGTGCTTTCAGCTGCACATCCAACAGGAAATCCAACTCCTTAAGTGGCTTACAAGCAGGCAGCCTGGCTCCAGGTTTGGGTAATTCGGTGCTCCTGTGACACAGATGAGAACCCAGGCTCTTTCCATCTTCCTGCAGATCCACCCTCTGTGCGTCAGCTTTATCCCCTGGTCGGCTCCCCTCACAGCTACAAACAGCTGTAGCCACTCCAAGCATCACTTGAATAGGATAAGTTTCAGAGGAAGAAGGAGCTTCACTTTTATAAGACTGAGCTAGCATTTCTCTCATATTGTGATGCAGGGCAAGCCCACGGCCAGCCTCCTTGGGAGCACAGGGCTGATGATAAAGGCAGTTGCCATGTCCAGTCAGGTTCTGTTGGGGTAGGGAGTGGGTGAATATTGGGTAGGCAGGCAGTGGTTTCTCCACTGGAAAATTATGGAAGGTGCAGAGAATTGACAAATGCCAATAATGATCCCCCTAAACTAAGAAAACCCCTGCACATCTTCTGGTTAAAAACTAACCCATTATCTTTAGGTAGATCCGTGCTGCAGTACCACTCACTGGAAATGTGTTCTCCTCCCCGCCCATGACGATAACCCCATCAGCAGCCATCCTCGTAGCGCACTGCCATGAGACAGGCCAGCTCCAAGAAATTTCTTGAGTTTGTAAATAAAAATGGAAGAGGAACATGCTGATAGAGCAGCATTAGATTCCAGTTCTCTTGTTTCAGACACAAGAATTTATTTTAAAGAACGTTTAAGACTGCCACAATCAAGTTTTCCAGATCTTGTCTGCTCAGGCCGATTTGTTTATAATTCCCAAGGACCAATTAGGCCACTTCATATTCTTAGCAATAGGAAATAACACTATTTAGATCTAGATTCTTATCTGCCCTTTTGTTCCCAGTACTCTTGTTTTCCTATCTAAAATCACACTTTGAAATTCAGCACTGAAAGGGAAAAAAAAGCCTTAATCATGCTACAAAACTGCCAAAACACTGCAAGCCTATTTACTAGAGTGATAGTTCACTAACAACTTGTACATTCTGCAAAGTACGTCTTACTTGTTATCTTATGTAATCTTCATAAGTACCCAGCAAGGAGTACACTGTTTGCAGGGATATTCTATGGCAATAATATCCTACAGCTATGGGGATGGTAGAAGTATAATAAAAGTAGTTATTTTCCATTTTTAAAAAGAGTCATTTATATTAACATGAAATGTAATGGGTTTGCTATTGTTATTTTTAATGAATTAATTTTTTAAAATTTCTGTTTTAATTTCCAATATGGTAAACAGACACAATCTAAATTTTAAATAAAAGCTCTTTGGGGTCCTCACTAATTTTTAAAAGTGTACAAGGTCTTGGGACCAAAAAGTTTGAGAAGTGCTGCCTTAGTCCATGCCAGTAACAGGGAAGGCCTGAGAGTGAGCCCTGTGGGGTGGCAGCTGCTCTCCTGTCCCCGTGCAGAGGAGATGCGGAGGAGGAAGGTCAAACGGGGGGTGGGGGGGCTCCTGCAGGACAGACTCAGCAGGGATGCGTGCCGAGCCCTTGCAGGAGAGGCCGGGGCCACCTCTGTGGCCTGCAATGGGATCTCCCCAGACATGTCACACTGGGGAAACAGAGGAACCTCACCACATTTCAGGTTCCGTCTCCATGTATAGAAGCCAACAGGTAAAATGACTAGCTTAAGGTCCCAATGGTCCTATGTGGGAGAACGAGGACTCGCACCCAGGACTTACTGTATCAAGATGACCTCTTTACTTTTCCCTCGCTCGGCAAGTGGCTGGCTTGGAGGGGAGAGAGTTTGCGTCCTGTTCCTCGTTGCATTTCCGGCATGCAGAATGTTGCTAGTTTGGCTCTGACTCTAAACCCAGGCCCCCTATCCCCACTAGCCAACCGCCTCCTTCCACCAGAGCCCAGACCCCCACCCTGTCTTTCCACTCCCGATCACACTCCCTACACTCCTCCCATAGAGGTGTCAACATTCAAAACTGAAAGCTGCCAGGCAATCCTCTTGAACAAACATTTATAAAGACATCCTCTATAGTGGAGGCTTTGGCATGCACGCCTTAAACCAACAATTGTTTTCTTTCTTAATCAAATATCCTGTTGACTTTAAATTACATCTCTATTTCTACTGTCTCTGAAGCACATAAATGCTTCCCTCTCCGTTGTCAGCAAAGGTCATGGTGCTGGCCTTGTCTCCATGCCCAGCGTTATTTCAGAGTTGAAGGTAAAATCCTGCAGGGTGAATCTAGCAACCCTCCCTGCTGCTCAATCTTGGGGGGTCTTTCTGTGTTCAGCCCCTCCCTCTGTCCTTTCCTGGTCATGGGATCCTCTCCCCCCACGGCCCATGCACAGCTGGACACAGTGTCCTGGCTTCTGCCCTACCAACAGCTTCTGAAATCAGCAAACAAAACCCCTTTTGTTTTTGAAGGATTTTCTCCCAGCTGATAAATACAGAAAATGAAAATAAGGTTTACAGAATAAAGCACACCACAGGGAAGTTACAGTTTCAGGGAAAAAATTCATTTAAACACAACAGCTCTCTCTGGACTTCTTAAACTGAAACTTAGCATAGGTCCACTCCCACTCGAAATATGATCTATTCTAGATGTATTCCTTCAGCTTAGGCCTAAAAATGAGCCCTACCCTAAATCTTCTCTCAATAACTCTGCAAGTTTGCTCACCTTACCCCTCCTTAAGAAACTATATTAATTGCCAACTAGCCTCTTCCCTCGGTCAAATCAGCAGAAGGTAGAGGGGTGAGGGTTAGTTGTTTAATTACATATTATTCAGGCTTCCCCAGTGGGTATTCACAACAATGCCAGACTAGAGACTCCTTTATCTGAAAGTTTCCTTCTTCCTTTAACAGAGGAAAAGTCAACTTAGGTCATTTCCTGGCAAAACCATGTTCGTACACTAATTTCATTAGCTCTACTAATTCATTACTCTCTCCTAAGTCTGAAGGTAGGACATCCCCTCTTTTAAAAGCTCCAGCTCCTCAGAAATTGCATTTAAAGTTGTTTCAATACAAGGTGCTCTAATACTACAGTCCCCAATCCCCTTCCCATGGCCTGTTAGGGACAGGGCCACAGAGCTCCGCTACCACCCCCCGCCCACCCACCGTCGAAAAATTGTTTTCCGTGAAACTTAGGAACCCAGGGGCCACACAGCAGGAGGTGAGTGGCGAGCCAGCGAAGCTTCATCTGTATTTACAGCTGCTCCACTCCCCATCGCTGGCATCACCACCTGAGTTCTGCACCCCCAACCCCCATGGTGGAAAAATTGTCTTCCATGAAACCAGTTCCTGGTGCCAAAAAGGTTGGGGACTGCTCCTCTAATACACATTCTTACATCGGTAAGTTGCACTTGTGAGTGAGCAGTAGAGAAATACAGCAGATTTTCCAAGAGTTTTCTTCAATAACAGTGCTTCATCAAATAATTCACTGCATGCCATCTAATTGTATATATCTCATCTCTTCCCATAAATTGCAAATAAAAAAAAAAACTTCTATGTTAACTCGAATATCCCATAATGGGTTAATAAGGTAATCTCTGGAGTCCAGCAGCCCTGGCTTTACCTTGGCCAGCTCAGCTGTGCCTCTCCAAGCCTCAGGGTGCCACCTGCCTCCCAGGAGTGCTGTCAGGATTAAGTGAGACCAGCATATATAGCACCTAGCAGAGTCCCTGCCTGGCACAGAGTAAAGGTTTGAAAAATGCTAACTTGCGTTATGTGCCCCAAATTTATATGGGAAAATGTGAATCATAAGGCCGTTAAGCATATTAAGAAGCATCTTTTTAACAGAGTAACAGACTGTAAAATAAGTAAAAGAAAAAAAACCTCCTATATGGAATTTATTGGCCTTGAAAGAGATACATCAGGGCATTATATAATGGCATAATCCTACTGATGTATATATAGTGCAACTATAGATTACCTTATTAACCCACATAAATGCACAGTAAAATAAGAATACTATAAAACATCTAATAAACAAAGGTTTCCAAGGAAATGAAATGTGATTCTAGATTCCATACCAGACCTTCCCCAGAAGAAAAGTCCTAGAGGGTGAAAAAGAGAGATGCGAATACACCCACCGAGCCACTGACATCCCTGAATTTATGAGCTTCTCTACCCATCTCTGGGAATCCACTTTTATAACCCATCAATATAAACAATTTCTCAGAGGCATGCTTTAAAATTAAAGCAGGAAATGTATGCTTTAATTGCCTCTAAGACACAGTTTAATTATGAAAACCACACATAACAATAACCCGCACAGCAAAAATCCTACCTTCATTCTATTCAAAAAGAATGAAGAAGCCTAAGAAACAAAATTCATGATTGGGTTGCTACACTTCTCAAAATGGAGTTGTTTCCTTCTAATGCTTCCCTTTAACCAAGTGCTATAAAATAGACATCAACTATTTGTGACAAAGGAAGAATGAGTGGCCATGGCTAGTTTCTGAACATTAATATCTTGGTCACATCCTAAAATATCACTCAAGCCAATACCCACTAGATTCTAGCTTGTGTGGCTTATGCACTCTTTAAGTGGTGACTTCAGTGATGGCTCCATCACTTAAAAAGTGCTTGTAGGTGGAGGTCATTAACAAGGAGAAGCTTTATAATGGAGAGCTAATTGTAGGTCTTCCTTATCAACAGGAATAGAACACAAAAACCATTAGGAAAGGCTTACAGGCTGGCAGATAGCACACAGAAGCAGCTGTTTGTAAGTCAGGAAATAGTATAGTATTATCACTTATACTATATTAAAAGGTGACAGGAATATTCTTTGCCTTCCATAGCAGCAGGGAAAGGAAAAAGAAACTAGATCTTTATGGCACCTCGATCTCTAACACAGATTTCAGCATCCCCACTAGTAAAGGCTACTCCACATGCCACTTTCTCCTTGCAGACGGGTTTTGTGGCCAACACTGAAATGCCACTCTGCTCACCTGTTTAGGGCACGCCTGATCTCAGGAATTGGAAGTGGTTCAGGTCTAGCTATTCCAGAACAAGCCCTTGCTTACTTAAACAGTCCCCACCGAGCCCCAGCAAGGCTGACAATGTCTACCCCACATTACCTTTCATGGATCACTGAGACACGGAATTCTCTAAAACTAAAAATGAGCCAGGATTAGACTAACCGAAGTGTCATAAAGCTCCTATTCTTTTTTTTTTTTCTTTTTTCTGGTGCAGAACCAGCAAAACTCAACAGAGTTTGCCACAAGAGAGCCAAAACTCACCTCTATTTACGTGACTCTGCAAAGAGAAGTCAGCTGTAGTACGAAGGGAAGGAAGAAGGCAGTAAGAGATGAGACCTCAAGATGAGTTTATACCCAGGAGAAGCACAGATGTTCGCAATCCACCTGGAATAATGCGGAAGCTTCATTAGGAGCACCTGTCCTGCACGTTTGCTAATATCCTCCATTCATTAGCACAAGCTGGAAACATGGGCTGGGAATTCTATACAGGCATCCTTTGCTTCCTCCTCTTGATGGTGGAAGGTAGCAAGGAGAGCCCAAGACTTCTCCATGACATAAGAAAGGCAAAAACAACACTGATGAGACTGAAACTGCCTGCCAAAAACAGCTACTGAGGTATTTGCTGTGCATATCATTTTAAATGACACAAACTCCTTTCTAGTTGATGTAAGTATGTTTCTTTCTTCAATCAAAACCAAAAAACTCACATATCCTGCAGAAGTTACTACAGGGTGCAGGGTTCAAAGCATAGAACTAAAGCACTAAAATAGATCAATGAAGTATAAAAGCAATTAAAATAAACCATATGAAGAATGGGAAGCTATTATAGATGGTTCTCTCCAAACATAAATGCTGATGAATGTGCTCCCACCCTGCTGTAGCGTGCAAGATCAACGAGGTCCCCAAGTCAAGACAAGGAGGAATGTGTCATCATCTGGGATGAATGAAGTGTCTGGACCAGGCAGGCAAAATGAAGTAGAGACCTGGGCAGTGGCTCAGCCAGGCAGGAAACAGAAGCAGATGGGAACCCAGACAAGGACAAGTGGGAGAAAGGGCTATTAGTGTCTTTCTGGAAAGTACATCTGGCAAGAGACAGCAATTACACTGAGGTTGGCTCTGAAGAATCACAGAGCAGGTAAGCAAAATGGCAGCTGGGCTATGGCCGGAGTAATCACTGGGATTATTCCCAAAGGAGCACTGAGTCATGCCAGCAGAGGTTCGCTGCCAATGGCTGCCTTTTAACAAGATGGCTCGAGGATTCCCTTGACAGTTTTATCTGATTGGAACTGTCCTGTTACAAGTCACAGGGCTAGAAGGAAGGGATAACCATAGAATGGGGTAGGATGGGAATGGAGACTCTTCAGTTCTTTAAAACAGAAACATTCCAAGTCAAATTCATGGTGGAGATGGAGGTAGGACAGGCAGCATGCCTCTTCCAGGGAGGCCAAGGACTTTGCATGGGGACGTGATGAGAGCTGAAACCTTGGTATATTCCATGTCCTTTGGTGTGGAATATTGGTTAGGGTCCCCATAACTACCACCCTTACCCCCACCCCTGATCTAATACACATTAGGCTGGTCAGGGCTTTGGTTGAGTAGAGGGTGGAGGATTTAAGTCTACACTAGCTGAGGTCAATGGATTTGGCATTGGGCTTCTGCATCTACTCTTTGGAACCTATCCTCTCAGTCAGTGAGACATTAGTTCGGTTGCCTATGCTGAGTAAGATTCTGTTCTGGCACAGGTTCTCCCAAATATAGTGACCCTTGGTATACATGGGGGATTGTTCCAAGAAACCCACATATACCAAAATCCGAGTACACTCAAGTCCTTCAGTCAGCCCTGCCAAACCTATAGATATAAAAAGTCTGCCTTCCATATGTGTGGTTTCCAATCCTGTGAATACTATATTTTCAATCCCCCTTTGGTTGAAACAAATCAGCATACAAGTGCACCCACGTAGTTCAAACTTCTGTTGTTCAAGGGTCAACTGCACTGTACTTTCCAAGAATCTAGCACAGGCTCCCTGGGACATGCAGTGCATGTTTAGAGATGCAGTTTCATTCCATAAACATTTCTAGGGCACTGAGCCAGGGGATACAATGATGAATAATTTATATAGATGGGCTCCTTGAGAATAGGGTCAGAGAACAGAACCTTTTTTTTTTTTTTTTTTTTTTTTTTTTTTTTTGTTGAGACAGAGTCTCACTTTGTTGCCCAGGCTAGAGTTAGTGCCGTGGCGTCAGCTTAGCTCACAGCAACCTCAAACTCCTGGGCTTAAGCGATCCTACTGCCTCAGCCTCCCGAGTAGCTGGGACTACAGGCATGCGCCACTATGCCCGGCTAATTTTTTCTATATAGATTTTTAGTTGTCCATATAATGTCTTTCTATTTTTAGTAGAGACGGGGTCTCGCTCAGGCTGGTCTCGAACTCCTGACCTTGAGCAATCCACCCGCCTCGGCCTCCCAGAGTGCTAGGATTACAGGCGTGAGCCACCGCGCCCGGCCGAGAACAGAACCTTTAAACAACTCCCAGTGTGGTTGATGGTAAACTGCATGACAGAATTATATATGGCATACAGAGATGGCACAGAAAAGAGAAAGATCACCTGGGAGAGTGAGGAGGGACCTCAGGACATCTCGGCAGAGTCCTCAAGGATAAGCAGGATGAGGAATGTGAAAGGCAGCCTGTTACAAGGCATACCGTGGGCCATCTTGATGAAGAGAGCAGCTCAGAATATGCCCCCTAATATCTGGGTGCCAAATATAAAGAAGCAGCATTGGGTTATTAATCAAACACCTCTAGACCTGTTGCTTCGGTCTCAGATTTGGCATGTGGAAGGATGAGGACCCGTGACAAGATGCTGTATTTCAACTTTTGAGATGGCACCAGGACCAGGATGTAAGAGTGGGGGGACTGGGCAGTGCCTACAGTAAAGCCTCTGCATGCAGGAGAAAGTACCCTGGAAGCGGACACTTCCTAAACATGGCCCTGGATGTGGAAAAGAGCTTATTTCCTTGATGGCATATGTTTCACTCAGGGCAGGACAGAAACCAAGGTCTTTAGTGGAAAATAGTCTGTAGAACTCTGGGGAGGCAGAACAAAGCTTGACTTGGAATGTGGGAGGCCTTGGCGGCTGTGAGACATTCCCGACAGGATGGGAGTGCAGGATGGGACCTAGGATGAGGTGCACCTCTCCTCATTGGCCTTAGGCACAAAATTTAAGGGAGCACTAAAAAACTCAGTAATTAAGATAAATAATATTTTAATGCCATTTAAAAAAATCAAAATTATTAAAACAAAAAATCTATGATGAACAAAATATGAAATATTTCAATAAAGCAAGACCCAGCCCTGTACTTGCACAACTCATCCTCACTTGCCTTACCCTGGTCCCAGCCCTGGGGGAGTGAACCTGGTTTGGAAACCTGACAGGGAAGATGGATTTGTATATCAGAGAGCCAGCCAGCTCAGCCATGACATCCAGTGGCAGAGGTCTAAGGTCTCTGGGCCTTGGCATGGGGTAAAAAGCCCCCTCCTTGCGGATTTATATAGAGCTATGTTAGCGCATCCAGACCCACAGCTACCAGAATTTGGAGTTTTGAATGCACTGGAGAGGGCAGAGAGCTGGGCATTCTAGCCCATACGCTGGCAGAGAGACTGAGCACTCCCAGCCCAGGTTCGGAGGAGAAGAGCATTGCACGTATCCATCGCACAGGGAAGAGTGTTCCCTAGGAATGGGCCAGCAGGGCAAGAGTGATCTGGAGGAAGTAGTGACTACAAACAGCAATGGTACTGAAAGGTTCACAGTAGAGGCATAAGCCCTTTTGCTTTTAATAAACAGGGTTGGAAAAAGTATAAGCTCTTCACATTTTCATAGAAAAAAAAGATCAGGCAGATCAAGGTACAAGTATAACCAAGCCATCACAGGACTGTGGGACGTGCAGGAGGATGGGAGATGCAATGGCTTGCAAGAAGCTAAACATTATAGAAGTTGTGGCACTTCAAGGCAGACTTAAGCCAGGTGCTGCCTGCCAGATAAGGCTGGCAATAGCCTCATAAAACACAGCCATCAGCCCTAGAAATTCAAAACAAAAACCACAACACCTTAAAATTCCATAAAATGACCAGGTTATTTTGGTTCTATCATTTGATTTCCAAAGCCACAGAGGAAAAGCAGGCAGGTATGGGGGTGAGAAGGGAAAGTACACAGAGGGCTGTTGGAGAAAGAAAGCAGTGAATGTTATTAGCTTCTGCTACAGTCTGAAGGCTTGTGTCCCATATGCTGAAATCCTAACCCCCAAGGTGATGGTACTAGAAGGTAAGGCCTTTGGGAAGGTGATTAGGTCAAGAGGGTGGAGCCTTTATGAATGGGATTAGTGCCTTCATAAAGACGCCTGGTGGAGCTTGTTTGCCTCTTCTATCATGTGAGGATGCAGGGAGAAGTCTGTGACTCAGAAAAAGGCCCTCACCAGAACCTGACCATGCTGGCACCCTGATGTTGGACTTCCCAGCCTTTAGAACTCTAAGATATAAATTTCTGTTGATTAAAAGCTACTTAGTCTATGGTATTTTGTTGTAGCAGCCTGACCACACTAAGACAGCTCCTAATGGTTCTTGATCAGTAGCTTCCAAGTCTTATTTATCACTTGGTTGAAAAACCAGTGGCTAACCATGATGGAGTGAGTCCAGGACTATGAGAGGCAATTTGATTTGGTCAGAGGTATTTCACCAAGTCTGTCACTGTTAGGGAACATCCTGAGTTGACAAGGACATGCGGATGGTAACCCTAATCTAAGGAATAGCCTGAGCTACTGATGCTCTCTTGAGTGTAGGGATACCGCAATAGCACACTAATTCATAGGTTTATTCAACCCTCCAAAGACACATTTAAGAAGAGACCTTGAAGTTTAAGAAGAGGAAGAAGAGCAGCACAGACCACAAGGGTGCAGGCTCCTCGTGTGGGAAGATAGGGACCCTTAGATCTCACCCCAGAAACCAACAGCAGGGCAGGAAAGGCAGGAAGGTGGAAAGATTTTCACATGACTGTCGACTAACAAATTGAGAAAATATTCCATAGGACTGATTCCCTGGGCCTTCCCCCATCCCTGACATTGAATCCTAATGGGCACTCTGCATGAATTCCTATTCCTGTTGCTCACCCCAGCAAGGAGAGTGAAGATTTTGCTCAGGGAAAGAGCCTTGGGCACAAATAAGCAATGTCTCCTACCACGCCTTAATTCCATCTGAAATATTTTATCATGAGTAGCTCTTAGAATGCCCTATGCATACCTGTATCCAGTCACCAATCACGTAATCATTCGTATGACATTTGGATTTAGTTTTATATAAGAAGTCCTTAGAGCAATCAATGACAAAAGGAAAAAAGGAAAGATAATACAACATAGATTTCTTAAGGGTTCAATTTCAACATGTCTTTCAAGGGCTCTTCTGATTTGAGCTACCATTACTAATGTACACAATTGATCAAAACAATAGCGTTAATTATTTACCAGAATGGTAATATATTTAACATGAAAGAAACAAATGGAAAAATAGGAAAAACAGCACAGCAAAAGTGTTCCAGATTTTGAATGATCCCCATACTCCTTTCCAAAACAGATAATAATAATAAAAAAATCTACAAATAATCACTTCCAGGTGTTGTGTAACAGAAATAAAAACTAAATCTGAATATAAAATCAGGAGAATGTAAGAGAGAATTTATAAACTTGGTTTCTTTCCCATATATTAAATATAAGAATGGAAGAAAAAATAATTAACATATCCGAATTCTCTCTCATGAGCAGACAAATATTTACAGTGCCTAGAGTTTTTTGAGCAGATACTCAGATAGAAGGATGCCATGTTAAACATAAGAACTGCACAGAGTAAGTGTTCTCTGGGTTTCGAGTGCCTGGAAGATCAATCGAAGGATTAAAGGAGGACTGGTTTACGACACAGGGGGAAGAGCCCATTACTGCACATCTCCTCATTGTCTCACTTCCCTGTTAGTGACATGAAACAGTAAATCAGACTGTTATTGATTCAATAGCTCCTTTTTGCTCTAATTATGGCTTCTTCCTATATCTTTGAAGAGGATTTGAGAGGCTCCCCACTAATGTGAATCAGACAAACTGAAACCCCCTTCCTTATATGTATAAAAGTCTACAATAAATTTACATTTGCTACCACATAACAGTGTTTTCCCATTTTGTATATCTTCATTCTCCTTCAGAAGAAAAAAACTTTTGAGTGCAAGGCTCACATCTGCTATGTCTCGTTTATGTGGTTCAGTTCCCTGTACGAGAATGCTTGATAGATCTCATTGTGCACCTGAAATACAATAATGCCCATTCTTTTGAATACAAGCATGATGTCACCAGCTGTTTATCATTAGGATAAACACTCGGAATTGTGTTCCTACTAATGGTGAAGATATGTAAAGACACACGCATATATATTCATCCACAGTCTTGAATCCAGCACCCCTCCCAAAAATTTTGTAAATACCTCCCATGGATGCACAAGACAGTTAGCTGGCTCTGAGGGAAAGCTAAAGATCACTGAATAAAGTAAAGCCAAATGGCTAAAAAGAGGAAAAAACGCATGTCCTCAGCCATATGTTACAACCATATTCTTTCCAGCTCATCTGGCCACACCCATAAACACACACACCCCGAGAGTTGGAAAATACCAGCTGCCTTTTGATGACTATTCCCAACCAGTGGACCAGGAACTTCTTCCAGGATCATTACTACCTAGTTGCCCCTCACATTCAAGGTGGACCTTTTATCACAAACCCACAACAACAGAAAGCCTCGTGTTAGGTTAAAGAACAATTTGGAGTGGGAAACAACCTTTAGAGCAGAGCTGATCACACTTTTTTGCTTGTCTAGTCACTAAGAAAATTTTAAAATTCTGTTTTTCACATATTGTAAGTTAGCATTTAAATTTTTCATCATAATTTTAATTAATTGCAAAGGCTGTAATTCTAGCATATTGGAATTACTAAAATTTTTAATTAAAACATATCACTCTTTAAATATATCTCATGAATACCACAGCAATTTGAAAATCACCTTCTTCCATCAAAAATACATAAACTCTTCTTTAACAGGAAAAATGCTGCATTATTCTCTTTTCTCCTTGAATTCATATTTCCAATCCCACTTTCCCCAAAGAATTTTCTCTCAATATAATATGCTTTAATGCTTGAAAGGCTTTTATTAATCTCCCTATTATACTTCTCTATAACAAAGTACGTATAATTTTTTAAAATTTCCTTTTAAAAAGGCCATAAGGCTTAAAAGTGTTTAATTTTCTTAAAGCTTAAACTGTCATTATGAATGCACACAACTGATCCAATGAACATTAATATTTATCAGAATGTTAAAATGGTTAACATGGAAAATACAATTTTACTAAAAATACAATTTTAAAGAAATGGATGGGGCTTATTTTTTCCCCAATTAGTTCATATACCTATGGATGAGTATTACTTATTGCTATAATAAGGCAGGGTCTAGTATCAATTCCGTACCTTTTTTACTTTTATAGATTTAAGCAGTAAGAAATCTTGTTTACATAAATAATAAGGGAATGAAGGAGACTTATCATCAAAAAACTTTTTGTCCGCCATCTTATAACTAGATTAGGTCCTTCTTCAATTTTGCTGAAAGCCAAGAAGTCAGAACTGCCTAACTTGCAAAAAGATGTGCTTCCTGATCCTTAGAATCACTCCCCTTACCAACAGGTACACTAATATTTTCATAGTGCTTTGTAGGTGAGAAAAGAGTTTTGCAGCCCAGGACAACACATCACAGTAAGATGCAGGATGGGTCACAGCTGTGGTTTTCAGGTGTCAAACGGGAGCAGAATGACAGTAAAAGGTGAGATGGAAAAGGAGATGTGGCAAAGTCAGTCTTGAAGCAAATCAGTTTTTAAAAGGGGGACTTAAAGAAGTTGGGGACTGGAAATTAACTCCCTTAAATTATCCATGCCTTCATAGCTCTTAGAAAGTCTTCACATTGGCCTGGCGAGGTGGCTCACGCCTATAATCCTAGCACTCTGGGAGGCCGAGGCGGGAGGACTGCTTGAGATCAGGAGTTTGAGACCAGCCTGAGCAAGAACGAGACCGCCGTCTCTAAAAAAAATGGAAAAATTGGCCAGGCGTGGTGGCATGCACCTATCGTCCCAGCTGCTTGGGAGCCTGAGGGAGGAGGATCACTTGAGCCCAAAAGTTTGAGGTTGTAGTGAGCTATGATGATGCCACTGCACTCTAGCCCAGGTGACAGAGTGAGATTCTGTCTCAAAAAAAAAAAAAAAAGAAAGAAAAGAAAAGAAAAGAAAGTCTTTACATCCTCCCATGCGCTGGATACCCCAACTAGAACACCTCTCCACTAGACAAATACGTTGTTGTCAGACATTCTGTCCATGTATAAACTTTATATACACAAAAGTGCACTCAGTTTAATTAACACATGAATTTCCTTATAACACATAAGCCTGGTAGCAACTACTATAGGAGAAGTAATGGATTTTTTTAAAAAGATAGAAACATAATTCTTGTTCAATCTACTGGAAAACAGAAAAAATACCTAATATATCATAGTGTCCCAACAATGTAGAAACCATACTCAACAAGGGCCTGTAAGGTCAATATTTTTTATAATTTCAAGGAAGAGAACCTAGGAACAGTCCAAATGTTAGGAAAACCACTAAGTAAAATAAGCTACAGGCATATAATGGAAGCATATGCAATATTTTAATTTGAAAAACATATAATGGCACTAAAAAATATTCATATGGTATTGGGAAAAAAAAAGCAAGCAGGGAACAAAGTTGTAAATAAATTTCATATCAACTTATAAAAATATATGTATGTGGAAAAAAGACTGTTAAGAGAATCTATTAAACTGTTTTCAGTGGTTATCCCTAGGTGGTGTAATTATGGACAACTTTTTTTGTTCTTTCCAAATGTTCCACAAAGGGCATGTATTTCTCTCCCAGTGAAGGGAGAAAAAGGTGTAGGGGGAGGTGAAGAAGGTGGGGAAATTGGTTCACTGTCTCAGGGCTGCTGCATGTGGCTGCAGAGTTTGCACCCAGCCAGGGTCCCCAGTGAGAGCTTAAATCCACCCCACTTGGTGTAGGGCTGCATCTCCCCCGCCCCGAAGGGGGCACCATTTTCTAATTCACAGTGGAAGATACTGTCCACTACCTACTTGTTCAACTCTCTCCTTGTCCAATCTGAACCTTTTTCCCACTGACTTCGATGGCTGGTTCCTTTGGATCACTGACTTCACTCACACCACAGAGGTGGAGCTAACGCAATCAGGTTCCCATCATGCTAACCTCAAGAAATATCCCAGCTCATGGATACAAAAAAAGGCATCAGTCAGCGAGTAAAATGCTGTGGTTTGAAGATGTCCCCCAAAAGCATGTGTTGGAAACTTCATCCCCAATGCAACAATGTTGGGAAGTGGTGCTTTGGTGATTTGGGCTCTGCCCTCATAAATGGATTGATGCTGTTATCGTGGGAGTAGGTTTGTTAGAAAAATGCAAGTTTGGTCCCCTTCTCTTCTCTCTGTCTTGCCCTCTTGTTGCCCTTCGCCATGGGATGACAGGGCAAGAAGTCCCTTGCTAGATGTAGCCCCTCGATCTTAGATTTTCCAGTTTCTAGAATCAGGAGCCAATAAATTTCTGTTCATTATAAATTGCCCAATCTGTGGTATTCTATTATAGCAACACAAACGGACTCAGACATGCTATAAACCAATGAGGTTATCTGGGCCTTCGAGAAAACAGCGGGTAACTTTGACTTCGGCTATGTTACATAAGTTCCATCTCTTACCTCAGCAAATGTGGTGGGATCTTGACAATAGTATCCAGACCACCCAGGGTTTCTGCAAACAGAAAATTACAAAGTTAAAAATAAGTATTTAAACACCAAGAATAGGCCGGGCGCGGTGGCTCACGCCTGTAATCCTAACACTCTGGGAGGCCAAGGCAGGAGGATCACTTGAGGTCAGGAGTTTGAGACCAGCCTGAGCAAGAGCAAGACCCTGTCTCTACTAAAAATAGAAAGAAATTATATGGACAGCTAAATATATACATATATATGTCTATATATAGAAAAATTAGCCAGACATGGTGGCGCATGCCTGTAGTCCCAGCTACTCGGGTGGCTGAGGCAGGAGAATCGCTTAAGCCCAGGAGTTTGAGGTTGCTGTGAGCTAGGCTGATGCCACGGCACTCTAGCCCAGGCAACAGAGCGAGACTCTATCTCAAAAAAAGTAAAAAATAAAAAAATAAAGACCAAGAATATACATTGTACATGAATTTTACTGTTAGTTTCTTCTTTCCCTGGGAATTTCTCTAATTATAAATTAGTCAATTCTCAATTATCTGCAAGTAAGTCCCTGCAAGTAAATCCTTTTCCCTCAAAATCCCCGGAGACTTCCCTGGACCTTGCCTCACTATCACAGATGGGAGAGTTAAAAATTGGGACACATTTCCCTGTAGAGACAAAGAACAAATAGTTAAATTCCTATCCTGAAACAGAATGCCAAATTCTTCTAGTTACAACTGGCAAGATAACTATATTCTTGCAATAAAAATAGAGAAAGAAAAGCTATTTCTTTGAAAATATCCTTAAACAATAACTCATACTTGTGAAAGACTTTCAAGTTCACAAAACACATATGGTATTCTCACACAGATGTATGACATGGTAGATTAAATTTTTTTTAAAAAATCACACTATAGTCAGGGATACTGATTGGGAATCCCATTCGCAAATCTCATTCAACCTGGATGTTCAATACTTTCCCACTGTTTGTTGATTATTCACACCACTGCTGCCTCCAATTGTAGAGATAATGAAAAGCTCATTAGTCTCTTCCTCAAACACTTTTATTTCAATCTTTCCAACTTGCATCCAGTTTTTCAGCTCAAATTGTATGGACTCCTCTTTTAGAGTCAACAAGCCCTGTCAATTTGAATTATTTTCACTGGGGAAGGAGAAATATCTCTTTGAACCTTGCTCAGAGATCAGAGGAAATAAGACACCAAATGCATCCCTGAGACTCAGGGCCAAGATCAGGCCAAAGTGGGCTAGGATCTGGGCCCATTGTGGCCAATGGGACAAAACAGTGGATTTAAGAAAGACAATTAATCAGCAAAACAAAAAGATGAGCTCAGCAGGGCCCATGGTGACAACGCCAAGGGAGGAGCTTGAAGGACTGAGGTCAGTGCTTAAGATGAGAGAGGATGACAAGAAAAGGAAGCCCTGAGATGCAGGCGCAGGGAACAGCTCACTGGCCACACAGGCCAGCACGGCCCGGCAGTTGTCATGGCAGGGGCCGGCGCCCAGGACGAGCTGATGCTGCTCCCCAAATCAGTGTAGTGTTCCTCACCACACAGAGGGTTAGAGCCAATTTAGGATGTGTAACAGTGCCGAGCTCTACAAATGCTACAGACAGGGTAGAAAGAAAGAGCAGTTATAAAGCATCCATGAAGAACTCATGCCTCTGTGAGTGGCAGTGAGACTGGCCAGCAGGGGAGGGGACAAGAGTGGAACCCAAGGCATAGAGTAGGGGCAAGGAGAGCAAGGCTGCAGCTTTGCTGTAATTGCCCACAACAGAATGGTAACTGGGGGGAGAACCAGGCTCTGTTCCCAGCTCCACACCAGCTTGTGACACTGCGGGATGCGAGCAAGTCACTTACCCTCTGAGTTTCAGTTGGGTCCCTCATCTTTAAAAACAGGACAATGACACCTGCCTCGTGGGATTCCTGTGAGGAGCTGGTGCAATAATGATCATAAAGACCCTGACACAGTCCTTAGAGTCTCCCTTCCTTGACTTGCTGACTACACATTAGGCCAGGTACTGGGCTAGGGACCCAATCGTGAGGACAGACATGGTCTGAGAATTCGTGGAGTGTTCTCATCTCAAACTGTGACAAATGTCATGAAGGTAAAAACAGGGAATTAGGCAGAGGTGGAACAGGAGACCCTACTGCAGACAGTCGGGGGGTGGGGACTTCCTGCAGGGTGTCACGAGACTGAAATTGACTATGCAAATTAGGGAAGGAGGGGGCATTCCAAGTATAACAGAAGGAATAAGAAGTTTGAAATGCATGGAAAATCCCAACCACCTTCACCTGTTCCATGCTGCCACTGGCTCCAGCCTCCTTGCTCTTTCCAGACGTCATCAGACATTTTCCCACCTAGGAGCCGTCCTTTTGGTAAAGCTTTCCCTGAACACCCCATTGAAATTACCACCCCCCTTTCCCTCCAGGCACCTCCTGTTTCCCTACACTGTTTTCTGTTTTCCCTTACCTCTTAACACTACCTGGGTTGTCATGTATGTTTTATTTATTTCCTTGATCACTGGCTGTCATCCCTCCCTGATTCTGTAAACTCCATGAATGCAGGACAGGATCTCTTTACCTGTTTTGCTCACTGTGGCATCCCCAACATCAGGAACGGTACCTGGCTTGTAAGAGGTGCTCACTGAATATTTGCTGAATTAATGAAGTAAGAGGGAGCACAGTGTATTTGGGTTACTGGAAGTAGGTCAGTATGGCTGAAACTCAAAGAGCAAGAGGTCAGGGGCTCAGGCCCAGGCTGCGAGGCAGGCAGGAGCCAGGCCAGGCAGGGATTGACAGAACCCATTAGTGACTTTGGGTTTCATCCTAATGGGATGTCATTCAGGGTCTTAACATGGCACGTCCTGATAAGATTCGGGTTTCCAAGGTAACACTGCTTAGAAATAGTTTAAGAAGGACCAGAGTAGGCAAGGAAGGAGCTGTCAGGAGGGAGCTGCAGCAGTCCTGGTGAAACGGGAAGACGGTTTAGACTGGAGAGCTGGCCACAGAGGCAGAGAGTGGACAGGCTTGAGATGCACCCAGGAGATAAAAATGAGCAGAACTTGGGTGACGGAACAGGTATGATGGCAAATTAAGAAATGTGCCAAGGATGACTCTAGCTTTCAGGTTTATGCAACAGGACAGGCGCTGGTATCAACTGATCATTTATTAAATAGAAACACCGGAGGTGACTGAGGTCTGGGGATAAGCTGGGAGTGGGGAAGAGCACACGGTCACTTTGGGCCTTGTAAGTGGGGTGCCCTGGAGCCATTCAAGCAGAGATGTTGAGTAGGTGGCTACACTTGGAATTTGGGTGTCAGAGCACAGGTGTGGGTTTGTGACATAGCTGTGGGTATCACACTCTCAGAAACTGAGCTGAAGCTGTGGGTGTGTGTGTTCAACTCTAGAAGGCATGGGAGTGAGAGATAGCGCTCAGGGCTAATCTTTGAGGAACTCAAACATGTAAGGCTGGGAGAGGAGCTGCAGCTGTTAAAGTAAACAGGATGAAATCGGTAGGATGCAGTCATGGAGAGCAAGGTAAGGCAGGCACACGTGCTCTCAGCTTCCCCACCTGTGGATGGGAGAGAGAACAGCCCACTAGCTGGATGGCTGTGCACCTTATTATCCTTCACTGCAAGTTGGTGGGATGATGGGGGTGAAAGGCAGATAGGAGTGCAAAGAAGAGTTAGCAGAAAGTGAGGACAGGGATGCAATCCCTATGGACACTTTTTAAGATGTCTGGCTGTGAAGGCAACAGAACCTGTAGCTGGAAGGAGAAGCAGGCAGGTGGATAGAGAGAAGAGTGCTGGCTGGATGGGCGATCCTTCTTCCTCTGCTTGGCATTCCTGCCTCTAGTTTTCTCTCTCCTCTCCTCCTTTTTCCATACCCATTCCACATAGTCCCCTGATGTATGTAAAATACTAAAAGTTCCAGTTCTCCTGTTCTGCCACTGTATTTCATCCTCCACATCCCAGCTCACAAGCCTCCAGCACTGCCAGTTCCTGAGGATAACACCATTATTTTGGGCTCTCCCCAAGCTGTCCCTTCAACCTACTCATTCTTTTCTACACCTCAGTGAGACCATTCCTCACCAGCAAAAAATGTCCAGACAGCACCAAATAAAGGGAAGATAAATACATATATGCCTTGCTAGTTACTCTGCAGTCATTAAGAAACTGATTGTCAGAGAAGAGTTATGACAAGGCAGACCAAGAAGAAAATGCTAAAGTTAAAAATGCTTTAAAGAAAAAAATATGACAAAGTATAAGAAAATGCTAAAGTTAAAAAACAAGTGACAATATGCCACATGTGGTATGACCCTTTGCAAAAAAAAGACCCCCAAAATGTCAACAGTATTATCTCTGAGTGGGGAGATTACAGGTAATTTGTATTTTTTCTTTATAACTGTTCTATTATTTTTCAATATTCTAAAATGAACATATATAATGCTTATAAGTAGAAAAATGAGTATTATTTAAATCCCAAACAAGTCATTAAAGTATTGATTTATTTATTGAACATCTGCCTCAAGCCATAGGTGAAGAAGCCACTGAAGAAGTATAATGCACAGTGCCTGTGCTCAAGGAGCTCACTACACTGTTGCCATGCGTTGTTCCAATGGACCAGCACCTGCTCCCCTGCCTTCTGATGCAGCACCCTAGTTCTGCTTTGAGGAAACTATCTTTCCCTGACTCCAGATTTGCATGGTACTTGTAGCGTAGGCCCAAGCCAGTTAGCCCATTCTCTGGCTGGAGGTCTGGTTCTGGGATATTCACATGACACATCAGGACAAAGAGAGAACAAGTGAAACCAGGGATCAGGCAGGAGTGGCTGGAAAAGCTCCACTCTCTTGAGATGGTCTAAATGTGAAGATGAACCCTCTCACCTGTGATGGTTTAAGTGGGAGATGACCCCCTTTTCTTGAAATGGACTTAGTGTGGAGACAATCCCTCTGTCCTGGGATGGTCTAAGTGCACTGTTGCCCCTTTCTCGTGAGATGGTCTAAGTGTAGTAATTCATGAGCCCAAAACTGTGGAGACCCGTGCAAAGCATGGCAGTCAAACCACAAAGAGCGGGACAAGATCCTTGAAACAGTATAAAATTTCCGAATCAAACTGACCCCACAGCTATTCTTCTATGGGATATTTTAGCTAATGGTGTAAATAAATCTGTTTTATATAAGTCAGCCTGAACTCGTTTTTTTGAGCTCTTGCACCCAAAATATTTATCAATTAATCCTGCATCTAAGAGACTAGGTATGCACACAATCAACTATAATCCAAAGTAGTAGGTGCTCTAAGAGAGTCATGAGGCACCCAGAACTCTGCACCCAGAGGAGCAACTGATTTACTGCAATGCTCAGGGAATGGTTCCTATGTAAGCTAGGCCGTGGGGAGTGTGGAAAGGAAACTCCTGGCAGAAGGATGAGCACGAGCAAAGGCAGAGGGGGAAGTGTGCTGGGCATACCATTTGCAAGAAAGTGCTTGAGCTGACTGCCACTAGATCACTGAGCTCTTGGTAGGAGAGTGACAAGAACAGAGGCTGGGGCTAGATTCTGAAGAACAGTCTAAGAAATTTACACTTTAATCTATAAAGAAATTATGAGGGTTGAGGAGTGACAAGTGTTTTATAATCTAAACATAGATGGGCAATGGAAAACGGACCAGAGAGGGAAGGACAAGAGGAAACGGTATCTCCATGCCTTTGTTCATGCTGCCTTCTGCCTCCAGGGTGCCCTTCTAACAAACTCCTTATACGGAGCATTTTATTCATCTTTATATCTCACTGCTCAGTACAGGGAGGTCTTAATAAATATTTGCTAAATAAATACGTGAAGGAAAGCAAGAACCCACAGCTTCTCCATTCTTCAAGTGAATACTTCAGAAGCCCCACCAGCTCACACCAATTCCCCCCACCCCAAACACACACACAAACCTGACCCCAAATTCATTCCTTCTTCTTTGACCTGTATTCCTGGTTTGCTCATTCCAATCTACATAATGAATGGCATGCACTACTATTTAACTATTTCATGTACTTATGTCTCCTCTTGCTAATTACAGAACAATCACTGGGAAAGAAACCACATCTACTCTTAAAGTCAGGCTGGACTCCAGGCTTCACTTGAATAAATAATCTACCTTACTTAGCTCTCAGCTTCCCTGGTGGTTTTAAGGACCGAAACTCAGTAAGGTTGTACTTTAACTTAACAAGATGTTGTATATCAAAATTCAAGCTTATTAAAAATACTAGGTTACTTTCCTCCTCTCTGTTTATCTAAATCTGCTTAATTTACAGCCAAATAATAATGAATACTAGGAATGGCATGTTTAGAGCACAGTCGAGCCTTGCTTTATCATGTTACCCAGCCATCTGTGACCCTTCATTAGAGGCATTTGGGAATCTTGCTCTGATTCACTCTGCTGAATGACAATGGGGTAATGCAAAAATAGTACTGTGGCTTTAAGAGCCTTGCTGCTCTCTAAGATATCTGGTCCATTTTTCTATAACAATGAACTAAAATGGTCAAGTGCTGGTTCTATCTACAAGACAAACTTCCTAGACAATATTCTAGACACTTTTGTGATGATATGCACAGGTAAAAACAATGATGCTGCTATAATTGTCTGCACACACCCCCAAACATATGTGAATTCAGAGCTTCTAAATATTAACACAGTCACCTGAAAACACTCTCAGAATTCTACATTTAGTTGAAAGCCTGCTAACGGCACGTCTCTATCTCAGGCTGCATCACAGCACAGTGTCGAGACAAACACTTATTGTCTTTGGTTGCAAGGGAAAGAGATTCAATTTTATTTTTCAGCTGAGTGGTGGCTGAGGAATCACATCAGGCTCCGGCGAGGCAAGGGGCCCATAGAGCTGTTCTGGTTTCTTCTCGGCCTTTCCTTTTCTGAAAGCATCACTATCACCCAAAGTATGCTTCTGATCTCTTTTGCGCTCCTATCCTGACTGTTTTGATTGCCCAAATTCTTGCCTAATTGAAACGTCTTTCTGCTTTTTTCCTCTGTTGAGTTCTGCAACCTGAGTCTGATGGGAAACACAAATTTGCTACCTGGAACTTATTCAGTGCTAGCACAGGTCACAAATCTAAAATCCCACCTGTGTGAGGGGCAGACCACAACAGAATTGCATTGGTAACACAATCCCGCCTGTATGTTATTTTTCATGTACAATCATCATGAAAGCTAATACTTGGCAGGCTGGCCTCTATCAGGAAAATCAAATTAAACAAGCCATTCCTTCCTGGTTCCACTCGCCAATGATTCGATATCGGGGCTGTTGGTTTAACTTCGCTCTTCCCCACAGGCTCTTCGGAATCAGGCCCCTGGGTTCGCACGGCTCCGGGTCCTGTCTAACTCGGCGATGGGTGACCATCGTCCACGGCGCTGGGGACCGGGAGGAGGGGACCGCCGGCGGGGGGACAGTGGCTCCCCGGTGAGGTTTGGGAGAAGATAAAGAGAGACCAGAGGGGAAGCGGCTGGATGTCCACGCCCGAGCCAAGATTCTTATCTCCCACGTCAATTTCCTGGGGCAACTCTCGCAGTTGCGCGCATTGCACCCGCAACCCGCGCCCGGCGAAAGCCCCCCGCTCGCACGGGGGCCGTGTCTGCCCCGGCCGCGCGGCCCTCCCGCCGCCGCCAGCAGGTGCCCGGCGCCCGCTCCCGCGCCCCGCTCGGCGCTTACCCAGGGCCCAGGTGCAGCTCTCCTTGATGGCTTTGTACTTGCTCCCTGACGCTTCCTTCTGCAGCTTCCTCAGAATCTCTTCCATCTTGACCTCCCAGGCCCCGGGCCGCCGACAGGGAGAGGAGCGCGCGCGAGCCGGGCCGGGGACGCCGCCGCCGCCGCCGCCGCTGCCTGGCCCTGGGCGCCTAGGCGGCCACTGCGCTCGCCCCCATGCCGCCCCGGCGCGGCTGCTGATGAATCACGCCCGCTCCATGCCGCGGCCACGTCAGTCCCGCCGCCCCGCCCCGGCGCCCCGCCCGCGCGCCCGCCGGGGTCAGGTGCGCTCCGCGCGTTGGCGGCGGCAGCGGTGTGGGTAGCGGCGGGCTGGGGCCGGAGGCTGGAGGCCGCGGCGCTGACCCGGCCGCCGAGGTAGGCCCGGGGCACCGAGGCTTCACGGAAAGGCGGGGCGGATGTCCGCAGCTGGCTCGCCGGCCGGGCGGGGGTCAGCCGGCGGGATGGGGCCTCGTCGCTGTCCCCCAGCCCCTGGGCCGACGATCGCCGCGGGAGGAGTCGGGGCGACCCAGCCCGGACCACGGAACCCCCGGGCGGTGCCGGCTCCTCTCCCGCTGCATCCTGTCGTCCGCCTGCGAACCAGAAAATTCGCGCATTCACCAGTGAACAGCTCTTTGGGCCACTCCCTGTGCCAGGCTCCAGCGATACAGCATTGAATATACTGTGACCCTGCCTGCAGGGAGCTTACACTCAAGCACTCAGCAGGCGTGTGTGTGTGTGTGTGTGTGTGTGTGTGTGTGGTGGTGGTGGTAGGACTTAATATCCCCACTATACGAACAAGCAAACCAGGCCCAGAGAGGCTGTCATTTCCCAAGCCCACAAACACGTCCTGAATCCAAAGCCCTTTAATAAAACATCTCTCTCCCCTTCCTTTCTTTGCGCTGAATCGTTTTCGTCTGAAAAAATGGGGTCTCACAGGGGCCAATGCAGCAGAAGGCTCCTAACTGGGGGGGACAGCAAAGCTCCCCCGACCTTGGCTCGGCTCCTGGGCTGAACCTGGGAGGCCGATGCAGGTGGCTGGTGGGGAAGGCAGTGTCAGTCAGAGCCTCAAATCTTGAAAGAGCACCCTGTGTTTCGTCCCCTGATGGAGGCCCTGGAGTGGCTGTTGAAGGAAAGGAGAGGAAAGCAGTGGCCTTGTCGTGAAAGCTGTGACTGGGAGACCAGAAAAGCCGGTGCGCTCGTCTTTAAAATGTAACTGTAGAGCAGTGAGGTCCGGTTGGTCTGCAGAGGGGCAGACTGGCAGCTGGGAGAACAAGGTTCTGCTGGAGTCTACCAATAAATTAGGGCAGTGGTGGGCGGGAAGGGCATAGACGAAAATGTATCAAGAGATATTTAAGGAGCTGAAGCAATAGGATTTAATGACTGAAAGGGGAGGGGTGGTAGTATATGGGATGGCTTCCAGGTTTCTTGCTGAGGAAATTGGGAGGATGGTGGCCCCATTCTTTAAGTTAAAGAAGGGGAGAAGAGAAGGGTCTAGAATACAGGGAATGTATGAGTTCAATTTTGAACATGTTCAGGTTGCAATAACAATGAGATACCTGTAGGGTGTTTTATTTACTGGCACAAACTCAGGATAGATCTTTCAAATGAGGATTTGAAAGCCATTAAGTACAGAGAATTGTTGCTGCTTAGGGTTTGGCACAGGTTGCTGCAAGATGCCAGAGCGGGAGTCGAGGGATCCCTGACCCTCAAAGAATGGGTGAAGGAGCAAGTGCCCAGGGAGGAGGCTGAGGAAGAGCTGTCAGAAATCCGGTGTGGGAGGACAGCCAGCAAAGAGAGTGCCTTTGGAGGATGTCCAACAGACGGGGGATGTTAGACTGCTGCTGCTGCTTAAGACTTCTTGGTATTCAGGAAGCAAAACTTGCAAAGTCCCAGCCCCCAAGACCCTTTCTACCACTATCCACACACCCAATGAGGCAAGCCATTATTTAAAGAAAGGTTTGCAGTGCTAACAACAAAAAAAGTCAAAACAGTGCAACAGGTAGTGTAACTTACATTAAAAAACATTGTTAATTATCTGGAAATATATATAGATCACAACTTTATATCATGTAGCAAAATAAATTACAAATGTATTAGTTAAATTTGAGAATTAAACCATAAAAGGTTTAGAAAGAAATGTAAGTGCATATACTTATCTTAATGCATTCACATTATTTCTAACAAACCAGCTAAGGCAGAAACTGGAAAAAAAAAAAAGAAAGGTCAATAGATTTGACTAGTTGAATATTTAGAACCTTCAAGTCAAAAGTTCCATACAAAATTAAAAAGCAGATGACACTCTGAGGGGTAGATTGAAGGAAGAAAGAGGGTAACTCTAAGTTTTAATTTTATGCGGGTTTATATATTTTAGTCTATTTTAAAGCATTTATTATTTTTGTAATTAAAAACAATTTCACTTTAGCTTCAAAGTAGGAAAATGTTTATAATAATGTCAAAGATATAGTTTGAATAGCTTTGTAAATAAACTTTTACAAAGTACTAAAAAACAGATGCACAGTCTAATTTAAAGAATGGGCAATGAATATGAAGTGGGTTCACAGAGGAAGAAATACAAATGACCCCTAAAGTTATGAAAAATGTTCAAGCACCTACTAATCAAAAGAGCTCAGACTTAAATTAGATACTATTTTTTAACTAATCAAATTGGCTAAGAGATGTTTAACTCCAGTGTCTAGTGTTAGTAAGGAGCTGAGCAACAAGGTCCTCCCATGTCAGGGGTGCTGATGAGAGTGTCACTTGGTACTGCATTCCTGGAGGAGTCTGGATGCGTATACAGCATAGATATGGCTCTGACCCAACAACTCCACTCAAGGAATTCATCCCAACGAAGTGATGATGGAAATGGAAAAAGATTTTTCTACATGGATTTCAATGTGTCTTTCAATTATAAAAAATTGAAAACTAAATGTCCAACAACAGGGAGATGCATAGATAACTCATAATGTATTCATAAAGCAGCATTATATATATCACCTTTAAGAATAATGCAGGAGGCCGGGCGTGGTGGCTCACACCTATAATACTAGCACTCTGGGAGGCTGAGGTAGGAGGATCACTTGAGGTCAGGAGTTCAAGACCAGCCTGAGCAAGAGCAAGACCCCGTTGCTACCAAATATAGAAAAATTATCTGGGCATCGTGGTGCACACCTGTAGTCCCAAAAACTTAGGAGGCTGAGTCAGGAGGATTGGTTGAGCTCAAGAGTTTGAAGTTGCAGTGAGCTACAATGATGCCACAGCACTCCACCCAGGGTGACAGAGTAAGACTGTCTCAAAAAAAAGAGAGAAAAGAATAGAGGAATAGAGGATTATTGAATAATACAAAAAGTGGTTTATACTATATATATACATATACATACATATATATCTGGAAAATACACAGAAAATATTAGTGATTATGGAGTTATAGGTGAGCTTATTTTTAATTAAACATTTTTACATTTATAATTGCAAAAAGTGGTTTTTTTAAAGGTGGTACAAAAATGGAATAAAAGTAGTATTTGGGCAGCAAGGTCAAAAGCCAGAGAAAGGACAAAGATAAACATAGAAAAGGATATAATGGGTGTGAGAGACTACTTAGGATCCCGGGGAAGCCTGCCCTGGGGGAATGATGATGGCAGAGCCTGGCTGCAGTGGATTAAGAGCAGGTAGAATCACAAATATAAACAACCCAGTCAAGATGTTGGCTATGAAGGAAAGTAAACACCTTTTTACTTTTTCCTCGTAACTCAAAGTAAAAAATACGCTTTGCATTACCATTCAGTGTACATATACACAGATGTATAGATAGGTTTAAAAACTGAAAAAAAAAGTTTTCTTTATAAAACAATACTTACTGTTAACTATAATAGTTACTGTTAAATAGGAATGTATTCATTGCAGCAGGCACACTTGCCTGTTTCTTTCATTCCAGGCTGGGGGCATGAGGACATCACTATATGTACAACCACAGTGGTTTTTGCTTTGATGCCTATTTCTTCCCATTGTTAGTTTTACTGGCTAAAAATTCTGGTTCACACAAATAAGTTGCTGTGGATGCTATTAATAACAACCATATATTCTGCTTAGTAGGATAAATTCTTTTTAATCTTAATCTAAAATGGTGATACATTTATAATCATTCTTCAAGGTATTCAAATAAAACACTAGTAATTAGCTTTCTTCTTTGGACATCAACTTTAATATGAATTCAGAGTTTTGGAAAACAAATAGATGTTTTATCAAAAATTTTTCCTTAGTATTTCAAATTTCTCATTTGGGAAATGACTAAAGTTTGAAATAGAGACTTGTAATAAAATTAATATCTTTGATTTTATTCCAATCAAAATATTTTAAGTAGTATTTTCTCTTCATGTATTATAAAATGCGTGGACACTTAGTAACCATAGTGATTATTTATAACTGTTGGACATATCCAAATCTTGAAATAATACTGTAATCCAAATTCAGTTAGTTAAAAATGTCAAAAAGAGATCTATATGCCAATTCTTTTGCTGAAATATCATGTTCAAAATGTTAGCCAAATGAGATTGCTTTTCAAACAGAAAAATGTAAAACCCATTCCTGAGTTCATATAACTTAATTAGTACTTTCCTCATAACAATAAATAACTTCAGTATTATACGATGTGGACATGTTAGTTAATAGAAAGGCTGAGCTGTTTTAACAAAGACCTAACAATACAGTGGTTTATAGAACACAGACATTTATTTCTCCCTTAAATTGAACTCTGAGTCTGTGGTCTAGGTTGGTGCAGTAGGTCCCAGGACCAGCTTTACATGTTATTGTTCTACCATCCCACAGGAGGTTGTTCTCATCTGTGTGACCCAAAGATGGGTCCTATGCACATTGGGTTCTAGCTCATAGGAAAAGGAAAAGAGTAGAGGAGGCCAGGCCTCAAAGGTACAAGTCACACAAATCCCTTCTCCTATATTCCAGTGGTGAAGACAGGAGTTGCAGAGACGTACTTGAGTAACCGTAGCTCTGTTCCGGTGGCAGAGGGAGGGGGATTTGGTGAGTGACCGCTAGTCTCAGCCACAGACCCTATTTCAGAACAATATATATCAAAAAGTAAAAGTTCCCTTAATGAAATTAAATAACAATCACTATTTTTGTTTTCAAGTTCAAGAGATTCAGTAGAATTCTTAGGATACCAAATCTTTGTGTGAAACACAGATTTTAAATAGTACTGTAGCCGTAGTTTCTAACAATATTTTAAGTTATTCGACTATGTTTCCTGGTCGTTTTTACTTCTGAACCATTCACAATCTTATTACAATTTTCCAGTTGTATTTATTTTTTTCAGATAGTGTTTTGTGTTAGGTTAAGTTGGAACATCACAATAAATCCTTTACAAAAATCATATTTTCTTATATATATTTGGCATAAACTGGAAGTATTAGTAACCTCAAATATTAGTGTTCTCATTAAGTGGAATCACACAATCTGTGTCTGCACATATCTGCTAAATAAGTATTAATTTTATTCTGTATGTTCTTTAGAACTGTAATATTACTTAGAAGTATAGTTTGAAATTTCTCAGCTGATTTATCAAGGAGCATATTCACTATATCCATGTATGCTGAGAATACTTTTTTTAGCAACTGTTTGAGTAATTTTCTGTTTTGCCACACATGTGCTACTATGATAGTAATGCTTTTCCATTAATTGACATGAAATAATGTTGACAAATTTATGTCTTTTTTTTTTCTCTCTTTGAAAATATTTGAATGCCTTGTAGTAACAAGTTTGGCTTGTTGTATTTCCAAGGCTTTTTCTTTTCTTTTTTTGGTGGCTCTTAAACTTTTATTTGCAAGATATCATTACAAATAATACATCTTCAGTGGGTTTCAGCATTGGACAAACTATACTTAATCTTTATTAAAATGGCTTGTACTTTTTTGGATTATATTAAATAGTTCAAATAAAATAATTTATTGATTAGAAGAAACAATTTTCCTAATGTTGTCACTATATACATGTCCAGATCTGACAGTTAAACCAGAACAAACCTCTGTGTTTTTCACATGATCATTCTTCTTTCTTCTAATAATAAATTAAACTGTTTTAAGGATAATTTGTACAAATTTGATCAAAATGTACAATTACCACAAAGTCACAAATGCCTAACAATTATGCCTAATTTAAAACAACACATGGAATGTTGTTAACTCATAGCCAAACCTTGGTGAAGATTCTTGCTGCCTTTATCATCAGTAGATAAGTTCTTGCAGACTTCTTCATTATTAGCAGTAAATTACATTGACATAAAATTAAACTGTAAGACTTGAACTCTCCTTATACAATTATGATCAAATCCAGAAAAACAAATGATACTCCAGGAAGCAGAAGAGTGTTTGGCTGACAATTTCCAGCAAATGCATATATTTATTATACCCCATTCCCCAGCTGTCACTCAACTCAGTTGTCTGCAAGATTTGCTACAACGTGGACAGCTTTTGCTTGGAATACATGTGTTGCATTCTGATATTGTAGGTTCCATAAGACTTCATTTCTAAAAAGAATATATTTTCATACTCATTAATTTCATAACCCACTAATAGGTAGAGGCCTGGAGTTTGAACACCAAACCAGAGGGAGAGTTGAGATTAAAGAGCCTATTGCTAGGGAGTATGTTTATACAGTGAAGGGAAAGAGACATAAAAGCAGAGGTTGAAGAGGCATGAGGAAGCCAGATTAAAGGGTGAAACAAGTATCCTAAGGAAATGAGACATTTGGTACCTAGAGTACAGACACAGTCATTGCCCATTTAGGGGATGAAGGCCAACTTACAGATTTGGAGGGGAGATAGAAGGCTGATTTTTTAATACTATTTAACTTATCGATGTGGGGAAAGGAATTTGTAAGAGCTATTCCTGATGACTTCTGTTTATCTCATGACACAAGAAGACATTTGTTGAATATAAGAGAAGAAATGAATAGAGGACCCAAAGTTTGGAAGTGGGAAATGAGGTTTCTCTGAAGTGTTGAGGACCCTAGTAGTTCCCTGTTGATGGACACTTAAGACATAATCCCAATCCAGTAAAATTTTCAAATCTAGTAATAACTAGTGAATTTGCTATTGCTTCAGAGGCTGACCACCTAGGTGCATGATGTTAAATCTATACTTACAGCTGAAATTTCTCTTTTATGCTTGTTTTACCTCATATTCAAACCATTGATCTTTTCATTTACTCTGATGCCTAATTCACAGAATACTGTGCTAAAGAAAGTTGTTTGCAATGTAAAGTTAGAACCAAATGTGCACCAGTATAATCTGAAAGTAAAATAAGCATATTTTTGGATTAAATTCCATTTTGAATTAAATTCAGACTAGGAAAAAAGTAATTTGAAGATGGTTTATAACATCATTTATGACCTTGAGCATTTAAAAAAGGAAATATTACATTAAATACATGTTAAGTAACTTGTATAAAATATAGTGTATTCTTCTTTAAGGAAAAAATTTAAATACCCACAAAACATATCATATTTAGAATTATTCACATTGAAAAATTATTCCTTTATTTGCAAACCAGTTTTCTGTTTTAGTGATGGTTAATATGCACTTTATGTGTTACAATTGGACTTTTGCTTCTGGCTATGATACAGCAGTTTGTATCAGAACAACCTTACTGTTGAAACCAGTTATAAAATTGGATTTAAAAATTAAATTTAAATAAAATTAAATAAAAAATAAATTTAAAAATTAAATTATTAGAGACCACATGAGCAACTATATGCCAATAAAACCCAGAAGAAATGGATAAATTCCTAGACACATAGACTGAACCAAGAAGAAATCCAAAACCTGAATAAACCAATAACAAGTAATGAGATAGAAGCAGCAATAAAAAGTATTCCATCAAAGAAAAGCCCAGGACTTAATGGCTTTACTGCTGAATTCTACCAAGAATTCAAAGAAGAATACTAATTCTATTGAAACTATTCCAGAAAATTGAGGAGGAAATACTCTCAAACTCATTCTACAAGGCCTGTATCACCCTGATACCCAAAGCAGAAAAAGACACAGCAAAAAAAGAAAACTATAGGCCAATATCTCTGATGAACATACATGCAAAAATCTTCAACAAAATGCTAGCAAACTGAATTCAACAACACATTGAAAAGATTATTCATCACGATCAAGTGGATTCATCCCAGGGATGCAAAGATGGTTCAGTGTACTCAAATCAATCAATGTGATACATCATATCAACAGAACAAATGACAAAAACCACATGATCATTTCAACTGATGCTGAAAAAGCATTTGATGAAATTCAACATTACTTCATGATGAAAACTCTCAAAAAACTGGATGTAGAAGGAACATACCTTAACTCATGAAGAGCCGTATATGACAGACCCACAACGAGTATCATCATACTGAATGGAGAAAAACTGAAAGCTTTTCCTCTAAGATCTAGAACAAGACAAAGATGCCCACTTTCACCACTGTTATTTGACAAAATACTAGAAGTTCTAGTTAGAGCAATCAGAGAAGAGAAAGAAATAAAGGGTATCCAAATTGGAAAGGAAGAAGTCGAATTACCCTTGTTTGCAGACACTATGATATTATACCTAGAAAAACTAAAGACTCCACCAAAAAATGATTAGAACTGATAAATAAATTCAGTAAAGTTGTAGGATACAAAATCAACATACAAAAATCAGTAGCATTTCCATATGCCAACAGCAAACAATCTGAAAAAGAGACCAAGAAGGTAATCTCATTTGCAGTAGCTACAAATAAAATAAAATACCTAGGAATAAACTTAACCAAAGAAGTGAAAGATCTCTACAATGAAAACTATAAAACATTCATGAAAGAAATGGAAGAGAACACAAAAAAATGGAAAGATATTCCCTGCTCATGGGTTGGAAGAATCAATATTGTTAAAATGTCCATACTACCCAAAGCAATCTACAGATTGAATACAATCCTCATCAAAATACCAATGACATTATTCACAGAAGTAGAAAACATAATCCTAAAATTTATATGGAATCACAAAAAAAAAAAAAAACCAGAATAGCCAAAGCCATCATAAGCAAAAAGAACAAAACTGGAAGAATCATGTTACCTGACTTCAAATTATATTAATACTACAGAGCTGTAGTAACCAAAACAGCATGATACTAGAATAAAAATAGACATCTGAAGCAATGGAACAGAATAGAGAGCCCAGAAATGAACCCACACATCTACAGTGAACTTATCTTAAATAAAGGTGCTAAGAACATCTATTGGGGAAAGGACAGTCTCTTCAATAAATGGTGCTGGGAAAACTGGATATCCATATGCAGAAGAATGAAACTAGACCCTTTCTCTTGCCATATACAATCAAATCAAAATGGACTAAGGACTTAAATCTAAGACCTGAAACTATGAAACTACTAGAAAAAAACATTGGGGAAACACTTCAGGACATTGGTCTGGGCAAGGACTTCTTGCATAACACCCATAAAGCAATCATATGTGAGCTACAAAAACATTCTGAGCTCATGGAAGTAGAGAGTAGAATTGTGGGTGGTAGAGGCTGGAAAGGGAAGGGAGGAGGGGGAGAGGTTGATTAATAGATACAAAATTACAGCTAGATAGGAGGAATACATTCTAGTGTTCTATAGTACTGTAGGGTGACTATAGTTAATCATTTATTGTATATTTTTAAATAGCAAAAAGAGAGCATTTTGAATGTTCCCAACACAATGAAATGATAAACATTTGAGGTAATGGATATGCTAATTATCTTGATTTGGTCATTACACATTGTGTGCAGGTATAGAAATATCACTCTGTACTCCATAAATATGTATAATTATTATGTCAATTAAAAATTCAAAAAAATAATTTTTAAAAAGAATTCTAAGTGAAAAAAGGATTATATCATAGTTTAATTGGCATTTTTTCTTTCATAGTAGTACATAAAATAATAATGCATCTTATAATCAGTGGTATGTTAGATTTGGTGAAGTATTAATAATTGAATACAGAAAGAGTCTGTGCTTACTTTTTAAAAACTCATTTTTGTTTTGTTTTGTTTTCTGATAGAATAAACTCTCATGAAATATGAATATATATATATATATATAGTTAAAGGGTTTATCAACAAATTGTCAGACTCTACTCAAAGAACACCAATGTTTGCTTCCACCAACAGCACACAGAGAACCTGTGTTCCTACTCTTCATCATCACAATGCATTGAAGATCTTTTCCCCTCTGGCCAATTTATTAGTTGGAAAATTATATTGAATTTTTGTTTTAGTTTATAACTAAGCCTAAAAGAGGAAGTTGAATATCTTATTTTGTTTCTTCTCTGCCTACGTCCTTGGCCAATTAAAAAAATTCAGATATTTTCTCTTTTTGTCAATTTCTAAGAACTGTCTGTATATTAGGGATAGTAATTTTTTGCCATATATATGTTTCAAATTTTTTAAGTTTTTCATTTGTTTTGTAACTTTGTTTATGATTGTCTACATAGAAATTTTAAGTTGTCTCTCTCTATCTGTGTTAATTTGGTAGTAGGATCCTCTTTATTAAGTCTCTATCATTGTTGCTGGCACTTGCTAGCACTTGCTAGCTGGTGGTTTTCCTCTAGAAAACCACGAAAGGACATGAGCTTCTTCACAGATGTGAAAGTAAAGGGGGAGCTGGGAGATTGTGATCTACTCAGCAGGAGCAGAGGCACAAGAAAACATGGGGCATGGCTACAGGTGATAGCTTTGGAAACAGAAGTGGGTAAATCTTTGGAAGAAGAGGGAGGGAATTACTGAGGATAAACCTTTGAAAAGTCACCTTTGGGGTTTTATACCCACAAGAAATTCCCGTTCTTTAGAATGCTCCATACTTCGTCCCCATCCGTTTCCCAAGTCTTAACATTCTCAAAGACCCTGCAACAGGCCATAGGAGCCTCCATAAATGATTTGGAACTGAGAGGATCTCCAATTCTGATATGTAAACAGTGAAGGGGCTGTGTTCTTAGAGTTCCAGGTTGAAATAAAGAATAAATTCTTTCATAGCCACATTATTGTTCACTGTAATCAGGTTGATTAGTTAGACTCTTACTGTGCGTAAAGACAAGCATACAAGCAATTACAAATTACTTTTAGTTGCCCAACATCTGAATGTCCTTCTGATTTTGTAGAAATTTCTAGGAAAGTTAGAAAAAGAACCCTACATGATATCATGGAAGGGAAAGCATGACATATATTTTTCTCTTCATTTTTTGGCAGTTAGAAGAGCTGGGACTTAAGCTTGGCTGATCAAATGTACACGTTTGGGACAATGACTCTGTACCAAATGCCAAAAAGAATAAAAGTACACAGGTCCAAGACAAGAATGCTCCTATCACCACTGTATTCAATAGTATACTAACTAAAATCCTAGCCAGTCAAAGAAACAAGAAAAAAAGTACAAGAATTAGGAAAGGAATAAGTGAAACAATCATTACTGACAGGTGATGTAATTATTAACATGAAAAAACCAAAAGAATCTACAGATAAATTGTCAGAATTAATAATGGTTTAGCAAGATTTCTAGAGGTAATATCAATATAAAAAGAAAATTGCATTCCTACTCAACAGCAGAAAAATTTTAACAGCATAAAATAATATAAAGCACCTAGGAATAAATACAAGAAAAGATTGTGCAGGTCCTTTTACAGAATTACTAAAGTCTTTATTGAAGAACTTTAAGAATATCCAAGTATACGAGAGACATACTTTGTGTAAAGGAAGAAATATTGGATAAAAAACAGTTCTACTAAAATTCTCAATAGGTTTTTACATGGAATACAAATGGCTGAATTTAAAATTTATTTGAAAAAGCAAAGGTCAGAAAGAGCGAAGCCATTCTTGAGGAAGAACCAAGCAAGGTGACGTGTGCTACCAGAAATCAAGAATTACTATCAAGCTATAGTGATTAAGACAATGGGGGACTGGCACAGGACAGACAGAACAATGGACTAGAATCTAGAACCTGTAAACAAAACAAAACAAAAACCTCGAATACATAAAGGCTTTGTAAAAGAAATTTAAAAACTTTCAGTGAAAACAGAAATGATCTCAGAAGAAGGACTTCTTAAACAAGATGCAAAAATCAGAAAACATAATGGAAATTTGCTACATTAAAATAAAGAAACTCTGTTCAACAAAAAACACCATTAAGAAGTGAAAGGGTGAGCCAACTCGGGAGAATGTATTTGGAAGATATAAACTGACAAAGGGCTCCTGTCCAACGTGTATAAACAACTCCGACAAATCAATTAGGAAAAGACAGGCAGCTCAATAGGAAAATGGGTAAAGGACATGAACAGCTGTCTCACAGAAGAGCAAATGGGTATGGCTTATAAACATATAGGAAAACACTCAAACTTAGTAGCAATCAGGGAAATCTACCACACTGAGCTACTCTGTTCCTCCTACTGGCTTGACAAAAATAATAAAGCTGGATACTGCTCAGTGTTGACGGAGATGTTGGGCAATGAGAAAGCTTATCACTGCTGATGGGAATAGAAATTATTACAGCTGGGCCAGGCAGGGTGGATCACATCTGTAATCCTAGCACTCTGGGAGGCTGAGACGGGAGGATTGCTTGAGGTCAGGAGTTCGAGACCAGCCTGAGCAAGAGCGAGACCCTGTCTCTACTAAAAATAGAAAGAAACTAGCTGGGTGTGGTGGCACGCCTGTAGACCAAGCTACTCAGGAGGCTGAGGCAGGTTGCTTGAGCCCAGGAATTTGAGGTTGCTGTGAGCTATGATAACACCACTGCATTCTACCCAGGGTGACAGAGGGAGACTTTGCCTCAAAAAAAAAAAAAAAGAAAGAAAGAAAGAAAAGAAAAGAAATTATTACAGCTGGTTTGGAAAACAATTTGCCATTACCTAGCAAAGTTAAATATGCATATTCCCTGTTACGTAGATATTCTACTTTTGACACAGACCCAATGAATTATTAATACTTAATATGTGCACCAGGAGGCATATGTTTATAATTAGCAGTACTGTTGGCTGGGGGAACAAACCCCTTACTTCATTAACAGTAGAAAGGATACATTAGCTCTGGCATATTAATACAATAATGTAGTTGACAGTGAACAAACCGTAGCTATTTCACTATATGTGAAAACATATAGTGAGCAAAAAGAGCATGTTACAGGGGAATACATAGTGTGATTTCATTTATATAAAGCACGAAAACAGGCAAAACTAACAATTCTGTGTATAGTCTGGGGACACAAATGTGTGCTAAAATGATAAAACAAATCCGGGATCTTACTTATCTCTGAGACAAGGGCTCTGCGGGGAAAAAATCAGAAGAGCACTTAGGGGCTTAAAATCATAGCCCAGCAGTAGCTACTGAGGTGCTCAATTTACTATGCTTTAAACTGCCCATAAATGTTAACCCCCCTTTTATATGTATGATTTTTTTTTTGACATAGTGTAATAAAGTGAAGAAGGGGACAGGTTTGGAATTTATTCCCGTGGTGATACGATGGCAGTGGCACCCAGCATTTGGTGGTGGCAATAGCAGTGATGGGGCCAGATGTGAACTGGGCGTGAGGTGGCTGCTTAACTCACCCGCACACCTGGAGATGTGACCTGGGCTGTATCTCCGTGGCTTGGTATTCTCTGGCTTTGGCCTGTTTTCTAAACCTCGTTCTTCAGCCTTTATATTAAAATTCTGTGAACAACCAAATGGCCTTTCTCCAAATTGTCTTTTCTGCTTGATTTTATCAGAGTTGGTTGCTATTGTTTACAATCAAGAAAAAAATATAATTGCCCAGAAGGAAAGTAAACAGTGCTTCCAGAGGCAAAAGGAGGAGCACCTAACTGAGATTTGGGGCTCTGGAGGCTTCCCACAATATCTAAGCCTTGACCTGAGCTGTGGTTTCTGGGAAACCACATTTGCTTTGTTTTCTTCCTATTTTTCTAGTACTTTATGAATCTTCTTTGCTAGCTTTCTCTCTTCTCTGTTCAAACGTGAAACATTAGAGTAACATCAGCCCTCAATCCTAATCCTAGCCCTCTTTTTCTCCTCTCTCTCTCTCTCTCTCCCTGTGCCCTCCCTCTCCATCTCCCCATCCCATCCCCCATAGGTGATCACAGGCCTCTCAGAGCCTTTGAGGCTATCACCATGCTGATCACGCTCTGGTTCAGGTGTCTCTTCTGGGTGCAAGTAGTTTAAAAGCCCAAAAGGAAGAAACAATGTCTGTTTTGTTGGATGCCCAGTGCTTAACATGGTGCCCAGCACATGGCGGTTATTCAATTAATATATATATGAATGGCCAAGCAAACAATTATACTTACTTACAATTATACTCCAGGTGTCTGGAAACATCTACCTTTTTGTTCCTATTAGATGTTCTGTTTTATATTTAAACCTTAACTTGCCATTTACTATGGAAAAAATAAGCTATTTCTAATCTTTTTAGAGGTAGGCGTGCTTTTAAATAAAGAATTGCATTTTGTTAGCGGACTCCAAGAGACCCACAGACATAATTTAATGTCTGAGAGAAAAGCAATTTTTTCTTGGAACTAAGTAGTGGATTCAAGAACCAAACAGGATGGACTTCATCTCTCTTGTCTCAAATGGCTCTGACCTGTGGCTGGGTATAGAAGTCAGAGGGAATTGGGAAATTAGGGAAATTAGGGCTAGAATCAAACACACACATAACCGATTCTCAAGAACTTGGGTGAAACTGGATCACAGCGCTGCTCCTTTGACTACAACTCTGCTGTGTGCGATTTAGACTGTGGGGTCCCTGCACGTGGTGACATGGTGTGTGCACTCTAAGTGGCTGATGGAGCTCCTCCCACGGGGGGTGAGGATGGGTACTCTGGTAAAGAACTCTAGTACTGGACCCTAGCAGTAGAAGGAAAGGAAAATTCCCTGTTGAGCAGTAAAACCATAAAGACATCCTCTCTAGAGTACTGCTTTCATCTACTTTTGTCACATGTGGAAATTTATTCTGCAAAATGTTCTGCTTTAACAAACACTAAAGAGATTTTTAAAGAAATTCAGGAGTGCAGAAGACTGAATGTTTCGCCTCTGAAACTCAGTTATTTTTTGCTTTAGGGAGAACAAATATGTTTATTGTTTTACAAGCACAGACCATGCCCCTCAGAAGCTGAGGGTTTTAACACACAAACAGAAGTGATTTGACAAGCCATGTGTTTGAAGGAAAAAGCAATTCTGCTCGCCTTCATGGCTGGGGGCTCCCTTGAGTTAGCTGCAGGCATGCCCAGAAAGGAACAGTTTCCCTTTTCATCCTTAAAATTAGACTAGGCTTTAATATTAAAGACAAATATGCATTTAATATTTTATCAAAGAAAAATCAAATTACTATAAATATTAATGTTCACCCTATGGGTAGCCCCCAACCTCAAAAGGTATTTTGTTAAGTCTATGTTTGGGAGTGTTATAGATGATGGCTACATTCTCAGGCAAGCCCACAAAATCTTATTTCATCCATCATGTGGCTGAAATATTCCTGAGTGTAGTTCTTAGTATTCCTGGAAAGAGAGACCTGCCCACCACCACTGCCACCACCTGACATGCTGAACCCTAGTCCTGAGACTCATGAGTCCTGAGGCTACTGAATCCTTGATGTTTTTGGCAACAGGGTAGAATGGGGTGGTGGCACCAATGGCTTGAGAGGTCCCAAAGCAAGACAAGGAAGGAGATGGAGAGGGCTCAGACAGAGGCTCCTGGAGGTCTCCACAGCATGGTGGGGAAGGGCTTTATAGGTCCTGCTGGCAATGACAGAGGAAGGTTCCTGGAGGAGAGGAGATCAGTGATAGGGGATGACTTTGTGGGCAAGTGGTAGTGGTTATTCACTTGTAGGTACCATTAAGTCAAGCGTTTGTAAAACAGGGTATGTTTGTACCTATAAACATTTCTAAATATTTATCCTAAATATTTTAACTTAAAATGTTTTGTTGAATTCATTCAACAGATACTGTGTTAAGCCTTAGAGCTGCAAAATATGAAATGACATGGGTGACCTTCAGAAAGACCTGTGGAATATACACCACTCTCTCAAATACCAGTATTTTACAAGGGTTGTAGAGTCCTCAGAGTCATTGGACTCTGAGGACTTTGGTAAGTGTCTGATTTGGAAGAATGAAAGAGTTCTAAATTTTTCATTGGGAAATGATCCACATATATTAAATACCACATGAAGAAATGACAAAATTGACATTTGTCATACAAATTCAATTTCTTGACCTTCTTATACAAAGCTACTCATATCTTCATTGAGGTGAGCTCTTTTTCTTTCTATACAGAGAAGATTTTTAAAATATGGATTCCTGGGATGACAATTCTGATTGGTAACTATAATTAGATTCTCTGTGATATCTGTAGCTTAATTTCAAAAATGAAAAGGCAAAATGCAGATTTGTAATGTTTGGCCCTTTAAAAATGTCAACTCTTCTCCTGAAAATAATAAACAAATTGAAAGCAAATAACCAAAAAAGTATATGATAAATTAAAAAAAAACATTTGCAACATATATGACAAAGGTTTAGTATCCCTAATAATGGGGTGTTATATGGATAAGAAAAAGAGCATCACCAGAGAAAACTGCACAATAGGAGGAACATATAAGAAGAAATACAAATGACCAATTAATCGATGTAAAAATGTTTAAGCTGCATGTTCAAAACTGAACACATGATTTCTCCTAAAAGTGGTCCTCTTCCACAGTACCCTGGAATTATACCACCAACAGCCCTGCAGCCAGAAATCTTGTAGTCTTCCATGTTCCCAGTAACCCAATTTTTCACCTAGTTCCGTCTCCCTAAGTGTTCTCAGATCCATTCTCCTTTTACTGACACCACTGACATCACCTTGGTCTAAGCCAGAAGCATCTTTTCTCCTAGACACTGCTTTAGCCTCAGGAGGGGGCTACCCCTGCCCCCATCCACTCTGGCCCCCCTCAAACATTTTCCAACCTGAAGGTAGACTTTTTTCCAGAACATAAATCTTATTATGTGACCCTCTTGCTTAAAATATTTCAGTGACTTCCCATTGTTCTCCAGATAAAGATCAAAATCCTTCAACAGGTATCACCAGTGGAATATATGAATATATAACACTTTTCCCAAAATGAACTACAAGGCCATGTGTGATGTGGCTTCTTTCCTTTTCCAGCACCTTCAGGGTACTTGCTGCACACCATCCACATTGGCATTCTTTCTGGTCCTTGAACATGCACAGTGCCTTTGCACATGCTGTTCCTTCTTTCTGGAGTTCCCTCTACTCCTATACTAACCCTCATCTCTACTCCCTTGTTTATCCAGTTACTACATCACTCAGTCATCATTCTTTCAGTGAAGCTTTCCCTGACTTCTTAGATCCCAACTAAATTGTCAGTGTGTCAATCTCCATTTATATACTCATTGCACTGATTCACCATCTAAGCACTTATCACAGTGGTAAATTTACATTTATTTGTGATCTTTTGACTAATGTCTCTCCCACTAGAGTGTAAGCTCCATGAGCCAAGGACCAAAGCTCTTTTTGTTTGCCATTATACAAGAAATATTGTTGGATAAATAAAAAATGAATGGATATCACCAGTAATCAAAGAAATACTAATTATAACATTTTTTCCCTTTTCAGATTGTAAAAGATTAACAACATTAACAACAGCCTTCCTTTCCTGGAAGGCAGTTTGTACACACACACACACACACACACAATTTTTTTAGGAATATGGCCAAAGCAAATTATCAGAGAAACATCCAAAGATATTCAATGTCCAGTAATAGAAAATTGATTAAACAAACCATGGCACCTCCATACAACACGCTATCCAGTTTAAATAAGGTCGATCTCTCTGTGGATATAGACAGATCTCCATAATGCATGTTAAGTGAGAAAGCCATGTAGAAATAGAATGTACAGTGTGATGATATTTTGATAAAAACATGTGTGTTCCTCTCTCTATGGTGTATAGATGCACAGAAAAAAATCTGGAAGGAGAGTAACAAAATGTTAATGATACTCATCTTTGGGTGATGAGATTAGAGATTATTTCTCACTTCCATCTATACAACTTAATCCTCTGAAATATAATGCATATGCATACATTCATAATCAGAAAAATAACATTTTAAAATGTTGTATGTTTTTATCAAGTCTATACTAAATATTTTTGTTCCACACAACTCGAGATAACCTGCCTCCCAACACAGAATAAACCACTCTCATCCCTGGCAACTGGGAATGCAGTCTTCAGTCATTCAGACTGAGATGTCCTACTTCTTTTGTAAAGGACTCAATTTTTTTTTGGCAGCTCTAATTTTTAGAATGTGCTTTTTATTAAACCAAAATCTATTTCCGCATAACAATAAGACTTTTTTCTGTATTTCATCACACGATTTATGCCTAGTATAATGCCCGGAGCATAGTAGAGACTTAAATACTTACTGAATGAATTATAAGTTCTTTAAGATTATAATTTTCCCCAATAGATTAATATTCAACAAAACTCCCCAACTCCCTAAATTGTCTTAATTAATCAGGGTTTCCAGACCAAAACACATTCAGTACCTCCTACTCTGAAGTTCTTTAGTCATTAATGCCTCTCTTAAAAGGTCCACAGTACTCCAGATATGTTCTGATTAGTAAGAGAAGAGATAGGCTACTATACTAGTTTTTAAATTAATATCATCTAAATTTGCTCTGTTTTTTTAAAATAAGCCTGCTTTATTGTAAGCCCATATTAAGTATGATAAATTAAAACTCATTCAGAAGTCTTCCGTAGAAACTATTCTCAGGTAAAACCTCTTCCATTATGAGCTGATATAATTGATTTTTTAAAAATTCTAATTGACTTTATTGAGGTAAATTTGCATATTATAAAATTAACCAATTTAATTATATAATGAGTTTTGACAAGCATATGTACTCAGTAGCCATGACCACCATCAAGATACAAAGTAGATCAATCATTAAAAAATTTCCCTCATTACCATAGGCAGTCAATCCCTTTTCCTTACCTTGGACCTTTATTCCAGCTTCATTTGTTGAAAAGATTATCTGTCCCCCCGTGAATAGGCTTGGCACCTTTGTCAAATAACGATTGTCTACATTTGTGTTTGCCTATGTCAACTTGACTGGGCTAAGGGATAGCTTGGAAAACACTATTTCTGGGTGTGTCTGTAAGGATGTTTCTAGAAGAGATTAGTATTTGGATCAGTACACTAAGTAAACAAGATCTGCCCTCATCCTTGCAGCCAGGCATCATCCAATATTTTGAGGTCCCGGTAGAACAAAAAGGCAGAGAAAGGGCAAATTTTCTCTCTTTCTCTCTCTTCCTGAGATGGGACATTCATCTTCTCCTGCTCTCAGACATCAAAGCTCCTGGTTCTTGGGCCTTTGGGCTCTGGGACTTATATCACTGCCCCCTCGTCCCCGATTCTCAGGCCTTTGGGCTTGGACTGGGAGTTACAGAATCCACTCTGCTGGTTCTCATACCTACAGACTTGAACCAAATTACACCACCAGCTTTCCTGGTTCTTCAGCTTGAAGATGGCATATCATGAAATTCTTGGTCTCCATAATCATATGAACCAATTCCCATAATAAATCCATCTATATAAATATATGCATATACAGCTATATGCATATAAATGTATATATACAGTATGTACTCTCTCACTCTCTCTCTATATATATAGAGAGAGAATGTATTAATTCTGTTTCTCTGGAGCACTCTAATACAGTCTATTTCTGGACTCTTTAATCTGTTTTATTATCTCTATAGTTACACTTATGCCAATACTGCAGTGTCTTGATTATTGTAACTGTATAATATTTCTTGAAATCAGGTAAATAGTATAAGTCCTTTAACTTCATCTTTTCATCAGAAATGTTTTGGCTATTCTATGCCCTTTATATTTTCATATAAATTTTAGAATCAGTTTGTCAATTTTGGTTGAAAAATCATCCTGGGATTTTGTTTGGAGTTGTGTTGAATCTATAGGTAATCTTTTGAAAAATTAATATAACAATATTGAGTCTTCTGATCCAAGAACCAGGAGCTCTGATGTTCGAGAGCAGGAAAAGATGGATGTTCTAGGTCAAGAAGAGAGAGAAAGAGAGAAAATTTGCCATTTCCCTGCCTTTTTGTTCTATGGGGCCCTCAAAATATTGGATGATGCCTGGCCACAATGATGAGGGCAGATCTTCTTTACTCAGTGTACTGATCCAAATACTACAGATGTTGAGCATCTTTTCATGTGCTTATTGGCCATTTGTGTACCTTCTTTGGAGGAATGTCTATTCATAGCCTTTGGCCATTTTTTTTTTTTTTTTTTTTGAGACAGAGTGTCGCTTTGTTGCCCAGGCTAGAGTGAGTGCCCTGGCATCAGCCTAGCTCACAGCAACCTCAAACGCCTGGGCTTAAGCAATCCTACTGCCTCAGCCTCCCGAGTAGCTGGGACTACAGGCATGCGCCACCATGCCCGGCTAATTTTTTTTTTTTTCTGTATATATTTTAGTTGGCCAGATAATTTCTTTCTATTTTTAGTAGAGACGAGGTCTCGCTCATTGCTCAGGCTGGTCTCGAACTCCTGACCTTGAGCGATCCACCCGCCTCGGCCTCCCAGAGTGCTAGGATTACAGGCGTGAGCCACCGCGCCCAGCCCCTTTGGCCATTTTTAATATTGGTTATTTGCTTATAAGAGAACTCTTTGTAAGACTTTTTTATATATTCTAGATACAAGTCTTTTATCAAATATATGAGTTGCAAATATTTTCTTCCATTCTGTGGGTCATCTGTCAGTTTCTTGCATGTGATAATTGATTTGAATCATAAATATATGGCTTTTCATTTCTTTCTGGCATATCTGGTAGATTCTAACAAGAGAGATGCTTTATTTTGACATAATTTTGAATAAATTTTGTCATTCAACATACTTGTTCTTTCAAAGCTTTATATCAACCATAGATTTGTTAAATAAGATGTATATATTTGTATATTTACTGAATAAAATATAATCAAGACAAAGCTTTGTGGCATGTCATAAACATGTTCCTCCACATTGATGTCAAACACTAGTAAAGCAACTCATGGACTGAAAACTTTAGGCACTGTAAGAGAAAGTCTACCTTCATGACTTTTTCCTCCACCTGGTATCCCTTAAGTCCAACCTGTAGACTCAGCTCCTTTTATAGGACAGAATTGGAACAGAAATGGAGGCTGACGGAGAAGAATAAGGCTTGGATGTAGGATCACAGGATCTTCCCACTGGGATAGAGTGTACTACTTATCCCTTGATAGTTTGCTTAAAATGCTTCAATTGCTTCCCATTATACTTAGGTTGATGTTCCAACTGCTTAACATAACATATAAGTGCTGTTGACATGGATCTTGCCTAATTCTTTTCATCTTAGTCCACTCATCTTCTCTCTCTCTTGGCTTAGGCCACACTATCCTCCTTCCAGTTTTTGCTAGCCTCAAAGATTTTCACACACATATACTTGCAGCACTTCTCCCATTTGAGATGGAATATCGTTTCCTAAAGAAGCCTTACCTGACCCCACCAAATATAAATCATGTTCTCATATGACTCTTTCTGAGAGCACCTTATACTTTTCCTTCATAGCATGTATTACAGTTTGCAATTATGTATTTCCTCTCATAATTACTATTTCCTCTCCCAGAAGACTGCAAGCTCCTTGAGGGAACAGCTTATATTTGTTTTGCCTTCTTATATCTCCACTGTCTTTCTCAGCACCTGGCACAAAGTACTTGCTCTATAAATATTTACTGAATGGATGAAAGAATGAATAAATCATAGGAGGGGAAAAAACATGTATTCTCACATCTTTACATTAGCATAGAGGGGAGGGAATTTTTACTCCATTTTCCAGAAGGGAGAAACATGGCCCATTTTCTCTCTACTTTCTCCCAACTTCCCATGGCACGAGGATGGCCTAAGAGGCTGGTACATTTAGAAAAAGGGAATAGGTGTTTTGGCTCTGCCCTTTATGGGCTTCTGTTCCTTTCAGAGTTAGTCCCTCTGCAGGACACATATATTCTCTGTTCCTTCATACGTTAAGAATATGTGGCAAGGCCTGAGGTTGTCCAACTGGGCCCATGATTTAGGTGACAGATACACAAGGGGGCCCATTGGTGCATGTGAGCTACCTTCATCAGTCCAGCTTCTGTCAGTAATCAAACCCATATTTCACTCTCCATCTATCAGATTCCAGCAGCCATTGCTCAATTATTTCCAAACTTAGAAAGGGATTCCAGTAAGAATGAGGAAGAAAAGTCCAAATGAAAATTCAGCTGGAATTTGGGGGCAAGGAGACACATTTTGAAAATGAGTAACTTCATTGGTTACACTTGTTTTATGGAAAAGACTCATAAAGCACAAAGATGTTTGAGAAGTTTTCATGGTTCCATGATTAGTTACTCAAGAGTTGAGGCGCGAACCCATGTATCTGCACTTTCCGAATCAGTGCTGTTATTGTCATCTCTCAAAGGTGTGATATACTTGGACCCAAAGTTTATATAAATTCACCCATCTGTGTGCAGTTATCCTTCCTTCAAAAAATATTTTGGGAAGTAATATTGTTACTACATGTAAAAAACAGGAAAGACGTTATGAAGTTACTTGTATATTTCTCAGGTATGTTTGAAAATATCAATATAACTCTTTACAAATTTAATTCTGAAAACCATGTCTTAACTCACATATAAAGAAAACATGATTAGAAAGTCCTCAAACTTGATCTATTTTTCCTATGATTCACATAAAAATAGGTCAAAATGAGTTATTATAATGTCCTTACAGGAAGTGAAAATCAACTGCAATTTAGTGAACATTTTCATTCTACACATTAAAGAATCTTTTGCAATCTTGGATGAAGTGCCAATGAACTGATTATTTGACAGGTTAAAAGAAAGTACACCCTACTGCATTCAGGAAACTGTGAAATGTAGCGTTGTGTAAAGACACGATGCTGTCGAGATCACTCATTTACTATTTCAGATGGTGGCTACCACTGTTCTTGCCACGTGACAGCCAGACAGGGAGGGAAATCTCTGCTTCTACAGTCTGTAGTGGCTGAGAGCTGCCACCCCACAGCAAGACTTCATTGGAAAGGCGTTCCTATTGGCCAGCGGCCAGCCACCAGCCACCAGCCACCAGCCACCAGCCACCAGCCACCAGCCACCAGCCACCAGCCACCACCTACCACCAGAGGGAGCTGGGCGAGTCTTCGCTTTGGACCTCTAGATACTTTGGGCAGCACCTTTCTCGGGCGCATGCGCATAGCGAGACATGTGCCAAGCGTGGACTAAGTTGGCAGTGGTGTAATCCTACACTTCCCTCCCAATTCCTTCTCTCGTGACCTCTCCCCTCTTTGACCCTTACGCCTCATCTTCTCATCTCTCTGGTCACAGACTCTGTGCCTCCGACTTCTGTCTGGATCCCCATGGGTGGTCTGGGGCTGCCCCAGCAGATTTCCTGGTTCCTGTCCTCCAGGGACTCCCTATTAAAGGCCATTTGTTCCTGCTTCCCCAAATGCGGACTGTGGTTGTTTATGAGGTTCCTCGAACCCTAATCTCCCTTTCTCTGCTGCTCTGTATTAGGCAGTGAGAGCTTTAGAATCAAGCTTTGTAGGAGAAGCCTCAGACAGCAGTTTATGTTCAACACCCTTGGGAGCTGAGGAAGGAGAGCAGGGTGCACTGTGGCTGGGTCCTGTGTACAGACCCCAGACGACCCGGCCTGGCAGGGGAACCAAGGCCTCACTGAGGCTGTGCAAGAAGATGGTGCTGTGAACAATGGAAGGAAGATAACTTAGTTACAGTCAGGAAACCAGACCGTCAAAGGCCTCAGATCCTGCTTGTACTAACCTTTGCCCTTCTGAGTAAGCTAAGCCCTGGAGCTAATGGGAACCAGTCCCTGCTCTCTGAGGGGTGGGGAGAAAATGAGTCCTGAGAACTGAGGCCCCTCGTCTGTGAAATAACCTTAAGAAGAGAGACCCATGAGAAGCTGGGCCTAGTAATGCCTGTTTTACACAGCTCTTGTGAAGATTAAATGAAGTAGTATATGGGAAATACTTAGTAGAGTTAAAAGCTTAATAAATATTAGTTCCATTCTATTTTTATCTCTCAAATTCCAAAAACATATATGACCTTCAGATGGCCATACCGACGTCTTGATTTTGGACTTTCAGCCTCCATAACTGTTAGAGAATAAATTTCTGTTATTTTAAAGCGTCTAGTTTGCGGCACTTTGTTACGGCAGCCCTAGGAAGCCAATATTGACATAGAAAGGGATTCACAAGTACCTTTGTCCCTTTGGATAGAATTCCACTCCTGTGAGAATTCCTAGTTCTCTTTCTCACTTTTCCGCTTGTCAATTTCTCTCATTCCCAAGTCTCTAGAAAGCCACTTTGCCTGGTTCCCAATGATAGCGTGGCCAACTCCTCCCAGTTTCAGCACTCAAAGTCCTGTGTCCTGAGAATTCTTTCAGTTCCAGGCAAACAGGGTCATGTGTCACTCTCGGTGAAATACCCTTCCTTGTTACACAGCAGGTCACTGCCGTCAAGGAGAAGCTCTTGCTAGAAGTGCTGTAGGTCCTGAGGACAAGCTTCATTTCCTCAGGAGGATTCTTTCTCTTCCCACAAGAATCACGTGAGGTTCTTGGTAAAATAAACACCCAGACCTACTGATAATGGCCGCAAAGCCTGGTCTGCCCAGGACATTTCCTGTTATCCCAGCATATCGTCTGGAAGGTAAATTTTATATGCCCCTCCCTTTACTATAGAAACATGGTCTGCACGCACAGAATCTAGAAAGCTGTAATTTTAATAAGCACTTAGGTGATTTTTGTCTTATTAGCAAAGCATAGGGTTAGCACAGAATCTGCAACATCAGTATTTGACTTACCAGGACAGAGCAATGATTTGTTTCAAAAGGAACATTCATTTGCCTAAACCGGAATAGCATGAATATGATGAGACTATGGCTTTAGTTAGGGCTTAAATTCATTGTCCACAGTAGGATTTGTTCTATTACAGCAGGATTTATTATTATTGAGCTTATGCAAATCTGCAGAATTTATATATATCCTCACACCTCATTCTCTTTCTTTCTGACAATCCCTTTTATCTCAAAACACAGATTCCCACAAAGTGAATGCAGTTGAAACTATTTGCCTCTGTCATCAACCCTGCCATAAGCATCATCCCTTAGTTAATTCACTTTCTATTGTGCCTTAATGCTGAAGATGCTGCACACTTTTCAGTGGAGTCATACCCCGGTATCATATTAGCTTTCAGAAATCTTTAGCCCAGGAAACAAATTATTCTATTGTGCATGACCAGTTCACTTTATAATTTATGCCTGAATAATAAATAATAATGTCTTCTTAGCAGCATTTTTTAAATAAAAGAAGCATATACAGGGATTTTAAATCATTTTTATCTCTTATATGTTTGTGAGCTATTCACCCTTCATTTATAATTATCGGCCAGAGCAGATGGCAAAAAGCTAAGCATTAGGTAATAGAATCATAAAACACCCCCTCCTCCATAAAAAGCAGAAATATTTTAAATTGGAGACTTATTTCATTTATTGAAGGATTTTTTACTCCACTGGAATATGTTGCAAGAAATTATGACATTAGATAAAAAAAATTTCCACATCAAGAAGTTCAAAAGATTAAGATGCTACTGAAATATAAGTTAAAGGAATTCATAAATGTTTCAGGAAACATTATGGTAGAATTATTACTATAATTTGAGAAAGGCAGACTCTGCAATAAAGTGAGATTCATTACAATGCCAACATTATTTTTCAAACTTCTGACATGTTTAGATAGAATTTTCATGCCAAGTCAAATAATTATGAAATTTACAAATTACTTGAAGAAATGCTTGGAATTTTATGCTGATAAGGACTTAACTTTAAAGGATTATTTTTCTCTATTAAAACGTTATGCTTTTTACCTTCCTTCTAAGCTCTCAAGGTGTGTAAGTATGATAAAATTTCTATAAGAAGCTGAGGTAAGAGGAACTTCTTGTAAATACTTATTCAAAGTTCCATTTACTCATTCATTTGTTAACAAATATCTATTGAGCATCTACCTGTGCCAGGCACTGGGCTAATTTCTGGGTGTGCAGCACCTGGGACACAAAGAAGTTCTTTCTGCCTTTGTGGAACCATCTTCTAAGGAAGGAGACAGTCAACAAGCAATGATAAACGGTAATTTCAGACTGCACAGAAAAGGTTTAATTCAGCAGGCTCAAGTTGTTCAAACCCTGTCTTCCAAAGAAAGGCCTGCCTTCAGGAGGACTGGCTTTTCTTGGCCAGCTTGCAGGGGCTAAGCTGGGAGCCCTTGGAATACCCTATCTGGTAAGAGTGTTTTTATGTGCGTGAGGCCGTGCTGTATCAGTTCGACCTCTAGGGGGCGCTGGATACTGAGTAGCTAAAGTCAGTCACGTGAGCATTGCAAGCCCATGTCACGACCCTCAATAAAAACCCTGCACACCACGGTTTGAGTTTCCCTGGTTGGCAATATTTGGCATATGTTGTCACACATTGCTACCAGGAGAATTAAACGCATCTTCCTGTGACTCCACCGGGAGCGGCACCTGAAAGCATGCACCTTTGCCCTTTGCTGACTTTGATCCGCATCCCTTCACTGCAGTAAACCACAACCATGAGTGTAACGGCTTGTCTCGGTCCTGTGATTCTCTCTAGCGAATCCCTGAGTCTGAGTGTGGTCTTGGGGCCCCTTGACTTACAAACTGGATTCAATGAAAGAAACAGGGTGATGTGTTAGAGTAACTGAGTTTGGGGGGAGCGGTGGTGGCTAAAATGGGGAATGGATTGAAGCTTGAGGAATGAGAGGAACTTCGGGAACCTTAGCTCGGGCCAAATGATCTGGCTTGGAGGCTTCCAAAAGGAGTTTGTATTTTGCTATAAGCAATTGAGTTTTGCCTGTGTGAAGTTACACCTAGTTTTGTTCCTGTTGTTTTTTGGCTACATTCATAAACTTGAGGCTTGTGAAGTCATTTGTATAAAGGGGCCAACATTCCTATAGAGAGTGTAAATCCTACACAAAACAGTCAGCAAATAACACTGCAAGGATGGTGGTCACCAGAAACCGCACATAAATGCAGCGAAGGGAGAAGTTACTCCTCTGTATTTTCTGCTCTCAGTAGCAGCAGCCATAAGTTCAGTGCTGTGCAGAGTCTTACCTTTAAATTAGTAAGAAATACAAATGCCTAACACACCTGTTTCACCTCACTCAAAATGAGCTGAAAATAAACTCAAGGAGATAACATATTTTTCACTCATCAGACGGGTAAAAATAAAACACATATGAAGCAAAACACTGATAAATATTTGTCAGAACTCTCATTCTCTTTTAATGGAAATGAAAATGGGTGCCACCTTTTGGAGGTCAGCTTGCTGGTAACAATCAATCACCCTTGAGCCAAGATTTCCACTGCGGGAGATTCATCCCAAGGAAATACTTACCAGAGTACACGGTGGATGTTTGTTGTGGCATTGCCTATGATAGCAAAAAGCTGGTAACAACTTAAATATCCCTCAGTAGGGGAGTGGTTGAGTTAACTATGGTTGTCTTATATCATGGAATTCTGGTGCATAATAAAAAGAGAATAAGGTAGGATAGTGTCTACCAATATTGAAAAAATTATTAAGGCAGCAAAGCAGAACTTTATGTGCCATATCACAGCATTTGTGTGTTGTGTGCTTGTGTGTGCCTAAATATCTCCAGAAGGAATCATATAATATATGATTATGTTTCTTTATTTTTAAAAATTAATGCATTTATTAATGCTAGAAAATATAGCTGAGTTAAAAAGTGGAAATAAAAACTACCTGTAATTTACCACCCAGAAATAATCATTGTTAACATACTTATATATCCTATATCTTTCCAGTCCTTTCTCAGACATAAAAAAATACATGCTTTGCTTTTTTTAAGTTTTAAATGTTATTTTAATTAAATTAATTAATTAATTTTTAGAGACAGGGTCTTGCTCTGTTGCTCAGTCTGGAGTGCAGTGGTGTCATCATAGCTCACTACAGCCTCAAACTCCTGGGCTCAAGTGAAACTCCCACTTCATCCTCCCGAATATCTATGACTACAGGTGTGCGCCACCACACCCAACTAATGATATATACTTTGCTTTGAATTAAAAAGAAATAAATAAAAACTTCCCCAGACAAAACTGAATGACACAATTAAGTAATGGCAGCAGAACAGATTTCCTGAAACAAGGGAAGGGGCAGGTGGGTTAACGTTGCCCCTCAGAGAGTTGAGCAGAGGAGAAGTTGGGGAGGGTGTATAGGGCACAAGCAGGTGGTGGGGGGGTGTCAAGAGGCTCTTGTAAGGTGTTTCTCTTGAGTGCAGTGGGGCTTCAAAGGCCATGGCTAGAGGGTCCCATTGTGCCCACAAGAGAAACTGGTGCTTGGATGTCAGTCCTCTGGGGTAGGGCTGTCAGGTATCGGTCTCAAAGCTTTGTGGACCCAGGGCACAGGAGGTCCCTGTCCTGGCCTGGCTTTAGAGGGACCTACTATAGTTGAGCCTCTTGAGGTTTTAATATCCCAGCATTTTCTTAATGACTTAAATATAATAATGTAAAATTTGACTAGGCCTTTGTTTATGCATGTTAACCACTTATTTCTTGTCCAACACCCTTTGTTTTTATAGTAATTATTAACTGCTGATGTACTGGTTTTTTGTCAAGTGGGAAGAGATAACTCTAGGATCAAAAGGAAAATCTATGAGTTTGTTTTGCAGAAAAAAAATGAATACCCTTTAGAAAGCTGCGACTAGACTAGCCGCTGACGCCCAGAAGTCTGGTTACTCAGGTGTTATCTGAGACTAAAAACAACACAGACTTCCCTGAAAGTCCCCCTCCCTCCCTAGCCACATGAGAGCTCCATACTTCATCCTTTTGTTAAGATGGATCTAAGAAATTTTGCTCTCCTGTCTTCTTGCTTTGGCCAAATAGAATAAACCTTTCTCTATCTCCAAGCACCAGTGTCACAGAGTTTGGTTTTGGCTGTGCATTGGGTACACGAGCCTAAATTGGGGGGTTTTACACCACTACCCTGGTCCTCCTCTGACTGTGCCCTCCCCATAGGGTAAGAAGTCTGTAGGCCAAGGGGACATGACCACCCAGGGCCCCCATCTGCCCTCTCAAGACCATGCTCTGGGAACCTATGTCCCACAGATTCCCTGCCTGATCAGCCCTAGCCTGGGTCCATCCCCCTCCGTCCAAATGCCCTGCTGATGTGTGCACCCCAAGTCCTGCGTGGCAGCCAAAGGGAATTTGGACAGAGCTTGGCATGTGGGCTGGAGTGTTCACACTGGTGTGCACGAGATCCTGCCAGTGCAGAAAGGAGTCAGAGGGGAACCTTGGCTCCAAAGGGTGGAAGCCAACTTTCCATGTCTTCTCAGTTTGAATCTGACCTGCCAGGTTGTTAGGAAGGTATATGTGTCCAGACTGAAGGATAGAACATGTTTTATATATGAGGTTGTTGTCTTGGCTTATAGCTTTTCAATGTTTAGACGTGGTATTTGGCCTCCATTCCTATTCTCAGCCCAGGCTCTACAGATATTCAGGGAGGTCTGTTGGTTGTCATATTTATTTTTTTGCATCAACAAATATTTTTACTATATATTGACTGTACATAAACATGTAAGATAAAGAAGTAAATGTATGCAGTTATCTAGAAAAGCCTTTGGAATCATCTCCAACATTTGCCCTGATTTTCTTGGTTTCTCAGGGGGGAAAAGTGTTTTCCAGGCTAAGATTATCTGGATAATTGATTTCACTTTACACTCACTTTTCATTTTTATAGCTCTCTGTTAGCTAGCTCAACTCCTGCATTTTACAGATGAGGAAAATTAATTCCAGAGAGACTTAGTGTCATTTCCAAAGTCATATAATTAGTTGCAAAGTCCAGACCAAAACTCTAGTTTTTCCCAGTTTGATTCCCTTTCCATAATGTTGGCTCAGAGATAAATTAAGAAGGGCAAAACCTGGAATATTGTTCTGAGACTCTGGGGCAGGGCTAAATATGGTGCACAGTCTGCATTTAAGGGGCTGATTCATCTAGACTCTCAGATGGGCACTTAAATCCATTCTGCCATTGCTTACCTGGTACCCTGAGAGAGCATTCCCTTCCCCCCTTCTCTCCTCTGGCTTATCTCTGCTGTCTAGTCTCACTCCCTTTCTTCTCCCTCTCACCCCTTGGTTTCCAGTGCTCTCCTGTCCAGAAAGATGCACTGCAATATCAGTGGTGATTACAGCAAGCTGAGTGCTGGGCCGTTTTCTCAGAAGACGTCAAGCATGGACCCATTGTAGTCCTCATGCACCCTGGTTAGCTGTTGTTGAGGTCCCAGACCTTCCCAAATATGCAGGCTGGGAATGTTCAATGACAAGCATGCTGGAAACCCAACTGGGCCATCTTCCAGATGACATAAGTGGTGTCCAATGCTTTCTTTGGTCCTGGTGTTTGCAAGATACAACATAGTCTTAAGTCTCAGATTTCTTCAGTGCCATTCTCTCTGACATTCTTTCCACTTGAAATTGTCCTTTTCACCCAAAGTTATTTACACTATGCTCTGATTAGTAAATTAATCTCAAACAATGCCATCATGGCAACTAACATAGGTCATGTGCTATTTCATAAGTTTTTAGACATTCTGAAAAATTAGAATAAAAAGCACATCTCATCGTTTTTAAAGCATGATTTCAAGGGGCAGTGGTGTTCAATTTAGAGGGCACAGGCTTTGCTGGACAGACCCAGCAGAGAATCCTGGCTACCAGTTCCTTGGACAAGGAATACCAAGCTTTGGTCCAAGGCTGCCAAGACCTTGGACAAGATGTTTAACCTCTCAGAGCCTCAGTTTCCTTATCTGCAATGTGGGAGTTGTGGTATATGTCTCTTACAGTTTTTGGAAGGACTGCAGAGAATGTAGGGGAATCACTTGCCATAACTCTTGACCTAATGTAGACAATAAATGGTAGCCGCCATTGTGATATCACCACATTTCTTTTATGTGTGGTTTTTTTTTTTTTTTTTTTTGAGACAGAGTCTCACTCTGTCATCCCAGCTGGAGTGCCGTGGCGTCAGCCTAGCTCACAGCAACCTCAAACTCCTGGACTCAAGCAATCCTCCTGCCTCAGTCTCCCAAGTAACTGGGACTACAGATGTATGCCACCACGCCTGGTTAATTTTTCTATTTTTTGTAGAGATGGGGTCTTGCTTTTGCTCAAGCTAGTCTTAAACTCCTGGGCTCAAGCAATCTTCCTACCTCAGCCTCCCAGAGTGCTAGGATTACAGGCATGAGCGACCATGCCTGCACCATTCCTTATATTTTATAGTGTCCCGGGGAAATTATGAAACAAATGCTAGTATATTTGCATAAAACTCTTATTCTTTTGAAGCTGGAGAAGAGTCATTATGTGCTAGAACAAGTTGCTGGATCTTGGCAGTCTAAAAAAATTCTCCGCCTGCAGCTACTGCAACTAGGATAGAACCTCCTACTCAAGACCATCTCTGCCCCCTCTTGCAGTTCTCTATCCTTGCTACGGAGGTGGTGTGTTGAGGACAGTTTCCCCCTCAATACTAAGCTTAGTCAAATATGCTCCACACCAAATCTAGCCTAGGCTTCCAGACTCCCAGCTGGTATCTCCTTGCCTCAGGGTGCCAGCTTTCCAAGCAGGAGACTGGGTGACATGTGTTCCAGACTCCACCATCACATGTGCCCAGAGCCACTGTTCTACTACTACCACACCCAGCTAAAATTTTTATTTTTTTCCAGAGATGGGATCTTGCTATACTGCCCAGGCTGGTCTCGAACTTCTGGCCTCAAACAGTGCTCTTGCCTCAGCCTCCCAAAGCACTGGGATTACAGGCATGAGTCACCTCACCCAGCCCACTGTTCCCTTTTGACTATACAGTTCGGTGTGGGGCAAGCCCATGGGAGCCATCTCCCTTTCCTTTATCTTCCCAGCATTTTAAAATTTGGGAGCTTTGTTGATCTTCCCTGTTGGTGGACTAAGATAGCGGCATCCCAGTTCACCTGGACAGGTTTAAACAACTTTAGGTCTCTGGAAATAAGGTTAGGGGTCTCTACTTCTTCCATCCAGAGGCTACTGAGTTGCTTATGCAAACTTGCCTGCCTCTTCCTAAAAACCTGTGAGCTTCACATAGCTACACTTAGTCTTACCAACACTCCCACATTACTCCACACTCAATCATGTATTACATCTTTAGAGGAATTGTCCCCCTCAAACTGTCCCCTGAACACAAACTCACACGGTCCTGCCTGGGGCCACGCTCTTCTGTAAGCTTCGTGAGGCCAGGAATCATGTCTCCTTTGCTCATCATTTTAATCCCAATATTCGAATAGCAATATATCTACGTAAATTGTCTATTGAATTCATAAACTATTCCTTTCTCTGGAACCAACTTTTTATTACATTCATTGATCTTTACCCTGTCCTTACTTTAAGATGCACTCGGGTCCTCCTTCCCTGTGAACTGTTCCCTGCTCTATGGTGGCAGGATTCTAAGGGCCCCTGAAATACAATCCTCCCCTCTGAGTGTGGAGGGAGCCTCTGAACAGATGAGATATCACTCCCGTGATCCCGTTACCTTATACTGCAGAAGGGAGATACCCAGGTGCCTATTAAAAGAAGAGTTTTCTCCAGGTGGCAGCAGATGAGGATGCTGGAGAGATTCAAAGGATGACAAGGACTCAGTGTGGTGTTGCTGGCTTTGAACACGAAGGAGGTGAGGGAGTAGAGAGGGCCCCAGCTGACAGCCAGCAAGAAAACAGGAACCTCAGACATACAGTCACAAAAGAACTCGATTTTGCCAACAACCTGGAAGCAGATTCTTACCCTGAGCCTCTGGATAAGAACCTAGTCTGGCTGACACCTCATTTCAGCCTTGTGAGACCCTAAGTAGAGAGTAGTCTGAGCCCACCTGGACCTCAGGGCTACAGATCTGTGAGCTGATAACTGGCTGCTGTTGTAAGTCACCAGGCTTGTGCTAACAGCAATAGAACACTAATACTCCTGATGTCTTAGTCAGCTTGGGCTGCTCTAACAAAAATACCATAGACTGGAGGGCTTAATCAAAACAACAAACATTTGTGTCTCACAGTTCTGGAGACTGGGAAGTCCAAGATCAAGGTGCCAGCAGATAATGATGGGGGCCCTCTTCTTGGTGTATCCTCACATAGGAAGGAGAGACAGAGACAGAGACAGAGACAGAGAGAGAGAGAGAGGAAGGGAGGGAGGGAGAGGGGGGAGAGAGAGGGAGAAACTCTCATGTCTCTTCTTATAAGTGCACTAATCCCATTCGTGAGGGCTCCACCTTGGTGACCTAATTACCTCTCGAAGGCCACACCTCCTAATACCATCACATTGGGGACTGGGCTTTAACACATTAATTTTGGGGGGGGGACACAAATATCCAATTCACAGCACCTGCCTACCGCATAATTCTCTTTCCAACTCCCCTCGGAATGGCTACCCAGTGTATCTCCACTGGGCACGTAATCATAAATATTGTGTGATGCTGTTGGCTTTTGTGTATATTCCATTATGAATTATCCCCCAAATTAGACTGTAAATGCAAAAGAAATGGGGGAAGGTCTATATCTCTTTCTAGTTGCCACAAATCCAACTGATAAAGTGCTTAACTCATAGAATTTTAAGAGAAACATTCCTTTAAATCTTTCAAAATGTAAAAAATTGATTCTCTTAGAATAACCACACTTCATTTGTGTGTTTTGCCATTTGAGATTTCAGTTTTTAAAAAAATGTCTCTTAGGCCATTGGTGCTCTCTAACTACATGCTAAGATTATATGTAGTAAATGAATGTTTCTATAAATGTAATAAACGGTGTATCCATATACTCATTAAATTGCTCAAATCAGAAATGTATCACTGTATTTTTATTTTATATATTGGGTGTATGTATTGGTATGTGCCTACGCGTGCGTACAGGACATGAGGATGAGAAAAAGGCACAGAGCTTTTACTTCACTTAGAGAAATCTTCATCTGAGTCCAGTTAATGAAAACAGTGACAGCAATACAATGAGACAAGAAATGTCACACTCCGCTAAGTTCATCTTTAGAGAAATGAAGCTGGATATTTGTCAAAAAGACTTGAGGATATCCTTGTATTCCACTTAATATTCTGTGTGAGTTATTAGAGTCAGCAATGCTCTTTCAACACTCTCTAATTGAACATTAATAAATTAGTAAGCCCTCGACTGCCACTCCACCCTGCCCCTCTCTGCACAGCGATGTCAGCCGACTCCAGATTGTGACGAAGGGATGGATTTCACCAGCAAGTGCAATTTCCTGAATGAGTTTAGGAACCACGGTTAACATAATATTCGTATATTTTACAATATTTTCCTCTTTCTCATCTCTATTCACATGGCAAACCAATTTTATTATTTGGCAGTTCTATTTCCTGAAATCAAGAGATACTGAGCCTGGCAGATGAAGTGGACACTATGGGAAGACACAGAAGTGCAAATCTTCGCCTCCCCTGTTTAAGGTCCGTTTGGGAGATGAGACGGAGACCTGTGTAGCGGGCAGGGGATGAGACCGAGCAGTCTCTGAGAGGTCAGTGTGGGCTTGGCTCAGGTGGCCTCCCTGGGGATCATAGGTCAGCAAGAAAGGACTCACCAAGAGGTGCTGGCATATTTTTAAAGTTCCAAATACAACAAAATGTCAATATCAGAAGCAGACTGAAACGTGTGAATTTTAAATACAAAAAGTCCCCCAAACATTGATGACTCTTTCAAGTCACTCAAGAGACAAGGGTGTGTCATTTTTAATCCAACTCAGCTCAACCTGGACTGGTGTTTCTTCATCCCTTTCCTTGTCTTGTGAGAATATTTATATTAATAAAAAGTCTATTTTAAGAGCATGAATTTCACATTTAGGTCTCAGCTGAATATTTATTGGAAATTTTCCAGGCTGAAGTAACCCTGGGATATACAACCAGCATTTTTGTGATAGACCCAGGGGCACAATAATAATTTTTAGACTGTCATGAGAGAACGAGAGAGTGGCAGAGAGAACACATGCATACGAGCGAGCACTCTGGAGTTGGTTCGGAGAGATGAGCAGAGTCTTAAAATACATACTGACAACTGAGAATGCGCTACACATTTCAAATGTGCTCCACTAAATTTAAGAATAGGCACATTAAAATAGAAAGCTTTAGGAGTTAATTGTGCAGACTGTAAATGTCTGGGCTCCAGGCCCAGTTCTGCCACTTACTAGCTGTATTATCTAAGAAAAGTCATTTAGCGTCCCTGTGCCTCAGTTTCCTCATCTGTAGCACAGAAGCAATAATTGTGTAAACCTCGTAGAAATGTTGTGAGGATAAGAAAAATCGATGTGAGATTAAAACAGAGACTGGCACTTCGTAAGCACTATACAAGGGTTACTTGCTATTAGTATTACTATTACTATTAGTAATTGCATAGTCACTAGGTGCCAAGGCTTTAGAAGGTTGGTCTGGGACTAATCTTGTAACAGAGTAGTCACCCCTCCTCCCATAGATATGGAAGGATAATATTAACAGGGGGGAATGTCGCCTGAAAAAAATAGCAAAAAATGTTTTATGTCTCTTTAGAACATCCTCTACTCTTTTTGGAGAACTAGGACCTGGATCCTCCCTCAGGCCAGTGGTCGGGAGGGACAGGGGAATGTCTTTTGTTCCTTGTGCCACTAGAGATGGCTCAGCAGAACCGCCAGGTCAGCCCAGACCTGGCAGATGGAGGTCCTGGGCGGAGGTAATGGGATTATTTTAGGCGGAGATGGGACAGCGGAAATGGGATGGAGATGGGACTATCAGAATCATCAACTGTAGTTGAACAGCAATTGCCTGAAGCTGAGAACCCACCCTTTAAAAGCTCTGTATTTCTGTTTATTATTAGGACAATGGCATTTTTAGACAGGAGTCTCCTATGCTCCTTATTTGCCAGCAAATTAATAAACTCCGTCCTTCTCCTCAAACCACTTGTCCTCATTATTCTGATGCAACCTCAAAGACAATTGCCGAGCTTTCAGTAACAATCTTAACTCTAACACTGGCCTTTTGAATGATCATAAACAAGTCATTTAAATTATCTGTCTCTCTGGATCCTCATCTGCAAAGTAGATACAATCATTGTACCTACCTCACCGAGCTGATTTGAGATTAAAGAAATTAATACATATTATGTACTTAGAATAGTGCCATGTACCTGAAGCACTCAATTGATATTAGTGTTTATTATTTTTAATTAAATTTTTGGGTTCCAGATGACATTATTTGAGCTCAATGTTTCATTCTCTACTTACCTAGTGACTTTCAAAGCTTGGCACTGATGTTAGTAGTTAACCATTATCTATAGGTAGTACATGTCTATACGAACTCTTCATTAACTCTATTTACTTGTTTGTTCCAAGTGCTGTGCTCATCTAAGTCACAACTCTTAGCTCAACTCAGAGAATATGACACCAGTGTGATGGAGTGGACATAGCATGAACATTATGGCAAGTAGATTGGGGGTTTAATCACCTCATTTACTAAGCTAATTGACTTAATCATTCAGTCTCAATTTTTTCATCCATGAAATGGGCTTAACAGCTTCTAACTCATAGTTGTAAGAATTTAAGAAGAAATTGCTGAACTATTATGTGGTTGATTAAAAAAAAGAAGAAGGTATTATTTGGAAAATAGCTTAGGGAGTTCTTGGAACATAGTTGCTTTAAACAAATGTTAGTTGCTCCCACCCCCTGAATAGCTGTCAACAGTGGCTTTTGGAATGCTGCCACACTGGTCCCAGGGAGGAGGGTAGGAGTGGAATTTAGTTAGAATTAGATCACAAAGAACAAATGGGCCTGAAACCAGCCCTGTTCTTGACTATCAATGGCTATGCAGACTACTCCAGGGCCACAAGTGGTGGCCTCCTCTCTGCTCCTGTGCCCCAAAGCACAACCCAACACTGGGACGGCAGAATGAGCTGGCAAATGCTAGGCTGAAAAACGATGTGCTACTGCCATCTACTGTTCCAAATAAATACAGGTTTCTTCAATTTTGATTCTAAGATTTTTTTTTTTTCATTTATCTCTACTTTCATAGCATTTTAGAACTATTAATTTCCTTACGGCTCATTTTTTTTTAACCACCTCAACAAATAGATGAAAACAATGACGTTCAGAGAGGCCAGGTCTCATGGGTGGCGTTGACAAGGTCAATCACTCATTCATATATGCATCAGACAATTGTGTAACACCTGCGTTAGAACAGGTGCTGGGGATACAAAGACGGATAAGACGCGGTCACTTTCTTCAAGAATCTCACAGTCTAGGCCGGGCGCGGTGGCTCACGCCTGTAATCCTAGCACTCTGGGAGGCCGAGGTGGGCGGATCGTTTGAGCTCAGGAGTTCGAGACCAGCCTGAGCAAGAGCGAGACCCCATCTCTACTAAAAATAGAAAGAAATTATATGGACAGCTAAAAAATATATATAGAAAAAATTAGCCGGGCATGGTGGTCCATGCCTGTAGTCCCAGCTACTCGGGAGGCTGAGACAGGAGGATCGCTTGAGCTCAGGAGTTTGAGGTTGCTGTGAGCTAGGCTGACGCCACGGCACTCACTCTAGTCTGGGCAGCAGAGTGAGACTCTGTCTCAAAAAAAAAAAAAAAAAAAAAGAATCTCACAGTCTAATGGGGACATCAAAGCGGTTATCATAAGACAATGCGATTAGTACGTACGATTCCAGTGTTTGGGGGCACCAGGGAATAACACAGAGTTACCTTAGACTCGGGGGAGGAACATACAGAATATGCCAGGAGTCAGGAAAGCTTTCTTCAGGGACATGTGGTCTGGCACTGACCTTAAACGATCAGTAGGAAGTGCAGAGGCAGGGGACCGGGAAGAAAAGTATTCCAGAAATAACATCAAGGACAAAGCAAGAATAGTACTGCGTGTGAGAGAAATAAAAACCACTGGAGAACAGGGGCCAGGCAGGGGGCATTCATCCACCACTTTTAGGGAGCTCAGACTTAACCATAGAGGGAATAGAGAACTAGTGAGCGGCACATGGAGTGTCGGTCAGATTCACGGTTAGCGCATTCTTGTCTTATGGAGGAAGGACCCAGAATGGTGGAGTGCTCCATTAGGAGGCTGCTGTGGCAGTGGAGGCAATGAACCTGGGTAGGGGTGGTGGGGGCAGAGCAGACAGAGTCTGGATGGCAGAAATATTCGGGAGGTAATGTAGGTGGCAACATTTGAAATTACTGGCTATAGAGTGTGAGATAAAGAAAGAGTCAAGGATGACCTTGGGTCTTTAATGTTGGTGACCAAGATGACAGAGTTGCTGCAGAAAGAAGATACTGGTTTAGCAGAAGGGAGGGCAAATTGAACACTGTACTGGTTGAGGTTAAAGTGTTTGAGGGAGAGCTCAGGTGGTGCCATCCTGCCGGAAGTTGGATATAAAATTTATTGAAGCATAGAGGAAGGGTGTGCGCTAAAGATACATATTTGCAAGTCAGGAGTCATAGACTGGAGTTGAAATCACGAAAATGGTGTAACACACACACAAAATGTATAGAAATACAGGAAGAGTGGTTCAAGGAAAGCCTCAGAGAATACAATACTTGGCAGGGGTGGGGGGAGGCAGAGGAAGACTAGTATGTTAAGGAGAAAGGGAAGGTATGGATGGAGAACCAGTGAGAAAGGAAAAAAAACCCAATCCCTGACAGCTGGTTGTTGGCCTGGCAACCAATAGCTAGGCCCTGATGACCCTAGGCTGAGCATAAATAATTTCACGTAATATCAACATCAGACAGGTCACTCTATAATTGTGATAGAACAAGACAAAAACAAGACCACTCCATAATCATATCGGAACACAGAAAAAACAAAACCACCATGCAAGCACAAAGTAAGATATCCCTTTCTTGACATAAGAGAATACAATATCCACCTTCTTGAACCCTCACCAAACTCACCTAACATAAATCTAAATCTTACTACTAGTCTCTCATGTGTTAGGAGATATTGCCAGCGTTCACCATGGTATGCAGTATCCCTTGCTGCAGCAAGTTAATAAACTTCATTTTATTTGACTACAGGGATGTTCCTGGTGGTCTTTGAGCACTGGGCTTTAACATCTTTATAGAAGCCAAGAGAGGAGAGTTTCACGGAGGGAGAAGTCAAAGTATCTACTGAGACAAAGAGGAAAACGGTATCTATTGAATTCCTCAAAGGTGAACTCATTGGTGACCTTGGTGAGAGGAATTTCAGTAGGATATTGGGGATGGAAGCAGTGGTATGAGCTTATTGTCAGCTTGAGGATCTGATTATGCATATTTCTTCCTAACTCTGTGTTCAGCGACATCAGGTTGGTATCTTGAAATCAACCATTGGGGCAGTATTTATACCATGGAAATTGGTAAATGCTACAAATTAAGGATTTTTTTTTTTTTTTTTTTACTTTGGAAAGGTGGTTGTTAAACTTTTACCATCACACCACATGGTAGAAGAGAGATTACAGTAGGCTGAGAAAGGAGTAGGAGGTGAGAGAGTGGAAATAACTAAAAGTTCGCATGAGTAGGGGAGAAGAGAGATCAAATAAGGACAAAGGGGAAACAGAGTCAGGGAGTAGAACTCAGGCTGCCTGGTTTCCTGCTCAGTGCTGCTTCTGCGCCCTGCATGCCAGGAGGGGTCCACCACGGACACCGATAAAGTCGATTCCTCTGTGTGTGTGCGTGCGTGTGCACTGCACATTGGGGCACATGTGTGCACCCACATATGCACACGCACACCTGTGTGTAGGGGAGGTTGGGAGAGAGAGTGTGGAATGGCTATAAGTAGGATCTAGTCCATGTTAACGAACCTCCTCCCACGGCTGTAGATGCAGGAATGAGTCTCTTGGAATAATATTACAGCCACTTATTTTGACGTAGGCTGTTTAAATCCCTGACCCTTTAAATTGTCAACTTGTAAGTGCACTGTTTTCTTGAAGCATGTCTTTAACTGTTTTAGAAACAAAATCAAACAAAAATGCCTGCAAGTTCTATGTTAGAGTAGTCTTGTCAGGAAAGAGTGCTATTGCTTTGTTTACTAGTGCGAGCATGGGAACTTGTACAGACTAGGAGGTGGGGGCTGGCAAGATGCATGGTCTGAGCTATTCAAAAGAGTCTTATAAAGAAGTGGCCATAAAAAGCTTTTCATTGCACAGAGAATTCTATAATGTAAAATCGACCTGCACTGACCTGTCCTGTATAGAAATCAGTTAACAACATCACAGAATAAACAACAGGGCTCAGCTACACCCCAGGCCCAGGCAAATGCTCTTTGGTTCTAAGTATCAGTCATATGGTATCATGACCTTTCTTAACGACTAGCTTTCGTTTTTTGCTTTTTTAAGAAAAAATCTTGTGTAAGTCATTTAATCTTTTGGAATGTCCAGTTCTCCATCTCTAAAATGGAAATAATAATACTCAGTCACAATATTGTTATGTGGTACAGATCACATGCTGAGCGTTTACAACATGTTAGGGTGTCATGTGTTTGAGCACAGATTTGGGGTCAGAGAGCCTGTACTTGAATCCTGTCTTTTCTGCTTGTGACAAAAATGGTCAGCTTGTGACACTGGAAAACTTACATAACCTCTATGAGCCTCACCTTCCTTATCTGTAAGATGGAGATAATAGCTGGGGGCAGATATTGCCTCTTGTCCCTCAGTATCTGAAGGACATTAAGCAGGTGTCAGACTCCACGAAATCCCAGACTTCAGAGCAAGAATTTTGGCCACCCACTGGAAATGCAGAAATACCCAAATCCTCAAACCCAAGTGTATTGGAAATGATGTATTGTATATACATTTAGGTCCCACTGGAAGATTACACAGGCACAGGCTTCTCCACCCAGAGTAGGGAAGTCCTTCCAATATGAAATCACTTCCTGGTGAAACAAGAACCAAGTGTAAATCAGCTACAAGGCAAACATAGCTGATACTGTCCGACGACAATGGAATGCAAATCTACTAACATCTCATTTACAAATATGGGCCCAAGAGATGTGAGACTTCTATGCAAACCATGCCCTCAAACTCTTGTCCTCAAAAAGCTATCTTGTGTTATGGAACCATAATGAAATGAAAGGAGTCAGCCTCTGTAATTTACCTAAGAAGACTAATGGCAAGGACCACATCTTCAGTAGCTAATAAAGACAGAGAAGGAATGGAATGAATTATACACAAATTCAATGCTGACACTGAAGGTCTGAGGGCTTCAGCAAAGAGAGAAATGCTGGTAACCACATTTGTAGAGAAATGACAGTGAAGTTTGGCATTAAACAGATCCCCTGGTCTCTCCAAGATGGCGAATATTTATTTGTATTTTTTATCTTAAAGGTATACCATCTATTAGGTAGATTTTTAAAATAAGGAGTGAATATTAATGTAGATGTTCAAATATCAAAGATCAACTGAAATTAGTATTGATTTCATTGACAGTTCCATTACTTACGGGAAGATTTAAAGTGTTTGAAAATTTATTTTAACCTGAAACTGGTATTAGCATGTTGAATCTCCTTAAGGCAGAATTTTAAGTCTTTTTATCCACAGGACTCTATCTGGTTTTAGATGAAGGCCAGAAGAGCGCCACCTTTTATATACACATACAATTGACCTGAAACAGTAACTCCAGCAGCTTGTAGGAACCAACTCACTCTAAAAGAAGGAAACTGTATAATTTTAAAAGTCGTATCAATTTGTAGAAAACTGACAGTGCCATAAAAGTTTGGTGTTTTTATTTGATACTCAAATGAGATTTTTGCAGTGAAAGTTATTATTGAAGTGATATATGATAGCAACAAAAACACCATTGCATTGCATGACTGAGAATCTGAATTGATTTGCCAGTGACTGACAGCTTGGTAATGGTATTACCTTCCTTAGATGTGTATTTCTAAAAGCCTCCATGAGTTAGAATGCTGACTCACGGACTGGTTATGTTAGCTGATGGTCATTACCTGAAAAGAATAATAAAAAACCTTAAAAATACTTATAGCCATTCCCAATCCCATGTCTTCAACAGAGGCATTGGCTTCATCTGGAAAGCCCTCCCCTCCTTTCTGCCTTGTGCAGTGCGGCGGTACAGGCCCACCTCCTCAGAGAAGCCTCCTATTGCCTTCTGTGGCTCACTCTGGCTACACAGGTGTCCCCAAATAGAAATGTTATCCAATAGCAAGTCTTGTCCATCTAGCAATGAGCCACAGAGCTCTGTTCCTTTTCCCAATGGTGTCAGAGACTTCTATGAATCTATGTAAGACATGTCCACAAAACAAGAAGCTAAAATGAAGAGCCAATGTACTGACTAAAATCAAAGATTGATGAAAATGCTGGCAGGCCAACATAACGGTGCTTCTAATGATGACATTGAACAAAGATAAATATGATGATGCCATATGAAAAACATAAGTATATCATAGGAACTGCACAAGCAAACACATCTTCGGGGTTTTAGTGAAGCACAAGTTTACTGTCATGTATATCCGTGTAGATCAACAACCAAAGAATGCATACCTGGACTCTATTATTAGAAGTGTCACATCTGACCTGAGAGTGGCAAAAGCTCTCCCTGTTCCCCACTGCTGAAATCACACCCTGAGTGCAGGGTTTAATTCTGAGCACCACATTTTATAAGTGATATTAAAATCTAGAAGTTGTGCAGAGAAGAGCCAAGACATTGACAAAGAAACCGAAAATGTTAAAATAACAGCAGACGTTTAGCCAGCCAAAGAGAAGAAATGCAGGAGAAATGGAGGAAAACTTAGTCTCCATCCAATGTCGGAAGACTTATTCTGTGTCTTGATGATCTCAAGGGGGAAAATAATGGGAGATTTGGCTGAGCCAGAGTAAGGATGATGATTTTAACAAAAAGACCTTCCAAGAGGAAGAATGTTCAGAGATCCTCTGAGTTATTTTAAATCTAGACCAGATACTCATGTTTATATGATAGCTGTTTATTGAAATCCTATTATGTTCCAGGCACGGGTTGCTGCAAACACAATGGTGAGAGGTAACGCACATTTTTGCCTGGGTTGAATTTATAGTGCACTAGCGGTAAATAAAAATTAATAAAAATAAACGTGATTAAAATTGTGAGCAAAGTTTTAAAGGAAAGACACACAGGGCACTGAGGACATGTAATGGGAACTTTATCTAGTTAGGATCAGGAAAAGCTTCCTGCAGAAGTGACATTTTGCTGATATCCAGGGGTCAGTAGGTATTCACCAGGTCAGAGATGCAAGAGTGGGTGGGTGAGGGAGAGGAGGGGAAACCTGGGCTGATGTCTACTGTATTTCCCACAGTCACTGTTAATTTACACAGGACATACTGGATTTCTTAGATTTTAGCTATTGGTTCTAACTCAGGTCCACATTATTATCATGGACTTTCAATGGTCTACAACTGTCAAGCTATATCATTAATATTAAATGTGAAAAATAAGGTCCTACATCTTTGCCAAATGGTTGACACTAGGAATATTTGTCCCATCCAGAGAAGACTCAAACACTCCATGTCCACTGGAAGGTACTTTATCCGTGGACTCACTGGACAGCCACAAGAGAACCGTACTGAAGTCCTAAGGGTCCTACCAGATATGCCCAGAACATTAGCAGGAGGATCATTTCACTACATCTTGGGAGAGAACTGGTTATAGGTTGGATGTTTACAAGTTCATGAGGAGAAGTAAACACTTGAAGAAATATATCCCAGACTCTTATTATTGTGGTTAATAGTGCCGTCTCTGGTATCAAACTGCCAGGGTTGAAGTCTGGCTTTGCCACTCAGTGCCCGTGTGGTCTTGAGCAGTTACTTAACCTGTTTGTGTCTCAATTTTCTCATTTACAAGAAGATGATAGTACATACCTCATAAGGTAGACGTGAAACACTTACTGGCACATAGTAAACTCCCAGCAAATGTTAGTTAGCTATTGTTGTTATTATTATTATTACTACTAGTACTTTCTCTAGATGCAAGATTAAAACAACTACAAATTTTTCTTCTTAAATTATATATTTCTGTGTTTTTGTTTCGAACATTGATTTTATAACCATCATAACCCAAAATTTAAAAAATAAAACCTTTTTCTTTATGGTGATGGTTTCATGGGTGTGTACTTATCTTCAAACTCATTAAAATGTATGTGTTAAACATGTGCACCTTTTGCATGTCAATCATACTTCAATTAAAAGAACAAAAGTTATTCTTCAAGTACAAGTTACATTTTTGTCAAGTGCTCTGCAATCCCTACGGTATCCAGCAGGGGGAACTCTCCAACTGTCTACCATTCACTATAATCCATTTTATAACTATGGCTGGGAAGAATGACTGCATTGTCTGAGATAATTTAGTGAATCATAGTTGGTACTCATAGATAGAATTTGCCCTTGATACACATAAGAATTCCCTCCTTTTAATCTTACTAAAGTGGAAAACCTTTGTGAAACCCATTACCATCATCATCATTAAAATTTACATCGTGGCTTACAATATGCAGACGCTATCCCGAGCACTTTCTATAATGTGAAGGAGCTCAGGAAATTTCACCCTAAAATATGATTCCTTTGTATAAAGAATATTTTGAATCGCAGGTCCCTCGAGCTCAACAAAGCATTGGAGGGGGCTTTCCCTCTACCTGCATAAACAGGACTGACCTGATCAAAAGATCAAAGGAGGCAGGGACTCCCCTTCCTCTCCTTGCTATCTCAGTAAGTGGCAGAATGCAACCAAACCTGGCCCGAAGCATTTAAAACATAATACCTGTTTCTCCGGTTAATTTACAAGGCAATCTGTTTCCTCCATGCATTCATCCTCCCTAGCAACCATTCATTGCCCCTAAACAGAATTACCTAAACTCCTCATTTTCTCCCTCCCCTCTAAAGGGGGTGTATAAAAATATCCGAACTTCATTGAGATATTAGGTAATCACTCTGGGATTCTTCCCATGCGCATGGTAAATGAGCCTTTCTCTTACTAATCTGCCTTAATCATGAGTTGATCTTTCAGAGAACTTTCTGGGGAAAGGGCAAGTTTCCCCCGTCCCTACAAATATGTACTATCTATTTTAACAGTTATTACAGCACTATGAAGTAACACTACTTATTTTATAGATGAGGAAACTGAGGCACAAAGAAGTTAATTAACTTGCCAGTGTCACAGAGCTAATATTAGAAAGCACCTGAACCTGAACTATCTGGTTTCATAATCTGTATCATGTGTTAGATACATTATTTTTGGAACCCAACCAGGGTAAGTGTGGTCTCTTCCAGAAATTCTGAAGAGCTACTCTCCCTGCATTCACCTCAGCATTAATGAGCTCTTTTCCTCAAATCCATTGGCAACAGTTTCCTTGGAACAAGAATAAGATGTTATATCTAGTTCAAAATCGTTCAGAGATACCAGTAAAACTCTCATTTTGTCTGAAACCACTGTGCTTATGATCAGTACTCTATTTGATTTGTAAGATGATATTTTCTTGCAAATATACATAGCTAATTACACAAATATTTTCGTTACTTTTGAAAACCCTTAGAACATAAATCTCACAATTTTCTTGACACAATCTACGCAGCATGAAGTTAACTTTTGCCAGAATACCCCCTTGTGCTATTCTTTGAAAGTGAAGATATTTGCCTCTAATGAAAACACATGAACTTGGTTTTATGTAAAACTTGATTTATGTAAAGTGCAGGCTAGGGAAATGATTTCATGTGATTCCAAACACTCACTTTCTCAGTTCTTTTAGTTTATTCATCCTCAAAAATTGCCAGAAAACTGCATAAAACAAAATGGTATTCTTTTTCTATTGAGAATACCAAACTGAAATACACAGGATTAAATTTTAAATATTGTTAAGTACTTCCCACCTCTTTTATATCAAAGTAACGGAAAGCGTAGAGGATTCAGAAGAAATCTTTGGAGGTACAGGGTTAAATGTGACCCCAGTGGATGTTTCAGTGATTTGGCCAAGGCGACTGTGGTGCCTGACACTGAGAACTTGTTTCTGCTCAGCACCACACCTGGCTGCCACCCCACCCTCCCTGCCACACCTGGCTGCCACCAAACCCTCCCTGACACACCTGAGGAGTTATGACAGTGACAGAAGCTGTCCCAGGACACTGAGAGGTGGGATTTTTAGATGCTGGTTGCATGTTGACATGTGATTTTTATTTGGAGAAACCTCAAAATAGTATACGTAGAGCAGATAAAGTGGGGTTTAAATAGGTAGAGATTTGTGATGGGAAGCAGACTGCAGCAGAGACGACATGACGTTATCTGGGAAAGCCAGAGGAAGTGCTTCTGAGATGAAGCGAGCATTTGTTGTGTTCATTCATCAAATTCCCCGAGCTCCCCTCATGACCCAGACCCAATGCCTAGACACCAGGGACACCCAGATAAATAAAACAGGGCCTCTCCGCCTTCAAAATGCGCCCAACCCAGCCAGAAAGCCTGGCATGCAAACAGATAAGAGTAGGAAGGGAGCAACGTCCAAGGTGCAAAGGTGGAGGGAGCCCAGGAGGAAGTGACCTCGGCCTGCGGGGCGGGTGACGGGCTTCTGCGTTGGGGTGCGCTCGTGCAAAGGAGTGCGGCGTTGATCCACAGGCACACTTGGAACACCCATCTCAAACAGCTTGAAACTCCAAAGTGGCGGTGTTGACAATCACGCCACTCTCCGACATAGGGTCGGATATTTGGCTGGTGTTACGCAGATGAACATGCGTGTGCGGGGAAGCGCGGAGAAGGCAAACACGTGCGGAGAGAGCCCGGGGCAGGAGGGAAAGGAGGCCCCGGGGAAGCGCCGCGTCCCGGGGCCGCCTCCTGCAGCCCGCCCCGGACAGGGTTGGGCTCTGCACCCCGTGTAACCCGAGCCCCGCACCCCGTGTAACCCAAGCCCCGCACCCCGTGTAACCCGAGCCCGGCCTTGTTCGTCAGCGGCCCCGCCCGCCCCGCGCGCGCCCCGGCCCGGCCGGGCAGGTCGGGGCGGGCGCGCTCTGAGTCACCGGAATCTAGGTGGGGCCGCCCCGCCGGCGTCCTCCCGGGAGCCGCCTCCCCGCTGCCTCTTCCCTTTTGTCGCGGCGCCCGAGCTCGCGGGCCACTCTCCGCCGCCGCCCGTGCCCCGCGCGCTCCTCTGCTCCGCGCCGCGACCGTCGACATGCTGCGCTGCGGCCTGGCCTGCGAGCGCTGCAGGTGGATCCTGCCCCTGCTCCTGCTCAGCGCCATCACCTTCGACATCATCGCGCTGGCCGGCCGCGGCTGGCTGCAGTCGAGCGACCACCGCCAGACGTCCTCGCTGTGGTGGAAATGCTCCAGCGAGGGCGGCGGCAGCGGGTCCAGGGAGGAAGACTGCCAGAGCCTCATGGACTTCGGTGAGTGCCTACCCGCCGCCGCCTCCAGGAAGCCCTCGGGGCCGCGCGCAAATGGCCCTAAATTTAAAAAATGTCTGTTTAGAGGGAGCTCGGGCTCGTGCATCCAGCCTGAACCAGGTGAAGCAGCAGCAGCTTTGGGTGGCCAACAACAGGCTCAAAACCGGGAAAAAAAAAAAATAGCCCTGGTTCAAACTATGGCTTTTTTCATAGGCTTTGACGGTTACGTGCAAAAGATTATTTCAGCCATTGCAAAGGTTTAGTAAAAATAACGAAGTATATTTTCTTGGAGATCTCCTGACATTTCTTCCCATTCCCCTTTTTCCTGCTATGTTTCTTATGATTAAAAATATAAGTATTAAAATAACGTGCCTTCCCTAATACTGTTGGATTTGTTTCACTTGATCTAAGTGAGAAAAACTTTTTCCATTAAAAAAACCCTTTCGGGCACTTTTAGCAGTTACGACTTCAATAGATACTTCAGTTTTTTAGCAGTCAGGCTAGTTCTTGTTAGCTCTTGTTCCAGGGAGTGTTCTTTTGGCTCAGGCATGACATTGCTGTTTAAAAAACTTAATTATTTTAATCTGATTTGAAATCTAAAAAGCAAACACATCCTCTACACCAGTGAAGTGAGGCTGAGCTGACAGATTGAATATTTGCACGGCAGATGGAGAACTGTATTCCACTTTTCCAGAGTGCAGGAAGCCTCGGTACTTTACTGGTTAATACACAGGACTGGAAAGGAACAGCTTTGTCTGAGAAGGCGTTTTCTTTCACAGTGGGATACCCCCCTCACTCAGGGGTAGTATGAATAAGAGCTGGGGTCTATTGTGTTTAGCAGTGTGTGTGAGGGTGGAGGTGGAGGGAAGTGTGAGCTTAATCAAAGCTTAAAGCCAAAAGGGGGTTTGCCCACTGAGTTTAAAGAAAGCTACCCCGTCCTTTTGCCTTCCTGGCTCCTACCATGGTCTTGATTCCTTCTCTGAAGTGGTGCAGGGCTTCCACCCAAATCCCATGTATTTGTGGTTCTGGGGTGCTGTATCAGCGGCTTGGTGCTGTATCTTAATCTGTTGTGGAATGGTTTGGAAGTTCCCACGATGAACTTTCCCCCAAAGGGAAGCCTGTCTTCTTTAGGCAGGTAGTAAAATGTAAACACTGCGCACAGTGAATTCCAGCTTTCCTTAAACTTTGTTTTTCTTCTCTGAAAACACATAACAAACACTATGCCTGCCGCGTTTGTATTATCCCAAGTCTTTTAGATTTGTAAAGGGAATTAATTTGTCTGAAATACTATATCTTCCAGTTAAAGTGCATTTGAACTAAGTCTGTAGTAGGGGACAACAGGTCTGCGTCTGTGTTTTTGAACAAACTTTGATAATTATACTTCAAAGACTAATACAGACCCAAAGAATACTTAGTAATCCTGGAGGTAGGAAGGCTAGTACGCCTTCGGGAGTAGGGTACTGGCAGAACCGTGATCAGTACTATTGCTGGGACATGATTTGGCCTGCAAGGCTCTGGCTGTGACCACAGCCCTCTTGTGAAACACGCACAATGCCGTTTTTATTTCTCTTGACTTGCAGTATGAGCTCACCTTCTCAGGGTGCGGCTGTCCCAACCTCAGACTGGTGTAGTGCTTTGCATAAGGTAAACAGTAAACAGGTTTTATTTCTTAGTTTGCTTGGCTTTTTAATTAGATAGAAGTCTAAAACATTCACTTTTTTCATTGGAAAGGAAACACTGATCTGATCCAGTGTATAGTTTATGTTTCAATTTGATATAGAAATTGGTTTTGGAAAAAGTCGATTTTTCAGAGGAATCATGAAAAATCTATTAGTACCTTTAAGATGCAGCACGACTGCATTTCATAAATGGGTGGTAGTTTTAACATCTCAATTTAGTTATTCCTCTTACCTTTGCAAAGGTAACTAAGTGCCAGGAATGCATTAGACACAGCTCTTGCTCAAGACCTAGAATCAAATCATGAAGCCAGGATCTGAAGTCATGGGGTGGCCATGGTAGGAAGACAAAAGCCACCAGAAGGCACCAGAAGAGGTGTCTTATAGTCAGAGATGAGTTTAAATGCCCATTATACTTCACCCGTTGTCCCCTTGCACTGTTGGCTAGTTTTGCCTCACAATTGTAGAAATTTGTGTATTCCTACACAAATTATCTGGGCATCTCTGAACTTTATAGATTTTAAGATGGCCTCAGTAAGGCCTTGCTAAAAACAGTACATTGACATGAGCTTGTAAAGTGCAGTAAGCAGTTTACGTATACTCCCACGTATGTACAAACAGTCTCTTGTGTAACAAGGGGTAAGGTCGATGGCTCTGATTAAAATTCTCTGTGTCAATATAGAGAATTGAGTGTGTACATCCTTTTTTTTTTAAACTTCTTGATGTGTACTAGCAAATAAATATTTTGATTTACCATTATATTTTTTTTTAATTTTTTTTTTTTTTTTTTGAGACAGAGTCTCACTCTGTTGCCCAGGCTAGAGTGAGTGCCGTGGCGTCAGCCTAGCTCACAGCAACCTCAGACTCCTGAGCTCAAGGGATCCTCCTGTCTCAGCCTCCCGAGTAGCTGGGACTACAGGCATGCGCCACCATGCCTGTCTAATTTTTTCTATATATATTTTTAGCTGTCCATATAATGTTTTTCTATTTTTAGTAGAGATGGGGTCTCGCTCTTGCTCAGGCTGGTCTCGAACTCCTGAGCTCAAACGATCCACCCACCTCGGCCTCCCAGAGTGCTAGGATTACAGGCGTGAGCCACCGCGCCCGGCCTTTACCATTATAACTATTTTAAGAAAGTAGACCTTTTTATTACAAACTGACTAATCTCTTTTATTCGTTGATACTCGTAACATTAATATCTTCATTTTGGTAGTAAAGACACAGGTTATTCCTGGCAAGTATTGACAATAATACTAGAATATGAACATTTTCATAAAAGTAAATAGTTCCTTAGAGCTATGTAAAAAGCAAAATATTATATTCGTCATCATTATTGACAGTTTTTAAAGAATTTCAGATGACCAAATTACCTCATTTTTTCCTCATAAGTGAGCTAAATTATTTGCTGAATATTTTCTTTAACATGATGGTAACAGCTAAAGTAACACCTAGCTTAACAGATACTTATTTGAATTTTTTAAAAAATCATGGTTTATATTTGTCAAAATAGGAAAAAACATCTAGGTTTATAACTGAAATGATCATTCACATTTCACCTATAAATGGAATGTGGAATTAAATTTGAATGCACGTTCACACATACTGTTTTTGTGCCGCCGGCACCTTCTTTTCCAGTGTTAAGAAAGAATACATCAGGAGGATATTTTAAGGCTCAGCTATGTAGATTTCAAAGCCCAGGCAAGCTCCAGCTAGTTTAGGTGGAGAATAATAGAGATAAGTTTATGCGCCAAAGTGGGGAGTCCCTGAGGGTTGACAGAATTTGCCTTGAATTCGGACTGTGAATCTTGAATCTTCAACCGAAGCGCAGAGCCTCATTTTTACCAGAGGCTCCCTTTACATACCACAGAATGCAACAAATGTTTTATGCAGAGTTGAAATCACTCTTGGACAAATCAAAGAATCAGAGCATTATAGGAAATATTTTTAGGTTATTTAGCTCCATGGCTCTCGAATGCACAGGAAATGAGAAAAATCCGTATGAAGCCAATAGTTTACGTTAGGCTAAATTCTACTTTAAGGACTTCATTCTAAGATTATGCTCTTGTGGCTTTTTGTGGTGGGCTGGAGTGAGGTATTAAACTGTTCTTATTTTATGAAAGTAGGCATTTAGCAGATAGATGACTCTTTGCATAAGCATGTGTGTGTTCGTGTCCTTACATAGCAAAATAAAAAGTTGGCCACTCTATTGATTTAAATAATTTGAAAAATATATATTGATTTGCAAAATCTAGAGGGAACCAGGGATCCAGGCCTGTTCATTCCACATTTGTCTCACTCAGCATTAGCCACCCCAGAGAGCCTCAATCCCTTTTTAGTGACCTAACTTGTCTGCGCCTTATAAAGGGACATGACTCTTGGACGGTTAGAATTAGCAGGGAATTAAAGAGCATGGAGGTCAAGTTTTCACCAAAGCCCACGCCCTAGCAGGGAATTAAAGAGAATGGAGGTCAAGTTTTCACCAAAGCCCAGGCCCGCTACCCCTGACTGAGCTTCTCTTTGTTCGGCGACTTAAATTCTGTTCCCTGTAAGATGCTGTTTGTTTACAGGTGCTTCTTTTGTACCGACTGAGCTGAAATGTGCTTCCGTGTAATTCTCACTTTCTAACCTTTCATCTGACAGATTTTCAATATTTGAGGGTAGATCCCAAATTTGCTGCTAGTTATCTTGCCTTCAGGATAAAATTTCCTGTTTTCACCTCTTCCTGCATAGGATGGTTTCCCCTCTCACTGATTAGCTAAATCCTTTCCCAGAATACCATAAAGGGTTAAAGTAACTAGTTCTATAAAAGACAGCAAGGTAAGTAGCCATCTGGCTCTGTTTCAGGAGAAAATGCAGAGCACGTAAAGAATTTCACACCAACTGGGGAATGCTCCTGTGTGGCTGTTCCTGCCGTCCCTCTGTTGAGCCATTGCTCCACTCCCTCCCAGAACTTCTGCACAATAGCCTCTTTTTAGGTAGATTTGGGGGGGCCTGCGTGAGTTGTCCCCTAGATTTTTGGTACTGAAAGTGTGGCAGACCAGCAGCATCTGTGTGATCTGGGAGGTTATTGAACATTCGGTGTCTGGAGCCTCACCCGCTGAATGGGAATCTGCATTTTAACAAGCTCCCCAGAAGATTCTAAAAGCACTTTGAAGTTTCAGAAGAACTGGCCAAATCACTGCAGATTACTTCCTCACTGAATATGCTAAACCATATTGCTGAATATATCATCCTCCCATGCTTATATTTATTTGCAAATAGGATCTTTTCTTATTTTTTGAACTCTAGTTTTTTCTAGTTTTCAGTTCTGCCTATTTTTGACATAAAGAACTTCATAAAAATAATATGAAGAAATCTGACAAAATCTTGAATTCACTAGTTAGGGCCTTTGATACTGTTAATAGACGAATCCTTTGTTCTGGAAAGGGACTTACTCTAGTTGGGTGACACATTGGTGTCTTCAGGGCACTGAACAAGGGTTAGGTCACAGACTTCTGGTCTGTTTGGTGCCCACATGTAAAACTACTGAGGAACGCAGCACATCCATTCCAAGAAGTACTAACTTTGGGGGAGGGGGGAATTAATGATAGTCTCCAAAATATTACCAACAATATTAAAAACACTAGCAATGCTTTTCTTGTCTTAAAAGTTTTTTCTCTTTTCCGAAGCTTCAGTTTATCATTTCTAGCTTGACATTCAAGGTATTTACTTATTTTTACTTTTTTTGCTCTTATCGGTTGATCATACTGGTCTTTTCCTAGCTGTATTTGCCTTATAACATTATGTAATTATATATAAATTCTGGAAAAAAAGATATAGCATACTTCCTCATAACAAAAATCTTAAAAACACTTCTTAGGAAAAGCTTCATTTTATTAGTGACTGTTGAATAGTTTCTGTGTTCTTGATTTAATGTTGGATCTTTGCAAGGAATAGCAAAGTGCCATTGTTCATCTAAATGGATCTCTAATTAATCTTACTTAAAAGTGGATTTATAATGCTACTGGTTTCTTTGATAACATGAACTTCTCCAAGTGGTATTCAGAAAATGAACTGAGAATGTAAGAGATTAATGTATATAAATTGCCAAATTTGTCTTCCCTTAAAGACACAATACAAACAAAAACATTCCTATATAGAAAAACGGCATCTATTTACCATTGCATTTTTTTTTTTTTTTAAAGACAGGGTCTCACTCATTCTTTTGCCCAGGCTGGAGTGCAGTGGCATCATCATAGCTCACTGCAAACTCAAACTTCTGGATTCGAGCGAGCCTCCTTCCTCAGCTTCCTGAGTAGCTGGGACTACAGGCACACGCCACCGCGCCTGGCTACTTTTTCTATTTTTTGTAGAAACAGGGTCTCACTCAGGCTGGTCTTGATCTCCTGATCTCAAGTGATCATCCCACCTCTGTCTTCGAGAGTTCTAGGATTACAGGCATGAGCCACTATGCCAGGCCTACCACTGCATGATTTTTAGTATCATTCAGACAATGACAATTGACCAATGAGAATCTTCCCCACTCCCTTACGTGTACACACACACACACACACACACACACACACAGAATTAGGAAAGGCAATAAAATTTGGTGTATAAAATAGTAATGAAGGACAAACTTGTGTTCAGATTAGGTAAAGATGGACAGGCTACCCTTGAAGAACTGAGAACCATCTGTTGAATCATAAAAGATGTAGCTTTAGGACAAGTTCTAAAAATTGATGTTTTCCGTTGGAGTTGGTAAATATGGTATAATTTAGACCACGGTATAATATAAAAATATAAACAGCTCCCATTTGTAGATATTAGGCTCATTCTGGGGGACTAAAACCAAAGGTAATTAGGGTATAGACTTAACTTTCCAAAATGTATGTCATGGAGAATGACTGTGTTCTAAGTCTCCACAACTGACAGACCCTTCTCAGACAGACTGTTGGGCTTTGAGGACCCTGCTCACACCTGGTGTGATTCGTTTCATCATTTTAAAACAAAGTAGTCATTGACACAAGAAGGCAGATTGCCTTACCTGAAGAGATCTGTCATTCATCAGTCATTAAAACCATGCCAAGATCTCTGTCTTAAATGATAGTTATTAATAAATGATTTAATGTGGGTGTTTCCGTGCTGCCAAGAGCAGGTTTTACACGTTCTACTTCCAAGGCAGCCTTTCTCAAGACAAAATGTTGCTTCATTTTCCCTTTTGATTTTCTTTAGACTCAGCATTTTAAATAAGCAAGACATTAACTGAATTGTTTTAACATAGTATAGGAAAAGTTCTTAAAATGGTCTTTCATTTATGTTCACCTGTTGGCATTAGGTTAGATGACCTGGCTTACCATTTCTTTTATTTAATTCCTTCCAAGAACCTGAAACTAGAAATTAAATTATACTTCTGCTGTAATGTTAGAAGTAGTAATAGCAATAATCTGTTTGTGTTAATGTTCCTCAAATAAATTATTACTCTTTACAGATATATTATACATAGTTTATTTAGCTAGACTTTTCAAACCTTAATCTGTGATTGTAAAAGTTTGGTAATTGAAATAGTTTCCTTGTTAGGAATTTTTTCCTGTTTTTACTGAAAACTCACATTCAGCTAGGTAATTTGTTTTCATTATGTTTGCATTCCTCTCTCTGCATGCGTATATGGATATGTTGCCTTTCATAGCACAGTTTCCAATTTGTGAATTCATAAAAGAAAAATTAAGTTTTGGCTTATTTGAAATTAATGATTGGATTTCATTGAACTTAATGATTGGCAGTAGCCCTAACAAAGTCCATAGAAACGAGACTGTGACTGACAGTGGGTCACGTACTGAAAGTTACGTGCTCCATTTTGGTAGAGCCGCATCTGTTCTATAAGGAGTTTAATCATCTATCTTAGTTCTCAAATTTCAGTGGATATAAGAAACTACTAAAATGCAAGATTCCTAGGTACTACCTCTCAAACTCTGATTCAGAAGGTCTGGAGGGCGGCACAAAAATCTGTATGTTTTTAATAAGCATCACTGTTTATTTTGAGTTGTGATCTACGGGCTAATAGTTTGAGAAGGTCTGATTAATTAATGTTCTTTCCAAACCATGGTCCTTCTTCTCTTAAAAGTTACCTCACTTGAAGTACAAAGCAAAAGTGAGAAAAGAGACTTACTAAATTTTACATTTTAGTTGTATTCTTTTCTATTTTAAAATAAAACATTCCCATTTTAACCTTATCCCTAAAATCTCTCATTGATTGGACAAAAAGAGCAAGAAGACTTGGAGGAAAGTAATAAAAACTGTAAATATAAAATATAATATAAAAATAAAATGGAAGTGAGGTTGCTCTTTCTGCTAGCCCATATCTTTGCCTTACTTTGACCAGTCAACGACCTAGAATAAAGTGAGGGTAAGTATCGTCCGCCATGTGGCATTAGAGAGTAGGCGTGTCAAGGGCGGAGGGGCCCTTGACTCATGACTCTCCTTTTCAGAGGCAATAAAGACTATAAGATTAAGTGTGCATGTTCCTCCTTGAAGGAACAAATGCATAAACAACCTATGGGAAATCCGTACTGTAGACTATTATTCTACCATTAAAAAGAATGAAGTAATGATTCATGCTGTAACATGATGCGCCATGTTGAACTATGCTCGGTGAAAGAAGCCAGTTAACAAAAGACCACATAATGTGTGATTCCATGTATATGAAATGTCCAGACTTGGCAAAGTTATAGAGACGGAAAGTAGATTAGCAGTTGCCAGAAGGTGGAGGAAGGGGGAAATGGGGACTGACTGCTAATGGGCATGGGGTTTCTTTTTGGGGTGATGAAAATATTCTGGAATTGTTAGTGGAGGTGGTTGTACAGCCCTGTGAGTACAGTAAAAACCCCCTGAATTGTACACTTAAAAAGGGTGGATTTTATGGTATGTAAATTAAATCTCAAAAAAAGTCATGTTTGGGATTTAAACAGGCTGGAAATCAAACTCTATCTAAACCATTTACTGGCTGTATGGCTATGGGCAGTTTATCTGAACTCTCAAAGCCTAAGTATATCCTCATTTCTAGACCAGAAACTATAGTAGTGTGAACTTTAAGAAGCTGTGAGGATTCAGTGAGCTAATGCATGTCCTAAACATTAGTCATTACCTCTAGAGGAAAGCTGTATGTGAAAAGATTTTAAAAGTCAGCGCAGCTTGCACAATAGGAATTATTGACTGGAATTGTTCGTGTGTGTACCATGAATCTCCTTGCTTGCTCAGTGCAGAGTAGAACGACCTGGAGGTGCCCATGTAGGTCTTCAAACCTAGAACTCTATTTCCATCTCATTGTAATTCTTTTCCAGGGCAAAGATCAATAATTAAGAATTCTAGTACAATACCTTCTGAATATTTCTGAAATTAAAATTTAGGCAGAAATTTAGACAGGTGGCTTGCTACCAAGCTTGTTATATAATCACAGCTACTTCTCCACACTTAAATTGTTTTATTTAACACCTCTGCCTAGTCATAAATGTATTTTTTCAATGATTATTTTTGCATGGAACCAAACATTAATACGAAACAAAGACCCTTTAAAGGTTTTGAAACATATCCTAAAGTGTTTGTCATTTAGATGGTTGAGTATCAAAAATGTTGTTTATTATGGTCATATTTTGTTAGAACTTGGGTGAATCTTATAACATACCTGCTTATATGGCAAACTTATTACATGAGAAACAGTTTAATGAAGTGTAACTTTCATTTCAGAGATTAAACCTTGGCCCATAAAACAAGCAGGAAAAGCATTCCTGAGTTGTAGCATATTACTGTCCTACATGTGAAATGTCTGTTCTTCCCTTGAAATGTGGAGACACTTAAGTATTGTCAAGAGAAAAACTGTCCCTCCAACCAAATATAATTAGTAGGGAAAAAAAAACCATCCGAACCCTATGGATGCTGTGATAAGTAATTTTTAAGCTTGGCACATCTGTCTTGTTAATGGTCACTTCTCTTTCCCTTGCAGCGTGGGGAAGAGCAGCTGCCGCCATGCTCTTCTGCGGCTTCATCATCCTGGTGATCTGCTTCATCCTCTCCTTCTTTGCCCTCTGCGGACCCCAGATGCTTGTCTTCCTGAGAGTGATCGGAGGCCTCCTGGCCCTGGCTGGTGAGTCTGTGTGTCCGCGGTTCATTCATACATTTGGCAGGCATCAACATAGGCGTGGCCAATCCCACGCAGAAGATTTGTGACAATTTCAGTTTCTGATCTGTTTTCAGAAGATGTGTCACCAAGGGCAGTAACAGAGAGACGTGTTTTCAGATCTGGATCCCTTTCCTCCTGGGCCTCAGACAGTGCTCAATGCTCCCCCTCCAAGTGACCAAGGTTGTCACTCTGTGTGCCCCCATCTCTCATAGGTGGCCCCTTACCCTGAGACAACCGTGGCAGTGGAGTGTTCTCCATGGTGGTCCCCAGCCCTGGCCTGCTGTGAGCCCCCCGCACTGAAGGGACCATTTCACTTGTTGAAAGACTTTAGTCATCTTACGATGTGGCAGGTCATGAGAGGGTGTTCTGCCCTGGGATGGAAGACCCTGGGGGGGCCAGAGCTGGAATCCTCAGCAAAGAGCCTGTGCTGGGAGATGGTGGTCCATACACAGGTGTTCTGAAGAAATCGAGTTATGCAGGTGGGTCGGGCTCAGAGTGAACATTTACTCATGGAATATAGGTACTAGGATTTTAGAAGAATTAGTTGAAATTTTAGGCAGGTGCCTAGCACTAGGAAGTCTACCAGAGGGGCTGGAACCTAGCCACAGAGTTGGATTCAGAAGTAAAACAGGGTTTTCTGAGGAGAGTAAAAGAGGAGGTGCTGATAAGGGCAAGGTGAGGCCACAAGTCAGTTTTTAAGACACCAACTTAGGCTCACGGGACCAAAGCAGAAATCCAGCTACAGCCCTGGGGTACAAATGCAAAGTGAGCAGATGGTCTTGCAAACAGGGCAGAAGCCTTGTGATCACACATGAGCCAGGAGGAAGGCCGCTTGGTGCTGGGTTCCCTGAGCTTAGAGCAGTTAAGTTCAGCCAGCCTCGGGCACCATGAGAGAGGAGGGAGAGGGAGGGGAGCCACAGAGATCCAGCCGGTACAGACACAGCCCCAGCCTTCTTCGTGGTACATTTTAAAATTTCTCTTGATTAAAAATAAAGTTTACTCCCTGCTCTTTACACTTCAAAATTTGATTTTTGAATAATATTTTAACATCAGAAATGACTTGGAATCACAAAAGATAGGAAGAACCTGGTTGAATCCCACCTCTAATTTTATTCAGGTTTTTTTTGTAGTTCAAATTTATGAGACTGTATCAAAGAAACACATTTGATATATCTTCCTTTCACATGTCAGAAAACTAGATGGATGCCTGTTTAAATCCCCATTAGAAATACTAATTACATACTAGGACATCAATGTTAGTTGGAAAATCCTAGTAAATACCATATGACCCAGCAGCTTCACTCCTAGGTATAAATCCGAAAGAATTAAAAGCAGGCACTTGAGCAGATACTTGCAAACCCTGTTCACAGCAGCATTATTCACAACAGCCAAAAGGTGACAGCAACCACAGTGTCCATCAGCAGATGAATGGACAAATTGTGGTATATCCATATTCAGCCATAAAAAGGAATGACATTTGATATATGCTACAACATGATGGACCTTGAAAACACTGTGCTAAGTGAAATAAGCTGGACACAGAAGGACAAATACTGCATGATTCCATCTGCATGAGCTACCTAGAATAGGCAAATTTACAGAGACGGGAAATAGAACAGAAGTTCCTAGGTGGTAGGGGGAGGGGGAACTGGGGAGTCATTTCTTAATGGTGCAGAGTTTACATGTAGATGATGAAAAAGTTTTGGGTATAGACAGTGGTGCTGCTTACACACCATTGTGAATTTATTTAATGCCACTGAATTGTATAGACTTACAAATGGTGAAAATGACAAACACATATATTTTACTGCAGTAAAAAATATCCTACTAAAACTCTTTTATTGGTTACTCCCTCTTAGCATTAAAACAATAAGATCCATTAACAGCCACCCAAAGTGACAGGATAGCAGGAGTTGTATAGAAAATTAGTTCTAGTGAGCTTCAGCAGATCTACAGCCTAAAGGTCCTGCGTAACCCAGTGTTTTCATTTTGTAATTTAATACTCAGTCTCTCCTTTAAAAAGTCTGACAAGCAGAATAGGAAGTGTGTACAGAAAAACAAGTCTAGAAATCTCAGTACATTTTAATGATAACAATGTTGAATGAGGCTTAGTTGGCTTTTAAGATATATTTCACAGAAATGGTTATTTTTAATCTTATATTATAGGGTTAAAATCAGAAAAAATTGAACACTGATACAATTTAAATTTTGTAGACATTGGTCCACATCATTATAAGAACTTCATGTATGATGAACCAAAATGGATGACAATATTTAATATTTATTACTAGGAATTGGAGGTCAGTGTACAAAGGGATTACTTTACTTTTGTATCCTACACAATGTGTGGCAGTAAATGACAAACTTAACAGTAAGAGTTTGCTATTTAAAATGTATAAGAAGTAGAGAAATAGTTAAGATCTACACCAAAATTGTCCTTCATAAATTGCCAGAGAAGGGGAACATTTTAATTCAGCTGGGGAACAGAAGTAACAAACTAAGACATGGAAACACTACAGCCTTTCTAGCAGTAAAAAAAAAAAAAAAGAAGAAGAAGAAGAAAGAAAAAGAAAACTGCTTTGGGGTACATCTGTGGAGCTATAGACAAAAATTAAGATGACAGAAAAAATGATGTTGAGGACTATATATTCCCTGATACATTCGTGGGGTCCCAGCCAGATGATCCCTCCTGTGTACAGTAGTATCTTAATATAAAAGAGCTAAAATCTGCTTACACCCTTTGACATGACAATGTACATATGCAATATTAAGTAAACAAAATATAGAACAAAACATGTACATACTCATTATAGCTTTATAAAATTATGCCTGTTCGTTGAAAAAGACTACAACAGTAGATTCAGATTCAATAAAGTTCATTTTGTTTTAAAGTAGCTTAAAATGCTATTACAATGATGAGTAATAATTGTAATAAGGTAACTCATACCAAAGAGTTTAGAAATCTTCCTCACATACATTTTCCTTTCCACATCCTCCCTCACACTTCCCTGAGCACTGTGATCCTTCCTTCCTTTTATTCTTTCTGTTCCCTGCCAGGTCCAGTGCCCTTCCCCTGCCTCCCGCCCCCCACGTCCAATGTTCCCACCTCCTCTGCAGGCTTTTCTGGGGATTCTCTTCATTGATCATTCCCGTCATTGGTTCATTGCTTCATTTAGTCATTTACTTATTGAATGAATATTGCAGGGATGTATTATTGAATATCAGTATTGAGTCGTGTGCGTGCGCATGCCTGAGTGTGTATATGTATATGCTTAAACACACACACACACACACACACACACACACATATAATTTCTGCTATATAACACTGAATATATTAAGTATGTGTTTGGCACAGGAAACACAAAGATGAACAGACAGGCTCTTCTTTAGGCTCTTTTTTACTGTCCTGCTTTCTATGGTATGCCACAATTTTGCACTTTTTTACTGTAGTATATATAATGCTTACACATGTATAATAATACAGAGTGATTCTCTAATTGTTTTCTGTATTTCACAATATGCGGTATATTGTGATACTGCTCAGTGCCAGGTCTCTCTCACACAAGAGTCAATAATCTTTTTTGGAATTGGATTCCTCCTGCCTCTTTAGCATATTTTAGGTAGATTTAATACTTTTTTAAAGGCAGAAACGTTGTGGAAGAGGGAGTTTCATCCAATCACTTGTGGATGTATGCTTTTTTTTTTTTCCCAGCTGTGTTCCAGATCATCTCCCTGGTCATTTACCCCGTGAAGTACACCCAGACCTTCAACCTTCATGACGAGCGTGATGTCACTTTCATCTATAACTGGGCCTACGGCTTCGGGTGGGCGGCCACGATCATCCTGATCGGTTGTTCCTTCTTCTTTTGCTGCCTCCCCAACTACGAAGACGACCTCCTGGGCAACGCCAAGCCCAGGTACCTGTACACATCCGCCTAACGTGGGAACGAGCGCAGAAGGAACGCGCTGCTGCGGGGATGGATTCCAGAGGAAGAAACTTTCCCCAGGCTACTTTGTACCTATTTTTTGGCAGTGTTCATATTATTAAACTAGTCAAAAATGCTAAAATAATTGAGAAAATATGTCTAATTGTTGTTACAGTTTCATATTCATCTTTTATGTATGTTTTGTGGAGTTAAACAAGACATTTCTTTTCACTGATTACCTGTACTATGTCAATATTTCTGTGTATCTATCCCCCACATTTATATTGCATTTGTAAGAGAATATGAACATGAAACTTACCATTTAATAAGGTAAAATTAGGAAGGCTTCCAAGATTTAATAATCTGATCAAGTTTTTGTTATTTGCACATAGACTGGACTGGCTCTATTAGGGCTAAGGAGAAGAGGGGTATAATTGGTACAAATTGTCAGTGACCAAACATCCTAAAAGAACTGCAAAATTTTTTTTTTCAAGCCTTCAGCTATTTAAAGAAGCAAAATAGTTTCCTAAATGCATATCATTTGCGAGAATTTCTAATTAACGTCCTGAATAAGCTTTTGCTAAGCTTCACATTGATATGTCATCTAGGAAAGTATTGTTTCACAGCCAAACCTGTTGCAGTAGCAAGGCCTTCTTAAGTAGTAAAATGTTAAGATGAAATTTTCTCTTTTAAAGTTCTTTGTAAGGTTAAGGTGTGGGAAAATGCTATATTAATAAATCTGTACTGTTTTGTGTCTATATGTTCAGAACCAGAGTTGACTGGATTGAAAGATGGATAGGGTCTAATTTATCACGACTGATAGATCTGATTAGTTGTGTAGTAAAGCATTAGGAGAGCCATTCCTATCACTAAAGTGCCATTAAAACAGCTAAGGAGAAGAAATGGCTTGATTTTTTTTTAAATATCAGGTTTACCTTGGCTCTAATCACATAGACACAGCTTCCGATAGATTGCAGCTTAAGCAGAAACCTGGTCTTCCTTGGTAAACAGATTTAAAGTGCCTTACTTAAAACAGGCAACAGGAGAATTCAGGGATGTGAGTTTCTCTGAATGGCATATATATGCTATATCAAATGGGGTGTGTTTTTTTTTTACCATTTATACTTACATAATGAAAACCAAGTCATTTTACATATCAAATTATTATTTTGTAAGTTGCAGAATAAGCACTGGAAGTTTTCATTATGAAATTTTTCCCAATAAACCAGGTATTCCAATCTTGTTTCTAGTTTGTAGTGGTTTGTGTTTTTTTTTTTTGCGTTTTCAAATCTGGGGAATGAAATTTTTAAAAAATGCTCCGAGTGAGTAGTAAGGACATTGGATAAAATGAAAAGTTGCTTTGTCTCAGTTTTAAGGGTCTTGCTCATTTTAGGTTGCCAAAAACAATTTTGAGTGAACATTAATGAATTCTCGTGGTCTCCCCGAACTTTTCCCTCAATGAACAATACCCCCTACACAGACGTCAAACAATATCTCTGCAGTGCTGGTACCAGAGGGAAATGGACTGAGAGATTTCTGGTAGGTGCAGACACCCAGGGAACATCTATGTGGTTTAGCTGAAGCTTCATTCCTCTCATCTTCCCTTGCCCAGCCTTCCCATTGTGATGGGGTCCTCTTCCATTCAGGTAATGGCGGTAGCAGTCTTTTGATTTCTTTTCTCCTTGTGCAGCTTCCCATTTGATAGGTTTTTTTACCATTGGTCACAAGTTAGTTCTACTATGGTGTATGTAAATGTGAAGGGTTGCAGAGTGGCTAGGTGGAAGAATAGAGATATTTTTCTCAGTGCTTCTGTTGGCCAGTTGGTCCTTGGCAGTGAATTTTTCTTCCACATTTTTCAAAATACCCGGTGAATGTTTCTCATAAATTTAGAGGAATGTAGTCTGGGTGATTATGCCAAAATTTTTTCAAAAAACAAGAAAACCCACACAACTATGCTGTGACTCGTAGAAAATTTGAACTGGTAATTAAAAATGTTAAAAATACTGTCTTTTAAAATAATAGCACAGCTAATTCCAGAAGATACTGGATATCTAGAGATTAAGAAACTTGGTCTCCCATTATACATGAAAATGAGTTAGATTACAAGCTTCTCTAAAACATGCACTTTTGTCTTTGAATTTTTTGCCATCCAACTTTTTTTCCTCTCCTCAACCAATAACACACTATGTCTTAATGGTGCACGTTTAGGAAAAATACAACTTTCTGGGACCAATGAGCTGCAGCAATAGAAGTATTTCAACCTGAAACATTTGTGACAAAAGTACATTGTGTCATTACTTTGGCTGAAATATTCTGCTGCTTTCAGCCTTCTTCTAGTGCAGAGATCCCTGCCTCCATTCCTTGTTCGTTCAGATTCACCAGGACAGATACCTTTATGTCTTAAACAGAAAGAAAATCCCGGAGAATTCTGGAGAGGAATGAATTGACTGAGAAGTCACCTGAAAGTTAACAATGCATTGCATGAGATTTCCCACGGTGAAACTGAGCTGGTTTTTGGCTCTGTAATTATATGAGGAGTCCCTACCCTCTAAATAAGCAGTTCTAGGTTCCTAAGCAATTATGCTCACGCTATAAGGAGCTACATACACTAAGTGCCACTTACTTAGAATGTAACAAAGAAATAATATGTCAAGGTCTTTCAGCTGACACACAAGGTAGCTGTGGAGTGTAATAACTTTTAGCTTCAAAACTATATACTGCAGGAGTGACAATAAAGTTCAATAGGCCTTTTTTATGGAAATGAAAACAATGGAAGAATATAGTCATAATAATTAGAATGATTTTTGCTATAATTCCCACTGAAAGACATTCCTATTAATATAATAAACACAAATGAATCCACTTGTTTTGTGCTCTATACACCCCTGAAAGGGCTTATTTGAGTCTCATTCCAGCTTTGGCTCCTGTTAGCTGCAAAGGCTTGGACAGGTCATCTCAATAGTCTCAATATCCTCACCTGTAAAATGATCGCAAATGACCCCTTTTCCTTCCAAATTCTCAGATTTATAGGGGTTTTTTTTAAAGTAAAAACTAAAGAATATTCTTTTACTTGGAAGCACTGCTAAATAAGTGAAGATAGATCATGAGCACAAGTAACCCCTTGGGCTTAGAACAGTTATTTGTATTTCGGGGAGCTTCTAATTCAAGATGGTGGAGTGGACTCTCTTAAATACATCTCTTCTGACTAGTCTAGAAAAAACAAAGTATAGAACAGTAAACAAGTACCAGAGAGAATAAATCCAGATAACAAGAGAGGGATCCATTAGCTGACCAGAGATGTTAAATTTCTGGAAGATAAAAAATGAGTGCCGTTGTCAACAGCACAGACAAGCTGCTAACCTAAACAACTCAAGTTTGTTGGGGAAGTAACAGCTGTGCTTCTTGGTAAGTACCAAAGAGGTGCCAAGCTTGGAGGTGTCAAGAAGAGTATGGGAACAGGGAAGAAGCAGGGAGAGGTCTGCCCCAGGAGGCATTTGCCAGTTGGTCTGACCTCCCCTGCTCCCCACCAGACTCCACTCCACTGGCACAGAGTGGAACACCTAGCCCGAGGATTATTAGGTGAGACACCCAGTAATAACAACAGGACTAGCAGACGCACAGCCGCGGGAGTGTTTGGTAGAGTAGAGCAAGTACAGTGAGCCTCATTGCCACGAATGCTCCCCAGCTTTCCCCTCCTCCCATGGTGTTGGTGTGGGTCCCTCAGTCTCTTCCACTTCATACTCCAGAGGAGGTTCTACCTTGCCCGTGCGTTTTGAGGCATTTTATGATGGAAAAGTACGGAGAAGGTGGACGGCCAACAGTGTAAAGGACCAGGCCTGCGCAGGGCCCAGGCAGAGTTGGGGTGAGAGAGGCAGCAGAAGGAAATGAGTGGGAGAAAGAAAACAGGGATTTAAGAAATCTACTTCCAGGATCTATGTACCTCACCGCACAGTGTTTAAGAAACACCGTTCACGTTGCTTTGAAGTGAGTTTTTGTTATTGGACTGACTGCTTTTGGAGCACTTCTCTGTGACTGGACCACGTAGGTCATTACTTCATTAAGCTTGGCAGGTATAAGCCATTTTCCAAATCACCCAAGGGTGTGGCTGAAATTAAAAGGTTCAGTCTTTACTGGGTACCCTGATGGAGAACATAAATAAAATCCCAGGAGCATCTCTCCGAAACACTCATTTTTAGCTGTTCTTAAATGACTGCTTTTGGTATTACAGATTATCTGATCCTAACTGAAGGACAGTTTTGTTTTTTAGACATTAGAATCAACTGTGTAGAATGTTGAGTCTTAATTATTGTTTATAGGATATGCTGATATATGTGTTACGGATAAAAAAAAGCATTGTGAACACATGGTATTCACATAGGTAAAACATAGAGCACATAGATATAGATACACCATAGCTAATCCTTTTGGCTTGTGTTATACCACAGAATTTTCCTGATCAGAGCAGACACATGGAAGAAGGAGGGCTCCTTTCACTTTCATGTAGCATTGTATCTAAATCTTTTTCACCCACGTCTAAACAAAGTAACTGCATAACCCCCATATTTTATCTTAAAATTCTTATACAAATACTTAACCTGAAATATAGCCATGCTTGGTTTAATATAAACACGTTTTAAATTATAAGTTCATTAACGCTCAACGCTCACCCCACAATCTTCAAATAAAGTAGAGCAGATAAGAGCAAAGCTTGTCACATTTAGGGAAGACTTTGTCTCCTTAGAAGCAACTGTCTGAACTCCTGACACCTTGGCTTTAGTTTAGGTGGAGTATTATAAGCAAACATCTCTAATAGTCCTCTAATACTTAACACTCTTCTGAAGAGAGAAATTCAATATATTACCAATAAAATCATACCAGGAATCGATTTTGAAAATCTAAATTACTATGAAAAAGGGACAACTAAATAAGAATATTTCATACAAATACGCAGTAAAGTTGTAATTGGAACCACTGCCAATCTCTCAGCTAGGGGTAAAAGCAGATTGCTTAGGGAGGGTGGGAGGAATGGGTTCAGTCCCAACTTCCTCTTTTAAATTCCGTCTTCTCTTCTCTACTCTTTGTGTGACAGTTATTTTTGCAGTGGAGTTTTAAAAACAGGTCTATTGGGGTCAAAAGATTGCATTATCTTATCTGTGTAGAGTGGCTTCAGGTTTTAAAATTCCTGTAGACAGGCTGGGCTTGAGCTCGGTTCATTGGTTGATGGTCAGAGCCCTTTGCTTTGTGAGACAATTCTTAAGTGAGCTTGGCTTGCCCTGTTACAGAGTGCAGTGCATTGTTCCCGAATTGTGTAAATCTAGTATCTGGGTGTATTTTCTAGGCGTGGCAGAAATGAGTAGAATACACTTCAGGTGTGGAAAAAGACAGCCAAGAAAGGGAAACTAAGAGGTCCATATCCAGTCATGTTAATGATCTTCCACGTGTACTATCTTGTGCTTCATTGTTAACCTCAAAAACTTCCTCTCTTTAGCTGTAGAAACAAACAAAGGAAAATTCAGAAGTGTGTGTATATTTAAAGATAGTTCTCTGGTGAAGAAATGGAATCCTGTTGATTTAAATGGCATAAGATTGTCTTAGTGATAATGAGTCATCGCATAATCATAATAGACAGTTGTATAATGGTTTGCCCAGCCAGTTTTTCCAGTACAAAGACTCAAGGCAATTAACCTGCTATTACCAACTGTTTTTGAATAAGTTACTTTCCAGAGGGAACACTTAGATTTGAAATAGAAACTCTGAATTTAACCATTAAAAATAAATTGTTGAGTGAGACTTTGAAAGCAAGTTCCATGTGCAAATAAATATTCTGTTTCCCTATCCTACCCTTCCTATTCTAGTTACTCAGTGGATATTCTTAAATTGAAATGCTTCGGTGAAAATATGCATTTTCAACACCACCCCACCCAATTCCTAAAGTCAAACCACACCTCAATGCCTGACCCTTCCTAAAGAGAAAAAAAAAAAAAAAAAACTGAAGAAAAGCTGGTTTCAGTGCAGATACAGAAGATGGATGAGAATTGAAATATGCAAAGGAAGCTGGCATTTGCCAGGACTAATTTCATGTTGATAGAATTTACCATGGGAATAATATCCTCTTCTGAAGATGTCTAGGTGATCGGAAGTGGGATACCTCAAGACTTGAGACATCAATACAGTAAACTGAGTCCATGGCAGATCTCGAACAAAGTCAAATGCCTTTTGTCTCAAAACAGTACAACAACAATGCAGAACTCCTCCTGGCCTTCACCCCGGAGTGATCTTCCTGGTGGAGCTGCTGAAACTTTGGAAAAGGTGACTGTGCTAACGCAGCCTCGCACCAGGAGCACCCTGGGCTGGGTGCCCTTGTGCAGGGCGCAGCTGCACAGCCCTACTGGGCAGTCCTGGCTGTGGGAACGGGGCATCCCGACACCAGGGTGAACAGTCTCCAGTCCAAAGAGGAACCCTGGGAGGGATGAAAAGCACTGTTAGGACTGTTTTAAGAAGTCGGTCAGGCCTTCTTCCTCTTCCCTTACCCCGTATACACCCACACTCACCTCTCCCAAATTCTCCTCTACAAGGCTCAGAAACACAAGCATCTTTTATCATCAGTGTCAGGGATGTAGTACACGGGTAAACAGACCCCTCTCCACATTCTCCAATTTTTGTTTTTGAAGGGTAAATTCAACATTCAGAAATATCACAGATGAAAATCTAAGCTGAGTCAAATGATGTTTGTCTTCTTCTATTCATACCTGCTGCAAATACACAGCACCTCCAGTGAAACTATGCCATATTTTTAAAAATAGAAATGCCACATTGAAGTTCCTCAGTTCAGAATGCAACTTCTGTGCTTCTCGATTGCCGAAAACAAACAACAAATAAGCTTCCTGTTGCAACTGGCTAAGTATTGGTTCATTGCCCTAGTGGGGTTCTCTGGGAATCCTCTGGTTGAGTTGTCTCTTTCACTCCTGCATAGAGTGGTGCTATCCTCGGCCCATGGCAAAGCAGAGTAGTCAAAGGAACTCCATTTCCAGAACAGAGCCTGCTTCTCACCCTCCATCTGAATCATCTCAATCCAGCTTGCTTGGCACTAAGGCACATACACAGAAAACATGCCTGGTTGTTCTTGCTCCTTTACCCAACAGTTTTTGGTTCTAAGAGGGGGTTAGAAAAGTTTTCAGAATATATAGCTCTGCGATCCTAGGGCTGCTTTTGGAACTAAAGGAGGAATGGGAGGATGCTGAGCACAAAGCTCAACCTTTTCTGAGCACAACCTTTTCTGTAGTCTTCTGTTAGTGAGTAGTCAATGAGAAAGGCACTATTTGGGGTCTAATGTTTATTTTGGTAACAGAGCAGCCCAATCTTTCCTTGAAACCTGAGAGTGTGAGTCACCACAGCACGAGGTAGGACTGGCAAAGGGTAGAAAACGTGTAGACAACTTCTACATTCTATAATGCAGAACTTTCTCCCAAAAGACCATTTACACTGAACAAAGAAGTTTCAAAAACAGGCAAAATGATCAACCTCAAAGAAGCTTTGTAAGATTCATATTGAATGCCAGGCAGGCATTTAAACTTAGGTTCTCATTTGCAGGAGTTAACTGATAGGAACCTTCTCTTTCTTTTGAATTCTACAAACGCCTTTAAGATTTCTGTAAAAAGAAAAGCCATCATACAGAATTATGATCTAGTATTTTCAGTATGAGAGATCATATTTTCCCTAGAGGAATACATACTAAAAGTTCTAAAAATATCCAAGTTCCAGATATGAGATGTTGCACAAAAAATGCTATGGTCAAGTAATTGCAATAACAACTACCATTTATTACTTCCTTACTATGCACCAGACTTTATTTCATTTGACTTTAACAATAATCCCATTAGCTATGTTATTATCACCACTTCAGCATTAGGAATACGGAGGCTTAGCCTAGAGAGGTTAGTGACTTTCAAAGTAAATAATGGAGTCACCATTCAAAGCTAGGCTGGTCTGATTCCCAACCCCGTTCTCTTAACCACTACTCAAATACATTGGGGAAATACAGAGGTAAACAAGGTCTAAAGGTTTTTGTTGTTTTTTGTTTGTTTGTGTTTTATTATACAAATTGCAGAACATAAATGTGCAAAAAAGAATTATTAATCATCAATAGAAGGTTATGACATCAGAACACTTCCTGGTTTTTAATGGTACACCGCCTTAATTTGGATTCCTGAACAGGGGCTTGGGGGCAGGTGGTTTATTTAGGAGGTGATCCCAAGAAGCACAAAAGAAGGGATGAGAAGAATAGGGCAGCTTAGAAAAAAGACAACCAAATGTCTTACAGTAAGATCACTGCCGTGGGCATGTGGAGCCACATCGCTGGGGATGCGATAAGAAATTCTGTAGAATGCACCTCAAAATCGTTCTCCTGAAGGAAAGGAGGCTGGATTATTTATCCAATGACTACTCTCTTTCATTGTTGAGATTTGATCAATGGGGGTTTAAGTGTCCAGCACATCTGGGCTGCCCTGTGTGCAGGATGAATAAGCTCCCATGATACTGGGTAAAACTCTCAGACCAAGACACAAAAGACAGATGCGTGCGGTGGGAAGTTGTCAGTACGCATGGGAACTCTCTGCTGTAGCTGCAGGTTAAATCAGACGTGGGCCAAGGAGACATGGATGGGACATTAACATTGTCTGCTATAGTCCATTGCTCCTGGCTGTGCTTACATCATCTCTGCCCCACACCGAGTTGGCTCTGTCATCGATGTTTCCATGTAGTTATGGACCATAGTCTCTAAAGTGCAATTAAAAAATGGGAGGGTTAGCGAGACAAATTACAGTCCCCATAACTGCAGCTATTGCTGAGGATTAATTAATCTTTTGTAACAGCAATTATATCCCCTTGTGATAATCAATGTCAATTAACCTCACCAGCATGTTAACTCTGATTGTTGGCCTGTTGGTCTACCTTCATGAGGCAGACCAGTGGCAGTAGCTTTAGGTTCAGTGGAATCCTTATTATGTCCCCTGGTTGAAGCATCTCTACCACCCTTGGGGACCTAGACCTCTCATTCTGCACAGCCTAAATTTTCTATTAGAGAGACTATAAATTCCCTCAAATAAGACACTAGGGCTGATGGTTTAAGGGGTTCGTCCCTAGCTCTCAAAGTTCTTGTCTGTGAGCTGGTACCTTAGTTGAGCCTGTAAGAGGTTGTTTAAATGTTTCATCAGTCTGACAGAGTCGGGGAGATGCAGTGTTTGGAAAGGCCAGTGGATCCCATGGTCATGTGCCAATATCACACCTTGGCTCCCTGAGTTTAAGGAAATATACAGGATTTCATGTCACTAATTCAAAGACTTCATAATTCCTCAGATGATGGAGCTTACAGAGAGAAGGGAGGCAACCCTCTTAGGGTCCCTGGCTGAGCCTGAGAATTAAATTGCTATAAGATAGATTACCAGGTGAAAAGCATACAAATTTAATATAAGTCCATAATATAAAGTAGGACTTATAAGCTTATATTAAGTTTCCTCATAAGGAAATGAAGACCTTGAAGAACTAGCAAAACTAAATGCTTTTATACTAGGTTGAACATTGATAGGCAATTGTGGAAAAGCAACTAAACTATGTGGGGAGGCTAAAGAAAGATAAGAATTATTTAACAAGGTCTGTTGTCCAGAATTCTCTGAGTTGTGGCTCCTTGTCAAAGAATGTTTTTCTCTTGGCACAGGGAAGGCATCTTTCAAATGGGAGTTTTCATTCCTGCTTTCAGGAAGAAAAGGGAAAAATTAGAATGCCCTTCTTGCATCTGCTGTTTTACAAGTGCTTTTAGCTCAAAATAATCCTTATGCCCAAGTGGCATATTTTGGAGTGGCATATTCTGCCACACTGCACAGAGGCCCTGCAGTTAGGGAAGGAAAACAGAAACAAACGTCAACCTTGGTAGGATGAAGGGATGGAAGGGACTGATGTATTCAACTTGCCTCTTGATGGGTGGTTTATTTTTTTGAAGGATGGTTCCTTCCACCAACCTGGCCCCCAGTCCAATATCCTCAAGATCCACTTCCATATATGTTCCCTCAGTGTCTAGGGGACATATTCGCCAGCTCTTTTGGTGGATAAGCAATTTCTTCCTGTAGCATGGACTCTACCTCCTCATTCAGGATATTCTGAGGATTCATCCTAGTTATTGATCCAGAAACAATAAAGGAAGGAGCAATGAGGAAGATATCATATCACCTTGTAAAGTATCTGCTTCGGATCAGGCCTGGGCTTGGTTCCAGGTAATGGGAATTTGCTCTCCTTTACCAAGGGGGAGGAGGCCAGGTAGCCAGCCAGGGGTTTTCCATCCGAATGTCTTCAACCCAGGTCTTAGAGTCCAACTCCTTCCCTCTCAGGGTCTGGTTTCTGACATGGAAGACCTTTCCTGGGACTGTGCGTCCAGCCTCTTTTGTAGGTCTGTCCTCCCTGTATAAAATCCTGTACCTGATTTTCCAGTTTGCCCTACAGCTGCAGGAGGTAAAGCTCTGTAGATGCTTCCACGGAGGACCTCTGGCTTTCTCGCTGTGCCACAGTGAGTTGATGGCACAACTTTCAGTATTCAGTAACAGTTCCACACTCCTTACCATCACCATTGCCTCTGTATCTTTCCAGTGCTGTAGAGATCACGTAGGCCGGTGCTTGCTCTGCCACTGCCTTCCATCCCAGGTGAACAGTTTTGTAACTGCAATTCCACAGCCTTCAGGAGTTCTCACAGCTGCACTTCCCACCAACAATGCAGCTGTTGTTGTCATCGCCCAGAGTGGGACAATGCAGGATCCATCCCGAGACCACTTCTGGAACCACTCGTCTTAGTTTGATTTCCTCCAGAAATAGAACCTGAAGAAAGGATAGTATGAGGACACAGCTAGAATTTGGGAGGTGATCCCAGGAATCCCAGGGGAGGAGATGAGGAAAGTGCTCGGGGAAAGGAGAAAAGCCAGTAGAGTGTGTGTTAACGAGGTGATTACCCCTGTGGGCAGCCAGGGCTCAGTCCTGCCATGGAACCCTGAGCAACCATGCAGAGCAACTGTCCCTCAAGAGAGACACAGAAGCTGGAGCCCTCATCCATTGACCTCTGTCCCTTAACGGTTGAGGGTTCTCTTGGGGCATTCAGTTCTCAGCACTTCAGAGGGGTGCTGTGCATGGGCTGAGCAAGATGCCCAAATCCCACCGGCAAAGAGGCAGAGACACAGCTGCTTGGGGCATGCATGGGACCTGTCCACTGCAGCTGCGGGGGACTGAGAAGTGGGCCAAGGGACTCTCAAGGGGGACAGCAGCAGCATCTGACACACATTCCTATCATCACTTAACAGAATTCTGGCTGGGAAACACTTCCCCAGGTTATTCATCCCATTCACCTCCATAACCTGTAGGATAAAACTGCAACTCAATAGTATGGCTCCCTAACCCTCCCGGACCTGGCCCTGTTTGCCTTCTCTAGACCCATAACTTGAAACTCTCACTCCTCTCACAACCACAGTTTGTCCCTCTATACACACACACACACACACACACACACTGCATTCTACATTCTGGCCACAGACACCCTCTTGCAGTTGCAAGGTGTTTCATTTGTCCATGTTTAGTCTTTTCCTCTGCTAGGAGTGACCTTCTGCATACTGTTTTTACCTATCAAAAACATTTCAGGATTACGGTGATGGTTGCATAATACTGTGCATGTACTGGATTATATGCTTAAAAATGGTTAAAATGGTAACTTTTATGCTATGTATATTTTACCACAATAAAAATATGTTAAAAAAAAAATAAATGCCCTGGACTCTTCTCCCCGACCCCAACCCAAATATTCCCATCTGGCATTATTTAGATAACGCATCATACTTCCTAACATCCTAGGAAACCACCTCCCTAACTGCATCTTACATGTGAGCCAGATACCATTCTGGGGTTCCCCATCTGTGGTGGTTAATTTTACGTGTCCACTTGACTGGGCCATAAGGTGACTGGATATGTGGTTAAACATTATTCTGAGTCTGTCTGCGGGGGTGTTTCTGGATGAGAGTAACATTTGAATCAAGACACTGAGTAAAGCAGATTGCCCTCCCAATGTGGGTGAGCCCCATCCAAACCAGAAGGCCTGAATAGAACAAAAAAGGTGGAGTAATGAAGAATTTAGACTCTCTGTGTGATTATCTTTGCACTGGGACATAGGTCTTCTCCTGCCCTAGGACTCAGACTTGAACTCACACCATCAGCTCTCCTGGGTCTCCAACTTGCCGACTGCAGACCTTGGATCGTCTCAGCCTCCATAAACACATGAGTCAATTCCTTATAATCTCTTTATATAAAAATCCTATTTATTTATAAGATTTAAAATTTATTGCAATAAATTATAAATATAGAAAATATAATTTTATATAATATATAAATATATGAGTCATAATTTATTATCATAAATCTCTTTATAATAGAGATTTATTATAAGGAATGTATATATATACATACTATTGGCTCTGTTTCTCTGGAGAACTCAGACTAATACAGCACCCCTTGCATTCTAGGTGAAATTTTCTTGAAGGAGACAAATTCAAAGGCTGGGGATGTTTATAGTAATGTTCCTCCAGATTTTGTCAAACACCCTTGGACTTACCGTTTTCACTTTCCTCTACCTCTACAGCAATCTGACTCCTGTTTTCTTCCCATATCCGCCTGAGTTCAGGACTCGACAGCTTTTAATATTTCTACGAGATTTTGGAGAACGCGGAGAATTTCACAATGTGTGTGCCTTTTGCTGATGATTTAGGGCAGAGCTGGGGAAGTGGTCGTGGTGAACAGCACTCATCACATCATCCACTTATCCTTCCTCATCCTCTCCCTTTTGGATTCTCTCAAAATACCCAAATTCTTTCCTTTATAGCCTCCAAAATTGTTTCCCCTCTCCCTGAAGCCCTGACACTAGCTACCAGCCAAGCCCGGGCCAACCAGGCTCAAAAAGTCATTCTTCCAGCCTGTCATTGCACATGCGTGAAACAAGGTAGCGCAATGATTGGGAGTAGACGACTCTGGGGTCAGACATCTTAACCCATTACCAGTTGTGTGACATTCAGAAAATATTTAATCTCTTTAAGATTCAGTTGATTTTAGCTATAAAATGGGGATAATTATAGTTGTGAGAATTAATTGAAAGAAAAAGCTCAGCACAATACCTGACACATACCAAGTGTTCAAGAAATTCGAACAACTGTTATTTGTATATTAGGGGCATAGTTTTTGAAACAATTTTGAATATCATTTTTCCCCCATAAACCTTGGGGTACTGTGACTCTCCCTGGGTGGAGAAGAGGAATTAAGGCCAGGCAGAAATCAGAGAACTAGAGAAGGAAGCTAATAACGTGCAGGTGTGTGTGCAGCATTCGCCCCTGCAGAGAGAGGATATAAAACACAAAAAATAAAAATATAATCGATCAGCTTTGAATTTCAAAACTGACCTTCTTGAGTCTCCTGAGTTTTGAAGTCAGCCTAACTGGAAGAGAAAAAGGAATTTATATATTCTAAATGTTTTTGAGTTACCTATCAAGGGCAAAGCATGGGGGTCTGATTACAAAGCTTTACCCTAAGCCATAGCTGGAGAACTCAGGATAGGTTTTGTCCTAAGTCCCCACTAAGAAGAAGAAAGCTTTCTGCTAGGAAAGAAGAGTTGTGGGTAGATGTAGAGAGTAGACAGAGGTGAGAGATCAGGCTTAAAAATCCCACTTCCCCTCTTGGCGTAAAAATCTGGATTGAGAAGAGGAATTATTAATAGAACAGATATCACAGAGGAATAGAGAGACAAGCTAATTATGGCAGTGGTATGTGTGGTATCTTGTGTGCTGCTTTTCACTGAGAACTTTAGAAAGAGACATCTCCCTCAGGTGGCGTGGAAGGGATTCAGAGCCTCCCCCAACACAGCCACCCCCCTATACCAGGCAACGGTTAGGGGAGATGAAGGGGCTGTCTGATCATCCAGTGGGTTCAGAGGCCAGAAAAATGGCTCACATTTATGGAGCACGTGTTATATTGTAGATCCTGTTCTATGTCTCTTTACATGCATTATGTCATTTAATTTTCTTGACCATCCAACACGATAGATACTTTTAAAAAAATATCCCATTTCACAGATGAAAAAACCAAGGCATAGAGAAGTGAAGTAACTTGCCTAAAATCACAGGGCCAGTAAATGGCAGGGCTGAGGCTCAACCTCAGGCCATCTAGCAAAACAGCCCGTCTTTTAGCTTCTCTACCGTCTCACCACACAAGGGCTATAGGTATCTATAGCACCAGTTAAGGCCAAGGAGCGGCCACATCAGCAGCAGTTGATGGCCAGGTTCCCCGAGGATCTGACTCCATGCCTTGCTAGAACCAAGAAAACAGACCATTCTTCACTCCATGGATGGGCCTTTGGCAACAGAGACAGAGGCACATGGGAATCAGTTATGAAGACTAGGACTCATCATTTGCGAAGACCACCCTCCCCACAGGCAGGTGAATCCTCCCTGCATACAGATGTCTCCCTAGGAAGGGGAAAATGGATGGGAGATACTTGAAGAAAGGACGAAACAAAGAAGTTTGAACATTGGGTAATGAAATATTTACCTCTAAAGGAATTAAAATCACCTAAAAGATACTGTTAAACTAGAACAGGCTAAGTTACCCTTCATTGTCAAGTTTAAGTCTAGCTCCAACTTCCCCCTCTCCCTTTCATCAGCAAGGGGCAAGCTGGGATCAGTTGTGGAAAATACAAGGGCTACGTTTTGCTTCTCAGGTATGCTTGCATCACTTACAGAGTAGAAATGTTGGCCCCTCAACATCTACGTTTCTGTCTCATCATGCTAATCCACCAACTCCCTAAGGCTGGTGGGCATGTTGTGTTTTATCACCTGCAGGAGCATAATGTCTGGTGCACAGAGGTACGCCTCAGTGCCTGCTGAATAAATGCACGAATGACTCCCTTACAGTATTTACCTCTGTAAAAGCACTTCAATCAACTGTGGACTCATCCACCATCACATTGGATTGTCTTCATTCACTAAAGAATTATTTTCTTGTTACCCAGCAACAACCATAGCAGGGAATTTCCTTGAGAGGGCCTGGTTGTTAATTCCACAGCCGCCTGCATTACCAGAGGTGTCTTAGCAAATTGGAGGATTAGATTTTCATAGTATTTTTGCCTTTAGCAATAAATGCTGCAATAAACATTTGCATTTATCCATTAGATCTCTTTCTTTGGGAATTGATTCTTAGGAATGGAACTAACTGGTAGGTTACAAAGAACAAATATTTTAAGGAGAGCTAGCATAGTGCTATGAAAAAGAACTGATTTTTATTACCAAACAGAATCCTGCTTCTTTCACTAGTTAACATCATGGCCCAAGCAGTGGGTTGGACCTCACTGGACTTTGGCTTACTTACATACAAAATGGAAAAATATACCAATCTCATAGGTTTGCTAAAATGATTAAATGGGATATTCCAGTACTTAGCATGTAATAAAAGCTTCCCTTCTTCCTACAGTCTTTCAAATATACTGCAAAATTGCTTCTTAAGGCCTTCACTGTGCTACCAGTTTTAAGTGCTATTAAAATTTCCTTGTCATGCGTGTGTGTGTGTGTGTGTGTGTGTGTGTCTAGATAGATAGATAGATACGCATACCTTAAATATATCGTCGGGTTTTTTTTTTTTTTTTGGTATCACAATAAGGCAAATATTGCAATAAAGTGAGTCCCATAAATTTTTTGGTTTCCCAGTGCATATAAAAGTTATATTTACCTATACTGCAGTCTATTAAATGTGCAAGAGCAGTATATCTAAAAATCAATGTATATACCTTAATTTAAAAATACTTTATTGCTAAAAAATGCTTAAGATCATCTGAGTCTTCAGTGAGTCGTAATCTTTTTGCTGGTGAAAGTTCTTGCCTCAATGTTGATTCCTGCTGACTAATCAGGGTGGTGGCTGCTGAAAATTGGGGTGGCTATGACAATTTAAAAAATAAGACAACCATGAAGTTTGTTGCATTGATTGACTCTTCCATTTATGAAAGAGTTCTTTGTAGAATGCAAGGTTGTTTGATAGCATTTTACCCACAGGAGAATTTCTTTCAAAATTAGTCAGTCCTCTCAAATTCTGCTACTGCCTTATCTACTAAGTTTATGTAATATTTGAAACTTTTTGTTGTCATTCCAACAACGTTCATGGCATCTTCACCAGAAGTTGGTTCCATTTCAAGAAACCACTTTCTTTGCTTATTCATAAGAAGCAACTTCTCCTCCATTCAACTTTTATCATGAGATTGCAGCAATTCAGTCACACCTTGAGGTTCCACTTCTAATTCTAGTTCTCTTGCTGTTTCTGCCACATCTTCAATGACCTCCTCCACTGAAGTATTGAACCCCTCAAAGTCATCCATGAGGGTTGAAATCAACTTCTTCCAAATTCGTATTAATTTTGATATTTTGACTTCCTCCCATGAATCATGAATGTTCTTAATGACATCTAGAATGGTGAATTCTTTCCAGAAGGTTTTCAATCTACTTTGCCCAGAGGATTCATAATCTATGACACCTATGGCCCTATGAAATGTATTTCTGCATTAGTAAGACTTGGATATCAAAATTATTGCTTGATCCATAGGCTGCAGAATGGATGTGTATTAGCAGGCATGAAAACAACATTACTCTCCTTGTACATCTCCATGAGAGATCTTGGGTGACCAGGTGCATTGTCAATAAGCAGTAGTATTTTGAAAGGAATCTTTTTTTTTCCTGAGTAGTAGGTCTCCACGGTAGGCTTAAAATATTCAGTAAACCATGCTGTAAACAGATGTGCTGTCACCCAGGCTTTGTTATTTCATTTATAGAGCATAGGCAGAGTAGATTTAGCATAGTTCTTAAGAGCCCTAGGTACGGGCATAAAGGCAGATATATGGGTCAATGGAATAAAATAGATAGCACAGAAATAAAGCTTCATATATAATAAGGTCAAATGATCTTCAATAAGGGCGCCAAGATTACTTGAAAGGACAGTCTTTCAATAAATGGTGCTGAGAAAACTGGATATCTGCATGCAAAAGAATGAGGTTGGATTCTTTCCTTACACCATATACAAAAATTAATTCAAAATAAATAAAAAACTGTAGGACCTAAAACTATAAAACTCCTAGAAGAAAGCATTGGGGAAAATCTTCATGATATTGGATTTGGTAATGATTTCTCGGATATGACACTAAAAGCACAGGCAATAAATGCAAAAACAGATAAATGAAACTACATCAAACTTAAAAACTGTGAATCAAAGAACACAATCAATAATGTCAAAAGGCAACCTATACAATGGGAGAAAATATTTGCAAATTATATATCTGATAAGGGGCTAATATTCAGAATATATAAAGAACTTCCTTCAATGGTAGGACTTCATGAAAAAAAAAAAAAAAAAAAACTTCTACAACTCACCAACGAAAAACCTGTTTAAAAAATGGGCAAAGGACTTGACATTTCCCCAAAGATGGTATACAAATGGCCAACAAGCATATGAAAAGATGCTTAACATCACCAATCGCTAGGGAAATGCAGATCAAAACCCTAATGAAATGTTACCTCACTCTCATTAGGATGCCTATTATTAACAAAAAACACACACAACAGAAAACAACAAGTGTTGTTAAGGATATGGAGTAAGCTGAACCCTTGTGTACTATTGCTGGGAATGTACAATGGTGCACCCACTGTAGAAAATAGTACAGCAGTTCTTCAAAAAATTAAAAATAGAATTACCATATGAACCAACAATCTCATTTCTGTATATATATATATATATATACACACACACAAAAGAATTGAAAGTAGGACGTCAAAGAGAGATTTGCGCATTCATGTACATAGCAGCATTATTTACAGTAGCCAAGAGGACAAGCAACCCAGTATCCATGAATGTATAAACAGATAAATAAAATCTGGTATATACATACAATGGAATATTTTCTAGCCTTACAAAGGAAGGAAATTCCTTTACATGCTACAATATGGATGAACATTGAGGACATTATGCTAAGTAAAATAAGCCAGTCACAAAAAGACACATATTGTATAATTTTAGTTATATGAGGTAGCCCCCATAGTCAAATTCATAGAAACAGAAAGTAGAATGACGGTTGCCAGGGGCTGGGGGAGGGGGAAATGGGAAGTTATTTATTGGGTATAGAGTTTTAGTCTTGCAAGATGAAAAAGTTCTGGAGATCTGTGGCACGACAATGTGAATACACTTAACACTACTAAACTGTATCCTTTAAAATGGTTATGATGGTAAATTTTATGTTATGTGGATTTTTCTAACCACAACTGAAAAAATAAACAAAAAGGATGTCATAATTCCTCAAAATTTGAAAACAATTTTTTTTTTTTTTTTTTTAGTTTTTCTGGTGCTTCTGAAGTATGACAATTAACTACTGGTCTAAACCAACAGGGAGGTGGAAACTCCTTCCCCAGTTCCCAAAACATTGCTTCTTAGTTTTCACTGCACATCTGGAGACCCCCTTCTCTACCTAAGGATTCACACCAAATGAGCTTTTTTATGAGTGACACTAAGTATGAAACCAGCTGCAAAGGTAATGACTAGTACTACACTCAGAAAGAGGGCCCAACATGCTTTTGGCAAAATGCCTTCATTAAATGACACTGAGGGACATTGCACAATGGAAATGGCTTTCAACTTGCAAGAGCAATTAGTATTGGCTAGGGGTGGGCAGATGTTTCACTTTACAGTTGAGTAGAATAGTAATAGGCTCTGTGCAAAGCAGTTCTAGTTAAAGTGTGATTTATGCGTGATGGGGTTGTACTTAATGGAGTTTTGATCCATGGATGACTGTGACTCTGTGTTGCTTTTATGTAGTTGCTATTATTTTGTGGGCTCTGCCTCAGTGTCTACCGAGCCCAGGGACCTACTCAGGAGGAGAGGAGCTGCTGCAGCAACAGAAAGAAGGTGCAGCTCCGAGGGCCAACACCAGCTACAGCGGGTGGCTCTCATGATGCCTCTTGACCGTGGTCAGTGATGAAACATTACAAAGTTTGCCCCAAATCAGTCGCATCAACTGAATGGAGAGTCACATTTTATTAGGGGGTTAGGGTCTAAACTCAGCATGGAAAGAAAAACACCAGATAACCAAATTACCCTTGAAAATTCCTTACATTATCCTAACACTGAACCGAAAGCAAACATTTTTGGGTTTCCCTTTTGTTTTAACCGTGGCCTCCATTTCCCTATGGTAGTGCAGGCCAAGGTGAAGTTTAAACGGATAGAGCTATAGAGTTGATGAAAGAATAGTTTTTCCTCTCTGCTTTCTCTTGTGCTCTGTTTTCACAGTTCGGATAGCTTAATTCATGTCGGGTATATATTCCTTCACACATCATTCCTCCTTTTCACTCAGTTTTATTGTTTGTCGAATTTGATGTACATCAATTGGATATGTGGGTCTTCGAGTCAGGCTTCCTGAATTCAAATCTAGGTTCTGCAATTTATTAACTAGATGTCTTTGGGCAAATTACTTAATTTGTTGAAGCTTCAGTTTCCTTTTTTGTCCAAAGGGGGCAGTAAGTGTGTCAACATCATAACTAAATGAGTCAATACAGGGGATCCCTAACAACACTACCTGCCAAGAGGATGTGCTCAGAGATCCAAGTTATTAGTATTTGGTAGTGCTTGTCAGGGACTGGGTGGCAAGACAGTGTTCAATCTCAAGAGACCCATAGTGGAACTGTGAGATCCTAAGTGCTTACTTAATATATGTTTGCTTCAGGCTACAGAGTGCAAATATTCCTCATATGACTCCATTTATTATTGCTGGAATATTAGCCCACTGCAGCCTAAATGGCCATGACATCAACCTCTAGTTAAAGGAAAACTCAGAGTGAGCAATTGTTTATTCTTTCTTTGAACTCAGTTGATTGTGAAGAGGTGATGTGGCCAGAGTCACAGAGCCTCATTCAGGGCTTTTTAAGACCTCCTTGTCATGACTCCTCCTGAATGATATATGGGCAGATGTGTTTTCATTAGAGGGAGTAAGTGGCATTTATTATAATTGTTTCCAGGAAAATAATGTTTTCTGCATAACATACATTGCTTGAGCTTCCGAAGGGAAGGTGACATGGTCTAGACGGTACACAAATACTCATTTGTGTGAACTGTATGCAGAAATCAGCCCATCAGAAATCAGATAAACTGGCTCTTTAAATAGAGGCTACCTTGTATTTTGGCTAGAGCAGAGAGTAAGTGACTAACAACCCCAGCAGTAAATGGGTGGCTCATTCAATCATAAGATCAGAGTTTTGTCTCTTAGAGTCCCTGCTCTTGTAATTTTGCGGAAATTTTATTACTTGAGAACAACCTACATAACCTTCAAATTAGCAAGTGAGGTCAACTTTGGAAGGCCTCTCTTTGATGTCGGGAAATCAGTTGGCTAGGTAGGTTGGGCCAGGTAAAGGGACAAGAGGCATCAAAGCAGAGCACGGTGGGAGTTTCTAGGTTGAGCTGGAAATCCTGAAGCTCTCCTAGCTCTCATGTCGCGTCTAAAGTCCCCTCTGCTTGCAGCACAGTGCAGAGCTCTCACACCAGCCTCTGGTCTAGCACAGTGAGTGTGAGAACTGAATAAACATGCACACACGGAAGCTGAAACGGCCCCTCCCCACCCTACCCCACTCTACCCCACCCAGGTTTTGACTGCAATCCCCACCCTTCACCTGAGGCCCTCCGCAGGGCCACACCTGCACACTGACTCAGGAAGACTGGCCCGGGCACTCTCCGGAGGCTGGGAGCATGGCGGCCCCTCTGCCCAGGACTGTGTCCTCTGCCCAAACAAGCAAGGCAGCAAAACGTAATTCACTGGCTTGCTCTCTGGAGATGATTTCTCACAAGGTGTGATGGTGATTATTCAGATGGTAGTTTCCACTCTTAGCAGTACATTTTATATATATGCACACACTCACACATATATGTTACATATATACAGTTCCCAAGGACTTGCAACCTCATGACTTCGCGGTCTCTGGGTCAGTGTCTACACATGTTGTTTCTGATCCTTTTCAAATAAACCTGGATGCCAAAGCCAAACTCATTGCTGCTTTCTAGCAATAACCTACTGACAACCTTGATTTTACCAAGCAGCTTGGCTTTCCCAGGGGAAAGGTCTCATGAGTGTGTGGCCTTCTGCACCTTGAGGGCTCCACTCTCTCTCTCCCTGCCCGTACTTCTCCCTCCTTCAGTCTCCCCGCTTGCTCTGAGGATCACCCAAATCCCTCACCCTGCCTGCTGTAATTCTGCTCTTTTCTGCAAGGCTTTAGTGCCAGCTGATATTTCTCACAGGAACTCACTAAATCCAAGTAACCTTAAGAAAATAATTCCCAGAAAAAAATGTTTTTTCCCTAAGAGAAATTTCATTGCCTGCTACTAATGAAGAGAATATTCTCTGTCTTGTTACATATATTAAACATAAATGTCATTACGGTGACAGATGTCCTCATAGAGACGTATCCAGGATGCTCTCGGTTCACCAAGGATGAGGGCTCCACTCTGCTTGGGGAATTCAGGAAAACCTTCTTGGAGGTGGCGGCACAGCTGTCGCGCCCTGGGAAGTGGGGTAGAGGATGGAGGTGTGGTTTTGCTGACCTCAACATGGGTCTAGCTTTGTTTCTCAGCAGCGTCGTAGCTGAGGTGTCAGCTCTGAGGCAGTGGTTGCCCCAGACATGGGAGAAGAGAGAATCTGGAGTCGGGGCACACCCACCCCTGCGGGGCAGGGCGGATGCTCTGGGGCAAATGCAGCTGCAAGCAGCGGGAAGCGTGGGCAGGTGGAGCATGGCATGTGACAAGAATGGCAACGGATGCCGGGTGGCAGTCCAGGAAGGCCCTGGCACCAGGCATCTGGCCAGGCAGGCGGGCGTGCTGGCAGAGGCGACACTGTGTGGCCATGTGACAGGACAATCTGAGGAAACCTGGGCAGGCAGAGGGTCTGACGGAAGAAACAGGGCAGAGCTGAAAAAGGGGTTTCAAGGGCAAAACTCTCACCCTGGGAGGGAGCGGAGGGAAGGCATGGCTAAGGAGGTGATTGCCTGAGCGGAACTGGGTGCAAGCTGGGGTTACTGGGAGCCTGGTCAGGAGAAGCTTAACCTTAAGGTTAACATCAAAGCGAAGCCAAGTCGCCGGCAGCAGGTCCACTCTGGTTCTCTCTGAGGAAATTCAGAGGCACGACTGGGCCAGCGGGTGGGTGCTGAGCGGGAGGAGACGCTGGCTGATGGTAAAGGATGAAGGTTCTGGAAGCTGTGTACAAAGCCAGGCACATCACTCCCGTCTCCTCCAATCCACTCGGCCACCGCCTCCCAGCCTCAAAGACTCTTCCAGAACTCTTTCCTTTTCTAGACTAGCATCTTTATCACAATTTTAGGGCTTCATTTTAGGCCAGGAGGGTCTCTCTTATTTTCTGCCTTTGGAAATATTTCCCACTGGGGCCGAGCGAGGCACAGCGGGGTGAGACCACACATAGGACGTCTTCCCTGGGGAAGATGGAGCCGGCAAGTGTAAGAGCCCAGGCTCTGCGGCTGGGTTGCTTGGGCTTGAATCCTGGCTCTAGTACTTCCTAGTTGTGTGACCTTGGACAAATTCTTTAACTTCTCTTTGCCTCAGTTTTGCTAATCTGCAAAATGGGGATAATAATGATGTCCACTTCATAAAATGGTTGGGAGGATAAATTCAGTTAATTTAGATAATACAGGCATTTTAGAACATTTCCTGGCATTTAATAAACAATAATGTCATCTGTTATTAGCGATTATTCCTCCAATGAAGAGGAGGCCTTTAGAGGATTCTGGGTGGATCTGAGGCTGTTATTCTCTCAATGAATATTTCAAGTGCCTACTGCATACCAGGTATTGTTCTAGGACCTTGGGACAGAACAGACAAAACGCCCTGCTTTATGGTGTCATATTTCTCTCTTGACTCTGAGACAGAAAGCAGAATTTTTCAGAACTTTTCTCTAAGGGAGTTGCAACAATTCTTTTTCATTTTTTTTCTATATAATCATTTGTAAGAATTAAATTAGCAAATACCAAGCCCAATCCAAAGGCCTCAACCAGGACATACCTGACCATATTACAACTACTTCCTTCCTGTTGGGAAGTACAGATACCCCTAAGAAACCTCCTTAGAGCCAACTTTTTACTCACTGTAGCCTTGGTAACACACTCCACAGCTGGGTTTCTCAAACTTGGATTATTGACATTTTGTGCTGGATAATTCTTTACTGAGGGGGCTGTCCTGTGTGTTGTAGGATGTTTAGCAGTATCCCTAGCTGGATGCTACCTGCTAATTAACATCTCCCCAGCTGTGACGACCCAACCTGTCTCCAGACATTGCCAACTGGCCCCTGGGGGGCAAATCATCCCCCCTTGAGAACCACTGCACTAGTGGCTGGGCAGTGCCACAGTGGACAAGGCTGCTTAACACAGGCCCAGTGACCGCTCTGTTCCGATCTCTGATGCTAGTGGAGTTTCTGTGGCACCCACAATCTGAGAGCCTTTCCCAGCCTATGATATTCTGCTCCTGGCTGCTGTAACCTCATCGTATAAGTGGGTGACTCCAGGGACTCTCTGACCCCAGCTCACTCATGACGTGAGGGTGAGTTTGTAGAGGAGCGATGGAATGAGAGAGAGGCAGCTGTTCATCCCTTTGTGTTCTGATGGGGCTCAAACCATGCTTATAGAGGGCAGGCTATAGCAAGGGTTTCGTCCAGCGCTTTCCCAGATGGATAACTGAGCTCACCACACTTGGGTAGAGTCAGGTATGATCTGTGGGGCACCTTTTTTATTTTGTTTGTCCCCACTGTCCATGCTACAACACTGACTATGCGCCATTTGATTCACCTAGGTGTGTTCCAAGGTTGTTCGCTCTAGCTCAGGAGTCCTAACAGCCAGCCTTGAAGTTCCTACAATCAACTGCACAGAGGGATCATCCCAGAGCTCTGTCTCAGGGCAGGACTGATCAGTGGTGGCTACTGGGTCCAAGCTGAATTGGAGGGCCCGGAGCACGTTGCATTCACCAGCGTCTCTCCAAGGATATGCACCAGCCCTTACATTTAAGTGCCTAGTTCAATAGGCATTTCTGGAACGGTGGCCATCCTTCTAAAGTGAAGGCCACATGACTGAATTATTTTAGAGTTAGAACTGAATCTGGTATCTGCGTGGGGACATTGATTTTGAGGACACACCTATGTTTTTAAAAATCAAATCTTGTTTCTTTGTAAATTGTCCTTTGAAAGATGGGGGCATGCAGATCTTGAGAAAGTCATTTATTGCTAGTTTGTAGAATTCAGTTGAGTGTTGCTTAGTGCTATCCTTAGCATACGCACTTCTTCGCTCTGTTCCTGATGCTTCTGGTTCTTTTTAGTAGCTCAGCCCCTTTATTTTTATTTATTTATTTTTTGAGACAGGGTCTCACTCTGTTGCTCAGGCTAGAGTGAGTGCCGTGGTGTCAGCCTAGCTCACAGCAACCTCAAACTCCTGGGCTCAAGCAATCCTACTGCCTCAGCCTCCTGAGTAGCTGGGATAACAGGCATGTGCCACCATGCCCGGCTAATTTTTTCTATATATATTTTTAGTTGTCCAGCTACCTTCTTTCTATTTTTAGTAGAGACGGGGTCTCGCTCTTGCTCAGGGTGGTCTCAAACTACTGAGCTCAAATGATCCACCTATTCACCTGCCTTGGCCTCCCAGAGTGCTAGGATTACAGGCTGAGCCACCACACCAGCCTAGTAGCTCAGCCCCTTTAAAGAGCCCCATCGCAATATCACAGCGGAGGGGAGGGGTGTGTGTGTGTGTGTGTGTGTGTGTGTGTGTGTCTGTGTGTCTGTGTGCATGATAGACAGTGGACAGTTTGGAAATGGTGCACGGCTGAGAGCCAGTGCTCGCTGGGAGGCCAGCGTGGTGCCTGGTGGCAGCATTCTTACCTGACTTGGTCATAGCTGTGGGTGTCTTGGAGGGATAGTTTCATACTGAAACTGGAAAACTTCATCCAGTTATCTCATATTTTAGTTTCCTCTGAATCACAGAGCTTGGTTAGTTGAAATGGGAAGAAACTCTGTGGCTGTGATTTGCTCAGGTTACTCAGGTCGGTGTCTCAGAATAAATGGAAAGCTTTCTATCCTGGAAATCGTCATTCTTCAGGTCACCTGAGTGTGGCCTGAAGTCCTGTCACCGCTTTGCAAAGTCTCTTCTCCAGCTCTTGGTAAAGTTGACAGAGAACCAAGCAGAACTTTTTTTGCCCCCTCATTTATGCCAAAACGTGCTGGTTCAACTTATGTTCTCCGGTATTGGTCCACCCCGAAGACCAAAGCTCAGGGAATGGAAATTTCAGACAGTGTTCAGAGGCTCTTTTTTTCCCCCTTTCGCCAAACAGCACTGCTCTTAGCTGTGCTTTCTCAGTAGCGCCTTCCTTCTCCTGGGAACTTGCTGTTCCTCCTGGTGAACGGTGTGTATGAACCTGCCCAGTCTTGCTTCACGGTATCTGTCTACATCACTCAGGAATTTAAAAATAGTGCACCCTAAGCAGGACTAATATTCTAATTCTTTTACATCATCAGGCCAAATAGAGAGCTGGGTTCTGGGAGATACTCTCCAGCTTGATGTTTCCTCCCTCAACCTGAATTTACAAGAAGGGCTATTTTCAAAACCCATCTGTCAGACTTCTGGCTGGGCCTCAGGGAATGAGGGTATCCCAGAACTGCCAGGTCTAAATGGTCTAAATAATTCAGAATGAAATGAACAGTTGAGCTCAGAAAAGCACTGTTTCCTGATATTGTGGAAAGTGTAGAAAAATGATCTCAGAATTGTCCTCTAGAATAAGGACACTACTGCCTAATGATGGCCGGAAACAAAAATGTACGTTTCCACAAAACTCTGCCTGAGGGCCACATCCGCCGTGGTTCAGCTGACAATGTCTTGTGGCCACTCCACCCTTTGCAGCTCAGCCTCGCGCCTCCTTGCCCCGGCCCCTCCCTGAAATGGCTTCTCTTCGTCACATGTCACCTCACATCATCTCACCTGGCTGGCCTCAGCCTTTCAAACACCCAGCCCAATCCCTAACTTTGCCCTTCATTGCTTTTTTCTTTTATTCATACTTTGAAATTATTTTCTCATGGAGGTAGTTACTGAAGATCCTTTATATTATAGAAAAATAATATATAAAATTCCATACACCACAGGGAATTTTGATGGGGGAGTTGAGGTCCTTCTTTCTCCACTCCCTCCCTCTCATTATCCCCCTGTCTATTTCCAGCCAGATGTAAATGCGAGGCTTCATTCTGTAACTCAAGGAGGAGAAAAGAGATTCTTTGGGATAGAGTTTGGTTGGAAGGCACAGGTCTGTCTTTTCTCTAATTCTGAGCTGAAGCAAAAACGAGAGTACTATTTCCTTGGTGAGACTTAAGATTCTAGCAAGGGGCCGTGGTCAGAATCAAAGAGACTTTGTAGGAGCCGGGCACCAGCACGGCAGCTCTGGGGGCCGAGTAAACCACGTGGCACAGAGGGAGGGATTCAGTGTGTGGCAGGGACTCCTGAACCCGGTGGAAAATTGGCCTGGATGATTTTAGGGTCCTTTCTAACTCTAATATCCTCCCTTGATATTGAGTTTTCTTAGTAATTTCACAGTTCATGGTATTAAAAACACATTACCATAAGGTAATACTTCCATTACATTTGGGGGGTTTGTTCTTGCAACGCTGTCATAGAGATTTTTTTTTTTTTTTTTTTTTTTTTTGAGACAGAGTCTCACTCTGTTGCCCAGGCTAGAGTGAGTGCCGTGGCGTCAGCCTAGCTCACAGCAACCTCAAACTCCTGAGCTCAAGCGATCCTCCTGTCTCAGCCTCCCGAGTAGCTGGGACTACAGGCATGCGCCACCATGCCCGGCTAATTTTTTCTATATATATTTTTAGCTGTCCATATAATTTCTTTCTATTTTTAGTAGAGGTGGGGTCTCGCTCTTGCTCAGGCTGGTCTCGAACTCCTGAGCTCAAACGATCCGCCCACCTCGGCCTCCCAGAGTGCTAGGATTACAGGCGTGAGCCACCGCGCCCGGCCTGTCATAGAGATTTTAAATAACATTTCTAAAATATGGATTAAGAGAGAATCTTAAAAAATCAATTTTACTTGGACTAGCAACAGAAATTTCTCTTATTTAGAATAACTTCTAGCAAGTATATAGGCAAGTTAGCAAAATAACACCTAAGAAACTGGTCTGAAACAACCAACACCGACAATAAACATCCCAAGTAGGTGGCGTGGTTTACACGGCACAGCTTCATTTGGGTTCCATGTGGTTGCAGTCTCCATTCTTAGCAAAATGACAGCTTCTCGTCGTCTGGTAAAGACCACGGAGAACTAGTGCAGAATATCCTGGCGCCTCCATGTGGTTCCTAACCCTCCACAGGAAGCTCTGTGCAAGTTCTCCGTTGAGTTAGGCTACAGAGGTGAGGTCCTCAAGGCCAGCAATAGACTCCTGCTCATCTGGCCCAACCAATTCACATTCAAAATAACGTCAATTTGTTGTGGAATAAATTAACTTATCAAAATAATTTAATTTATTCCAATTGTGTTCTCCCCATCTTTAGATGTTTCTTAAATTGTCCTTTTATTTAAGAAACAATGTGAGAATAAATGGCAGAGTCTTTTGTTTGTAATGCCTATATTGACAAAAGAAAACTCTGTCATTCCCTAAAATTGTTGTATGTTTTTTCTTTTATTTCACTAACCTGGGAATGACGTTATAGAGGCAGGTGCCAACCAGGGTTTGGGGGAGCAAGTCTTAAGGCTCAAACCATCCTGCTGGCCCTGAGCACTGTTGGTCACTGACAACCTTGGCAAGCCCTCCTGGGGCCTTTGGTGCTTTGTTAAAAAAAAGTGAGAAAATAATAACTGAGTGATGATCACATCTGTCCTTCACCTCCAAGCATTATTTCTGCTTGACTGTATTTTTCAGTGTTTTTCATTCTGGCAAAAAGGCAGGGGGCTCCTTTTGGGTTTACGTAGGGAGATGAGCAGATGAGAAAAATTGAGAACGAGTAACAGCTGAGGCAGTGCTGCAGTCGGAACTGCACTCCCATGGTACATGGGAAATAAATCATGGGCCATGGAAGTGCCTGGCATTCATTCCAGATGAAACAAGGAGTGGCCCCTTGGGAGTGAGACCTGCAGTGTCATTTGATGGGCAGGACCTGCTAGGTGGGTTGGCTCACTGGCCCCAGCGCTGGGAAGCAACTCTTGCATGCTACAGGCTTTACCTGTCTGGGCTCCTCAGGGAGCCTCAGGCAATTCCTGAGAACCCATGTCTAACCATCAGCATCAAGTCTACTAAGAGGAAATAAACCTGAAATAAGATCAAGCACAGCCAGAGCAAGAAGAATCAGAATTCTGGCTGGCTAGCCTTGGTCGAGGAGACTAGGAGAATATTTAGACGGTCTTTAGGGGGAGAATCTCTGGACACTTTCTCTGCAACTGGAAAGGACTTGCCCACTAAGTGTTTTTGGCTTGACCCTGCCTTGCCTTGAGGGCTTTGGAGTGTGGAGAATATCAGAGTCTGTTAAGTACCATTGTGTTCTGGTGTAATTGCCATAATTATCTGGGATCATGGACAGAGGCAAACCATTGAGGCTGGGTAGTGGCGGTAGGCGTGATGTGGGACTTCCTCTTAAGTGAGTGGCATTCTCAGTGTCTATTGTTTGAGGGGGCGGGCGGCAAATGGAGAAGAATTTATTCACTCAGCTTATTTTCCCACTGGTTACCTATTGGTCCCATGGAACATTCATTCTCCTGAATTTCTGGGTTACAGGAGTCCCTGAGAAGTTCTCTTGGTGATTTATGCTCAGAATCAACAGGAAAGCCAGGGCAGGTAGCAAAAAGTATGTGGCACTGGCAGGAGACAGGTGCCATTGGGCATGGCCACATGACGTTGTTCAGAACGTCTGCAGGGATGTGGAGAAAGTGGCCAAAGACCTCAGAGACATGTGAGGCCAAAAGGATCTGACGTGATGCCTAGGAAGTGTTTAAGACCGCGCACCCCACACAACTCAGACCTGGTTGTCCCCTTTGGTATGTTCAGCACCCATACCTAAAATATGGAGCCTCCATGTTTGTGAAAACCAGATATTCTTACTTATTGCTCAAGAGAAAAAGTGTAAGTTCAATGTCATAAAGTTTATTTCAAGGTGTAGCCAGCCACATCTCTGAAATTTTTTTACATTTGTGTATTGACACTTAAAAAGGATTCATATATTCATATTCTTTATAATGATTCATATTCACCTATTACTTATGAACTTAAAATAATGGAACTGGCAGGGGATTTCTCTCCATTCACTTGAGAGAGCAGAGGGCAGTGATGACTAGCACTTCTTTTGTGGTCACTCCCATCAGCCCTGGCTCCAGTGTTGTTAGGTCACCCTGACACAACGCTCTGATGTCAGCTGACCTAGCAATGGAACACTGATTCTTGTGTTTTAGCCTCACATGACACAGTCCCTAGGATCTTGAGCAGAGTGGCTGGAAGCCAGCTTGGTGTCACTCCAAGATTCTCAACAGAGAAAAATAGGCAAGGTGTAGAGTACACCCAGAAAATATTCTAGTTTATCTTGTAAAATCTCTGGGTGGAGGTCTCGAAACCTCAGTAATCCCAGCAGAATTGACTCTAATGCCAAGCCTCAGCCATTCTCCTTTCACCATCTCTTTTGGAACAGCTTTACCCGTTGGCACCACCTTTTCAGCCTGACTGGTTGTATAAGAATAGAGATGTATGATTGCAATAATTTGGATAAAACTCTAACCCAAATTTTCTAAAATTCTACTGTAGACTCACTCTCAGAAATGATAGTACCAAGAAATCTGCCTGGTAAGTGGCTGGTTCAAAGCCATGGCTGTTATGGCAGAGTTTTGATAATATAAAGCATTCTGAACCATTCTGGGGACTATAGCCCAACCAATTTTTTTCACAGGATTAATTTTATAAAACTACATTAATTTTCCACTAATGATGCTTTGTCATTTTTAATGAAAACAGTACCAGGTCCTTAGATAAGGTTTTCTAGTTAATTCTTTTTTATGGACAATGTCTAAGTGTATTATTGTTAAATGAATCCATGCTGCATACAGTAGAGTCAAAACAAGGTAATGATTACCTTCTCTAATGATTCAATTTTCCTATAAAAGGCATCTTTTATGGATGGATAATTCATACTAATGGCTTGTGAATGACTTGGATTCCTTAGGCAGTTTCTGTAATTATCACATAACACTTAGACACTAGTCAGTCTGGGACCATATAGTACAAATAATGATATTCAAAACTTTTAGTGGAGGTCACAATAAATTCTAGGTTATAAGGTAGCTGATGGCTCAGTACATCAACATCCAACATTATTCTTCCTGATAGTAGCTTACTCTGTCCTTAGCCAACTGGGTCAATGAAAAGCCTTATAAATCCATGGCGTGCTGTTTGCCACTGCATCAGCCAGTGCCCGTGGTGGTCACTGCCAGTCAGTCTCAGTACTCTTTCCAACCGAGCCCAGATATGCCATCAGAACCTTTCCCCAAAGATGGTCTAAGCCAGCCACCGACCATCAGAGTCAGCCCATGAGATTCATTTTGTAATAGGTTTATCCTATTGTAGGATACCAAATTATCTTATTATGTTACAGGCTGAATTGTGTCTTCCATAAAAATTCATTTGTTGAAATCCTAATCCCCAGTACTTCAGAATGTAACTGTATTTGGAGATAGGGTCTTTAAAGAGTAATTAAATTAAAATGAGATCATTAGGGTGGGCCCTAATCCAATAGGACTGGTGTCCTTACAAGAAATCTGGACACAGACATAAGGAGGAAAGATGTTGTGAAGACACAGGGAGAGGACAGACATCTACCAGCCGAGGAGGAGGGCCTAGAACAGACCTTTCCTCCCCTGGAGCCCTCTCAAAGAACCAACTCTGCTGACACCTTGATCTCAGACTTCCAGCCTCCAGAATTATGAGAAAATTAATTTCTATTGTTTAAGCCACCAGTCTGTGGCATTTTGTTGTTACAGCCAAGCAAACTAACACAAATCTCATAAACAGGACAAAAGTAGAAGTTAAACTGGAAGTGATTCAGAAACCTCTTGATTTCGATAAGAATAGGAAGGAATCCTTTGCAATTTGCTTATACACGTACTCTTAAGTTAATATTGTTCCTCTATATTGAACTATAAGCTAATGATGTCCCACTGTTATCTGGCTTGTTGTAGGTAGTCCCAATGCCCTAGAGTAAAGCCTCTGTGAAAGGGAACAAAATTTCATGCACATTATAAAATACTAGAACAGACCTGAAGTCAGAAATTGAATTTGTGTCATGATAAGTCTAACAATATGAACTGGTTCTGTGGTAGGCATGGCCTACCGGAGTAATGGCCTCTGAAGATGTCCATGTCCTAATCCCCAGAACCTGTGTATATATCACAGTACATAGCAAAGAGCATGAAGGTTGTAGCTGGAATTAAGGTTGCTAATCAGCAGACCTTAAAATAGGGAAATTAACCTGATATCTGTGTGGGTCCAATGTAATTACAGGGGTCATTTAATTACAGAGGAAAGCGGAGTAACGAAATATGAAAAAGCTCAACTCACCATTGCTGACTTCAAAAATGGAGGAAAGGCCCAAGTGCCAAGGAATTCAGGTGGCCTCTAGAAGCTGGAAAAGGCAAGGAAATGGATTATCTTCTAGACCCCCCGAGTCAGGCTGCAGCCCTGTGCACACCTTGATCTTAGCCCAGTGAGAGCCGTGTCAGCCACTGACCTACAGAACTGTAAGATAATAAAGTTATGTTGTTTTAAGCCACTAAGTTTGAGGTACCTTGTGCATGGCAACCATAGGAAAAGCTCCCATATTTGATTTAGTAATACAGTTGCAATGCTAATTTTAGAAAAATATGGCAGAATCTGATTTGCTTCTGGAATAGTGGCAGCTATCATTTGTTTTTGAAATAGGCACGTTGTGGATGGTCTGCTCCTTATTTTTATCTACACTTTTGTTCTCCAACCTTTCCCCTTGTCCTGCACTTTTCATTCTTCCACCCCCAGAACACTGCAGAAACCCTGGATTTCGTCATTAGTTTTGACAGCATTATCTTTATCCAGTCGCCTAGATTCAAAATTCTGAAGACAACCTCGACTCCTCCCTCTCTCCCCAATCCTCCGTCCTCCCAGCTTTCACAGCCTATGTACCTGTTTCTACCTGCTCACTCCTTCCTTTTCCTTGCCCCAGCACAACTCTGCTTTCGACCCTTGCTTGCTCTTGCCTATCCAGATTGCATAAGAAATCACATGGTCTTCAGTGTCTATGCATACCCCACTTCCTTTTTCCACACTTTGCCAGAATAATCTCAACATTATTCTGGCAAAAATGGGGAGATCTAATGATCTCCTTCCTCTCAGGCTATTTTTCAAGGCTTTCTAAAGTGAGGCCCTAATCTCTCTGCAACATCCACTTGTATGTATCTTACACCCCAGAACGGTGCTTCTTTCAAAAAACACTGATACCCTGGCCCGATCAATCAGAATCTCTGAGTGTGGAGCCCAGGAAATAGATATTTTAAAAATTCCCCAGGTGACAATGTCCAGCCAGGACTGAGACCATTGCTGTAGTCAGGTGGCTCTTACACTGCAGGGAGCCTCAGAATCCCCTGGAAAGGGTGTTCAAGTGTAGGTTTCTGGGTCCCCCCCAACCCCCTGGGTTTCTGATTCCTTAGGACTCAAGTGAAACATGAGAATTTTTCTTTTTCTATTTAATTGAGATATAATTCACATACCATAATTATAACCTGTTTAAAGGGTACAATTTAGTACTTTTTAGTATATTCACAAAGTTCTGCAACTATTACCACTATCTAATTATAGAACATTTAGCCAAAGCTGAACAATGTGATCAACACAATAAATAACAAAGTATTGGATTATAACTTAAAGTGTAAAATCTGACACTGACAAAATAAATGATTGACAAAAAGAATTAAATAGGGAAGAAGAAACAAATAAATCAACCAACTAAAGGTTTCACTACCGTTCCCATAGCACTTCCTAATCCTCTCCTGGCCTAACTCAGCATCATTCCCTTTCTACTTAAGGCTCTCAGCCAATACGGTCCCAGACACCCTGGGCATGCCGCTGTCTCCTGCCACAGTCAAGTTCATCACGGTGATTACCCTACCTGAGCCTCAGAAGAAACGTGTTCCTTCCTTTCAGGATACGATGCTTCTTTGTGGCCCTCTCTGGCATGGACAGTGCACTCTCCTTTACCTCTTACCACTAAGCCACAGGGGCAAGTCAGACTTTTTCTTGTATTTTATTGCTGCCTCATGCAAAACCATGTTCTCTTTGTCATTTTCATGTACCAAATATATGAGTGCCCTGTACAGTTATCGATGATATATTTTTTATAATATTTCTTTCTAGCCTGTCTCACCATCATTTTAGAAGAATTAAAAGTCTATATTTTTTGGCAGGGCGCGGTGGCTCACGCCTGTAATCCTAGCACTCTGGGAGGCCGAGGTGGGCGGATTGTTTGAGCTCAGGAGTTCGAGACCAGCCTGAGCAAGAGCAAGACCCCCGTCTCTACTAAAAATAGAAAGAAATTATATGGACAGCTAAAAATATATATAGAAAAATTAGCCGGGCATGGTGACGCATGCCTGTAGTCCCAGCTACTTGGGAGGCTGAGGCAGGAGGATCGCTTGAGCCCAGGTGTTTGAGGTTGCTGTGAGCGAGACTGACGCCACTGGACTCTAGCCTGGGCAACAGAGCAAGACTCTGTCTCAAAAATAAATAAATAAATAAATAAAAACAAAAACACCCAAGAAATCCTTTTCTACTCCTTGAATTGTGATTTTCTCCCATTTCCCATATGGGTACTTACCAGCTGGGTGATGTGAACAAGTACCTTAAGCCCCATTTTCCTCATATGTAAAATTACACAAAGAATATTTCCGAAGTCTGTGCTGGGGGCTGAGTAACATAATGTACATACAGGACACATCCATATATTCAATGTACAACATAAGGATCTGCTTTTAGTAGTAGCAGTAGTACCAATTTCCTCAATTTTACTGCCAGCAGATTTTGTTTACAATTTTTTAAAAATTTCTTTTCTTTTGTTTTTTTTAAGCCAGTCGAATTTAGCAGGGAGGGGTTGTATACTAACTTTAGTGACACTAATGTGAATAAGTTCTGATAACCCACTACCATTGGACCAGCCAAGATTTTGTTTACAATTTACTGAGAAAACAAAACCATCATGGAGAACTCTGTCTTGTCCTGTTCCCACATTTACAGACACGTCTGCACCTGCACCTAATCCTTTCATCTCTTGCCTCTGTCCCAGAAGGTGAGCTGTTCACTCCCATGCCCAGAGCCAGAGCCACACCCCTCCTGCCTCCTCAGGAACTCGGTTCCATTAATCATCCATCCCTTCCCCTCCTGGCAGGGCAGCCAAGGCTGGCATTAAGGATTCCCTTCCCTGCCCCCCATAGAAACTGAGTTGAATCCTCACCAGAGGTTGAGTTCTTTTTAAGTATTTCATCTCAAAATTTCACTGGTGTAACCAAAAGATAATATTGTGCCTTATTGAAGCCATAAAGAGAGGAATCTTAAAAACTATAAAAGAGTTAAGACTATATTTTATTCTTCTCTATAAGTCTGACCTTTGAGAATTAATGTTTGTCTTGGGAGGTATGTGAACATAGCCAAGAAATGTAAGGGAGTCAATCGGGGATCTGCCTTGGCCATGCCCCACCTTGGCCATGCCTGCTTCCTCTCTTATCAGACCACATTCTTGAGCACAGCTTTTAATTTCCTTCTTTATAATTTAATTCCAGCTTCATTTCTCCAGTCCTTCAGGAGAGAATGGCATATATACCACATAGTGAAGTGTGGCTCTGCTGTGAAGACCAAGGAGATGGGGTGTAGGTTGGAAGAGTGGTTCTCCACTAGCCCTGCAGAAGGAGGAGCCTTGGTGGAAGAGGTTGTGTGCAGGAGCTCCAGGCAGGGGCTCATGACAGGCTCTGGAGAAATGGGGAGGACCTCAGGACACAGAGGAGTGGTTCTGTGGGGACACTCAGTCGGAATCTGAGAGTTACAGTCATGGTGAAAGGGTGGAGACCTACAGATGGGCTCCATAAGTGGGTTCCATTAATTTCCAACTCTACATCCATCCCTTTTGTCTCTTTCCTCCCCTTTGGAGTCTGGCTTAATCCACACTTGATCATCAGCTCATTGCCATTTGACACTGTCTCCCTAAGTCTCCTCATCAATGTCACCAGTAACTTCTTTCTATATTACAAATATAATAGGCATTGTCAGTCCATATCTTCCTTGCTATCTCTGAGGTCTTTGTCCTCCTACTTGAGATGATGCACTTTTTTGCTTCTATAACGTATTACTTTCTGGTTCTCCTCCTACTACTTGGATCACTCCTACTTGCCCCCTTCCTGGAAATCTGATTCTCTGGCTGCTACTTAAATGTTGGTGTTACCCAGAATTCTGTTCTCAGCCTTCTTCTCATTGAAAAAGCCACAGATTCAAATATTACTGCTAACATTTATTGTTCCCAAATCTCTGTTTAAATTATGATCTCTTTCTACAGCTGCATAGTGGATACCCAAACCTGGATGGCCTTAAACTCATCATTCCTTACTCTACAATTTTTTATTTTTGAGAATGGTATTGTTGTTCTCTAAATGACCCAGGGAGAGTCCTGAGACATAAGCTTAAATTTCTCCTCCTGCCCTCTCCTTATATCCTCTCTCATCCACACCCCACATTCAATGGTATCCATTCCATCCTTCTAAATATCTCCCACATTTATTTTCTCTCTACCACCACCATAAGGGCCAATGCTGGACAATCATTAGGGGCAGGCATTGTGTTATATATCTCCTTGTTCCTAGTGTGTAGAATAGTGGCACAACTTCAATATATTTTGTAGAATATATGAAAGAATAAATAAGGGAATAAACAATTCAATAAATAAATAAATTGACCAATAAGCTCAAGTTCAGCCTTTCTGATTTCAAGAAACAGAGACTTTCATAACTTAGGTTAAATGAAGTACAAAGGGAGAGGGATGATAGGGTATATTAGTTTAAGGAAATACACAGAATACAGGCAGATGGACCAAAATACAAAGTAAGAAATAAGTCAGGCATGGTGGCAGACACCTGTGGTCCCAGCTACTCAGGAGGCTGGGGGTGGGGATCACCTGAGCCCAGAAGTTCAAGGCTGCAGTGAGCTATGATCATGCCACTGCACTCCAGCCAGGGTCACAGAGTGAGACCCCATCTCCAAAAGAAAACACAACAACAGAAAAAAGATACAGTAGATCAGCCAGTATTCTTTCAAGGTAGCAATCTCTAAGAACCTCAGCAGTGGGAGATTTTGAACCTTTATTCTCATTCTCCATTTATGTGTGTCTGCTATTTTCTGGGGGTTTGTTCTCTCAGTGCAACTCATTCCCTCCCTCTACTCTGCATATTTTTTCCTGCATACATCACTGAATCTGCCTACTCATAGTTTCTGCTTTCTCATCACTGCTTGGCCATGACTTCCTATGATCAAAACATTACCTCCTGGCTTCATCTACACGTCACTTCAACTTAAATACCTGCTGCCTGGTTCTCTCTGTACTTCCCAGTTCAAATCCTCAAGGGTGAGAAATTGACGGATCTGGCTCAGTTTTCCAATGCCAGCTCACGGATTAACTGCCCGTGAGTAAGTGTCCAACACAGTCCGCCATGGTTTGATTGGTAATGAAGAACCCTATGACACAAACCTTGGCTGTCAGGGTTGTAATTGGCAGGAATGGTAGTCAGAGCAGTTACTGTGACAGACGTATGAACACAAACGTTCATCACAATGGTCCTGGGCATATCAAAAATATATGAATTCCCACCCCTGAGGCGAGTGGGACGGGAACTCACTCAAGGTTATGGGAAATACTGGAGCTAACGAAGCCAGCAAAGTGAAACTCAGGAGTTTTAGGGGTACAAATGCCAGGACAGGACTCCAGAGATTGAGAAATCTTGGGGGATCAGAGGTAGGCTATGGGAGTAGGGAGAGCAAGATTCAGAGAATTTCTGAGAATATTATTTTCCAACTCTGGGTTGCCCAACACAGGATCCCAGAGGCAAAACAGACAGTAAACACCCACTAAACTGATTTCTCTGCTTCCAGGCTGGCCCCCACTACAGCTGCCATTTTTATATTTTAAGTAACATTTTCCCTGAGTATCAAAATGCTTACTTAGCAAATATGGAAAATAAAAATTATAAAAAAAGAAAATAAAAATCAGCAGTATTTTTACTACCTAGCAAGAACTGCAAGCACAATTTCATAATCCTTTTTCTAGTCTTTTTCTACATGTTTTTCTGAAAGATTGACATTTTATGGCCCATCATTTTATATCATAATTTTTTTCTTTCATTATGCCACTAGTATAATCATATATTCCCTAAAAACATAATTGCAAAAACATTCCATCATAGGGTGCTGCCATTATTTATTTCACCAGTTCCTTGTGGTAATGTTTAGATTGTCTCTGGTCTTTTAATATTATAAACTGAGGAGCTGAATAGAAAATTCTAGAGGTAATATCCTGCTTTAGAGGGTCATATTATCTTTTTAAAACATATATTTGATCATGTATCTTCTCTGTCTAAAATTCTCCACAATTTAACCTTTGCCTTCAGGATCAAGTTTTAATTCCTGTAGTTAGCACAAAAGGTGCCTCATGACCCGGCATTTATCTGGGTGTCCAGCTTCATGTCCCTCCAAGCCCTCACATGACCCCTGCGCTCTTGTAAGCCTCTACTACCTGTTCTTTGCCAAAATGTGCCATGTTTTTTTGTGTGTGTCTGTAGATGTTGGCTCATGCTACTCTTCTGCTTAAAACCCTTTTCTCCCCATTTTCCCCCATACTAATTTGTCTCATCTTCTAAGATTTAGCTCCTTCAGCCCCCCTCACCCCACTACGGGAAACATTCTATCCCCACCTTCCAGTTTGGATTGTGTACCTGTACCAGTTCGCCAGTTGGGATTGCATTCAGCTGCTAGTCAGAGAAAACCTGACTTACACACCTGTATACAAGTAGAGGCAGCTTCTAGTGTTGGTTTAGTGACCAAAAGACCCTAGAGCTAGTGTATCTGTGATTCTCTTGGCTTTTACCTCATGGTCATAAGATGGCTGCAGCAGCTCCTTGAGCAGTTGCCTTCAGCTCCGGGCAGAGGCCGTGCCAGCCTTGAATATGCTTTTGTTTTCTCTTTCTTGAACATTAAAAGCAAAAACTTCTTTGGAAGCACGCAGCTAGTTTGGGCTTCTCTCTCTCCTGGGGTAGAACTGCCTCATCGCCATGCCTAGCTGTAAGGGAAGCTGGGGAAGAGAGCATTTGGTGTTCTAGTCATTATCCTGGAGACAAGAGGTTTGGGAAAGTGTCAGGTTAACTGATAAACAATGTCCGCAACAATGAGCCCTCTGCCACATTCTCCTGACACTGTGGCTGACGTCTCTTCCTTTCCCTCCAGACTACACGCCCCCCGAAGTTAGGAATAGTGTTTTTCACCCATTTCCTGAGGGCCTGGTGTGTTTTTGAAGAAAGGAACTACTTTTAGAGACCATCAGCACCGCACCCTCGCTAAGCAGCCTAGTGGCGGAGCAGGAGGAGGAGGAGGGTGACCTTCCTTAGGCACATTCTCCAAGAGCAGCAGCGGTGTTTGAAAGGGCGTGTACTGACCTGTGAGCTGCTGAGTTGATGAAATGCTTCTAGCAGCAGCAGCCTGGAAGAAAGCGACACAGAGCAGGTCAGGGCTGCTCAAATTCCCTGCACATTAGAATCACCTGGGGAGGTTTCAAACCTCCGCTCGCTCAGCCCTCACCCCTTCCCATAGAAAACAATCTCAGGGTGGAGGAGGCCGGGTCTCCTCAGTAGAGTGCAGAAGCCTGCTCTTCCCGGCTGCAATTGTCTTCCCAACTCCAGGTTCAGTGACATGGTGTTGGTGGCTTAGAATTGGCCACCATGTGATATTCGTACCATAGCAATTGGCAAATACAACAAATCAGCCCCCACCCTCGCTAAGAGCCGGTTCAGCCGCACATTGCTGTTGGTATTTATAAAAACTTCCCACATGTTTCCAATGGGCAGCCAAGTCTGCGAGCTCCTGGTCAAGGTTAGCTCCTCTTTGGGCCTGAATTGTCCCACCAAATAGTGTCTTGAGTTCCTCCTTTTGCTCCAGTCCTGCCTGTGGGTTAGCATCATTGCAGGGTGTAACCTGGTTTGCCTCTATGAGACCCGAGTGAAGTACAGCAGAGAGAGTAGAACTGTGGTTTCATTTTTAGTTGTTAGTGAATTTCTTTATATACAACTTGATTTCTTTTAAAGCTAGCCGGAGCTCTTTCAGTACACCTTTAGGGCTGGATCTATGGTGGCAGGACATTTCATCGAAGGAGGTGAGGGAAACTTTGAATAATGTTGTGCAATTAGGAACCTTAATTACCCCCTCCTGAGATTGTGCTTTCCCATTCAGAGGCATAATTGTCTGTGGTGTAATTTGCTAGGTCTGACTCCCCGGCTGGATCTGATTTGAGTAAAGTGGGCACCACGCCATCCTAGGGTAGTCTCACTATAGCAACCGTGCATCCCACTGACTTTCCTCCGCTGAAAAGACACACTACAGAACGCCTGGCTTCATTCCTCCGTCATGGGCCAGATTAGTCATTTTTTGCTTGGTGAAGCAGACTGTAGCATTAACGCACATGAAACTACCACCATCACCACGTGATGGGCAAGTCTGGCTGCACAAACTTTGATTCAGCAAACTAGAAATCCCAGAGACAGAGAGGACCCTTGAAAAGCCAGGAACAAACTGCTCTTTTCAAAAAGTAGTGCTGAGGCCCTACAGAACACTCAAAGCTGGAGGGCAACTTTGGGCCCTGCCGTGAGGGCCAGAAGGAAGCTGGAAGGGCTGTTCTTACCCACATTGGAGGTAGGAGTCCCATCAGGATTATTCCAGGGAGAGGGCTGGAACAGCTGAACAGTCACAGTTAGGTGTATGTACCTTGGGGCTCTTTGGGGGAGATGGGCAGCCAAGGACAACTTATTTCAAATGCTCTAACTTGATTTCTATAAAAGCTTTGTTGCTCAAACACCATCCTGAATAACTTAACAGGAAATTCCTCTTAAAATGTGTTTCTTATCTGAAAACCTTATTGTGAATTGGAAGAACGGATAATTATTAACTTAGGAATTAAAATACACTATGCAGAAAAAAAATTTAAGTAGAAACTTCTAACAAAAAATTTTAGTGTCAATAAATGGAAGAGATCTAGATATTGACCAGACTATAGAAGTGAGGGAAGTTTATAATCTAGAATACCGGCTAGTGCCTTGTAAACATGACCACACGCCTCTGATCTGCTCAGCAGCAGAGGGCCAAGAACTGACCCAGTAACTCAGGCCTGTTGCAAGACTGGCCCTCAGGGAAAAGGGTCCTTTCCAGTCTGTCTGCCCACCATCAAAGATCATGAATTTATGATCGTATTTCTTTATTGTTGCTGGGCTTTTGTTCCTATTTCTTTTCTTCTAACCTTTCTGTTCTCCATAATATGACAAAAATACCATTTGGGTTATTATCTCTTGGTGTCTTTGCAAATAATTTTCCAGTGTTATCATCTCCACTGAAATTCTCTAAGAGAATAGCTTCTATTGGTTAAATTTTGTGAGCTAATTTTCTCTGCAGAGTCAGCTGGATGAACTATTCATTTCTTGTTGTTCTAACCTGATGGCTAGGGCAGATTGCTGAAATAGAATCTTGGAGAAGGAGATACTTTAATACAAAAAAATGAATATTATCATTTTCTTGCTTTTCTTGAGTTTTACTTGACAGTATCCCCGCCCTCAGGGCAGGCAGGGATGTGCCTGAAGGGTTTCCTGCCTCTACGTGTGGTAGGTCTAGGCAGAACCTAGAAGCTTTGTTCCTGAGGCCACTTCTCTCCTTCCCCACCTCCCCATCTTAAACAACCAGGTAAGACTGAAGTACATTTGGAAGTTTCCATTCATATGGGTATTTTACTATCAATGTCTGTTTTATCAATCCCTGGCCCTCTCCCCATTCTTGCTCAGCAGTGGGTGTTAAAATCTGTTCACTCTCTGTCTTTCTGAAGACTTCTGAGTTAACGCTTCATCATCAGCACACCTGTGTCATTCAATGGTGCTAACGAAGACAAAGTCAACCTGGGCAAAAATGTGAATCTGGAAAGTTTTAATTTGAACTTTTTTGAACTCCGTTTTCTTTTCTCCATTGATTTACTTTTCAGACCCTTTTCTATTTTCCTATTTCCCTTGTCAAAAATAAAACAATGTGACAAAATCATTTATAGTCTGGTTTAAACTTACCCATATCATGCAATGAGTGAGAACATGACGATGACCAAAAAAACCTCGTTGATACTAGGAGGAGCACAAATGAGAAGAGAAAATCTAAAGATGTGATATGTGTAAAAGTTAATATTAATTATAGCAATTATGAGGCCTGCTCAGCAGTTAGGCCTAATTGCTATGTCGTACATTATTGATGATACATTGTTAAATGACAGCTAATTTTGCTGTGCGTTTTATGTGATTAGAACAGTGTGCTGTATGTGCATGTTCAACCTTCAGCATTTATTGCTCAACCAGCAAACTCACAATTTTTAAAAAGCCTAAGTGGGACCATTTTTCAGTGTTACATTCTGTACAAGGTCACAGATTTCCTGCCCTAAGTCCTTTGCCACTTGAAATGGGGCCCAGGCCCCGCAGCAGTGTCCCCATTACCCAGGAGCTTGTTAGAAATGCAGAGGCGCAGGCCCCGCCCCAGACTAACTGAATCAAAATCTGCTTTGTAACAAGATTCCGAGGCGATTCAATTCACAATGAAATTTGAGAAGCACGGCTTCCTTTGTCAAACAGAGTTGCCAGAGGAATGAGGAGTACAGAGGAGAAATTGGTCACCGCAGTAGCTGGGACACACACATCAGAACTAAGCCTGTGGCTTATTTAAAATGGGGCTTCTCAGCTCCACCCCCAGAGCATCGCATTCTATAGGTCTAAGCGGGGGCTCAGGAATCTGCTTCTTTAGCAAGTACCCTCAAATGGCTGAGAAGCCTACAAGTCTGAGATTCACTGTCTGTGCCTACTTGCTTCTTGACAAAGAAGGAGGGACAGAGCCCCCAGGCTGGGACAGAGCCCCCAGCTGGAAGGTGGGATGTTCAGAAAGAACACTCAGGGCTACAGAGAGCAGAAACCTGCCCTTGGGTTCTTGTGCTTCCTGGAAATGTCTTCATTACACTTGAATTCAAATGATCAGTTAAGACAATCTCTCAGGTCAAGAATGTATATACATATTTGTAACTAATCAGGCTTTCAGTGATCCTGAGCCCTTAGTGAAAACCAGGTGTTCTAGAGGAATACTCACAGTATAACTCATTCGCTCACCCCTCACTACTCTGTAAGAAGCTGTACTATAATTGACAAATTAAATCACCTCCTCCGATGGCTATCTGTCTTTAGGCAGCATTTTATAGACTATTTATTCTTACGTTGTTGTTTGTAATACCCTTGCTTGAGAAGGAGCAAGATGGCTTGTGGGATATGAGTCTTTTGAAAAATCCTGTGAAGCTGTCTTCATTTTGAGCAGCACTTAATAACAACAGGATTTTTGTTTGTCCTCAAAGCCAAGGCTATCTGACACACACATATATTGTAATAAATATTTTATATAGAAATAATAAAAGGCTATATAATTAATATTAAAATATCAAATTAGACAGGAAGAAAGGTTGGCTGGAGAATATATTTTACAGATCCTTTTCTATGATTCTACCTGAATTTGACCCCATTATTGAATAATTTGCTGAAACTGGTCAAAGTAAGAGTACTGTTGCTATATCTAAAGGCAAAATAACTTCATTTTTGATGCATTGCTCTCTAGGAGCAATCAACACCTTCCCCATGGCCCCACCCAGTGGAATTTCTTGTATATAGGATTCCATTCTTGCCTTCCCACACCACCCCAACTTCCAGAGCTAATTTACACGTTCAATTTTGGACCTGTGTCACCATGAGGCACAGTTGGTCACCAGCACTTCTTCAGGTCCCATCCCAGAGGGTAAATACTTAAGATTTCAAGGTAATGGGGTTCACATTTGCTGAATACAGCATAAATCTGAAGTTGTTATAGAAAGAACAGCTCAGCTAATTCAAGCCCAGAGTCTGATTCATAGTTTTTTAAATGATTAACTCCACACCCTTCCCCACCCTAGCTGGCCAGTAGCAAATCATCCTGCAGGGATTTAATGAGTTAAGAGAACATGCTCAACATTAAGGAATATGTCATGGATGCTTCTAAATGCACTTGGTCAGATATAATATGTTTAAATACAGATTCATAATACAGTGTCATTTATGTTTGCATAATTTGTAAAACTGAAATTTTCATGATACACTCATACGTACAGCAAAAAATTATTTAAAAGAATAGACCTGAATTCTTCCAAAGTCTCATTAATTATATGACTCTTTTAGAAGACATGAACCACTTGGGAGTAGGGAGTGTGTAACTTTTGGATAGATGTGATCTACAGAGAGAGCCACTTTATGTAATGTAAGAAAAAATTTTGTACATGTAAATAAATAGATTAGTATAGACATCCTTTGGTATCCGCATACCAAGCCCTCCCTTCCCACATCAAAATCCTTGGATACTCAAGTCCCTGATATAAAATGGCACAATATTTGCATATAACCTATGCACATCCTCTCATATAAATCATCTCTAGATTATTTATAATACCTAGTACCATGTAAATGTTATGCAAATAGCTGTTCTGTATTGTTTTTTAATTTGTATTATTTTTTATTTATTCGGTTTTTTTTTTTTTAGTATTTTCAATCCATGGTTGATTGACTAGGAGGATGGAGACCAATTCATAAAAGAAGATCCCTGGCAACTTGTTTGAGAACTTAGACGTTCCTAATGCAAACTAACATTTAGGACTCTCTCTAGCTGTTCATAATCCATTTATTCATCTACTACCTATTGAAGATCTGTTTCCACTAGGCCTCGTTGGGGTGTAGCATAGCATGGGACATAGCATCTGAATTTTGCACTCTCTGTAGGAAAGTGGGCTCCCAGAAGTGCTGGAGAAACATTATGGGTATAAAATGGCAATTTAAAATGAAATAGAACTACCACCACATTAAGGGCATTTTAAGTAAGACTATGCCATGTACACATTTCAAATCCATTACATGCCCCCTCCTCTGCATTTCAAGCTGCTGTAGTCTCAGAAGTCACAAGAACCCCTTGGCTTTCCTGTTTTTTAGATGATGTTGCTCTTCTCTACATTTTTTAAAGTAAAAATTTCTTGGGCACCACTATATTTAACTAGGAGCTGGGGAAATAAACAAAGAGGAATGGAATCCACCCTCAAGGAGCTTGTATTTTAGCTTGCACTGTAAGACGCATACATGTGAATTGCTGACTGACACAAGAAGTTATTGTCAGGAAGAGATCGCCATTCACAATTCCTTCCTTTAAAATTTGGTAAAAGAGCCAGATTGTGGAATATATAAAAGGCATTTTTTAAAGATGATGAAAATAATGCAAACATAACCAAATCACAACTTTTCTCTGCTGGCAACTGCATTCTTCGAAAACCCATTTTGCGTCAACGTGGTATACGCGTTGGTATACATCTGCTGTACTCTGGCGCCACCTGGAGGCAGTCTGTCACTGGGCAGAGGAGGAAAAACAACGGCGAGAAAGCTGTTCACCAATAGCTGGAGCAACTGCTTTGCTTTTGTTCATCACATCACTTTTTTTTTTTTTCAATAGGGAGTTGTAATCTGGGTTTGTTAAACTAGAGTTTGTTCTAAAGTACAGATTCTCCAAGCAGAGTATAGTTGAATAGAAGTGAATGTGTTCATCATCATTAAGGAATATGGCATGTATTCTTTTAGGTGCACTTGGGCAGATATATGTTTAAATACAGTTTCACACACAGTGCAATTTTTATATTTGTAAAATTTGTGAAACTGAAATTTTTGTAATACATTCTAAAATGCAGAAAAATTTATTTGTTAAATACATGGACAAATAAATTAATAAATGAATTCCTAGGCTTTTGTTTTATTTTATTCATTTTTTTATAATATATTTCATAAACACATACTGTCTTTTTTTGCTGCCTTCTTGGAAGCCCTTCCATTCACAAAGGATTTTATGCAGTTGTTGAACTTGGTTAATGTTCATAGATGGATGGAGAGGAAATAGGATTGCAGCATAATTTTCCTCTAGGAAAATGTATGCAGTCCTTTGCAAATTACTATGAAACTTTATATCTGGCTGAAAGCTGTTCTTGCCCTTGGAGAAAACTTCCTTTAATGGCATAATACATAATGCTCACATTAATTTTCAACAAAATGATTTTATTTTCTGGAATAAACACTGAGCCTCAAATTCATTATCTGGTTTGAAATTTCAGGATCTCAGGCTAGCACCAACGCCCTGTGCTTTAAATCAAGAAAGTCCCTCAGCCTCCTTTCAGAAGAGAAGGTAGAACAAGTACTTCTGGCACAATAAGGTCATCAAGTCCAATTTCATTATGTACTGAAGGCATTCAAGTTGATTTTCCAAGAGAATGGGAAAAATCAGTATTCTGGCTTATTCAATATTCTGGTGAATTTTGAAATTTGAAATTCTGGTGAATTTCTAAATTTGTTGAACTTTTTAATGTTTGCTCATCTGATGGGTGTTAAGTGAGATGTCCTTATGGACAATTTACATTTCTCTTATTAATAAAATACCTAACATTTATTGAACACTTATGATAAGCTAAGCACTATTATTCACGTTATTACATTTGATCCTGATAAAAATCATCATGAGGTAGATGCTATTGCTGTCCCTGTTTTATAGACGAGTAAACTGATGCGCAGCTGTAAATACAGTGGTAATTTATGGAAGGTGAATGGCTAGTGTCGCAGAACTGGTATCTAAACACTCAAGCCCCAGAGTCTTGCCTCTTGTCCTGTCCTCTCTGCTAGCAAGGTTGAGCATCCATTATTCCCATGCTAGAGATGAGGAACCGGGGTTCCTGATGATTCAGGAACTGGCCCAAGCTTGCCCAGCCGGTGATGGATGAAACCTACATTCAAACCCAAATCAATTTGATTCTAAAGCCTGTGTTCTTCTTAGCAAAAGACTTGGCCAATAAAACTCAGAAACTTTGGACACGACATTTCACTCACGACCATAAATTAAGTGATAGATTTGTGAGTATTTGAACATTTATGCATTTATTCCTTCATACAATAAAAACTTCCTGAGCGTCTATCACAGACCCAGAACCATTCTAGTTGCTGCAGATGAAACAAGGAACAAAGCTGGCAAAGTTCCTCCCCTCCTGGGGCTGACATCCTAGTGAGGAAAAGTGACACCACGCACATAAATGAGTAACTATGTGGTATGTCAGAGGTGAGCAGTGCTGGGAGGAAAAGTAAAGCCGAGCGAAATGAATCAGAAGAGACAGGGGTTGGGCTGTCACTGGTACTGAGCCAATGATGGCCCGACCTAAGGAGGGTGGAAGCCAGCCCTAGGGGTGCCAAGGAGGAAGATGAGGTGGAGTGAACAGCGAGAACAGGGGACCCGGGCAGGCCCCAGCCTGCCGACCAGCCTGGGCTGCAGCAGCCTGAGCGAGAGGGAGAGTAGCCGGGATGTGGCCAGACAGCAGTGTGGGCAGGCCACGCGGGGGCCTGTGGGCCCTCCAAGGCCTCTGGCTTTCACACAGAGTAAGATGGGAGTCTTTGCGAGCTTTCAGGAATGGGAAGGACATGTTCTGATTATGGTTTAAAATGACCGTTGGCTGCTATGTTAGAATACCTACGGGATGGGACAGGGAGGGCAAGAATCAAAGATCTGCTAGGACCGGTCCAAAGTGTCTTTGATTCATTATTCCAAACACTCTGTTCTAAACCCACATCTCAGTAGCATTCTACTTCTCAAGGTGATGTCACTGTGACATTCTGTAAGCAAGTAGGTCCCCGGGTGTTGACACCTGCCCTCCTTTCCTCACCTCCCAGCTCCCCTACTGACCATAAACAGAAACGAAGGGCTCCTACACGGACTGACTTCAGAGCCCAGCTCCGCGCACCCAGCACCCTGCCCGTGACAGACGCCAGAGCCCAGCTCTGCGCACCCAGCACCCTGCCCATGACAGACGCCAGAGCCCAGCTCTGCGCACCCAGCACCCTGCCCGTGACAGACGCCAGAGCCCAGCTCTGCGTACCCAGCCACCACAGGCAGGAACAGAGGGAACCCATCGTGAAGGGAACTTCATAAATCGTTATTCCTTATTTGAGAGGCAGGAACAAATGACATATTCATAGGGTTTCCCTGGAGAACAAGCCTTTTAAACGGGTTGGCCAGCACTAGCCTGACCCCCCAGTCACAGATGGGGTCAAGGAGAGTGGCGTCACAGAGTAGGTCCTGTCAAAGGTCGACATAGAGAAGGGAAAAGATGGGCCATGTAGACTGTGACAGGCTTGGCCCTGGAGAAATACCAGAGAGATAAAGTAGGGTGCTCCAGTGTAAGTTTAATGAGAATTAATGAGCCTCATTTCCTTACTCTGTGTGTGTGTGTGTCTGAGAAATGAGCTAGAAGTCCTGTCTAGAATTTCCTGAAGTCTGAAAGAAGCTGTCTGGCAGCTTGTGTCTGGCAGGTGGCTCCTGTGGCTAAGTGGCAAGGCCGATGATGACAGCTGTGTGAAATACCGAATGACTTTTCTCAGTAACGCTGCATCTTTGCACAGAGTAGCCTCGGCAAGTGCTGCATAGGTGACGTCATGGGCGTGTCGTAAAGGCGTAACCTTGCAAACAGCTCTCTCTGCTCTTCATCAACAGTTTGATGCTCTAGAGAATAAAAAGGTTATAGATCATAGCTGATAAAATGTCCTGCAATTTTATTCTACCAGGCTGAATTTGTCATATATTTGTGTGACTATTCAGGGAATCTGACTGGTGAACTTCTAGTCGCTTTTTTCTATAGATAAACCAATGCATGGCTCACAGAATTAAATCACCCCACACAGATGAGTGTATCTAAATGTAGAGTCCCAAGCAACTTAAATGTTAAATGTAACTTCCACAGTAAGACAAACATGTCAGGGGTATTAGTTTCTTGCCTCAATTCCTGTATTACCTAACTGTACATTCTCAAACATTTATGTTTGAGATAATGTAATATTTGTTGGGTGTTTACTATAAGCCAGGCACAGTTCTAAGTTCTTTATAGGTAGTAACTCACTTAATCCTCATGACAGCCTAGTTGGGAGCCATTAGTATTCCCACTTTACAGATGAGGAAACCAAGGCACAGAAAACTGAAGCAATCTGCTCAGAAATACATGTGTTTGGCATCCCCAAGGCCACCCTCAGGTTCATGATTTGCTAGGAGGATTCATAGAACTCAGCACATGGTCATACACATGGCTATGATTCATTACAGTGAGAAGATTAAAGCAACGTGAGCAAAGGAAAAAGGCGCATGGGGCGAAGTCCAGGAGAGACCAGGCACACGCTTCCCGTGCAGTCACACAGGATGCACTTAATTCCACCAGCAATGAGTTGAGACAATACGTGTAAAAAGGCGACTAACAGGAAAGATTAGAGACTTAGCACCCAGAATTTTTAGTGGGGACTGGTCAGGTAGGCAGCCTCTGCCCAGCGTGTATCCAAATTGTGGACTCCCAGAAGGAACGCCGGTGTTGAGAATAAATCATAATTGTTTTACAGTTTAGGCACAGTGATCCACTCTTATCAGTTCTGGAAATGCAGGGGACCCTCCTGAAATCCAAGTCTGCAGATTCTAGCTTAGGGCCAACCTCGCAAGGAGGCCTTTCTAAGGACAGCAGTCAGACTTTATATGTCAACTGTTTTCTGCACATATGTCTACTACGTGGAACGGCTGGGCTTCACTCATAGATAGATTCTGGAGGCCAAACCCAGAACAACAGTGATAAATGGCCTATCAGAGATGTCTAGCAGACAGATTTAGGAGTCTGGAATTCTACAGAGGTGTCTAGGCTGGAGATATCAGCATGGAAGTTGCAGGCCTATAGTGACACTGGAAGCTGTGAGATTGGCTAATGAACATAGACTGAGAATAAAAGAGGACAGAGGACTGTGCCCTGGGCCACTCCAACATCCAGAGGTCAGATGCCTGCAAATGTACCTCAGCGAACACTAAGGAGGGGCCAGTGAGTTTAGAGGAGAAATAAGAGGAGCCCGGAAGTCATAACCTATAAGCCAAGTGACATAAGTGCTTCAAGATGGCAGAATGACCAACAAACAGATGCTGCCGGTAGATGCAGGAAGAAGATGACTGTGAACTGACCATTGAGCTTACCAATGTGGAAGTTAGCAACTTTGGCCAGAGCTGTCTCAGGGGAACGGCCAGGCAAGGGCCTGGCTGGAGTGGGTTCCAGAGAGCAGGAGAGGCGGGGAAGTGGAGATCACAAAGTGTTAAAACCTCTTTTGGGGGCTGGGTGCGGTGGCTCACACCTGTAAGCCTAGCACTCTGGGAAGCCAAGGCAGGAGGATCACTCGAGGTCAGGAGTTTGAGACCAGCCTGAGCAAGAGCAAGACCCCTATCTCTACCAAAAATAGAAAGAAATTAGCTAGACAACTAAAAGTATATAGAAAAAATTAGCCGGGCATGGTGGCACATGCCTGTAGTCCCAGCTACTCAGGAGGCTGAGGCAGGAGGATCACTTGAGCCCAGGAGTTTGAGGTTGCTGTCAGCTAGGCTGACGCCACAGCACTCTAGCCGGGGCAATAGTGAGACTCTGTCAAAAAAAAACAAAAAAAAAAACCTTTTTTGGGAAGTTTTGCTCTAAAAGGAAGAAAAGAAATGGGATAAAAGCTTGAGGGACAGTGGGTTTCAGAAGGGGTGTGGGGGGGCGCCTGTGGGAGGTGACATGGAGGCTATTACAGCATGTCTGTATTCAGATGGCGCTGATCCAGTGGAGGAGGGAGATTAATGACACATGAGATAAAGGGGATAGTGGCATTCTTGACAGGTGAAAAGAGAAGGGACAGAATGTACAAAGTGGCCTCAGATTTATTATTTCCTGGGCTGTTCACCCAGAGTTCTGGAGGAAAGGCAACGTATGGGGCACAGACGCAGGTGGGCGGGTGGATGTGTAGGTGGCCGTGTAGAGCTGCTCCTAGGGGCCTAGGAGAACCTTAGACACCAGTTGCCAGGAATTCAACATGAGACCAGTTGTTGCAGTTTGGTGGTTTTTCTTCCATATGCAGCTGCAGGGGTGCAGGCGCGGAGTGACAGAGAGTTGGATTTAACCAGGGTTGGGTTTTGCAAGGCAAGTGTGAGGAAGGGAGAACGTGGCACAGACACTGATGGCGGGTGCAAAGGAATGTATCTAAGGAACAGAGGCAGAGTGATGTGGGACAAAGCTCTGATTCCTTCCCGGAGGGTGGTGTGGCAGAAAGGTTCGTGCTGGAGTGCCTCCAAAGGGATTTCCCTTAAATGTACGGTGTCTAATAAATGCAACGCAGATGAACACGACCCAAAAGCTGCAAGAGTAATGCGTGAAATACAGCCTATGGCCTTTGATGACTGCTTACCTTTGTGCCGGTTGCCCAGTCTGGAGACTGCCAAGCCTCGGTTTCGGAGAGGAAGAGTGAGCGATCTGCAAATTTATCAGATGCCTCAGATGACTGTCCCCGGGGCCCTGAGCAGGAGCAATCGTGCTCTCCCATCACTCTGCCCCTTACAGTCAGTGCACCAGTCACACAGCAAACCCAGCACCCACCAACCCTCCCTCCATGGGAAAAAGCTTTTGAGAAGTTTATTAGCTGTTTCCACTCAGGTGTGAACCGCAGGGCCTCCCTCCCCAGCCCCACACCTGTCAGAGGGCTTTGCACAGCTTTTCTGCTTCTTACTCAGCACGGGGCTCTTTCCAGGCACACACCTGTGGGTTCTTTTCTTCTTCCTTTATGGCAGGCTTGGGTGACTCAGTTTGCTTTCCTGTTGCTACTGTCCCCGTAGGGCCAGGACCCTGCGCTCCCTCTTCTGTTCCCTTCCTTTCTAGCCATCGTGGAAGATAAGTCCTTAGGTCCTCTTGCTGTTAAAGCATTTATTGCTTATCACAAGTATGTAAGAAGAATAACAAATACAGCACAGATAACTAACATTACACAGTACAGAGCTTCTAGGATCCCAGCACGAGTTTCTATAAGTTTGGTTCACATTTTGGTTTGTGCCCCTGCCTGTAATGGGGAAAGGAAACTTCTGCCATTCGTGAATTCCCAAGGCTGAATCTAGCAGCAATAACAGGATGGTTCCCACCCCCCCAGGGTCTCCTAAGAGCCCCTCTTTCCAGTGCTGAGGTCAGACATATGCCTTCCCTGGAAATCGAGGTCAGCGTCACCATGGACTTGTCACAGCGGCTCATTTTCTCACAGGGCCCTTGGTCAAGTTTTGGGACCAAAATTTCTCATCTTCAGGTCAGGGAGAGTAACAGATGTTGCTGTAACTTCTGGAAACATCCTTTCCTTTCCCCAGAGCACATCAGAGTCACTCTGCAATGGCCCTCCTAAAACCACACAGCCATGGAATGGAACTGTTTACAGTTTCCAAACAATGAGCCCCAGAGCTCAGAGTACAAAACCAGAGCAAAGGGAAACTGCAGGTGCTTCGTGCTGATGAAAGCGCCGTGAAGCAGACCTGTGCGCATTTCCCAGCCCTTGTCAATTCAGTACGTGCACCAAGGAGGCACACGCTCCCCTCTTCTCCTTACACTGCAGAGGGTCCTCGGAGTTGGTTGTTGGAATGGCTGGATTCCAATTCCGGGTCTGCTCTTCGACACGCTGGGGGCCTTCAGCAAGTTCCCCGGGCTCCCTGGGCCTGCTTCTAGTCTGGAAACGGGCATGTGCCATGGTCTCACTCACTCTAATACTGTTTTCTCTCACTGTGGCTCAAAACCATGAACAGGGGTAGTTAAAATCAATGTTCCTGAGCATTAAGTATGTAGCCAGCAAAATGTCCATAGCCCCCACACTCTTGTAGGAGGGAAAATAGAGATTAAAAACCTACTTATCAGCGTGAGGCTTGTTACAAAAGGAGAATCACAGGCGTGTGCAGAAAGAGAAATCAGCCTAGAGAGAGAACACACCGTGCTCTAAAGAACCTACAGAAGGCCAATGTGGACGGGGCTTAAGGGCTGGGAAGTGGACAGGACTCAGCTCCTGGGTAGGAGTTTTGGACTTTAATCCAAGGACAAGGGAGGTCAATGAAGGACTTTAAAGCTAGTAGCATGATTAGATCTGCATTTTAAGGGGATATTTTTGCTGCAGCGCAGAGACTGTGTTGCGCGTGTACAAGTGGGTGTGAGGGGAAGTTCCTTTATTAACCTAGATCAGCGATGATGGTGGCTTGGACTAGGGTTGTAGCAGTGAGGCTGGGACGAAGGGGACAGGATGGAGGAGTAATAACAGGCAAACACAAAGGGACTTGGTGACAGGCCGTAGGATGAAAGAGAGGGGTTTCAGGCAGGCCTCACCGAGTTTTGCTTTGAGGAGCGGGGTATCGGTAGCGCCATTTTCTGACATAGCGTGTGTGTGCGCGCGCTCGCATGTGTGTGGTGACGTGTGGGGTCTGGCGATGAGGAACTCGATTCCCGACTCCCATTTTGGACCTGCTAGGTTAGAGGTCTGGCATCAGCTGAGGGACCCAGACAGTTGAGAACTTTCGTTAAATATCCACTTTGTATTTTGTGAGGACACTCCCCTGCTACAAGAAGGGAGTAGACATTTGTATTGTTTCATCGAGCAAATAAGATTTCAATCTCTAAAAATACCCTTCTAACCTTTTTGTGGTGTTTTCTGTCTTTCCCAAAGTGTTTGACTTTTGGTGTGTCACCTAACTTACATCAACATCATGGTTTCACTGAATAATTCCCTAATGTCAATACAGTAGATCTTGAATCTATTGGGGTGACCTGAGCAAGAATAATTCTGAACACTCAAGGCCTCGTAAGTTCTTTCTAAGGACTTCAAACACGCCATACACCTATGTAAAAGATTTGTTCTATACTCAGATTTTTTATACTCAGTTTGAAAACAAAATATGTCTCCTTCCTGGGAGAAATCACAGGCTCTGCGGGAAGAGGACATGTAGCTTCAGGCTCTGGGACTTAAATTATGAAGTGTAATAACATTGACACTTGATTAACTGGGGCCCGAATTGCAAGGCTCTGCATTTTCAGGTAGTTAAGCAATTCTGAATTCTGTGTTTCTTTGACTACCTGTATATCTCAATTGGCCACAAGATGGCAGAATGATGCTATAAAAGTAGACAATTTTCTTTTTCTAGCGCTCAGGTAGAAACAGAGGCCTGGACCCCAAATATGACAGAAGTTTTCTTCTTGTTCCTATAATTGGAAAGATATGAAGGGATAGAATATGGAAGGAAGTAACAAGGAAAGGAAGGAAGGAAAGTGGGAGGGAGGAATTGAGGGAGGGAAGGAAATTAAAAAAGAAAGTAAAAGAAAAAAATTCATATTCAACTAGATTCTATTTAGCTAAAGAAAAAGAAAATAACCCAGCTGCTGATGTAGGAAGTTTCCGAGAGAGGAAACCAGTGCTATAACCACATTTATTCACAGCCTAGATGTGTGAGTATAAGATAGATATTTGACCTTCTTATAAAAGCTGTTGTCTCTTTGGGAAACTATGAGAATGAATTTACATTTACAAAGGTTTCTAGGTCCCTTTAAGTAAGTCTTCCATTAGCATAATTATTAGCTTGTACTCAAAACTGATTTTATTCAGTAGCCTTCAAAGAGGTTATTCACATTAGTTTCCATGTTTAATTGCGTGGGGAAATAAAAGAAACTATTCAAGAAGAGAAAAAACTGTACTTGGACACACATTGACAGCAATGCCTTCCTGTGATGAAAATGAAAGGCGCCTAGTTCAGTGCCCCTAACCGTCTGTGGGCTGAGAATTCTTCCAGAGCTGGCTCTTTGATTCGCCACTGACCCACCGCCACCAACTTGGCCAAGTGTACCCCTCTCAGTGACCCGCTGCCTGCTCAGTCTAGTTAATTTGGCTTTGCAGAGAGTTCGGGGTGGGAGGGATCTCGGGAACGGTGATCACCTCAGGCATTGAGTCAGTCTTACATCAGGGTTTTTCAACTTCGGCAGTAATGACATTTTGGGCCAGATAATTCTTCTTTAGGGGGCTGTTTTTTTTTCCATTGTAGGATATTTACAGAATCACTGGCCTCCACTCACTAGATGCCAGTAACATCCCCCGGTTGTGACATTTAAAAATGTCTCCACATATTGCCAAATATCCTCTGAGGAGCAAACCGTTCCCTTCCCACCCCCTCATTTGAGAACCACTGTTTTAGATAAACTCTAATTACAGGAATGAAGGAAATCCAAAAGTTGTCTTTGACATACTGTTGGGTTCAGGGTCGGTAATCTTGTCTGCTCTCGGTTCTTGGTGTGCTCTTGGCTGAAGAATGACCAGACACACCAAAAGCAGGGGAAGTACGAAACAAGGTTTAGTGAGAAGAGAAAGATAGGTTTACAGAGCAAGAGGAAGATATAGGCAGGTTTACAGAGCAATAGCAAAATAGGTTTGCCATAGAATGGCGAACGGGCCTCTTGTTGTAACAAAAAAGGCCTTGGATACAGTCTGGATCTTGTTTTATAGTGTCTGGATTGGGCCCTCCCCATGGTTCAGATGTCATCATGGAACCACTTTGAGGGACAGTTGGGAGTTACATGACCTGAGTCTTACTGCACATTCGGATCTCCCATGAGCCTCTCTGAAAGCCAATTTGAGGGGGGTGAACCTCAATGTAGACTTTAGCTAATGACATGATAACTGGACTTAGATTGTTCTAGGTCACCTTCCAGACTCTATTGTACCTGTGCTGCTTGGCCCACAGGCTAGAGAATCCTCGGCATTCTTCTGCAGTTGGTGTGCTAAGTTCTGATTGGCAGATTCTCAGGGCGTTCCCTCCTCCCCCAGGTGTGGCAGTCACCCTCCAGGAGGGGCTGGAGATCCCTGGCTGTCTGCCTAACATTTCCCCACTCTCTATTCTAGAGACCTAAATCACTGGGTAGGGGCATCAGCTCATCTGACTGCTTCCTGCTGAGTAGGGGTGATGATCCCTACTGGGATGGCCTCTTGCGGGTTCTCCGGGGGACTTCGGTATATGTTCTCCATAAATTGTAGTTGTAGGTGTTAGGAGGAGGTAGGCACTGGGGCTGGCAGAAAATGTAGGACCATTTGTAGCTTGATGGCCTCTAAATGGGATGAAATACATTTAGTTAGAAAATTTATGAGGATGGGTCCCAGTATAAGAATTCACAGAATGCAGAGTAATGGGGTGACCAAGGGAATTACCAAGGACATCCACCAGGGCCTAGAGGTCTCAACTGGTGTCTGGAGATTGGAGGTGGACGCTAAGATGGCGTTGATGTTGTGCTGAACCTGTTCTGACTCGTTAACCAAGAGGCAGCACTGTTCTTTTAAGAACAAGCAGGAGCCCTCTTCTGCTGCAGTGAGAAGACTGAGGGCCCAACTCTTTTGTAAGGCGACCCCGCCAGCGAATCCAACTGTTCCCGTAAGAGGGCGACTGTACGGCTAGTTTTCACCATGCCTCGCGCTGCCTCTGGACTGTTGTAGGCCAGGGATGTGCCTCCTGTGCCTACTTTAGCGGCGACTGCTGTTCCCATAAAGGCAAAAAGGGGAACTAAGGAGAGTGCCTGCGTGTGTAGGCCGCCCGACCACGCATAGGGCAAAGCAAGGTGGCTGAATATCTGAATATACTTGGCCCAGGGAGCGGGTAGCACCCAGTATGCTCAGGTGCCGCACACCCAGTACACCCCCTGCTCCAGATGAAGTTGGGCAGCAAACTCGATTTTGGCTAATAGGATAGGAGCTGATTCGCCAGTGGCATGAGGTCCTCTTCCCTGGAATTTGGTGCCATGCCATTCAGCTCCCGGGGCTGCTAAAGTGGCTCTGAGTAAGGGATCGATTAAGGGGTGAGCAAAAGAGGAATTGATCTTTTCTAGGGTTAGGGAGCCCTGCCCCTGGCCGAAGTGTAATGCACCAAAGGGTGGGACAGGATGTTTCCTTAGTTGGGCCCACCAGGGGATCCATCTCCTGTAGTGGCTCCTAAGGGAAGGAAGGGCAGTCTGAAGCATTGGAGACTGCGGAAATTTAGTCAAGATGTAATTTTTTGGATTGAGATTCAAATTCGACAAAACCTTGTAAGTCTAAGAAAAGAGCACAGAAGGGGCCAAGTGGTGGGTTTAGGTGGGTGAACTATGGCCTGGATGTGCTCTAGGGACAGCTCTTGTTTTCCTGGGGTAAGAACAAGCCCCAGGTAGGTCACCTTAGGTTGAGCCAGTTGGGCTTTGGGATGGGACACCCCGTACCCCCTGTCAGCCAGGAATTGCAGGACTCAAATGGTGTGTTCCCACGCCTCTTCTAAGCTCAGGGAGCAGGTCAGTAGGTCACGGACATCCTGAAGTACCACACCCCGGTGGAGTCAGAGGTTGTCTAGATCGTTTCCCAAGGCCTGGCCAAAAAGATGAGGGCTGTCTGGAACCCTTGTGGAAACACTGTCCATGTTAATTAGTGGGATGCGCCATGTAGGGAGGGGCATCCATTCAAAAGCAAATAAATTTTGGCAGTCAAGATGGAGAGGAATACAAAAGAAAGCATCCTTTAGGTCCAATATGCTGTAATGAGTGGTCTCCAGGTAGGGGGGGTGGGGGAGGTGTTGCTCAGTAACATATAAGGGTCGGGCACCACAGGGTGCAAAGTCACCGCCACCTCATTGACTGCCCTTAAGTTTGTACTAATCGGTAAGTACCATCCTTTTTCCAGACAGGTAAAATAGGGGTGTTACAAGGAGAGCACATTGGGACAAGTAGACCTGAAATTAGGAATTTTCTTATAAAGATCTGCCCAGGCATTGGGCCGCAAGGGATGTTTAACACAGGGATATCCCTGCTGGAGTCTGAGATGGACCATAACCGGCTGGGCCGTTCTGGCACAGCCTGGGGAACCAACATCCCAAACTTCTGCAGGGATATTTGCCTCCCAGTCCTGTTGATCTTGGCCCGAGACCTCTGAATCTGTTAAGAGGCCTATGAGGCTGGGTTCCTCCTGAGGGTAGGAAGAAACCCACGCTCGCAGTTGAAGTCTTGTCCTAGCAGGTTGACAGGACAAGTAAGAATTACCCAGAAATTAATGTTCAATGATCATGTCCTCCCACAAACAAAGCAAAGGGAGAGTAAAGAATTGTTCGGTAGGGACCCCAGAGCCTCCAGTGACCGTACAGGATTGAGTGCTCAGTCTTCTGGAGTAGGTGAGGAGGACAGAGCAGGCAGCCCCAGTATTCAGAAGGAAATGTACTGGCTTACCTGCCACCAGCAGAGTCACCCTGGGCTCCAGGCCAGTGATTGTCATCTGCCAGGGGCCTGACGGGAGTGGGCTCCTTCACTGTTGTACCGTGATCCAGTCTGGGGACTGACTTTCCCTCCTGGGATGATCCCACAGGACAGAGTGTGGTCCAGTGGCCTATTTGTGGCACCGATGACAAGGGGCCTTGGGTGGCCTGTCCTTACTGGGGCAGTTCTTGGCCCAATGCCCTTCCTGTTGGCAGATGCGGCACCAGAGATCCCTTCCTTTGGTGGAGGCGTTGGCCATTGGTCCGAATGTGGGCACCAATGCAGCCATTAACTGGGCCTGCCCAGCCTCCTTCCTCCGCTCCTTCTCCCGAGCCTGAGACTGTTATAGAAAAGAGAATTAATGGCAGCCTCCATGTCATCCAGGGAGATGGTAGGAAGGACAAGCTTCTGGAGTTTTTCCTAATATCTAGTGCTGCTTGGGTCAAGAATTTGTCTTTTAATATTGCTTGTCCCCCATAGGAGTTAAGATCGAGAGTGATGTGTTTCTCTATTGCCTCCGGAGCAGATCCAGGAAGGCTGTGGGGTTTTCCTCAGGCCCCTGGGCTATGGCGGAGACCTTGGAATAGTTGACCACCTTTTGCCTGGTGGCCTTGAGGCCAGCCTAGATGCATGCTAGAAAATGTTCTCTCTCCCACCTCTCTTCTGAGGAATTATTATTTCACCCTGTGTCAATCACAGGTACTACTGTTTCACCCACGGGATATCTAGGATCTGAAAGGTGTAATCTGGTGGCAAACTTTTGTGCCTCCGTTAACACTCTGGATTTTTCAAAATCTTTTAAAGTCTGGCTTAGAATAACATGTCCATCTTTCCAAGCTAAGTCGTAGGCTAGACACAAATGCTGGAATGTTTCTACATATTTATCAGGGTGATTGGTGTAGCTTCCCAGATCCTGTTTTATTTGTTTTAACTCTACTAAACTAAAGGGGTCATGGAACCAGGATTGGTCCAAACTCTCCCGCTGCTGCCACCAAGGGTAGGAGCCAAGTCCCCTTCCCCCCTGGTGGACACACAGATGGCACCACCTCCCCCTTTGTGGGGCCCCCTTTAGGCCTCCCTGGGTATCGAGGCAGCTCAGAACAGGAGGGAACCTGATGAGGATCTCTGAACACCATAGTCTTACTTGGCTCCGAACACCCCTTGTACCACTGAGGATTTTCCTGTAAATAAAAGAAAGTCTATACATACAATATTTCAGTCCATTTTCCTCTTCTTTTGCAAGAGAGGTTCAATTGTAAGATGGTGGGGTGATTTAGAGTCCCATGTGGTGGCCACTGTTCTCCACTGTCCAGCTTGTACTGTGGCCAGGTGGTTGTGCAGAAGAAGATTAAACGTTTCGTCTTCAGGGTGTCCGGATCAAACTTGTTCCAGTGTGAGAGAATGTACCCTAAAGGGGTGTTAGGAGGGATTTTTGGTTTCTGTGCACTCATCTAGAAAGTAAGGAGAAAATAAAAAGAGGGGGAAAGGAGAGACTTTGCCAGCTGGGGTCTGTTAGAGCTGGGTGTCCCCTGGTACCAACCCAGGCCATGCGGCCGAAGTACCGGTCCTGACGTCTCTTTTCCGATTCCTAGGAAGAGGGGCTGTGCACGACCCCTCAAACCTAAAAGCCTCTCATTTTTAAGCACCAGGACAAGGATATCAGTTGATATGATGCCCTGGTTCATTTGTGAAAGCACCAGTGGTTGGGTGGCCAACCACGATAAGGAAGGCACTTCCTGGGACGGAGTGAAAGAAGCAGTGTGAGGCCCGGAAATGCAAAAGTTGCAGCGCAGAGCCCTCTTCCCTAAAGTGAAACAAAATGAAACACTTCTCCCCTACCACAAGGGACACATTCCCAAACTCCTTACCATACACTCGGGTGTAGCGAGAACTCAACCATGCAATCTGTGAAATGGCGGGGTGGAAAGTGAAGGCAAGCTCCAGCCCCGCTCAAGCGCTGGCTGTGAGGCAGGAAGATCTGAAGCAAGAGTGTTTTCAGGGAAAAAGGTGAGTTGGCTCCCCTAGAGAGAAACATCTGAGTCATGCCACCAAATATGTCGGGTTTGGCAATCTCATTCTGTGCTCTCGGTTCTTGGTGCACTGGTGGCTGAAGAATGACCAGACACACCAAAGTAAGGCAAGCATGAGGTGAAATTTATTGAGGGGGAGCAAGATAGGATTACAGAGCAAGAGCAAGATATAGGTTTACAGGGCAAGATACATATGCCACAGACAATGAGCAGATCTCTTGTCATAGCAACAGAGACCCTGGTTATGGTCTGGGTCTTGTTTTATAGCATCTGGAGAGGGACCTCCCCATGGTTCAGACATCATCATGGAACCACTTTGATGGACAGTTGGGAGCTATATCACCTGAGTCTTACTGTGCATGTGGATCTCCCATGAGTCCCTCTGAAAGCCTATTTTGGGGGGAACCACAATGTAGATTTAAGCTAATGACATGATTATTAGCCTTAAGTTGTCCTAACTCACCTTCCAGACTCTATGGTACGTATGCTACTTGGCCCATGGGCTAGAGAATCCTCTGCATTCTTTTGCAGTTGGCGTGCAAAGTTCTGATTGGTAGATTGGTAGAGTGTTCCCTCCTCCCCCATGTATGGCAGTCACTCAGGACAAGATTAAGGTGGAGCACCACCAAGACTGGGGGGCCTGGGGCCCACACTTGTCCTTCTTCCCAGGTGGGGCAATTGCTTGAGGCAGCATCAAGGCAAGGCACCCACTTTTGTCCCTAGGATACCCAGCATCCCTCGTTATTGACCTAATAATACTGTCCTGTTCATGGGCAAAATTCTCACTGAAACGTCAGGGAAATACGTGTTCCTCAGATCTCCATTAGAGCTTTCCAAGCATCGATTCCAGGCATAAAATGCCCTTACTATAGCCAAGATAATGTTCTCTCTGTGACACAGAAATCAACAAATATTTATCGTGAATGTTCTGTTGGGCAAAAAGCTACACCAGGCACTGTAGGGGATGCAAAGTAGGAAAAAGAGTTTTTATAGAAATAAAAACAATTAACACTGCTAATTGCCAGATATTTTCTCTATTATTGACATGTCTATTTTCTATTCATCTCATTTAAACTTTGCATCATCTCTATGAAGAAATATTATTTGCATTTTATAGATGGAGAAAATGAGACTGAGAAAAGTTTCATCAGTAGCTCAATGTTACATTAATAGCAGGTGGAAAATGCCAGATTTAAACTGGATCTAACACCAACACCGAGGGCTGTGTGCGCTCTAACACTGGACACTAACAGTTGAGGATCTGATAATCTAGTTGGGAGAACAATGCACACCCATATATAGGATTGTTGTCTCATGTCATAAGGCAATAGATGATTTAATCCAAAAGCCTTAAAAATTTTTTTTTTTTTTTTTGAGACAGCATCTCGCTTTGTTGCCCAGGCTAGAGTGAGTGCCGTGGCATCAGCCTAGCTCACAGCAACCTCAAACTCCTGGGCTTAAGCGATCCTACCGCCTCAGCCTCCCGAGTAGCTGGGACTACAGGCATGTGCCACCATGCCCGGCTATTTTTTTCTATATATATTTTAGTTGGCCAGATAATTTCTTTCTATATTTAGTAGAGACGGGGGTCTCGCTCTTGCTCAGGCTGGTCTCGAACTCCTGACCTTGAGCAATCCACCCGCCTCGGCCTCCCAGAGTGCTAGGATTACAGGCGTGAGCCACCGCGCCCAGCCAAAGCCTTACAAATTATAAGATGTATTACTGTAAATGAGAGTGGTCTGAAAAACTGTGAGGATGTGCTGGGTCTTGATCTGAGTGTCTTTAAAGAATGGAGGATTAGAGAGATGGGATAGGTTACATTCTGTTTCATAGAGGGGAAATCTTCAATGGAACAGTGGGACAGAATCAGGATATTGCCAGAATAGGGTACGGTTATGGACTGCTTGTTTATGTCTCCCAAATATTCATATTTTGAAATCATACCCCTAATATAATGGTCTTGGGAGATGGGGCATTTGGGAAGTAGTTAGGTCATGAGAGTAGAGTCCCTGTGATGGGATTAGTGTCCTTACAAGAAGAGGAAGACAGTTAACCTCTCTCTCTCTGCCATATGAGGACACAATGAAGAGACTGCCATCTACATACCAGAAAAAGGCCCTCACCAGACACCAGATCTGTTGGCACCTTGATCGTGAACTTCCCAGCCTCCAGAACTTTGAGAAATAAATGTTTGTTTTGAAGCCACCTGGTCAGCTATAATTTGTTATAGCAGCCAGAACTAAGACAGCTAGATGCGGCTAAAAGGAGACAAAGACCCACGCGGGGAAGGAAGGTCATGCAGGTTAGAAAGAGATGCTGGCAACAAACGGGGGAAGGCCCTGAGAATAATCTAGATGTAATAAACTGCCAGGCCAAAATGATAAGTTCTGTTTAGCTCAGAGTTTTAAAAATTGGAAAATTTGGGGGAAAAAAAGAATTTGGATTTATGCACATTCTTGACAATAAGATGTGGCACTATTAGGCCTACATTCCAGAGTCTTAACTCTTGGCTGAAGCCAAGGAAGAGTTGTGTCATGAACGAGGTCTGGGTTCTCCAGTTCTCCAAAGGCCATGCCGTGCCCTATTCTTTTCCCCTCCTCTTGCTTCACTTAATTATTTGCTTAGCCCCAGGAGCAGTGGAATTCGCAATCTTAAATGGAGAAAGGAATGTTTTTCAAAAAATTAACCTGATAATACCAATTAAAAACCTGCTATTTCTTCAAATAGTCCTCTAGAAATGAGAGACAAGAGCTAACCCTCTGTTTAACATTTCCCCATATATCTAAGATTGTTATTAGCTTTTCCTGTTATTCCTGTCTTTTCTATGGAAATCCCCCCTGGTTTGTTTAGCCTTTTCCTGTGGCTATGCATTTTAAACTTTTCATCACTGTTGTGTTGTTGTTGCCCAACACTGCAGCTGATGTTGACTTTCATGTCTCTGTAACCTGCGAGCAACCCAGCCCTGTGCCGTTTCCTTTACTCAGGCGTGGTTTGTGACGACGCAACGCAACAACAAATATTTGTGAGTGCCCGTAATGTTCCAGGCTCTGTTCTAAGAATGTGAGCTATCACTGACTCAAACAGACAAACCTGAGGAGTTTATAATTTCGTGGGGGAGACAGACAAATAATCAATGAACATAATAAATATGTAAATTGTAATATATATGTTGGAAAATGATGTCTGCTAAGGAGAAAACCACAGAGTGGAGTAAGAGGGCTGGCGATGGGGGATTGCAATTTTAAGAAGTGTATGAAGCACAGGCCTCGTTGAGAAGGTGACATTTAAGCAGACCTGAAGGAGGTTGTTGTGGGAAATTACCTCGACGCAACGGGAACCTCCCAGAACCAGGCAAGCTGTTCTGTTATGGAATAGAGAGGCTCGTAGACAAATGCGGGTGCTCAAACCATACAGATTGTCAGATCAACCTAAAACCCATGGTGAGCAGCAACAGGAAAGAAATGGTATAGGTTGATACACTTATGATAGGCATAAGCATGTAGAAGACCCACACTCTGTGAATCCTGGGTTACACCTTGTTAATAAGCTCCTCTCTCTCTCTCTCTCTCTCTCTCTCTCTCGCTTTCTCTCCCCTCCCCTCATCCTCTCACTGATAGTCATGTTATGAGGACCAGACTTGCTCACAGACGGAGGTGCTGCGGGCCGTGTGCACTTGCTCTGTCAGAGAAACTCAGGGCCAGGTGCTCTCGGCCAATAGCTGTGGCTCGTACCTTAGTAGCCTGTTGAGCAGCTGTGAGTCTTTTCCAGTTCTCTTGGGCAGAACACACATGGAGTCTGAGTGAGGATCACAATACATATCACCAACGTGTGGTCAGTTTGGATGACACAGCTGTCAACCTGGAGGTGGCATAATCCATACCTTACTATTTGGCCCTTTCATCCCTTTCTTTATAGAGATAACACTCTTGATTATTCCATGTTTTTAAAATCATGTATTTCATTCATCACATCTATCTTTAACATGTCTTATGGGACACTTTTACTGTTTTTAACGTATCTTAGGAGTTTTATCTATCTCCTTGTTTTTCTCATCTTTTACAGCAGAATTGAGAATTCTCAGCTAATGTAGAAGAGCCACATTACAGAGGTGAAGGGGTTAGTTATGAGGATTCAGAGGGAAGAGCACTCCAGCCAGAGGAACTAGCAAAGGCAAGAGTGTCCCTGGCATGTTTCTGGGACAGCAGAAAAGGTGGTATGGCTGAGTGGAGTCAGTGGGTGAGTGGAGATGAGCAGGAGAGGTGGTCAGATTTTGCTGGGCCATATGACTATTGTAAGAACTGTGCAAGACTAGCACAAATTCATCTTCACTGAGTTATACAGTCAACCCTTGAACAACACAGGTCTGAACTCTGCAGGTCCACTCACATGTAGATTTCCTTCCACCTCTGCCACCCCTGAGATAGCAAGACCAACCTCTCCCCTTCTTACTGTATTGTAGAATACAGTACATAATACATATGACATGCAAAATATGTGTTAGTCAACTGTTTATGTTATCAGTAAGGCTTCCAACAAACAGTAGGCTACGAGTAGTTAGGTTTTGGAGGAGTCAAAAGTTATACTCAAATTTCCAATTGTGTGATGGGTTGGCACCTCTAACCCCTGCCTTTCTCAAGGATCAGCTGTACTACCAACTTTATTTTTCCATCCTCTAGGAGTTACCCTTTACTCCAAAGTAGGAGGGGAAACACAGGAGTGCAGTGTCATGGAAGCTAGGGGAAGAGACAGAGCTTCCAAAAGAGGTCAACTTTGTCAACTATCACTGAAATGACTTTGATAGAGAATAAACCACAGGGGAAGATGAGAATGGGGTGGAAGAAAAGGCCATTTGAATTAGCAATAAAGATGTCATCGGTGACCTTCAAGGGACAAGTTTCAATGAAGTAGTTGGGGCAGAAGCCTGAGAGCTCGTGTTGCAGAGGAAGCGTGTGGGGAGGAAATGGATGTATTGCTTCCTCACGCCCGGGTGGCCTTTCACAGATCACAGTGTCTCACAGCTGCTGACATGAGAAAGCCCCCTCCCCTGGAGGGCTGTGGCCCAGGCAGCCGAGCACTTCCCAGCAGAGCCCCACAAGCCCAGTTCCCACGTCTCAGGCTGCTGATTAAAATATTTCCAGCAAAGTCTACCGGATTCTTTGAAAAGTCTTTGAGGTTGTTCATTCAAGTGAATCCATTTACTCACTATGTTTTTTTTTTTTTTTTGTATAAATGGAGAGAAAGATGATACTAATAATCCTATTTGCTAATTGATAATTTCTAGTACTTAAAAATCTATCATTCTGGTTCCAAAGATTATCTGCATGCATCTCCAGCTATCCATTCATGTATTCATGCATTTGTCCATTCCATCCACATATCCATCCATCCATCCATTCTCTTCTTCTTGATAGTGATCTCTATGACAGACAACTTTTCCTTCTCCCCAAAGCTCATTTGTCCACCTGTACTTTGAATTCCACATCCTACACCCCACCCCACGACTCCTTTCCCTCCTTCCTCGTTCTCCTGGGGAAACCTGTAGATCAGTGAATCCCTTTTTATCCTTTTCAATCTCTCCCTTTCCAGGATTAAACCCAAGTTGTTTCTATCTTTCTATCTTTGAGAAGATCACCTGGCCCCACCACATCCATCTGTGATTATTGCCCTAGGTCTCTTATTTGCTCAGAACTAAGTTCCTTGAGTGCAGCCTCTGCATGAGCTTGTACCTGCCCTTGGCCCCCCACTGAAACTGCTGTCCCTAAGGCCCACTCATGGTCCCATGTCATCTCATAACACTCTCATTTACTTATCACATTTTGTATTGTAGTTGCCTATTTTCTTTTCTGTCTCACTCAATGAACTAAATTCAAGGGGAACAAGATTGTTTCATATTTACCTCTGTCCTCAGCTACTGGAACAGTTTCTGGCACAGATCAGACATTCAATGGCTGTTGAATGAATGAATCAGTGGCTGACTGAATGAATGAATCCTATTTGTGATCTCTTTTATGTGTGACTCAGTTAACCATGTCCTCTTTTTAAAAAACCATTCTTTCATTAGTTACTCAGACAATAGCCTCTCTGGTTTTCATTCGAACCCTCTGTCTGTTCTTCTGTGGTTTCTTACCTTTAAGTGATGCAATTTCCTAGGTGTCTTTCTTTGTTCTTTTCTTAACACTATCTTCTCTACCTGAGCAAGTTCATCTCTAGCAGTAGCTGTAATGACAACCTTATCTACACCTCCAGCCTGATCTCTCTGCTGCCCTGCTCTTGCCCATGTGTTTAGCTGCCTGTCAAACTCCTCCCTCCACTTAACTATCTCGTGGGGACTTCAAGTCTAAAAGTTAAACAACTGACCTCATAACTCCTGTCTCGGTGAGTGCTATAGCAATCCATTTAGTTGCTAAAGTTAGAAATATGGGTAAATTCCTAGATAGCTCCTTTGTTTTCATCTGTCTTATTTAATCAGTAATTAATTCCTTAGATTGGACTCCTAAGACATATCTGAAATGTGTCTTCTCCTTCTTCAATTCTGCTGTCATCCTCTGGATGTCATGGGTGAGATATTAAGTTCATTGGGACAGAGATAATGAGTCTGCTCATCTTCCCCTTTCAACCCCTTCCTGCGTACAAGCACATACACACCCCTGTGCCTGACCACACATGTAGAAAGCTGTGCTTAGGATCAGGGACATTAAAAGTACTCAATTCCAGGCCTTCTAGCCACCTGTGAGACAAAGCAGTTGCCCCCTCTCTGGAGGAAAGAGGAGAGACTGGGGAGGTAGCGTTGAAAAATAGGATGAGACTAATGATAATGGCTGTGCCTCCAAAGTCTCCCACCCACATCCACAACTCTTCCCTTAAATAGTGTTGTAAAATGAAACAGAAAAAAAAAAAAAAAAGCAGCAAAATGAAACTTAAAGGTATTTTGATTGAGGCAATTCTAACCACATTTTTCACAATCACTTGTGAACTTCCCTGCTTGTATTTCACTGGCTATACTGACTATCCCTCAATAAATACTTCTTATTACAGAATTGGAGTATGTCAACTCTTCCCTGCATCAGTTAAAAACAAATCCAGCAAATATTTGACAATATAAGGCACAGACTGCACTGCACAAACAGGGGATGGGCTGGGCCTGGGACAGCAGAGTGATGGTGGGGACAGGCTTGGGTTAGGATGGCAGAATGATTGGAGACAGTGCCGGGTGCATGCATAGATTTCCTGGGTTTCCCCTGAACTCAGAGGAGGCCACTAGACCCTTTGGTGTAGCGGCATTACTTGTGGCATTTACCTTGCTTGTGGTGATACTTTATTACGACTACTCTCATTTCTACTCTGGGGAGTGAGTTGATAGATGTTGCCACTAAACCATAAGGCTGGGAAGGGCTTCAGATAACATTAGCAAGTGTGGATTTTTAGACTGAAGGCAGAAGGGAACAATTCATGGATTTTAAACAGAGGATTATAGGATCAGATTTAAGTGGTAGACATAATAATAAAAATAGCCAATATTTATTAATATTTCTTATATGCTAGGCACCGTGGGAAATGCTTTGCATGGCTTATCTTGTTTAATTTTTAAAACAGCTCTATGAAGTAAGTACTCTTCATTTTCTTTCTTTCTTTTTTTTTTAACAGATGACAAAGCAAAGGCTTAGAGAGAAAAGGTGTTCAGCTTCTCACAGTTAATAGAGTGGAGCTAGGATTCAATCCCAGGTTTGTTAGACTCAAGGCCATTGTCAGCCATTGTACTAAGCCCAGAATCATGACAGAAGAAGTCAGTAAGATTTCATCACCAGGGTAGGCTGTTTTTTCCTTATTTAAATCTCTGCCATCTTTTCTTGTCTCATTTCTCGCCATTACCCTGTGTTTAATGGTGAAAAATGAAACATAGTGAAAAATGACAGTCATATCCAAACACACCAGCCTCTTTCCTGCCCCTGGGTCTTGGCACAAACTGGTGCCTCTCAGGAAAGTTCTTTCCACCGTGGTGGTCATCCCTGGTCCTTCCAGACTGCTCCATCACCACCTCCTCCAGTGCACCCTCCGCCTCCTCCTTCCCATTCCCTGGCCCAATCCTAGGGATTAGCGTGGGTATCCATCCTCTCCAGCACTGACCTTCAAACAACTTTACTTTGCATCCCCTAAAAGGATTTTTAAAGTGATGTACTGCTTCATGCATTTTTAATATATTCAGATACTCTGACATTTTTCATCAGAGCTTAAATAGTTGCAAAAGGATTGTAAATGATCTATTTTTAAACAAAATGTTATGTCACTTTCTAAAATGTATCCAATGGAAATTAAATACCGTATCATTTGACATCTATCATCATCCTTTGAGAAAAAGTACACAGACAAGCTCTTCTTTGACAATGGGGAGTTTTAGATCATCCCTTTTTCTCTTGTACCTTGTATTCCCATTTCTGTATCTCCACGGATTTTTATCACAAAGTGAGATATTTTTATTTTTTAAAAGAAATACACCATACTTCTCCCAAATGAGAGTTCTCATGCAGATCACCTTTAGGAAAGAGGAATGTGATGTTGAGGACCTGGAGATGTCCACACTCACATACCCTTAGAACTTCTTGCTTCCCTCGGGGCATGCACACTCTGATATAAAACACTGCTGCTTCATTCCATGGTGCTCTTTGGGCTTTTCAACATTTCGTCTCATTAATTCGTAATTATTATTTTACCTCTTTTCATATCCCCTGAACAACTCAAGCCTGGGGACAAAGTCTTATTCCTCTCTCTCTTTCCAGTACAAACCAGGCGTATCATAGAGGTTTGCTGATCCAATGAGCGAATTCGTTTTGTGTGCTGCTCTTTCATTTCATGTTGTGGTTCCTCTTTAAGACTGTATTTTTCTGAACATTTCAGGTCAGGTCCATCCAAAAGGGAAAATAAGGGGAAATTTAGCAGGTGTATATCAATAGTTCACTTCCTCACCTGTAGAAGAGAAGGAAAGAAAATACAGCCCATTCTTGAGAAAATGCTTGTCTGGGGTTATTTCAACATCCCCTCCCTAACCAATAGGGAAAATTACATTTAGAAAGTTAGAGCTGGAAGAAATAGTTTGGGGCTGGAAAACATGAATCACTAGGCCTGGAAGTTCTAACTTATTGACCAGATATTGTGGGGAAGTAACTCGCCTGTATTGTGGATATGATTTCTCTGGAGACATATAACAGTGAATCTCTTGGGACCTGAGGGGAAATAAAGTTCTGGGGTTTTTTGTTTGTGTTTTTGTTTTGTTTTGTTGTTGTTGTTCACTGTAATACTTAGACTTAGGTCTGATTTCAGGAAAACCAAGAGTAGCCTAAGAGAAAGTAAGCTATTTGGAATACCTGGAAAACTACTAAGAAGATTCCTTTATGTGCCAAAATATCTCCCAGCCAGAGGCTAGAGGGTCACTGACACAGATTTATTTCTTGTGATTAAATCTATGCTTTCTAAGACTTATTTTTAATCACAGTGCCTTTGGAAGTATGAATGAGGGGTGCAGGGTGGTTTATGGCTCAGCACCCAGGCGCAACATGTGCTAGCTGGCTCCATCCAGCCTCTGCCACATCCTAACTGTAACCTGGGAACATTTAACCCTTTGAGCTTAAATGTCTTCACAAAATGAAAGTAATAATAATGCCTACTTCCTAAATATATGATAAGCATTAAAATATTGCATAAATAAGGCATTTTGTTCAGTGACTAGTCTATGAGTGCTCAGTAAACTTTTGCTATTATGATAGGCTATTAGTAAAGCTTTGGTAGCATTATCGCTAGAGCACATTTAGTTTTATCAGATTGACTTCCACAGCAATAGCTCCTTAAGAATATTGGACAGGCAAGAGAGAGAAATCTTTCTTGCTCTGTGAGGAAGAAATGAAGATAGCATAATTGTGGCTCAGACAGGAGAGGAGGGCACAGGCACCAGGTATACCCAGATTCTAATCCTGATTTTACTACTTGCAGTACTTGGCGTATTAACATGGGAATTTACTTAATTCTCTGGGCCTCAGGTTCTACTTACATAAAAAAAATGGACAGCAATACTTGACTGCTTTCTAAGGCAGTATCTGGAATAAGGTAAGGAGACGATAATTGAGTACATGATAAATAACAGCTACCTTATGTAGAACTCCAACACTGTGGAGCTCTTTTTATGGTATTTATTTATTTGAGATAGGGTCTGTCCCTATTGTGTGGGCCAGAGTGCACTGGTGTCATCATAGCTCACAGCAACCTCAAACTCCTGGGCTCAAGTGATCCTCCTGCCTCAGCCTCCCAAGTAGCTAGGACCACAGGAATGTGCCACGACGCCCAGCTAATTTTTACATTTTTTATAGAGACAGGGTCTCGCTATGTTGCCCAGGCTGGTCTCGAACTCCTGGCCTCAAGCAATCCTCCCACCTCAGCCTCCCAAAGTGCTAGGATTACAGGTGTGAGCCTGTGCCTGGCCTGTTTTTATTGTTTACTTTTCCACGTGAACGTAACACATAGATATTTTTATTGGGATAATGTTACATTTAGAAGTTATTCAGCCTTAAAAAGGAAGGAAATTCTGAAATATGCTACAACATGGATGAATGTTGAGGCTGTTATGCTAAGCCAGTCACAAAAAGACAAACACTGTATGATTCCACTTACGTGAGGGACCTAGAGTAGTCAAGAGACAGAAAGCAGAGTGGCGGCTGCCAGGAGCTGGGGGCAGGGGAATATGGAAGTTACTGTTTAACGGGCATAGAGTTTCAGTTTTGCAAGATGAAAGAATTCTAGAGATGGACAGTGGTGATGGTTGCACAACATTATGAACGTAGTTAATACCACTGCACCATACACTTAAAAATGGTTAAGATGGCAACTTTTATGTTATGCGCATTTTACCACAAGAAAAAAAAGTTAACCTAGGAGAACTGACATCTTCTTAAGGCTGAGCCTTCCGAGCCATGATACACAAGATATGTCTGTATTTTCATTCAGGTCTATTAATCATTTCTTTAGGAGCACTTTAAAATTTTCCACATCTGTATCTCCACATTTCTTATTAAAATTTTTATCTGGGTTTTTTTTTTTTTTTTTTATCTTTTTAGATGCTCTGTAGATATGGTCTTCTATCCCAGTTTATCTTCAGACTAGCTGTCATTTAAAAGTAAGACTTTTAGAAACACCATGCGACAGACTATATAGTGCTGTAAGTAACTTAAAAGGTCAGTCCAGGAAAGGCAAAATGAATCAGCTTCAGAACCATTTCAATCAACAAAATTTGTATAGACACTTGTCCCTACCATTAAGTTCCTGTATTACATGCTAGTTATGTATTAATAGCTTCTGAAATCTAAACACCCTGACTTTACCACTATGCAATCTATGCAAGTAACAAAATTACACTTGTACCCCATGAATTTATACAAATTTAAAAAATTACTTTGGGTATTTTTTCTTGCTATTTATAGGATTTTTAAAAAATTTTCATATAGTCAAAAAACTTCTTTCCTTTATGATATTTTCCCATGCTTATATGGATATTTTACTCTGTCTCAAGATCAGTTACATATTTGTCTTTATTTAATTTCAAAATTTTAAAAAACAGCATTTTTTTATTGTTGAGAAAGGACTTTTCAAATAGATATTGAAGATACAATAATATAAATAATATGGTGTTGATAGAACAGACACATAAATCTTACTGTGTATAGAAATTTAGTTTGTGGGAAAGTTGACATTTCAAATCAGTGAAGAAAGATGAATGCATCAACAAAAAATAAAACCTTAACAACACAGAGAGACAGCTGTTATTGGACATAATAAGATGAAGCATAATTGGAGATATAGTTGTAAAAGAATTTTGTTCTCATTTATAACTTCTCGACTGTCTCTGTAGGGTGGGCTTAGTCCCTGAAGGGCCCTCTGTTTCACTGAGGGTCTAGGTGGGAGCATACAAATGAAGAGGAGGTTGGATTGAGTGGGAATAAATGGTTGAGTAAGAAATAGAAGAGAGACTTAGACTTCTGGGGAAAGATATGGGAATGTGAAAGCCAGGAGCCAGCCGGGCTGGAAATTGGAGGGAGAAAGAGTGAGAAAGGAGCCCTCTAGTTGGATAGAAAGTTTGGGTGTAGAAGAAACAGCTGCACTGGGATATTTGAATTCGTATGTTGAGAGCTAGGTCAGCCTTCTCTGACTCCCCTGTGAAATGGTCATTACCAGTTGAGAAATCAATCCTGTTGGATATCTGTACCTATTAATAAAAAGAAACGCAATCCGTAAACATTTTTATTTTTCCAGAATTGGGCTACTTCTCCCTTCATGACACCTATCCTGACTGCATAGTGTCATAGTCATTCCTGTTTGTGACATTTTTGTGATGAACAGTTTTATGGAGCAAATAGTTTCTCTTTCATTTATAGTAATTGATGCTAATACGCCTGATTCTTGTTGCAGTTTGGCTGAAGAGGAGAAGGACACTGCTGAGTTCATCTGCACTTGCTGTGGCCCCCACCCTTGTTCTTCCAGATGTTCCACGTTGTTGGCTTCTTGTTGGGTAAGTTTTTGGTTCTAATGTCACTATGTTTCAGCTTCTTCCTGAGATATATCTGTATCTAAAATTACCTTATTTTTGTTTGTTTGTTTGTTTTTTTTTGAGATGGGGTCTCACTCTGTCACCCTGGCTAGAATGCAGTGGCGTCATCATAGCTCACTGCGACCTCAAACTCCTGGGCTCAAGTGATTCTCCTGCCTCAGCCTCCCAAGTAGCTGGGACTACAGGTGCACATCACCAAACCTGGCTAATTTTTCTGGGTTATTTTGTAGAGACAAGGTCTCGCTTTTGCTTAGGCTAGTCTAGAACTCCTGACCTCAAGTGATACTCCTGCCTTGGCCTCCCAGAGTGCTAGGATTACAGGCATCAGGCACTGCATCTGACCTGTTTGTTACTTTATTGTAGCTTCTCTCCTTCAAAAGCTTTGGCTAAGTGTGAACCGCGTCTATTTTGTTAACTGCTATATTCCTGGTGTTCAGAACAGTGGCACATGGTAAGCCCTTAATAAATATTTGGTGAATGAACAAATGAATAAAATATAGTTAGGCTTCTGTGTCTTTTGCTTTCTTAGGTTGCAATTTATATCTGCTGCATGGGCTGAAACATAGGTTCCATATAAATGGATTCGTTCTCATTGCAATAATTATGGAATTGTATGACAGTAATGAATTGAGGAAATGACTTTCAAGTCCCCTCTCTAGTCCTAGCTCTTTTAAATCAAATGATCTCAAGTGTCCCCACAAAAGAATAACAATAATAATAAACATATGAAAGCTAATGTAAAACCAGCAACCTCAAGCAATTCTAAATGTGAAAAATTTAGCAACACACAGAAAGAAAGGAAGAATTAGGGTAGAAAGAAATGGGTGGGCTTGCTTTGTACTTGAATGTATTTCTTTTCACTTGCTAATGGTACCTTGCTTTTCTTTTGTATGTGATGCAGACTGTGACTTCCAGCAATATATTTATTTTGGTCCATTTATAAAGTCTATCTCTTTTATAAAAGCACCGAACATCTGCAAAGTAGTAGATAAAAAAATAGCTGAAAGCATAAAAATATCTTGGTTAAAGACTTGGAGTAAAATACATTACATTTTAAACTAAAACTTTTATTAGGTTAAAAACTATCTCTTACCAAAGCAATAATACTAACTTAACCCACATTGACTGAGTAAATTTAAGAAACTGAAAGATGAAAATAATATAACTAGACATTTAACTCAAGTTTCTAAAGAAAAAAGCAACAAACTAAACAAAAACTAGGAGGAAGAAATAAATAAAAGTAAATGTAAAAATTAATGAATTAGAAAACAAGTATAAATGTGAAGGTAAAATTAATGAGTTTAACTACATCAAAATGAAAGATTTCTGTTAAGTAAAAAAACCCCAGGCAAAGCTAAGAGGCATGCAAATATTAGGAGAAGGTATTTGCAATATTTATAACTGACAAGTGATAATATCTGGAAAATACAAGGGACTTATGCAAATGAACGATGTCAACCACCACCCCAACAAATGAAACATCCTGGAAGAAAATGAGCAAAGATTCCAAGAAGTAGAAAGCAGCATGGATAGCAAGCAGGCATATCAAAAGACGGTTAACCGCTAATAATCAGAGTGCTTCAATGAAAATAATGAGAAACCATTTTATTCTCATAAGAATAGTAAATAATTAGGAAATCAGATATTACCAAGTGTTAGCAGGGATGTGCAGAAAATGAGAACCGTCTTGGACTGCAGGTGGAAATGTAAAATGATGCAGCCATTCTGGAGAGCAACCCAGGAAGGACTAGAGAAGTGGCAAGTGTCTACACACGACGCGCTGGCGATAGTTCTTCTGAGTATAACCCATGGCTAGGGAGTAGAATTTTGGCCCTGCAGGGAAAATAGTTTTCAGGTCGCCTAACAACGGTGCACTTGGCAAAAATCTTTACATGGGATTTGTTACGCAATCTAGGCCCTTGACACCCTTCCTGATGATGGAGGTTGGGAGTTTGCATTACCTCCCCCAACCCCTCATTGTCCCTCTATACACTCCTAAGAAAGTCACACAGATGATTAGGGGACGTATTAGAGGATATTCATGAAGAGGTACACACGGCTGCAGGAGTCCATCCCTAGGGCATGCATAGGTAAAATATGGCGCAGGGATACCGTGGACTAACTACTACACGGCTGTTAGAAGAGGGGGACTGGGTGAACATTGAGGGAGGCTGGATAATGATCCTCCCCAAACGGGCCACATCCACATGCCCTGAACCTGTGTAGCTAAGTTAATGATCTTGAGATGGGGAAAATGGTCCCTGGCTATGCAGGTGGGCCAATGTGTTAACGAGGTTCCTTATAGGGGGAGTCAGCAGAGTCAACAGTCAGTAGTAGAAGATGTGATGAAGGACGTTAAGAGGTTAGAGTGACACAAGGAAGGAGTCATGAGCCAAGGAATGCAGGTGGCCTCAGAGCCTCCAGAAAGAACCAGAGCTGTGGACACCTTGACTTCAGCCCAGTGAGACTGATTTTGGACTTCCGACCTCCAAAACTGTGAGAATAATTTGAAGCCACTAAGTTCGAAATAAGTTGTTACAGCAGCAACAAGTAATTAAGGAATTATATTAACTACATTACAAAACTAATATAACCATACAACATAGATACATTTTAAAATCCGAGTTAAGTGTAATAAATTTTTTAAAAAGATATGATTTTTTTTTCTAGAATACACACAGATCCAAGAACTGGAAGAAGTTTATTTAGGACAAGGGAATGGGAGTGGGAATTATGGTAGAGTGAAAAAATAAAATAATTAAAATAATTTTATGTGTCATGTACAGAACCATTATGATCGGGTCATAAAGAGAGTGTATGGCCAACACATCTTTGCACCTGGGATGCCCCATCGCACTCCTCCTATCACATTTACAAGAAAGAAAGCAATGGAATAGAATTGGCACGAAAACTATAGATCTGGTTCTACGAAAAGACTACTAAATAGGTAAACCCCTGGCTTCTATAACCACAAAGAAAAGGGAGAAAACAAAGTAACATACCATTTGGTTGAGAAATGGGGTTTTGACCACAGATATAGAAGATACTTAGAAATTAAATACTGTTTACAATATTAAGCACATGAATTGGATATTTAGATGAAATAAACAGTTTTTTTGGGGGGGGGATTGTAAACTACCAAAATTGACTCAGGAATGGTTAGAAGAAACCTCAATTTGGTAGAAAACTTGAGAAATTTATAATGTTCTCCAAAATCTAATCCTCCTGAAGTCAGATCCAGATATTTTGAAAAACTAATTTATCAATATCTTCAACACATAGATGATTCCTGTGCTGTTTGATTTGTTCAGGAACATAGAAAATGATGTAAACCTTCTGTCCTCCCCTTAACAGTAAGCCCAGGTAAGATTAGCAGTGTGCTAAGGAGGAATCCCTATTTAGGAATTAGGTGACCTGTTTTCCAAGCATGCATGTTCCACTCGTCAGCTGGATGCTCATGAGCAATTCACCTAATAACCCCCTGCCTTACGGCCTCGTCTGTCAAACAGATGCTCCATAAATGTCGGTGTCAGCTCTACCCTTCACCTCCCCAGCCCCTATCAGATCTTCAGTGTTGGGTTTGCCGTTACCTCTCCTCCCAGCCTGCGGGCTCCATCCCAGTCCAGTCTCTGAGCCAATTCTGTCCGAGTACAGCCCCAGTCCCCTCCGTCCCACCTCTTCAATCCAAGATCAACTCAGTTTTGGTGACTCTCATAGGTTCTGGACCAAAAGGAGCTCAGGCTGACCACTGAATGCCAACGCTGCTCCCTGGCATTCCAGGCTGCCCCCATCCCACACTGTTCCTCCCACCCCCAGCCCCAGAGCTGCATTTTCATGGCAAGGATTCTGCCTTTGTTCCTGCCAACCTGCCTAGTTCTACCCTCGGGGTTCCCGCCCTGGTGACTGTGGACCCTGGAAAGCAGCAGGCAGCAGATGCAAGGGGTTGGAGCATCCTTTCATACACTGCTACTGCGTGTACCCTGAATATCTTGCACACATACGTGTTGCTGTTCTTCCAAATGAACTTCTCCCAGTCTGGGTTCAGTCAAGAGAAACCACACAGTAACATAAAACAAGAGATGTTTAACATAAAGATTAATATAAGAATGTAAATAGAGCTTTAAAGGGTATCCCAGGATTGAGAGCGAGTATCCAAGGAAGGACAACTTGAGGTTTGGGTTCAGACTCCGTTGGAGAAGGTGTGTTGACAGTCTGCTAGATGTCAGAGAGGCTGACTGTCTACCAGGACCAGAGCTGGTCCACCCTGCTGGGCAAACAAGACGCAATCTCTTGGAGCACGGGCAACTGGAGGCTGGTTCAGATGCACAGAGTCAGGCCACTGCTGAGGACATGCTGCAGGGCCATGAGAAGGCAGGCACGGGCCCAAGATTGGGCCAAATAGTCACCGAGGGACTGTGCCTCTGGGCATACGGGAGGGGGCAGGGCACCATCGGATGGCCTCGCACACCGTACTACTGACCAATTATGCAACAGGAGCAAGAAAAAGCGAAAAGTAGCACACCAGAATCACGAAGAGAAGTTCCCTTTCTCCTGCAGTGTCATCCCAGTGGCCTCTACTAACAAGACCTAACATGCTCTGGTGAAGGAGAAATGCTAAAAGGGCTCAGTCCATGTTTGCAGAGCAGCTACTAAAGGAATTTGGAACTGATGGACAATAAATTGAAAACTGGTATGGCACCGGTGGAATTAGTGAAATATAAATTTATTTCAAAGCTCTGTTGGTTCCTACTTGATTTTTATCGTTATATATTTCTCAATTAACGTATATAAAGAGGATGACAATTAGTGTGTGGGGAGTCCACAAGACATTTTGATGTTAAATGTGGGCCCCTCTTGACAAGGTGGGAATATGCTGCTCTAGCAAGCAAGCAACCGTGAATCCCAGGTGATGGCCACCTGTTGGCTTGACTCTAAAATAGCATCTCGCTGTCCATCTGTCAGCTTTCTGCCACTCTTGCGCTGTTCACTTTAGTGTGAATCATTTGCATAAATTATGATGGCAGCTCCTGAGTCCCTTTTGCATTACTTATGGGCCTTCTGAGTCCTAGCAGGCAATTAGCCCCTGCAAATACCTGACCTTCCTCAAACTACCTGTCCACTTCTCTCAAAAAGCAGTGTGCCTTTTGCCCCTCTCAGGAGCTAGGACAGTTGACTGAATGCATGAGCGAATGAATCAGCGTCCAGTCCCCTTCTGCACAGTTTCAAGGATTATTACAAAGCACACATAGAAAGCATAAGTGCAAGTGCACTGAATAGCATAAATCATCATAATTGCTACTGCTAGTAATAGCATCACTTTTAAATAAGATTTTTTTTGCATTTCAGTATATCTCATTTGCAAATGGTGCTTTTCTTTTTAAATGAGTGGTTTCTACTTTTATAGCCAAGCTCACTGCTAACTAAGCCATTCAAAAATTCTGTGGCATGTGCACTATCTGCAAGATTCTGTCATTAGACTGTACTCATCTGCAGACCCAAATGTCTACACATTGCAGGTACAGTAACTTGCAGGCCCAAACACTACATCACCTGGTCTGGAAGATAAAAGCCATCTCATGCTGCCTCTAAGGGCTCTGACCTGAATGACATTTTCCAGGAAGTAGGTGAGAGCAGGGGAGAGAAGGAGGGAGAATTAAGAGCAAAAGTCAGTTTCATTTAAAATGAAACAAGTAGGTCAGCTGACATTCTGCTAAATGAGCCCGCTCACTTTGCAGGTTAAAATTTTACCTTAAACTCAACTTCGTGGTAAAAGAAAAAAGAAGAAGATGGCTCTGGGATACAAATTGTGAAACTTGTAATGATGATGTGATACTTTAATTTGGTTAAAATACATGACAATATAAGGCAGGACAACTTTTGGCTGACACAAATAAAGAGTCATGCTCAAGTGCACAAAAGCTTTCCCATGAGCCACTTGTTTTTGGTTTTAATAAGGCTCTATCTCTTTGCATCCGTTACCAGTAAACTCTTTTGTTAGTTTAATGCTAGAAAACAAATGGGAACCTTGTGGTTTTTCCCCACAAGGTGGCTATTTCTAACATCAAGATTGCCACAGAAAATTGGGGTAGGGGAGTGTAGAGGTGAGAGAAGGCATCATATAGGAGTTATGGGGTGGGGAAGTAACACAAAGAAACTCACACTTAAAGGAGAATATTCTCGTGGGCTGGTGATGTACACAGCAAAGCAGCCTAATGTAGGAATTCAAGTATAAAAGTCCTCAGAAGTTAACTAGTCAAGCCCCTGTCCTATATAAATGAGGAAACTGAGTCCTAGAGATTACAGAGGAACTTGCCCAAAACCTCATACCAGGTGGCAGAGCTATGTCTAGTGACTGATCTAAGAAGCCGTGGCTACCGTTCTTTTTTTACCAAATGTCACTGACCTTTAGAGATGATACGGCGCTCACATTTTTAATATTGCATATTTTTAAGTGACCTAAAAGTTATAGATCCTAGAGAATTATTCCTCATTTGGGATCTTAGTTGTGAATGTTCTTTTCTCTAACCACAATGTCCTTACAGTTTTTCTTTCCCCGTTCCTCCAAATTCAATTGTTTTCTAATCAATCCTAGCACAACTGTTCTGTGACATTAGACAAGTTTCTTAGCTACTCTATGTCTCAATTTCCACTCTAAAATAGAGAAAATAATAGTGCCTACCTCATAGGGCTGTTATAAAGAACAAGTTAGTTAATATATATAAAGTACTTAGAATAGTACCTGGCATATAACTGCTTATAAATTTTAGCTATTTTTGGAGATATCAGTATAAGAGAAAGAGTTTTTCTGATAGTTTTTGTTGTTCTATTCTGAAAATTTCACAACACCTGAGTCCACTCTTAGGTCATGGGTCAAGACTGGCTTTACAGTCCCGAAGTTAATGACATTCTAAAAGATCTCACAGTGAGACCCCAGAATGGATGTGGAATATTGCAGGATACCATCTAGGAACAGAAAGGACTGAAGGAAATGCCAGTGGAGGGTGCAGGTGGGTAAGAAGGTGGGAAATTAGAGAGAGGAAGATGCCCGTTTGAGGAGCACGCAGCTTTCAGTCCCATGGAGAGTGTGTGTGTATGTGTGTGTGTGTGTATGGGTGTGTGTTTCTGCTAATAGACTCTATCTGTACAGTTTTCTGGGTGTCCAGGTATCTGTGATATTATGATCACAACTGAGAGATTATATTCTTCTGATGCTACATCTCCAATTGCTGACCTTTCATTTGAGTAAAAGTTCTGCATCTCCATTAGTTTATGAGGCATCTTCCCCTGAATATCCCGCGATCCACTCAGCACAACACAAGTTCACTTTCATAGGGTCACCTCTGTCCAAAACCTTATTTTTGCCATTGGTAACACATGTCCTTTAATTTTTCAGGCTTAAGAGATGTACTTATTTGTAACTCTTTACTCTTAAAATTCAAGCTGTAATGTAAGCTAAGTAATCACGAGTATGAGATTTATATTTTGTTTCCTTATCTGTAAATTGTAGTTAATTTTAACCACTTCATAAGTGTTGTTGTAAAGAATACTACTGTTGGCCAGATGTGGTGGCTCACACCTATAATCCTAGCACTCTGGAAGGCTGAGGCGGGAGGATTGTTTGGGCTCAGGAGTTCGAGACCAGCCTGAGCAAGAGCGAGACCCCGTCTCTACTAAAAATAGAAAGAAATTATATAGACAGCTAAAAAATATATATGTAGAAAAATTAGCTGGGCATGGTGGCACATGCCTGTAGTCCCAGCTACTTGGGAGGCTGAGGCAGAAGGATCATTTGAGCCCAGGAGTTTGAGGTTGCTATCAGCTAGGCTGACACCAAGGCACTCTAGCCAGGGCAACAGAGTGAGACTCTGTCTCCAAAAAAAAAAAAAAAAAAGAATAGTACTATTGACGAGAAAAATACTATTATAGTAGTGGTAGTACCATTATTCTTTTCAGCAACCCTGATCAGGTAGTTAAAATTACTAAAATAATTATTATCATAGTATTAGTAATATGGTAGAATAATACGACATTAGTCATAATAAACATATGGTATCAGTATTAATAGCAAGATAACCATATAGCAATAATAATGGGTACCATTTATTGAGCCCTTTTTGTTTTCTCATTTAATCCTCATGACTACTCTATGAGGTAGGTTGTGTCTTTATCCTTAGGTCACAGAATAAGAAAATGAGGCTTGTAGAGGCTCATCTGAGTGTCTAGTCTGTGCCAGGTGCTTTTCTAGAAGCTTTAGATTCACCAATATAGAAGACAGGGCCCTGGCTTTTGTGGGACTTACAACCTTGTGGGGAAAACCGAGTCAACCCTTTAAACTGAAATGGGAAAGGGTCCAACCCTGGGAAGGACTGAGGGAGAGTGACCAGGCCTTCAGGCTGGAAAGAGCTGGCATGCTTGAGGGACAGAAAGACAGGCAGGGGCTACAGCAAGGTGGGGGCAGGGGTTAAGGGATGAAGCTGGATTAGAGGATGAGGCTGGGGATCCCTGTGCCCCGTGGCGAGGAGTTTGGGGTTTATTCTTGTGCAGTGGGAAGGCTGACTAGCATGAAAGCTGAGCAGTGAATGACTGCTCTAAGTTAAATTTCTAAATATTCTTTTGGCTTCAGTGTGGCAAAAGGCTTATAAGGGTGTCAGAGAGGAAGCTGAGAGACTGATGAGCGGCTACTGCAACAGTCCAGGCAGGAGATGGTGAGTGGGTGTGGATACAGGGGCCTGTTTTTGAGGTGGAGTCTTTGTGACCAGCTGGGGGATGTAGAGGAACACAAGGATAAGGTAGGAGCCAGAAAGAGGCCTCTAGCCTAACCACCTGGGTGCATGGCGGAGCCAATAACTGAGTTGGGAGGACTGGAGCAGAAATAGGTTTTTAGAAAGACAAATGGGACATGCAACCAAGAGTTCCATTTTGGCCATGTAACAAAGGATGACCAGGCATCCAAATGGAGAGGTCCATTAGAAGAGGTCAATGAATACATGAGTCTAGAGGAGGAATATGGCTACAGATAAACATATAGGATTATCTCACATACATGGTGTTTAGAACCGTTGGCCTGGAGGTGGAAACACACATGAAGGAGAGAAGACACCTCAGGTCTGAGTGCTGAGCCCTAACCTTTGCAGGTCACGCAGGAGAACAATCCAGGGATATGAGAAGGGAAGCCTGTCCCAGGGTACCCAGTTGGTAAGGAGCTGAGCTGTGACTGCCAATGTCTGTGAAGAGTCCTGAGGAGTGTGGCACACAGAAGGCCTCTTCCCTGCAACCTGAATTACTGCAACAGCCTCTTCTGTCTCAAAACCTTGGGTCTCACATTCAAGGCCAACTTGGACTCCTCCCTGCTTCTTCAATCTACTTCTGGCACCACAGAGGTTCCTGAACACTCTACAACTTACAATGGTCTAGAGGCTTGTGGGATGCTATTTTACCCAACAGTAACCATCACGGCAGTAACATTCATTCAGTCAGCACCATGCTTGCTGTGGGGCCGGCCCCCCTGAAACCCCCGAGGAGATGCCAGAGAGTAAAGCAGAGTAGGTCCTTGCTGTCGTGGGGCTGACACCGGGGAGGGGGCTTCCCTTTGCCAGTTTTCCCATGGGCCCCTTACAGGTCATACTCATTCTCTCCTCCAGAAATGTTCACTCTGTCCTCACCCTCTTTCCTGCCCTCCATTATTCAAATCCTCCATTTCCACAGAAGCCAGCCAGGCTAAAAATAGCCTCTGTCATGTTCCCATGTGTAAGCACTGAAATACCCAAACATAAACACCACCTTCTCACCTCTGCTCTCTCCCACGGGGACACATGCTACCTACAGAGAGCCGTCCAAACAGAGACATAGCCATAGAAACCTCTGCAGAGGTAACCCGATCGCCATGTGCAAACCCATACAAGGAGATAAATGTAGAGAAACAGATGCCCAGAAAAGGAAGGGTATGAGCATGAGCTTGGGTGAGTCAAACAAAAAAGTGAATTAGAGGCAAATGGGTGCTGTAGGGAAAAAGAATAGGGCTGGAGGAGATGGTAAATGAAGGGTCAGCAAAACAACTTCAGGATACCCAGACAGAATGCTAAGCCCAGAGGACCCCCTAAAGGGCTTTTGGTGGTGTTCTGAGCTTCTACACCCAGCTCATCACCTACTGCTATGACCAAAAGGCAGTAAGAGCCACGTTCAGGGCTCTTCTCAGGAGCCCAGGCTCAGGGGAAGACTCCTGCAAGGAGGGTCAGTTCACCTCCAGCAAGCGCAGGCTATATTAGGGGAATGTCACTGGGTGTTAACCTATTTAACACTAAAGCCTTCTCAACCTGGCAGATTAGTCTAACGCTCTCTGATGGGGTTACACAGATAATTCTCTCATGTGCTTACCTACAGCTAACAAACAGCTTCCATTAGTACAAATGACGTCGTCAAATGGTGAGTTCTGATTTAGTACACACAAAGCACCATCCATATTAAAGAACGGTAGGACACTGGTTAATTGCCTTGCATTCCAGTAGATGGAGCTGCAGCTTAGAAGGGCTCAGGATGCCTCAGCGGCTCATGCCCATCCCTCAAAAAAAAAAAAAAAAAAAAAAAAAAAAAAAAATCAGTAATGAGAAGAGGTGTGGGGAGAAACAGGTGAATTACAAAAAAAAGGAACAAAACTTGGTATAGAACTATTCTGTGGTTGTACGAATGAGTGCCTGTACCAATGTCTGACCCATGGTGTGCACTCAATAAATAGTGAATGAATTCACATGACATAATCTGATGACTGACTGTAGCTTGAGTTTGGAATAGCAATTCTCCCCTCCTCTTTCTGCTTTGTTTTTCTCTCCTCTCCTTTTCATTCTTTGCATACTCATGCCTTTTGGACACCCACCTCCTGCCAAAATGTCATGGAAAATTCTGCGAAACTTGGCTGCAGGGTCAAACTAATGTCAAAGGGAGGTGTAGGGAGAGGCATGTGATAAAAATAGTCCAGTGGAGGTTCCCACCTGTTTCCCATGCTGTAGCCCTGTGCTCTAGGCAGTGTTTCTTGAAGTGTTTTCCCAGCCATCTGCATCAGTGTCATCTGGGTTGTTTGTCAAAAATTCCAATTCCCAGGCCACACCTCAAAGAATCTGATTCAGTGCTTCTGGGTTAAGGCACCGTAAGTGGTTTTTCTGCAAAACCAAGCTTTAGAATATCACTTGTGGAGCAAGGAGAGGCAACAATCTCTTATCCTCAATCCTGAAATCTAAAAATACTGAAAACTCTGAAAACTGGAAGTTTTTCATAGCTCATTTGGAGGCAAAGTTTAACCCATAAAGTAACATGAAGCTTTGCATGATCCTTATTTATTATACATAATGTGAACATTCACACACTTTTCTGCAGAAACATTAATATGTTTGATTAGAAAGTGTTCTGTTTGACCCCACTGAGGATATTATGAGATGTATGGCTGCATACTCTGTGCTGAATTGTCTTTCTAAAATCCAAAGACTTTTTGAATTTTGAAACACACATGGGTGGCTTCAAGGATTTCAGATTGGGGCACTTGTACTATGTTCTCATGTCCCCCTATAGATGGTGTTTGAAGTAGTTCTATTCAGGTCTGATAATTAAAAAAAATAAATTTAAAAAAAGCCCAATAAAAGGAATATTGGCTTAGGAGCCAGGAAACTTCATCTTTCTGGGCTCAGTTCTGCCCCCTGAAAATGAAGAAAGAGATGATATTGGAGGCCTCCTTTCTTTAAAATTTTGTTCACACCTTCTTGCTCTCCTAAGAAATGTCAGGCATTACTGCCACAAAGGTTAGGTTGTGGTGTCTTATTATTTTTATTTAAAAATTTTAAAAGGTAAACATATTTTTCCCCTTTTAGATTTCCAGACAGGTTCTTGACTGACATTTCCCTCAGTGGTGTCAAAGAGCATTTACCCAAATTCTATAGATATTGTGATAGATTATTGCACTCAACAAAACTGCTGTGAAAACTACTAGAATACAGAAGTAATCATGAACTCCAGAGAGTGCTATGGAACATTGTGGAAGAAAGTATTGCTTACATTAGTTATGAGGACTAAAGAGATGTAGAATAAGAGAGCTGAAAAAGCCTCCACTATAAGTGGCTCTTAGAGTGTGGTTATAATAGTCCAAGGGGCAGCAAGCTGCTTTTAGCAGAATCCTAGTGATTCCAAAGCTCACATGACTGGGGCCTCTCTCTAGCCCTCTATGCAGGAATTAATATTTAAATGATTACCCTAATGTCCTATCAAGTCCTAAAGCAAGATTTTGAAAAATTAAAAAAACCACAAAATATAGCAAAACAGTAAGCTCCGAGTTTGCTCTGTCAAAAGCAGTGGGTCGAATTGTGTCTCCCTACAAAATATATGTTGGATTCTTCACCTCCAGTACCTTAGTGTGTGACCTTATTTGGAGATACAGACTTTACAGAGATAATCAAGTTAAAGTAAGGTCATTAGGGTGGGCCCTAATATAATACAACTGGTGTCCTTATAAGAAAGGGAAATTTGGGTACAGACACATTCAGGGAGAATACCACATGAACAAAAAGGTGGTCATCTATAAGCTAAGGGGACAGGCCTGGAACAGATCCTTCACTCAGAGGCCCAAGAAGGAACCAACCCTGCTGTCACTGTGATCTTGGACTTCTAGAATCCAGAACTGTGAGACAACAAAGTTCTATTGTTTAAGCCACCCAATTTGTGATACTTTGCTACAGCAGCCCTAGCAAAATAGGCTGTCGTGTACAATGTCTAGTCCAGTGGCAGAGGGAGGTGTCTATGATCTCTGGTGTGTGCATTTGGGCATTCATTTCATGGCTGGCTTCCTTAATGCCCCATTCTTTGTTTTCCATTTATTTCATTTTTCTAATTTTTGTCTTCTATTTTTAAAAAAAAATTTACTGTACTAGATGTATCTTTACAAGTTTCCTGAAATTCTTTTTTTGGTTTAGAAATGACAAAAGTTGGTAAATAAAGATTATCTGGCCTTAAGCACATTTAGCCTCATTCATGGTTGACATGAAACAACTAAATAGCAAACTATTAATTTATAAGACAAATTAAATAGTAAAATCCAACTCTGTACCATTGGAGGAGGAACTGTTAGGGATGGTAAGGTTTAGTTTCAGAAAGCAAATGATTTCTACACTCTGGGAAAGAATTCTTCAGGCAGTACACCACTTTAAAATGGTGCTTGAGCCATCCAAATATCAGGACTGTCTTCAACTTCTCACAATGCCAAGCAGAGAGACAGGGAAAAATGTTTCTAGATGAAGGGCTATGGCAAAAATCTTATTAAGTGTCTAAAGAATTAAAACAATACAAACTATCATTAACTGAGTATTTGCTATATAGCAGGCCCTCTGCTAGACATTTGTTATGTAATGGATCATTTAATCCTTATAATAACCTTGCAAGAAGATATTTCTATTCCCCTCTCCTCTACTTAAAACTAAAAAATACATAGCTCAGAAAAGTGAAGTAACTTGTCTAAGATCAGGCAATTAGTAAAATGTCGAGCTGAGACTTGATACAGAAAAATCTGACTTAAACTGCATAATATTTCCACCTCTCCTCCTTAAAGTTCCCACATTATTTGGCTCTCTTAAATACAAATCAGGATTATAAATATCTATAGAAATGTAGTTGATGAAGAGTCTTAAATTTGAATGTTTAGAAATTTTAGACCCAGAGACTAAAAAGTATCTGCATTTAGTATAAAAGTATGTAAAGAATATGTAAAGAAATGACTGTATCTTTATAGACCAATGTTGCATGTAAAGCTTGTGGTTTACAGAAGAGGATTATGAAAAATGTATTCAGAATCATCCTATAGTCTTCAACAGCCTTAATGAGAAGGGATTGGAAGTTAATTAGTTAATTACAGAACCACTCTCAATATTTGTTATAGATATTAAATTCTAATCCTTGGAAAGTAGACGTGGCAGAGCTAATAATTGCCCTCCAATGCCCATTCTCTTCTTCTTGCAAGAACATATGGTTTCCCAGCTAAAAATTTTATTTTGCACACTTCCTTGCAGATAGGTGTAGCAAGGGACTCAGTTTTGGCCAGTGGGCTGTGAGTGGAGGTACTGTGTGCTACCATTGGCTGTGCTCTTAAAGGGAAAGGATGTGTCATCTCATCCCGTGTGCTCCTTCCTTTGGCTGGGAAGCTGGTATGGTGATGGGAGCTAAACCAGCCATTATGGACTTTCAGATGAAAACCAGTTGTTGAGAATGAAAGAGCAACAACAACAACAACAACAACAACAAAAAGAGTCTTGAGACTGTGAGGCTAATGTATCAGCCTGGATTGCCAACCTGCACTGTTGTATTGGTGAGAAATAAAATGCATGTTTTTAAAGCCACTGTTATTTTGAATCTCATTGTTACTGCAGCCAAATCAGTATTCTAACTAATAAGCCATATTTTTTCTAACAATAAAACAGAAAACTTCATTCCAAAAATCTTCTGAATATGAATGTATGCAAAAGTTGTCTATATATAATTGCATACTTTATTTCAGTATTCATTTTGTGGTACAGTTGCTCCCAGCAACTAGCTGGGGCACTTCACTTCCTTGGTTCATGCACTGTCTTCAGTGAAAAGTTTACCAAGGGATTCTGGCTTCTCAGATTGTCTTAGAAGCATCTGAACTGGATCTGGAAACCCTGGCTCATTTCCTTTAATTGCTGGATAGGAGCAATTTGGAAAGTGAAAACAACACAAGATAATCTGATATTTATTAGTGATTTTGTTTAAGCCAAAAAAGTCCAAAAAGTGATGGAAAATTTATGCCATAATCTGAAGTTATAAAAACCCTTTGAAACCTGGGAAGGGTGTTGGATCAGGAGTTTCTCAGATTTGTCTGAGGTTTCTAGAGATACTACAACATTGGCAGCTTCCAGAAGAGGGATGTGTGTGTGGGTGGGGGGGGGTGTTATAGCCAGAATACCCCTATGGTCCCCTTTTCTAAAATAGGGTTTAGAGAAGATGTGAGAGGAATCCCCCTAAACCACAAAAAAGTCTCAGTTGTAAAACTGATGACTTATTCATGGTCACATAAGGTCAACTCCTTCAAGTTCTATAATCCATTTCAATGAAGAGAGGAAAAGTATAGGGGCATTTACCTTGTTTCTATGTATGTTTTAATAGGCTATTATATTAAGAAAAACTAGGGAATACTAAGAAAATACTAGGACACTTACTACAGAGTTTAAAATAGAGTTGGTTTCAGGTGGAATCAGAAATTGTACACACCCTCTTGAATTCTCTGTCTTCACTTTACATATTCCACAGCAGAACAGAAGAGGTCAGCCTGATCTAGTGGATGCTAGAGTTAGGGTGGGTGGGATGGAGGAGGAAAGGAGACCACTTAGGCATATTAGTTACTGCCAAAAAGACAGGCCTGGTTATTGGTAAAATTCCCCTGGGAATTGAGATATTACAGTTATGGGATTTTCTTTTTGCTTTTCATAAGGAAAGGAAGAAGTGAGAAGAAGAGAGAAATCATGAGGTTCACTGAATTAAAAAAAGTAAATGTCAGTAAAGAATATTGGGGAAAATAAGAAACCATACATACACATACCAGTAACCAAGCCTAAAGAAATGGAGATCTGTAAACTGGTTGAAAAGAATTCAAAATGATCCTCTTAAAGAAGCTCAGTGAACTACAAGAGAACATAGACAACTAAACAAAATCAGAAAACAACACATGAACACAATTAGAAGTTCAGCAAAGAGATAAAAAGCATAAGAAAGAACCAAACATAAATTCTGGAACTGAAGGACACAACAATTCAATTGAATAATTCAGTAGAATGCTTTGACAGCCAACTTGATCAAGCAGAAGAAAGAATCATTAAGTTTGAAGACAGGTCATTTGAAATTACCCAGTTGTGGGGTGAGGGGAGTGGGAGGGAAGATTAAAAAGAGTGAAAACAGCTGATGGCACTTATGGGACACTGTCAAGTGAACCAATATACACACTATGGAAGTCTCAGAAGAAGCAGAGAAAAAAAAAAAAACATAAGTAAAAAGCTTATTTAAAGAAATAATAACAGAAAACTTCCAAAATCTGGAGAGGGAAATGGTTATACAGATCCATGAAGCTCAGAGAACACTGAATAGGTTAAGTATAAAGACATCTTCACCTAGACACATTATATTAATAATAAAGTTCTCAAATGTTAAAGACAAAGAGAATTTTGAAAGCAGCAAGAGAAAAGCAACCCATCCCATACAAGAGAACTTCCATAGACTATCAGCAGATTTTCAGCAGATGCCTTGTAGGCTAGGAGAGAATGAGATGACACATTAAAAGTGCTGAAAGAAAAAACTGCCAACCAACAATACTACACCCTGAAATATTGTTCTTTAGAAATGAAGGAGAAATAAAGACTTTTCCAGACAAACAAAAACTGTGAGTATTCATTACCATTAGATTTGTCTTACAAGAATGCTAAAGGGAGTATTTAGAATACTCTAATACTGTAATGGTGTCACATAACTCTAGTATAAAAGTTAAAAGTATAAAAAAAACTATAGCTATAATAATTTTAATTGATACATGACATATAAAAGAGGTAAATTATGACATTAATGACAAAATATGAGGGAGGAGAAGTTAAAGTGCAGAATTTTTCTCAGTTTGACTGAATTCTTAGTTTTATAGCTAGTTTTATACTTTCATATATTTTCATGTTGTCAGTTAGCAGCCTCTCATTTCAACTTGAAATTTAACTTAGAATTTCTTATAAGGCAGGTCTAGTGATAATGAACTCCCACATGCAGTCACAGTTAAGTTTTTATGAGCTTAAAATAGACTATTATAAATATAAAATATTTTATATAAGCCTCATGGTAACCCCAAAGAAAAAATCTGTAGTAAATACACAAAAGATAAAAAGAAAGGAAGCAATGCATACTATCACAAAAAATCATCACAGTACAAAAGGAGACAGAAGAGAGGCAGAATGGAACAAAGGAACTACAAAACAGTCAGAAAACAATTAACAAAATGGCAGTAGTCCTTACCTATTAATAATTACTTTAAATGTAAATGGATTAAATTCTCCAATCTAAAGACATAGAGTGGCTGAATGGACAAAAAATTAAGAATTTCACTATATGCTGTCTGCAAGAGACTCACTTTAGCACTAAGGACACACACAGGCTGAAAGTGAGGAGATGGAAAAAAATATTGCATGCAAATGGTAACCAAAAGAGAGCAGGAGTGGCTATACTTACATGAGACAAAATAGACTTTAAGTCAAAAACTGTCACAAGAGTCAAAGAAAGTCATTATATAATGATAAGGGATAGATTAATCAAGACAATATAACAATTGTAAACATATATGCACCCAAAATTTCAGCACCTACATATATAAAGGAAATATTTTAAAAGAACAAAAGGAAAAATAGACAGCAATACAATGATGGTGGGGGACTTCAACATCCCACGTTTGACAATCCAGGCAGAAAATCAATAAGGAAACAGCAGACTTGAATAACACTCTAGACCAAATGGACCTAACAGACATGTACCAAACATTCCACCCAACAGCAGTATAATACACATTCTTTTCAAGTGCACATGGAACATTTTCCAGGATAGATGATATGTTAAGCCACAAAAAATATCCTAACAAATTTAAGAAAACTGAAATCCTATCAAGCATCTTTTCAACCACAATAGTATGAAACTAGAACTCAATACAGGAGGAAAACTGGAAAATTTATAAACGTTGAAATTAACAAACTCTTGAACAACAGTAAGTCAAAGAAAAAATTTTAAAAATCTTGATACAAATGAAAATGGAAATGCAACATGCCAAAACTCATAGGATGAAACAAAAGCAGCTTTAAGAGGGAAGTTTATAGCAATAAATGCCTTCATAAAGGAAAAAGAAATGTCTCAGATAAATAACCTAAATTTACACTTTAAGGAATTAGAAAAAGGAGAACAAACTAAGCCCAAAGTCATCAGAAAGAAAAAAATAACAAACATCAGAATAGAAACAAAGGAAATAGAGGGTAGGAAAAACAATGGAAAAATTCAGTGAAACAAAAGGTTGGCTTTTGAAAAAATTAAGAAATCTTTAGCTAGATTAACTGCAAAAATAAAGAAGACTCAAAATTATAAATGAAAGAGGAGACATTAAAACTGATACCACAGAAGTGCAAAGAATCATAAGAGATTGCTATGAATAATTATATGTCAACAAATTGGATAATTTAGAAGAAATGGATAAATTCCTAGAAACATACAACCTATCAATATTGAATCATGAAGAAATAGAAAATCTGAATAGACCAATAACCAGTAAAGAGATTGAATCAGTCATCAAAAACCTTCCCATGAAGAAAAGCCTAGAAATTGATGGCTTCACTAGTGAAGTCTATCAAATATTTAAATAAGAGTTAATACCAATCTTTCTTAAACTCTCTCAGAAAATTAAAGAGGAGGGAACACTTCTAAACTTATTTTACAAAGCCAATATTACCCTGATACCAAAGCCAGACAAAGGCACTACAAGAAAAGAAAATTATGGGCCAATACCCCTGATAAACATTGATGCAAAAATCCTCCATAAAATACTAGCAAACTATATTCAATAGCATATTAACAAGAAGATCATACACCATGATCAAGTGTGATTTATCTCTGAGATATAAGGATAGTTCAATATATACAAATCAATACATCTTATGCACATTAACAGAATAAGGAACAAAAATAATATAGTATGCGATAAAGCATTTGATCAAATTTAATATCTTTTCATGATAAAAACTCTCAACAAATTGGTATAAAAGGAATGTACTCCAACATAGTAAAAGCCATACATGACAAGACAACAGATAACATCATACTTAATGGTGAAAAGTTGAAAGCTTTTCCTCTAAGCTTAGGAACAAGGCAAGGATACTCACTTTCACCACGTCAATGTGGTACTTTAAATCCTAGCCAGACCTATTAGGCAAGAGAAAGAAATAAAAAGCATCCAAATTGGAAAGGAAGGAGTAAAATTGTCTCTTTTTGCAGATCACATAATCTTACACATAGAAAATCTTAAAGACTCCACCAAAAATTTGTTAGAATAAATTAATTTGGTAATGGTCCCTGTCTCTGACAATAAATTCCAAGGCAGATGACCGTAACATAATTTGAGGAAAGCTATAATGCTATATGCTGTAAGGTTGGTGTTTAGACTACAATATTATTTTCAACATTCTTACTATGCTGTCACCCCAATTAGGCTACTATTCAGAAATATATGGGTTAACAAATTTTCTCTAGAAGAAAAGCAAGTTATGCAAGAAGACTGTTCTAAGAGAAAGTAACTGTAGGCACCCTAAGAAACCTCTGCCTTATTTTATTTTATTGGCAGTGCATTGCCTGCAGAAAAATAAATATTCTGTAACAAATTTGTGTGAGCAAATCCAACACATGGTTTCAAGCCAAAATTACTGTCATCATATATGGCACAAGAACAACACCATAATTCTCTGAACCTTTCCCCTAGACTGCCTGAAGTCCTTTGTTTATTGGCAGGAGGCAATGCTGTTATAAGTTGGTCTCCAGACTGCAACCTTGCTCGCCAGCTAATCTCTTACTTGGCAGATCAAGGTCTTCCCATGTCTCAGGCTAAATACTAAGGCAGTGCCCAAGGCCAGAATTATTTGAAATAAGGGGAAAATTGGAGCTGCTATCCAGTTCATGACTCAATGAAACCAGACTCTGAAACACAGTAATCAAGAATTGAGAAGCAAAAATAGTAAGGGTTGAATGGAATGGTAACTCATCCAGGCCTTGATAAAAAGAGCATTTGGAAACAGGTGGCATAAAAGATTAAAAATACCAGGCACAAACAGAATTAATTAAGAATGGCAGGGGCCAGCTGAGTCAGGAACAGGCGGGTGGATACGAAATTAAGCTTGGTTTATAAAGCTAAGCGAGCCCAAAGTGTTTCCGATTATATAAATGAGCCCCACCTTGGCCATGTGTTCTGCAGCCTGCACACAGATCACAGTGGATGTTAAAAGAAGAGTCACATTTGCCAGAGCCTTTTTTTCTCTTGACACTGTTGATTTGTATTCTATGAATTGTAAATGCTCCCCAGGGGCGAGAATAGACACCTGGTAGATGTCACTGTTTTTTCCTAAGACAGGAGGAGATAAATGAGAACTTAAACATTTTGTTAGAACAAAAAGGAAAAATCTATTTTTAGACCTAACCTGCTTTACTTAACATTCTAATATCATTTTCTTACTTTAACATTTTTATTTATGGAAACTCTAAATAATTCAGTTGAACAGAATCAACTGCACAGGAGCTAGGGAGTCTGGCTCTGTCACAGAGTTATCATGGAATCCCTGTCACCTGAGCTAGCTTTTATGAACTTCAAGTTTACTTTCCTGAAAAATAGTTTTGTTCTTGAGCATCAAATCTGATAATATTTATGAAAGTCCTTGGAAAACTATAAATCATCATACAAATGGAATGTATTATTTTATGAAATTGTTATTCTTTGCTCACAGAATCATGGCTTGATTACCCTGAGGACAAATGGGTTTTCTGTTTTACTGAAAACAAAGGAAAAGAAAAACTTTGTCACTTATCACTGTCTTACAAATTCTGCTACAGGTCAAACTATCTAAACCAGCCTAACAGTTATCTTTCTTTTTTCCTTGTTCCTGAAGGGAGATATTTTGTGTACAAAATCATCTGCTGATGGTTTCCTGCCCTTGCTACTAACTACAACTGCAATTTGACTAAGAGCCTAGATCCTTCAAAACAATTCTTTATTACAAAAAGCCATCATAAATTTCGGCTAGAAAAATAACATCTTTTGTTTCATCTGGATAATAAAAAGGTACATTCATATTTTTACATTTCTTTGAACAGAAACGTATCAAAATGTTTCAAGTCAAATGCTTAAAAGGCAAAGATAAAATGGAATAAAGCATTTAGACTGTATCTGATAGATAAGAAATGAAGTAAATTTATAAAAGAGCCCCTCAAGTTAAAAAAAAAAAAGAGAATCCAAAATAAAAATGACCAAAAGAAATAAACAGACAGTTCTTAGAAGTGAAAATGCAAATGATTAATAAACACATGAAATTTAAAAACCAGTGTGATATATTTGTGCCCAATGAATAGTGTACAATTAAAAAGATTGATAACATGTAATGCTTACAAGGATATGGGAAAATAAGCATGCTCATATATTACTAGTCGGGATTATAAATTACTGCAATCTTTTTGGAAAGAATCTATGGACCATGGTAATTCTAAATATTAGTGACAGAGGCCGGGCCCGGTGGCTCACGCCTGTAATCCTAGCACTCTGGGAGGCCGAGGCGGGTGGATTGTTTGAGCTCAGGAGTTTGAGACCAGCCTGAGCAAGAGAGAGACCCCATCTCTACTAAAAATAGAAAGAAATTATATGGACAGCTAAAATATATATAGAAAAATTAGCCGGGCATAGTGGTGCATGCCTGTAGTCCCAGCTACTTGGGAGGCTGAGGCAGGAGGATTGCTTGAGCCCAGGAGTTTGAGGTTGCTGTAAGCTAGGCTGATGTCACAGCACTCTAGCCCAGGCAACAGAGTGAGGCTCTGTCTCAAAATAAATAAATAAATACATAAATATTAGTGACAGAAAGGATGGTTGACTGCCATTTTCATGTACTTATTCATAAAACAAATTTTTATTACATGCTTACCTTGTGCCAGGGATGCAGAGGTAAACAAGGTAGGAATAAGCCTCTGTGTGGAGTTCACAGTTTATTGGGGAAGAGACAGACAATAGGCATAATAAGTAAAGCAGAATATACGGAAGCGATATGTACAATGGGAAAAAAAAACAGAGCAGGTTCAGGAAAATCCAGTACTGAGACAGAAGTGTGGGCAGCCGTTTTAAATAGGGAGTCTGTGTAGGTCTGGACTAAGAAAGTGAAATTTGAGCTGACTTGAAGGAAATAAGGGAGTGGCTATACGGATGCACAGGGGACTAAGGTTCCAGGCAGAGGAAACAGTCTGTGTAACTAAAAATAGGTAAAAATAACAACACGGTTGAAAATAAATATAAAGAAGTCAATCAAAGAATGGATGGAGATCGCTCTTTTCTCTTCCAAGGTTTACAGATTTCTTTCTGCTGATTTTCTTCCTTCATTTATTCAGTTAATGGGACCTATGTCCATAACATCTGGGAGGGTGTTTTGACCTGTCAATTATGGAAAAGGTAGTCCTACTTTTGGTAGATCATGCACGCTCATAGAGCCCAGGGTTTTTGACAAATTATTTCCTCATATTTTCCATAAAAGCAGCCATCAGTCCATAGAGGGCCCACCAGAAATGAGAGCAGCTTGAATAGCAGCATCAAGTCTCTTTGTCTGGGCCCCTCTCTTGTCTCCTCTGCGCTTTCTTCTACTCCTCTGCCCACCCTCGGAACCTTCCATAGGCAGCCTCAGATCCCAAGATTTTGCCCACTCCTGGAGGAGGCTTTAGTTCCTTCATATTATTCAGTGAGGAGCATTTATGAGGCCAACAGACTTATCTCTTGCTAATGTGTGAACTTCTCTTATTGATTAATACTGTTGAATTAGTTTTGCTAACAAAAATGCTAACGCATTACTCTGTACAATCAGAGACCTCTATGATAATACAGTGGTAACCATCACACCTGACAACAGTACGGTGGATTTTTCCAGTACTCCTTTTATCCTCTCTTCTGAACGTTTCTCATCCTTCACAAGTTTCCTTTAATTTTTTTTTTGAGGTTTAACATACTTCTAAATGTAGAGTTTGTTGAATTTTAAAATACAGAATGCATCCATTTAACTACCACACAGATTAATATGTCAAACACTGCCAACACCCCAGAAGCCTCTCTTACAGCTCTTTCCAGTCAATAACCACCCCCGAGATAGCCAATATTCTACCTTCTATCACCATACATTAATTTTTGACTGTTCTTGGACTTTATATAAATGGAATTATTTTGTAAGTGCTTTCTGTGTCTTTAACTCAACACAATGCATATGAGATATATCTATATTGTAGGTAGCAATAATTTGTTCTTTTTCATCATTGCATAGTATTCCATTGTATAAATATACCAACATTTATTTGTTCTACTGTTGGCAGACATTTGAGTGGGTTTGAGTTTTTGGCAATTGTATATAAAACTGTTATAAACATTCTTTAACATGCCCCTTTTTAAATACATGCATTTATTCTCTTAGGCAGAGGGTGGCATACTTTTTCTGTAAAGGGTAAAATAGCAAATTTGTAGGTCATATGGTTTCCGTCTGTCACAATTATGTAGTTATACCATTGTAGTACAAAAGTAGCCCCAGATATTATATATGCATAAACAAATGGATGTGGCTGTGTTTCAATAAAACTTTATTTACAAACACCATATATGACCTGCAGACCATAGTTTGTTGAACCTGCTCTTAGGTATATGCTTCCCATTGGAAATTCTGGGTATTAGGATAGTTGTATGTTAACTATGTTTTAACGGTTTTCCAAAGTGTTTGTACCAATTTATGCTCCCATTGGTGATGGATGAGAATTCCATATCTTCACCAACATTTTCCAAATATCTGTAAGTTCTTGAAAACTCATGTACAAAGTACTGTCATTTTTGCTATAATAGTAAACTATTATCTATCTTTTTCTTCTCTAAGAGGTCACTATAGCAATGAGCTATCATTATTGCCTCTTGTCCTTGAAGAGGAATATTGATTCCTCTAAACTGTGATTTTCTGCCACTTTAATTTGACATAAACGAAAGCCCTGTATTGGCAGCTGGGAGACCTAAACTTAGCTGCCCTATGACTTTAACATAGTCACTTCTGTGCCTCATTTCCCTAATCTCTAAAATGGGGCTAATAACATCTGCCCTGGCTATTCCTCTGGGTTTTTATAGTAACAAAAAAATTAATAGCTGAATAAAATTAAAGGATAGGAAGACAATTACAATATCATAACTGAAAAAAGTCATGTTATGCAACAATATGTGTAGCATGTTCCCAACTAGAGGAGTGGGGGGTGGCAATGTGTGTTTAAAGGCATAGAAAAAAATGCTAGAAGAATATTTCCCAAAATGTTTAGAGTGACAATTTGGGGGAGATAATAGATATCAGTAATTTTATTTTCTTCTTGATGTTTTGCAATATTTTCCAAAATTTCCAAAGTTAACATGAATTGCCTACATAAAAAAGAAAACAAAATTAATTTTTAGAAGGACACAGTGTGGACTGAGGGGCTGCAGCTCCTCCTTCTCGCCAGGCTATCTCACTTGTGCTCCATTTCTTGATCCTTGGCTGAATAAATCAGAAATTCAATCTGACAGCAACAATAGAAATGCACAGAATATTACAAAGTGAACAATTACAATGATGAACGTTAATGAGCAGCAGGAGGCCTCTGTCTTTGGCTTTGTAAAATGTGATTTTAAGTATTCTTTCTTAATGCTGAGGGGATTTTGAAATATTATATTGTGTCAGTGCTTAGCAGTGGAAAAAGTGAAGAAACTATGTCTCAAAATGGGGTGGAAGTAGGTGACGGAGCAGTTTGCTTTGCTGAGGGTCCTGTGCACGTCCCCTGTCACTCCGAGGCTGTGCAGTGGAGGAAGGTGGGAGGTCCTTTGCTCAGGGTGGCAGGGTCTGAAGCCAGTTTCTGCTTGGATGCTGCAAACATCAAGAACGCGGTGTAATCCCTATACTTTGGGAAGCTGAGGCAGGAGGATGGCTTGAGCCCAGGAGTTCAAGGCTGCAGTGAGCTATGATTGCGCCACTGCACGCCAGCCTGAGCGACAGAGTGAGACCCTGTCTCTAAAAAAAGGCAGTGTGTGGGGGGAAGCAGAAGTGGCCAAGGCAGTCTAATTGGCACCCTAAATATAGTCCAACTCAATTGAATGTGGAAATGTGAAAATGAACTTTGAGGAAGAGTGTAAGGACATGGATGGACAACCTTTTTTTTTTTTTTTTTTAAAGGCTGGTCAAGTGAAGCAGCGGGAGTGGAGAAGGAACAAAGCAATCTGTAACCGATTTTTTGTGATCTGTTAGTTGTAAACACCACTGTACTCGGACCAACCTGGGTGAACGACCTTGTCTTTTTTTAAAAAATAAAGTGACTATTATCTTTCCTATATTTAAAATGTACAGAAAGAAACTGTTAACATTTCTCCTTCAGGCCATGGTAAAGGTTAGAGACATATATGAAGTCTATTTTCGAAAATGCAAGTCTCTTTTTATTTTTTAGAGCAAATACAATTATTTTATGAAGAAGTGTTGGCAAAAGTCCAGAAACCAGCACAAAACTGACATGGGGGTTGAAAGAAGTGCTTTAAAGGAAAACGTCCCTTTAAGTGCGAACCGCAAGCACGTGGGATTTGGTACCCACCTGAGGCAGCCTTGCGCACCAGGTGTCACGTTTAACTGATAATGCTTGTTACTGGCCCTGTGGGAGGCAGGAAGGAAGAGGAGTGACCGTGGCATTCAGGAGAGGGTGAGCTTTGTCCTGTCACCGCACAGAAGTTGAATTCTTAGACGGCTCGACCACGGGCTTGTGTGGTGAAAATGGGGATTTCCACTTTCAAAAATAGTATGACTTCAGTTAGGTTTGAGATTGCCTTTTTGGGAAGTTTGTTATATTTAGAAGCTTCTTTCCCCACCTCATAGCTTTAAAGTCCATCTGCAGCATGGTACAAGTCCTCAAAATTGTCATGACCTAATTTACGCTGAAGTTCAATTTGGAATCAAGATGTTTTCTTAGAAGGTACAAAGCAACCGTTGCACTGACAGAAGTACATTTTAATCAAAAACGCTGAAAGTAGTGAAAATGGTAAGGGATTTTTTTTTTCCTCTTCAGGCTTCTCTTTACTTTACAAATTGTCTATGTTGTGGTTTATGTGGGATATAGATATCCCAGATCTTGGCAGTGTACTCTGCTCGCTGGGTTCTAGGAGCCCTGAAGTCTCGGTTTGGAGTCTGCTAGCCACAGGAATCTCTGGGTCACCTCCTAGAATATCAGTTACACAAATTGCAAAATTAGAATCGAGAAAAAGAAAAATTCTGTAATAAGCATTTTTGCTTAAAAAGTAAAAATCAACGTATTGTTTTTAAAAGGAAAAAACCATCCCTTTAAAATGGAGTAGTCTCATAAGAAAAGGTCAGTTTTCAAAGGTGGGCTTGACACAGAGACTAAGATGACAGCCCACTTCCAGTTCAGCAGGAGTCACTTGGCATGTATGACTACCCAGTGCAGTGCAAGGTGAGGAAGCAGGGAGATCAGGTATCACCATGGGTTTAATTTTGGATTTGGGGAGGCACGTGGTCTGCCCAAACCAGTTTCTATTTTTTTCCTATCCTCCTTGAAAATGACTTTCTGTGTGACATTAATGTGCTGTGTCTTTCAGCACAGCCCCAGACTGTAGCTGATGGAATGAGAGAAGCTCTTTCTTGTTCTGAATTGCTAAAAGGTTCATAGAAGCTGATTCTTTGTCTCCATTAAAAAAGTGGAAGGTCTGGGGCCTGTAATCCCCGCTACTCAGGAGGCTGAGGAGGGTGGATTACTTGAAGCCATGAATTTAAGTCCAGCCTGGGCAACTTAGCAAGATCCCATCTCAAAAAATTAAAAAGTGGAAGATAAAGAAGACCTACTCATCGCCTGTGTCCTACCTTGGAGCAATGATGCCAAACTCTCTGGTCAGTGTTTACAGTTTTGCATCAAATATTTAACAATGTCTCCTTTTACCTGATCATCATCAACATGAAATGACCAATTTTTTTTGGTGCGAATCTGGCAATTCTCAACTTTCTACAGAATGTTTTATAACAAATCCTTTGGTTCTTTTCACCAGTTTGCTAATCATTTGGCAGAATAAGCAAGAACATTACCAGTGGGCAGCCTTTCTGGGTAAACCTCAGACTCCCTTTCCCTGTAGGTGGAATTTAGGAATCTTTTGTGGCAACGCAGCACCTGAACCTGCCAGTCTTTGGTGAGAGCTTGGGCCACTGCAGGCTACTGTTAGGCCCTAAATTCCTCTCTCTTCATGGAAACTTTCCTTTCATCTATCCTATCCTTTTCCAAAGCACATTCCAAGATGTTGACCAACTAATCTATTCATGAGCTTCTGGGAGTGAGTGAAAGGGAATTTAGGTACATTTTAATGACCTTATAAGTCTACCCCGTTTGTTGACTCAAAGGGCTGTAACTCCAGCTCACCCAGGGAAGGAGAACTGGCCCTGGCAGGTCAGGGTGAAGAGACGTTTTCGAGATTGGCACCGTCGTCCCCTCACCATGCAGAGCTGGGCTCAGAGACAGTGATTGACACCGAAAGTATACACAGAAGCCAACCAGAACTATAAAGTTCTGAGGTGATTTTCTCTCTGAAGCTGGACTCCATCCCTCCCCCCACTTTTTTTTTTCAGTTCAACAACTTTATCCTGAACCAGACATATTTTTGTTTTTTTCCGAGAGCCACCTACAATATCAGCAAAACCCCTCATACATAAAAAGTGATCAGTGACTACGTCTGGGGCGTAAGGAGTAACGGGGCTTGAAGCAGAGGACACTGAAGTAGTTTTAGAATGAACCACACAGCCTGGGGACCGCGGGGGGCAGGATGGTTTGGGAGCACTCAGTGCCGTGGGACAGGAGCGGCGTTTGGTGGCGAGAGGAGGAGAGGCAGAGCCACAGAGCAGGTGCTCCGAATGGCGTTGTCGACAGTAAATCCAGCAAATCCCATCACCCTTCCAGGACTCAGTTTCCTATTTTGCAAGTTGAGGGAATTACATGCTTTGGATTAAATACCTTTTCTCTAAGGTCCCTTCCAGCTTCCCATTTCTGCAAGATGAGTTTCAGGGGAGCTTCGAATTCAACATAAAGCTTCTAATTCATCATAGCAGGAATGTCAGCAGGTCCTGGGAAGGGAATACTGTTGGGACTGATGACCGGTGAGAAGACAGAGAAGGCTGAGGACGTCATCTGTGAGGGCCAGTGCAGAGGAGCTGGTGAGGGTGGCTCTGCTGCACACTAGTTGTGTCACCTGGGCTGTCACGGCATCGCTGTGATGCTTTCTCAGCTGTATCCCACGAAACCGGGATACTACCAGGACCTGCTTTATTGGCACCTGTGGAAATTGTGAGGACAACCTGATGTAATGAATGCGAAGACCTTAGCTCAAGGCCTGGCACGTGGGTGAGAAGTGTTGGCTGCTGTTGCTAAGCGCGTGAGGATGGAATCACAGGTGAAGGCAGGAGAAGAGCACGTTGAAGGCTTTTGAGGACTCTGTGGCTTAGGGAAATCCCCATCTGAGGTAGGTGCTCTACCCGGACAATAAAGCCGTCAGTGTCAACCAGGGGAGACTCCCAAGAAGAAACCGTATCAGAAATAGATCTCCCCGGCAAGAGCCACATCGGAGCCTGCAGTAAAAGGGAAATTCAATAATATGACCTCAGTTTCATTTAAAATTATTTAATTTCATTTAAAATTATTTTATTTTAAAATCCATTATTTATCATGGATTTTTTGCATTAATTTTTATTTTTAAAATCTGCATTAAAATACTACTTATCTTGGTTGGTGACTGAGTTTTTGGCCACCTCCTTAGATTTTGTGCCCATGGCCAGTACTTTACTAGCCTCACTCTAGTCCCCCGAACCTGCCCAAAACAAGGCTGAAGGTTTCTTTAGTCCTCAGTGTCAATCCTGTAACAAAATTATGGTAATTTGGTATAGAAGGCTCAGAGCCATCTAAATGACTACAACAGCAAGAAGAGAAGGAAATATGTCTTTTTTCTACTGATTATGGAAGGAAGTCAGAAAATACCAAATAACCCTGTCCTGGAACCCATTTACCATAAAGCCAGAATCTGGGCCTCTTAGACCATGGAAGGAAAATACCTAGAACACCATGAGCATAACCTTTGTTTTAGAATGCCAGGCTTGAGAAGACTCTGCAGGAGACTTGTGACTTAGAGAAGGAAAATGAAATGTTTTATGGGGCTTGAGCAGGAGGGGGGAGGTAAAAGTTCAGCTGGCTTCAAGGCCAGTTGGTCAAGGATGGTTCTCTGAAGAAGAGGGAATTGTGCTTCAAGAATAGCAGCTATTGGGCAATTTCGATTTTATCAAGTGTGATGGAGAGAAATAGTTAGGGGTTACCCAGTGTTGTGTAAAAGGTGTGGAGGAACAGCTGCAAATGGCAAAGGCTACTGTGGGTGATGCTCAGCCCTTCAGGGCCCCTCACAGCCTGTCCTGGGCATCTGCAGTCAGAGCCGTCCAACAGGTAAGTCAACATTTCCAAGGAACCTCTGATTATTACCTTATAGCTGGTGGAGGGAGCAGATAGCTTAGACTATCTTGGAAAGTTCCTGTTTCCCTTAGCCTCTTATCTCTATTCAAGAGAGACAATAGCACCATTCACAGCTAAAACCACAGGCAAAGCAGGCAGCAAAGCCATTCACCCATGTTCACTTCCAGGCTCTGTGCTAGACCTGGGGGCTGCTGACAAGGCCCCTGCCTTGCAGCAAAACTCCTGGGCACCCAGGTGACTATAGCATGATGTGGGCAGGCTTTGCTAGCTACGTCACTTCATATAGTATGTAAAGAGGTTTTAAACACATTACATAGTCTGTGTTATCACTATGACCCTGTGATTAGGGTGACAAGTTTTAGGCATTTCTTTCATGGATGAAAAGAGAAGCCCCTAGAGGGGTTAAGTGACTTGCCCAGTATCACGTAGCTGGTTAATGAGGCTGGAGACTGAGTTTCCAAGTTCCCATTCCCCAGTTATTTCTAGGAGGCCACACAGTAGAAACGTTTGTAGCTACGGACACCTCTAATGCCCGCAGATGTCTCCTTTCAGATGTCATGATGGTGCTATTGTTGTCCTGACCTCCCCAGAGGAGGTGGGAAAAGGCCAGTCACTTGAGCCCACCCACCAGTTTTTAGGACCCAGGGTCCACCAAGCTTTCTTTCACCCCTCCCTTCTTGTCTTCATTCCAGAGAAGTATCGGCATCTGAGTTTCCCCATCACTGGCCACAAGTAAATTTCAGATTGGGCTCTGTGGTCTAATCCTGATTTTTTTCTCTACTGGAGGGGAAATACAGCAGAGGAAAATCCCCAGTGTGTCCCAGTCAGTATTCAAATTTATTCAGTAAATGATAAAATATTGTTTCACAGCCAGGAATATCATCACCATCATTATCATCACCACCACCAATAAGTGCTGGAATTACAAGGAAAATACAAGACTCTCTGGCTTCAGGGAACTTCCTGTAAATGGGGGAGACATGGGGAGATTTGTAAACAGACAATCTCTAGACGTCCGTGATTGCTGAGGGACAAAACTGGCTCTAGGTACGACAGGAGCAGAGGGGAGAGGACGCTTCCCCAAAATCCCCAGGGGTGTGAAGAAAATAAATTCCCTGAATCCAGACCCCTCGTGAGATTAAGGCCACATGAATGCGTGTATGTGAGGAGCATCTGAAGGAGGTTCCTAATATGTAAATGAAGCTTCATCTTTTAGAGTTGTTTGGGCTTCAGGGTCACCCAGGGTTGACCACAGAATTGAGTAATTGAATAAGAAATTCAGTGACAATTTTGACTTTACTTATGTCCCTGGGGCAGTGCTTTGATCTGCTTTATAATCATAGTATTAATACTACCCAAACATAATTTATTGAATGCCTACTGTATGTCAAGTATTCTGGGCACTTGGGTAATTTCTGTGAATAAAATAGAAAAATGGGGCTTATATTCTAATGGTGTATGTTAAAGATGCTTCTCAAATGACATAGGTTTCCCTTGAGCAGTGGTTCCTGAAGTGCCCAGTAGCGTCACTGGGGGACCTTTCAAAAAATTCCAAAAGCCTGGCCCAACCCAGACCAAATTCAGAGTCTGATGGGCTGCCTCTAATAATCTTAAGTTCCCCAGGTGATTCTCATGTGCAAGGAGGGTTGAAAACCACTGCTCTAGAAGTTCTGATGTACTTCCCTAGGGAGTCCTGTCACCCCTCCCCACCTGCCCACAACTTTCCCAGAGTCATTTATATAATTCACAGATGAGGCTCAGAGCGACTTGTCTGAACATGTAAGGGGCACATTTAGAGAGTCACCAGGCCGAACTTGAACATGGGTCTTCTGAGTCTAGTGTGTTTTTCTGTCATGTTGAAAGAGTTAAGAAAACTGAATGTTGAGGGGCTCCCTAGAGAAGAGAGGAGGTTGTCTTCAAGCCTCCTGGTCATCCCTCGTCACTCACGGAAGATTTTAGCACCTGGACCAGTCTTCATCCTTCTAAGAAACGTGAACATCCAGAGGCCCGTTCATGCCATGGGCTCTTGCTTGTGACCTCCTCATTGCCAATACATTCTTTCCTGCACCCCACCTCAGCCATCCGCTCCCACTGCCAGTCCCTGGACACAGCTCCTATGGGAAGTTCAAACATGAACTTCTCCAGTGAGAAATCTCACCTTTGCAGGGCTGGAGATCCCTCCCTGCACCGTCTCTCCAACCTCACCTGTGGTCAGACCACCAGTGCATTTGCTTTGCTCTCGTTCAGCAACTCCTTCTTTCATTTCCCTTAATGCCTGGCTTACATCCCTCGGGCCACCATCTTCATCACGGCGGGGCGAGTACTGTACTCCTAACTCCCATGCCCACTTCTCCAAACGCTCTTTCCCTTGGACACCAGCCCTCACACCAGCTGCTGTCACTGTCTGGCACCTTCTTCCCACACCATGTTGTCTGTCTAAAGCCCAGTCATCCTTAAGTCTCAGTTTGATTACTTTGAGAGGTCCTCCCTGACCTCTCAGATTAAAGGAGGAAGCCCCCTTGTTATACTGTTCCTTCCCAATCCTTATCATAAGTTGTATTTCTACATGTGTTTCTGTGATGCTTTGTTTAATGTCTCTTTCCCTACCAGGCATGGGCTTGAGGCTCTCTGTTTTGGTTACTGCTGTATCCCCAGCTATTGCCACACTTCTGGCACATAACTGCTACTTTATAAGTACGTGAATGAATGAATGAATGGATGGATGATTTAGTAATACCCCCAAGGTCACTTAGGGTTATTCAGTGACAGAGCCACAACTTACCCATTTGATTATGGTTTGACCTGTGAAATGATTTCCACAATTAAATCTTGCAGTCGAACCCTCTCAGGTGCCCACTATCATGGGCCTGTTGCATGGGACTGTCCTGGAAACAGAGTTTGCCCAGTAGTGAATCCTAAAGCCCTGTGTCTTCTATTAATACATGGCAGCATCAAGAAGTTGTCCATGGAAATGGGCTATGAATCCCAGAAGCCACAAAGCATGGCAAGCAGGGCTGAGGGTCCCAAGTTTTAGGCAATTGTGCTGGCTACTGTGCTGTCAGCCCCAGAGATGGCACCTCTAGTTCTTTCCTGGACAAGGCCAAAGATATCTTGCTTAATATACCATTTCTCTACTCTACTCCAGTATTTAAAGGATTTCTTTTTTTTTTTTTTTTTTGTTTTGAGACAGGGTCTCACTCTGTCACTCAGGCTGGGGTGCAGTGGCATCAGTATAGCTCACTGTAATTTTGAACTCCTGGCTCAAGTGATCCTCCTGCCTCAGCCTCCCAAGTAGCTGGGATTAAAGGTGCATGCCACCACACCCAGCTAATTTTTTAAATTTTATTTTTATAGAGATGGGGTCTCAGGCTGGTCTCAAACTCCTGGCCTCAAGTGATCCTCTCACCTCGATCTCCCAGAGTGCTAGGACTATAGGCCTGAACCACCATGGCTGGCCCATGGATCTTTCAAAATATACTTTAAAAACTTCTTTCACATAAAATGTTTGTTTAAATTCTGAATGTGCTCAACTTCTCCCTGTAAGGTCATCTTCTGGCAGGGTTTCCCAGTCTTCATCACATGAATTATTATGAGAACTATTTTTTTCCCCACAGGAGATTATTTCAGATCCTTTAGAAATCTCAAGCTTTTGGTGCTTCTTTTAATATTTGTTTAGGTTCTGATGGAAAAGACTGAGCTAAGGACCTGAAGAATGAAATAAGGTATCCACTGCCTTAATTGGTTAATTTATTGAGCACAAGTGGAAGACTGACTGTAGTCAGAGTTTCACAGAGAGTAAGATGATTAATGAATTGGGAAGTCTGGGGCATTGACCATTCAAGGTGAACTAGGGAAGAAAGGCACCTTTGTTCTCTACACGGTGTCTCACCAGAGACAAGGCATGACATGAACTTCTGTTACTCATTGGCCATCCAAATGGAACACACAGTTGGGTGGCCTTCTGTAACCACTGTTTTCACATGGCCTATGTAATCTTGGCTTCCAGCCTCACGCTAATGTTGATGTTTGAGCTTTACCCCTAGAGAGCTGATTAAGAAGAGGCTGGAGCAGAAGTTGGATGTCTGTAGTATTAAAAAACTCTCTAGGTGATTCTGATGCTCAGACAGAGTTGGCTGCTTACCACTCTCCTAGAAGTCTCTGAGCAGAAGACCCTTTGTGATTGAGGTGACTGATGGCATGTATTTGTTTAGTGTGAGAGTTATCTAGGCCTTGCACTTTAGAGAGCCCAGTGTTTCACAAACACACAAAAAATAAATGTATTGAAAAACACATGAGTATCTTTGTTGATTGGGGCCTGCTGCCCAGTGCTGCCAGTACATTAATTACCTGTAACCCTAAACATCTGCTCTTCACGAGCCCCAAGGAAGCTCTGCCATGCTAGGGGTGGGCCTGCAGGGCAGGGCAGCAACCAGGGTCTTCTCTGTGGACAGGTCCACCTGAGCCCCCATCTCAAACACGTTCTCATTTACCCTCAGCCCATCCCCTCCTGTCTGCCTCCCAAACCAGTGAGAGCATCTTTTAGATATGTTAATAAGTCTTCATCAAAAGGGAATGATTCATCTGAAGTTCATTTTTAGATCTGTTTTCCTTTGCTCAGGAACCCAGGGAGAAACCGACTGGGAGAAACACCAGCTCTGTTGGCGCTTAGTTTTTATTGAACCATGAATTCCCCTGGACAGAGGCCTATGCCGAAATCCCTCGTTCTTTAAACAAATAAACAAATAAATATGATCTTTTGGCTGGTATCTAATAAAAACACACACAGGCAAATCAAGTTTAGCACGTATCTTGGAAACTCCCAGCTTTCCAACTTCAATAACACAGTCGTAGGGTATCCAACTCAATTAAGGCACACATACAAACTCCCTTTTTAGCCTAGCAAATAACAAATCACAGGGTCTTTTGCTTTATTCTAGACCCTTTGATTGTGGTTTAGTGGCTAAGACTGAGATTAGTGAAGAAAAATATTATTAATTTGAAAATTTTTTTCTTGGGAGGAAAATGCCATGAAGTATAAAAACGTCCTAAGTAATTATTCAAACAAAACAAAACAACTAGGCTGAAAATGATCTTTTGGCAAAGGGATTTGTCATGCTTGGCTCCTACGTTTATTTCAAAAGGAATGAGAGAAAGAAGGTGGGTGTGATACCCTACTCTGGACAGCAATGTCTGAGAGCAGAGATTGATCAGCTTCCCAGCTTTCAAATGATGCCAGACCAAAATATATGCCCAGGCTATTTGGGCCCTAAGGCCAAAATCATGAAAGAAGAAACCCCAGCAGGTATAACTTACTTCTAGTGGCACATGTTTCCCATTTCGAGTTTGGAAATGCTGGTCTAATGTGACAGAGGTGCAGAGTAAGGCTTTTGGGGCCCGTTTACTTTTCTTCAGAAGTGCATAACGTAGTGGTTCTCGACTGGGGGTGATTTTGTTCCTCCTGTGTGCATTTGACAATGTCTGGAGACATTTTTGGTTGTCACAGAATGGGGATGCGGGTGGGTGGGGGCAGGTGCTCTCTAGTGGGGGTAGACCAGAGATGCTGCTAAACATCCTACGATGCCCAGGACAGCCCTACCCTCCAACAAAAGAATGATCTGGCCCAAAAAGCCAGCGGTGCTGAGGATGAGAAGCCCTGACATAATGGGAGCCTTAGCTGGCTACAGAAGTTCCTGTGTGACAGACATATTCACCAGGGAGACAGACAGCAGAAAATAATAGCTATTATTTATTGAGCCTTCCTTGTGTACCAGACACTTCATGAACATTCATTTTTTAAATTAATAGACTTTAATTTTTAGAGCAGCTTTAGGTTTACAGAAAAATTGAGTAAGTAAAGTTCTCACGTCCCCTCATGCACTGCCCAGTTATTCCTATTACTGACATCTTGATTAGTGTGGTATTTGCTACAATTGGTGAACTAATATTGATACATTATTATTAACTAAAGTCCATAGTTTACTTTAGGGTTCACTGTGTTGTAGATTCCATGGGTTTTGACAAATGTATAATGAATCCCCCATTATAGTATCACAAAAAATAGTTTCTTGCCCCCCAAAACCTCTGTGATCTTCCTATTCTTCCCTCTCTTCCTCCTCCCAAACCCCTGGCAATGACTAATGTTTTTACTGCCTCCATAGTTTACCTTTTCCAGAATGTCATTAGTTGGAATCATATAGCATGTAGTCCTTTCAAACTGGCTTCTTTCACTTATCAATATGTATTTAAACTTCTTCCATATCTTTGTGGCTTGAGAGCTCATTTATTTTTAGCACTGAATAATATTCACTGGGTGAATGTGCCACAGTTTGTTTATCCATTCACCTATTGAAGGACATCTTGATTGTCCTTCAATATTTTAGCAATTATGAATAAAGCTTCTATAAACATGTGTGCAGGTTTTTATGTGGACATAAGTTTTCACCTCATTTGGGTAACTACCAGGGAGTGCAATTGCAATTGTATGGTAAGAGTATGTTTAGTTTTATAAGAAACTTCAAACTGTCTTCCAAAGTGAGCATTCTCATCATAATGAGCAGGAGTTCCTGTTGCTCCACATCCTTGCCAACATTTGTTGCTGTCAGTGTTCTGGATTTTGGCCATTCTGATAGGTGTGTAGTAGTATCTCAATGTTGTTTTAATTTGCAATTTCTTGGTTGATGATATAAGATATTGAGACATTGAGATCTTTTCATGTGTTTATTTGCCATCCTCATATCTTCTTTGGTGAGGTGTACAGATATTTTGCCCATTAAAAAATTGGATTATTTGTTTTCTTATTGTAGTTTTAAGTGTTTATTGTATATTTTGGATACCAGCCCTTTATCAGATATGTGTTTTGCAAAGATTTTGTACCAATCTGTGGATTTTCTTTTCATTCTCTTAACAGTATCTTTCACAGAGAAGGTATTTTTAATTTTAATAAAGTCCAACTTATCAATGTTTTCTTTTAAGGGTCATGCTATCAGTGTTATATTTGAAAAGTCATTGCCAAAATAAAGGTCTCTTAGATTTTATCCTATTTTCTTCTAGGAGTTTTATGTTTTTGTGTTTCACATTTAGGTCTATGATCCATTTTGAGTTAATTTTTTGTGCAAAGTGTGAGATATGTGTCTTCATATCATGTGTGTTCTTTGTATATCAGCTACTTTATAGACATTATTTTTAATCCTCATACCTGCTTTTCAAGATTGCAAATTTTGTCATTTTAAACTTGAAGAAATGTAAGTATACAAGGGTTAAATATCATGCCCAACTTAATTGTGTACTAAGTGACAGAGGTAAGATTTGAATTTAGGTGTATTTTGAGTCTAATTGCCAAAATCATAGCCTTTCCACAACACTGTGCTGTATTTCAAATTGAAACAAAGATGCTTTTTGGAAAGATTTTGCAAAGTCTATCTTCTGATCTAAAAATTCATGTCCATTTCTAGGTAGAATTTGTTTTTAAATTAAATAGCTATCTTATAGGAGAATAGAATATTGAGACCCCCAACTGTATAACAGGAATACAGAGCTTGACTTGTGCAACTGGCCACTCTATCTCTAATGAAATGAGTAAAGAGTAGACCAATGCTGACCCTAGAAAAAGTTGTGAATGAGGCATTGTTTCATAACAAAGATGCATTAAATTATGTCACATACCAAGATCCCAGAGGCAGGGACTCGAGTCCAGCAACATCATCAGAGAGATTTTGCTCTCTCTTGCTTTGAGTTCCACAATTCTTAGTGGGCTGCCCTTCTGTCTTGAGGCTTGTTGGCTCAAGATAGAAATATGGCCAGTAATCACAGCTACACTCTAAACAGAAATAAGGGGAAGAGAATGGCACCTGCCCCATCTGTTCCTTTTATTAAGAAAGAGACAGAGGCCCTCTCACAGACTTCCCTTTATATCTCATTGGCTAAGGCTATGTTACATGGCTACTCTTAGCTGTTCCAGACTCAACAGTGAGGTCAGGTCTGCCAAGAGAGTAGGATGCTGAGAAAGGGTGTTGAATGTATCCTTTCAAAAAATACCTGCCTTAGGAACCTCTTATTATAAAAGAGTCCTTCTTCATCCTATCTCTTGCCCCACCTCTTCCAGAATAATGACTGCTTAATCTCCCCCTCCAATTCTAGCCCTCCTGATCATTAAGTACATTTTTCTCAGGACTATATGTATTTTACTTAGGGGACCCCTGGATCTGTCCACAGAACCTAAGAAGCTAAATTCGTGGAATGGGCACTGCTACTTTGGAGAAACAGGCCCTGCCATTGGCTGTCTCAAATCCTAGCATATTCACTTAGTAGTCACTTGGTTCAACGAATTCATAAGCACTACATTGGTGCCAGGGGACACATCAAGAACAAAGAAGAGGAAAATATACTAAGGAAAGAGGGACCCAATTATTACATTTGATCTTAAATATAGCTTACAATTTCTCTGTGGCCATCTTCAATACCCAGTGGAGTACACAAGTGTATTTCATCATCATCTGAACTGACATATATGCATGTCATTTTATATCCTCACAGGCAGTTAGTGGTACACAGTATTTACAACATGTGGATCCTTGTATGAGTTCAGCACTAAGAATACAAGTGACATTATACTGAACTAACAATTTTTTACAGGTCAGGATGGGTCTATGACAGGGTCATTTTAAATCCAGTGCAAGACTATCATTGGCATATACCAATGGCAAGGTGAGCACATCAGTAGGGGAGGAATATCATTAAATAGAGAAATTTTTAAAAATTCTGGAACACAACACATTCTTTTCCCCAAGAAGCCTACTTTTTAACTAACAAGTTGAAGGGGGAAAACTTGGAATATAAAGGAGATACATTGAGGGATGTCAGAAAGTTGGGTAGGATTAACCAGACGAGTCTTTCAGCAAGAAGTAAAATTTTCAATTAAACTGATGACTGCTTTTGGATATAGTTCAATTTGATTTCAAAGAGTTTGATGAAGAGAGAGTTAAAAATGATGGAGGGTAGAGTAGACAGACAAGAAAAGGAAGTAATTTTGTGAGCTGGACAAAATTCATCCGTACAGCCTCAGGGCCTCCCCTTGAAGAATCTCTAAACAGGAAATGAATTAAAATGAAAAGCATGGCCACCAGAGAAGAAGAGCTCAAGGGGCAGGATGGAGACAATTTGGCTCCCAGATTCTGTTGTTTCCCTAACATTCCCTTCCTGTCCTCCTGCCAATGGACCTGCTTTATGGCGTGAAGGTGTTTCCCCAGCACAAGTGAGCGGTAAAGATGCCAAGAAGGAACACGGCTTTAGCCATCAATCTTCACTTTCATTCATTTCCTAAATCTACTTGTTTTTCTGCTTGACTTGATGGGAGGAGAGGGTTTTTTTTTTTCTTTTTTATTTCTGAAAGAACAGTTTATTGAGAGACTGTAGCTGACTGAAGCCAGAAAGGGACTTGCTTTACAGATGGCACCTGGTCTGAGTGTTTCAGCTGCAACCAGCTGAGAGTCATATGACCACACAGGGCATTTCAGATCCTTTCACTTCATTTCTACTCAATCAGCATCGCCCAGTTTCTCCACAGAGGTGTGATGGGCACAAGGGATTACGAGGTGAATGCAGCATGTGCAGCTGGGGCTCACGGTGGAGTCTATAATATAAGTGACTGAACAGTGGGGACGTGGAGAGACCAGGGGTGCACAGTGAGGGGCTCACAGCCCAGCATGGGGGTCACAGAAGACTTGTTAGTGGTCAATAAGCATTGAGTGCCCATAGGAGGCACTTTTAAAAAGTAAAAACAACTGACCTTTTATTTACTTATAGGAAAATAAAATGGGAATAGAAAATACCCTATTGATAAAAAAAAAATAATAATAAGATGATAGAGTTGGGGGAGACTTTGAAGAAGTTACAGAATTTGTGGACACATAGTTTAGCTGGTGAATGCAATAAATAATCTGCAAATAATTTGCTCACGGCTGCAGCAAGAACAGCTATAGCTACATTATAGATGAAGCTAGAAGCTGTAAAGTGTCAGGTGCCAAGGCAGAGGCAAGGGATCTAGAATCCCTGTTAGCTAAGTAATACCTCTGGGAAAACATAGTATGGGTATGATAAGAAAAACATTAAAAATATATATGGATGTGCTGGCCCTATTATAGTTGGTGGAAATTTCACAAGCCTGTATTTCTGTAACAGGAATATACTATGGAAATTGTGCTTTAAGGCAGGAAGGGGAAGGGAGCACAGAAAGAGACCTCAGCCAAACAGGGACGAGGGCATGCAAGTCACTGTGGGTTGGTCTCCCCAAAGCCATTCTCAGCCCTCTTTTCTGTTTCCTCTTCCTAACAGGCAAGCAGAACAGGCACGGAGTTTCTTTCTCACACTCTTTGTCACACTCCCTTGTAGCTGAAGATGACCATTTGCCCATTTCTGGTGAATGAGGCATTAAGTAGATCTGCACGAGGACTTTGGGGAAAGTTACTTTGCTTTCTAATTAGAAGAACAGAATGTTTCCTTTGCCCTTGATTCCTGCTTGACATGCTGAATTGAGGACAAAATCTTACAACCACAAAACAAAACCACAAGGACAGAAACATCTTGAGGCTGGCTGAGCAGAGGGATGGATATGGCCGGGGAGCATGACAGTTTTTGAGCCATCTAATGACTTCTGGAAGTGCCTGCCTCCAGACTGCTTGCAAACAGTATCACTGAAAACATGGGTTTTCCTGTATATGCCGATAAAAGCATTCTTAATTCATATGGAGGGATGAGGGAAGATGTCAACCGGGAGAAGCAAGATTTTCTGATCTCAACCCTGCCCTTAAAGACACACTTGAATTAAGGTAGATGGAAGGTCTATGACAGATACATAAACTACATGCAAATGTTGTCTACAAGGAGATAAACAACTAATGTTTATTTTCAATTTATGAATGCATAGACTTTATGGAAGAAGAAAAGCATTGAGGAAAGCACTGAATAGTGAGATAAATAGATCACTGAGACAAGTTATAGCATGTCCATCTATGTTGCTTAAGTAATGGCAGTCTTGTTTCAGAGCAGGGCTTGAATGACCTGATCTTTTGAGACATACTTACACCCTAAGAGTGGGAGAAAATAGGAAGGCTGCATTCTTGGTTTCCTACATTTTGTCTCATCTTTCTGTCTGAGGTAAGCCCCAGGCCTTGGTGTTCTGTGTACCTCCTCTTCCTTTCCTGTCTGTCTTGCTCTGCTTTGACCTCTTTCTTTCCCATTGGTTTCTCACACAGCAAGTGTTTAGCAGGCACCCCTGCCTGCCCCTCAGGGGTGTCCCCTGCCTGCCCCTGCGCCGCTGTTCCTCCAGGAGGCTACCTGCTCCCTCACCTGGCTTGTCTGACACCCTCTCCTCTCCCTTATATATTTTTTTCTCCTCTCCCTTCTTTTTGCCCTCCTCATTTTGTCGTGCCTTCCCTCCCTCCCCCTTTTCCCACCTCTATTCCTCCCTCCTTCCACCCTTTCTTTGAAGATAATAAACTACAAAATTATATCTTTTGTTGAAGATGCTCACGATTTGTTAAGCAGATTACTGAGCACAAACCAAACACGGGGATGAAATTCTCACATCATCTAATTTTCATAAACCAGCATGATTTAACCTTCTTCTATTTTAAAATCGTATGTTACCACAAAGAGGGAGAGACTTTCACTCCTGCTTCACGAGTCTCCACTCCCCTACTCAGTTCCTCTCTTTTTTTCCCAGCCTCATTTTTCTTTGCAGAGGACGTTTGGATGGTCTAGAGTGGTGGACTGTAGAACCCTCATTAGAACACCAATCAATGATCAGGGTGACACCCCTGACAGCTTAAATCTCAATCTCAGGGATAGGGCTCAGAGATGGATATTTTTCAAAAACTCCCTAAGTGAGTAAATACGTAGCTGGAGTTGAGAACCAATATTCTAGAACATGCGTTCTCAATATAAAATTGTGTAAGCTAAAGTTGGGTTGGGGATATAAGGAAACCCCACATTGATTTGAGAATGGTAAAATAAAGAAGAAAAAAAAAATCTGCTCGTAGGACTTCCCAAAAGGGTAAGAGGAGGCTGAGATGACAATGTGTAGGCGCTGCCCACGTTCAGGGTATGCCCGAAGTTAAAATTGTTTCCAAAAACCCCTACGTGACCACAGACAGCACTGAGCTTGTCATACTTATATTTAGAAACAAAGCAATAAATACCTGAAGGGATTCCATCAGACATAATAAAATTAAAATAAATAACTCCTCTCCACCCTATAAAGAAAAATAAAGTTTTATATACTATTCATCTTGTTGAAAAGTATCCAGAAAATAAATACACGTGTTTTTTCCTTTCGTTTTTTTTTTAAATACAACGGGAGCAAGCGTAGCAATTTCTAGGGTGGGTAATTTTGCAAAGTTTTCCTAGGTAGTTTTAGTGAAACTTTTAGGAAGTTTTTGGTTCCATTTAATGATTCAAGTTTAGAGTCTTGGGTGTGTGTACGTGTGTGTGTGTGTGTGTGTGTGTGAGAGAGAGAGAGAGAGAGAGAGAACATGATTACAGAATTGATCAGACACAGTTGGTGGAAATCCATATTAGAACAAAATGTCTGGAAGAAGACAATTTGGCAAGACTATTTAAAACCCACAAACTTAAAATTTTGTATTACACTTCCAAAAATTTATTCTGAGGAAATAATCATAGAATAGTGGAAAATTATAACTATCTGTAATAGCAAAATATTGAATATAGTCTGAATATAATGAAATAAATTAATTATAATACATAAAGTGAAATATACAATGCATTCATCAAAAATAATATTGCAGAACAATTTTCAATAATGTGAAAAAATGATTACATATATTGTTTATGAAAAACATTAGGTTACATAGTGGCATGTGCAATATGACCTCATTTGTGTTAAAAAATGCATATTTATTATTAGAAAAATGCTTGAATGTGTATAACATCAAAACATTTATAGTAGCCATTCACCAGAAAGCAAAATCCTTGAAAATAGGAAGTAAATAGTGCATTTGGATCACATGGTAAGGTATTGAAAAAATATGATGTTGAATTTTATTAAATTATGTGATGGGACTATGGGTATTTTGATTTCCTTGTTATGCCTATATTCTAAGTTTTCTACAACTAATAAATATTACTTAAAATGAGAAAACAGATCAAAATTTACATATATGGTCAAAGAATGAAATAAACATATAAAAATAAAGTTAATTTTTATTTAAGTGGTAAAATAATATATTTTGGTCTTTAATGTATCTGTAAATGCAAAATTTGAAAGTCTTACTTCAGATGATACAATTGTGTTCATGAAGAACCCAATAATTTATTAAAACAGCAACTTTATATATAAGTCAAGTGCATTTTTATACACCAGAAAACAAGTTAGAAAAAGAAATCAATTTTTTTAAGAAAGACAGTAGTCACAAAAGCAGTTCAAAACATAAGGTACATAGAAAAACTTTTTTCAAGAGAGGAGCAAGAATGTTATGGAGAAGATTGTAACATTTTAATTATTGAGCACAAGTGGTCTGGTTTCAGACTAGGTGGCTCCCATGAATTCATGAAAAAAACTAAAATCAAAATTTTCCTTATTTTCCACCATATCCCCCCAAATCAATTTCAGAGATATTAAGGATTTAAATGTGAAAAACAAAACGTAAGAACTTTTAGCAATATAGGATAATACCTTTATGACGTCTGGGAAAGAAAATATTTCTTTTTTCTTTTTTTTTTTTGAGACAGGGGATAGGGTCTCGCTCTGTTGCCTGGGCTAGAGTGCAGTGGCATCATCATAGCTCACTGCAACCTCCAGTTCCTGGACAGAAGTGATTCTCCTGCCCTAGCCTCCTGAGTAGCTGGGACAACAGGTGCATGCCACCACACCCAGCTAATTTTTCTATTATTTTGTAGAGATGGGGTCTCTCTATGTTGCCCAGGTTGGCCTCAAGTGATCCTCCTGCTTCAGCCTCCCAGAAGCTAGGATTACAGGCATGAACCACCTCGCCAGGCCAGGAAAAGATTTCTTAAATAAGATATTGCTCATAAAGGAAAAACAATTTAAATTTGACAATGTTAAAATTAAGACTTTCTCTGTGAAAATCCAGCTTAAAATGTGGAAAAGCTATTTGCAACATGTCTAACAAAAAATTAATAATTTAAATACACAAAGGCAACCTACAAATTAAAAACAAAATGAATGGCAACCAGAACAGTAGAAAAACAATGGAAAAATTCTTTTTTTCAAAATATTTTTAAAAAGAATTTACATCATTTTGTAAGATTGAACATTCATATACCCTTCAATCTGCTAATTTTACTCCTGGAGATATACCCAAAGGAAATGTTAGCATGCATGTACCAGAAGACTTGGACAAGAGCATCCATTTGTTTGTAACTGCAAAAACCAGAAACAACACAGATGCAGGTAAATGGGAGAATGGATAAATAAATGCGGCATACAGTTGAAAACTATGTAGCAATGAAAACAAGAACTACGCACTATGCTCATCAACATGCATTATGTTGAATGAAAAGAGCAAGTCACAAAAGAATAATTATATAAAGTTTAAAATCAAGCAAAATCAAACAGTACACTATTTAGGGATCAATACCTATGTGGTAAAACTAAAAAAGGACAACAAAGAACGATAAACCCAGAATAGTTTTTTTCTCAAGAAGCCTACTTTCTAACTGGAGAGATGGCTCATTTATATGCACTAAATAGCAAGTCCCTGGAATGCAGAAGATGGCTAGATTGGGGACGGGTATCTGGGACTTCAAAGGTGTTGCCAATGTCTGATTTCTTAAGCTCAGTGGTGGGTATACAAGTATCCATTTTATTGTTCTTTAGACCTTATACTTATTTATAAATACTTCTTCTGTGTTAAATATTTATTTACAGGTTTTTTTTTGTTAAAGAATAAAAACACTCAAAATGAGAGAAAACTGTATCAGGACTAGTTTGAGCAAGTCTATAGGTTCTTCTTAGAGACCGTGTGGCTTGGGGTTTTGAGATAGATCGGTGGCATCTTTAAAATTGACTGAGTGACATTTCTGAGACTCAGTTTTCTTGTTTGTCAAATGGGGCTAATACTTAATCCATAATGTATTGTTAGGATGAAATTTGATCATTTAAAAAAAATCCTAACTTATGAACTGCCATCTAGTAAGCATAGATTTGTTTTATTGTTATTATTATTTAAATATTATACTACATTAGAGAAGAGTTTTAAAAACAAAAATAGAAATTACAACCAGTCTTTTGAAATGAAATATACTGAGGTTATATTAAATTAGTGTTGCATTATATATAACATTGCTCCCGAATGTGAAGAGTATGTTTTATTCAAAAAACACACAATAAAAAAGGGGCTTCTGTCGTGAGTGGCACACGTAGGGCAACTCGACTGCTCTTCGTGCGGAATCGACATCAAAAAACGCACAATAACTGCTGTCCATCATCCAAACTTTGTCACAGCCCACTGTGCACGGGACATTTACACAGAATCGTACTTTGTCCATCACTTCAGGCTCGGTTACTAAGAATGACTACAGGTCTTCAGACAACAGGCATTGAAGGTCATTCATATTAATCACCTCCCATCAAAAGAAAATAAAGAAGAAAAGTAAGACAAAGTTCAAAGAGGAAGGGCAGAGACCCCACTTTTCCAGAGGTGGGGTTTACGTGGGCACACCCTGTGGATGACTTCATCTGATAGTTCTATCAAAGACAATTGGTTTTACAACCCCAGAGAGGTGGGCTCGGGGTAGCTTCCACTGGCAAAAGTCAAACTACTTTACCAAAAGAAAAAAAAAAAAAAAAAAAAGGTTATGTTGCTAAAACTTTTGAACTAAAAGGAGAAGACAGAATTTCCTCCAATCACAAGGAACCAAGAAAAATATCACATTTCCTGGCTGCCCACTCAACTTACCACCCCCTCCCTAGCTCCCCTTTAGCAACAGAGAAAGAAATCACAGTAGTGAATTAATAGTGCCGTGAGCCAGACTTTCCTTACCCCGTGTGATTCAGCCCCACAGCCACGGGAGGGGTAGGTCGCGAGTTCTTTAACACTGAGCGCTCTGGACTGGCTTTCAATATTAGACATCCGGAGTTTTTGAAAATTAACACTGGAACAAAAGTGACTATCATACTCCATGTCCCCCTCACCCGCCCTCAGTCAAAACTTTATTTTAGGTTTCTTTGGGGCCGCTTTAAAAAAAACACAAAAAACAAAACAAAACAAAAAAAACCTAATGGGAAACACTATCTAGAAATGGAGAAATCAAACCCATACTAAAGCGTGTTGTAGCAATTACCACCACCTATGATTGATTTTACTACATACTGAAGGAAAAACGTGTTTTACCATAAATGACACTCCTTAAACTCTGTCACCAGCCTCCTTCCAGCATATCTATTTAATCATGCATGACTGCAGCAGGTGATGCAATAGTTTCAATGTAACTGCCTTATCTAGGCATGGAATGAGAAAATTTGTGTGATTGAGGAGTTGTAGATGCTCACAGCATAGTCCCTCGGGCTGCATAAGAATAGTGGCGAGTTTTTTCCACCGAGCCTTGTAGGGGTATCTGTGGCACCTGGACCTTCTGAGAGGTGCCTCCCAATAATCCACAGACCAGCTAGGACTCCAGGGCACTGACCTTCTTGCTCTACACATTTCTGAGATAAGAGCCTAATAATAAATTCAATTTCCAGCCTCCTCACCTGCTTTCTGGGTTTTCAAAGCCCAGAAACTTACCTGAAACAACATACACGACCAGAGGAAATCCTGCTAACCACTAGTGGAGTTGAGAACTATAAGATGCTCTATTGACTATGAAATGACTATCAGATGCCCCATCTTTTTTTAGTCCCCACTGACATTCTCAGGATGTCTGTTGGAGACATACTTCTAGTGGTTGAACTTCACACTCATAGGCAGAGTGAACTCTACCAGACCACCAGAGTAAAATCAACACTTTAGGCTAAAACCTCACAGGGCTCCCTCAGCTGAGGAGGGTGAATCGTTGTATCAACAATACAACTATGAAACCAACTATCTGGGATGGTTGTCTACCCCAGCAGAGAATGAGGGAATCCTCAAAGTTATTATTCTCCAGCACATGATAGAACATTCTAGAAAGTACCCAAAGGCTGCTCACTTACAGAGGAATAAGGAGCCCACATCTGAATTGAGGCTGAAAGATACTTGGACAGCTGCCCTCCTCTGAAGAACATCTGCATTGGATTTGGATTTTGACATCACAAATCTACATGATCCTATCCATTAAAATGTGTTTCGCAGAAGCTCTGTGAAAAATATTTGACTATAGATGCTGTTGTCCAGTTACAAGTATGTTCCTGCTGTTAAAAAAGAAAATTGGTCTCAACTTTCTCTCAACGATGCTAACATTTACTTCAAGAAGAAAACTGTGAGATTTAACCATTGTACATTTGATTTTCCCACACGGCCTTTTCGGGACCTGGAGTAAATGGATAGACAGTTATTATAATTTAATATTTCTTTTAAAATAGATAGTGTACTAAACTGTGGTCTTATTTATAATTTCAATGCCTTTTATGGCAGATGTTTGGTCTGTCCGTGTTTTTTGTTGAAAACCATGCTGAGGTCTAGGTTTAGGATTTTGGAGGTAGGTGCAGGAGTGTAGTGGAGTTGTTTATCAAATTTATCAATCTTTAGGATATCCTATTTGGTCTTGCTTGAGAAATTTTTTTTCTATCCTCAAGTCAGAACAATATTAATCTATATGTTGTTCTCAGAGATTTAAAGTTTTGGTTTTGACATATAAATTCCATACTCTATCTAGAATTGATTTTCGAGTGTGGTGAGAGCTAGGACTCCAAATTCAATTTTATCCACAATTATAATCAATTTTCCAATTCCATTGATTAAAGATTCCTTCTTTTCTCTACTGCTCAGCTATGACACCCACATCACGTGACAAATTTCCATGTATACATGTGTCATATGAAGCAATACTCAATATTACTGGTGAGCAAGGAAATCCAAATCAGGCCTGTTGAAATACCATTTTGGCCTCTTTATTCTGTTCTGCTGAACATTTTGTCTGTCCTTGTTTCAATACTGAACTGTATTATTTATTATAAATTGTTATTCTAGGATGGAGCCAGCTAGCTCTTGGTATATTATTTGTCTAAATGCGAGTTAGATTTGGTTTTCTAATAGTTTGTTTCTTATTTATGTGCTTATATTGATGGCTGAATTAGACCTCTAATTTCCCTTTCTCATTCTATTCTTGTCTAAAATTGGTAGCAAGGTCACACTGAATTCATAGAATGAGCTGTGGAGTGTCCCTTCTTTCTTTATGACTTGTAGAGATAATATGAGGGATCAGTTTTAAGAAAACCCCCTTTTTTTAAAAGATGACAAAAGTAATATAAACTCACTGCCAGAAATTGTAAAAACACCCAATATTATTTAAAAAATAGAAATAATTTATAGCATTACTATCCAGAAAGTATTGTTAAGTATATACTGGTATATTTCCTTCCAGATCTTTTTGTCTGTCTCTGCAAGCTATGTCCAATTTGCTCTTTATCTCTCTCTATATATATCTATACACACACACACACAATCATTCACACAGAATTATGATCATAGCAGCTTATACTATTTTAGCTACTTTTTTACTACTTCATTAGCATTCCCCATGCCATTAAATGTTCTTCAATAACAGGAATTTTCGTATCTATGTATTAAGCGGATTATTAAAATAAATCCATATTAAACTCCTTTTGAGTCCCAAATAAAACTTTTTATTTTTTTTAGGAGAGTGGTTAATGTTTAAAAACTCAGCACAATAATATATTAATACATATTTCCATTTCCTGTTAAGCTTTGGGCACCTGACACCTTCATTCTTAGTGCCGCCCTGATCCTGAGCCAGCTGGCCTGACCAAGCCTTGAAGTATATCAAATGCCGAAACCCCACTCAGAGTCGCAACCTTGAATTTGTGTTGCATCAAAGGCCACTGTGCCTCGGGTGGGCTCCAATATCTTAGAGCCCACTGAGCTTCCTTCTTTCTCTTCTTCCTGGCCTGCACTGAGCTTGTTCAGTTCGTATCACTGGGCAGCTAGTCCTGATTAACACTAAAATCCCGGATGTGGGCCAGGAGCCAGGTCACGAACTGCACTCAGTTTCTCTGGAGCCTTGACAATGTGATTTCTTCTTTTTTTGCTTTTCTTTTCTTTTTTTTTGAGACAGAATCTCACTCTATTGCCCGGGCTAGAGTGTCGTGGCGTCAGTCTAGCTCACAGCAACCTCAAACTCCTGGGCTCAAGCAATCCTCTTGCCTCAGCCTCCCAAGTAGCTGGGACTACAGGCATGCAGCATCATGCCTGGCTAATTTTTTCTATATATTTTTAGTTGTCCAGCTAATTTCTTTCTATTTTTTTAGTAGAGACGGAGTCTTGCTCTTGCTCAGGCTGGTCTCAAACTCCTGAGCTCAAACAATCCACCCTCCTCAGCCTCCCAGAGTGCTAGGATTACAAGCGTGAGCCACCGCGCCTGGCCTACAATGTGATTTCTTATTGCTAGAAATTTATTCATTTATTCTGTTAGTCAGTAGGTCAAGTCAATAAAAATACATTGATTGCCTACCTTGTGCCACACTACTATGTAGGGGATGCTACGGCCTGGACTTTGATCAGCTTCTGGGATATGGCTCCAGAAAGACCCCAGTCAACCCTGCCAAATGCTTGATTCGGAAAATCACACTACCTGGACCTCTTAGGTACTGACACCATGTCAGCCTTACTATATCCCTTTTGACATAGTATTAATAACTTGAAAATCTAACTACCCATCTTAGGCCCAGGCTCTATAGCCAGGTCAGTCACCCACTAATTCTGGTTTCCTTTCCTATCCTCATGTCCCCCTTGCCAAGATCTGCCAAGATGGCAGATTTTTACGGAAGCCTTCTTGGGTTCTGACCTTTTCAACACTTATAGTCTACAAAAATATCTTTATATGTATTTTCCCATTCTAGTTTTTTTTGTTGTTGTTGTCTGTTTTTTTTAGTTTTGTTTTTTGGAGACAGGATCTCACTTTTTTGCTCAGGCTAAAGTGTAGTGGCATCATCATAGCTCACTGCAACCTCAAACCCCTGAGCTCAAGTAATCCTCCTGCCTCAGTCTCTGGAGTAGCTGGGCCTACAGGTATGTGCCACTATACCTGGCTGATTTTTGTATTTTTTGTAGAGATGGGGTCTTGCTATGCTGCCCAGGCTGGTTTCAAACTCCTGAGCTTAAGCGATCCTCTTGCTGTGGCCTCCCAAGGTGCTAGGTTTACAGACATGAGCCATTGCGCCCAGCCCCCATTCTAGTTTTGAATCTTAAAATAACTCTGTGAGGTCAGAGCAGAGGGTTGCTAAATTTCTGTTTCACTAAAGAGGAAATTGGCTTTAAGATGTCTAATGATGTATTTATGTCCACATAGTTAATAAATGACCTTTTTAGGACTTGAACTCAGACCTTGTGTCTTATTTCAGTGTTTTTTCCACATGATGGGGGTTGAGGGGTGTGGCCTTACAATTCATTTCGGGAAGCAGCCAATTGTCTATTGTGAGGGATTAATTAACGTGTTAGATCTCCCAAGACAATACTTTAATCCCCGGGAAATTATTCAAAAGGTAAAAATATTAGACACTCTGTAGTTAGTAGGATAAAAATCAGTAGATGAAAAAGACCTTTGAGCAAATTCCCTTAAATTTCTCCTGGTCTCTTGTACACAAGGCCAGCTTCCAATATGAGAGTATGCTTCGTAGCTAGTTACAGACCTAACAAGGGGAAAGTTCTGTACAACATCTTTCCTTTAAAATTTAATTTTATATCAAAATAGAATAATTACACACACTTATCAGGTACATGTGATATTTTACATAGGCATACCATGTGGAATGATCAAATCAGGGTAAGTAGGCTACCCATCGCCTCAGACATTTATCATTTCTTTGTTTGGAGAGTATTTCAAATCTTCTTTTCTAGCTGTTTTGAAATATATATCCTTAGAGTGTTTCTGCAGACCCAAGATGACTTGGCTACTCCAAAGCAGGGAAGTTACCCCAATACGGGCCACCCCCTGCAGGAGCCCTTCCGAGCTCTCCTTTATGTGTCGGGGCTGAAGAAGGGCTGGAAACAGCATTTCCCAAGCTATCTTTCTAGCAGAGGTCTTGTCTACAGTACCCCTCTGAGAAAAACTCACCAGAGATTTATAAAGCAAAAGAAAAGGAGAAACCATTAACCTCTGGTGACAGCTGTAGGTGGCGGTAGAGGCAGAAATAAAATGTTATTCCTGCATTTTCACACATTTTAAAAGTCAGCTGCAATTTTTCCTGAGCTTCTCTCCCTTAGAAAGTCTACTAGTTATCTTAGCTTCACATTTCTTGTATTAAATCCTTTTCCACTTAGAATTTCTAACATGGTATTTCCTGATCCAATTTTGACCAATTATTACACTTTCCCCATGGAGTAATTTTGATATTCATGTTTGTTTCTTTCTCTGGATGGAAACTCTTGAAGGCATGCGTGTGTCTTACTTCTCTGCCATCCCCAGTGCTTGCCATATAAAAGGTATTCAGTAAATGTTGTTATAACATAAAGAATAAATTTGTCTTGGGGAAGGGGGAGATATTTTGGAGCTAGTGAAGAATCGAATATCCTGAATAGGGGATAAAAGGAAATATTCCAAGTGTTACTCTTTAATTCTAGACTTATTTTCTGTGGGTCAATTAGTTATATGCATTTATACACTACCTTGTCTAAGAAATTCTATGCCAAAAATTCCTCTTTGTAATGAAGTTAGACCTCTTAAAAAATGACAGGAATATTTGTACGCCATGCAAATTGGCATTCAAGTTGATGATGATATGGCTTCTAATTGAGATCCACTACCCATATTTTTAAAAACTTGTTCAACCCATAGTTGGAGATAGAGAGGGCTGACACTGGGCAAAGCCCAATTCTGATCCCTAACAAACATCGTGCACCTCAAACACCATGTTAACATTAACTTCCAGAGAAAGTCCCAACTGTGTCAGACACTGGGTTAAGCATTTTAGACACAGAAAAATAACATTTCTCTAATTTAAGAAATTCATATTTATGATTAACAAGTTCATTGATACTTACAAAATAATGACCAAAGGTGCATAGAGTTCAATGGGAGCACCTAAGAAAAGCAGCTAAACCAGACTTGAGAGTGTGAAACAGAGTGTGTTTCATGAATTAGGAGACCCTTGAGTCAAGTTCAGGAGGATAGATCAGAGTTGACCAGGAAATAAAGGTGGTGCAGGTAGTGGCAATGGCAGAGGCAGGCTCTGGGTTAGGGGTCCGTGGCATTCTTAGATGCACATGTAGGCAGAGAGCCACGGGCTCACATCACAAAGGGCCCTGTGGGCCACATCAAGGGGCTTGGACTGAATTGAGGAATCTATTGCCGGCCATTGAAAACAAGTCCTATGGTCAGTGAAGTTATGCTCAGAATTTAGGGACCCGGATGTCAAGTCCTTGCCCCTGAAATTCTCCAGGTCTAGGGTATTCCATGGGCCCCAAGGGGAGAACTTGATGACATGGACATTTAGAAAGATACCCCTGGCTGCACTGTAGAGGATGGTTTATAAAGCTTATGACTGACACGTAGGAGGGCCAGCTACAAAGCTGTTTGGGTGAAGCAGGTGAGAAGAAATCTGGTTGCTGGGCATGGTGTTCTAGAAGAGCTGTCAGGGTTAAGAGGTTCCAAATGAACAGAATTTTAACGCTTCTTCTCCTCTTTGTTTTTGTTTTTTTCCTAAATTAAAATTTTTTTGCATTAAAATTTTTTCTGGACATTTTATTTCATTTTCATTTATAACCAATATTAACAATATTTTATAGTATCATCTATTTACCTGACGGTTTGGAATACAGGTGTACTATATGATTATAACATTTGTTAGCAAATTTTCTGACAGTCAGGTGTGATCTTTAATGTATTTTGGGCTTAGAAGAGATATTAGTGTGTTTACTCAGATGTGGAATACCAATTAGTCCTTTTCTTAAAAATACAAAATCCTCTGTACAGAACAAAAGACGCATGAAGTTGGTCTAAGTAACGTGTTTCTAAACTCTATGGTTAAATAATTACGGCACATTTTTTCACAGACCCACAAACTATTTTGCTGGCCCTGAGGGCAGCTTGTGCAGGGCCCACAGCGGTGACCCTCTTGTGGAGTCAGAGGCCTCTGTGTCAGTAATTTGCTCTCTACTCATTGAAACTACTCCTGTTTGTTTGGTTTCCACTGTGGAAAAGACTGCTCCTTTTTAATACCTGTGATAATTGTTTTTGTTTTAAAGTATCTACTTTAAGAACCACAAACTAGTAGACAGCTTTAAATCCTCAAGAAGAGATAAAGCTACCACCAGGTTTTTACCTTTTCTAACCTCAAGTATAAGTCATTTTAAAGTTTATGTTTTCTAAAGATGACCACAAAAAGTATGAAGTGCTAGCTACGTCCTAGTTTCTGACTCATTATTCTACTGGAAAATCTACAAAACTGGAATTCAGAGAGAAGCATTATATATTCAGGAAACTAGTGTAGTATTTGACCAGCACGCTCATTGATTTCAGCTTCATAAAACTCTTGGTGTGAAGGGGGCGTGGCACAGCCTGGACCTGAAGGATTTCACGGGGCAGGCCTCGAATACAGTCCAGGTGTCTAAAACCTGAGCAGAATTTCACTGACTCGTAGGTCCCAAAGACGATGGAATACTGTCTGTTGTTTTAAAGGCAAGATGAGTGCTGTTTTGAAGACAAAAGGCAGGTGGATGGGGCAATGCAAGAGATACTTATTCTGTTCTTTTTGTAGTCATTTCAGGACTCCAAGTTTCTTCATATTAGGAAATTCATGCCTGTGTTTGTTGTGCTTCCTCATGCTGTAAATCATGTCTCCCCTTCTTCTGATTCCTGTGCAGTCTGACGGTAGCGGGATGTCCTTCTGACTGTGATAAAGGATTCCAATAATATTTGAAACTGTACATGTCAAATTTCATTCTAACAAACTGAAGATTTCCCAAATGACTGACTTCTAACTCAAGATTTTAGGTACTCACTGGAGGAGGTAGTAGCTTGGAAATAAGATTTTCCTCTGACGGTTAAATAATAAACCAGTTCAGAAATGTACAAAGTCACCAGAAGAGACAGACTGTGACTTAATTGAAGGTGTTGATAAAGATTAGAGGAAAGTGGGCCAGTCAGAAAGTGGCAGTGGTGACACAAAGAACAGACAGGGTCTCAAAGGCAGACACTGGTGGGGCCCAGCCAAGCACGATATGCGGAGACAGTGCCCTGCAGGACCCTTGACCTTGACAGACAGAACCCAATACACAGAAGCACGCATCAACCAAAGTCTGTCGCCAGCTCACCAAGATCTGATCCCAGGCTCATCAGGCATCTGGATAATAAGGATTCCCATATAGTGTGTCTCTTAGGGGGGGAGGTAATGGCCAGAGAGTGCAAGTATTTGTACTTCTTTGGTAATTAGTGGTTCTTTTGTAAATTATCAATACAGTAGCTTATCTCTGATCTTGCTTAATCAGATATTGCCTCTGGGACATTGAGATTTTGTGCCACTTTTATGCCAAAGCAGATTCACAGTGGTAATAAAGCCCACCCAGTGCAGGTGCAGATGAAGAGCTGGTGGCCTGCAGAGGAAGGCAGTCCTCTTCTGATGCTCCAGGTGCATATTGTAATTGTGTTCCCTTCCCTCCTGTTGCCTCTGTGAAAATGTGCTCTTTGGGCTACTAGTGATTCCAGATCCTGTCTGCATATTAGAGTCATTTAAAAACATAAACTGAAAAAATAATGTAATATCTGAGAGGGCCATCCCAGGCCACTTAAAGATGAGAATCTCTGTGCATTGGCACCACTTAAAAGCCCTCTGGATGATTTTAATATGTCCCCAGGGTTGTGAACCGTTAGCTGGGCTACTGATAGGTAAAAAGAGCATTTTCTGGTACGGTGAGGAGGAAAAGTTCCCTAATACATATTTTAAAACATTAATGCACATTTTACAGATGAAGCACCTGAGACTCAGAGACTTGAGACAACTTGCTCAAGGCTGAATAACTAACAGGTAATGGCGCTGGGATTTAAACCTAAATATTTATTTTATAAAATACCAAGTTTTTCCATGATATCTGGGAGAAAACAGTACAAAAGGCAGGCAGGAACTCTACTAGATTCTGGTGAAGGAGAGAAGAGAGGGCAAGTGGACGGCAGGAAGAGCATCCAGAGTGTGTGTACAGTGGAGTTTTCCAGAGGCTCTGTGACATGACACGATACCATTGTTCTGGTGGGAGGTCTGCTTGTGTATTCTGTGCTTGGACATTTTCCCAGTTTTAGTTTCTAAAATGGTAAATAAAAACAGATACAACACACATAAGCAAAAGCTCTCTGGGGTCCTGAATAATTTTTGAGAGTGCTGAGACCAGAAAGATTCTATTCTAGAGAGAATAGGAAGCCATAACATATACACATATATATTTATGTGTATGTATGTGTATGTATATATATACACATATATGTATGTATGTAGTGGTGGGAGACACGAATGAATATTTAAGTTGGTTCAAATTATAAAGAACATTACAGAACATATTGGAAATTGGACTCCAAATCCTTTTGATCTCATACCGTCTTTAAAAATATTTTGGGGCTGGGTGGGGTGGCTCACTTCTGTAATCGTAGCACTCTGGGAGGCTGAGGTGGGAGGATTGCTTGAGGTCAGGAGTTTGAGGGCAGCCCAAGCAAGAGCAAGACCCCATCTCTACTAAAAATATAAAAATTAGCTGGGTGTGGTGGTATGTGCCTTTAGTCCCAGCTACTCGGGAGGCTGGAGCAAGAGGATTGCTTGAGCCCAGGAGTTTGAGGTTGCTGTGAGCAGGGCTGATGCCACAGCACTCTACTCAGGGCAACGGAGTATGACTGTGTCTCAAAAAAAAAAAATATGTAGATATACATATATATTTTGAACATGCATTCACAATGTATGTATTATTTTAAATCAATTCTCATGCACTATCTTATTGAACATTAAAAATCACAGAATATAAGAATTCTAAAACAATAAGATAAAGATGAAATAAGCAATATTTTAAAAGCAATATTTTATTAATGGTAAAACACCTTTTGATCTCAATAAGAAATAATAATAAAATTAATAAATATGCTTTTAAAAAAATATCTATCACTTTGTGATAAAGCCATTCCCAAATCTAAGTTCACTTTATTGTAATCCTTTATGTTAATGACAGAGCTGAAATGACACCTCAAGAAGATAGAAAAAAAGATAAAATAAAAAATCTTTGGGTGTGCCTCCTAATTCATGATTCATTATATTGCATTCCCAGTTATCAAGTATGCAAAAGTTTTTGTTGAAACTCTGCTAGCATATTCCTGTCTTCTTTGATGTCAATTACTTAGGAAGGTGTAAAGATAAGCTGATATTTCCAAAAAATGGGTTCAAAACTCTTTGAAACTCTTGATTTAGGTAATTTTTTAAGGACTAGAAACTTTGCTTTCCAAGTTTGTGTGTGTGGACAAGAGAGTTTGTAGGTGGCACATCTACACTTCCTCTGAAGGCATGGGTGAGTGAAGGTGCCTCTCTCTGGCACCCCCTGTCCCCCAGCCCTAAACCATACACAGTGACAATGATCCACTGACGCTGACAAAGTCAGAGAATGCTAGCATACATTTATATATCAAATATTAGCAAAATGTTATTTATATTATAGTTTTTAAGATTAAAAAATAAACTCAGAGGTCTCTTATTTTCTTGCTTCACTGCCTGGTGGCATGCACCCTGCTTTGGTATTTGGGAGCACTAGAAAGCCATCAGGGAGTCTGAGCTGGAGGACGCATGCCCAGGTCTATGATGTACAAGCATAGGCAACTAATAACAGTAAGGGGACAGCAAGAGAGTGGGCTGGAAACGAGCATCAGAGGCAAAAGGCAAGAGGGAGGCTGGGGCCCGAACTGGAGCCAGAGAAGGGTGGCGGGGAGTGGGCAGAAGATTTGAGAGGCATTCTGGAGATACACTTAAAAGTTTGTATGTGGGAGGTGGGGGGGGGGAAATCCAGAGGTAGCTAGGAACATGACAATGCCCTTCCTTCCCTGAGCATGGAGGGAAGGGGGTGGGCATGAAATATGAGTTCAATTTTGGATGGTATGAACTTTCCCCCTGTGTGGTATAAGGGTAGCATTCTGCGGCATTGGGAGTGAATATCTGGGCAAGCTGAAGCAAAGCCAGTTCCTTCCAAGCTTTATTTTTCAGCCCTCCAATCCCTAGACTCTTTGTCTTTTTGGAAAGTTATCAATTTCTTTGAGACTCTGAAGAAAGCCATGGGTTCCAGCTCAGAAAAAATGAATGTATGCACTGAGACATAAAATTGTGCATATACTTTATGGGACCCCCATACCTCAGAGGTCAGTCCACGACCCCAGATGGGAGCCTTGCTCTAACTGGCTCCCTTGGTGTTCTCTAAACCTGCTCTATTTCCCTGTCTATGTGCCAATCTTCTGAGTCAGAGATAATTTGCTAATTATAAGTCATTTCCTATTATAGAAATCCTCATGACTTATGGTCAAATGCTTATGCTCATCATGCTGATTGAAGAATTGTAATTTCTTAATGCCGGGTGAGAGATGGGAGAGAAAATGGAGAAAAAAGGGGGATATCCATTCTGAGACTTTGTGATTCCTCCGGGCCAGCATTCACACGGCTCATGCAGGATGGGATGCAATAGGAAATACACAGCACCATCTGCAAATGATTCTTGCCTCAGTGAATGAGAACCTAATAGGAGGTGTAGAGGAATAAGTTAAATAAATGACACCACAAGAAAGCAATCAGCCAAATCCAGAATGCCAGGGAGTCTATGGAGCAAATGACCCAATTGCTCCAACAAATTAATAGCATGAAAAATTAAAAGAGAATATTGCAGAATAAAAGAGCTTTAACAATTAAAAGCACTAGGACTTTGTCTTTCATAAGGGACTATCTGAGGAATTAGAATACATACTTGGGATTTGGATTATATTAAAGAGAGTAATTGATGAAATAATATTTGGCAAGATGTTAATAATTGTTGAAACTGGAAGGTGGATATATGGGGGTTCATTATACTATTTCCTACTTTTTTGTGTATGAAAGTTTTCTGTAAGTTAAAAAGATTATAAATAATTTTTTTAAAGTGTGGTTCTTAAATCTGGCTGATCATGAGAATCACCTGGGGAGCTTAAAAAACTCAATTCTGGGAGCTGCGCAGCCCCAGAATCAATCCTCTGTGGGTACATTTGTACTGGATGGAAGCTGGGGACAAAGGCTTGAGGGTGGGTGGTGGTATAATTTCACAGCCATGCCACGTCTTCTGACATGTCTGACCTGGGACATCTTACACCAGTCTTCCTTCCTCCCTGCTCATTTTTCTCTTTCCTGTCTTTCGTCCTCCTTCTTGTTTTCTCTTTCTTCACTTTATGAATGCTTAGGGCAGGAACCTTCGGCGGAGCACAGCGTCTTATCATGTCTTTCCTACTCCCACGTGGGCCTCGGTGTCCCCACTGTTGAACCAGAGGCCTGAGCCTGAGTATATGGCCCTGCCCTCACGCAGTTGTTATTGTTAAAAAGCTACCTTACTACCCATGGGTGACAGACATACCCATCGCCTGGGTGTACATAAAAAAATAAAGTTCCTTGGGAAGCACAGTCTTAACATTTGAGCCATTTTTTTTTGCTTTCAGCATTCATCAATAGAAAACATCAAAATTTGTTCTTAAATAATTTATTTTTAAATTTTGACTCTTGTGAAAAGTTACATTTATTTAGGAAAACTTGAAGAAATCCAACGAAGAATAGATAGCTTTCTATTAGGGACAACTAAATGTGCAAATTTCAAATACTTTCTATAATAAGTATAAATAATTCCGTTTATTTCACATTAAGAATGAAAATATTGATAGACACAAAATATTAAGATACCAACTTTAAGAGGACCAGATGAAAACACTGAAGTTTATTTGACATCTTTGCAAAGAAATTATATAGATTTATGTGTCAGGGAAAACAATTTAGAGAGTTCTAAGTAGAAAACATCAGGTGATGAGAGTAAAGTCTGTGTAGAGTTATGGATCACAAATAGTTTCAGGTCCTAAGTTCAGACCCAAAGAATAACTGCCTTTCTTCCTGGGAAAATGCATTTCCCCTTTTAATCTAGAGCAAGTATGACAGCAACACGATGCGCAGAGAGAAACTGCAGGCCAACAACAGAAAGAAATTTCCACATACTCCTGGTTACTGGGTTTTGCTGTCCCAGTGCAGGGGTGCCCCAGGACACTGCATTAACACAGCAAATAAAACCATCACGAAAGGCCACATCTTTCCCTGTATCTCTGCTCCTTTCCTATCTGCTCTCCACGGAGGTAGGATACTCAGAGGCATCTACAGAGCACAGAGAACAGTTTCTTTTCCTGTGGCTGGAGTTTCGTAAGAAGAAGCATGAGACTGTAATGAGTTTACTCTTGACACAATTCCTACTTTCCTAGGGAGGCCGGCAAAGGGTATCAAACACGCCAGCTCCCGCACTGTGGTCAGGGACTTGTCTGGTTCCACAACCTGACCCAAAGCAAATATGTTACCTTAAGAAGACACTGCAGCATTTTCCTCAGAGTAGAAGAAACATCTTCATTTAAATAACCTTAACGTTTGCAATTAAATAAATAAAGTGAATCACACAGACACAACTGAAGAGCTCCCTTTACAAAGGCAGCTGGTTGAGTTCACACAAGCTGTGTACGTTAGACAGTGCCCCAACAACAACCAGAAAATAGGTTATTATTATTCAGTCTTCCTACTTATACCTCTAGGGTAGCATTTCAGTATAATTTAAAAAAATCCCTCACACATAATATAAGGGTATAGTATACATGTACACTTTTTTACACACACCTCAGTTCAAGCTAACCTCTTAAGGAGTGAAGACAGTGATAACCCAGAGTTACATGTCTTCCCACTAAAACAACTCCTATTTTTAAAAGGTGCATATTGTAAAGAGCAGCTTGTTTTCCTTTCACTGTGAACATGCTGTCGCAGCAGACTCAGAATCACAATCTGTGGATGGTTCTGCTTTCCTGCTGGGTCCCCGGGAAAGGAACTAGGCAGGTAGGGGAAAACCATTAATATGTCTGAATGACTCCGAATATGTCTATTTTCCCTGAGCTTCCTTGAGCTTCTTGCGGAGGGCCTTGGTGCGGTGAGGACTCAGCTTCACATCTCTGAGGGAGGGCGGGTGGAATGGCTCTGGGGTTCCCAACCCGCCCGACTGCATGTCTGTTCCCTTCTCTCCCGAGATGATAAAGCAGTCCTAGCGGCGCAGGCGTCACAGCCAGTCCTAGCACTCGTTCCAAGTCCAAAGACATTCCCAGCCTCCTGCATGGTAGGAGAGGAGGAGCCCTGGGCTGAATCGACCACTGCCAGTCACAGTTTCTAAGGCCACCCGGGAACATTCCCCAGTTACCAAACCCACGCGTCATGGGCACGATGCTTATCTTTCCTCCCCTGCTCAATGACACCCTCGAGCCCAGTGTTGCAGGGACTGACCCTCCAGTGGCAGCTGAGGGTTTAGAGTATAGCACCACGTTGGCTGGCGACTTGAGGCCCCTCTTCTCGTAGGGGCTGGCCTGCCTGTTTCCGGTTAGCCATACATCTGCTTGAACTGAAAGCACTCGTTGCAGTAGCCGTTGCACTTGGCATTGCCGAAGTGATCACAGGCAGGTGCCCGGCAGCGCTGTTTGGGGGGCTCTTCAGGAGCGGGCTCAGCCAGGTGGGGCCCGGGGCTCACTCGCTGGGTGAGGTGCTGGCACTCCATGCAGAGTTCCTCGCTGCGGCAGGCCAGGATGTTCTTGCAGGAGGCCCGGGCACACTTGGGCCTTGAGGTGCTCTGTGTGGCTCGAGGCACGTCTCTGCGCTGGCTTGATCTCTGAGTGGAAAGAACAGACAGAACTGTTGCTCACATTTCTCAGGGAGAGGACAATGCGACCTCATGTGACAGTGTGGACTAACTTGCCTGAGCAAGTTAAGAGTGCACATGCAGTCTATGAGCTGCAGCTCTCCAAGGTTTCCTTCCAATCCCACCAAGAGCCGACCTGGCCCCAGGGAGGCCGAGGGGAACCACCAATCCTTACATGGAGGCCTGCAAACTTGGCCCAGCTCTTGGCCCAGTTAAAGTTTGCTTTTCTTATCTGCCATAAACTGGCGGCACCCAGGAAAGTCTGCCTGCTCAGTCCTCATGATAAGAAATTATTTAAGAAAGTTTGCTTTCTAGATGTCGCTGGTTCTACTACATAACAAAGAAGTCACTGATCACCATTTGGCTTTCTGGAGGATAAAGAAGTTTTATGTTATGGCTCATTTTATCTGCTTTTTAAAATAAATTCTAAAGTACACTTAGGCCATGAAAATTGACAGTACTTGCAACTCAGGAAGCCACTGTGCCGTGGACTTTTTCCCCAGGTTCTCCCAGCAGACTTTCTTAAATAAGCCGTTACCATGAGCAGACAGAACCCATCAGGGAAGAAAACCTGCTTGTCACGGTCAGAAGAAACTGCTCCAGCAAGGAGGACTCAATACACAGGAGGGGGAAATTCCTCAAAATGTCTTACCAGTTGCTCTTCTGTCCTTTTGGCTTCATGAAATCTCTGGTTCTGAGCTTCAATGAAACACTTCTGACAGTAGCCTTCAAACATGGTGCTTCCAAGGGTGCCACATTCCCTGCCCAGGCATGGAACTGTGTTCTGGAACCTGGAGGCTGTGGGACTGGCTTTTCCTGAGGCAGTGACAAAATCTGTAAGAGAGTTGATGCTAATGAGTACCACACATGGGTCACCCTGCAGACACAGAGACAGTGACATTGGAGAAATCAACGGGTTCCAAATACAGACTAGGCCAGCCTTAAGTATATATATGAGACCAGCCTTTTATAAATTCAGCAAGAAAATTAATTAAAATGCTATTATTGAAACTTCTTTGGCTTTACAAATCTCTCACTTTGAACGTGGAGCACCGATCAGTCATAGTAGCAGAACAAAGAACAGACAGTAACTGCTCATCCTTCTTTCAAATGAGAGATTTACAAAACCACAAAAGTTTTCTTACAGTGTCAGTAGACGCTTCCCTCCCTCCAGCTACTCCTCTTCAGATTTTGCGATTTCTCTATTGTACCAAAGTCACAAAAGAAATCTGGTTTAATATCTATCTTATGAATGCCAGACATTGAGTGGCCTTATGAAAGCAAATTCCCTCACCGCTATCTACAGGGCACTTTTGGTTTCTGGAACGTGGTATCTAGGAGCTGATGCAATCATATAGTGCCTTTTGCCTCCACATGCTATTGGCAGAGCCACTGTGACTGTCCCTGGGTACAAGCTGGTAGAAAGGCATGGTGGGTTCTGGCCATTCTACCCGCATGCCCAGATGGGTGGCTTTCCTTAAAGTTCAGTAACAAAACCCGCTCTAGACAGTAGGTGCTGCATTTGGATCATTTCACTCACGTTTGTTTTCTCTGTACTCGATGAAACACAGCGTGCAAAATCCCTTGTTTTCTGGAGTTCCAAAATACATGCAGCCAGCTTTTCTGCACTTGCTCGACCCCGTCCTGTCCCCTGGAGTCCGTGCCGCTGGAGAGAGGCAGCTAGACGGGGTGGGGGTGTCGTTTCCAGGTCTGTGGCAAGAATGTGGGGAGGGGCTCCGCCTGAGCTGGGAGGGATCCGACTTGGACCGCTGGTGACAGGAGGGAGGACCACCGGAGCTGAGGCTGGAGGAGGGCTCTGCCGTAGTCCTTTTGAAGCAAGTGCTGCAGATCCCATTAAACGTCCTGGTGACATCCTGGAGGCAGACGCGGCACTTCCCGGGATCTAAATGCCTCGCGCGGTCTGCGGTGTGGCTGGCATGATGCTGCCGGGCATTGTGGCAGCGCTCACAAAGTCCATTGTGCTGCACGTTCAGCGTGAACGGGCAGCCAGGGCTCCTGCACTTCATAGCAGTGGTTTCACTGAACAGGAAAAGGCTGGGTGCTGTTGGTGGGGCCGAATGAGGGCCCCCAGCTGGCTCCTCGGGGTTCCAGGCCAAGGGCTCACAGGCCTCTCCCCGAGAGGCCCCAAGTGCCACGCCAGGGAGCCCCTTGGCACCTGGCTTGGAGTTCAGCTTTGGGAGTTTGTTTTGATTCTTTTGCCGCCGCTCTGAGCATTCATGGCATAAAGGCTGGGTGTTCACGGACATGAAGAAAGGACAGTTGGGAGTTTCACATTTTACGTCCATGAGAGATAGCTGGGGCATGGAAGGTTCCAAGGGATTCTGAGCATGCATCTCTCTCCTCCCCTGCTCGTTATTTTCCTGCCACTTCTTGTACTCATGCTGAACAAGTTCAAAGTAATCATCTACCAGATTGATTTCTTTTGGTAAGTTAGCTTCATCCAACCTAAAGACCAAAAGGAAAAATATGAGACTGCATGCCATTTTTTCATCATTAGCTCATAGAACAAACTTTTAAAACTCTATACCCATTCATTGAAAATGCAGGCCTTTGATAAATAGCTCGTACTTCTAATATAATGTGGTACAATACATTTCCTAACATGATCTAGAGTCAAATGTGATGTCAGTCTGCTAAGAAGACTCTGATATTTTTAAAATCATAGTCTCATTTAATCAATCTTGGTCCACCCCAAATTACAGATCGTTCTAAAGAAAGGGCTACTCTGGGGCTGCCTCTGCTTCTTATTACTCTATTGATCCTTTCAAAAGTCACTTTGACTTTCTAACTTCTCAGAGATCAAATTTCTATTAATGGTAAAACATTACTCAGGCTATTCATTTGGGACTAGTCTATAATACAAACTACTTTGGAACTTTGTGTTCTATATTTTGCTGTTATTAATTTAAACTTGTGTCTTGTCTCTACTAGCATTAACTGCCAGGATAACTAAGAAGCAGGCACACCCAAAGGCGCTGTCTATTTACTTTTGACTCTGTAATTCGCTAATCTCTACTTTGAGAAACCGATTCTCTTATGTCCTCACTGTCATCTCTTGTACATTTCAAGTCCTCAGAAACAGCCAAGTCTTTAACATAAAGCTGGTGGTTAGAGATTGGATATCTGCACAGCGCATACTCTGGGGCTCGCCTCCCATTTCCTTGTGGCAAAATCATGGGCTGTCGAATAAACACGTTCTACAATCCAAGGTGTGGCTGATGTGTCTATCTTTACCAAGAAACCAGGAAAAAAGGCTTTTGTTTTCAAGAGTTTTCACTTGCTAGTCTTTTTTAATATGTCTTAGAGCAATTAAAAAAAAAAAACTATTCTTAATCTAAATGCCCTTTTAAAGCCCATAATTCTGACTCTAATTCTACCATCTCGATATCCAGGAAAATTGTTCTGGATAAATTCCTTGTTTGCATTTGAAATCAAAGTTAGTACTCCCTTAATTGCTCCTCTTCAACCACGCACGAGGCTCTGAATTTGTCTCACATTGGCACACACTGGCTGCAGGTAACTTTCTTGTTGAGCTATGAGTGGCAGCCACTAATGTGACTGAAGTAAAATAGTTACAGATGACAAAGAAAAGAGCTAAACACAAACTGCTTACTTTGCAGCCTTGATGAGATGAGTCGTGCCATGGTCCCAACCTTGGACTGGGATTTCTATCAGCATCAAGTACTCTTTTAAGAGCTTTTCCTTCATCTCATTTTCAGGCTCTGTCAAAAAGTGAACTTTCAAGTCTTCAAATCTTCCTCGGTCTCTGTTAACAAGTGGAACAGCTCGGATTTCTGAGGAAAAAAAAAAACACGTAAGTAAAACGGTATTCTACTAAATGAGGTGTTACGTATGGTCGTATATAAAATAATTAACTTTTGAAAATGCAGAAAAGTACTATCTAGCCACAGTTAAACTCAAATGGGCAAACAAAATGCGCTTCACTCTAATATAAAATACATCTGTGTGACATTGGGCAGAATATTTAACTTCTTCTAGCTTCAACTGCCTCATCTATAAAATAAGGCTACCAATGCCTATGTCTCACAGGAATGGTATGGGGATAAAAGGCAACAAAATAATATACCTAAAGCACTTAATGTAGTGCTGACTCTACATGAAGCTATTAAAATAATAGCAACTTGACAAACATTAACCTGTTCCATACCAGGCACTGTATTCAGGGCTCTGTGTGCCTTAATTTATCATGTAATATTAATAGTAGCAGTGATGTATATATCATCTACTTGCAATTAACATGTTGAAAGTACTTTCCAAGTCATACTCAAAAAGATATGGGGGTATTTCGATTACTGCTATTGCACTCCTGTTCCTAATCAAACAAATGACAGAATGATATATTTAAGTAAAAATAGTATTCTTAAATAAGACTATTTCAGTAAGCAGCCATAGAGCAAACTCTGACGTTCCAGTATCTAACAGAATTTGTGAGTATGAACTGATGCAGTTTTCTTACCAGGCCCACTGTCCTTCAGGGTCACCAGGGGTACAAAGTGTTGGCTGTCGTAGCCGAGAACGATGGGGTATCTGTAGCATTCCTGGGGAGGCCAGTGGAGAGGCAGGTAAATTCCACCCACTCTCAAAGGGGCGAAATTTGAACCCGATTCCAAACTTCTTAGCATTTTGTCTGTTCAATGAAAGACAAAGAAAAATAAGGCCCTCAAGTGACTTTCATCAAATTCCATTTAGCTACTGTTACCTGTAACTTTGGTAGTGTGGGTCTCCCCTGAGAGCGGAAAAGCTTTTTAATACAAATAAGTGATTCAGGCACCTCACCTGAAATGACAATGATTGGCCTTCTGAGGATGTTACAAAGGACAAATATGTGTATTTCTTCCAGTGAATTATACTGAAGTCCACCTTGGGCCCCTGGCGTGTCTGTGGAAGCCATTTTGACGAGGGTGTCCCATTCATCATTCCAGTTCTAAGGGGAGAAAGGTGAAGGGAAAAAAGATTGAACATACTCTGCATTAAAAAGGCATTCTGACATCACTCAACAATTATTCATTTATATAACTCAGCTTATTTTTCCCCTTTCTTGACACCATCATTCAAATGATTACCCTTTTTCCCCCGTTTTGGTTCTCTTCCTTTACTTTTTTCCACTACAAGGCAAACTCAGAAGTGGGGGAGGTTGGGGACAGCACCTGCTTTCAAAAAAATCCCTGATGAGGTATAACACTGAAGCCCCTCATCCAACAAACACAAAAATTCCAAGCTTGTGACTGAGGAAGGTGAGGCACGTGTCTCAGTCTGATTGCCTAGTTCAGCAAATCACGCTAGGGGCAAATGAACCCCAAACCAGAAAAACAGCAAAGGAAAAGGCCACAGTCAGAAGACTTTCAGTTACAGTGAAGAGACCCACAAGCTGGGAATCTGCAACCCAAAAGCAGTGGCAAAAGCCTCAGGTTAATCCCACAGGAGGTTTCTGGTGTTTTCCATTGAGTATGTCTTAGCCAAATTCACATGACCGAGTCAACCATATGATCCCTGAAGGCAGGACCTGGCCCGGGGTACCCTTTGCTCACCATGGAAGCCTGTCAATAGATGCTTATGGGGGAACAAGACATACCCGAGTGTCGTAGCAAAGCCCCGTTTCCACAAATTCCTGAGATTTGAGAGACTCCAGTTGCCAGCGGAATTTAAAGTTGCGTGTGTCTGTCTCCTTAAGCGTGCTGAAGAGTGCCTTCCTCAGGACCAAGTCTGTGTCCTGAACACCCCACATGTACTGAGAAGTGGCGTGCATGAGGCAGTTGCCATCACCTGAGGACAGAAGGGAAGGGAAGAGATGCAAAGTCAAGTGATCTGCATTTAAGGCCCAGCAAAGGTTTTCAGAATAAACTAGCCCTACTGCTATCATAGGGGACTGAAAGGTTTAATTTGGTTTAAATTGTCAGTCAAGGGCCAACTGATAACATATCACAAGGCGATGACAGCTTTAAGGAAAAAAATAATTCCTTTCATTCTTCTTCTTAATGAATGATACCAACAGTACAAAGGAGCCAGGGGACATTGTTTCTAGCTTGGTCTGCTCCTAAGTTGTTCAAGTGACCTTGGGGGGAATTCCGTAGGCACTTTTCCTCCTTGTGAAATGAGGGCACTAGATTATGGTCTCTAAATCCCATCCCTTTCCAACATTCCCTGGTCTGCTAGTGAAGGAACTGGCACTATGCTCTCTGACCCTAAGGAAGAACGCACAGGGCAGCGTGCACAGACCAGGAAGCAGGCATGGCTTGGTTACTAGACAGGGACCTCTGGCTATGACTCAGCAGCAAATGACTTGACCATTCCACGTTAGCCTTTGGAACCTGGGAGTTTCCTCTCCTTGTTTGTAGAGTGGGGTGGACAACACCAAATTATCTGTGGCCTGCCAGCCCCGGGCCCCCAAAATGCCTTATGTGAACCTGCTTATTAGCAATTGTAAAGTCCTTTTTAAAAGTTAAAGTATACCTGGATATCTAACTTTGAAAATAAATCAGTGTTTAGGGCTGGCATTTTGAGGAGAAAAAAAAATCAGAACAGGTTTCATTTTATTCTATTAATTTGTGACCTTTCCAAGTTAAAACTCATAATTCAATAGATTGCATTTTATTTCAACCCCCAAACAATAAGCATTTTGGGGGAATGTTTAAAACAAAAAAGAAAAAGTTCACTCATTAATCTCCTTTGACAAGTGCAAAATAGTTTTTATAAAGAAAAGTTAAACTTTCTTATTCTATAAGTAGAACTATAACGCTACTTGAAATTTTATCAAATTTTAATTATGGCCAAACTGCAAAAAATAAAGAAAAACAACAAAACCTCAAATATGCATCCACAAGCAGTATTCCTTCAATTTACACACTTAGAAAAACTAGCTAAGTATTTGAACAAATGAACAAAAAAGATCACTCAAGCCTTGTGTCTTGGCAGAAGTGTGGCAACGACTGCATTCTGTTGAAATTTCCCCTTTGCAAAATCTAGAGCAAAGATAAGGCTTTTTTTCTTCTTCTTGTGCTTACTTTCAGTTCTTTATTGAGATGCACCAGTATAAAATTCCCTAAGTAACATCTGGAATTCCCCAGTGCTAAGTTATTTGACTAGCAATTGAGCAACAGCTATTGTACTTTTTGTTCTGGTGTGTAGACATTTAAACTGCGAAGTGCACCCTGGACTTTCCAAGTGGGTGTGGCCAGGGTGAGCTGGAATAGGGCTACTCATTATACAAGTGAAATCGCTGCAGCCAATAGACGCTGGAATTTTTCACATGAAGTTTCAATTTTATGCCACCTACTCCCTTCCTCATTCACCGCAGTCTCATATCCTCAAATGCAAACTTGTGAATCACCCCCTCCCCAAACAGACCACTGCCTTTGAAGAACCCTCCTATGGGTGGGGGGGTGGGGGGATGGGAGGATAAAAAAAGGTGCTAATAAAAATCAAAGAAGACAAATCATTTGTTTTTCTCTTCCTCCCTTAAATATCTTTTCTTCTTTCCTCAGAATGTTAAGGAATTTGTCTCAAAAGTGGGAAAATATAAGCCTAAAAATCCTTATTTCTCATAAAATATTATCAAAATGCACTTGCTTTTGTAGTTTAATTTGTATGTTTGCAAAATAAGTATTTCCTCTTTATGTTCTATTTTTTTCTTATGGAAATATAGCATTTCCTTTCTTAAGGAAATAGAGCAAAATGTCAGATAATTCTGTTAATGATGATAAGGTTTTTCCCCTTCTACCACACTTCTAATTCAGTAGAATCTCTTTGTTTCCAAATCTCTCAAAGTTGACTCTATTTCTTTTTTGTAACAAAATGGGAAAGGGTTAAAACCACCAATTGTCAGGCATAGAAAGCCCTTGATGATGACTTCACATAATCACCTACTTCTTGGCATCACTTAATTTAATGCCAAGAACAGTGTAGACAGTACCTATCCCTAGTCTTCTGTCTACCTGTGTTTCTAAGAGTCCTTTCACAAATACAGGCAAGACGTTGAGGTGATGTACGAGAGCCCCCAGAATCAAAATAAAAAAACCCGCAATCATTCTAAGTTACCCAAGTCAAAAATAGCCAACATTAATGTACCAATTTAGTTAATTAAGTTAATGTTCTTATCAAAATCATTGTCAACAAGGATTTTCTGCTTTTGGATGTATTATTTTGATCTGGATGGCTTAGGACTGTCATTGATAGAAGGGCCTGAGATTCCTGCTCTGACCTAAACCATGGACTATTTTTTAATTGCTTTTGCACAGTCTACTTGCTTATCCTAATAATTATCTAAATCCAAAGAGTAGCGTTTTGCACCTGCATGAAGCAGTATGCTCAGATGTCCCTGTTGATATCCATACTCTTGCTCAAGGGAAATGATGAAAAAAACCAAAACAGTAGAGCCTGGAATAGGAGATAGCTACTCGTAGTCAAATCCATTGGGCAGAAAGGCACAGACAGGAAGAAATTCAGTCACTAGGACTCCCTAAAAGTAATGAAGCAGAGGTCTACAGTCTGTGCTAAAAATCTCAAATATCTTTCTATTCCAAATTACAGGACTATAGGCCATAGAACCCAGGCAAGGGAGGAGGAGACAAAAGGAGCCTCTTGTCCTCAACAGCCATTCACTGGTTAACCCATAAAATGCCACCAATTCAAGAAGTATAAGAACATCACAAGCATTTTCTAATGACAATGGGAAACAACAGTATTAGTTTTCACACCATTTTTTCCTTTTAAACTTAAAACCTTTTAAAATTTCCATTACTGGCCATGGAAGGGTATTTTACACATGATTAAACAGTCACAAGAATTAGAAACAAATCACTTAACTGGGGCAGGGTGTTTAGAAATACATTCTCCAAACCCTAAAGTGCTCCATGCTCTAACGGAGATAATTAGAAAATGTCTTTAATAAAAACATTCACAAAACAAGCTTGCTTTTATCACATGCCCCTTATGGAGTTTCTACACTTAGGTATCTATGCTAAATCTCAAGAGATTTGAGTTTGGGCTAATGCTATGAAACTTCATGGATGGGGACCCAGTGGCAGAAGCCATCCTCCAGGCAAAAGCAGCGCAACAGAGCAAGTCTTACCATTTGTTTTCAGAGCCACAAGCTTCCTGACTTCTCGACACCAGTTGAGCTTCTTCTGGCTTTCCAGGGAAGCCTGGATGTTTCTGTCGATGAGAGCTTTGTGGATGATCTCCCGAAACTGTGGGCAAAACTGGCAAGTTCTGAACATTTCCAGCGTGTACCGGTGCATGGTTTTAAAATGAGGAATGATCCCATTGGTAGGTTTAAAAATATCCTCTGGAGTTCTCTCCCTTGTCTTCACAGCTTTCCGCATATTGCTCAAATACAAAGCCTGGGGAAGGAGTTGTTCAGCCATTGTGCTCTCCAACACCTGAAGAGGAGGGGGGAAGAGACCCATTCCGTTAGCCTGCCTTTGATACCATTCCTATATACCTGCCTGCAGGAAACCCCAGTGTTTGATCTTGTCATTACCCTAATCTGTAGGCACAAGATCTTAGTCACCTCTACTCCCAGGATACTAGCTGGCCTCAAAGATTAACTCACACTGGACTGTTTTAAGTTACATCACTTTTAAAGATTAGTCTAAACAAGAGAAGGAAGGCGGAGAGTGGGTACTGAGGAGGAGGGGGATAACCCGTGTTTTCAGTAATGTCTGTCTGTCAGGGAGTCAAGCCTGTCTGTCAGCAACAGGTACTGCACCTCCAAATTGACTTAAGCTGTCACTGCATTCAGATACCACTCTGGAACAGCTGCTGGATTTGGGGAGTACTGAATGCCAATTAAGGGCACAATAGTAGCTCTTCCCTTAAGACCACCACCAAGCAATCCCAGCTCTTGGGTAAAGTCTTGATTTATCACTCCCTCCCTATGCTGGAATGACAATAAATATTTTATGAAAAATCCTGCAATCTTATGCTGTGGTCTAGGCTGCTAGTTGGTGTTTTCTCTTTAGCCCCCAAAGGAAGTATTTTTAAGGATTTTATTCATAAAATATATTATGATATTTATAAAGAGTTAAAACTGAATGTCTTATAACCAACAAAAAGTCTATTTCCAGCAAGATGCTTCACAATTTTAAGACCAAACAGTCAGCACTCCTTCAGAGCCTGCCTGTTGGACTTTACAACAATAGGCTAAGAAACAGAATAACAATAGAACAAATAAATTCTACACTTCTAGTAACAGACATTGGAGCTCAATTATTTCAACTCAACTACCAACCAAACTTTTTCTTGGTTTTTTAAATTTTATTTTTTGTTTGTTTTTTTTTAGAGATGGGGTCTCGCTATGTTGCCCAGGCTGGTCTTGAACTCCTGGGCTCAAATGATTCTCCCACCTCAGCATCTCGAGTAGCTGGGACTACAGGCACCATGGCACCACCGTACCCAGTGCAACCAAATTTTATCATTGCTCTCCAGGTACGAACACTCAGATGCATTTCCACCCTGTCCTATACCCTGAAATCTTCAAGCATATTCAACTAGTGGAGGAAATGAGAGTCTAAAATAGATAAGGAAAGAAGTTTCAGCCAGGAGACCACTCAAGACAAACAGAATCTATGACCCATGCCAACAGCGTGGGATGACGTGAATTAACATAACGTGGGATCTCTCCAGTGTGCAACTCTGGTTCCCTAGCCCTTAGTAGGGTGCCTCATCACACATCCTAATTTCCAAGAAGACAAAGATGATTTCGGACCACAAAGATATTCTCTAGGAAGTTTCGCAGCAATTGTTTAGCCTACTCCTGCATCATACTATTTGTCAGGGCAACCCAGTGGATAAAGATGTTAAACCTATGTAAGAGGGATGACAAGAAACCTGGATTTTCGGGAAACCACTTCTGGGTAGATCTAGGCTCTCTTAAAAGCCATTGATAAGGTGTTCTAAATTCTGGTGGCCCACTCAAAGGAGAAAGTTTGGATTAGACGACCCTGAGGTTGCTTCCAAGGAGTTTTATGGTGGTAGTTTTGGACTGGGATTCTTAATCTGATTGCTGGGGGAGGCCAGGGAGAGGTCATTCTCTGGGTCAGATAGTGATCTGTCCTATGATCTTAGACATTCCCTGCAGGTGGAATTGGGCAAAGTCATAGCAGGACTACAGACATAATGAAGGCACAAAAATACCACATGCACCTTTCCTTTATAGCACAGCAAAAGTCTCTTTCAGAACATCATTTATCCATCCATGCACCCATCCACTCAACAAACACTAGCTGACCACCTAATGAAGGCCAATCACCACGCTTGATGCTGGGGCTAAAAATAAAAAATGGCCTTATTCCCTGCTTTGAAGTCACACAACCACCTTAGTCTGCAACTAAGGCAATGAAGGTACAGGTCCTGAGCAGGCCTCACAGCCATTCAGGGGCAGAGTTTTGCAAAGGAGCCAGGTTTTCCAATGCCTGCTTTTTCCAATTCCCACAACATACCTGTGGCTACAGGGCCTGCCACTCTCAAATGGAAACAGTCCAGCAGTAGGAAGATTTTAAACAAACTAGGTATTGCCTCTTGTTGCTTTTCTGACTTTTCTATTTTTCTCTTCTGGACCTAATGATTTTTCAGCAAAGATCTAAAATAGTGAGAGCTGTAAACCATGTGCAAGACATGCAAATGTCAATATTCGATAGCCCAGTGTGACCTCATTCATATATTTAGCCTTGCACAGCCTGCAAAATTGCCTCCTTAAAAAAAATCAAAATCCACTGCCCAGGTTTCCAGTTCCTGGACTTCTCCACATTTAAGATTAAAGAATAAATTTTTCTAACATAGGATTATAACGTCCTTATGTGCAAAAAAAAATACAATATTAGCGTTAACATTTTGCTTTTACATTCGTTACCTCGCTGCCTTAATAAATTTCCAAATTTTTGTCACAAGGATCAATGACATTCTATAGAACTTATTCATTACTCAAACTCTTCTCCATCTTGTTTTATTTTCCCACTCTGCGCAAACATTTTTGTCCATGATGTGGAGATCTATGAAGTATTTATCAACAAATACCTCATCCAAATATTGGGGAGTATCCCTCCAAAAATTCAAAAATTGTACAAAGAATTGCCAAAAAAAAAAAAAGAAAAAATCAAAGTAGAACCTTAGACAATGAGACTGGAGCACTAACTGGCTGGCCAATAATCTGGGACATTAGGGTTGTGGTCCAGAGACACTTTAATCAACAATGAATGGTTCTCCCAAAATGCTGCCCTGAGACTCTTGACCAGACTGGCTTTCCAAGGAAAGCAGATCAGAGGCAGGGAGAAGTGAAAACAAAGGGGGCTCAAAAAGAGCCAAGCTCCTTCCTTACTTAATACCACTGCTTTCCTGAGAGACCAGGTGGCAGGATGTGGGACGACCCGGGCTGACAAAGACTGTCTGACTGTGGGGTAGGGGCTGGAGCAGCAGCCTGCAGATCGCTGCTGAAGTGGAGCCCCCCAAAGGCAGGCTACCAGCGCACTTCCACATGCATACTTTTCTTACACTTCTGCAACTGAAAAAGTGGGACCCCGAGCCCCAACCCCACCGTCCTGCACAGTCCCCTGGAAGCTGTATCTGGGAAGGTGGTTGACTGAAGCCCCCCAACCTCGCCTACTCTGGCTGCCCCCGTGGCACCTCAGCCCCGTTGGGCTGGTTGTGCACAATCTGGGAAGAAGTCACAGTGCTTCTGCAAGGTCTACGTGGCCATGGGCATGGAGCGCTTGATCGCAAAAATAGACACGAAAAGGAGCAAAGCACCAACGACCACCCGCCCAAGGGGCCCGAGGGGCGACTCTCCAGCAGTCAGCTGCAGCTTAAGTTCTCTGCATTATCTGGCTGGAGAAATCCAGGGCTGTCACCCCCATCTGGAGCGGCGACCTCAACTCCCAGCACTTCAAAACTTAGAATGGGAACACACGGCCAACAAATCCCCCTCCAGGACAGCTGCAAAACCAATGCCATGTAGACCGGGCCAGCCCGGGGGTCGCTACCCCACACGCACCCGCAGCCCTTGGCCGCGGTGAGCCCGAGGCAGACGGCGCAAGGAGGCGCGGCGGTTACCTGTCTGAGCCGCGCGATCCTCTCCCAAAGTCCCACGTCCCGGTCAGGACAGGCGAGCGAGGTTGGCGGGGGTCGGGCCGAGGCTGCGCCCCATGGACGCCCGGAGTCGGGCTTGCTCGCCGCCGGGGGTGTGATCTCTGCTGGCGGCAGTCCTCGCCGCTCCGCCCCCGCGGGCTCGCTGCTCTCTGCACTTGCCCGCCACGAAGGCTGCAGACTGCGCAGTTTCCTTTTTTCCCTTTCAGTTGTACTGCGCGAGACCGCCGGGGATTTCCAGGGACTTTCCAGTCACGTGATGCGCGCGTCCCGCGGGGCCGACCGGCAGGGGGCGCAGGAGGCGAGCGGCGCGCTAGGCCCCCGCCCGGCCCGGCCCGGCTGCCCGCGCCGCCCCGCCCCGCCCCGCCCCGCCCCGGCCGCCCGGAGAAACTCCTGCGCCCCGCCCCGGGGTGTCCCCGCGTGAGTCACCTGGGCATTTCGGAAGCTGGGCCCAACGTCACATCCATGTGGAAATCGCGGTGATGGGAACTGGAAATGAAATAGGTTCTTTTTCGCAGCCGTTTTTCTGCAGAAAATCATCAACTGTGGAGAACAAGAAGGGAAATAAGAAAGAAAGAAAACCCTAAAAACCACCCCGGCGCCGTGGACCGCAGGCCCCGAGCAGAATTTGAAAAGTTTGAGCTGCGCACGTGGCGAGCTCGGAGGGGGAGTCCTAGACAGGGCCCCCGTGGGGATTTCTAGAGAAAGAAGCAGTACAACCCCGGACCCCAGCCTGGGTGAGGTGGAGGTCCGAGGAGACATGCGACCCCGTGGTCCTGCGGTCCTGGGCTTCGCGGGGGCGAGGCCAGTCTTGGACAGAGTTAGGAGTCAGAACGACCCCCACCGGTATCCCCGCACTTGCTCCATTTCCTCTTCTCTATTTCTGCACACCAGGCACCCAGGTGGCATCACATTTAAGTAGCATTTCAGTTTAGAAAGCGCCTCTAGTCTGGTTATGTGTTTCCTTGCCTTGTGTTTCCAAGGCCAATTTATTAGGTGTATTTTTAGCTGTCCTGATAATTAGTTCACCCCCGGGATGCCAACGGCTGCTAATATTTTGTGCCCCCCCCCTTCCCCCCATGCGCTCTTGGCTTGGTGACTGCACTGCTCAGCTTTCATCTGGACGGTGAGTCACGTGGAAATGGGTGCTGGCCACCTGCGCAGTGAAGGTGCCGGAGCTGTGGAGGGAGGGGCCTTAGGGCGCTTTTACTGCCTTGCTGCCCTCTAAGCACTGGGCACCCTTTGAACCATTTACTAGAATGGCTAAGTTGGAACCAGATTGAAAGAGTATGTACTATTGTCCTCTTAAGTATACTGAAGAATAGTTGTCAGGCTATATACTGCAAGTTTTGAATTAGAAAAGTATGATCCTCTCTGTAGTGAGAACCTGCAGAGACTGGGGTGGGGGCTGGAAAGAGGGTGGCACTTTTTTTGGCAAAGGGAGGTTTAGAGCAGAGAGTCAGTAGTGGCTACCAGCCCAAGGCTGGTCCTGGTCTTTTTAAACCCATGGATGGAATTTTTTTCCAGCTCCAAATCTTTTGTTATTTGCCTTCTTCTTCACATATGTTTTCAGTTGTCAACACTCAAACAATGGATAGTCGACTTAGTAATACAAAATGACATTTCTCATGTAGTTAATATATGCTTATATGTGCTTTTTTAAAATTTCAAAATATTCAGGGGGTACACATTTTTGTTACATGGATACCTTTTACAATGCTTAAGTCAGGGCTTTTAGTGTGCCCATCACCTGAATAGAATAGTGTTCATTGAACTTGATAGGTAGGTTTTCACCCCATCCCTCCTCCCCCTTTCTTGATTTCCAGTGACTTTCACATCTCTTTGTGCCCATGTGTACCCATCGATTAGCTTTATGTATGCTTTTATATGAAGCTTAAGAAGCGCAAGACATTTGCCCAAAGTCTACACAACCAGAAAGTGGCAGAGCCACCCCTGGAATTAGGTCTGTCTTTCTCTAAAGCCCATACTGATAAGTCTTCATAGTTAGACTCTTCCTTTCAGGAAAGGTCCTATAAGATTTCAAGTTTCAGGGGCCCAGTTGATACCCCAATGCCCATTCTCTCCAACACACCGCAGTCACTTAGCCAAACATGGACCCCTGGACAGAATGTGGCTTGGGAGGCAAAAGGGCCTTGGTTCCAGCCTCAGGAAGCCTCCTAGACTTCTGTTGAGATGATGAAAGAAGATGATGTCTGTAACAGAACACCCTGCACAGAATGTTAATCCTCAGATCACTCTCCCTGGCGCTCCTTTGTAAACAGAATCTGCCTGCTCACTCTCATCTCTGTCTGCCTCTGACACTCCACCACTTTGTGCTGCATCCACTGCCCCTTTCTGGCTCGTGTCTTGCTCCCTGGTACGATGAGCTAGGAATGCAATGAAGAAGAGTGACAAGCCTGAAAGGCCATGTTCATACCTGTCACTTCTAATTGTCCCATCGTGGCTGTTTTGCCATCATGCCTGCCAGGATTTGTGACAAGGGTAATCGCAGTCAGATACAGGAGTGGTCTGTAGCCTTCAATTTTGTTCAACCTCTATTTTCCACAGTTCTATATAGCTTGTTGATTCATCCTCCCCACCCCCAAACAGTTTTTACTGTCCTTTGTAGCTTCTAAATCGGGGCTTTGTTGGGCTGGACACGTAGCTTTTCCCTTTCTACTGCTTAAGAAGACCAATAAGAATTTTCTTGGTGGGCCGGGCATGGTGGCTCACACCTGTAATCCTAGCACTCTGGAAGACTGAGGCGGGAGGATCATTTGAGCACAGGAGTTCGAGACCAGCCTGAGCAAGAGCGAGACCCATCTCTACTAAAAATAGAAAGAAATTATATGGACAGCTAAAATATATATAGAAAAATTAGCCGGGCGTGGTAGCACATGCCTGTATTCCCAGCAACTCGGGAGGCTGAGGCAGGAGGATTGCTTGAGCCCAGGTGTTTGAGGTTGCTGTGAGCTAGGCTGACACCACGGCACTCTAGCCTGGGCAACAAAGTGAGACTCTGTCTCAAAAAAAAAAAAAAAAAGAAAAGAGAAGAAATTTTCTTGGTGGTGCTTCAGAAAGAAAGAATAGAAGAGAAGGAGAGAGTATAGATGGAGTGACCTCTTATGAAAAAAGGGGTTATAAAATTTGTGGAGATTTGTTGAAGGAATTAAAACCAAAGAGATATAGAGTACCCAAAAACCTTGAAAGGGCCTTTAATTTTTGCTATAGACCTTGTCAAATTGGACAGAACTCTTCAAAGAGGAAGGGATATTTATTAACATCTAGACACACAGGAGGAAAAACATGACTCCTTATTAGAGGAAATAGGGATTGTAGTTATGTGGGGTGTTTTTACAAGTTCTTAAGTTATGTGCCATTTTCACTGTGGTGCCAGTGTTCACACATCATGAACCACATAAAATGAGCACATGTGACCTCTCGGAATTAAGCAGTACTGGAGGGACCATGCCTGCAGCCTGTATGCTTGTATCACAGAATGGAAAAGATGTGCATGCCCAGGTGGTGGGGAGCAGGAGAAACCTGATGAAAGTGAGGCACATGTGACAAGTGGCAAGGGGACCAGGCTCAGCTCCAATGCAGGTCACGAGCCTTTCTTAATCAAGAATCAGTGATGGCTGGGTGCAGTGGAAGGTGCCTATAGTCCCAGCTACTCCAAAGGCTGAGGCCAGAGGACCCTTTAAGTCCAGGAGTTTGAGTCCAGCCTGGGCAGCACAGCGAGACTCAGACCCTAAGAAGAAAATAAATAAATAAGAAGAAAGTACATTTTTTAAAAAAAATCAGTCTTTCTGAGTATATGGAATTCCAGGGCATGGCAATCATGGGTCAAACTAAAATTGGACATTTTGTGTCTGTTGTACAATTGTCCCCTCCCCTGTTCCCAGCGCTACGCTCTATTGAAAAGGCAGATTCTTGTTAAACATATTTTAAAGCAGCCACCTGTGAGTATAGATACCAGTTTAATTATTACAGAGTAGCTTTGAATCCTGCTTCAGTTTTTCAAATCCTGCTTCAAACAATACTAAAGAATAATGTTTGCCCTTTCAAGGCCATTGCCAGGGCTAGTTCTGAGACTACAAGAGGTCTTTGTAGATTATAACTGTGAGAACTGGAATAATGATGTCATAGATTTCATCATCATATGAATGCCAAATTCTACTGAAATGCTATTTCTTATCTAGGGACCTCAGATCCCTTACAGGTGTTTTCTGAGCTGAATGGAGAAAGGAAGACCCACCAGGGTGGAGGGACCACTACAGTAACCCAGTGAGTCACTAATAACAGGAACAGACTCTGCACTGGAAGGGAGGCAAGTTAGTTTACTGCCAAGTCAAGCTCTTGTTCCACTTTGCCTGAAAGCATGGGATGCTGACATCTAAAACTTGTGAGAAAATTTATTGCCCCTGTGAATTCTGATTAAATTTCCTGTCAACACTTGGCAAAGAAATTTCATTTTAGGTCATGAATCAATATTCAATTCTTGGTTTCATTTCCGTTTCTGTGGAGGCTGCTATTAATGACCAAATTTGAACAATGACAAAAAGCCCAGGAATGGACATTATTAGGAACCGACTGGTGTTCAGTGTTGGTTTTAGCAGTGCACTGGATGTTCACCGAGATAAATCAGTTTCCGTTATTTGGAAGAGTCCTAGACATTGTGAAAATTTGCCTTTGACACTCTTCATTTGTCCTTCTGTCTCCTCAGTCCAGTTTGGGGTCTCCATAGTCCTGCCTCCTTAGCACTCCTCCCCTCCACCCCATCGCCATTAAAAAGGGATTTGGCTTTCATTCTTTCAAGGACCTATTTTCTTGGACTGGTTAATAAGGTAATTCATGCTCATTTTCCAAACAGCTTGCAATGTGTTATTGTGCTATATTTCTTGAGAAAACATTTTTATTGAAACCAGAACTTTCTAGAGCTTAACGGTAGAAATTCCAAACACCTTAGCAGGGTGAAGAAGGAGTTGCTACATTTGTATGGTTCTGAGAGTCTGTGGTTGTAAAACACACCATGGATTTAATAACAAAATGGGGTGGGGTGGGGGAAACAACCTTATTTTATTAAATGTATACATGTTCTTTCTTTTACTCACTAACAATAGCCTACATTTATTGATGTGATTGCCTTCCTCTTCTTCACTGTCACCATTCATGTTTGATTCTAAATCATCTTGTAGTTTTAGGATTCTTCTGAGCTGATCTTGGCCCTTGATGGTTGTGCATTGCAATGCTCAGATAGGCTGTTTTCGGTAATCTGGCTCTTCTGGCCTCTTTAGAACCTTAGGTTTGACCATAACGTTACATATTCCGTTAAGCTTCTCCTGAAAGTCTGTTGGAAACCTAGAGATAGTCCTTTAAGATGCTCTGTTCAGTGACAGCTACCTATTTTAGCTTTGGAAAGAAATTTGGTGCTAAGCCTTTAATCATGAAGGTTGGCTAATATCTCCATGAGGTATTTAAACAGCTTTATCTCTATGTGGGGACTAAAAAGGTCCTTGGCTCTTGCTCTACCAGAAACAATGGACTTTTGTTCTGTGTTTTTCTCTTTTAGCTTCAATGTAGCATCATAATGTATCTCTTGAAAGACATTTTGTTCAACAAATAGGAATCCAAATTTAAGTTAGACTGAACTTCTTGTTGAGCTAGACTGAAAATGGCTCAGCAGAAGTGAGTCTTGGTGTTCCTTTATTTTGCTGAGCTCAGGCATGCTTGCCTCAGGGCCTTTGCACTTACAGTTTTCTCTGCCAGGACTGCCTCCCTCAAGTCCTTAGCATTCAGTTTTCTGCTTATATGTCATTTAATCAGATAAACATCCCTGACTACTGCATTTCCTATCCATCTCTCTTTGCAGTGTTTTTCACAACTGAAAATTCTTTATTTATTGTTTATCTGCCTTTTCCCACTGGAATGAAATTCTTTGAGAGCTGGATTCTTGCATATCATCGCTCACTTCTGTATCCCCTGTGCCCAGAAGTGTGCCTGTTGCATGGTAGGGACTCCATCATAAGACAGATGAATGAAACGATTGAGGGAATGAATGAGATAGCCTTTGCATGTACACTTCTAAGCTTGCAAATGCACAGGCAATGAGAGCCACCTCTCTTTATTTTTTGGCATCTGAGTCATTTCACATGAATTTTTAAACTAGTAACTGTGTCAGAAATTTTAAAATGTTAAAAAAAAAGTGTCAGAAAATCGAAGGAATGTAGTATTTTGGGAGTCCAAACACATCAATGCAGTTTACTGAACCTAAGTGTTGAGTTCATCTTAAGTGATTTATCTTTTTGCATAGGCAAGGCACTAAAAAGAAGACCAGAAAAGAAGAGGTATTGCTTTTAAATTTTAAGTCCCCAAATGTACTACTAATTGTCTTTAAGTAAAACTTCATTCATTGAAGAAGAAAATAATCTGGCTCTAAATAAGAGAATGTGTCCCTGAAAAGAACCAGACCAGTCATTTTCCTCTTTCTTATTTGAATGAATAAATATCAGCAAGGAAGAGACACAGAGACCCTCTGACGGTATGTTTAGTGTATATGTTTATGTATGTTTATTATTCATTTGTTTACAGTGAAGTGGCTATTTTCCCATGTGAATGTTTAGAAGTTTTAATATGTTTTATTATGAATTTTGTTTTTTAATTTATTTGTAAATGAGCTTATACGCAAAAATATTAATCTTATATTTTATGTTAATGGAAAAACTTATTAACATTTTCTTAACTTGTTCTCATAAAAGCCTTAGAATTTAGCCTCATTGATTTCTAGTTTTCATTAGAGAGCATTTGGAAACTTAGAAGAAAATTTTGCAATTGCTATATTTTTAGTATATGCTTTGCAGGGAGTGGGGGATGAGGGTGGGGGTGGGGTGCCTGAGTTTTTCTTCCTTGAAATAAATCTGCTGAATCTGTCAGTTCTCTAGAGAAAACAACTAGATGGGCATTATGCTTCATCTCTAGAATGAAGTGTAAATTTTCTCTTGAAACGAGTGACTTTCATGGTATCTTATAGAGGTACTAAAACAAATCTCCACTTGTCACAATTTAGTTCTGAAATGAACCCATGAGAAGAAATGCCTTGATTCTTGAGTCTTTCATGGTTGGTTCTGGTGTTCTCTGGTTGAACAAGTCCCTTTTTGTTGGTTCTCAATGATGTCAAACATCCAAACCTGAGCAAATGTGGGATTTGAGGTTAAAAAAAAAAAAAATTATGAAAGAACTTAATTGATATATATATATCTCCCTGGCTTTGAACTTCAGGAAAATTATTATACTTCTTGGGTGGCTGCAAAGTTCTTGGCCTTGGGCATTTTAACTATAATTGCTCAAAAATGCACAGCCTGTTATGTCTTATTCCCCAGCTATGGTAGTTTTCTTTGTGATAACTGAACTTTCAGTGCAGAACTTTGGATGCTGCTGTTTTCAGAGTGCCTTTCTAGGGCTAATTCAGATAATTTAAATGAAAAACTCACCACAACAAAACATAAATAACCTTTCCAAACTAATGGTCATTTACTCTAAGCCTTAAAGCTTCTTGTCTGTTTGTCTGAGTTAATACTGTTTTTAAATTTTTAGAAAACATTTCATGTCGAAAATTTATTTTGAGAAACTTTAGAAAAAATGGTAGAACTTTCATCCAAGCCAAGAGATTAAGAGATTGTTTTTTCCTTTCTTAAATTGGCCTCATTTTGCTCATTTATAAAATGAACAGTGTGAATGCACTGGTCCCTAAGAGTCATCCCAAATCCAACATATTCTCCTTCTGTGGTTCCATCAAGAAAATGGAATATGAACTAATATTCCAGTGGAGGACATTTGATTAAAAAAATCTGAGTACAGGGTCCGAATCAGACTGCTGGGTTCAAAGTCAGCTCTGCCACTTACTAGTTAAATGACCGTGGGTAAGTTACTTGCTTCTCTGCTTTAGTTCTACATTTGAAAAATGGAGATAATAATAGGATCTACAGTTATTAGGAGGATTAAATAAATTAATACATGTGATGTGCTTAGAATAGTGACTGAGGCATAGTAAGCACTCAACAAATGTTAGTTATTACTTGTCCCTTTTATTGACAGGATGAGTCTTTGTATTCTAAGATTTGCTTGGAATTAATCAAACTAAAAGCTACAACAGGCATTTTACGGTGTTTTCCATATTTTTGAGGAAGAAGTATTACCTCTATATTGCAAGAGAGTTCAAAAATTCCTTGACATATTTGCTTATTTTTACCAATATAGAACCATAGAACTATATTGAATATTGGAGATTGAGGAGATCTTAGAAACCATCAAGACTGATGATTGTCAAACTACATTCTACACAAGATTCCCAGAGTTCCTCGGAGATGACATGAAGCTCATCCTTGATGAGCTTCCAAGGTCTTGCTTCTTTTTTTTTTTTTATTTTTTTGAAATGGAGTCTCTCACTCTCTTGCCTGGGCTAGAGTGCCGTGGCGTCAGCCTAGCTCACAGCAACCTCAAACTCCTGTGCTCAAGCGATCCTCCTGCCTCAGCCTCCCAGGTAGCTGGGACTATAGGCATGCACCACCATGCCTGGCTAATTTTTTCTATTTTTAGTTGTTTGGCTAATTTCTTTCTATTTTTAGTAGAGCCAGGGTCTTGCTCTTGCTCAGGCTAGTCTCGAACTTTTGAGCTCAAGCAATTCTCCCGCCTCGGCCTCCCAGAGTGCTAGGATTACAAGCATGAGCCACCGCGCCCAGCTGAAGGTCTTGCTTCTAATTCACCCAGAGTGGCTTTGCTTCCATCTGCTTTCTGTACTGCAATTCTGGATAAGAATTTATCTGATTTTGCACAAATCTCATTGAGTTTTTTCTAATGAAAAAAGTGGCCCTCAGTGGGGTGGATAGATGTGCACAGTAACACGTAGCAGGTTAATAACACACCGGAAGTAAAACCCAGGTTTCCTGACTGCCCAGTAGACCACATTCTACCATGCTACCATGGAAACTTTCAACTCGATTAAAGTAAAAACAAACGAACAAACAACAACAACCACCACAAAAACCCCATGGTTTCTTCCATTTGATAAAAGCAGTAAAACCTAAACCAAGGGAACTGGAATTTAGAGGTTAGATAAGATGCCAGAGATTGGGCCTTTACATTGTTTTGTAAATTCTTCAGACCTTAATCTCGTTTAACTTCCCCATCTATACAAAAAGGAATACAATAATTGCTTTTGTAGGAAGCATTCCAAGGGCCAAATAATTCATATGTGTCAAACTACCATGGAATTCAGGAATGAAAAATTCCCTACAGCTCTAAAGCAAGCATTATAATTTGAGGTTTCCTGGCAGTTTTTGCAAGAAAAGAAAAACTAACCTTTCTTTTCTGGGCCAAATGCCAAGGTAGGTAATTACCCTTCGCCCACTTTCTTTCCCCAAGCTGTTTTAATTAGATAAGACTCTGCCTTCATTTCCTTTGGCGAACTGTGTTGGGATGTTGCCACATGCCCTTCAACAGCTATCAATGCTGTAGTTTGCTGAGTGCTTTTCCCTGCAGAATGGAAAAGGTTTTGTTGTAAGGACCTGACTTTCTCCAGGGTATAAAATGCTTTCCAAGGAGCAGAGGGTAGAGGGGGCACATTTTTATGTTTCCCAACACTAGAGCCCTCAGTTTCTAGTCCCTGGAACCCCAGGGACGCCCGTACCCCTGCCGAGGGCAATCAGGAAGCTGTACCTTCCCTGCTTGTGCTGGATGTCTCTGGCAGATGTTAAAGGAAAAAATGGTTCGATAGATCAGTCTTGCAGTCAATCCGCCACCTCACACTGTGTCCCCTACGCCTTGAAAAACTGCCCAAAGAACTGATGGATCTACAGAGTCACAATGACAGGGCATCCACTGAGCCCCACCATCTTGCCAACAATGTGGCTTTCCCACAGCAGCACGACAGCAGTGCCTGATGCCAGGTACAAGCAGTGCTTTGCACTCAGACAGAGCTGAGTTCTAGGACCAACTACACTACTTAATAGTAATGTTATTTTAGGCAAGTTACTCAAGTTCTAGTAACTTCTTTCCTCAGGCTTACATTATTTTTGACTTAAAATAACTTGGAGCTGTCCATATCAGCACGTGCAATCTACTTTATTATTTCATTAACAACTGCACAGCATTCCATCCTGCAGTACCATTATTTAACTACTGATGGACATTTAGGCTGCTTCCAGTCTTTTTGCTCTGGGAGCCAATGCTGCAATGCAGGTGGGTCATTTCACACATACAAATATGTCTCTGTAAGGTACAATCTTACAAGTGGGATTGCAGAGGTAGAAAGATCATTTGCATTTGAAAGTTGGACAGATAGGGCCAACTTGCTCTCTGTTGTAGATGGGCCTTTGTACTCTCACCAGAAGTGCCTGAGAGTGTGGTTTCCAAGAGGTGAAAATGGCATCTCTTTACAGTTTAATGTGATTTTTTTTTATCATGAATGAGTTTGAACATCCTTTCATATTTTAAAGAACTGTTTTAATTTCCCTTTCTGTAACTGCCCAAGCCTTTTGTGCACTTTCTCTTGAGTATTGGTCTTCTTATCAAAGTGTAAGAACTGTTTACATATAGGGAAATTAACGCTTAGTTTGTGGTATGAATTGCAAATATACATGCATACCTATGTATATGTAAAGTTTGTCTTTTAATTTTGCATATGGAATAGTTTTCCAAGCAGAGTTTTAAAAAGTTGTTTTATGACTTTTTAGTTTTGTTTTTTTTTTTTTGAGACAGAGTCTCACTCTGTTGCCCAGGCTAGAGTGGGTGCCGTGGCGTCAGCCTAGCTCACAGCAACCTCAAACTCCTGGGCTCAAGCGATCCTCCTGTCTCAGCCTCCCGAGTAGCTGGGACTACAGGCATGCACCACCATGCCCGGCTAATTTTTTATATATATATTTTAGCTGTCCATATAATTTCTTTTATATTTTTAGTAGAGATGGGGTCTCGCTCTTGCTCAGGCTAGTCTCGAACTCCTGAGCTCAAACGATCCGCCCACCTCGGCCTCCCAGAGTGCTAGGATTACAGGCGTGAGCCACCGCGCCCGGCCGACTTTTTAGTTTTTTATCATATTTAGAAAGGTCTTTCTCACTCTGAAATGAAAAAAATAAGTACAATCTCCTGATGTTCTTCTCAGTATCTTGTGGTCTCATTTTTCACATTTAAATATTTGATCCATATGGAATTTATTTTAAGCTGTGAAGTAGAGGTCTAATTTTATTTTATTTCTTCAGATGGTCATCTAGTTGTTTCAGTATTGTTTGATGAATAGTACATCAATCTCCAACTGAATTTATCATATACTAAATTTCTTTCTGTGTTTTGATATTTTGTTGGGATTTCTAATCTGTTCCGCTGATTTTTTTGTCTGTTCTTATGCAAGGAAAACATAGTTTTAATAATTAGAATTTTATAATATGCTTTATTCTCTAATAGAGTATCTGTCTTCTAGTTTTTTTTCCAGAATTTTCCTGCCTAGTCTTGCTTGTTTATTTTTTCATATAAACTTTAAAATCCACTTATCTAGTCCCTCTCTCCCCAACAAAATCAGTTAGTATTGGGGAGGGGTAGTGAATTAAATTTATGGATTAATTTAGGATGACTATGTATTTATGATGTTGGACCTTTTTATTGAAGACTATAATATATGTCTTTCCATTTAACTATTTTTGTGTTTCTCAGTAGTATTTTGAAGTTTCTGTATTTTTCTTTCTCTATGTTCCATATATACACAGTCGTTTGTTAAAAAGTGTAGATATTATGAAGAGGGGATAATAATGATATCTACCTCAAAGATTTGCTATTAAGGATTAAATAAAGATAATATACAGTGCCTGGCTTTAACACACATAAAACATATAATTTATGACAAATGCACACATTGCCATATCCGGGACTGTGTGTGACTAATCCAATAAGATAAGTCAGTCTTTCAATAATCTCAAATTTCCATGGTTGTGACTCATACTTGGCTCTACCCTTGAAATAGATACTATTATTCTACCTATGTCCTGCTCACCTCCACAATAGGTGTATTGAGGTGACCAGAATTTCCAACAGGAGTGTCTGTGTGTGTCCTCGTGGGATATGAGATAAATGGGGTATGGCTGCTCTGCCTGCCCAAGGGAGGTACCAGCACCCAGAAAGAGGTCACCGCATAGAAGTCACATTTCACATCTCTCTTGACAACTGAGGAGTAGGAAGAAAATATTGCCAGATACACTATAGATTTCAGAGCTATTTTATTTCTGTTTTGAAGGTAGAGGCTCTCCCTCCATAAGATAGTAGGGGTTTGATAAGATTGCTCAGTTGTCAATCACATGAAGAGTGTGGATCATCATCTCCTGACACTCAGCACTCCCTATACAGGCATTTTACACACCTTGTGCACACTCACTGTATACACAGTATCGTAAAGCAATTTTACTTGCTTTATCATATTTAATCTTCTGAAAGTAGGCATAATCATCCCATTTTACAGATAAAATAACTGAAGGTCAAGGTCACAGATCTAAAAACTGGTAAAACTGTGGCTAGAGATGTCTTGTCTCCAAAATCTGTACTATTAACCACATTCCAAAGAAATTACACGAAATTGAAATACTATTTGACTGCATGTCAGGACAAGCTCCTTCATCTGGAACAGAAGCATTGTCATGCCAGGTATTATTAATGTACAAATTCTTTTTGTTAATAAAATCACACCTCAAGTGAGGGCTGTAGTTCCTTGTCCTCCTTGAAAGTCAGCCTGAAAAAGTCCCGGGAAATGTAACTACCTTTTCAGTTGCATTTGCGTTCAGGAGATAAGATTGACATTTTCATATGATCTGAAAATGCCATAGCAGCAATATCCGAGGAGGACTCTATTCAGTTATTTGTCTTAATTTTTTAGTTAAAGAATTTGCTTTCATTTGGTAGAAAACTTATTTATGTCACACTTCCATTTGGCCTTTCCCAGGCAACCTATCCAGCCTCTGAGAAATATATCCACAAATAGGAAAAATGGTTCAGCGAATTACTTATTCCCCAAGGGAAAAGCATGTGGCTAATGAATCAGGGGAACCTGATTGCCCAGGGAAGAGAACACTCAAGGCGTTTCAACATGAGTCACAAAACATAAGGACTACCCCATGATCAAAAAAGGTGAATGAACAAAGCCAGAATTCGTTTTTTAGTTTCCATCAATGTAATCAGTATGGGCTTGTCCCCATACAGGCTGGTGAGGCCTGCTGTGTAAAGGATAAGAGTTTGTCACTAAAGTACCCAAAGGGATGCCCTGTCAGAGAAAGGTCTCCAACTAGGCATGGAGAGCCCAGAGCCTGGGAACCAATATTGGTTGAGTGGCTCAGGTAATTGGAAGGTCACGTTGACATTCCAACTAGGGAAAAGGCCTAGAATCTGGGAGCAGAAGTACGCAGATATCTGCATAGTTACAGAGCTGGCAGGAGAAGGTGGCTGGACTAGGTGTCAGAGTACCTCATTCCTAGAAGAACTGGGGAGATCAAATCTGGGACTTACTCTTGGAGGAAGTGGAGTATTTGGTGTTTTAGTAAGGGAGATACTTGGGCAAAAGAACTGACTCTCTGGGGTGGGAGGGAAAGGCTTGTTCCTAGGAACTATATGTCTGTCTTGCTCATTGCTACATTGTCTTCAAGAGGAGGCCCTCTGCTTGGCACATAGGAGATACTCAATTAAGTGTTTATTGAGTGAATAAATTGAGGCATAAGGCAGACACCTGAGATTGGAGTGTAGGACACGTGGTGCGAGCAAGTCTCTGAATGGGGTTGACTTGATGCTGAGTCACCTGAGCAATGACTAAGGACATGGTTATCGCAGAGCCTGGGGTGGGGCTGAAGCTGCTGGTGGCAGGTGCAGTGGCTGGGTGCCGGCCCCAGGAGGGGAAATTAGGAGGATGAAGAGTAGGCCGGCAGTTCCTTACTCACTCTCTGACAGCTTGACATTATTATTAAGGCTTCACTTTTGATCAAACACACTGAAAATGTTTTGCCAGTTTCCTCAGTTTCCGTGGAGCCTCTTATTAAGGAAGCCACATGTCCCACATGTCCAGGGTTCACAATCTTATGAGTTACCATTCAGTTTCAATTTATTTAATGCTTGCAACGTGGCTGGCACTGTGATAGGTCCAGTACAGCTAGTATCTCTGTTCCTCCAAGTAATCCTTAAAGGTGGCACTCTGCTTACCGGGCTCCTAGATACGGCTGACACTGCTGGTCTCTGCATCACACACTGAATGGCAAGAATCTGCAGCAGGGTGGGCCAGATAGGAAGTGTCTCCAGCTTTGTGGGCCATATGGTCTCTGTCACATCTCCTCAACTCCGATATAGATGCATAGCGAGAAAGCAGCCAGAGAGGATGCATGAACAAGTGAGCATGGCTGTGTGCCGGGAAAACTGCATTTATGGACACTGAAACTTGAGTTTCATGTGATTTTCAAGTGTCACAATGTATCATTTTTCTTTTGATTTTTTCAACCATTTAAAAATGTAAAACGATGTATTAGCTCGTGGGCTGTGGTTCCCTGACTTCCGGTCCAGAAAATTCAGTGGCCTCGGTCTCAAGGAGGTGAAGAACTTCCCAAAGAGGATAGCCCAGGATTTGAGATTTTGTGAGATCACCGCCAGCCACAACAGGTGGCAGACAGGTGACTGAGATGGGGAACACCAGGCGTGGAATCGGATTTGCGCCTTCCATCAGGGCGACACAGCAAAGCTTTTTAATCTCTTAGTACTGTAGTTTCCTCATGTACGAAGTGGGGCTAAAACGAGTACCTACGTCACAGGGTTACTGTGATGAGGAAAAGAGATGCATTGAAGCAAATACAGCTTTCGTGCTACCTGACAGAGATGAATTACAATGCTTGGATTGTCATGTTAGCATCAATGACAAGCAGGATGTGAGGACAAGAGCCCCTCACAACCTGACTGCACGTCAGCGCTGGCCAAAGATGACCTGAGAGAGAATTTGCAGAGCACCACACTGCAGTTGTAAACAACCATACAGTTTTAAGGAAAATGCTTAGAGGAATTGAGAACTAAGTTCAGTTCAGTAAAGTGGAGTTGAGATCAATGCATGTCTTTTTAGGGGAGGCAACAGAGACCCTCAGGAGAACTGTAGGCAAGGTACAACGACACAGTTGGTATTCATGCAATAAGAACAACTAGTACAGCTGGCACTTAGATGACATTTACCATGTGTTTGGCAGTGGTCTAGTGTTTTATAAGCAGAAAACTAACCCTCATGATCACTTTATAAAGTAAGCACTATTATTATCCCTATTTAACAGTTGAGACGACTGAGAAAAAGAGATGGTAAACAATGTGCCCAACGCCACCCTTTCTTTAAGTGGCAGCACAGTCCAGCTCCAGCATCCTTATTCTTAGTCACTAAGCTGGAAGTTTTTACCCCAGACTCTCTAGGTTCTCTGGGTAAAGTTAGCTTGGCCAGACTTGGGGACAGTGGGATGGGAGCTCTCCTCCCAGGGAACAGATGGGGCCATGGGGATTTGCAATTCTTCTATGCCACTAAGCTGTGACAGATAGCAAACACGGTTTGTGTGCAAATGGAAATAGTTTTTTGTCTTCATATTTCACATTTACTAAGCTCTCAAGCCAGAGTCCTCGTCTAGTTATACAGCACACTGTGCCAATTCAGACTGTAACCTGCATTCGATGTAGATTCATTTTCAGAAGCAGGTGGGGGTGGCACACATATTTTTGTCTCCATTCTGTGTGGGTGATGGCCCTGGCCTCATATGTGGACCGTGCACAGGCAATATGAAACAGAAAGGTGCCCGCTATGGATCAGAGGGAAACGTCACTCGAACCAGATCTCCTGAAATTAGTGCCCCTGATTGCCTGGATCCTCTGAGTCTATAGAAAACTTTGGGTGATTCCCCACATTATGACTATTGTTTTTTCCCATCAGTAATCTATAATAAAAGACTTCAGTTTTCCTGTTTTATCTGACAATTAAACCGCTCTTCTAAAATTGGATACGGAATTTTTAATGAGGGTATTCCCAACTCTATATACCTCAGAGGATTTGCACTGGAAAATTGATCTCACTGTGTATGCTCATACTTGGTAGCTTCCTCATCAATGAGATCAGATTTCCTGGGTATTCCAGAGTTGCCTTCCCCAGGTTTTTTTACTTGTAAGTGGAACACCGAACCTAGAAATCTTATGTTACCTTTTCTCAGAGGATAAAGAATGATATATGAACTGCCTATCTTTTGGGTATATAAAAATTATATTCATAAGCTTTGACCATGATTCTGTGTCAGCTTTCCTGGTTAAGCAAAAATAATCTCAAATTCTCTAAATTCTCCAAGGGTTCCTTTCAACTAATTAGTGACTGTGATCCTCTACGTTATTTTCTAAAGTGTAATAGATATGTCTTGGATTCTAGCCCTGTACATAATTAATATTTTTATTAATATAATGATAGCCAGCCCTTAGCCACACAGCCCTTACACACGTAAGCATTTGTGAGCAGATTTTCTTTCACTTTTTTTAAATCAATTTAATACTTAGAGTTTTTTCTTTTTTTAATGAGACCCATTTGAGTTTTATAAGGAATATGCCTTCAGCTGTTTAAAGGCTGAGCTTGCCTAATTTCTCTGGGATATACAGCCAAGAAAATCATTGGAAATAAGTGTTTAGTTAAACGAGAGTCATAAAAAAAAGTCCTGAATTGCTTTAAACATACTTTGTAACAATTTCTTAATATGTTATGAGAGTCAGTGCAATCAATTAGAAAAATACGCGGCCGAATACCAGGAATTCCTATCCTCAGTCGAGCCTCACTCATAAATATCATATGACCTTAAGTAACTGACTTGGGACAGATCCTTATGGCAGTAAAATGTTGATTTTGTGTTCTAAAAAGGGATTGTTTCTAATTTAAGCCAAACATACACCATTACCTAATATTTGCTCACAGCAGACTAGAAAAAACAAACATATTTTCTAAAATATTTTAAATTTGAAAAGAAAATGATTTCTAAAGGTGTTTGGATGTTCAGTAAACAGATGACCTGACAAGCATCCTAGTCTAGGGGAATATAAAGGTGATTTAGGTTATTTTAGCTTTGGTTCCCCTTGGTTTGATGAGGAATTTATTATCTTTTATGAGATATGTATTTAACTCCCAGGAACCCATACTGAGCAATCCAGGACAGTATGCATTACGTACTATGTTGTGGTTATCAAATGCTGTAGGAATTCAAGGGAGGATATACCAACGAGGCAGGGAACGGCCAGGGGTAGAAGCTCCGTGGAGGAACTGAGAGTTGAGGCTGGTCTTGAATGACACAGACAATGCCCGATGGGTTCTGGAGAAAGGCGAGGGCTTTCTGGAAGGAAGCTACGTGGGCCAAGTCATGAAGGTGGGAAAATGAGCTTGACAAGCTGATGGAAGAATGGAAAAACTCACCCACCTTGAGCAGCAGAAAGCCGGGGCTGGGCAGCACCGTAGGGGCCGTGCAGGTTAGCGGGGAGACTTTGGCTGCATTAGGGAGGGGAAAAGGGAGCCTCTGAAAATTTTAAGCAGGAGCTTAAAATTGTGATGAAAATGGTGTTTCAAGCAGATTGATTCTGCGGTGAGGTACTCTAGGACAGACTGAGAGGTAGTCCTTTGGGTAGTAGCTTCTTATATTTTTATATATGGTAATGTCTTAATTCGGGAGATTAGCTTTTCATCATCCCATAAACTGTTTACCTTCACATTCACTTAGATGTTTTATCTAATATTTTAAATTTATTTAATGTAATATTGGTTCAGTATTTTATATTGAAATATTCCATATAGTTGTGTTATGCCACTTCCAGTCCTTATGGACCAGGGCTAGGTAAAAATACATGAATGGTACTCTGTCAGGGACTGGGCTGTGTTTGTAGGCAAGGCAGATATGGTGTCTTCCCTCAAAAAGCATCTCCCCTGAGACTGACCATGAGCAAATCATCGCAAAATATTAAGTCACAATGGTGGTAAATGCTAAGAAGTACTAGGTACTATGGGGAAGTTTAACAGAGGAGTCTAATGCGGATTTAGGGCCTGAGGATTGGGGAAAGTCTTCTTGGGGAACTGATATTCAAAATGAGATCTGATTGGAGTGGAGGAAGAGAGAGTAGAAGCTGAAGGGTGTTAGAAATTCTAAGAAGAGGAAATTGCATTGTGAGGGCCCTGAGGTGAAACAGAGTCCAGAGCATTCAAGGAACTGAAAGAAGCCCAGCTGGGGCCAGTGGAGGGGCAGGGCCTGGGCCGAGGGAGGGAGGCCGGGAGGAGGCGGACGGTGCCTGGCCTGGCAGACCACAGGAAGGGCTTTCATGGTACTTCTCCATCTTCCTCAGAGGGTGTCTGTCCCCTTCCCCCGCCACAAGTCACAGTGACTTCAACATCCACGCTCACTGTCCTCTAACGTCTAATAACCTGCATCTGAGCGTGGCCACATCTTAGAAATCATTGTCAACTGAACGTGTTCTACCTCTCTCATCCTAAACGCTGAAATTCTCTCCTCTGACCACAGCCACGTAACCCTTCAATCTCCTACTGAACTGCCGTTTGGCCTCAGAGCACCTTCTGTTCCCTTCACTGTTCTAGAACCCTTCGTTTCCTAGGCTTCCTTCCAGCTGCTTGTCTATGGCAGCACAGAACTCAAACTTAGCCACGTTTACCTGTGCTCTTATCCGTGTGGGATAATTCTCTTTCTGCCTGGCCTTCTACCATTCTCACACTCCCACACCTCACCCCACAGTAAAGATGAACCTATTTTCTCTGCTCCCCTCTTGAGCTTTGCTGGGAAACACAGGTGACTTCCAAGTGACATTCCTACTGATTCATGCTACTAGCTTCAACTCGACCCTCATGCCACTTGATGACCATTTATTTATGATTGATTGCTTATTTCATTCCTCCTAACCGCTCCAAACTTTCCAACCTGATCACCCTAATCCCAAACCTGCTCCCCCCCAACATTTGTTTCCTATGTCAGGGATGGACACTCCACTCTTGAGTTACCCATGCCAGGAACCAGGAGTTCCCTGGACGCCTCCTTTCTCCCCCTCACAATCCCTCCCAGATCCCCTTAATTGCATCAACTCAGCCTCTTTCTTTTCAGTTTGCTTCTCTCTATCCCAATAGCTGTTGCCCAAATTCAGACTGTCATTACTTTCCTTGCCTCTCCTCTGGAATTCTTCTAGTCCTTCCTCCGAATGGCCTCAGACATGAAATCTAATCTTGTCACTGCTTTATTTTAAATTTGCCAATGACTCCCATTACCTATAGGAAGAAAGTCCTGCCTCCTTATATGGAAAACAGGGCCTCTGTAGCCTGGCCCCTGCCCACCTGTTTGACCTTTCTGCCCAGGGTGCCACTCCCTTCTGCCCCATCCTGCCCCTGAACCTGACCCCCTAGCTGTTCATATTTGCCCTCTCCCTCTGGCCCACCATGCTGTTGCCGGCCTGTGGACATCATGCTTCCTCTGTCCAGGTGTCTTTCCCCACCCAGGTTACTCCTCACATGCCTGATATCTTTGCTGTGCATCATGCAAGCTCCAGGATGCTGTTCTGACCTCTCCTTCCTCCGGGTCCCACTCCACCCCGTGGGTATTTCTATCAGAGCACTTGTACTTAGTTGTAGTAATTTGTTTTCAAATATCTCTTCTTCAAAATGGTTATAAGCTCCTCAAAAATGGGGCTTACACATTACTTCACTTGGCATGCTTGGTACCCAGCACAGCTCCCAACCCACGGCAGCCACACAGATATGATCACCAGACAGACCAAAGGGTGACCTCTGGCTTGGCGCGTGATCTCACGGGCGACCTTACTGAGACTAACTCCTCCTCATGGGGGACCCTTCCATCTCTCTCCTCTACTTTCTTTCCAGAGGAGGACCCTGTGCCTTCTCTCTTTCTTCAATCCTGTTTTGAGGAAGAAGTGTTCCTGACCCTTTCCAAGGCTTACCTCAGCCCTGGTACCTGGGATCCAACATGCTCCCATTTCTCCTCTACTTTGTTCCCTAAGTTATTGATCCTCTGTTTTCCACTTTTGTTTCTTCTTACATACAAATGCTCTCCTTTTCTCCTATTGTAATAAAAGGAATCTACTTCCCTAACCCCTCCATGATCATCCTGTCTGTAGCAGTTTTCCCCTCCGTGCTCACCCTGTGCCCACTCTCTCATTTACCTAAATTATTTTCTTAATTGTACTCATCACAACACTATTATTTTATTTTCCTGTTAACTTACTTTTTGTACCCACTAGAATGAAAGCCCCATCAGATCAGGGCTGGGACCAATCTCCAATGTCTAGCACAGTGCCATGGGCAGAGACACCATTTATTTATCTGTTGGATAAATGAATGCAAAAGTAAATAGGCAAATGAATAAATGAACTTATTATCTGTCTTCTTTTCAACCCCACTTGAATTCTGTGCTTCCAGTGCTTTTTCCAACCCATTCTGATTTCTAGCCCACAGCTCTACTTAAATTGCTCTTTCAAAGTTTGCCAGTGACTCCTTTGTTACTAAACCCAATGGCCTTGGTATTTTGAGGCATTTGATAAACTTTCCTTGAAATTCTTTCTATTGCTGGTTTCTGGGAGAATACACTTACCTGGTGGTCACTCACTTTTGGTCACTCCTCTCTCTCTTTTTCTCTTCCTCCACTCAACTTCTCAATTGTTTTCTGGGAACTAGTCTTTTCTAATGCTATGCAACCCATTTTTCTCACCCATCCCAGAAATTTCAACTATGATCTCCAAGTGAATGAGCTGCAAACATGCATCTCTGTCTCAGCCTCTTTCTGAGCTTCATGTGGGCCTTGTATTTATTTCTAAATTGGGATCCTGCAAAAACAAACCTACAAACTTCCCTCTTCCTGGGTTCCATATTTCAGCCAATGAGAGCATCATCCTCCCATACACGTAGACTTAGATCCTAGGAATTAGCTTTGGCACCTCCCACTAATCAGTCACCCACTAATCTCCTTGGCACCTCCCACTAATGTCCTGTCAGTTATCCTATTGCAAGAGCTCTACCTTTAATTTCCATCCTTTCTTTTCCATTGGAACCAGCCCTCACCTAATCTCTAAAGCAATCTTCCTGCAATACTAGTTTTGAACACCCTGAGCCTCTGCTCAAGAAACTGTGGCTTTGTAGAAAACATTTGGAAGGATTAATAAGAAAATGTAGTATATGACTTTTGTACCATGACCATGACTTAGTATTATAAATTTATAAAAGTCTAGTTTGAAAATATCTTTTATTGCCTGGGAAGGTTACAAACTCCTCTACTAAACCTTTATGTCCATACATAATATAATTTCAACCTAACTTTCTATCTTCATTCTTCACTTTATGTTCTAGCCAAATGGATTATTTGTTACATGCTCACATATATTTTTTTGATTTATGGTTGAACTGGTATGGAAGGAAACGTATAGAATAAGGAGATGCCTTTTAATTTAATTCACTTAAAGCTTTGGTCTTCAATGAAGTTTATTTGCACATACATAGCTCAGGAAATTGAGCCCAGAGTACATATCTGTAGATGGACCCTGAATTGGAAAGATCAAATTTACAACTATCCCACAGCACAGCTCAAGTTTCGTAAGATACACTTGGTGTGCTGAAATGGGGCCTCCATGTATGCTGTTTTTTCAAATGCCGGGAAACAAGAGCAATGATGAGTCTTGTCTGGCCAATTTGCTGTTGAGTTCCTGTTTTCCAACATCTGTAAGTTCCAGGGTTCAGGGTCCAGGATCAGCATATGGGGGACATCTTGCAGTCAGTCATTCTTCTTTTTCGTGCTATAGGTGTCAAGTTTCAGGCAGGCAAAGCAACCAGCCATTTGGAGTGTGAACCTGACCACTTGTTTTTACTTTTCCTTCCCCACTCTTCTGTATACTTGCTTTACTTTTTCAGGATGCTAGTTTTCCTCATCATCCAGAGGCCAACCTAGATCCATATATGCTCATTTTGCCCTCACCCCAGAGAGAGCCGACATCTCTAAATTAGAAACATGATATGTGAGTGCTACTGTCTTTCACTAGCTCTGAACTTCAGCTGCTCACATCCCCTAACTATAATGTTATCAGAAGCAACAGGAGTGCCCATCCTGCTAGCATCCGGTTGACATCCCTCCCCTTACCAAGCCATGGCCATCTATTGAATTCTCATCTCAAGGATGAACATTTGGAACACATTAACATTTTTTTCAAATCATTTTATTATTTTTTTAATAAGAGAAATTTCTGAGAAAAATATTTTTAATTACTGTATAATTATTTTAACACTGTATAGCTACAATAGTGTAGTAATTGTGTTGTATATTAAATAGCCATTCTGGGAAATCTAACAACCTTTAATAATTTTGTTTTTATAGGAAACCATATTTCAGGTTTCAAACAGCCAAAGGTGTGAAGGCTTTTGGAACATGTAATTATGGATGTTATGATTTCAACTTTCTAACACACATATTTATGGACAAAGGCTGGATGGGAAAAGGAAAATCGTTAATGTGCAAAGTGGTGAAAAAATGTTCCTAATAATGTTGTTATATTTATTTATAAAATTAAAAATTGCCTTACCAGTAGATAACCGCAAAAAAAAAGTCATCTCCTCTCTAAAGGTGATCCTTCTCCATAACCATGATATACTTTTCTGTGTTCTCATAGCATCTTAATATAATAGTCACATTGTAGCATAATGTATAATTATTTGCTTATGTGTCTGTTTTTCCAATTAACTGTGATTTACTTAAGGGTAGGGATGATTTTTTATTAGTCTCTGAACACTAGTTCAAGAACTAGTACAGTGGCACGGAGTAGGCATTTAGTATATTGCTGAATGAATAAATAGGTAAATTTCTTCATGGGGTATAGTGAGAGTAGCACATTCACATGTCCAGCCAGTTATGATTAAACTATATGAAAATCATCTACAATATTTGAAAACTTTGGTCAAAGCAGAAAATAACCTCCTTTGAAGTAGGTATGTGCAAATAATTTGTAAGTGAGTCTGGTGGGAGTGTGAACAAGAAATTTTAGAGTTTGTTCCTTTGGTGTATTCCCTTGACTTCAGGCCTCAGACATTTTCAGTTCCTCAAATTTTTGTTTTTGTTTTGTTTTTGTCAGCTTTTCCTGATAAAATCATTTCCTGTCTCTAAAGTTTTAAAGGTCTTGAAATGAACATGTGTTAGTCTGACCATAGGATTCCATTAGGAAGGGTAATCGATGATGACTGCTTAGGAGGAAGTGGGCTAGGATTCAGGCTGGTGATACAGCTTGGGATATAGCTGGATCACCATCATCAAAGAGAGCAGATAAGACCCCAAGAGAGAAAAATTTAGGAAATGGCCATTGAGATGGAAGGAAGAACCACTGAGAATGCTTGAGATAACAAGATCTTATTTAAAAAAACAGTCTTATTCAAACAAATTAAATATTATAAACAGAGCATTGTGAATCAATTAGTTCAGTATTTCCTAGATCTGCTTATAATGAGAATCACCAGGAGTTATGTGTTAACAATAGAGATTTTTAGTCTTCTTTCAGATCAGAATTTCCAAGACAGAAGGCTTTAAGGCATGGTGATTCTTTGAAGCAGGCAAATTTAGAAAATATTTAATAGGTTAATTATAATTTTCTGTTGTCAAATTTAGAAGGTAAAGTCCTCAAATCCTCACATCCATATACCCATACCCTCCTCTGTGCCTATAGAGGTTTTCTTTCCCCTTTCTTCCTTTCTCCCTCCCTCCTTCCCTCCCTCCTCCCTTCCCTTCCCTCCCTCCCTCTCTCCCTTCCTTCCCTCCTTCCTTTTGCCATATTTACTAAATATGAAGGTTTTTGGTGGGAATAAGACTGCTCATCATTGTGGAAGGAGTTAAAGCAAATAGAAAATGCAGTCCCAAACTCCACAGGCCACTACTTGATGCAATTTACAAATTTACGAACTTTCATGACTGATTTGAGTATTTTAGGTAACTACCTAATCAGCCATGTTGTGTGTGTGTGTGTGTGTGTGTGTGTGTGTGTGCTTTGTTTGCTTTTTAAACTCTGCTTTGGTTTGGATAAGGTGTGTTTGTCCCACCAAATCTCATGTTGAAATCTGATCCCCAGTGTGGGGGTTGGGAGGTGGGGCCTGGTGGGAGGTGTTTGGGTCTTGGGGTGGAGCCCTCATGAATGGCTTGGTGTCCTCCAGGAAATGAGTGAGTTCTCTCTCTCTGGAGACTGGCTTGGTTCTTGGGGGAATGGACTGCTTCCCAGGACTGGGTTGTTATAAAGCCAGGTTGCCCCTTGGGTTTGGCCCCTCTTCTTTGCTTGTGCCTGCTTCCCCTTTGACCTTCTCCACCGTGTTTGGATGCAGCACAAAAGCCCTCACCAGAAGCCGAGCACATGCCGGTGCCATGCTTCTTGTACAGCCTGCAGAACAGGAGCTAAATAAACCTCTTTTCTTTATGAACTACCCAGCCTCAGGTATTCCCTTATAGCAACACAAAAGAGACTGAGACAAACACTTACTGAATAAAGCTGGAAAATCAAGCTGAGTCATTTAATCACTTTAAAAACTCCTAATTGCTCTTCTACTTGGGAATTTTAATCTGAAAAGTTCGAGTATTTTACGTATGATATACTCTTTCTAAAGAACAATTTGTACAAACTCCAACACTATTTACACTCCGTCATTCAGTGTACTAAGGCAGCATCTGGGAAATCCTTGGCTTAAATTAGCTGTAACTTTAGCGTCTGCTGACTTTTTGATCAGCGCCCTTTTCACTTTTAGGCTTAGATCCCAGTCTCTTACTTTTTGAGATTTAAATTTATGGTTTGACAATGAGTTAAGCTGTATTTTACAGGATGTACACATTGTACTTGTAGCATCATTAATAAATTAATACATGCTTCTACTTGAAATGGATTAGGAAAAAAATAAATATAAAACCACAAATGGAAGCTTAGAGTAAGGAAGTATGTTGAACTTGGATTGTGTAAGGCTTTCACAGGCCCCTGGATCATCTCATTTATTCATTCTGAGTACAGAGCAAAGCACTAGCAGGGAGTAGTATGTAAAACTCTAATAATGAGTATCAAAAGGTTTGTGAATGTAGTAGAAGCTCCTCCACTGGATAGTGAGCTTTTGGAAGGGAAAGACCTTGCCTTACTAACTCCTCAATGCTTGTTAACACAGGGTAGCACATAGTAGGGATGCATAAACATTTATTGGACTTGAATTTGATTAAGAGATGGCTAGGAATACTTGCTTTCTCTGTGTATGATCTAAAAACATGGGGTAATTGGTTCTCATGTAGGTTATAATTTATCCTCTCTTTCTTTCCCTCTAATATATTTCATTGGGGAAAAGAAACAATAACAAAAGTCTTTGATTAGCAAGTTGTTCATAAAATTAGTCCAGTTTACTTCTTGTGTAGCTTTTGTGTCTCTCCCATATATTTTTTCCTAATATGGTAAATAACACATTTCAGAAAGCATTTTCTTGACTTGGTTTTACTATTAGTTAATTCTTCTAACATGTCCCGTTTTCACTATCAGAAGTTGCACATTTCTTGTTGGGAGCTGTGGTTTATTGAGGACGGGGAGTTCCTTTAGAGCTAGTAATACTTTGGAATCCCCAGGGATGGTCCATGACAGAAGAGATTAGAATTCTGAAGCGACACCCTTCAAACCACAAGTAGCTAGTGTATCATCTGAGTCATAGTCATCAACCAGGTCAATTTGAACATTAAAAGGGGGGAAAAAGGAAGAAATCCTCGTAAAAGTACAGTGTACCCAGTAGAAAATTATTCAGTCATACTTTAGAATTTTGAGATCCCACCCATTAAAACATTTTTATACTTAAAATTCCAAAGAGGCTGTCATATCAAGTACCTCCTGTCATAAACTTTCCTACATTATATTATTTTTATTTTTATGTAGTTTGTTGAACACATATTCTTTAGGTTGGTTCCTAATATCTTCCTTGGTGTTTTTTTTCCCCCCTGAAGAGGTTTTCCTAAGATCCCACGCTTCACATTAATTAAGGTACTTTTTATAATTGTCTACACTTGCAATGTAATATGAAGAACTGAATTTATCAGAAAAGTGTAAGCCATCAAATCATTTGTTAGAGGACATCTGTGTGAGTGAGAGATCTGAGTGGACTTTCAGATCACAGCCATGCACTTAATCACTGAAGGGATTCTAGAAGAGGAACTCATGGTAGAGAGCAATAAGAACCAAGGGATGATCAAATTAAATCATTTTCCATTCATAAATAACTTAATAATTAGTGTTTATGAGAATAGCTGAGTAATTCTGGCTATTGACTAAGGAGAATCTTCTCTTTATTCTGCACTGTGGCCCCGTCTCGGCCGGCACATTGCCTAATCATGATTGTATCGCCCATTTTTTGCTGCTGTCACCGCCACCTGTTCTAAACTTAGCTTTCATTTTTTGTATTATCTTTCACTGTCACAAGCAAAAGTCCTTTTCATGTAGGAAATATAGTGTAATAAATAAGATTCAGGTTGGTGAGCCCTGGATTTATATGCCAACTCTACAGCTTTTTAGCAGTAGGATTTGGGGCAAGGTACTTAATAGACTCCCTCCTCTCCCCCTTCTCCCAAAACCATCCTCATCTCTAAAATGCAGGTAATAAGACTGACCTCCCAGAGTTGCAAAGATTAGATGGAAAAACATAACGCTAAGTTCCCAGCATAATGTTGGCATGTAGCAAATGAACAAATGACATCGTCCTCCTGTAGGAAGACAGTGTGGCCTACCAGGAAAAGCAGGGGAGGGGCTCCCAAGACTCAAATTCAAGTCCTGGCTCCAGCGCTTACTAGCTGGCCTCTGTGGGAATTCTAACCTTCTCTCTCTTAGCCTCAGTTTCCTCATTTGTAAAATGGGCAGAATATTCCTTAATCTACCTCTCTGTGAACTACTTTATAAAAACTATGAGATATTAAAATGTTATTCATATGATTACAAGGTTTCTGGGAATTAACTTTTTTTCCTCTGGGGTACAGTATTTTTTCAATGGGGGCTCAATGGTTCCCTTTTGATTTTTTTTTTGGCTTGTGGCATTCTTTTTTTTTTTTTTTTTTCCTAAATGACTCATTTGGCACTTGATATGTACCATCTTGTACGTTTTCCTTTTTTTTTTTTTTTTGTTACCTCAACTCTGTTCTAATCTCTTCAAGAGTAAGGACCCAGTTTTAAACTTTGTGGGCTGTATGCTTCGACCGGAGGGGCGGAAGGGGAAATCCTCCCTGGGGCACCAGACGAAGGGTGGGAAGGGCCAGGCCGTGGAGTAGGGCAGAGATAGTCTTCTGAGAGAAGAGGAAAGAAAAACAAGAACCTCTATGACTTGGAGAAATTCTGATACGCAGAGGAACATTGAGGGGCTTCCATGGACTTGCCCTGATCTTAGTGAGGAAGAAGGACGATAAGACGAGGGAAAGAGAGTGAGAGGGATTTGGGATCTTGGGAAGGTACAGATCAAAGTCATGTTAACTCAGAAGCCTTCCACACTTCTTTCTCTCTGTGTGATGAGTAAAGACCATGTCTCCCTAATTTTTGAAAATCCCAGTGCCTATCACAATAACTGGGGTATCGTTGGCACTAAAAATGTTTCTTGACTCTGGGATGAGTAGAAAATAATATTATTTTATTTTATTATTTGTTATATAATAATATATGAACACATATATAATAATAATATTTATTAGGTACTTAGGTCATATATTTAGAACTTTGTCTATTATTTCATTTAATAATGAGAACAGCCTTATTAAGTAGATGCTATGATTATCCTCATATTAGAGATAAGAAAACTGAAACTTTGGAAAGAAGTTCTGAAACACTGTTGTGGGACATAGAGTATTGAATTAAGTAAGGAAAAATCAAATAATTATAGGAGAATTGAGGGTCCAACTGAGGGTGGACCACATGAGTTTGAGCTGAGACTCTCAGAAAGATTACGTGTTTACTGCAGCAATTCTCTGCCACACGGAGCAGTTGATTGGATTTCCCTACCCTTAGCATACAGTGGTTACATAAACATCATCCTCTCTGTGCTCCATGTTGGACTTAATGGCTATGAGTCAGGTAATAAAGGGGACAAGGTTTTGAATAGAGATAGGAACAGCTGAGATGTGTTCTTCAGCCTTGTGGAGACGAGTAATTGTCATTGGCCCTTGAGTATTTGAAATACTTCCGTCCACCCTCCCTTGCTAAACTACTTGGCCTATGGCCTACATGATCTTAACTTCATTCAGGAAATACTGGTTCCGAGGACTCGGGAGGGGCCACCTGGCAGCTGGTGAACCTGACAACCTATGCAGCCTGCATTTGCACAGCTGAGTTATTATCTGACTAATGGGTGTAGGGGACAGAAAGGAGAGAGGAATCCTCCCCAAGCATACAACTGGGCCAGCTGGATGGAGGTGCTTCGGGTATTCATCAAAGAATGATCACATCATCCACCTCTCATATGACCAGGGCAGGGCAGGTATACTAGCTGTGAAAGCCAAGTCTGCTCTGGGAAAGACAGGAGGGTTTGTACAATCTTCCCAGTATAGGGGGAGGGGGACAGGTAGGTAGGAGTTAAATTCTTGAGTGGGAAGCAGTAGGTATCTTTTATTCTAATTACCTTGGGAAAGAAAGAATTTGGTATTACATCAATCCAGCACGTAGAGTTTTTGCCTTCAATCTATAAAAACAGCTTGTGAAAATTGTGCTATTCTGATTTATTTTGGGATCTGGAAAATGGAGCATTCTCAAAAGAGAGCAGACGGGATGGTGACAAGATTCAAAAATAGTGTCAACCTAGAGGCAGGTAAAAGGGGTGGCCCTGTTTGCCTGGGGAGCATGAGGGACAGTCTCTGACACAGGTGCTGGCTGTCAGCCAGGCTGCGTATTGTACTCGCCTACTTGGGCCCACCCGAAGAGACACCGAATTGGTCCGATGCAGTTTGAACAGCGGATTTTTGGAAAGTGTCTTGGTTGATTCTAGTACACAGTTGAGTTGAGAACCACTGTTTAGGGAGCAGGGTGCCTGAATTATACAATAAAAAGAGGCTTCTTGTGGGAAAGGGTCTCCGTCTCTTCTCTTTGGCACCAGGAAGGGAACTAGTACTAGTAATGGGAAGTGACAGGAAGGCAATGGAGCTCAAAGGAGAGAAAGTTTTGAAGCTTTGTACTGAAATGGAGGTGGCTTAGTGGGTAGAGAAGCCTCTGATGCTGGTGGTGGTCAGGAGAAGGTGGACAACCATTGACTAGAGGGTCGAACTAGACCAGCGATGGCCAGATGGTGCCAGGAGGACCATGGCTTCCGGAAGCCCCTTCCCCTTCACTCAGAGCAGCTTTGCTTTCTTTTTCTATATTGGGTTTTCCCACAGCACTTCCTTTGAAGAGAGAGTCTGCTCAAAAAAACTTTTAAAACCACTTAACGAGTTGACCTTTATGGCTGTTACTAACTCTAAAGTTCTAAAGCATTAAATCTTCTTTGATGTTTTCTAAGAAATCAGCTACTAATTGATCCATTCTTCCAAAGGCTGAGGGGGAAAGAAAGGAGAGCAGGAGGAGCATGGAAAGCTGAGCAGAAGAGGGAGGACTTCTCCTAGCTCAGGGCCGGGGTGGGAGCCCTCAACCCCGTCTGGATCTGGAATCACTTGGGAGCTTTAGAATAACTGCTCCCCAAACCAATGAAATCAGTCTCTGGGGATGGTGCTGGCGTAGGGGTTCATGAAATACAGCAGAGTTAAGAGCCATTGGCTTACTGGATGGGCAGTGAGAATTCTTTTGTATACATTGAGGCCAAACATGTTAGACAACCACGAACACAGTGGTTCACAAACGTCAGGTGTGTCAGAATCACCTGGAAGACTTGTTCAAACACAGATTGCTGAGCTCCACCCCTACAGTTTCTGATTTAGTAGGTCTGTGATAGGACCAATCATTTTCGTTTTTAACAAGTTCCAGGTGATGCTGATACTACTGCTCTGGGGACCACACTTTGAGAACCACTGCTTTGACAAACGGATTGACTTTCAACATTAAAAAGAACCTCCTAGTACTGGTAAGTAATTGATAGTGTGCACCCTCGATATGATTGGGTGAGAATGGCACTTTATTGCCATGGCCTTCCTCCCCAAATGCATAGCCCAGTCTAACCATGAGAAAAACATCAGACAAATCCCAGTTGAAGCACACACTACAACATACCTGACCAGCACCCCGAAACTCCTCAAAACTGTCAAGGACATCAAAACCAAGGAAAGTCTAAGAAACTGTCACAACCAAGAGGAGCCTAAGGAGACACGACTGCTTAATGTAATGTGGTGTCCTGGAGGGGATCCTGGGATAGAAAAAAGACATTAAGGAAAAACCGAGGAAGCACTATATCAACACTGTTGGTTCATTGGTTGTGACAAAGGTAGCACACTCATGTAATACGTCAACAATAGGGGAAATTGGGTGTGGGGCAGGGAACTCTCTGTACCATTACTGTGCTAATTACAAAAATTCTGTAAATCTGAAACTGTTCTAAGATAAACAGTTTATTTGCAAACAGGACTTCCTGCCTGCTAAAATACAAACTGTTCCTGATGGCAGTGATAGAGGAGGTATCTTTGAAGAGCATCAAGGAAAAAAAGAAATCAAATAATTATATCTCTAGTCTGAATGAATACTTATCAGGATGGAAGAGGATAAATTATATAACATAATTTTGTCTCTTTTATTCATGTGATTGTGTGACTCTTATGTGATTGTGTAACTTTAAAATAATTTTTAAGGGCTGTAACTTAAAAATATGTACATATAATATATATATATTCTATATGAATGCATATATGATATATATATATATATATATATATCAGCATACCTACACCTGACATGAAAGACAAGGTAGCTGACTCCTCTCAATTTATCATGATGCAGCCATGCAGGAGGAATAGACTCCTAGTAAAGAAAGGTACTGGCTGGGGGAGGTGGCTCACGCCTATAGTCCTAGCATTCTGGGAGGCCAAGCGGGGAGGATTGCTTGAGCTCAGGAGTTCAAGACCAGCCTGAGCAAGAGTGACACCCGTCTCTACAAAAAATAGAAAAATTAATGCTCCTGCAGTCCCAGCTACTTGGGAGGCTGAGGCAGGAGGATCCCTTGAGCCCAGGAGTTTGAGGTTGCAGTGAGCTGGATGATGCCACTGCACTCTAGCTGGGGTGACAGAGTGAGACTCTGTTTCCTCAAAAAAAAAAAAAAAAAAGAAAGAAAGAAAAAAAAAAAGAAAGAAAGAAAGAAAAAAAGAAAGGTACCTGTTGTAATAACTTAATATTCTTAGTAGCAATTTTTAACCTTTTGATTATACCTATCTGGAAACCATCACAATGGTGGTCATTCATTTTCTCTCTGTCTCTTTTTTCCTTTCTTCTTTTTTATAATTCCAGGAGAATCTGCTTAAGGTGATCTAAATGAAAGAGTCAGAGTCCTTTGCCAGGCCAATATTTAGCTGCTGGTTTGTAGTTGTGGATGACCTTATTTCTTTGGCTTCAAGAGTACAATGTTAGAAAATTCCCCATATATCCATTTAAGTTTTTTCTTTTGTAATTGAGATTTTATTGGCTGTGTTGGGGATCAGGACACAGACATTTCAATTTGTACACAATTCTTAACATACCAAAAATTTTAAAAGCCTTGTATTGTAATTCTTTTTTTAAACAGTTATTCCAGTGACTTTTCCAGCTTAAAATTTGGAGGTAAATTTTCCTCAAAAGGGCATCAAGTACCAGTATCTTCAAATGTTAATAAACCTTTACATAAGTCCTACCAATTCAAAATTTATTATCATATAAGCTACATATTCACATTTTCAATCCTTCACATTAACAAAGTTATTAGGAGAACAGGACTACCACAACCAAAGATGTTACAGAGTGTACACAATTCTGACAGGGAGAGCCATGATCGAGGAGTAGTTTCCTTTAGGAGACAATTTTACCAAAAAACAACGTGAAAATAGAAATAATTTTAAATGTTCAAGACATTAAATGCAGGACCGTGGTTCCATATTGCCATTTAGTATTCTTTGTTTTATAGGATATAAAGACTAACCCCCGTCTATGGAGTGTTAAGCTGACACCCAAGACAGTCAAAGCCTCCCATAATTCAATATCCCATACTTTTTCTGCTTGTACCAAAAAATAAACAACCAGCAAATGATTTCACCTCTTAATAAAGTGCATTTACACCTAAAAAATAGGGCGAGGTGGGATTCCCTCATTCTTAAAAATGAGAGCTACTAAAAAACTTGCATTGGCAAAATACTTGATAAAAATATTCCTTTGGATTGTACAAGAAGGGACATGTGGGCCATTGGGAAGACATGGTAAATGGTATTCGTCAGACGTGGCCTCTTTCTCTCCTGCTCCATCAAAGGCTGACTCACCTTGGTTTTATTCCCTCTGTTTTCTGCAGATAAATCTTTGGTTTCTTGGTTAGCCATTTTGGCCCGTTTTCCCTTTCTCTGCTCCCCCTTTTTCCCTTTTTTTTTTTTTTTTGCACTTTTTCTGCCTGAAGATTTATCCTCTCCGGCTGCCTTTTTTGGCTTCATTCCCACTTTTGCAGGAGCAGGTTTAGCTGACATCTGCATGGACCTCCTTTTGGGCTCTTCCCTCGCCGCCCCATCGGCAGGGAGGGCAGGTCCCGGTGCCTGCGCAGCGCACCGACAGCCTTGGAGAAGCTGGGCTTGCCTGGCCGCGGCCTCTCTTCCCTCAGCCGGAGCTCCCACTGAAGGTTTATCGTGTCCTTGGAGCACCGTGTGCTCACAGCGAGCGGGTGGGGTTGGGAGTGAGAAGTGAGAACTCTCTGGACATGCATGTGCACCACTTAGCCATCATTCACGCCATTTCCCTGCCTCCGCTTTAGGTCCCCTTAGCCTTTTGGGTGTTGGGTGCTTATGGTCCCTGCCATGGTGCCCAGCATGGTTCAAGATCATAGCAGGCCCCCCTGGCAAGGGAGATAGTGATTCAAGGGCAAACGAAATACCCCGTGTACAGTGGATTACAGTACATTACAGTGGATTGGTTTGGACCATTTATCTTTTTTTTTTTTTTTTTGAAGTGACTTACCTGTACATTTGTGGGAGATACGGGAGGAAGTTAGATGCACTCCTAGGGCTTGGCCTGGTCTACATGACAGCGATAAGGGAGGAGCTCAGATGCCAGATCCATGTCCATCCAGGAAGGCCCTTGCAGGGGATCAGACTGCAAGGTCAGATGTGAAACTCAAAATCTGAAGAAAAAGTATCTCATCATTTGCACCTTTCTCTTCCTAAATTGAGTAGCAATTCTGGAAATGGAGTGCATAGACCTTAAATAGAGTCCCTGGAGTAGCAGACATTGTTCTAATGATCTAATTTCATCTGCACAGAGGCCCAGAGAAGGTAAGTAACTTGCCAAAGCTTATGCAGTTTGGAGTACAGTCAGGATTCTAATCTGGGCTGTCTGGCCCCAGAGCCCATGTTCTAAACCAGTGGGCTGTCCTGTCTCTCTTGGAGAGTACACCAGGAGAGGACCCAACCTTGGGTAGCCTGGCTAGTCCCAGAGACCTCCACAACTATCAAAGGCCTAGAAATAGAATGTCCTATCACTTAGCCATACTTCTAGCTCTCCTGCTTTCTACACAACTACCACCATCGCCACCAGCAATTGGTAAATATGGGTTGAACTTTTGTTCTATGCCAGGCATTACAGATACAAAGATAAAAAACAGACTGTAATCCTGCCTTCAGGAACTATAGGGAAGACAGACACCAAGGCAAATATGCCTACAAAATCTCAAATGGGTTGTAGCCAAAGGGCCAAAAGGAAGAGCTGTTGGGCAGGGACCCACCTTGCCTTAGGGACAAGGACTTCCACCGGTTCTTACTTAGTTTTCCCCTGATTACTTCCCTGATTTCTCTTACTGACAACTGACAATTCTCAATGACAGAGATTTGAAGTTCTCTCGACAAGGTGCTGAGATGTTCAGATGGGAAGTTTGCTGTATCCAACAAACAATTTATAGAAGAATGAGGCTCTAACCTCTAACTCAGCGTATACTATGTCTACTTCTTTCCCCCAAGAAAGAGGACATTTATAGTTACTCTGTTTCTTCTTCCAAGGCAGGAATTTTGTGTTCCAGATGCAAGAACTTTTGGCAGCCTTGCCATTTTTGTGTCCTAGTCTACTGCAATAACAAACAACTGTTGCTGAGGCGTTGTTGTTGGCGTATTACCCTTGAAAACTCCCTCTTGTCACAGGGTAAGCCTCTTCCACATGATAGATCATTATCTTCTGATCCTAAAGCAGCCTTGTTGCCATGGAGACCCAAAGGGATCAGGTGTGTTGTTAGCCTGCATCACTCCGGCTGGCCCAGGGTACAAGGGCTTTCTGTGCGTCATGCGTGGCTGTCCTGTGGCAGGCTATGGCCAGACTTTTCCTGTGGGTAAAACCTAATCAAATGATCAGCTGCAGATAATATCAAGACCTCTGTCTGACACGTTAATAGTGACAAACATACTTCTACAATTAATACGGTGGGAAAAAAACACTCGAGTCACCAGACTTGGGATGAGGGGGCTTGTATTCACATAAACACAACCTGACGTCACTGCTTGTCACAGCAAACTGTTTTGTTCTCCAAGAATGCTTTTGTGCTCACCCTCTGATCTTGCTTCTCTACATAACAACTTTCTTGGTTTATATGCCCTTTGGCAAGTGCAGCAAGCACTATTTCCTGTTTCTAAACTTGTAGACAACAATCCGTGTATCTTACAGTTGTCAATTTTAACCAGATAACAGCGGAACTTTGATGCTGCTTTTTAATCTTTAGCTTAGGTTAACAAGACCCTGGAAGAAACGCTGATTTATTTGATAGAGCATTCTTAATTAATTTGGCCAATTCCGCATGATTCAAAATCTAAAAAAACAAGTAAGTATAAATACATGCCTCATTCCTAAAACATTTTAATAGTTCTAACAATCTTGTACATTCTTGTGATGAAGTTGATTACTTCATTAATTGATTGAATATTATTTATGTAGTACTACTATGTGCTAGATATTGAACTAAGCTTATTCTCTTAAGATCTTAACATTCTAAAACTATCAAAATCTGTAGTATTTATAAAAGTAAAATATGCTAATCCAACAATTTGGAAAGTACATTAAAGTAGACAGAAGTAGGGGAGAACTCCTCTGTAATGTCATTCAGAGATAACCACCATTAACAGTGTGGAGTATATTCTTTTTTTTTTTTTTATTATACGTGTGTGTGTGTGTGTGTGTATAAGTTTAAGCAAAGCTAACAATATGCTATTCATGTGATTTGGCATTTGCTTTTTTCTTTTGTTTAATTTTATACTATAACCACTTTCCTGTGTTGTTATAAACTCTTCATAAATAATCTTATTAAGAGCTATATAATATTTATCTTATTTGTAACAGATGCTATCTTTTTTTTCCCTGAACATGGTATATAGATTATAGCTTTATTTTTTTTAAGTCAAAAATCTTTATTTTCTTAAAGTTAAAAACAAAAAGCTACTTCACTATGTTTCCTGCTAGGTCCTAATTTTCCAAATAGATGCTTGGATTTTCTTCATTGCCACTTGGAAACACAATGACACACTTAATTCAGGTCCATTCTGCCCTCTCCTCCCCCAGGTCTTGGCATATGCTGTTCCCTTTTCTCAGAACACTCTTTTCTTCTGCCAACCCCATCCTCTGATTAACTTCACACATTCTTCACGTTTTAGTTTAAATGTCACTTCCTCTGGTTAGGCCCCCCTCTGCTATAAGCTCCTGTAGCACAAGTCATAATTACTCAATTAAATGTTTATCTCCTCCTAGACTATAAGTTCTGCAAGAGTGAAAAACATGTCTGTCTTCGGCTTCTGTTCTAGCTCAGTGTGTGACACATAGTGGTTCAAAAGAAAAAATATTGAAATGAGTAGTGGACATTTAGTGTGCTTCTATTTTCTTTTTATAAGCAATGATGAAATAAGCATCTTTTATGCATGATTATTTGTCCATATTTTGTAATTTTTAAATTGCTTTCTGACAATAAGTTCTTGGAAGTAGAATTACTAGGTCAGAGAATATAAACACTTAGAGGCCTCTTGAGAAACAACAGATTGCTTTCCAGAAATTTTCACACCCCTACCGGCAGTGTATAAGATTTCCTATTTCATTGTGTCCTTATCAACACTATTAGAAAAAGAAATTATTTTTGCCAACTTAGTAGTAAGAAAAGTTCCCTACTGCTGTTTCAATTTTGCCTTCACTGAGTACAGAGATAGACATTTTGTAATCCATTTGTTATTTATCTATACTTACTGTGAGTTGTCATGTGTCCTTTGCCCATTTTTATTCAGAAATTTCATATTTTTAAAATTCATTTTCATAAGCTCTGCATGTTTTAAAGATATTAGATGTTTATTTATTTGTGTAGATTTTTCCTTCTATTTAGATGTTTGTGTTTTATGCTTATGCACTTATTAATGTTCCAAAGTTTAACATTTTTACATGGTCAGATCTGTCATCATTTCCCTTGGGATTTCTGACATAACTCTAAACCACCAGTGATTAAATAAATATTCAACTATTTTTTTCTGTCATTTATACAATTTGATTACTTTGCCTCTGTGTGTGTGTGTGTGTGTGTGTGTACTTGGCGTGTGCATTTCTGTGCACATGTACTTAGTTCTTATCCACAGGTAATTTCATTTGGCATCTGGCAGGAGAGGAGAATCTTCTTTTGCCAAAAGTGCTGACCAGTTGTCTCAACATGAGGTGTAGAATCTTTCCTTTCCCAGTGATTTAAGGTTCGTCTTTTCACTAATTTAAAAATCAATATTATCACAGCTTAGGTATGTTTTCCCAGGGTGGGGCTGGTCCTTTTTCAGCATCTAGGTTTGAGGGAGAAGCTTTGAGAAGGCAGGGTAGCTTCTCCGCACGCATCTCCCTGGCTCTGCCCCCTGGGCACCTCCATTCGGCAGCAACTAAGCTTCACCGAGGCTGAACTCTGGGGCATTTCGAAAACTTGAGATCTGAAACTGGTAAAGGCACAATGCATTTGCCTGAAAGCCCACCAGGCTAATTTAGCCACGTTTATAAATGTGTCTTTCTGGCATTATCAGAGCATAGCTTTAGTTCTTCTGGCATCGGACCATTTCTAAGAACACGTGGCCTGTGAACAGATGACCACTAAAAAGGAAGTGCTATGGTGGGAGACAGATTATCTGTAGTTATTCCCAGTGTTCAAGAGACCTGAGTCTCTATGGTGATGGTTTCTTCTTTTACACAACATCACACAGTTGTAAAAAGGGGGGTGGGGGGGGGAATGCCAGTCTTAACTAAGACAAGAGTTGACAAAATGTTTCCTTCACAGGAAGCCACTAGCCACGTACTCAGAAAGGTGGTGGGAGTAGAGATGTCTATACTCAGTTAACTTGCTCTGGCTTTCTCGCCTTCTTGCTTGTTGGCTTTGGACTCAGGTACAATATTACAGTTCTTGCAAGCTGGTCCCTGGGAAAATCAGAGTTACAGAATTTAACAGCCCAAGTTATAAAGCACTGTCAGTACTAATTTGCTGCATTATCCATTAATCAATATTGGAAACAGAAGCAGGTGATTATTTTTAAATTTCAAGAAGCAGACCCTGACTGCAGCGTTATACAACTCATCCATGTAACAAGAACACTTGTATCCCCTAATATTTTGAAATAAAAATTATTTAAAAAAAAAAAAACAAACAAAAAGAGGCAGAAACAATGGGAGTAAAAGAACCTTTTGTTCTTTGTTACTGATTCTGTTACTTATTCTGAAGTAACTGATATTGTTACTTCAGAATAATATCATAATTTATATCAAAGTGCTACGGGATTTAAATGGTAACATTTTAAGTCTCTCCATACCCTGCCCAAAATATATGGGTCTGTGTTTTTTAAAAATGGATTCGTTCAACCTTTATCCAGGACTCAAATAAAACTCCCCCCACCCCCTGAATCTTAGAAAAATCTAATTAATATTCCTTTTCCTTGTTATTTTTCAGTCTATTAAAATTGCTGCCCCTGAGTGTGTGTTTGCGGGGAAGGGGTTACAAGTATTTGAAACGTCCTAAGGTATTGCAGGCTTATTAACAAGTAAGAGACAGCAAGTAGCCAAGAGACCACTGACTTGTACCGCCTTAAGTAATAGAGAACCTGGTCCCTACCATTCCTTTATCCTCTTACCTGCTCTTCTTTTCCTTTTCCCACAGGGCTTATCCTCTAGAGCACTATTATTTAACTTGTTCTGCTCATTGCCTGTTGTCTCTTTCTTCATGTATTCCAAGTGCCTAACACCGTGCCTGGCACACGAGGAGGCATGCTCGATCAATATTTGATGAACTCACTTTAATCAACTCACGTCCCTGAAAAGTGCAGATTTCTGATGAGGTGGAGTCCTTCGGCTCAGTGGTCATCTAGGGCCTAGCTCTTCATGTCTCTACTGTGTTTTTCTTGGTGTCTACTCTATGCCAAGTCAGGCTCCTCTTGTGGTTCCCAGAGGACTCTTGCTCCTTGGCTTCTTATTCAAATACAGCAGGAGGGACAGAGAGTTTATCTTGCATTCCAAGCAGAACCCCTGAGACTCACTGAACAAACAGGCTTAGGTCACAATCACTGTGGCCAGGGGGATAGAATGTGCTGATGGTTTAGCCTGGGCCACGTGCACCCGCCTTGCCACTAAGATGGAATTAGCCTTTGACGCACCATGTGGACCCCCAGACAGAAAGTGAGGGGCTGCTGGAGAGGGGGAAGCAGAGAATGATGTCCACTCTGCTCAACAGGCAGGGACAGGTTAGTCGATGAGGGTTTACCATCACAAACAAATAGAATTTGGGAAATCCCCCCTCCATTCTACCTAGTTTATGTGACTACAGCTGAGGTTAGACTCCGTTTAGGTGGTTAGGCTGAGTTAATATTCTCAGTTTTTGGATGAATTTGAGATTTCCTAAGAGTTGGAGGCGTCCTCTAAGAGGATTCAGAAGAGCAAGCGAACAGAATGCTGACCTTAAGAATAAAGAAATTGTTGCCTCTTTGCTTTTTCTGTTGTAAAACTTACCAGACTTAGCTTACTAGGTGCACCAGGCACTGATACTTTTTCATCTCCAGAGACTTATTGTCCAAGTTAAGTCCAAGTAACTGGTTCCTTATCCCTATATTATTAACTCAGTATTCACCCCTGAGTGGACTATTGTTGAATCTGGCCATCTGTAATTCTATTAACAAGAAGACGCGTTGCTACAAGTAAGTACTGGGAGGCAGTGCAGTTTCCTAAGTCGGTGGGCCCCAACCTTTTTGGCACCAGTGACTGGGTTCATGGAAGACAAATTTTCCATGGACGGGGAGGATCGGGGAAGGATGGTATAGGGATGATTCAAGTGCATTACATTTATTGTGCACTTTATTTCTATTATTATTACATTGTAATATATAGTGAAATAATTATACAACTCACTGTAATGCAGAATCTAATGCCCCTGCTGATGTGACAGGAGGCGGAGCTCAGCCAGTGATGCCAGCGATGGGGAGTGGCTGTAAACACAGATGAAGCTTCATTTGCTCGCCCACCATTCACCTTCTGCTGTGCAGCCCGGTTCCTAACAGGCCGTGGACCAGTACCGGTCTGTGGCCCAGGGGGTTGGAGACCAAAGTCCTAAGTTAAATACCAAGTCAGCATGAGTGTCAGAAAGTGCAATTCAGTGTTCAGGATCTCAGTTTCCTTTCTTATTCACAGGATGGGGAAGCACCCTTATTTTCTCAGATTACGAAAATAACGTAAGTGATCATTATTGTCATTACTACAGCTGGCTCCTCAGAACACTATTGTTCCTTTGGAGCAGTATTAGTCAACCATGCCATACTCTGAGAATGAAATAGGACCACTTACCCACGCATGATCTAGTCCCGGCTGGCTTTGCCAACTCCGTCTCCCCTTTTTTCCTTCTACTTCAGCCACACTGGCCTTTACGTTACCAGAACAATCCAAAATTTTTCCTTCCTTAGGGTCTGAGACAACCTGGGCTCAGATCCCGCCTTTGTCACTTACTAGCTGTGTGACAAGGGCACATTACCAAACCTTTCTGTGCTTTACCGTATGCCTCTGTTACGTGGAGTTAACAATAGTTCCTACTTCACAGGATTGTGTTAGGATTAAAGATTATGATAGATGTAAAGTTCTTAGAATGTTACTGGGTTCATAATAATTTCTCAAAATATTAGCTTCTCCCCCTCTTCTGTGCCCCGCCCCCATCTCTTTCTCCTAAAATCTCCTCGCCTCCCTTTCTCCAAATCTGGATTTTTTTTTTTTTTTTTTCTTGAGACAGAGTCTGCCTCTGTTTCCTGGGCTAGAGTGCCATGGTGTCAGCCCAGCTCACAGCAACCTCAAACTCCTGGGCTCAAGCAATCTTTCTGCCTCAGCCTCCCGAGTAGCTGGGACTGTAGGCATGCGCCACCATGCCTGGCTAATTTTTTCTATATAATTTTAGATGTCCAGTTAATTTCTTTCTATTTTTTTAGTAGATACAGGGTCTCACTCTTGCTCAGGCTGTAAATCTGGATTTTTAATATGACTTAGTTGTTATTTAAGCTATCACCACTTTAGAGGCCTTTGTTGAGCATCCGATCTATAGTAGCTCCTTTGTTATTTTCTGTCACACCTCTCTATTTCCATCATAGCACTTATCTCAATTTGTAGTTATATATTTATTTGCTTTTATTTTCTTTTTCATTATCTTTCTCCATTATTAGACTGAAAAATCCATGATAGCAGGGTCCTTGGCAGTTTCATTCATCACTGTACACGTTACACATGTCTACGCCGAGCAGGCAGTCAATGAATATTTAGGAGTGAAAGCCTGAGTCCTCTGAGCAGTCAGTGGGCTACACAGGGAAACTGAAATTCTGAATTACTAATAGTTCCGTAATGTACCAGAGCAGAAGCCACAGTGCTGGGAATCGTTGTGGGTGCCCTCACTGGGGTTGGCATGGGAGGGGGAAGGAAGCAGTGTTCCTACTTAAAGGAGAATGTCATATAACTTGGACATCTGTGGTTTTCTCAGGCCTCAGCTGCCAAAGTATGTGGAAGTGCCACGCAGGAGACGTTGATGGCCAGCTCATGGCCAGGAGAAACATGGACCAGCTTGGAGAAGGGATGTTATTCAGCAGTACCCAGGAGACACCTTCTAGGGACCTCCAGAAATATTTGAAAGACACCTTATAAGAGGTTCCAGGTCCACCATCTTCAGGCTGTGAAAAAACCAGGGAAATTTGAGTTAAGGTTGTTCCTGTTATCTGTACAGTGTGGTAAGGCCAGGGGAAACTTGAATTACATTATTAATACTATCATCCCCATGCACAGAGTTCAGAGAGAGAAATACTCCAGCGAAGGTCCATCCCAGGTGCCGAGGGAGTGTGACAGAAAGGGAAGAAGGAGCATAGTTACCAGCACTCCCGTGTCATTACCTGTGTGGCCTCCACAGTGGACTTTGACTTTAGCAGGTTGCAGGGAGCGTTGTGGAGAAGTGAAGCATTTTCTATCTTACTGAACCTCTACAGAAATCATAATTCCAGCACTAGCCAACAGTAGAAGATGTCAGATATGTTTATATTATATGATCTGGACGGCTGGGAAAAGGGCCCTCTGGGAAACATATTTAGTACTCTAGGAAATTGTTCACACTAGCACTTTTAGTGGAGAGGACATTAACCTGAGAGTCAGGAAGTTATACCTGTGTCCCTTTTACCCTTTAATAGTTTCATTTTAAAAACCAGTAACAGGAGTGTATAAAATAAAATGCAAATGATCCTCCCTCACTGCTCTACCAATCGTATTTCTTAGAGGTTGCCACTGTTAAAACAGGCCCACAGGCATTCGTCCCTGTTTCTATGCACACACACGTATATATACCCCCACCCTCCACCTACGCATCCATAAGAATTATTCTAAAGGGATCACATTGTGAACACTTTTTTCTGATATAGAGATTGGCTCACCTCCTTCCCACGTCTGCAGCATCTCCCTGTTTGGACATTGAGCTTTGTATGAGCCTCTTTTTGTTGATAGGCATTTTCGTATAGGAAAGCTGTTTTCTGATATTTCTTCACTACAAACGGTGCTTCAGTGAGTGTCCGTGTGTGTGTGTGTGTGTGTGTATATATATATATGTATATATATATCTTTGTACACACCTCAGGGTTTATCTGTAGACCAAATTCCTTGATGTGTAATTGTTGGGTCAAAGTCATGTGTGTTGAAAATTTTGAGGGCCCTGCTCTGATTGCACTCCTGCCCTGGAGTGTTGATGTGGGCATCCTGACTGCTTTGAACCAAGTTTGGACCAGGTGATCTTAAATGTCTTTTCTAGCTTTAACATGTTTTAAGTCTCATTCTCTCAGGCTCCTCTAGGTGATGGCTGCTTGAGGATGATTTTTATATTGGGTTTTGGAAATCATTCTCTACTTAAAAGCAAGGCAGAGAGAGAAGAATGATTGAAAGCAAATAAGCAAATGCAGCTGAAAATGAACATGTATTTTCCGTAAGTGTCAAGAGAGGACAGAATTGAGCCACGGTAGACTAAATACAATTTATAGAGCTAAAAGTAGTGTTTTATCATAAGCAGTCAACATAGATGTTTGATCTAAAAGAGCGTCTTGATATTTAGAGATTAGTGTTGTCTGTACTGAATGGAGGGCACCATACCAGGGCTGGCACTAACCCAACCCATAACCTTTGAGCCATCGTCCCTGTGACTGTATCATCAACTGGTTTCATAAGAGAACATGGCTAGACCTGCCCAATCCTTGGCTGGGGATCCTTTCAGGAAAATCCAGGGTGCTGCTGAAGTTTTGTAGGTGACTCAGGTAGTGGAATTCTGCCTTTGAGTCAGGACAGAATTTTAGCTTTTGCTTTGTTGGGAGTTTAGTCACTGGAGCTAGTTCTCTAAGGTCATATGTAAGTACCTAGGCACAAAAATTTTTTTACAGAATATGTTATCTTAAAAAGGTGATCTCATTTTAATTGAAAGATTCACAAGCTTTTCCCTTATGATTTCACTTCGAGTTTTGTTGACAATGTTGTTATTCACTTCCTTTCTAGGGATAATAGGTTCAGCCTTAGAGAATGACCACCATGTTTCCATCTGTAATTCAGAAGTAAGTAAGATGTCCAAGCCCTATGACAGGGTCTTCTTAAATGAAAGCCAACAATTCATTCTAAATAATTGGTAAAGCTTCTCCTTAATAAAAATTTAGAACTTCCAATTTAATGCAATAGTACTAGACATATACTCTACATTACTGAGATTTCCGGACTTTTATGAAATAAACTTTTGAGGAGTGCCCATACATCACTAGGCCTTCTGAGAAGGAATACAAAAAATTGAAATCTTTTATTTAAACAAGATATGTAAACATACATACAAATGTGTAATAGATCTGAATTTCTCTAAAACAGAATACCAAGAATGACTTCATTGGATGCTGTAAAGATACAACACTGACCTGCATGCATCCTTTTCTATTTGGGGCTTAAGGTGCTGATCTGATCTAAAATGTTCGTGGCTACATTTACTTCTCTAACACAAATCTATAACATCACCAATCTAGAAAGGTTGGCATAAAGAAGTAGTTAGACATACACATGACATTAAGGAGCTAATAGATGTCTATGTCCTGTCTAGAATCCCCAAATGATTTGTAAATTATTATATTGAATTTAAATTATTTCCGTTTTCAACCAACTTTTTATCCAAATGCGGATGACTTTATTACCACATTAATTGGAAGTGTGTTAAGGCTGCCTATCTGATCTCTTTGGTTCTGTGGCCCAGACAGCAAATTATACCCCACTAACTAGCTTTCCTTCTTTCCTTGTGATGGGCATAGTCCATTAATGCATTCCCGGGCTAGTGCCTTGTGCAGAAAAAGGCATTTCTTAACCTCTTTTGCAGCTAGGTGTGTCCAAATGGTGAACTTCTGACTAATAGGATATAAGGGGAAGTGCCATGTGGGTGTCGGCTTCTGGGAACTTTCCTTAACAGACTGATGGCATGTACCCTAAACCCCTTGGCCTTCCCCTTTCATCTCCCTCACTATTTGTAATATAGGTCTAATGGTGGGAGCTCTCACTGGGACCATAGCTTTGAGACGGCAAGAAAGAGCTGGAAGAATCCTGGGTCCCTGACAACTTTGGGGAGCAGAGCTGTCACACCAGACCCAGGTTCCTACTTCCAGAATTTTATATAATAAAAAACAGACATCTATCATTTTAAAACCATTGTTTATTTCTAGCCTAGTCTGTTACTTATTCCCTATTCATTTCATGGCCATTAGCCTGATTTTCCTTGACAGAAAACCTGACGCATATTTTTCTAAAATCAATATCAATCTATACAGTCTGATGCATGGTCTGGCTAATGGACAAGAATGTTTCCAATTGAGATATGTTGAGAAAATCCAACTTGGAAGCTTGCTATCTGTTTATATTACACATACATCAACAGTTGAGATGGTCATGTTTGAGTTAGGTTGGTTATAGGTAATTTAACCGTTAGTGATAACAAAATAAGTAGAATGCTGATGGAGCATTCGAATCACTATGTTAGGGTTAGTGACCCTCCCTAAGTTAAATCTCAGAAGGCTTCAGCTGACCAGTTTCTGCCCGCTGCCCACCCCACAACTGTACTTCCTGTTAGGATCTGTCAATGAGAGCATACTTTCTCCCTCTTCTACCTTACCTCTAATTTACCTGGTTTGTGTTTTTTTTTCCCAAATCATTTTCATGCCAATCAATAATCCTTGGAAGAAGGAAAAAATAAAAAATGAGGCAATATCCTGGCACTTCTAATAAGCCACATCTCTGGATAAATTAGAGATGATGACAATGTAACTGGATTGCTTGTGCCACTGTTCTAGTTGAGAAAAAGTGCATTTCTGATTTATTTACATTTGCAGAGTGCATCACGATAATACTTTGTTGGCTTTCTTCAAAAGTATCAAACAAGAGAGGTTATATTTCTGCTCCTTTATATTCTTTTAATGAGAAGGATTTTAAACCCCCAAATAGCTAAATAATATGTAAGGTATTTGCAAGAGGCAGCAGTGGTCTTCAATCTCCTCTAACTTCCTAGAGGTAGCTTATTCTTGAGTCCCAAACTTCCCTATGGTTTTGTTCCAATGACTTTCCCAATCCAGGAAGTTTCCTTATTTATACTTCAAACCCACCCTACCTACCCTCATAGCTCCTTTCCTGTGATTTTTGAAATTCCTTTTAAATTCTACTTGCATCATTTGGATCCCAGAACGAGCACTCAGTCATTACCATGAACCTTACTGAGGATATTCCCAAAATGTGGCTCAAAGGAAAGACCCCCTTGATGATGAAAGGGATTGCCCGGATAGATGATTCATTGCCTACAGAGATGGACTTTTTAGAAAGTCATTTTCATTCTAGAATGTAGGAAACTGGTTTTCCTATTTTGGGAGCATCATCACAGAGACAGAAACTGGGGAGCAAAGCTATAATTGTGAGGTTTTAAATAAACAGAAAAAAACAACAGCACTATCCCACCTAGAGGCAGGTCTGGTAGCTAGAATCTATCCTTCGCTCCCTGGCCGCCTTGGATGCAGAGGCAGCCTCACTAACGTGCAGTGCAGCAGCGATGTGACTCATGGTCAGCTGACAGAGCAGGAAGTCACCTCCAGCTGCACCAACAGATGGGAAAGTCCAGAGTAGATTGAATGTACTTTTTAAGAAAAGGAAATACAGAAGACACTTTGTAGCTGTCACAAGGCTAGAAACCCCATTACATTCGATAGCTCTGCACAAGGCACTAGCCCGGGAATACATTAATCTGTACGTCAAGTAATTACTATAATCTTTACAAGCTACACACGCATATTTCAGTCATGAAATGAAGAACAATGTTCTTGGTTGAAAGAATGAAATTACACAATCTTCACTGGGCTGGGTTAAGTAATAAATTAATTTGGGGGGTCTTCACAGGGCTGGTTAGAAGCAGAACATTGTCCCTGTCAGTGTGGTTGCCTGCTTTTTGGAGTTCTTCCCTAGTCTCATGGATTCAGGGGTTCAGGGATCTCAAGGGGCCTTTCTTCTTTCATCACAGAGGAACTGAGAAGTTTCGGTCAATCGACAAATCTGGAGATCTGTGAGGAACTGTGGTGTGCCAAGTCCTCTGCAAGGGAGATGGGGCAAATGGACAAGAAAAGATCCTTGGGGAGTCCCATCTAGTTGGGGGCAACAGGATGCAAGCATAATCAAAGTTGAGTGGCAGTGTAAGAATTGTTTCAAGGAAGAATGTGATGGATTACCAAATGGTGATGTCAGGAAGATGAGTGCATTGTGGACATTGAGAAAAGTGAGGTCAGTGTGAACAAAATGGACCAGAGAAGTTTTTGTGCAAACAGTGCACGTAAAAGTGCACTACTCCTGAGAGCAGACAGAATCTATGGAAGAGCAGCAAGGATCAAATCAGTTATCCCAGGAAAGGCAGCAGCCACACAGACGTTTGACTGGGCTGGTGGTGCAGGTTCCTGAGTCTGAAGATCTGCGTTAGTCCTCATTGAGACTGTTGAATGAAGAAGCTTCTATTTCTTCATCTGCAGAATGGATGCAATGGGTGCACTACCAGGTTAAATAATCATGTGAAGTGCGGTGTAAACTATAACTCACGTAATAACTCTAAGCTATTGTTAGTGGTGATATATGATGATTTTAGGAGTATAATTTTGCGTATAGAGATACTGGTGAACTTTAAGGACTAAAGTGGTAATTTAAACATCCATGGCTACGTTATGAGGAAGAGTTGGAGGTGGGGGTGCTAACTATCAATATCAAACTGCACACGCAGGTGATCAGTGAGCACGTGCATAAGCTTACTCTGGGGTCTTTTTAGAAGTGGGATGAGGACATTTGTTTTTAAATTTTGTAACTAATACAGGTATAATCATTGTTTTCCTTAGCAGTGAGGATAGTCTGCTCTCAATGCCCTAAATAAACATTACTTTTTAATTTGGGCTTTTAGAGCTGTACATTGCATGTTATGTAGTAAGGACCTAGTGTATATTGAATGAGGAGTTTTCTAGATTTAAGATGTAATCTGATAATCAATGCTTCTAATATGGGGAGTGGGAAGCACTTTTTTCTCTTAACATATTGATAGAAAAATAATTGATGTATTTGTAGTGGCGTCAAAATTCAAACAAAATGGATTACATGTGCATAAATTACAAATACAGAAATATATCTTTATTTTCCTTCACTGAGCTCATCTTGCCCAGAGCTCCTGATTACATTGACAACAGGGTCTTTTCCTTGACAATTTCATTCTCTCCAGGCTAGAAAGGTTCTTTGGAGGTAAATATTCAGTCCATTCAAAGTCCAAACCCTCTTTCAGGGTGGTTTCTCTTCTCACAAGAGTTTCCCTCTCCCTCTCCTCTTGTCCTAAATTATTATTATTATTTTTTGTTTATTTATTTTTTGAGACAGAGTCTTGCTCTGTTGCCTGGGCTAGAGTGCCATGGCATCAGCCTAGCTCACAGCAACCTCAAACACCTGGGCTTAAGCAATCCTTCTGCCTCAGCCTCCCAAGTAGCTGGGACTACAGGTATGTGCCACCATGCCCGGCTAATTTTTTTTTTCTATATATATTTTTAGCTGTCCAAATCATTTCTTTCTATTTTTAGTAGATACGGGGTCTCGCTCTTGCTCAGGCTGGTCTCAAACTCCTGACCTTGAGCGATCCTCCGGCCTCGGCCTCCCAGAGTGCTAGGATTGATTACAGGAGTGAGCCACCGCGCCCGGCGCCTCTTGTCCTAAATTAGGTGTGTGCTGGGCAGAGGGAGGATGGCCTCTGGCCCCGTGTTGTCCTCTGCAGGCTCTGGGCTCTGCTGTGCATGGAGGGGTGATTAGGCCACGCACCTAGCTGGGAGGGGCACTGTGGATTCTGTGCTGGGGCTGCTGGCTGATGCCAGGGGCCTGCTTCCACCATCTGCCTGGATCTGTGGTTTCTGCACCCCATCCCCAGCCTCATCCAGTCAAATGGCCCTCTTGGCACCTGTATCCTCTCTCCTCCACCCCCCCCCCACCATCCTCCTCTTGCCATCTTAGTACCTTGTTGCAGCAGGTGAGATCCCAGGGCCTGCCTTAGGCCTGCTCTCCAGATCAAGATGGCTGGAAGTCTCCAAGAAGCCGGCAGTTTTCCTGGCTTACGCTGTGCTCACAGATTCCCCCCAAGCCTCTCTGACTGACCCCTGAAGTCCCCGCCTCATTGGGCTCCTTTCTGCAGCCCAGAAAGGCTGCTGCGGGGCTCTGGGAGGGAGTCCTGCCAGCCAGGCCGACCCTCTCCGCCCCACTACCGGCCCCAGCAGCCAGTTCCTCAGACCACACACATCTTTTTTGATCTTTTTTCTCTGCAAAGCTCGACTTCTGCAAAACAGACATGTTTGTTTTCAAACTTTTGTCTACCTATCATTTAAAAAAAATTTTTTTTTATTTCAGCATATTACAGCATTACAAATGTTTAGGTTACATACATTGCCTTTGCCTCACCCGAGTCAGAGTTTCAAGGTGTCCTTCCCCGCCCAAACAGTGTGCACTGCATAATTTTTAAGACCCATTTTTACACAAAGTGCAGTGACGGCTCTCATTCTCACCCAGTTCTGCCCATTGCTCCAGTGAGTGGTGACCTAAAGGACAACTAGGGGAAAGGAATCACCAGAAATAAAACAATATATTGACTCAATATCTCAAAAATTTATTCCTTTTACAAATGTTTGAAGTATTTCAGTAGCTGTGACACTGCTGTGAGGTGGGTGATGGTGACATCAGTTCCCTATCTGGGAGGGGCTTGACCATTCGTCCTATAACTTCAGCGTTCCCAAGTTATGAGTCACTCACAAAATATTTATTCGGTAGCCACTTTATTCCAAACATGGAAGAAGGAGAACTGTATTTTCACATGCTTGCATGTTCCTACATGCTGTTAAACATGCTTCGGGTAAACCCCCTGGTGTAAAGATTCATGGGATAGAGATAAATGTAGAATTTTAGGGGCCCCCAAACAATGAGAGTCCCTGGCAGAGAAGTGAAGGACCTTGTAAGAGCCATGCACCGCAGTTTGAAGCTGAAGGTGGATTCTCTGGAAACAAGAAGGAAAGTGCTTTCTACCTGCAGGGACCAGAGCTGAAACTGAGAGGCTCTGGGGAAGCAGGCAGGTGGAAAGAACAAGTCCTAGGGGCCCATCCTGGGAAGAAGACTGGAAGAGGGCAAGGAAGGACCTCCCTCACCGTGAGTCAGCACCAACCTTACCCACCTCGGATCAGAAGATTTTGTTGGTAACCAGTTCAATTCAGAAAAGTACAATCTTTTCCAATTTATCCTACGTTTACTATTTTGATTTTTTCCCCCCTTGTTTTTGGTTTTTACTTCTTGATTTTCTAGAAGGTTGAAGCCACTAGTGAATATTCAGGGAGATTTGAATAGAGATATGGAAAATCTGGGCAGGTTTGAGTTAGTATTCAGCGTCTGTGGACACTGTTATCCTTTTCACTTAGATAACCCATTGCAAACAATTTTAACAAAAACCATACATATGTGACATAAAGGCTATACATTTTCTTGCTTAGACACAGCCACGCTTTTCCAGCCCATGGAAAAGTACTGACTTTTTACCAGTACTCTATTTGTAGACAGGGTGAATAATTTCATTCTGGCAAAGTGAACAAGATGCTAAACTTCAGCTATTTTACTCACAATAGACTAATAAGGGGGAAGATATTTTTAGTTTAAAGTTTATGGTTTGAGAATCTTTGGCACCTAACTACAGGGAATTAATCATAGATCTGCCTTGTCCAATATGGTAGCCACTGGCCATGTGTGGCTATTTAAATTTAAATTTAAATGTATAATTAAATTAAATTAAAAATTTAGTTCTTCAGTCACACTAGCCACATTTTTAAGTGCTCAATAATCACATGTGGCCAGTGACACCTTATTTTATTGGGCACACACTATTGGGCAGCTTGGGTATAGGGAATTTATATCATCACAGAAAATTCTATTGAACAGTACTAGTGCAGACTTAATAGTATGGCTAGCAGGGAGCAATGGTTCAGGACATTTGTTCTTGTTTTTGCACAGATACCTTGATTCCAAGCCCATTCTTCTTCCCCTTATCCCACACTATCTTCTAAGAGATGAGGAGAAGAGAAATAATGAATGATAGGCATAGCTGCCCCCGAATTAATGCCACAGAAGCTCTTTCTACTAAACCATTTTTAAACTTAGATAGAATAAAATTATTCCAGAGACGCCCTTGAACTGTGCTTGCACCAAAAGATAGAATTAATAGTTATATACAGTCAGCTTTTGCCACTGGGTTTTTCTTTAGGATGAGGTTTGGTTGCAAAGATGTTTTAGAAGCATCCTTTTAGAAGAAATGTATCATTGTGACAAAAATGTAAGTAAAAGGTGATAAACTGGAAATGATGAGAATTATGGTAAATATTGCAAGGCAAACTGGATAAACTGTTGGACAGTGGAAATGCAGCAGTCCTCAACCTTTTTGACACCATGGAGTTCATGGAAGACAATTTTTCCACGGGGGTGTTGGGGGGAGGTGGAGCTCAGGCAGTGATGCAAGTGATGGGGAGTGGCTGTAAATACAGATGAAGCTTCACTAGTTCACCTGCAGCTCACCTCCTGCTGTGCAGCTGGGTTCCTAACAGGTCACCGACTGGTACGGTCCAGGGGGTGGGGACTGAGTTCTAAAGGACAAAGAGTGAATCATGCAGCCAGTGAAAAGTAATACATCCAGGTGCATCCTTAGAGAGAATAAGGAAATGATGAAATGGGGAAAAATATATAATATTATATATATATTGAGTTGGGCCAGGCATAGTAATATGAAGGTCAACTATAGTTCTGAGTATGTGCCTAAGGTCCATGCTGTTTACCCCACTAAGATATAGCAAATGAAGCAGAAGTGCAGGACCTCCCAACCATGCCCAGAGTGCCGTGTCATGATAACCATTCAGACCCTTGCCAGGCTGGCCTCCTTCCCAGGGGAGAGAAACGGGAGGCCCAGCAGGAGGCTCCTGAAGCCGATAGAATGCCCTCTAGGAACTGGGCTTGGAGAGTTGAAGAGGTCAGGTCAGCCTCCCCTCATACTAACTTCTGTGATGTCATAGTTATTCAGCAGGGATTTCCCAGGGTTCAAAGATTCCTGTGATTCCTGTCTTGGAGACCTTGAAAACAACCTTTGACCATGGCAGCCACGTAGTGGAAAGTATTGGAGGAGCCAGTGTCACAGCTTTGCATTTGGTTTGTGGTGACAGAAATAGAACAGGGTCCACCAGGGCCCCCCAAGCAAGGCATGCAGCCTGACGTTAATTTCCAAGAAGTCTAGAGTGCAGGTTTAAAACTCCAAAATTAGGAGTGGTAAAAATGTACTGAGGTTCCCATAAATATAAGGCCTCTTGGGATTTACATAACATCACAATGTAGTTGCCAAGGGATTTCATAGAACATTGGAAAAACCATCCAGTGAGAGATGATTTTCCTCAATGGATCTTCATTTTACTTGAAGCCACTTTATTTAAAAAAGAGATACCTCGACTGCAACATATTCAAGTAAAGAGAAAAACGTATGTGAAAATTTAAGGCCTGAAGGAAATCATTTCTGTTTCTATTTGGTAGGAATACATCAAGATGTGAACTAAAATAAAATCTTAACACCTGCCCAGCTGACTAAGTGGACCCTCTCTTGGTCAAGGGGATACTCTAAAACTGAGTTATTGGCCATGAGAAGGGAGGTCAGACATGCCTCATAATGCCCTCCTCCCTAGATATCCTTTGTAACTCATTTAACAGGCCAAAGGCTGTGCAAGACAAACCTTCAGGTCCTCAGTTTACATAACAAATAACTTGAGTCTGGGTATTCGGCCAGTGGCCTGTCTCTGATTAACAGACTTCCTTTTCCTAACTTAAAACATTCCAAGCCTTTAGACAAAGCTTCCTTTCTTTTACCAATTACGAATCAAAGAGTCTTTAAACCCACATGTAACCTGTAAGCCCCTGCTTCAAGATGTTCCGCTTTTTCGGGCCAAACCAATGTATGCCTTCCATGTATTGATTTATGACTTTACATGTAATTCCTGTCTCCCCAAAATGTATAAAACCAAACTGTAACCCAATCACCGTGAGTCCACCTGCTCAAGCTTCCTGGGCATGGCCCTGGGCCATAGTCCTCAAATTTGTCTCAGGATAAACTTCTTTAAATTAATTTTACAGAGTTTGGCTTATTTTCTGTTGACAAAGACCAATGCAATATTAAACAATGCTTTTTGTCTCTTTTTACTTATAAGCAAAAGGATTGATGAGTAAACTTTTGAAACCAAACCTGTTTTTGAGTAGAAGAGCTCCTAAATTGGAAAATTTTGCAAATATAAAACTGATTTCACTTCAAATATAAAACTGATTTTTCACAGCAGTGACCTAACTTGAGAGAGTAAAGGACTGGATCTTATAATTCTTTTGTCTTTTCTAAAGTGCTAGTGAGATAGCAGATTTTTAACACATGCTTATTGCTGACTGTGTAAAAGGAATAATCCTTTATACAGCTTGGAAGGAAACGGCCACAGAACAAAGACGCTTGGTTCTGACGTACATTTTGTGTACAGAATGTTCAGGCAAGGGGGTAAAAGTGCATGAGATTTGTTTTCAATTCATAAATTATCTCACTCCCAAAGATATATCTATCTATATTTTTTGTTCGTATAGGAAAGATACAAAAGTTTGAAAAAAGGTTTATAATCCTGTTATAAAAAATCATTTATTCGATTGTTCCCAGGCCTCCAGTTGAGAATTTCCAGGATAAAGTCACCTTCTTGCTCTGGTCTGCAGCTGCAGAAAGTCTGAAGTACAGTCTTGCACAAACTCATTCACTTTTTTCCCCCCAATGATCCTTTAGGGGATTGAACGAAACTTTAACTTTCACTAAAAAAAATAAAGGGAAATACAGGACAAACCAGAGTAGCCCAAATCTTCCGTAAAGAGAATTTTTTTTTTTTTTTTTTTTTTGGAGACAGAGTCTTGCTCTGTCTCCCGGGCTAGAGTGATGGGGTCTCAGTCTAGTTCACAGCAACCTCAAACTCCTGGGCTCAAGAGATCCTCCTGCCTCAGCCTCCTGTGTAGTTGGAACTACAGATGCGCACCACCATGCCTGGCTAATTTCTTTCTATTTTTAGTAGAGATGGGGGTCTCACTCTTGCTCAGGCTGGTCTCAAACTCCTGACATCAATCAATCCTCCCACCTCAGCCTCCCAGAGTGCTAGGGTTACAGGCATAAGCCACCTCACCTGGCCAAGAGAAAAGTTTTTATTATGATTCGTTCTTCTCTGACATTTAACTTCTCTAATCCAACCACAAAGAAAGAATGGGATGAGAGAATGAGGCCCTTGCTAACCCAACCTTGGTTTCTTCTTGTTTCTGAAAAAGCAAGATTTGGAAGGCTGCAGCTTCAGCTACCAGACCACTGGCCAGCCATGCTGTGCAAGTCAAACCCTCCCATCTATGGGTCTTCTTCACGTCTCCCTGCCAAGCAAGCAGGGGGTGTGTGTGTGTTTTCTTTACTTCTTCCACTGAGTGACTAAAGGATTGGTTCTCAACTTGGGGTGATTTCATTCCATTTCCTCCCAAATATCTGGCGATGTTTTGGAGACATGTTTGATTGTCACAGCTTGGTGTGCTACTGGTGTCTCATGGGTGAAGGCCAGAGGTACAGCCTCCACAGCAAAGAATTAGGTGAAACAAAATATTCTTGAGATTGAGAGAACCTGATTGAAAGTATTAGGTGTAGAGGCCTCACTGGTCATAGGAAGGTGCATGGAGAAGCTTAAGGTAATGAACAGGCAGATACTCCAGGTTGTTTCTGGTAAAACAGCAAGGTAGGTAGGTACGTGGGCTTTAGAGCCAGAGACCTGAGCTCACAGTGCAAACTCTGCCACTCAGTGGCAAGCTCTCATTGATAAATTACTTGACTTCTCTGCACCTATTGGGGAAATATAAAAACAAAATTTCCTCCCAACCCAGAAAACCACTTTACAAAGGAAGAAAAGAAGAAAACAATTTTATTATTGAATAAGCATTAAACCAAAATGTGATGCATATCACAGGCAACCTGTTAAAGAGATTGTGAAGACAGAAAGAATCTCATCCTTTTACATGGCTAAGTAGATCTAACCCATTATGTTGGGTAGGGTTTTTTTTTTTGTTTGTTTGTTTGTTTTGTTTTGTTTTGAGACACAGTCTCATTCTGTTGCCTGGGCTAGAGTGCCCTGGCGTCAGCCTAGCTCACAGCAACCTCAAACTCCTGGGCTCAAGCAATCCTCCCGCCTCAGCCTCCTGAGTAGGTGGGACTACAGGCATGCGCCACCATGCCTGGCTAATTTTTTCTTTATTTTTAGTTGTCCAGCTAATTTGTTTCTATTTTTTTAGTAGAGACGGGGTCTTGCTCTTGCTTAGGCTGGTTTCGAACTCCTGAGCTCAAACGATCTGCCTGCCTCGGCCTCCCAGAGTGCTAGGATTACAGGAATGAGCCACTGCGCCCGGCCTTTCCTTATTTTCAATGGGGAGAATTAAACCTCTTATTTTTAATTTGTATTTGTCCTTCCTTATACCTCTAAAGTTACTTGCCTATAAAAAGAAGATGATAATACTAGTATCTACTTCTTAGAGTTGTTGTAAGGATTATATGAGTTAAAACGTGTACAGGACTTAGAGCAGTATTTGGCACTCAACAAATGTTTGTTGTTAATATGCTGCTTTAAGGCCTGGTGAGAGGCAAAATTTTAGGATGTCCCCAAGATTCCTGCCCCTGGTATATATGCCTTGTATAATTCTCTCCTCTGTAGTGTGGGCAGAAGCTGCAAAGATGAGGGGTTATTACTTTTGTGATGAGGCTATTTATCAGTGGACTTCGATTTCACTGAAAGAGAGATTGTTCAGTAGGCCTGGGAGAGGCCCATGGGGGAAGCCCCATAGCCAGGAGCTGAGAGCAGCCTGGGACCCTGGGACGGCCAGCAAAAGAACGGAAGCCTCAGTGCTACAACCAGTAGCACTGGTTCTGCCCACCCCCATGTGAGCTCGAAAAAGAACGCTGAGCTCCAGAAAGGAATGCAGCTTGGCCAACACCTTTGTTTCAGTTTTGTGAGACCCTGAGCAGGGGTCCAGCTTGGCTGGGCCTGGACTTTTCAGCTACAGACACCAGGGAGTGAACCTCTGGGCAGGTCCTTTTAACTCGGTTTCCTTTCTATAAAATTACTAAATTGAGCTAGAGGATAACTAGGCAGCTGTTATTGTTACCGAATTCAAAATTCTCTCAGGATCCCAAATAGTGAGTGTAGGAGGGATAGGGGTGGCTTTGTGAAAGAGACCCTTTTAAGCCTCAGCAAACCGGGCTGAACATTTCAGCTCCCTTTGAGAGACACGCTTTGGGTGTTCCCGAGAACGCAAATAGGGATTCGTGTTAGGCAGGCTTCCAAATGTTTAGTGGGTTTGGCTCAAAAATATCTTATTTATAGATACCTTTTTCTCTTAGAAGTTTAATTCACTTCAGATACATGTAATTAATCTTTGATTCATCCTTAAAGAATAAAGAGGGGCTTTACCTGAGGTTTCTACCAGCAGAGGTGAGCCTCTGACAAGGTCCCTTAGCTTCAGCAGGGCTGGGAGCTGTGTCAGGAGCATGTTGGAATGGAGGGGCGCCCATCACCACTGGGCTCGCCTAGAGATTCTGATTAGGAACACGGGCCCCAGGAATTTGCACTTGTAGCAAGCACCTCTGAGAATTCTGCAAACAGGTTGTTTGTGGGCTGAAGTATAAAAAACTCAGAGCTTGGAGGAAGCATCACAAATAGTAAATTGGAGATCACCTGGAGGTCAGGAAGAGTTCCAGCAGGGAGCAGACCTGAACTCCTAGAACTGAATAGAGAAATTTCAGAGAGGAAATTATGGGAGTATGGGCAGGTTTAAGGGTTAACGATGGGAATCGTTAAAGCATTCCCACTCTGGGACTGGGACTGGCAGCAGTCGGAAGTCCTCCCTACCCATAGGACTGGGGAATGAGGAGAATGTAAAAGTATCAGTTAAATCCAACTGAGCAATGATGAGGACAAGTCTGGCAGCAGAGGCTGTAGCCAAGGAGGGGCGCAGCACATGCCAGATATATCTGGGAAACAGGGACGAAGAAGTTGAGAAGGGGGGGTGCCTGCCGTGGTAGAACCCAACTGGAAGCCATCCAGCAGGAGAGGCTGCGCAGGACCCCAAGGGGCAGTTCCCAGGGCACCAAACAGGGCAGAGAAGGGCAGACAGGGGTGGCAATGGAAAATAATAGGCACATTTTAAATCTGAAGAACAAAATCACTAACATAAAGAATTGCTGGGCAGACCAAGAGGGAAGCAATAACCACTACCACTATTACTGACGGAATCTTGGAATCAGGATGGGGATGTGGAGGTATAAAGGCAAGGAGAAAGGAAGATGGCAGGGCAGGGCTCTGGCGCTATGCACCCAGCAGATGAATCTTCTGCAGTCAGCCCTGAAAACTGCGAGGTTACCTCCGGATGTCCCCTGACAGCCTTCCCAAGACATTCAGAGAAGCGCTCGCTCTCCTGAGCACCAGTTCACTGTCTGTCTTTGCTAACAGCATTGCCAAGCTCACTGCTGCCCTCTGGATAAAACACACCGATGTAAGGAACACCGGCAGTGCTCATCATAAACTGCCTGTTCATTGTGATTACTTAGGAAACATCTAATTCCCTCCCTAGATTATGACCACCATTAGGAGAATAACCAATTAAAAACATTGTGTAACTGGACCACATGTACTATGAGATACAGAGAAAAAGGAATTTCTTTATATTTTGTTTAACTAAACTGGCCCTCCTTCCAAGTTTCCACCCATTGGTAAATGGGGGAAAAGCTAAATGTCTAATCTGATTTAAAGCGTAGTGCTCCAGTGACTTACACAGTCCCTTGGGCTATCTTAAGTCACTATTGGATGAAGTTGCTCAGTGGCTCAGTGAGCTTGGCCTTACCCCCTGCATTTCAACCTAGCTGGGATGGTGGGGTCCTGGTGTCAGCATGGAAAAGAGCGAGGCTTACTAGTTCCCTATTATGCTGGTGGGATGTGGACAGGCCCTGGCCTCGTGGCCGTTCATGGTTGCACGGGTGGGAATGTGCGCACCTTTAGCAGGCAGCCCTTTATTCAGGGCTGTTGCCGTGTTGTTCTTTGGGGCTGAAATCTGCAGCTGGTGAACACTGGCTCCAGCAGCGTTCTTAAAAAGAACTTGCTGAAAGAGAAAACAAGAAAAGAGACAAAAAACTAAAAACTGATAATAAAAAAACCGGAAAATAAACTAAAAAAAGAACTTGCCATTCATTTCCAGCTCACTGACTGCTCCTCTTCAACTCTAATGAGCTACAGACCCGTGGGTTTCTGCTATGTTTTCCCTCTAGCTCCTTAGCCTGGTCATCTACCCAGAGCCTTGGCCTTGGGCTCACCTGCTTAGAGGTGAGCCCTGCAACAAGTCCCCGGGGTTTCAGGTCAGCATCTTGTCGGGCAAGAGGGACAAGGGAAGCTCCAGATTGCCAGCTAGCCCCCTCGTGTCTGCACACGTCCTTGCACCCTCTCAGGTACCTGGATGACCACATGTGGACATCGGCCCTTCTGTACTGTCGTCTTCTCCCCAACACACATAAAACAAAGTTATATATTGATTGGTTAATGAATTAAAAAAAAAAAAACTTCTACCCTCTAAAAGACACTGTCAAGAGAATAAGACAAGCCACAGACTGGGAGAAAACATTTGCTTAAAGACATATTTGATAGAGGACTGTTATTCAAAATATGCAAAGAACTCTTAAAACTCAACAATAAGAAAATGAGCAAACAGATGAAAAAATGGACAAAAGACCTAAACAGACACCTCACCAAAGAAGATATACAGATGGCAGATAAACATAAAAAGACGCTCCACATCATATATCGCTGGAATTGCAAATTATAACAATAATGGAATGCCACTGCACATCTATTAGAATGGCTAAAATCTGGAACACCGGTGACACCAGATGCTGATGAGGTCGCAGAGAAACAGGAGCTCTCATTCATTGCTGGTAGGAAGGCAGAGTGCTACATCCATTTTAGGAGACATTTTGGCAGTTTGTTACAAAACTATACATATTCTTACCATATGTTTATCCGGCAGTCTCACTTCTTGCTATTTATCCAAATGAATTGAAAACTCATGTCCACGCAAAGACCTGAACATGATGTTTGTATCAGCTTTATTCATAATTGCCAGAACTTGTAAGCAACCACGATGTCCCTCAGTCGATGACTCTGTGTATCCATCGGCTCAGGTCAGTGCAACAAAATACCACAAGCTGAGTGGCTTAAACAACAGCAATTTATTTTCTAACAGTTATGGAGGCTGTAAGTCCAAGATCAACGTCCCTGCTGATTTGGGTTCTGGCAAGGGCTCTTTACCAGGCTTGCAGGTGGCTGCCTTCTTACTAAGTCCTCATACGGCCTTTCCTTGACAGCACAAGCTCTCTGGTGTCTCTTCTTGGAAGGACACCAGTCCTGTCGAATCAGAGCTGCATCCTCATGACCTCATTTAACCTTAGTTACCTCCTTAAAGGCCCTGTCAACAAATACAGTCACATTGAGAGGTAGAGCGTCAACATATGAATTTCGGGGAGGCACAATTCAATCCAAAACACTGTGCTCCATCCAGACATTGGTATATTTTTCAGCATTAAAAAGAAATGAGCGGTGCAGCCATGAAGAGACATGGAAGAAACTTAAATGGATATTACTAAGTGAAAGAAGCCAATCTGAAAAGGCTACATGCTGCATGATTCCAACTACATGCACTCTGGAAAAGGCAAAACTGTGGGGACAGTAAAAAGATCAATGATTGTCAGGGTTTAGGGGGAAGACAGGGATAAACAGGCAGAGCACAGAGGATTTTTAGGCCAGTGAAAACACTCTGTATGACACCATAAAGAGGCAAGCATGCCATTATGCCTTTGTCAAAACCCTTAGGATGTACAACGTCAAGAGCAAACCCTAATATATGGACTTCTAGTGATCATGTATGTTCATCGATTACAACAAATGTACCACTCTGTGAGGGATGTTGATAGTGGGGGAGCTGTGGGTGTGTGCGGGTGTTGGGGGGGGGGGTACATAGTAGTTCTCCGTACTTTGTGCTTGATTTTGCCGTGAAGCTAAAACTGCTCTAAAAATGAAGTCTATTTAAAAGGAAAAAAAAATGTTGTGACCAGAGACTCACCGGAATGCAACCCTGTATTTTCCCTAGGAGCAGTGGTTTAGTATTTGCTAATTCAGTGTTCATGGAATAGGGGAAGAATAATCTTTTTTTTCCACCCCCATAGGTTCTTAGTTAGAACAAACCCCTGTAACAAAAGACAGATTATCAAGAGAAAAACAAACAGAATATTAAATGTATATTTATTTTTGAGATGGTTTCACTGTGCCACCCTGACTAGAGGGCGGTGGCATTATCATAGCTCACTGCAACCTCAAACTCCTGGGCTCAGGTGATCTTCCTGCCTTAGCTTCTCCAGTAGCTAAGACTATAGGTGGGCATCACTATGCCCAGCAAATTTTTGTATTTTTTGTAGAGATGGAGTCTTGCTTTTGTTCAGGCTGGTCTCAAATTCCTGGCCTTAAGCAATCCTCCTGCCTTGGCCTCCCAAAGTGCTAGGATTATAGGTGTGAACCACCACACCTGGCAAACATGTATGTTTGCCCTAGGAGGCACCTAGGGAATGAGTAATTCTCAAAGTGGTGACTTTGAATTCCAGCTTATATAGCATCTTCATCAAAGAACAGTACATTTTTAAGGGCCGGGTGCGGTGGCTCACACCTGCAATCCTAGCACTCTGCGAGGCCTAGGTGGGCGGATCGTTTGAGCTCAGGAGTTCAAGACCAGCTTGAGCAAGAGCGAGACCCTGTCTCTACTAAAAAAATAGAAAGAAGTTAGCTGAACAACTAAAAATATATAGAAAAAATTAGCCAGGCATGGTGGTGCATGCATGTAGTCCCAGCTGCTCGGGAGGCTGAGGCAGGAGGATCACTTGAGCCCAGGAGTTTGAGGTTGCTGTGAGCTAGGCTGACGCCACGGCACTCTAGCCCGGGCAACAGAGTGAGACTTTGTCTCAAAAAAACAAACAAACAAAAAAAAAAAAAACAGTATGTTTTTAGAAAAGTGACAAGAAAAAGGAAAAGGACTTTGAGTCTCTAGAGGTGGCAACTTGGGAGAAGGCAAATAAATGGCAGATAAGTGTTAGTAAAGTTTGTTAATGTAGATTCCGCTGGTACCATTTCAGGCCACTAAGGGCCCTAAGTTGTCTTTAGTGGTTAACCTTTGTTCTCTCTGCTAGAGAGGGGGACAGGGTACCTTTTGTTATTATAAAACTATGTCCTACTTTTAGGCACATAGAAGGAAGGCGGAGAGCTCTCCTGCATCAGCTGCTTCTTAACTGTCTTCAGATCAACAATTCTACATTTTTAGGGGCAGCATGTTCAGGTCTCCCACAGTTGTGACTATAATGAACATAACTATGGCAAATAATGAAAATTGACTATGTATACTCCCACTCTAGACAGTAAGTCAGGGAGGGGCAAATGGGACGCTCATCTGGCTATTTTGCCTCCACCACCTCTGTTCCTCTCTTCCCTCTCCTTCCCCCTTCTCTGGGGTCCGAAAGAGACAGTCCCCTCTCCCACCACACACAGTAGCCTTCATTAATCCACTTCCAGCTCTTGGGTCACCTTATGTAAAACTCTGTGATCTAGTTGATCGGGCAGGCTCATCCCTAAGCTAAAGGGTAGATGGAGACACGCAGACAATCTATTCTCAGGGCACTAAGCAAGTTTGTTAAGCTAACGCTATGCTGCAGAGTCCTCTTATGGAATGCCAGAGGTGATCATTACCTTTTCTCTTTGGATTCCTTCTCTAATAATCCCTTCTAAATATCCTCCAGTCCCCATCTTCAGTTCTAGATATTCCAGGCCAATGAGGGAAAAGTTGATGTTACTGGCAGGGCAACAATAGCAAAATTCATTAATCATTTGCCACAAGTCATCCTCATTTTGTCAGAAAACCCCATAGAGCAGAGCTCTGTGCCTTGAATATGATAGAGGCTCAGGAAGGGACTGAATGAACTAAGTTGGAAGCTATCAAGAATTCCTAGGGGGTTGCCATGCCTCCAAACTGCAGGTGTTGATTAGTATCTTTTCCCTTCCTTCTTCTTCCTTCAGCTGTCACACCTTAATGATCCTGTAGCTAAATAACCCTTAAGGAAGAAAAAACACAACCCACAAATACACAATCATCTTGCTGACTGACACCTTCTCTCTCCTACTCTGGAGCACCGTCCCCTCCCATGAGCTACCAACTCTCAAAGAACTACACAGTATTCAGATTGTCATCAAGTATCTTCACATCCGTTCAGAATGTGAACTTTCTGTAGTGCCACCTAACAACCTGAAATGAGACCGATGAGACTGCATTCAGTGAATGTAATTCAGAAATCAGCTCGCCAGACCAGCACAGCCGTAGGGTGTAACCCTATGGAATGACTATCTGTAAAGTTAATGCAAAGCAGTAACATAAAGAAAAAGGAAATGTCAACAAGGAAGGGAATTAATCAGCAATGGACCAGACAAAAGCACATGGCTGAGATGAAGGTCCTCTATCAGTGACTTTGTATTTGGTTTGTCTGGCAGGTCTATTGGCTTCAGTTTGGAGATGGAATATAATAGGCCAACAGAGTCTAATGTCATTGTACCTTGATTCCTTTGCTACCACTCCATGCTTTCCAAGCAATTTAGTGATAATGTAGCTTGTTTAAAAGGAGAGAATGGGCTACTCAGGCCAGAATAAATGTAAAATTCTCAGTTCACATTCTAGCTTTATATGTGATCATCTCTTCGTTGGCTTTGTTTGAGTGAGTCAGCATCTCAAGTCTAGCCAACCCTGGGACACTTAAAAGATCATTTCTGCTCCTACAAGAGTATGGACCTGATTTTAGAGAGTAGTAAGTTAGTTTACCAAGGTAAATGCCTATCTGTGGGGCCTATTTGGGGGTCAGTCCATCTCCAAGTCATTCTCTAAAGCTTCTTTATTTTAGTTGAACATGTCAGCGCTCAACAATTCTTAGGTAATGCATGAGAGTGGTGTTTCATTTGTTAGATGATTATATTGCTTCTTGCTGCTGGTCTGGTTGGAAATACCCTGGGGCCTTATTATCCCACAATACTGGATACTTCTGCTTCTGTGAGACAGAGCTCTCAAGACTAATGTTTGTAAAACATAGAGTAAATTTATAAAAAATTACCAATACTTTTACAACTGCAAGAAAAAATTTCTGGGGAGTTTGGGTTTGAGAGGAACTTCTACCCCTACTGCCAGCCCTCCCACCAGGTTTCTCTATCTAGATCAGAGGTGGGGTATGCACACGCTAGAAACACGGGATTTCTTTTGTGTGCTTTGCTATATTGCCTTGTATCACACAGAGGTGGCGACAGGTCAAAGCAGTACCTTAAGTTGTTTCACTTTGACACTTGGCAAAAGCTACCATGGCTACCTTCGGATTAAACTTGAAAACAAATTTAAAATATGTCCAAGGTCTTGGCTGATTGCGTTGGCCATTTTGTAGCAACTTCTCTTTATTTCTGGACAGGTATCAGTGCCAGGCCTGTGTATTTTGCTCTAGCACGATGAGGACACTTGAGCAGAGAGCAACCTGACTGTTGTCATTCCTGAACAGTGCACACTAGCACACTGGCAGCAGATGTTAACTGCACATAGCTTAAGTAGGATTTGGTTTGCAGTGTGATTCTGACCTTATAACAACTATCAATACTACGGGGTTCTTTGTTATATGATTTAAGTCAGCCTTCTTCTTCTCCTTCATTTTTTTTGGGGGGGGGGACAGAGTCTCACTCTGTTGCCTGGGCTAGAGTGCCGTGGTATAAGCCTAGCTCACAGCAACCTCAAACTCCTGGGCTCAAGCAATCCTCCTGCCTCAGCCTCCCAAGTAGCTAAGACTACAGGCCCGTACCACTGTGCCTAGCTAATTTTTTCTATTTTTAGTTGTCTGGCTAATTGCTTTCTATTTTTAGTAGAGACAGGGTCTAGCTCTTGCTCTGGCTGGTCTCAAATTCCTGACGTCAAGTGATCCTCCCACCTCAGCCTCCCAGAGTGCGAGGATTTACAGGCATGAGCCATCTCGCCTGGCCTCTCCCTTTTTTCTTAAGAGGACATAAATTGCTCAAGGCCAGCCTTGATCTCGATAATGTGGCTCTGACTGTGATAGTCAGCCACTCTCCCCAGAAATTTTGACTGGTCTATTTCTTATTTTACATTGGAAGTCAGGGCACTTTTACTTGTATTTCCTTCTATGATTTCTATGATATAGAGGGGTAGGGAGACTGTGGCCTTAGGGCCACATGTGGTCTTCTGGATCCTTGTGTGTGGCCTTTTGACTGAATCCAAATTTTACAGAAGAAATCCTTTTAATAAAGGATTTTTTTTCTGTGAAGTTTGGATTCAGTTGAGGGGCCACCCCTGGGGGTCTGAAGGACCACATGTGGCCTTGAGGCCGCAGATTCTCCACCCCTAACTGGGCTCAAGTGATCTTCCTGCCTCAGCCTCCCAAGTAGCTGGGACTGCAGGCCTACGCCACCATGCCCAGCTAATTTTTTGAGTTTTTGTAGAGACAGAGCCTTGCTCTGTTGCTCAGGCTGGCCTCCTTTTAGTTAAGTTTTTCCTCATCAATCTCTTAGCCATCTAAATAAGGAGTTGGTCGTGCCACTTCTTTTTGCTCTGTGCTAGTTTGTTGCCAGTATCTCTGTTTCAAATCCTGAGAAGGTCCAAGATGTCCACCAGTTATTGGTGCTTCCAAAGGTGGAGCTTAGTGGTTTTCCCTTCCACTCCCCTCCCTAGCTCCCAGTTACCCCTGCACTAAATCAGAGATCACTTGTTCAGGATAATATTAGAGAATCCTTGTTTTGAACGTTGTAGCAATATCAATGCATATCTTATTTTTAGGATTTTTTTTTTAAACATTATTGGGGGAAAGGGACTGACCAGACCTCACTTTGTTAAGTTCATAGCTGCTGCTATCTATTGTATGATTAATGTTTAGGGTAATAATATTCCAGAGCAAAATTCCTGTAATGTACCCAATATTCTCTGCAGAAAGGGGAACTCTTTCCTGTCTTATAAAATATGATGTTTATTTATTCTTATTTTACTTAGTTATATAAGCACCACTATAACAGTAATGTGAATTTGTCTTTATGAGAGATGGTACCTATTTATTCAGATTAAAAAAATAATATTAATTTTATCATTTTGAATCCAGGGTTCCATAATCTGATGCCTCCTAAAGATTAAATAATTTTATGCTTTATTTAAAAAAACTTTATAAAGGCAACACAAGAAATTTTTAGAAGATATAAATACACATTTTGAAAACACATATGATTTTCATCCAGTATGATTCTGACACATGAAACAACTTACATGTTTTCCAAGCTGAAGAGTCAGCCAAAAGTGTAAATGAACAAAACAGTGAAAGATATTTTCTATAACAGATTTAAAAAATTTATTTCTGACTTTTTTTTTTTCAATTCAAGACTGGATTAACTTCTTTTAACCAGCATTTATTTTATTTTGCTTTGTGGGAGCAAAATAAATTCTGCTTTCATGAAAGAAAATGCATTCATGTTTTAGATTAAACTTTACAGTCTTTAGTTTTCAGACCCAATGTGTATGTCATTTGTCTATCTCTTTATGTCCAGTCCCAAGGACACGTGGGAGGGAGTTGGAAATGATTAAAATGAAGTTGGTTTAATTGGTGAGCCAGAGACTTTGGAAGTCAACTTCAGATCCCCAAGAGAAAGCTGTAGACCGGCACACAGCAGAAGCCTCGTAGTTGAGATCTCTGTATTGCTGGTCTGTCTGTGTAGTGGGCATACTGCCCACCCTAGACACAGCCTTGGGCAAGGAGGCCAGTCTTTCTCATATGATATCATCATATCCTAAAACCTAGAACTTGGAAAAAAACAATTCCTAGGTTTTTTTTTTTTTGGTTTGCGGAACTACTATTGAATACTGGATATTAGACATCATCAATTCGAATGCTAGTTTTATGGATCAAAAGGATTGGACATAGTCTATCCTAGTCTAGTATTTAACTTTCACGTAAGTAGCGGCTTAAGAAAATAAGAAGTTCTGTGACTTTTACTAAGCTCAATGGTTTGTGACATTGAGCAAGAAAGAGCCTCTGTGAATGTAACTTTGGAATATCATACACAACTACTCAAAAGAAGTGACTTGTGAAGGTAGGCAGCTTCTGGGCTTTACAAATGGCGCTCCCAGGAAGAATGATCAGAGGCAAAACTCAAAGGACGCTGGGGAAGCAGAGACCCGGAGGTTTCCACGGCCTGCATGTTCCTAGAGCAGCAGAGAACGCAGGCGTCCTTCCTGGAGGAAGCCCAGTGGGCCGCTGCCCCCTCAAGGCGTGCTGCGGGCAGACTACTTAGCCTACTGCTCAGCCTTGCCTTGCTGAGTGAGAGGTGTGGGCCTGGAAGAGGTGACCAATGAAATGCAATAAGCCTGTTATCCGTTGCTCTGGGGCCAGGGCTCAAAGAAAGCTGTGCTGTCTTTCACAGTAGGAAACCGGGCACCTTCTGGGATAGTTTATGAGGCCCCCCGCGGCCTTCCTGTCTCCCTCAGGCTGCTTGCGGAAGCCCCACATCCTCTCAGGCCGCAGGCTGTGGAGGAACTGCCAGGCATCCAAACTAGTTCAGACTGGGTCTAAATTCCCCGAGGAAGTACAGCTCTGTCGGGGGGTGGGGGAGAGTGAGAAGGAGGCCACTGTCACCCATCAGTTGCCTGGAAAAAACCCTGAGGAAGTGGGTAGCTTGTTGTTAGGGAACTTGGAGATAGACAAACTCACTTTGTTGTGGAGCATTAGGTTGTAAATTACGTACAGGCAGAGAACGTGACTGCGGCTCTTGCTCTCGTAGTTGATGCATTTAAGGCAGAAATTACAGAAGGCTGCAGTTTTGCTCTCTGATGACTGAATTTCTGTTGTAGATAGGTATACAGTGAAGGTCCTGCCTGCTGGCAAACGAGCACTTAGAAGAGCAAGTGAAAGTAAAGTGAAAGAGGGGGCACTTCCTTTGGGGACAGAATGGTGGGAGACAGGGAAATGAACACGCTTTCACCACCAGCACCTCCGCCCCACAAATGTGAACACGAACAGGTATCATTGTAAACATGACTACTCCCCTCCACCACCATCAAAACTCTAGTTCCCAAGAATCTAATACAGAAGCATATCCTTCAAATTCACTTTTTGATATTCCTCATGATTGTTTTGTATTTTAGTTGCAGTAAAATGCACATATGTGAAATACACAGTTTGGCAAGTTTTGATAAATATAGACACCCAAGTAACCAACATAACAATCAAGATAGAGAATATTTCCATCACCCTAAAAAGTTTCCTCATACTCTTTGGTAGTCAATCCCCTCAGCTCCCCCTAGGTACCTGGCAAGCATTGATCTACTGTCAATCAATATAGACTACATTTGCTCATTCTAGATTTTTATATGAATAGAATTATACAGTATGTACCTTTTTATGTCTGGCTTCTTTTACATAGCATAATGCTTTCAAAATGTTAAGATCTATATTTGTTGCATAAATTTGCTATTCATTCCTTTTTATCACAGAGTAGTGGTTTCCCATTGAATGGATATACCACAGTTTATTTTTCCATTCACTTCTTCATAAATATTTGTCTTATTTTCAGTTTGGAATATTATGAACAAAGATTCTTATACATTAGAGTACCCGTCTTTGTGTGGACATATGTTTTCACTTCTGTTACATAAATACTTAGGAATAATGTTGCTGGGTCATTTGATTTCATTGATTTTTTTCCTGTTGTTTATGCATTTTCTATTGCATTAATTTCTGTTCTTTATGATTTCCTTTCTTCTGCTTTGGGTTCAATTTGCTCTTCTTTTTCTAGCTTGTAAGGTGAAATTTTATATAATTGACTTTAGAATTTTTAAAAATTTTCTAATATAAATATATAAAACTGTAAATTTTCCTTTAAGGACCACATTGCACCTCACAAATTTTTATGTACAGGTAGTCCTTGCTTTCCATGGTAGGAAAGGACCATGAAATCATGCAAAGTGGTCTTAGTAATCAATGGAAAAATTACAATTGTTCTGTGACCTTTAAACTTTAAACTCTTACTGTCATAAATGTGTAGAGAATAAAAAAATGGTGAAACTAATTTTTTGTAGTACGCTATAATTTAAAACATTAGAACCATTAAGAATTAAAGTTTTATTTTTTTGTAAAAACTTATCACTCAGCCCTTCATCCCTACTCTGCTTTGGGATAGCATGAGCTTCATATTTAATTTCATCCATTTATAAACCCAGTAAATTCTGTGGACTGAGGGAAAAAAACTTATCAGGGAATGGATATAGAGTTTCAGCTTGGGAAAATGAAAAGGTTCTGGAGATGGAGGGTAGTAATGGTTGCACAATATGAAATATACTTAATGTCACTGAACTGTGCACTTAAAAATGGTTAAAATAGTAAATTTTATATTATGTATATGTTAGCACATTTTAAAAAGCAGGAGTAATTTGAACAATGTCTTTTCACTGTATAATTTATGATATGGATTGAAGATCTTTTCCATGCTTCTCTGAATTGTCACACTCCTTTCTAAATTTGGATCAGCTTCCAATGTTTTATTCTTTGGGTTTCCAATGGTGTAAAATATCTGAGCATTCCTTTAATACAAAGTTTTTGCTGATGTCACTTCTTTTGGTACATCTTGATCCTTTTCATCATAAGTGCTCTCCTCATTTGTCACCTTCACTGAGGTCCCCTGACTGCATATCTAGTCTTTCAAAAAGTGGCAGTGTTAACATTCCCATGTCAGCTCTTTTCTGGTAATTCCATTTACATTCAATATAAATGTTTCACTTCCAATATTATCACTTTTTGTTTGCTTGCTGTACTTTCATCTTTGTTGGCCAATTTCTTCTTTTGGTCATCTAGTTTTGTAAACTGCCATGTGGGTTTACTGGTGGGAGACAAAGAGAAAACAGCTTTACTGTGTGTGTGAACTGAGAATGAGAGGCATACGAACCAATCACCAACAGTCTTTGGAGGAAGGGATGCCATTGGTCGCTGATCATGATGCACATCTGTTACTCGTACTGATGAGCTAACTATGAAGGTTGTATTTTATGGAGTTATTTACAGTTAAAATACCATAGTAACAGAAAAGTGGTAATTGAAATTTGAGCCGTGTTGTTGGGGGACTGATGTTATTTATGGTAACTGAAATCTGTGCATATTAGAACCTGTGAAAAGTAAGGATAACTTGTCCTGTGGTTTTTTTTCTTTGTAATTTCTTTTTAACCCATGAACTATTCAGAACTGTGTTGTGTAATTTCTAAATATTTGGAGATTTATCAGATATCATTTTATTATTCCCTTTTAGTTTAATTCTAGTTTGGCCAGAGGACATACACTGTATCAGTAAAGTAATTTTAAATGTATTGAGATGTGTTGTATGTTCTAACATATGGTCTATATTAGAAAATGTTCCATGAGGACTTGCAAAGAATGTGTATCCTGCTGTTATTAGGTGTCACATTCTATTAGGTCAAGTTGGCTAATAAGTATTGTTGAGGTCTCTATTGATATTCTATTGACTTTTTCTATCAGATACTGAGAGAGAAGTATTGAAATCTCTATTCTTGTGGACTTTAATATTTCTTCTCTATCCTTCAGTTTTTGTTTCATGTATTTTGAAACTCTTATGAAGAGTACATATTTTTAAGATACTTATGTCTCTTATTGAATTGACCCTGTTATTATTACAATGTGAATTATTGAACCCTGATAATTTTCTTTTTCCTGAAGTCTATTTGTCTGACATTAACATAGTCATTCTAGCTTTCTTGTGATTAGTATTGAAATGGTATCTTTTTTTTTTTGTCCTTTTACTTTTAACCTATACATGTCTTTATGTTAAAGGGTATTTCCTGTAGTAACAAGTAGTATCATACAGTCTGGTAGTCTTTGCCTTTTAATTAATGTGTATGTAAATGTAAGAATGTGAAATCCAAAGGTGAAATAGACGCTATTTACATTTACTATAACTATTGATATATTTAGGTTTGAGTCTACCATCTTGACAGATACATTCCATTGGTCTCATCTTTCTTTGTTCTTTTCCCTTCCTTTTTTCTTGCTAACTTTTGGATTGAGTATTTTATCTCCATAACTGGCTCATTCACTGTACCTTTCTGTTTTATTTTGTCTAGGGTTTATATTATGAACATAAATTTTTGACTTATCACAATCTATCTTCAAGTAATATTATACCATTTCATTTTTACTTTAAAGCCCTTACCTTGGTATATTTCCACTTCTTTCTCGCTATTCTTTATGCTACTTTTTGTCATTTTGCATACTTACATATATGTTATAAACCCCACAAAGTAAATTGTCAATATTTTTTGCATTAAACAATTATCTTTGAGAAAATTTTTTGTGTGTGTGAGGAAAAAACGCCTTATACCTATACATGTGTTTGTCATTTCTAGCATTCCTTAGCATAGGTCCAATTTCCATCTGTTATTTTCATTCTCCTTGAAAAATTTTAGAGCTTTACTACCTCCACTGGTGATAATTTTTTTCAGTTTTTGTTTTGAAAGATATTTTTCCTAATATTTATGTATAATTTTAGGTCAGTAGGATTTTCATTTCACTTTAAAGATGTCATGTTAGCTTGCATTGTTTCTGATGATGAAACATCTATTTTCTCTGGCTACTTTCAAAAATTTCTCTTTATCACAGATTTTTTAGCTATTTGATTATGATGTCTATTGGTGTAGTTCGTGTGTGTGTGTATATGTATGGACCATTTTTAGAGTTTCTTGAGACTCTTTGACCTGAGGACTTATAATTTTCACCAAATTTGGAATTTTTTGGCCATTATTCTCTAAATATATATTTGATATTTATGTGCCTTTTTCCTCCCTGTCCAAGACTCCAGTTATACATATTAGACTGCTTAACACTGTCTCAGAAGTCACTGAGCTTTGTTAACTTTATAGTCTCTTTTCTCTCTGTGATTCAGCTTGGATGATATATGTTGCTATACCTTCAAATTCACTGATCTTTTCTTCTGTAGTGTCTAATCTGTTTATAAGTTCCATCTAATAAATTTTTCATTTCATTTTTCTTTTTTTTTTTTGCCTGCTCCTCCATGGGTTGGAAAATTTTTCATTTCATACATTGTATTTTTCAGCCCTATGATATCCATGTTGTTCTTTTTACAGCTGCCATTTTTTCCTCATTATATTTATATTTTTCTTTAAATAACATGACCATAATTATAATAACTGTTATAAAAATCCTTGTATGGTAATTCTATCATCTGTGCTGGCTATTTCTATTGACTAATTATTCTTCTAATTATGAATCACATTTTGTTTCTTTCCTTTTGCACATCAAGTACTTTTTTATTGACTGCTAGACATTATGAATGCTGTACTGTTGAGTGTTTAGATTTTGTTATCTTCCCTCAAAAAACGCTGACTATGATGAAGCAGGCAATTAGATTACTTGTCATCAGCTTGATTTTGAATACTTATTTTTAAGCTGTGTTATGATGGGTGTTAAATAATCTTTATTCTAGAGCTAGTCTAGCGTTATGATTAAGACATGACCCTTCGGGGGTCTCTATTGAATACACAGGGTGTTTGATGAGGCCTCTTCACTCTGGCTGGTAGGAATCTAAATTTCTCCAAGATCTGTATAACCTCAGAAAGTTGTTCAGCTTATATTATTCTGGTAGTTATTCTTCCCTCAGCCTCATGGAAATTTAGCCCACCATGCACAGATTAGTATTCAGCCAAGGGGTATTAGTATGCAGGCCTATGGGGACCCTTGGAGATTTTCCTTGTGTAACTGCTTCCTCTCTGGAACTCTGCCCTACAATTACAGATACTTCGGTTTCGCCAATCTTCTACGTTTGTCTCCTCCACTTAGAGAGACCACTGAGCACTGCCTTTCTTCCCCCTTCCTGTGGTCTGGAACTTGCCTTCATGTAGAAACCTGGAACAGTCAAAGTGTCACCTTGTTTGCTTCTCTTTTCTCAGAGAATCACAGTCCAGCTGGGCCTGTTGTTCAGTGTCCGAAAACAGTTGTTTTAAATATTTTGTCTATGTTCCTAGTTGTTTACTGTGGGAAGGCAATTCCTCTAACAGTTCCTCCTTCATGGGCAGGAGAAAAATTATGTTATGTATTTTTTAAAAGAGCTTTTTTTTTTTAAGCTTGACCTAAACTATTACTAATTTAATAAGTAGTCATGACTTCCCACTGTGAGCGAAGTCTACTGCAAATGCCGGTGGGGAGCAAAGATAGCAACACTCCCTGGTCTCCTTGCACTTACAGTCAAGTGGGGTAGTAGACATTAAGCAAATAATCATACAAATATTTAACTATAACTTATGACAAGTCTTGAGAATGTAAAGCAAAGGGTGAAATGAAAGGTGATTGACTAGGTGATCACTTAGAATTTGGTGTAGTGTAGATTACTTTGAGGAAGGGGCATTTAAGCAGAGATTTAAAGAACAGGTAGATGTAAGCCAAGAAAAGAGTAAGAACAGGAGGGTTCCAGGTAATATCCAACTAAATGCAAATGAAACTACATCTTCATGCAATTTGTGTGGGTGAAGTGAATGAAGGAAAACTTTTTTGTAGTTTCGGGAGTTTGTTGGCTGACAGTGGTTGGCTGGGACATAATTAGGAGTTCCTTTATTTGAATGGGGTAAGTGGCACCCACGGGGCCTGACATTAAAGTTGAGAGCAAGTGTCTATGTTGTACGTGTTTATGTGTGGTGTGGGGGAGGGGTAGAGAAGAAAGAAATGGAGAAGAAGCTGTAGGAAACTAGAATATGTCAGCCCAAAATATGCCTTTGTTGTACAGAAGACCACCAGGATGGCTAAATAGTAGAGAGGACAGTTTTATTGCTGATAGCAGTTTGCAAACTGGGAAGAGACAGTGAGTGGCATGAACCGAAGGTCCTCTCTCTTTGCAGAAGGAAAGGGCAGGTCGGGTTTTTTGCCCCACAGGACCCTTATCACACAATAGAATCATTCCTATTTACCAGGTTTGGGGGAAAGTATACATATTTATGAGGGGAGTTGAGCACATGCACAATGGGTAAACATGTGTAACATACATGCCGTGTTCACTTTGAAGCAGGGTTTTAGTATTAAAATGAGGTGGGATTTGGCTCTTTATGTCAAAAGATAAACTACAGGACACAAAGACAGTGTGTGCACAGTCTCTATAAGCTCCTCAAACTGGCTTGAGATCTGCAATTGCTTATCAGGAAAAGAATGTTTGTAAGGCGGGTCCTCTGTCCCATCAGAGTTGTAGTGGTCTGGGTTGTAAACCTGAGTTAGGAAGAGTCTGACAATTTGCCTGTTTGTTCCTATTTTTAGGATGTTTTTGCAAAAGTGTGGTTTTTCTTGTAGCCATAGGAATTTAGGAAGTTGCTGTGCCAGCTGGGCTCTGAACCTTGAACCCATAGGTAATTTTTGTTTCTGTAACCTTAGGGTTTGTCTTAGTTGATAAAGGGATGTCTATACTGGTCTCTCATAGCACACCTCTTTGACAAAAAAAATTATTTTTGAGCTAAAGGTAATTAAGAAGCAGCAAACAAAGGAGGTGTTTGCTATCTTCCTATGTTCCTTTTCTCCTTAGAGTCAGGATATAAATTCTCCTTCACTGGAGACTTTTACACTCCTGTCAGCCCAGAGATGACATCAGAGGAATCTGCAAACAAACCTTATCTCATTAGATTTTTCCCAAATCTTCCCATAGTTTCCCACTTTGGAAGCCTAAAACCTCTCTTCTTTGTCCTGTCATTTCTCTACTAATTTATTGTTGTTTTTTGAAGATGCTATACAAGCCTGAGTTCTAAGCCACTGCCTTCAGATAATTTTCACTGAGGTTTCTCCCGTGTGATGTGCATTGCATGTGTTCATACATTTGTTTGTTTTTCTTTTGTTCATCTGTCTTTTGTTACAGAGGTCCCTCCCAGTGAAGAACTCACGGAGGTTGAGGAAAAATTTTATTTCCTCCCTGACAAAACTCTCATAGTTCTAGTTTACACTTATCTACTGTTGATATCAAAATTGTATCTCTGTATTAGATCATTTCAGTGTGCTTCCAGTCGGTGAACATCACCAATCTGTCTCTCAGGTACCTCACAGGCAATACAGGCACACTAAACTCACTAGTATTCTCACTCTTTAGCTAATGGCTCACCGAGTTACTCGACCCGGGAACCTGGGCATTCTTCTTGACCTCTTCTCTCTCTCTTCTCCTTGTCTATGCTGTCAGAAAAAGGGTTTAGAGAGGACGAAAGAGAAAAAGGAGAGCGGGAAACGACCGCAGACAAAGACAAACTTAATTATTAAGAAGTCCAGGAAGTGCCTTTGCTGGGAGGGGCAAGAGAGGTCCTGCCTGAGCGGTTGGCAGCGGTTTTTAAGGGTGGCGGGTGGAAAAGGGAGGACTTGCTTATGCAAAGCCAGGTGTCAAAAAGGGACCAACCAATCAGGGCCCAGGCTCATCATGCAGATTAGGGATTCAGAATCAGCCAGTCAGAGCCTGGGGTTCTTTATGTAAATGAAGGATTCCAGATTTAACCAATCAGGGCTGGCGAAACCTGTGTGGGGGGGGCTAGGGGTTGGAGATTTCTTTGGCGGGCTTCTAGAGGAGTGAAGACTTTTTTGACTGGCTTCTGGAAGGATGGAGACATCTTTGGCGGGCATTCCGAGCGGGTTTTTTGTATCGGGGTGAAGCAAAGTGGCGGTTGTCTTTTTTGTCCTTCATTTGCCACCTCCCCAGCGCTTTCATCTGACCCTCCACTCTCTGTACTAAAACTGCTGCAGTTTGAAGCCTCATGAGTTCTTACCTGACCTCCACCGCAGCATCTTGACTGGTTTCTTTGTTACTATTTTGATGCTCCTCAAATCTGTCTTTCACACAGCATGGGGGGTGGGGGGTTGGTGTCTGTGGGGCCCAGGAAGGTCCCAGGAGTGAATGAAGTAGGCTGGCTGGGCCTGTGAGAAAATGGAAAGATTGTCCATCCAAAAGTGTTACCAAAAACTTGGCCACTTGCCCACGAGACCGAACTAGAAGAACGAGGACAAGTGGTTTCAGGAGGAAGAGACATTTTTATTACTTTGCCAGCAAAAGGAGGAGGATGAAGACTCCTGTCTGAATATGCCATCGTCCTAATAATAAGCAGAAATACGGAGCTTTTAAAAGATGGGTTCAGGCAATTACTGTGCAACTACAGTTGAAGATTCTGATCATACTATCTCCACTGAAGACAACGTCGTGACCTGTGCCCAGGACCTCCCTTTACCAGGTCCTGGCTGGGCCAACTCCTTTAGCACAAATAACAAAAGACTTACCCTGTCCCTCCCAATGACTGGCCTGAGGCTGGGCTGCAGGTTTTATTTCTCAAAAAGGAGTAGAGGACATTTTAAAGAGACAGAAAATGTTTTTGCTATTTTCTTCAGGCCATTCCCTCTGTTACATATTCCTCACTCTCAGTATTTCCCTTCTCTGTCTCTGGGAGGAAGGGTGACTACTCTGTTACAAAAGGAGTGACCACTCCTCAACCCCAGCCATTTGCTGTTTCGCTGGAATGGCAATCCACTTTTGATACATCTTTGATTGTTTAAGAGAAGCTGGGAAAAACAGACTTGGATATGCAATCTCTTGGTTTTTAAATGCTTGCAACTACGTGGCGCAGACAAAACCCGGATCTGAGCTCTGGCCTCTGCTCAGTGGTGCACCTCTTCCGAAAAGTCTTTGGTGGCATCTGATATTTATGGGATAAAGTTTCAGCTCCTGTACACAGTGTGGCATCTGAAATACATTTATTTTCCCTTCCCAGTAATCCAGACTTTTCTCTCAGTAGCCTTTATGCCCTGAAGGCCTGAGCCCCAGGGAAGAGGAAGATGGAGACAACTGTGTGCTTGGCTTTGTGTTTGGATGTTAAGGCTCATAAAAAGACAACACAGAAATCAGGCTTTCAAGAGACAGAGAGGAGTTTTCTGAGGACTTTAACAGTTTGCTGTCTACAGATCAAGAAACTAAACTTAGAGGACTAACTGCAGAGCAGATCACAGATCTGGGAAGAATGCAGGATATGAGGAAATTCCCTCCACATGGTAGGAGAAAAGCCCAAGGGAGTTGGGTTGGGGGAGGGCAGGGAGGAAGCAGGAAAAGAGAGGAGAATCCTCTGGCTCCTGAGCCAGGGTCAGAACCCGGGGTGGGGGTGGGATAAGTAGATGCACACAGTTTTGAGGGAACATGAGAACGTTCTGGAACCCTGTTCTCCTGGGGGTAGCTGAGGGGCCTGCACAGTGTTGAGCTGGTGCTCCACCTGCGAGACTTAGCAGCACAGGGTTGGTAGCTGGGGGAGGGGCTGAGGAAGGTGGGCTCCACCGGGGCCTCGCTGAGCTCTGTACTCTGAAGCCATAACGTAGGACGCAGGTCCCAAGGTAGGGGAGTGCGAGGTCGCTGACAGGGCTGGCAGCAGGAGTCTGACGATGCCCAGATCAGCCCCCACTCCCTGGTCCTGAGTGTCCCGTGACCAGGCAGGTCGTGCTGCACCTCAGTGTCAACGGAAAAAAAAAAGCCAAACTCTGCAAAATAATTGTAAAGAGATTTACTCTGAGCCAAATTTGAGGACCATGACCTGGAGCCACACTCAAGAAGTCTTGAGCAAGTGGACTCAGTGTGGCTGCGTTACAGTTTGGTTTTATACATTTCAGGGAGACAGGGGTTACAGGTAAAGTCCTAAATCAATACGTGAGAGGCATACATTGGTTTGGCCCGAAAAGGTGGGCCTTCTCAAAGTGGGGGTGGGGGTGGGAGCGGGGGTGGGGAGGGTGCAGCTTACAGATTATAGGTGGGTTTAAAGATTCTTTGACTTGTAATTGGTTAAAGACATGAAGCTTTGTCTAAAGGCTTGGAATGTTTTAACATAAGGAGCTGTTTATCAGAGATAAGCCACCAGACATTGATTTGTTGTGTAAATTGAGGACCTGCAGGTTTATCTTGCATTCCCTTAGGCCTGTTAATGGTTACAGAGGATGTCCCCTAGAAGGGAGAGGGCATGATGAAGCATGTCTGACCTCCCTCCTCCTGGCAGGCAATTTAGTTTTAGGATATTCCTTTGGCCACGAGGGGGTCCACTCAGTCAGCTGGTAGGGGTGGGGGGTGAGCCTTAAAATTTTATTTTAGTTCACATCAGCAGAGGCCACCAGGAGAGAGATCCACGTCCGGAGAGGACACAGGTGAGTCGGCAGCTAATGGAGGACTGGAGGGTCGCCTTCCCTAATATAAAATAACACTTGGTGACTCCTCTGCCCCAGAAACTTAGAGGAGAGCAAGTGAAGAGGTATTGAAATAAAAATCACCCATGATGCTTATTAAGCATGAGGAACTGTCACGATAGGTGTGGGAACCACCGTAATGGGGCCTGCAGAGGGGGAGGGAGATTGGGCTCACCTCTGACTCCAGTGAGGACAAGTGGGGATTTAGAGCTAAGGAGCAGGGTGGGAGTTTGTGGATGGAAAATTACTGAGAGGAAACATCAAGGATAAGGGGAATTCTTATTAAATCCACTCAACAGAATTCTTGCTGAAGACAGTCCAGGGCGATAAAATAACGAGGGGGCAGGGATATGAACAGATATCAGAGGTGGGGAATTTTTGCTAAACTGACTTAGCAGGACTCTTGGTCAAACTGCCTTCTCGGGGGACAGAAAGGAAGCTGGAACTCAGAGCCTGTCAGAAAGGACTCAAGAGGCCTGACTCACATTTGGTGAAAGGAAGGTTCTTGTCAGAGAGAGGTCGGGAAGCGTCCCTAAATAAACAGGTATTTACCTCCAAAAGGACTATGGTTGAGCTGGACAATGACTGAGATAAAAATAGGTGAATTTGGCTGAAAAAACACTACATGGGACTGAGCACATTGAATGGTATAGAACAAGATTTCTGCTTCAGGAGAGTGTGGGATTTCCAGAACACTGAAATTTAGAAATAAAATCAGTTGTGTTTCTGTACATATCTGTCTTGTACTGCTCAGCTTTTAGCTAACAAAACAAACAAAACAAAACAAAACAAACAAAACCCTCTCCACAGTCTATCCCTCTCACCACCCACACCTTATTCTCTAGTATAACTGAACTGCCTAGTGTCTCTCCCCCAGTCACTGCTAGTGTGATTATCTTCTTCGTGTCTGCTAATCACAGAGAAGGAAGCTCTTCAAAGGCCAGGAACAAATCTTAATTCACCTGTGTATTCCCAGGACCTTGCACAATGCCTGGCAGATAGTAGGTGCTCAGCAAATATCAGATGGATGTATAGATAAAAACATTCTAACACTCATGGCCAAACTACAGGTGGGAAAAGGCAAGAGATTGGTAGCGTGACTGAAGTTGTCCTTGGGCCTGAAATTCTTCCACCAGAAACTCTACAGTGAGATAAAATGCAAACTCCTCATTATTGCATTGTTAGCCATCAGCACCTTATTGCAGAGGAGCTCAGCTGTAGGGGCATAAAGCAGGGTTCTGGAGGAGAAAATTAAAAAGAAGAGGTCTGTCTGGGGCCCTCCTGGGAGGGCAGTTCCCCTGGAGCAGCCAGGATGAGGCTTCTCAGGGAGGCTGAGGCTGTGTAAGGAAACGGAGCCTGCTGGGGAGGGGCTGGGGAGCAGAGCTAGCCTCGGGGGTGTGTGACCATATCATTCATGCACAGCTCCCACATTTAACAGGGCCCTATGCTTGGTTTAATGCTCTGCTGTCACCATCTTGAAATTCTTCATCATTTTCTAACATGAGATCCCGCATTTTCATTTTGCACTGGGCTCCAGCAATTATGTAGCTAATCCTGGTTAGGGGACACCAAAACTGCAGGAGAGGGCACAAAGAGAGAAGATGGAAAGAGTCACAAGAAAAGTTCTTCCACCTTCATGATTTTGCATAAGGCTCTGTGGTCAAGCCAGCAAGCCTGCAGGATGGGCAGGAGGACTGAGGCAGCAGAGAAAGCTCAGAGTGGTCACCAACTAAGGTTTCATGTGTCTCATAATTAGAGATGGGCTTCTGAGACATCAGGAAGTAGGGTCTTTGGGAGCCTCTCACTTGCCCTTCTCACCACTATAGACTTTGCAGCCTCCTTCTCTGCTGTGGCACTTCAGCAATACCATCTGTTGCATGTCATTCATGGCCCCAGCTTCCTTCCTTTGAAGCTGATGACCAAGGGTTGGATGTCCTTTGCTAATGTCATATCACTGACCTTAGTAATAATACTCCAGGGGGTAACCAGGCAACAAGGTTAATCATAACTGTGCTGCACACAAGAAATGACTACAGCAGAGATGCTAGAGATCATACAATAAACTTATCACAGAACCGATGATAATAACAGTGGTTATAGCCTGCTGGGAAACAGTCCCAATCATTAACTTCCTATCTAAGAACCTATAAAATACCCTCTTGGTTGACACACTATGGTTAGGTATGTCCCCATCCCTTTTGCATGATTTGAAACAAACGATGACAATCTGCTTTATCTAATGCATTTCCTCTGTGAATTCATCATTAGCATTGTCATCTTCCTTTCCAGATAAGAGTTCTTCACGTACAACTAGTCAAATATTTATGTCTTTATGTGTATTTTTTTTCTTTCTTCAGTACAAACTGGAATGAGAACTGATCGAACACTTTGTTCTTCATCTGTAACTAGAATAAGGATGAAAAATAATAAGCCTTGCATGAAGGAAAGTCCCCTCTTTGTCATTTTTATGAACATCTTTATAAACATTTCATATATTTGGCTCTGTGCTAGACTTAAAGCAAATCCAAAGATAATCCTTGTCCTCAGGCAAGTAACATTATATCTAGAACACGTGGAAGAACACACATAAATACCTCCTCACTGTGACAGGAGGGTCATGGATTACAGATATGGAATGCCCATGAGTGGTGTTGCAGGTGTTTATTATGCTATGAATATAATATATTCAACATCAGAGGAGCTTTTGATTTTAATTTAAAGGAGCAGAACAGACACAGAGATTTTTGCAAACCTTCAAATGAAACAATAGTACTTTTCCAGAGTAATATATCAACACAGCACTGGTGGCCAAAGGGAACTCCCATTCATTGTTTAGGGGCTGTTCGATGCTATGTCCTTTATAAACATTCTCTCATTTAGTCTTCACTAGACATTTCAGATGGCCAGCATTGCATAAATACCTGTTTAATGACAAATGATATGAATTTTAATGTTGTGCTCCCAAACAGGAATTTCGGTTCTTTTAGTTGTATAGAAATAATTGAGTAAATGTCTTTTATTCCTATGGAAATTATAAGGTAAAAGTAAGGGTAAAGAACGTTTCCTTTATCACCCTTTTCCAAGGACCTTCTCCCCTCTACCCCTCACCCCTTGGATGCCTGGCCTTAGGATGGTGAGGAAGGAGGAAGTTGATCTCCTTACTCTGATTGGAGCTGGTTCTTCATTGTCCCAATAGATGATTGGAAACACAGATGCCCAGAGGCTACATTATTTGTCCTTTCTCACTCAATAGGGTGATCTGTTAGTCTCAGTGTGAACTGCGCAGTAAAAGGAACTTGGCATTTCCTGGAATAGCCTATTCAACTTTTGAAACAAAAATTTTAAGAAAGTTATTCCATATGTTGAATTAAATATATGTTTCTCTTTAATTCTTATACACTGGCTTTGAACTTCTGGAAGGCATTCTATTTCCTATATATCTCCAGCCCTTACCTGATAGAGAACAATGTCTATAGAACAATGGAAAGCTAGAAAGGGCCCAGGTTATGAACAGATTGGGAAGTTGGGATGCTGCACTGGTCATAAAGATGATCCTTAGAATAAAAACAATAAGAGAGTCTATTCTGGGAGAAGTTGGCAACTTTGGATTTGAACATATAAGTAATGCCAGTTATAAATCACAAAATAGAACAATCTAGTAGGCAATGCGAAGTCAAGAAGGAAGTGATAAAAACTAAAGAAAAATGAAATCATTCATGATGAGTGTATAGTGAAAGAAGAGAAAAATGAGGTGATTATGGCCCAAAGCAGTGATGTTAATGAGGTTATAAATAGGTTACCAGGATTATGACTATAATATTAGTTATAATAAGATAGAGGATAATATTATGCTAGTAAGCCAATCGGGAAGAATAGGAATATAAAATTTACATGAATGACTAATGAAGAAATAAAATAAAAGTATAAGTGAGAGAGAGAGAGAGAGAGAGTGTTACCAGCAATTGGGCTGAACCTGAGATCTAGCTACCTGGTAGATGTAGCGGACTAAAGGAAGTCATACCCAATGGCTGATCATTATTTGTCAAATGCATCCCTAATTATTACATTAACCTTATGAGGTGGGGGTAATTAACATCCCCCTATTTACAGATGATAATAATTTGCCAGGAGAGAGCAAGCAAGCTAACAAGTTTGAATTTCTTTGACTCTGGCACCTTGAAGCTTCCCTAAGATGCCATGCTATTACTTTAGATCAAGACGCAGAACTCTCTGGAAAGGTATCAGTTGATAAGATTTAGGAACTTTCTGCTAATTTTCAATTAGCCTAGCCCAGTGTCTGGCCTGATAGGACTAATTGCAAGCCTAAATGGATGGATAGATGGACAGATGGTTATATGGATAGATGGAATAGTATCACAAACAAAAGGCTTTCAATTGTCAAAGAACAAAAATATGGATCTAATTGTCATTATCTGTCACTCAGATGGCCCTTTGGCCTGACCCATAAGAATATAAGTTGGAGTCCTAGGAAGAGGGGCCCCAAATAGAACCCAAAGGACAATTCTCTAAGATGATGCAAGCATGGCATTGGGTCTCCTCCTCCTATAAAGGAGATTGGCCTTCAGGGTAGGGAGAGGTATTCTCTTTACTTCATCAAAGTTCAGACCCTGGCAACACTGGCTTTGAGGGCTCCACACACAAATGCTGCAGGTTCTCAGAGTCTTTGGCTTGGTGAATCACCTTCAGTTCTGCAGAGCACTGATGAAGAATAACTCAGATGGTTGTTGATAGCAGGTGGTAGTAGTGTCTCCAAACGTTGACTTCATAGTTGCAAAATGCATGTTACTTCTAAAATATACACAGAAAATTTAACTTGAATTTCTATAACTTGAGAGTTCCCATATTTTTGGTAGCAGGTATCAGGGAAAAGTATGAAGGAATTTAAAATGAGCAAAAAAGATTTCTGTCGTATCTAATATACCTTTTGGGTTAACTATTGCCTTTTTTACCGTGGAGCTATTTTACAACTCTGTAACCTGTAGAATACTGAGATTAATGCAAATGAATCTTGCCCATTGTGTCTGGTGGAGATGAAGCTAATTATTGCCCTGTGGATATTGACCAATTTTAAAGATTCATTTTAGTCTTTTTTTTTTAATTTTTAATTATTATGGGTACTTACTAGTTGTATATCTTTATAAGGTGCATGTAATGTTTTGATATAGGCATACAATGTGAATTAATCAAATCAGAGTAATTGGGGTAGCCATCACCTCAGGCATTTAGCATTTTTTGTGTTAGGAACATTCCAATTCTACTCTTCTAGTTATTTTAGAGTATATCGTAACTTATTGTTGATTATAGTCATTTTGTTGTGCTCTCAAATCTTGTTCATTCTATCTAACTATCTAAGTATATTTTTGCACCCATTAACCATTTCCACTTTATCCCCCCATCCCCACTACCCTTTTCAGCCTCTGGTAAACATCATTCTACTGTCTGTCTCCATGAGATCAATAGTATTTTAATATTTAGCTCCCACATATGAGTGAGAACATGTGAGATTTGTCTTTCTGTGTTTGGCTTATTTTACTTAACATAATGTCCTCCAGTTCCATCCATGTTATTGCTAATGGCAGGATTTCATTCTTTTTTGTGGCTACATAATATTCCGTTATGTACATGTACCACAATTTCTTTATCCATTCATTTGTTGATGAACACTTAAGTTAATTCAAAATCTTAGCTGTTGTGAATAATGTGCAATGAACATGGGAATGAAGATATCTTTTTGATATATTGATTTCCTTTCTTTTGGATGTATACCCAGAAGTGGGATTTCTGGTCGTGTGATAGTTCTATTTTTAGTTTTCTGAGAAACCTCCACACTCTTCTCCATAGTGGTTACACTAATTTATACTTCCACCAACACTGTATGAGGGTTCCCCTTTCTCCACATCCTCGCCAACATTCATTAGCCTGTCTTTTTGATAAAAGCCATTTTAACTGGGTCGAGATAGATGATATCTCATTGTAGTTTTGATTTGCATTTTCCCTGATGACTAATGATGTTGAGCACTTTTGCACGTATCTGTTGGCCAATTGTATGTCTTCTTTTGAGAAATGTCTGTTCAGATCCTTTGTCCATTTTTAAATCAGATTATTTGATTTTTTTTTCCTATTGAGTAGCAGGATCTGCTTGTATATTCTAGTTATCAATCCCTTGTCAGATAGGTAGTTTGCGAATGTTTTCTCCTATTCTGTGGATTGTCTCTTCCCTTTGTTGATTGTTTCCTTTGCCATGAGAAAGCTTTTTAGCTTGATATGAACCTATTTGTCCAATTTTGCTTTGGTTGCTTGTGCTTTGGGGTATTATTCAAGAAGTCCTTGCCTAGACCAATGTCCTGAAGCATTTCCCCAATGTTTTCTTTTAGTAGTTTCATAGTTTCAGGTCTTAGATTTAAGTCTTTAATCCATTTTGATTTGGTTTTTGTATGTGGTGAGAGATAAGGGTTTAGTGTCATAGTTCTGTATATGGATATCCAGTTTTCCTTGCACCATTTATTGTAGAGACTGTCTTTTTCCTATTGTATGTTCTTGGCAACTGTGTTGATGGTAAGTTCACTATAGATGTGTGGATTTATTTCTGGGTTCTCAATTCTGTTCCACTGGTCTATGTGTCTGTTTTTATGCCAGTACCATACTCTTTGGGTTACTGCAGCTCTGTAGTATAATTTGAAGTCAAGTAATGTGATTCCTCCAGTTTTGTTTTTTTTGCTCAGGGTGATGTTGGCTATTCTGGGTCTTTTGTGGTTCCATATAAATTATAGGATTTAGAAACTTTCTGTTTCTGTGAAGAATGTCATTGGTATTTTGGTGGGGATTGCATTAAATCTGTAGGTTGCTTTGGGTAGTATGGGCATTTTAACAATGTTGATTCTTCTAATCCACAAGCGTGGAGTATCTTTACATTTTTTATGTATTCTCTTTAATTTCTTTCATCAATGTTTTATAGTTTTTATTATAGAGATCTTTTACTTCTTTGGTTAAGTTTATTCCTAGGTATTTTATTTTATTCATAGCTATTGTAAATGGGATTACTTTCTTGGTTTCTTTTTCAGATTGTTGTTTACTATTGGCATATAGAAATGCTACTTTACTGAATTTGTTTATCAGTTCTAATAGTTTTTTTGTGGAGTCTTTACGTTTCTCTAGATAGTAGATCATATCATCTGCAAATGAGGATAATTTGACTTCTTCCTTTCCAATTTGGATGCCCTTTATGTTTTTCTCTTGTCCGATTGTCTAGCTAGAACTTCCAGTAGTATGTTGAGTAACAGTGATGAAAGTGGGTATCCTTGTCTTGTTCCAGATCTTAGAGGAAAGGCTTTCAGTTTTCCCCATTCAGTATGATACTCACTGTGGGTCTGTCATCTATGGGTCTTATCACGTTGTGGTAAGCTCCTTCTATACTCAGTTTTTTGAGAGTTTTTTTTTTTTATTATGAAGGGATATTAAATTTTATTGAATGCTTTCTCAGCATCAATTCAAATGATCATATGGTTTTTGTCATTTGTTCTATTGATATGATGTATCATATTGATTGACTTGCATTTGTTGAACCATCCAGGCATCCCTGGAATGAATCCCACTTAATCATGATGAATAATCTTTTTAATGTGTTATTGAATTTTGTTTGCTAGTATTTTGTTGAAGATTTTGCATCTATGTTTATCAGAGTTATTGGCCTACAGTTTTCTTTTTTTGTTGTTGTTGTTGTGTCTTTTTCTGGTTTTAGTATCAGGATGATACAGGCCTCATAGCATGGGTTTGGGAATATTCCCTCCTTTTCCATTTTTTGGAATAGTTTAAGCAGGATTGCTCTTAGTTCTTTTTCGAATGCTTGGTAGAATTCAGCACTGAAGCCATCAGGTCCTGAGCTTTTTTTTTTTTTTGGATGAGATACTTTTTATTACTGCTTCTATCTCATTACTTTTTATTGGCTTATTCAGGTTTTGAATTTATTCCTGGTTCAATCATTTCAGTCTTTCTGATGGTTTGTATATGTGTCTGTTTGAATTCTCCTTTGAACTGATTATAACATCTTACCAGTTACTGCATAACCTCAGTTAATAAAATCTTTAACACGTGAGAGCCATGGTTTTAGCCTTCAAAACATATATCCTTTAATACAAGCGAAAACTAACTTTAAGCTTGACAATTTATGTTATCACTATCTTAGCAGGTCTGGTCTATTTCAGGTAATGGCTCAATCTTTTTGATTTCCCACTCTAACTCCCACCATACATTTCCAAAGTGCTATCTTGATATCTAGGAGACAAGGTTTATGTGACTTGTGGTGGTGGAGGAGAGATCCAAGGATCACATGGTGCTGGTGTGGCCATTCTGGCACCACTCACAGGAAACTGTGGACCTGAGCATACACTATGTCTTCTCTTTCACTGCAAATCTTGGTGCCCCTCAACATGGCACGTGGAAACTTCTACTTGCAGTACATGGTCTGCGTATGTCATGGGAAACTGGGAATGCTGCCTCAGGTGCAGCTATCTAGCCTCCACCAAGGCTGTGCTCTGGCTCCTTCTCTGTGCTGACATGCCTGCATCACTGACATCCCAATCAATGTGGTACATCCTATCAATAGAACAAAGGACAAAAATCATATGATCATTTCAATTGATGCTGAAAAAGCATTCAGACAAAAACACCCATATAGATATTTTTACCATTAGAGTGATAGCTTATAAGTCTGAACCTCGTGCCCAATCTCTCTTTCTTCTCCTTCCCATTATTCACCAAGATCAGATGGGCAGGTGTTCTACTTTCTCTTCCTGTCTGATGGACCCTTTGCCTACAGCATACACTGTGCCCTTCTGAAGTGACATTCACTCTCTCTTTTTGGACTATAATGGCAGAATAGCTTTGGAGAACATGACATTTGGAAAGGGGAAATGAAAAGCCTTTTGATGTTAAAGCTTCAAAACATTATCACTATTATACAAGGTATCGGAAGTCTTGAAAGTATAAATCATCACAGAGAGCCAGAGCCAGTGGAAGAGAGAAATCATAGAAACCGGAAAATAGTGGAGAAGCCTGCTTAAACAAGGACAACTAAGACAAAACCCCTTGTCAGTTTGAATAATGCTATATCTTTATGACTACATATCTTTTGCACAAAAAGCAATCATTTTTGAACCACCATCTAAGAAGTTTATTATGTATTTTTGGGATTTCACGTTTCTAAAAACCCACATTGGCCCATAGAGATAAACTGCATGTTCAGAAACTTTAATTGCATGCTCAGTAATAAGTTTTGGAAATTTGTCAAAAATAAACATTAGCTCACTATTTTATAAAACTTGATTTCTAGCTTCTCTTCATTAAAAAACTCAAGGGACATTTTACTATTTTAGTCTTCCTTAACTTTTTCTATTGCCCTCTAATACCAGAAAATGAAAGAGAATGATTCTGATATTATATGGACTCTCAAAAGGCAAATAAATATTCTCAAATCCTATGAATTTCCATAAAGTTTAGATTCTTACAGTTCTGGAGGCTGAGAAGTCCAAGATCAAGATGCAAGATAATTGTTGTTTGTTGTTTAAGCCACCCAGCCTATGGTATTCTGTTATAGCATTCCTAACTATCTAAGACAGCTGGGCTCTCAGCAATTTCTCATGAGACTGGCACCCATGGTGGTCAAATGCTCCTCCTCAGACAAGTTCATGTTGAATCCACAGGGAGTGTAGACATGAACAGGTGAGGTAAACCCTAGATCTGAACACGTGCTACCGACTCTTAGGACTCATACCATATCAGGTATATGGACTGTGTGGCTCCTGGTCATAGTTCAAAACATGAGTACTTTGGGGTGATAGTCAACCCAGAAAAAGGTGAACATAGTGACAACTCTGTTATGCCCTGATTTGCACATGAGGAGCGTGAACTCCAATTTGAAAAGGGATTAAAAGTATTACCTTGACAATTTTTTCTATTATGATCGGGAGCCTTGTGGCCTAGCAGACAGTAGGTCAGTTTGTCATAGTGCCAGCTAGCATTTAGTAAGTGTTTCCCATGTGCCAGGGCCTTTACATACATCAGGCCATTTTATCCTCATAACAACCCTCTGGTAGAAATACTGTTCAATCTTTCTTATAGATGAGACCCTTGAGGTACAATTACATTTACTTGTCCAAGGTCTAGCCCTAGGGGTAGTGCCGACATTAAAACCTTAACAATTTGTGTTCTTAATTACTGCTCCAAGTCCCTTCATTAAGTGAGGCCCACTCATATGATGCTCACTCTAGTGCTACGCTAGAGGTGCAACCACAGCCCCATTTCACATACCAGGAAATGTGGGTAAAGTGAAAGACTGTAACAAGCCTCGCTGTGGGGTGGGGCTATTGCAGAGCCCAGGTTTGAACACAGGTATGCCAGTCTCCAGAACCTGCTTCCTTCTCAGCACAAGGCAGTACCTCTGCCCCTCATTCTGAGAAGTCCTTCAGGAACTTGGAGATGTCGGCCATCGTGATCACAAACCTACTCCCTTCCTCCTCTCGGCTTAGGAAACTGATAATGTGTTTGGGATCAGATGCTGTCCTTTGCCACTCCCTCCTGCCCTGGCTGTGTATGCACAACCCTGAACTTTCTTATTTCTGTCTCTCCATCCTTCTGCTTAGCTCTTGGCTTAGTAAGTCTCATGTTTCAGGCACCTAGCAGGGCCTGGCACAGAGCGTGCACTGAGTACATGATCAGCGGGTGACCTCAGAAGAAGTGACAACAGATTATGTGCTGCTCTCCCAGATGGCTTTGAATCAACAGCAGTTTGAATGCAATAAACTAGAGGAGAGACTAAGGTGAGACTTCTAGGCAAAACTGTAGCAGCTGGGGGGCATCTGTGATCCTCCCCTACCTCAGAGAACAGCTCTCACCATGGGACCTAGTGCTGGTATGCCTGTGCAAACACAAGGGGTCTAATAGGTGCTTGAGGTCCCCAGGGTGACTCTGCTGAAGCAGCTCACCAGGCAGACCCGTTGGTTGCATTCTCCTGCCCTCTCTTACCCCTACCACACTCCAGTCCTACTTCTTTTGAAGAAAAAGTATAGGATTAGAGCCTACCCTATTCACCACTTATTAGCTGTATGTTTTTAAAAGTCACTTTGCCTCCCTAAGCATTCATTTTGTCACCTGTAAAATAGGAATTATAATAATATATGGCCTAACTACCTCATAGAGTTTTGTAGATCAAAAAAGATTGTAAAAATGAAAGTCCTTTGTGAACCAAAGCACTCTGCTTGTTTAAGGTATTATCTTCATCTGCACACTTGGTCTTCCTGGGGTGATTTATGTTTACAGAACCCTTTGATATGTATCAGGAAATTCCTGGCAGTCCTGACACTCAGGTGTAGTTTACTTGTCTCTGGGTTTTAAGACATGCTGGGAGATTCTCCTTATAAAATGTTCTGTCTCTCTGGGGCTTCCATTTCTTCAGCATCTTCAAAATAAATGTACAATGTGCCTTACAGCCAGTAAGTGAAAACCACATCCCTTTATCTTTGTTCTGAGAAGGAGATCAAATTACAGGCGCTGTGAGAAAGGAACATGTTAGTTCCTTTTCTTGCTGAGGCAAAGTCTTAGATCGCTAAATCATTCCCAGAGATACAGGATGGGGCTAACCAAGGGGTCATCCCAGTGGCTTAAGTACAAAGGCAAGTAACTCCTTGGTAGTTCAGTGATTCATGAGTAGAAACAGCAGTTCCTTTACAATGGCAAAGGGAGAAAGAGCATGGGAAGAAAGGGCCCAGGTATATCAGAAAGGGCTGGAAAAGTGGTAGGAAGCAAGAGAAAGGGCAAGGAGAACTTTGACAGAATGAGAAAGAAATTTTTGTGATGGCTCAGGGCTTTCTAGGCTGGGGACCCAAGAGCTTTAAATTGTTGAGAAACAAGGTTAGCTGCTTGGGTTCTGCTCTTACAACTCCTAATTCCCATTGGTAAGGATTTTCCTCTTAGTGATTTTTCTTTCTTCAGACTTCATGTTTTCAATGATATAAAAAATAGTTATTTTGTTTGCAGTAGCCAATGAGGGTGAGGCAAGTGTTGGGGAGGAAAAACTTTTCCTCTCCCCTCCTAGGTTCAGTGACTGGAGCCTGCAAATTAAACTGACAAAAGACAGATTAAAAGAAGAGGTTTATCTCACATACACACAAAAGGGCTTCACAGAAAACAAGTGAAAACCTAAAGAAGAGGTTAGGTCTAGGGGGTTATATACCATTTTAATAAAGGGTGATAAATTCTGGAGAAGTGACTAGACAAAAAGGAGTTTGGGCTTCTAGGGGCAGTAAATTGTGGGAAAGTAAATATATGGGTGAAACTAATGGTAGATAAGGATAATTTCAGAAGGTTTGTTATTCAGATTCAAGTTGGCATGTTTCCAGGGATGAGTTGTCTCTGGTGATTAAGAGTCATTCTCCTTTTCCTGGTATGGGAGAGGGAGACACTGTTACAAATGGAAATTTATGCCCTACTTTTTTTGACCCCGTTTGCAAGCAAACGTACCCTTGCTTCAATTCAAGTGTCTGTATTTTCCAAGCTGTAAAGGGTGGCACAGGACATAGGATTCCGGGGTAGATTCATGCTGTGTCTTACTAGCTTTAGGTTCTGTATGTGGAAAGGTGGTGAGAAGGATGCTAACCTAGTCAGAAAATACAAGCCTCACCAGCTATCTATTTGAAATGCTCTGCGATAAAGTGCCTTGAGCAATGGGCACCTTTCCCTGGCATGCATGGAGGCATTGTATGATATTGTATGGACAAGAGAGTGTGTTGCTCTGGGAGTTTCAGAGGAAGAATATCAACTTGTTAAAATAATAAAAACAAGAGCAAAATTTTCTATCGCTGCTATTTTTCTTAGCAGATTAAAGTCATCCACATGATGGGTTAGTCATATTTATGGAGCATTGTTTATGGAGGTACAGTTATCATCCCTATTTCACACATGTGGAAAATGAGGCACAAAGAGGTCAAACAATTTTTTAAAGGATGCACAGCCAGTAAGTGGTAAATCTAGAATTTGAACCTAAGGAGTGTGGCTCCAATGCCCACAGTCTTAATTACCTCAGTTATCCAAGACTGTACTTTCATTTTAGTAAGAAAGTTATTAGTCCAGAGGAATTTCTGGTGGAATAAATTGAGGAAAAGTAGATAATTAGTTATGGCTCATGCCTTCCTCTAAGTTGTTCAGCAAAGAGAATAAAATAAGGAGGTACCTCATAGCCAAATCTCTCACCCCCACACCCTTATGGTTAGCTCCAGACTTGGACTTGGTTTGCATGTACAGTGTTTCACAGGAATGGCCAGAGCATCTGGGAATATAGATGGTTTTTCCATTATACTGAGTTTACCTTTAATGATGGACATAATAATGTTACATTTGAATATTGAATTATTTACAATTTACAAAGTGCTTTCACATTTATTTTTTCATTTGAGCTTCATAACAACTTAGGTAAGGAAAGAATTATCATTCCATTCTACAAATAGAAAACTGAAATTCACAGAATTTCCAAAGAGAGACAGAGGTGGAGATTTTTCTCAACCTTGGTGTCCCGGCTCCTAATTCCATGTTCTTTACACTATGCTCTGTATGAATGTCTACATAAATGTGTGCATGTGTATCCAACTATATCAATATTTTTTATTTTATTTTCATCAAAATTAATATTTTGAAATGCACTTTGCTGGACACAGTGTGTATTCCCATGTGAGTTTTGTCGTGTTTTCTGCGGTAAAATTGGTCCAATCTGTGGGGATTTATGGGTGACACAGGCTGTGGGAAGACTTGGCTTTCCTGCTACCACGACTATCTGGAAAATGAATTTTTCCACCCTTAATGTTCCTTTATTTTATGTGTTTATATGATCAGTTCCCAAAACTTTGAGACTCATTATTTTCCACCCTTGGTGGAACCTTTGGGAAATTTCCCCATTAAGGAATTTCAGGTTAGTCACTACCCTTTGCTTTGACTTTGGAGATTTCTTAAACACCGTATCAGCAGCACAAAAAGAAATTCCCACAGAGGAAGCCCATGGTTGGATAGCAAACAAACGCCTACAATGCCCAAGTACTTGAGTGACTAAGCCCATTGAGGTGTGTTTAAAATGTAATCTTTAAATAGGAACTTGAAATCCTTTGTAGACTTCCAAATCTCTGTGCTATTTCTGCACACCCCCTCCAATTTCCTACAGTCATTTTTATTAAGGAGCTAGAAGACTCAACGTTAGAAAGCATAAATTTTGTTAGGAATGGAAGAGCAAATTTTATAGCCTTCCCAATTAGAATTGTCTTGATCATTAACCAATCTTCTTTCTCATTCTGCTCAATTGTATGGAATACTCCTGCCTTTGTACTTTTCCCCTCACATCCATTGACACATTGCTGAAGAAACAAAAATTCCAGGGGCCATGTAGGCCTCTTGTAACTTCATTTCTTCATTTCCCCTCAGAGGCTTCATTGGGTTGGGTCTCATTCTGGTGGAAAGCATCCAAAGAAACTTCCAGAGCACTCAGGAAATGCTGTTTTAGTGACTCAAAAGTTATACTAGTTTAGCTTTATTCAAGTGTTTCTAGTTTGAGGTGGTTTATACCACTGGTTTATCTAGTCATCACAAAAGAGCATGTTTCTTCTCTGACACATCACGCCTCTTTGTGACCCAAGATAAGTCAAATAAGCTATCTCCCTCCAATTTCCAAAGTTGCAAAAAACAGGGCCAGACATGTTGGACTGATTACCTGTTGAGGAAGGTGACTGAGTTCTTATTTATAACACATCCTAAAGACCAAAGCCATATATGTATAGCATAGTCAGTAATACCCTAAGTGCTTGCCGTGACCTACAGGATTATGACCATAAATTACTACAATTCATCCTTTACACTATATTCAGTAGACTAGATCTCAAACAGGAATGCAGCATAAAATATAGTCTGGGTCCAACATTTTGACCACACAGCAAATTGAAAGAGGACCAGAGAAAAATCTTTTAGGGGTGGACGTGGTTTCGGTAGACACAAAATAACCAAAAAGGTGACATGCTGGAGAGGTGAAAGACATTCTCAGTGCCTTTGAGACTTGATGAATGGCCACTTTGCTGGACAGCCCCACATCATGCAACTTATGCAAATTCTGGGAGCTGAGCTCATCTCTCTGCCTGGGCATGCAGAAATCTTTTAGGACATAGGGGTGAGAAATTTTTGGAGGGAAAAAAGTACCAGTGGCCAGGAAAGGAATTACCTTAGGAATGGAATATGCTGATGGGAGGGGCAGATGCCTTGGGGCAAACGATTTTCCAGAACTTTCTTGCCCTGGTGTTCAACTGGGTAACAATGGGCAATCCCTGAACTCAGTCACGTGCCTCATGGACTAGAGAGCATTGTCAAAATGCATCTCAGTAAATGTCCTTCTTCAAAAAGTAGCTTTAAGACCTAGGACACACTTAGCATGGTCAGGGAAAATAAATAAAACAAAGCATTCTGGAGCAGCCCTCTGACCCACTGCTAAGGGAACCAAAATCCACAAGCACCAGACATAGGAGTCATTATGAGACAAGCAGTAGTTGATTGGTGAGCAGCTCTGCACGTCCTGCAGAGGCTGTTGGTGTGTGCTGACAGGCCCTGCTGTGGGCTGTGGATGGACCAGGGTGTCGAGTGCCTGTTCATTGCTCATCCTAACTCTTGTCAGTAATGGGATAAGTATGTGTGTGCAATTACATAAATTTGCTTTTTGCAAGGGTCCAATTTTCTCTTCATGTTTTAGGGTAAGAATGAGAAATATTCTACTGAGGGTTACACACACACACACACACACACACAGTAAATGAAGGGAGAGATCAAGTGAAAAAATGTTACAGATTCATTGGTGTCCAAGAGATTTTGTGTGAAAAAGAATATTTGCAACCATTTGTCCATTGCTTCCAAGTCCAATTTATTAATTGTACAAATGTATATAAAATTTGAGTTTTAAAAGCAAGCAACTCTCCTCCACATACTTCTTGTCCAAATGATAAATCAAGAGCGTAATTCCCTAAACTTTCACATATTGATCATAAATTTAAATTTATAGTAAATGAAATTACAAATCAAGCATATCAGAAGGGGAGATTATTTTGGATTATCTGAATGGGCCTTAAATCCCATCACAAGTGTCCTTCGAAGACGGAGGGAGATAAGACAGACATGCAGAAGAGGGGGAGCCCAGGTGACCACAGAAGCAGAGATAGGAGGGATGAGGACACAAGCCAAGAAACGCTGCAGCCACTAAAAAGGGATGAATTCTCTCCTGGGGCTTTTGGAGGCAGCACAACCTTGATTTTGGACTACTCTGTCCTCCTCCAGAGCTATGAGAGTATACATTTCTGTTTTAAGCTACCAAGTTTGTAATTTGTTACAGCAGGACACAGGAAACGAATACACTCTCTGACACCTTAAGTAGCAGGCAAAACAACACAAAATGTTACTACGGTTAATGAAACTGTTTCAATACCTTCACTTCATTTCTGGTTTAAAAAGTATGATGGATTTGACTTTGCTTCTTAATCTTATTTTCTATTTTCCTAGGTTTTCAGTAAGTCTTGTTCCTAGGATTTTAGTCATTGTACCATCCTGAGTATAAAAGATTTTTAGATCAAAACGTGAGGTTGTACATTCTGGGTTTGCTGGCCAGTGGACTTAGTTGGGCCCTGCCATCTGGTTGCCCAGGCCAAGGTGATTCCAACCTGAGCCACCGTTCATAGGTTGTGGGTCCTTCTTGATATCTTCTCTGGTTTTGTCATGGGATTTTTAATTGCCTTTCCTATTGACTTTAGTTTTTTGAGACTAGGTGTCTTAAGTTCGCCTGGCCTATAACTATGCCATATTGACGTAGTCTGTGGGCTAATTATATATGTCTTGTTGGACCTTCACTATAATTTGAAGGGAAATCTAGGCAATTCACTTTCTTAGCTGGGCAGTTAGCTTTCTATTTCATATCTCAAAGTACCCCTGCTGGAATGGCTTTGGAACTGGTTATGAGACATGTTCCCTTGCTCTCAACTGTTTCTACCTAATCATGGTGTAAGACCACCAGCAGGGAATGGCCCTACCTGTCACTTATACCACTCCAGGATTCCTGGAGAATGTGCTCACCCACACTTTTATTCTCAGGGCCCTGATTACACAGATTTTTAAAAAGTCTATAAGCACTCTTCTTATATGTCACTAAAGATTTCAACGTATTCTACTCTATGCGTGTGCCACAGCAAGAATGGGGACATTGAATCTGTCACTAGAGGCCTTTCCTCCCACTCTGCATCCTTAGTGTGTTGACTCTTGATTGTACCTATTGCTTCATGGATTAAAGATAACTGTTGCAGCTCCAGGCATCATGTAGGAGAAAGCAGGCTACAAATGGGCAGCTGCCCCTGTATCTACCCTCCATCAGAAAAGCAAAAGCTTTCCCAAAATGCCCTCCTTCAACAAAGCAGACTTCCACATACCTCCCATTGGCCAAAAATATATCACATGACCACCTGGCTTCAAAGGAGACTGGGCAAAGGTGCTTAGAATTTCTAATCTACACCAGGGTGAGGCAGGCAAAGAAGAAGGGTTAGAAAAGGGTGATTGATTAGCCCGACTCCTGGGGCCTCACAACTTCTCTCTGCACATCTGCCTACACTTCTCTCTCTCTAAATCTTTCTTCTGCATCACCATTTATATGACCAAAGGTTTTCACCATAGCGCTAGAGAACCTCCCAGTCCAGAGGCTTGCTTCTCAAATTGTGATCCACGGCCTTCCTTTAGATTCATCAAGGTACTGGTTAAAATACCAATTCTCGAGCTTAAAACCTGCTGTACCAGACACATCCTGAAGATCAAAGATCCTTCAGCTCCAGCCCTGAATATACGGCAGTGGAGCTTGGGAATCTCACATGAGTCTTAAGTATGGTAAACTTTGAGTGTTGGGAAACTAGAGCCCCTGTGTTCCAGTTCCAAATTCCTGGGAAAGGGCCACTGATTGGCCTGCTTGGGTCTGGTGTGTAGCGTGTGGAACACCTTCAGTCCATTTAACTGAGGGTGTTGTTGGAAGGCAGTGGGCTTTTTGGAGGAGGCAAATCCCCTAGCTTTTCTGCCACAGTGCTTACGATCCCCCTCGGGTGATTTCTCACTTCACAGCTGCACCCCGAGGATCCCAGCTGTCTGTCTCCCCTAGTAGGTTTCTGGTGCTTCTGCAGCTCAGGCACTGCCTCACCACTCCCTGCCAGTTCCTGGCTTCTCTCACTTCACTCAGCTTTGCAAGGCTATGGGGCTTTTTGATGGTGCATCAGGATGTAGCACATGGAGCAAGTTTATAATTTATAGCCACATTGGGGTGTGAAAAAATGTAACAATTTTTATTTTTCTGTGATTGAACTCAACTCAGCTACATTTGTAGATTCCATTTTTTACTGATAGAAAAAGCTTTTATTTTTCCTGCCTGCCCTCCATTCTCCTCCTTAAGGGTTAAAAACTCTCAGTTGCCTATCCTGAGTTGCCTCTGACATGAAGGGCCCTGCAAGGCTATGCCGAGGCCTGGCTGCCTCACCACCTCCTTCAGTCATGGCTAAGCCATGATCCAGGAGCCGTGTTGCTTCAGTGGCATTCAAAATAAATGCTTTTCCATGAAACTGGCTGGTACGGACTGAATGCTTATGTCCCCCCAAAATTCATATGTTGAAACCCTACTCTGTAATGTGATGGTATTAGGAGGTGAGGCCATAAAGAAGTAATTAGGATTAGATGAGGTTGTGAGAGGGGAGCCCTCATAATTGGGATTAGTGTTCTTATAAGAATCCCAAGAGAGCTGCTACTTCTCTCTCCTTGTGAGGACGCAATGAGAAGGTGCTGTTTAAAAGCCAGAAAGTGAGCCCTCACCAGACACTGAATCTGCTGGCGCCTTATTCTTGGACTTCCCAGCCTCTAGAACTGCAAGAAATAAATGTTTGTTGTCTAGGCCACCCAGTCCATGGTATTTTACCATAGCAGCTTGAGCTAAGACACAGGCTTTCCTCTCAGGAATCTGCCTTGGAAAGTACTATTAAGGTTTGACCACAAGAGGGAACAGATTTTGCTACCAGCTCTCTTATTCTTATTAAGCAATCTATTTTATTCTCTCCAGATTTCCTCTTCTTGGTCACTGGGAAATCCTTCTTTCCTTTTTGGGTAGGAAGATATATGTATATATATCAACTGCCACTCTTCACCATTCTGCGGAGGTTAGTGGAAACTCAATGCTCAGTCCACAAAACTTGGTTCCTGATCATTAAAGCTCAGCAAAGCTGGTAGCAAAATCTGTTCCCTCTTGTGGTTAAACCTTAGGTGAACTGTGGTAAAGACACTCAGATATGTTTAGGAAAATCTTAATAGTACTTTCCAATGCAGATTCCCGAGAGGAAAGCCTGTGTCTTAGCTCAAGCTGGTATAGCTCAAGCTCTTAGATTCCATGGAACCAGCTTAGTTCACTGAACAAAACTTGGTTCTTAGAAATAAAAAGGCTTTCAGCTTTCAGATTATAGTTTCTACTCTGCATGCAAGAAATCCAGTCACAACTTTAATGGACTTCTTTGTTTTAGGCTGACCTGCCCTCCCGTTAAAGAAGCTCATATACAAAGAAAGTATCATTGGTGCTTGAAAAATCTGGAAAAAGGAAGGACAAAAGCCAGAACACATAGTTCAATATAAAACACTCTCCTCATCCCCTCACATACTCAATTATGTTGTCTTCCCTGTGTTTCATTGGGATTATCTTGTCTCTCCTAATAGACTAGACGCTCCCTGATGGCAGGGGCCATGCATCTTGTATCTATCTCCTCTTGATCCTCTATAATTAGACAAGCGTCCTTTTTTAAATTCTGTTGGTGACTTCACTGTTTAAAATGGCCCTTGAGCATACTGCTGAAGTCCTGTCTAGTGTTCCTAAGCTCTAAAAGGCTGTGATGTGCCTAACGGAGAAAATACTTGTGTTAGAAAGCTTCATGCAGTCATGAGTTATAGCGTTATTGCCATGAGTTCAATATTAATCAAAACAATATATATTAAATAAGGTGTCTTTAGACCATAACACACATAAAACAAGGTTATATATGGATTGGTTACAGAAATGTTGTGCCCAGAGGCCCATGGGAACCTAACCCTATATTTTCCCTAGGAGCAATTATTCAGTATTTGCTAAGGCAGTGTTCATGGAGACTTTATAGAACGTAGCTACTGCAAATAATGAGAATTAGCTGTATGTGTTTGCAGAGCCATGTGAAAGTAAGTTGCAGTCATTGCGAAACTCACCCCTACGTCTTCATCTTGCTCTATTGCCCCTGTAACTTCTCCATGATGTTTATCTAACTGATGGGCACAACATCATAAACTAGGTAGAGAACTACATTTGGGTCTGGACACAATTATGTATAAACCCAAGTTCCACCTCTGGGCAAGTAACAATCTCTTTTAGCCTCAGTTTTCTCATCTCTAAAGTAAAAACCTTGTAAATGTGTTGTGATGATTAAAATGAGATATTGCATAAGCCTGGCATACAACAGACATATAAAGAATAGTAAGTGTCACTGCAATTGGCACTTCACAAATAGCTGATTTCCCAAGATAGGCTTAACTGGGTGTTAGAGTAGGGGCAGGCAAGCTCTAGCCACTGCCAATGCTCACTTCAATGGGAGTTTTTGTATGTAGCATCATGATGGGATTTATCACCTCATATCACATATCTGAGATCTTGGGAAGGGGTTAGCCATAGCACCCTCCAAGAGCAGAGTAGAGGAATTCAACCAAAATCAGCTTATCATGATCAGTGCAGGCTAGTTTGGCTAGCATTAGGATATTAAGAGAAACACAACTCTGAAGGCCCCTCTCTTCCTCTTTTCCTTCCAGAAGGAAGGATTTTAACTATGCCCATCAGAAGATACGAACCAGTGAAGCAGAATTTTATCTGGAATCAGTGACCTGTGTTTTATAAGAATTTTGTTGATAAGAAAACCATGTTTCTGATAATGCAACTGAATCATTCATTACCTGCTTTTATCAGGTTTTTATGACCACAGAGAAATTATGGGTTTTACTGAGCCAGCCCTTGTTTGTTGATAAAAGTAGCTTAAGAGTCATTTAAATAAATGTTTTCAAGAAGATCTAATTTCACAACAGTGAGATGTCAAAAACAGTAAATATCACCTTTTAAGAGGGTTAAGCGTTTCTTTGTTTTTCAATTTGGTAAAATTGAATTGGGCATTTTGCATAATGCAAGGCGCAAATATTATCTTCCAGGTATGGTCCTGACCTCCAGATTGTATGTCCAACTGCCTAGTTGGCATATCCACTTCGATGTCAGGCAACTTTAACACCATTGATCCCAAATCATCCCTCCCCTGCTCTTCCCTGTCTCAGCAAATGACATCACCTTTCTGATCAGCCTGTGGCTCAAGTCTGACATCTGGGAATTGGCCCTCGTCTCTTTTCCTTATCCAATTCTTCAGGAAGTCCCATCCTCTCTACCTCCAAAATACATCCCCAATCCATCACATCTCACCTCCTCCACTGTTTGGAGGCTCTCCTGAGCAGCAATTGCCTTTCACCTAAACTGCTCCCACAATCTCCGAACTGGTCCGCCTGCTTCCATGCCTTCTCCACCCATGAACACTCCCCTTCATTCTTCACACTGCACACAGAATGTTCTTTTTGAAGATTACATTTGATCATATCACTCCCCTCCCATCTCTCCCATTGTAATTTAAATCTAAGCTCTAGTAGTGCCCTCAAGGGCTTACTTGAACTGGTTCCACCCAAGGCGTTGGACCTAACATGTATCTTCCCCCATAGCTTAGAACACTCCTCTTATGTCACTCTTCGACTTCTCTTTGTCTCTGGAAATGAGGCTAAGTTTGTTCTGGTCCTCTCACTTCCTTTTTCATCATTCAACATTTGGAGAAAATGTCACCTCCTCAGAGAGGCCTTCTGGGACTGCTTAGCTGGAGGAGCTATCCCTTGTCCCAAGACACCCTCCACCCTATTACTCTGGCATTTTTTCCACAGAAAATATCACTCTCAGATCTCTCTTCTCTCCCTCACTCCCTATCTCCCTGGCTTGCTTCTTCTTTCCCTGCTTACTTTTTGGCTATCTGCCCCCATCACAGAATAAACCTCATTAAGACAAAGATTTTTCTTCCATTCTCTGCTCTAATCCTAGTGCCTAGAATACTGCCTGGATCATTGTAGGTGCTCAACTGATAAATGCCATTTATTGAGTGCCTTTTGTGCTCCAGGCACTGTAGTAGGTTCATTAGAGACCTTTTGCTGTTTCTCACACCAAACTTTCAAAGATTTAGGTATGGATAAGCTGAAGCACAGAGAAGTTATGTGACACAGCTAGTTAATGGGAAGCTATGCTGAATCCAGGAGGTCTGTCCCGATTTCTAAATCCATGCTTTTTTACTGTCGTCATTGTTATTCAACACTGCCTCACTTTACTTGATTTTCAGGCTACACACTGGTGACTAAACATTTTTATGTTTGTCTTTTGTATTTGATTTTTGCCAAATGATTGCCTTCATACAGCTATTGCTATCTAGGGTCTTTTCTGCTGAGGTTGATATTAACCAATTTTCTAAGCTTTGAGATTATTTTCCTTCATAGCTACAAGACACAGTTTTTGACTGAATACGATAAAATTGATGTTCATTCCTATTACTGAAATGAGTTTTCGCTACAATATTAGTAGACATAGATAATATACTTAGTAGTCTTAACTTCCTCAGTCAATTTCTTTGTGACTGGCTCTATGACAGTAATTGTATCAGCTGGTGATATTTGTTTCCCCCTTTCTCCACATAGTTTTCATTTTCTATTTCAATTTATCTAGAATATCAATTTATAAACCTCAGATCCTTTTTGAAAGTGGGTGTGGGTGATGAGGGGAGTTGGAAGTGTAAGCCATAAATGAATAATTTTATTGGGAACTGTTCTGGCCACGGAGTGATGTCATTGCGAACATCTTAGAGAGAGAGAGAATGAAGTGCTTGTGGTGAATCAGAAGAGAGTGAGTCTGGGGCTGATTGGATTGAGGGCAGGTATTCCTTCACGCGCTAGCTGTATTTTTATATCTTTACTTGGTGTGGGCCAAATCTGAACACTCGTGAGAATTACCTTGGAGCAGTGGAAACAGCATAGACACCTGCCCTCAAACACCCACAGACTCCCCAGTGTCTTCTCAGCTTCCCCATCCCTGCCACAAGTGAGTGTGTGGATGACAATGAGGAGCTGGGTTCCCAGCTGTGCCATGGTGCTGGAATTAGCTGTTGTGGCTCTTGGGGGAGGGCGGTGACCAGAGAACACATGAGAGAGGGATGGTGGAATGAGACTGAGGCACACCAAGGGTTCCACAGTGCGCCTGCTCCAGCTCCCGTGCCCCGCAGCAGACCCAGTCCCTCCTCCTTTCTTCTTCCTTCTTTTTTTTTTTTTTTTTTTTTGAAACAGAGTCTCGCTTTGTTGCCCGGGCTAGAGTGAGTGCCATGGCGTCATCCTAGCTCACAGCAACCTCAAACTCCTGGGCTTAAGCAATCCTACCGCCTCAGCCTCCCGAGTAGCTGGGACTACAGGCATGTGCCACCGTGCCCGGCTAATTTTTTTCTATATATATTTTAGTTGGCCTTTTCTTCCTTCTTTATCCTCAGTTTCTTGGCACCAGCTCACACACTCCTTCCCCTGGCCGCCCTGAGAATCCTATGCCCTACCTCTGCCAGCCGCACCCGCTCACCCATCAACCTCACCCATCAACCGTCAACCTGTCAGTCCTGCCTGTCTCGGGTTCCCTGTGGCTCAGGGGCCCTGTCTCTTTCTGGCATTGTGTGAAGGGGATCAACTGGCCCATCTGCACCCTCTCACCAAAGCCCACTCTTCCCTTTAGGCCACATCACTCCTATCCCCTCCATTAGACTTGAAGAAAATAAAAGAGGAGTTGTTTTTTTTTTTTTTTTTTTTTATCACCAACAACGTCCTTCCCCAGATAAAATACTCAAGGACTGCTGATGCAACCCTTTAGTGCCTGCAGGCCAAACAAGTTAATTTCATGCATAAGAAACTTGCCTAGGATATCATGCAAAACAAAACACAAGCGTGTGCAGTTCACTACCTCTGCTCTACAGTTTCAAAAAAGTCTCCATAACTTAAAATTTACCTATACTTGATTGGTTCTCATTCTACAGTAACAGAAAGTCTGCACCATTCAAAACTTCCAAACAATTAAATTATGCTCAAAGAAGTTTTTCTTTTTCCCTACAGGTAATTAGATCAGATAAAAACCTAACAAAAGTATTTAACTACTTTTGTTCATATCTATTAAAAGTAAAGGTCAATATGTATTAATCTGCTATGTGGAAAATTTTACATAAATAAATTTAGTTTCCAAGTAGTAATTTTAATTTTTACAATTTTTATTTAGTTCCAAAAGGAGAAAAATAAAGTTACTAAAAAAGACTAACCAAAAAAAGGTAAAAATTAACCATGGTTAAGTTATTTTTAAGATTTCTAGACATATCAGGTGATAGG